>NC_090940.1:247966985-249216985 GCF_040938575.1 Ambystoma mexicanum | reverse complement strand
CCCCCTTTTTGACCTTTGAGCAGCATTCCACTTAGACAAATATCCTGTGCCCCAGGGTGAAATGTTGCATTTCTCCTTATCCTGCCTTACCTCCTGCCTTGCATGAACAAAAAGTGTTCTATTTTCAAGGCACATTGCACTGTTACATTGCTCTGGACACTATGAATGTTTCATGTACCTGCCTTTATGCCACTTATTCCTTTGCCCAAGCAAATCTAATCCACTTTATTTACCCCCTATTCCAAGTATTAGTGTCAAATGCTCAACTAAACACTGTACAGCTCATAAATGCCTTTGCAACCCCCCACTGGAATGTTTACCTCTCAACTATCAGGGGTGACCATATTTGGATTTTCTGGGGCGGGGAGATTCTGAGGCTTCATGCAACCTTTGACAAGGAGACATCACTGGAAGTAACAGGACTGAATATGAATATGATACCACAGAACTTGACATAACAGAAAAGGAAATCACGTGAAGTGAGGTAGTCAAAGGGAAGACAACATTGAAAGTGTTAAATGCTTGGAATGCTAGACCTGGGTGTCCAACATAAAAGGAATCACTGATCCATAGCTAAAAGCAATCCAATATATCTTTCATGGCAGATTATTTGGCTGAAGGCACAAGGCAATGATGATTGCAAGATCATGTTGAAGGCAGTCACATGGTAATGCCCCTACCAAGTTGGCCAGGGTGCTGTCAACCCCTTTGAATTCCATACTGACAACCAGAAACACAATATTGTCTATGAAGACAAATCTATTTTCATGGCCAATATTTGGTTGCTGGACAGGTTCTCTATGAGGTCCTTGTACCATGCCATTGCCTGGATTCGTTTATTTGTATTTATAAACCGCTTTTGACAAAGTGTCATGCATATTTTAAGCAGTGTTAACAAATATTCAGAGTTTTGTCAAGGGCAATCAGCAGGAGGCAGCACTTTAAGAGTGGGTGATTGAAAGTAGGTGATATATAAAGAAGGGCAGATAGATCAGGGATACACATACATTACATGGAAGGATAATCCAGAGATTAGGCACCAGAAGCCAAAAGGAACACACATGAAAATGGGTGCAATGGAGTGTGACATTTATGAGCTGAGGAGAAGTTCAAGCTCGAGAAATCGTGCACCCGGTTACATGTGTGCAACCTGCATCTCGTGCTTGTTTGGTGCATGATTTACATTTAGGATCTTGAGGCAAATTGCTGGAAATTAATATTGAGTCCTCGTCCCTTAATTAAGCGGGCAATGTACTTTACAAACAGAGGAGTTGTTGAAAGAATTTAAGAATACGCAGAGGCATGCACAAATAGAGACATGGCACACAGGATCCCAAAAATGGGCGTAGATGGGCACATTGAATAATGTATCTGCCCTGATGAAGGCCACCAGAAAATAGAGCGCTAAGAGCCCAGAAGACTGAAACACTGTCGACCCATATTATATGACTGATAAAATAACTCACTTTGCAAAAAATACAGGATTAACAAAAGAAAGAAATGCAGTGATTAGGCCTCTGGAGCAAGCCTGCTTAAGAATAGATATTTCGAAACAAGAGACAATTAGCCATTCTTGTGTTTGAAAACATTTGGCAATTATTGTATGTAGATGTTATTTGTGAATGATTGTCATTTGGTTGTAGGGTAAATGCATTGACATATTGTTTATGAGTTATGCATTGTGTCTGTGTGTGGAAGGACATTTATTTTTGTGTACACACCAGATATTGGTGAGGTTTTAAATGAATTGAATATTTTGCAATGACTACAATTTCAGTAAAAAGAAATAAATGGTGTCCATCTGGAGCCTGTATCCTGATCATTCATCTATATTATGTGTATTAACCTGGCGGTCAGGGGTGAAACAGGTACCCCTTTTTAATTTACCCTTAATGTGCCTCCATTACCATTTGCCTATACACTCCACAACATGCACCTTTAGAAGTATACCTGTGGTGCTACAGTAAGCAATATCAACACATACAACACATTCAGCACACTGTTCCTTGACAAGACATAAGTCTGTGTTGTGACACGCAACACTATTTTTGCACACTTGTTTTTTAGTTGATGATCATGTGACAGTACTTTTCATTTACCAACATAATATATAACACTCATTGGCAATGCCAACAGTTCTGGATTTTGTGTAGGCATAGGGAAGGCACTTGCCAGGCACTGCCATAGTGGTATTAACCGGCTGTCAATGGTAAGAGGTGCAAAATGGCCATCAAATAGCAATGCCTGGCACATGCCTAATACTTATATAAATCTTTTTTTTATTGATTTGTTAAACAGAGAACAAAAGGAGAAAAAGAAAGGCAGCACGCACAAAAGGACATTAGGAGACCTATCATCGAGAACACAACAGATAGCAGAGCTTAACATATTCCTTGACATAAATCCGCACCCCCCACCCGGCAGCTGCGTAGGGCGTCGCCGCTGTCCCTTGTTTTAGTCTTAGCATTTATAGTTCCCATTTTCCCCATATTTTCTGGAACTTACGGGGGGAACCCCTTGCATTGTAAATTCGCCTCTCCAGGGAGGCGCATCTGTCCATTTCATTGGACCATCTGTCAATGGATATCCTGTCCCCCGATCCCCATGTGGCTGCCGTGAGTCTCTTTCCTGCACCAAGTGCTACTCCCAGAAACAATCTCTCATACTTGTTAAGGTCAGTTTCACCTCCTATACCCAGCAGGATAAGCTTAGGGTCTCTCGGGATTGTGGAGCCAAGTATTCTGGAGAGGCGGAGTAAACACGCAGTCCAAAACTCCTGCAGCACCCCGCATTCCCACACCAAATGGTAGAAGGTGCCCTCCGCCCTTTTGCATCGACTGCATTCTGCGTTTCCATCCCCACTCCAACTGGCCATTTGCGTTCTGGAGTAGTAGGACCTGTGCAGGATTCGGAGCTGAATCAGCCGGAGTTTGGCATCTATCCCTATTTCCCTCGGGGACATCAGGGCTTCCACCCACTCCTCCGTCTCTAATGGCCCCAGGTCCTGTTCCCATTTAGCCCTGAGGTTGTCAAGTTCCCTGGATCCAAAGGAGTTAATTGCCTGATAGAGGGTGGAGGTTACCTTGTGGGGGATGGGGTGTGGAAGTATGTTTGTTTCCAGGGGAGAGCAGGCGGGTATATCGGCCAGGTTCGGGAGTTGGGTATTAATGGCGTGTGTAAGCTGGAGGTATCTGAAGCGGTCCATGGGTGACAGCCCGTGTCTCGTTCGCAGGGTTTCAAAGTCTGTTATTCGCCCCTCCTGGACAATGTCCGCCAGAGTACATATCCCTTTCCTCTCCAAGGTTTCGAAGTGGCCCATTTTTTGTATTTCGGGAAGGTGTGCATTACGCCAAAGGGGTTGGATCAGGGTTGGTCTGTCTGCCCAGCCTAAGTATTTGTGTATCTCCCTCCAAACTCGCTGTATATGACGGGACCCGGTCGGCGCTGATCTTAGGTTCCTTGAGCTATCATATAGTACGTGCAGGGGGGATGGCAAGCCAGTGTCCCCTGTCTCCACGCGGATGTGTGGTAGCAACGGGTCTCCGTGTAGCCATTCATTTGCCACTCCCGCTTGTGCCGCCCAATAATATGTGCGAATGTTGGGCAGTCCTATACCCCCATCCCACACAGAGCGATAGAGCGTTTTTAGGGCAATGCGCGGCTGTTTCCCTCCCCAGAGAAGTTTACGGAGAGTCCGGTTTATATCTGTGAATATTGTGGCCGGGATAGGGAGTGGGGCATTTTGGAGGACGTGCAGAAATCTCGGGAGTGCCAGCATCTTAAACAGTGCCGCCCTCCCGAGTAATGAAAGTGGGAGGGAGTGCCAGTGGGCGACATCGTTCTCCAGTTTTTGCATTATCGGGTGTAGGTTCAGTTTGGGGAAGTCCTGTGTTTTGTTAATACGTATGCCTAGGTAGGTGAAGCCCAGAATTGAAACAGAGTATGGACAGGGATCTGGGATTGCTTCCTCCCCTCCCTGTACCGGGAAGTAAATTGTTTTCTGTGTGTTGACCCGTAGTCCCATGAAGTGTTGGTATTCCTCCAGGCTTCTGGTCACAATCGGACAGGAGATTATTGGGTTGCTCAAATATATCAGAAGGTCATCCGCGTACAGCGAGACCCGTTCCTCCCCGCTCCGTGGCCAGGCGAATCCTGTCCATCGTGTGTCCGTTCTCAACCAGATTGCCAGAGGTTCAATGGCGAGGAGAAACAGCAGGGGAGAGAAGGGGCATCCCTGCCTGGTCCCCCTACTCAGCTGGAATGTGGCGGATGATGTCCCACTGACTCTTACAGAGGCCTCGGGGAGGGAGTAAAGGAGTTTAACCCATGACATGAAGTATTGTCCAAAGCCCATGCGTTCCATTATGTCCCACAGGGCTTCCCATCCCACCGAATCGAAAGCCTTCTCGAAGTCCACCGCCAGGAGGGCTAGTGGAGACTGGATCTCATCAGCTCGGTCGAGGGCAATCTGGACCCTGCGGAGATTCATTCGGGTAGACTTGCCGGGCATAAAACCACACTGATCTGGGTGAGTTAGGGATCCAATCACCCCCAGCAGTCTATTGGCGAGGACTCTGGCTAGCGTTTTTGCCTCCCCATTTATTAAAGAAATGGGCCTGTAAGAGGCGCAGAGCTCCGGGGGCTTCCCTGCTTTGGGGATCACCACTATTGTCGTTTTCCGGAGGTCTGGGGGGAGGGTGCCCTGTTCTCTGCTACGGAGGAACATGTCATGCATGTGTTTCGTTGTCGTTGCGCTCAGTTTTTTCCACAGTTCTACCGGGAACCCGTTGGGGCCAGGGGTCTTCCCTGTCTGTAGTTGTGAGAGGGCTTCTCCTACCTCATCCTCAGTGATGGCAGTGTCTAACTGTTCTGTCTGGAGTTCAGAAAGGCGGGGGATCGTGATCTCGTCCAGGAAGTTCGGGACGTTTATTGTGGGGTCTCGTATTTGTGGGGAGTATAGTTCTCTGTAGTAGTTTGCGAATTCCCCTGCGATCTCAGCGTCCCCCGTTAGTAAGTTCCCGTCTTGGGTTTGGATGGCCCGTACTTGTCCTTTGCTCTGTTCCCTGCGTTCCAGCCAGGCTAGTGTTTTAGTGGCTTTGTCTCCTCTCTCGTATATCTGGCTCCGGGCCTGCCAGTGGGCAGTTCGGGCATTATCTAAGGCCCTGTCTCTCAGGATTATTTGGCCTGTTACCAAGGCCTCATGCGCCTCTTGGGTTCCCTCTTCAAGGAATTGCTCCTCCCGCCTAGTTACCTGGGCTTCTGCTTCGGAGATTGCCTCGCTGTGTTGTTTGCGGTGAGCTGCCACCAAGGATATTGCTTCCCCCCGTATGACGGTCTTGTATGCCTCCCACCTTGTTATTGGGCAGTCTACTGCCTCCATATTTAAATCGAAGTATTCCGATGTCTTGTTTGCAAGCCCTTCCAGTATTTCGGGTATCCCTAAGTAATAGGTGTTTAGGCGCCAGGTGGGTTCTTGTTTTGCTGATAGGCCCTTCAGTTTTACCAATAGGGGGGGAGTGGTCAGAGATCCCTCTCGCCAGGAATTCTGCGGACAATAGTCGATGGCCCATATTCATTGGGGTGAGGATATAATCAAGTCTGGATAGGGACCGGTGTGCGTTGGAGTAGAACGAGTAGCCCCGATCTAGTGGGTGGGCTGCCCTCCATGTGTCAGATAGCCCCATAGCTTCTGCAAAGGTGTGGAGTTTGGTCGGGACGTCTACTGCTCCGCTGCCCACGCGTGTTCTGTCCCGAGCTGTCTCCATGACTTCATTGAAATCCCCCCCTATCGCCCATGAGTCCGCCCGTTCTTCCAGTATTATATCTTGGAGCTCGGCCAGGAGTTCCGCTGTGAGCGTGGGAGGTGCATACACTGCCACGAGGCCCCAAGTCTCCCCCCTCAGTTCACCCAGTACCATCACAAACCTGCCCCGAGGGTCTGCTTTAACTTTCCCCGTAGTAAACGGAAATCTCTTATGTAAGAGGATCATTACACCCCTAGAGCCTCTGGAGAACCCAGCAAGGTATGTGTGCGGGTAATTTGATTTCCTAAAGAGCCCACAGTTGGTACCGATCAGGTGGGTTTCTGTTATGAATGCAATGTCTGGGGAGTGGCGGTTAAGGTATTGAAGTACCAATTTACGCTTTATGCCCGACCCCAGGCCATTCACGTTCCAGGTCAACAGGGATATTTGTTTCTTTTGTGTTATATCAGCGTGGGATTTGGATTGGGGTCATATGTAAGGATGCAGAGTGGTTCCCTTTTTTCCCCCCTATCTTGTCTGCCGTTCTAGGGTGTAACAGACTCCTGAGCCCTTCTGTCGTGTTCATTTGATGATCTATGTCGTGTGCTTCATGTGCAAACTCTAGAGCCCCAACCTGTGAATCGTAGGCCACGTCCGTACAGGTGGGTATGTGCTGGTCAGTGGGGGGGACGTGTCGGTCCCTCTCGTATCTCGTATAAGGATTTCTGTGAACTACTGTTTTGCTGCCCACTATTGCTGGTGGTTGTGACATGAGGCCCGTCTCTTCCTTCTCTAAAAACCCCAAACTCCCCCCACCCCGCACTTCCCCCCAACCTGAAGTACCTGTTCCCCTAACCATTTAAACTACTAAAGAGGCGGAGGCCCCAACTCGAAGGCGGGGGGGGTCAGGAGGACCCTACCCCGCAACTCGTGTGGTTCAAGAACCACTGAACTTAGAGTAAAGCTAACAGTGAAGGGTTCCCCTCCGGGGGCACAGAGGTGGTAGCCAGCCAGGGCCGCCGGACGCAAGGATCTCATACTGTTCCTTATTCCTGTCCCTCAGCAGCTGCACATTTTCAGGTGTGATCTGTGTGACCTGTGTCGATCGGGGGGCCGAGTCCTCCCGCCTCCCCACGTGGTGGGATGCCCTGTCCAGTAGGGCGGTTGTTGTCTCCATCGTTGCTGCGGGGTGTGTTTCCATCCGGTCTATTCGGGCGTGGAGTAGAGAGGACCTGTGTTTCCAACCAGTCCCAGGCCTCGCGGGGTGTGTAGAACACCTGGACCTTGCCGTTGTGGTACACTTTGAATGTTGCCGGAAAGAAGAGTGCATATTTGATGCCCAGGGGTGACAGTTTCTTTTTGATGGAGTCGTAGGACTGACGCGACTTCTGGACCTCCCTCGTGTAGTCGGGGAAGAGCCCGATTCAGTGACCATTGTAAGTGATGGGGCCGGTCGCCCTTGCCATGTGCAGTAGTGTGTCCCGGTCCCTGTAGTTCATGAGTTTTGCGATCACCGTTCGTGGGGGGGCCCCCGGGACTGGTCTGCCCGTCAGAACTCTGTGTGCTCTTTCAATTGAGAAGAATTTTGAGAGCTGCTTGGGAGCCATCAAGTCTGCCAGCCAGTGCTCCAGAAAGAGCTCCATAGAGGGCCCTTCCTCCTTCTCGGGGAGGCCGAGTATGCGGAGGTTGTTCCGACGGGACCTCCCCTCACTATCTTCGGCTCTGTTTTCCAGTGTGGTGATTTTCCGTTCCATTTGCTCAAGGCGGCCTCCCAGGTTTTTAACCGTGTCCTCTGTGTCTGATATTCGTTGTTCCGCTTCTCCGACCCTGGTAGTGAGGTTCCTTAAGTCCTGCCTTACAAAGGACACCTCGGAGGCCAGCCCGTCTATTTTGGTCTCTACCGAGGTTCTGGAGTCGTTGATTGCTGCCATGATGTCGGCGAGGGACAGCGTTTGGGCCGCACCCCCCTTCATAGCCTCGTTGTCCACCCCACTAATTGGGTCCGGGAGAGCCGCCGGGGTGCTCGTCGTGTATTTGTCTATTTTGTTTTGGGTCGCTCCCCTGCGGGGCTGGTCCTTGCCCATCCTGACCCTGTGGGGCGGCTCTTGGTGCGGGTATGTCTCCTTGGGTGGAGGTTCCTTCCTGGGTGGTCCTCCGCCTCCCGCTCCGTCCCTGTGGTCTCCCGTGGGCTGCCGGTTGGTGGCCCTATCACTGTTTGCGCCGCGCCGCTCAGACCTTCGTCGGGCCTTGGCCTGCGCAGTTTGGTTCTATGTTCCGTATAGTCCGCGTGTGGTTCCGGAGGTGCGGGAGGGGGGTGATCTGCAGGCAGAGGGTGGTGTTGGCCTGTGCCTGGGGTGGGGGGGTGAACCCCTAGTTTCTTTCCCAGTGCGTGGCGGGTGCTTTTTGGGTTGCTCGACCGCTGGCAGGGGACCTCGTTTGTAGCACCTGGGGCAGACCCCCAGCAGGTCCGCTTCGTTCCGCTGGTAATTGTCACCTCTCCCCTCCAGCCGCCGCGTGTGCCTCCCCCTCACTCGATGTTCCCCCTCGACCCAGGCGGCCCGCGCACAGCGGGGGCCAGGGAGGGAGAGCCCGCACGAGAGTCGTACCGGGGCAGGGGGGGAGGAGGCAGCCTCACGTCTGGCGGGCGGCCCACGGGACCGGCCGATCTGGCGGTGACGGTCTGCGGCGGCCGCAACGGAGGCCCAGGGGGGGAGGTCCTCACCTCTCGCTTCGGTGGGCGACGACTCCGGTCCCGCAGCAGCAATCCCGCAGGGCCTGGGGGGGGCGAGCCCGCAGCGATCTCCGATGCGTCCTCTACGGGGCTGCGCCGGTCGCGGCTGGTGTTCGCGCCGGCTCGCTTGCGCGGCCTGTCTCGCGGCCGGGGCTTCACACGGTGCGGGAGGCTCAGGCAGGTCCGATTTTCCTCCGGATTTTTCGGAGGGGATGCTGGTGCATTCCCCTACCGTGATACGTGGTGCAGGTCAGCAAAAGGTTCGGAGAAACGGCAGGATTATGGAGGATTTAGGCGGCCCTGGCGGAGCGACGTGAAGCTAGGTCTTCATTCGACGCCCCCTGGTGGCGAGCCTGCCTAATACTTATAAACAAGCTAAAACTGTTGGCTTTGCCAACCCTTGTTTTAACAACACTTCAGTAAAATACACTTATAAATAGAATGGCTGTAGCCAGGCCTGGTTAAGACATTTTTATTAACACAGTAGTGCAATTACAACTCCAATCAAGTCATTTACTCTCAGACGACTGCTTAGAAATAAAAGTTGCAGGCCATTCCAGTGAAAGGTCTGATGGTAAGGCTTGAGTAAAGCATGCTCAGAGAATTCCAATGAGGAGGTGTTTCAGACAGGGAGGATCAGGAACTGGATGGGAATGGCATAGGGATTGGCATGGCAGTGGGCAGTTAACGGATGGACAGATAACCAAAAATACCTACAAGCATTGTGTCCCTCGTAATATGCCATTTCTTTCTATCAGTACTCTAATAAAAATGTTTCGGCTCATAGGTGGCTAATAGCCCAAACTAAAAAAGGAATTTGTTTAGCGGCCACACTTTCACAATACTTTTGTTCAAAATTCTCCTGCACAAATTAATCCTGATGTTCAAACATCTTCAAGAGGCATTCCCACAGTAAACTGTCCTAACTGATTCACTAACAGCTACTCAATCTGTATCCAGCCCTACTAACTGCCCCATGGGTATATTTTTCTGTATCCAATAACTGTTGTGCAATCCACAGTAATCATCCACTTCTTCTTTGTGTCTTACACCACTCCAAGTGCAAACAGTCCAATACAATGCCCTCTTCACTTATACATGGTTGGGATGAATACAATGCTTTGTTTTGATGCCTACACATAACACTTTACTCTACTTTGGTCCTCCTGGTAGGAACGGCAACCACACTGATGAAACCATCTGCTTCTGCCTTTACAGTCTTTCCATTACATAAAAATAGGTATCAGCCTGTGGATGAGCAAAGTGGGAAATTCACTCCCTCATTTATCTGTTGGGTGTTCTGTCCTTCCTTGCTTCTGATCTTGTTAGCATACCTGTTCTGACACTGATAATGATGGTGAGGGACTCTCAACTAACAATGAAAAGACTGGTATTTTTTTAGATCAGATAAGAAGATATTGCAAAGGTGATCACACTCCTATCAAACAGGTGCGAGTGCTGGACCCAGTACAACCAAATATTATAACAGGAAGACCCATACAAGGGGCAAACAAGGAGGAAGATGACACAAGAAGTTGGCTAGGAACAGAACAGGTATGTTAACCAGATCAGAAGCACGGAAGGACAGAACATCCAACAGATAAATGAGGGAGTGAATCTCATTCTTAAAATGTCCGGTAGAATATTAGATGAAATAGAGTTGAGAGTTCCAAATAAAGGTCTAACGTTCTCACCAACACAGGAATGTGATTTGATCAACAGCCAGATTGACTTAAATTAGAAGTTAGAAAACTAACTTAACGTGTTAAGTTTATTAACGTGTTAATAACTAACTAACTTAAGGTGTTTAGTTTTCTAACGTGTTAGAAAACTTAAATTAAAGAAATGTGTGCATAATTCAACATGGAAACCAAGTGATAAAAGATATCGGGCCTCATTACGAGGTTGGAGGTAGCCATGGTGCTATTAGCACCATGGCTGCCTCCAAAATCGTTCTGAATCCGGTCTGGTGGAGGGAGCAATTACCGGTCCATTCCGAGGTCGGCGGGACCGGTAATTCCCCATTCACCAGAGCCATTCCCTATTCCCATTTGAGCCCCCATAGAGCTCAATGGGATGGGGGAAGGCGGCAATAACGGTACCGCAAATTGCGGTACGGTTTTTGACCCCAGTATCCCTTTGCGAGTCCCGTCCTTAACGCCTGGTAAAACCAGGCGTTAAGGAAGGACCCACAAAGGGAACTTGTAGTAGGTCGGTAAGGGATCACCGGCACCGGTGCCCTTACCGGTGCCAGTAATCCCTTACAGCCCACCTCGTAATGAGGCCCATCATCCTGAAATCAGTTCACTTTCAAATAGAAATGTAAAAGATACTGTACTAGCAGTCTCTCTGGCTGGCGACACTGTACCTGTATTGGAACAAATCTTGGATGATCTCCAAATTGAAAGCATTGTTATGACAGAGGCCAATTTTAAGCCAGATCTAAATTCATGCCTCAAAAGGAACAAAATGATCTAATTGATACTTTTCATCAAGCTGTCATTAAAGACATACATACACCCATTGACCAAAAGGGCACACAGTACAACTTCAGTGGTTCCAATTTGAATCGTCAAGAAATTGAACTGGAGTAACCGACCCAACCCTTTAAGACGAGATAGCAATACTTTGAGATGGATGGGGATGCAGAAGATACTCAAACATCAATAATCAAACTAACTCAGGAAGTTGGCAAATCACATCTGTTTTATTTGCAATTGTCTAAAACAGGGAGTTACAACGAACATCGACGATTCTCTCGATTTTCGCCCTCATCAATTTTCATAAAAAAGCAGGTTATATAGTAAAAACATGTCATCATTGACATCATCCTATGTAGTAATCTAAAAAAACCTATGTGAGAAAGTGATAGGATTAGAGGGAACATCTAGGTATACGTTCCATACTTGTCTGGGAAAATGATTGGGACTCTAACATCAGGTGGGGCAACTAAGCCCTCCCCTCATACAGGTCACTATGAACATCATCAAATACACAACGTCCCATTGGTTACACAAATTATAGGGCTCTTTATTATGTGGCCCTCTATAATTGGTTGGCACCCTTGTATCCGTCAGTACTTTACCACATTTGCCAGCAGCACGCAAGCTGGCCTCCAGGTGCTGGTGGGCTGGTCTTGACCATAGCTTTCCTCCAGTTAGCATGCCATCTATCATCACTGTTGCAGTCTACTCTCAATTAAGGCTTTGAACTTGGCTTTGGAAATGTTCCTTGCTATGGAGAATACGCAGAGTATAGCATACTCTGTCTCCTGGAGTTGGCATAGCACATCATGATTATCACACATCCACGTGACTGAAGTCCATGTATTAGAGTTCTGCTGCATTTAAAAAATTCTTATTTAATGAATCTCTGACCTCTTCTGAACAGGAGTTTGTTCTGTTCTTTTCACACATTTGTAACTACTGTCTGATCCTCAAGGCCCAGAGCAGCCTTAACTTCTTGGTGTTGGTCCATCCTCGCCTTTCTTTGATTCACCTCTGTCATTAGATTGCTTTCCAGCTGTGAAAAACTGGAAAAGCCTTTCTTTCTCTGGGTCCCACTCTGCTAAAATGCGTAGTGGAATCGTCCATAGTTCATTTGCTCCTATATATATATGTTTGCCGCATGCAGAAATCTATTCACTACATAGGTAGCCTTAAGAATACTTTGTCTGCTTGCATTTCATGCATCTGTACACGTGTAAAAGGACTTAATATCTTCATCGTTTCTGTAACATAAACATCTTCATCTCGAAATGTTACTCATCTTCGACACTTTCTTAACACCTATAGAATGTCTATGATCTCCTGCCTCTGCATCTCTTCTGGGTGCGTCAGCCCTGCTTCGTGTGATGTCACCAATCTCCCCTTTTGCTCATTTTTCCCACTTCATCTAGGATTTCATTCAGATGACTATCATACCATTGTGTATGCAGGTATGGTTTTCTCAACGGGTACCTTACTTCCAGGATTATCTGTGGTATTGGTATTTTTACTGGTACTGTACCTACCTCACACTCTGGTTCTGTAGGAGATTTTGTCTTATTGGGGTTAATTCGGGATTTGGCAGTATTTTCTTACGTAAAAATATTGGCGGTATTTTGGTGTAAACTAGACTTACATTTAGAGAAGGTCTGGTATCACACTATTTTAGTGACCATACCTTGTTAGCTTGTATTGGTGGTAATTTTAGTGTCATCTTGCTTTGCAATAATTTCAGAATTATCTTATTCCTGTGATATAGTGGTGAGCATGTTTCTTTTATACTATAAACCTGATATAAAACAAACCTATCCTTTCTATTAGAATACATTCTAGTTGTCTGTAGAGAGCCCCAGACATAGACACTTCAGAGAACCCAATGAGTTTATTCAATGCTCCACCTATAGTTTGTGGCTGGTATTACTGGTTTATGTACATCCAGTAATCTATGTGCCAGATTAGGCACTTCTTCCCATCAGCACACAAGGAAAAAAACACTCATCACACTGCACACAACTTTCTACTTTGTATGTGTCTATTACTGCTTTTCTCTTATTTGTTAATTTAGGTACTGTGATCCATTGTTAAATACACTGCTGCACTGGTATAAACCTCCCCTCTGTACTTCACTCATATAAATGATTCACAGATGCATGAATGACACAAAAGTCTCAATTGTTTTTATATACATATTGTATTGCATGCCATTTACAAGTCACCAAATCTTACCATTTTATTTACTGCATCATCTGCAAAATAAAAGGACAAAACAGAACAAGCAGGTATTTTGCAAACATGAATTAATGTTCCCACTCTTTGAATATAGAGAAATAAACATACAATGATTTCCAACTTCTCTGCACTGCAAAAATCTTAGCCACACACGCACAGCATACAATTTATTCCTCAATTGACACAACTCTATTACCAAGGCCAGTTTTCTGATTCCCGCACGACCTTGTTGTCTTTTGCAGTCCCATTGTCAGCGTAAAACTCCTCCATAAATTATTGTGGGGGAGCACCAATTGATTAGATTCAGTCAGCGCTCAACCCCCTTTACACAGCCCCGTCCGTCTATCTCCTGAACCCTGCATGAACTGAACCCTCCTCCTATCTCTTTCTTCGAAAACTTTTACTCAGCCCTTTATTGACATTGCTTGTCTGCCTGCAATTTCTACCAATCATAATAAAAGAATGTGCTCTGTGCCAGCCTTCGTTTTCAGAACAATGAAATCTTCATATCCAAAGTACCTGTTTCGTTTTCCCTTCCTGCATCTTGCATATGTTCTGTTCTCCACGAGCTGCAGAAAATGCTAGTGCTCATTTACTCATGTAAAAATGTATTTTAAACAGTGCACCCAACACATGTACTGTACCTCATTTTGTATAGAAGACTACATTATAATATTTGAAATTAGCACTTAGTACTTTATTTAGGTTAGTAATGTTAGTCTACTATGAATTCTAATGTAGTCTTCACACATGAAGTATACATTGTGCACCTCGTTATTTTAACCTCTTAGCACACTAAGTTTTTCTATGTGTGCTTTGATTATGTGCAGTTTCAAACTGGGCCTGGCTGTGTACTTTGTATGCTAGCAATAACGCTATATATTATACACTGGCAAAAAAAGCTATATTACATACTGGCAAAATGCTATTATATGCTGGCAAAATTCTATTATATGCTGGCAAAAATGCTTGCAAAAATGCTATACATGTCCTTACATACCCTCCTTTTTCCGACAATTCTGTTTAACAAAACCCACAATTGGAGAAAACCCTAATTCTTCTTCATTCTTTTTCCATCATTTGAATCACAATTGAAACAATAGCAACTCAATAAAATTAACATTTAAATATTTCATAAAAAACCACTGCTTAATCATAGCAAAAACAAAACAGATCCCAAACGGGCTCATAAGTCCTCATAGAAATATGGTACATGTTTCTTTCCAACCGAATTGACCATGTATGTTTGAATGTCTTTAGACTCATATTCGTTATAAGTTGTGAAATTAACCTTTCAGTTATGACAACAAAATAATAAAATAAAATAAATAAATAACTAACATAACTAACCAAAACAATTAAATAAAATAACACATTTGTGAGTCTCCATCACCCTTACTTTCAGTCACATAGGATGATATTATGCTTCATCAGGAACGCTGCAGAATTAAGTTCAACTCACTACTGTTCCCTTGATGGCATGCACCATCTTTATGACCACACCCCTGAGATGTCCTGATCATCAATTTTTCATTATCTGGTTCATTCAGTGAAATTCTTTCGTCCTGGCACTCTTGAGTGCTTTTTCCTAGAAATCATCTCTTTAGGCATCCTAGTCGCTTTGTCTTCACCTCCAAACCTTGGTCCGGAGTCTATATTTGGGCTTCATTCCGTGGACTCCAGGACTCTGTCACCTTTCGCGTCCTCCAATCCTGCGACCTCCGACCCCAACCAAATATCAGTTAATTTTCTATATTAAATAGAAAAAGGACAGATTAAGTGCATAGCATAATACCAATTTCACCCTTTCTTTTTGCCAAAGACAAAATGTAGTTCAAAACATTCTGATTGACCCTTCCGATATCTGCAACTAAGCACATGTTTTTAGAGAAAACAATAACATACATATGACATCATTATACATCAAAACAATTGTTACGTAGAACATTTCATCATTTTTTTTTAAACGTATTTTATTGTCATTTTTATTAAATGCATACACATACAAGAAAATTAACTAAAACAGTAAACTTGAACAACAACATTCTTCAAGGGAGCAGTTCCTTTTACTTGGGTGGGCATGGGTGAAGATGGGGGTTCCGACATCTCGGGAAGTGGGAGGGATCTCGGTCAAGGAGATCACCATGTCCGGGCGAGTGTGAGGGATTTTATACGGTAGAGTAATGGGGTTTATCAGGGGGGTTTATGGTCTGCACTGAAGTGTATATCTCTCAGGAGGGCCTTCCAAGAGTCCAGGATGCCACTCGCAAAGTCTCCGTCAGAGGCGATTCCATCTTGCCAGGCTCTGGTTTCGGCTGCAGTCCATCTCTCTAGTTCTTTTAACCAGCGTTCATGTCCTGGGCCCCCTGGTGACTTCCATGCCATGGCTATAGTTCTTTTTGCAAGGATACATGAAATGTCTATCAACTTAACGACATGTTTGTATTTGCTTGGTCTGGGGTAGGCCCCTAATAAGCATTCCCCTGGTGTCCATTCGTACCTGCTTACCCTGGCATCAGTGCAGGTTTGTTTGACTTTGGACCACAGCACCATTGTCCTGGTGCAAGTCCAGAACATGTGGATCAGATCAGCTTTGTCGTTTGCGCACCACGGGCAAGCCGGGGAGGCCTGTTTGTTGAAGAAGGCCACTCTGTGTGGGGTCATATACGTCCGATACAGAACGTTTAGTTGTATCTGACCGAATCTGGAGTTTCTCGACACCTTCTTAGGGTATAGTAGCATTCTTTCCCATTCTTTGTCTGTAAGCGTAGTGTCAAGATCTGTTTCCCATTTCGCCTTCAGTGTCACACTTTTGGGGTTGGGTTTATCGATGAGTCTCCTATAGAGTCGAGAGACCGGTTTCCATCCATCCGTGAGGTCGTGCATCTCTTGTAACAGTGGGTCCAGTGTGGGTTCCTCCGGCCAGCTGCACCAGATCTTCTTGGCGATTTGTTTGAGCCGATGATACCAGAGGAACTGGCCGCTTGATAGCCCCTCATTAGCCCGCAGCAATTCAAAATCCCTGAATTCACCCTCCTCAAACATGTCTCCCCATGTGTAGATTCCAGAGTCCTCCCACCTCCTGGATGTGGAGAGATCTAATTCTGTTTTGCACACGTCAACCAGAATGGGGTTGTCTGGAGTGTAAGGGTGTTTCACCTGTCTGATGTAGCAGGTTCTGGTTCAGATCTGCCTGCCAAGTTCGACGATCAGGGGGGCATCTGGGGATTGTTGTAGAGGGTTCCAAAGAGTTTCCCTGGGGAATATTCTGGAGGGAGATTGTTTCAATAGTCCCAGCTTGGCTGATGGTTCGTCAGAAAGCCACTTCGTCATGTGGCTAAGCTGTGCCGCAAGATAATACAACTGGAGGTCTGGGAGTTGTATTCCCCCCTCCTTATATGGGAGGGATAGGGTAGCCAAAGTCAATTTATGCCTGGTAGGTCCCCATAGGAGGTCCCTGATAAGTGCCTCTAATTTCTTAAAGAAGGGCGGTCTGACGTAGTGGCATATGTTGACGAAGAAGTACAGAAATCGTGGGAGGACTATCATATTGACGATTACTGCCCTGCCCACCATCGCAAGTGGGAGTCTAGACCAAAACTTCATGGATCTGCGAAGGCTGGTTATTGCTACCTCCGTGTTGTGCACATGTGTGAGCATGGGGTGTGGCTCACATTAATTCCTAGGTACCGGAGCGTGTCGAGTTGCCACTTTATCTCAATGTCCGGGAGGTCAGTTTCTTCTAAGCCTCTCAGGCTGGCCAAGGGAAAGGCAGAGGATTTCAGTCTACTGAAGTTGATTCCGGAGTATTTCGCATAGTTGTCTAGTACATCCAATGTGATTGGTGCGTTGACCTGTGGATCTTTCAAGTATAAAAGGACATCGTCCGCGTACAGGGATATTATGTTATGTTTGTTGCCCACTTTGATGCCAGCGTCAAAGAATTGATTCCTAAAGTATATGGCAATCGGTTCAAGGCCCAATATGTATAGCATGGGTGACAGTGGGCACCCTTGCCTGGTGCCCCTTTGTATTTTCCAGGATTCAGACACCGTTCTGCCAGTTTTTACTCTTGCCATAGAAGAATTATAGAGTACTGTGATCCATCTGACGAAGCCCTCGCGAAACCCGAACCCCCTCAGCACCTCGATGAGCCACTCCCAGAAGATGGAATCAAAGGCCTTGATGGCATCGAGTGATAGTACTGCCAGGTCTTCCCCATTCTCATAGGTTTCGGCCATAATGTGTTGAAGCCTTCTCATGTTGGCCGTGGTGTTGCGTCCTGGGACAAAGCCATTCTGGTCTTTGTGGATTAGGGACCCTACCACCCTAGTGAGTCTGCTGGCCAGTATAGTGGTGAGGATCTATCATAATTTAACATGGCCAGAGGGCGATAAGAGTCACAGTCAGTGGGTGGTTTGTTTAGTTTGAGCATGGGAATAATTATTGTCTCTTTCATAGTGTTAGGTAAGACCCTGTTTTCGTAGGCCTCCAGGTAGACCTCGTGGAGGATTGGGGTGAGGATGGATTCGTATGTTTTGTAAAATTCAGGCGGGATGCCGTCACTTCCGGGAGCCTTACAGGTGGCTAGCGATCGGATTGCACTAGTCACGTCTTCTGCTGTGATTTCCATCTCAAGTGCCTCTCTCTGTTTGCTGGATATTTTCGGGAGACCTATCTCATCTAGTGTTTCTTTGATTTCGTCTCTGTCTATTTGTGTTTCATGGGAGTACAATCTGGAGTAGAATTTGGCAAACGCTTCATTAATTCCCAGTTGTGTCTTATGACTTGTCTCATTCTCGTCTAGTATCTCTGTTGGGAGGTGCCTGGGACTTTCACGCTTACACAGCCAGGCCAGCAATCTGCCGGGTTTGTCGGATTCCTTATGAGACCTGGTAGTGTATGTTGCGAAGTCAAACTTGTCCAATCTGTCCCAGGAAGATTGGCACTTCTCGCGGGCTTCCTTCAACTTCGTTTCAACTTCCGGAGTAATATTTGAAGTGGATTCTAGACGGGAGATCTCTTTTTCATGTGCTTCGAGTTCAGACCTCAATTGCCTACGAGTGCCTCCAGCTTTTGATATTATTTCTCCTCTGGTCACCACCTTCATGGCTTCACACAGTGTGCTCCAGGTAGATACAGAGCCTTTATTAATGTCAATGTATTCTTCTAGTTTTTCAGCTAGGTCTTCCCTGAACCCCAGGTCGGCGAGGGCTGCAGTGGGCATTCTCCACATGGGGATTGGTGGTCTAGGCCCTGTTCATTGCCATTGCATAATCAGAGGGGCGTGATCTGAGATTGATCTTCCTAAATATGCTGTGGTTTCTGCCAATGATATTTGTTCCCTGTCAATGAACAGATAGTCGATGCTCCTGTGGATCTTATGCGGGGCTGAATAATAGGAATAGATATTTTCAACAGGATGTTGATCCCTCCAAATATCCACCAAGTCGAGTTGTTGCAGTGTTTCTGTCAGAGCACATGTTGTGGGGTTACTTGGATGGGGGGGTGGTGCAGACCTGTCCATAGAACCATCCATGACGCAGTTGAAGTCCCCCCCCATATAAAGGTCCTATTTCGGTGGTGTGCTATCTTTGAGCTATTGCCCTGAGGTGAGATGGTATCCCGTGTTGCGGGAAGTACGAATTAACTAGGCAGATTGGAGTCTGTTCGATGGTGCCCCACATTATCACAAACCTTCCTTCTTTATCGGACTCAAATTCTTGCAATTGGAAGGGCACATTCGTGTTCACCCATGTGAACACCCCCCTTGAGTATTTGGAGTAGGGGGAACCTCTCCCGGTCCCAGCCCATCGCTCTATTATTTTGGACATGGTATCTTCCGTAAGATGCGTCTCTTGTAACATTGCAATTGAGACCTTTTTCATGCAGAGATAGGATTGTATTCGATTTCGTCTCAGGTAGGAGCCCATCCCTCTCACATTCCACGTCATGACCTTGAGTTGTTGTCAATGTTTTGAGGCTGGCTGGCAGCTCATCCTCTGGAGCCTGCAGTGATGCCAATCTTAGGTTATTAGGCCATTGACGGGAGTAATCGGGTTCTTCTCCCACCAAGTTCTGGCATGCACCCATCCTGTGTTTCTTTGGCGATAGTGGTATGAAGACTGTATAACTAACAAAACTGTTAACAAAACTCAAACTGGTGCGCCAAGTGACTCCATCTTCGTTGTGGTGCTCGGGCGCTCTCGAGCCGTCCAGACCCATCCGGGTGTCGGGCGCGAGCTGGGACGGGCCGGTGGCTGTCCCGACCCGGATTGTCTGCGGGGGATAGGGCTGGTGTCCGGTGGAGAGGCTAAACGAGGGCCTTTTCTATGTAGCTAACTGTTAGTTGGATTACCTTCTGGAGTCCGGTTGATTGTGCTTGTTGTGGTCATTTATGGCAGCGTTTGTCGTGTGCTGACGGTCTGAGAGACTCATTATTCCATCTGGAGAGCATCTTTACCATCTGCAAGGTTGTTGTCTTCCAGCCACATGTTGGCGGCCATTGGGTTTTCTAGGAATTTGGCTCGCCCGTTGAAGATGACTTTCAGGCGTGATGGGTAGAGCAGCTTGGATTTCAGGTTCAGTTGTCGGAATCTTGCTTTTACCGGGACAAAAGAGTTCCTCTCGCTCTGCACTTTCTGAGTGTAATCGGGATAAATGGTTATTTTAGAGTCGCCACGTTCGATGGGGCCTTCTTCCCTGGAGTGACAAAGGATAATCTCCCTATCTTGAAAGTTTAGGATTTTAGCAATTATTGGCCGTGGAAATGATCCAGGTGGGGGCCGCTTCTGGAGTGACCTGTGGGCCCTTTCGACCGCAAATCCTTGCGACAATTTCCCGGCCCCAATCTCCTGTTGTAGCAAGGATTCTATATAGGCTGTAGTGTTCGGGCCTTTGTTTCCCTCTAGTACTCCCAGGATCCTAATATTGCCCCATCTAGCTCGACCTTCGGCCTCCTCAGATCTCTCCTCTAGGATCGCCACTTTCTTCTCTAGGTCTGCAACCTTGGACTTCAAGACTGCCGTGGCTCCTGCCGTTTCTTTTAATGAAGTCTCGGTGTTTGTCACCCTCTCGGTTAATTTGCGGGCGTCCTGACGCATGAGTAGAATGTCCATTTTAAATTCGTCGATCTTAGAGTCTATGTGTGTCCTCAATGAAGCAATAGCCTCCAATATTTGGGAGTGGTTATCCGTGGTTTCCCCCTCTTTCGTGTGGGTCATCTCTGGAGCACTAGAGCGAGCCAGTGTGGGGGTTTTTGGCTTGGCGGATGCAAATGAGTCCATGGTGGTTGCTTTCGCTTTTTTCATCCTGGTGGCCATTTTGGAGTCTCGGTGATGCTTCCCCTGGGACACTTTAGATGAGTTACTGGTGGGGGTATCAGCCTTCTCTCCGTGTATAGAGTAATGAGTGACGTTCCCAAGGTGTCAAAAGTCAATAAATCTGCAGGGGAGTAGGGGTGCTATATCTGTGAAGTCGCCAAACTGCTCCTGCCTCTGAGCGAGAGATATGTGGGCGCCGCAGTCGCGCTCTTGCAGCTGGTTCTCGATGTCCTGTGCCCCGGGGCGACACAGGGGAGGAACCTCCGGTGGTAGTGTGCGCCCTCAGCGGGCCGTTCCCAGCAATGGCGGCTTCCTTCTCGGAGTTTCCGCTAAATGGTGCCGGACGCCATCTTGAATGCGTATGGGAGTGGGGGAGGGAGTATGATTCGAGAACGATTTCGCCGACCAGAGGGTCCGATTTCCCGGTTGGTCAAGCAGGTTGCGTCGGGGTCGGCTTCTCCCACCTCTGCATCAGCTTTTCGCGGTTGTAGGCACTTCTTATACCGGCAAAAAGGATCGAGAAACGGCGTCTCGGCTGGAGCTCGGCTATTCAGCCTCTGTACGCCATCGGCTCCAGGCCACGCCCCCCAACATTTCATCATTATACCATAGTAAGTCAATCTGATTCAGCACCTTCTATCAATTTTTATTACTGCAACTTTCTCAAATGTGGTGTTTTCATCTGCATTTATCTCCACAATAAACATTATATCTATTTTTTTTTTGCGTGGGACACTATGAAAATAGACACTGCGTCTTTCTCTCCATGTACTCAGGGCACTTAAACTGTCTCTACTTGCTCAAGCCTCATGATTTCATGTTTGGGGTGACAGGGTTTAATTTGGTTAACATGAACAAATTGTTCTGTCACCATTTCACCCTCTGTCTTCAATATCTTGTAAACTACTGGGGGCACTTTATCTACTATCTGAAATGTCCCTTGCAAGGCTGCAAGAAATTTTGAATTTTTATGTTTACCTTTTCCAAAATGAAACTTATATACCTGAACCCCTACATTATACACTTCAAAGACGTCTTTTTATCATAATATGACTTTGCACTGTCAGCAGCTCTTTCCAAATTTTGCTGCACAAATGCAAATACATGTTGTAAATGCTTCCTCAGTTCTTCCACATATTCGTGAACTGTAGATGCACTCACCAGTGTCTGCTCATGTGTCCTATATAGTACATTTTGTGGCAAAACCATTTTCCTTCCAGTTAGCACCTCATGAGGACTGATACCTGTCGCTTTAGCAGGAGTCGATCTAATTGCCATCAATATCAGTGTGAATCGTAAGTCCCAACTGGAACCTTCCCCCGCTACAAACTTCTTTAATATTTCCACAACAGACCTGTTGCAACGCTCAGTATTTCCAAAAGAATCAGGCTGGTACACAATATGCAGTTTCCTTTTCACCCCTAATATCTGTCACACCTTACTCATTAAGGTGCTCGTGAAATGACTTCTTCTGTCTGACTCTATTCTTTGTGGTAATCCAAATCTTGAAAATATATGATTTACCAGTAATATAGGTGCTGTTTGTACTACATATCTGGTGCAGGGATACACTCTACCCATTTCGACATCAAACAAACCACGGTCAAAAGATAACAGATTCCCCTACTTGACCTCTTTACAAGCCCTACATAGTCAAGTTGCAAATATGACCATGTAAGGATTAATAAGGATTAAGCCTCTTTTCATCAGTGGAGCTCTATGCATTGGTGAAGCAGGTTTAAATTGGGAACATACCAGGCACCCGTTGGTATATAATTCCACATCTTGGGACATGTGTGTCCAGTAAGCATAATCTTTCAGTATCTCTTAAGTCTTTTGTGAACCTCTGTGTCCTGCAGTTATTGCATCATGTGCATGGTGTAACATTAGCCCTCTGAATTAAAGAGGTACCACCCACTGTATTTGTCCTGTTATGGATTCCCTGATCATAACTCCATCCTGTATTCTAATCCTTTTTTTATTCTTTAATAACACCCTCAATTCCTTTTTTGCTGTACAATCATTTTCAGTTAAAGAATGTTGTTTGGGGTCCATCAAATGATTATAATAGATCCCCAATATTGGATCATCTTTTTGCACCTTAGTCAAATCTTGATCTGGTGTATCATAACTCCATTGCACTACTGGTTGTTCTACCTCTTTTGGAGCTTTAGAGCGTGTAACTGCATCTATTTGTATTTCACCAATTAAGTGTTCAATGGGTAACAACTCTCCCATAACTGCCCCAATCTTGGCTAAATGATCCGCTTTATCATTTCCCTCCTTATCTTCTCCAGGAGTTTTCAAATGTCCACGAAGTTTCTTCCAGTATACTGTTAAATCATTCTCTGACACTAATTTGTCCATAGCCTGTATCATTTCCCCATGCTTGAGGGGCTTTTTTTATTATATGTAAGCATGCCTCTTGCTTTCCAGTCAGGCATATATTCTACAAAGCTATTTTGTACATAATCAGAATCAGTCACCATGACAATTTTACTGAATTTGTTATCAACCGCAGTAGTAATTGCTTTATAAATGGCAGCCAACTCTGCTATCTGGCTACTCCTAGTCCCAATTCTCATCCCTATACTAGGAATGTCCTCACATTTCAAACAGACATTTCCTATCCCTGATACCAACTGTTTACTACTGTCACTTTCAATGTGAAAAGCACATCCATCAACATATACAGTTGGTAAATTCTTGCATGTATTTTCATTAAAAGCTTTGTGTGGTGACTGTTCAAACTACTGCAAACTACATTCCACCTCTTCTTCATCTGATACACATTCAGCTGCACGGTCATGTAAATCTGCTAATCCTTGAGCAACTGGGCTCTATTTATTCTGGTCATACCTCATTTCTACAGGAAGGCCTTGCAATGCCAATGTCCATGAAGTAATTCTGGACTGTGCTAGATTGCCTGACCCAATCCTTTTACTCTGTAAAAACTGCAATGGTTGATGATGTGTCTCAATGATTACTTTCTCCCCCTGAAAAATGGGACGAAAATGTTGCAATGTCCACACAGTGGTCAAAAGAGCCTTTTCACATTCAATGAATTTAATTGCAACTTGAGAAAATGCCTTTCTTGCATAAGCAATAGTTTTGTGGTTCAAATCATGTATAGCATACAATGTTCAGTGAAATCTATTTACATAAAGAAATCTCTGTTTTCTATGGGATACGCTAATCATGGTGCCTTTATGAGACATTCCTTCAATTTAGCAGCAGCCTCAGATTGCTCCTTTTCCCATTTTCATGGTGTATTCAGCTTCAATAGTTTAGTCAATGGTTGAGTAATTTCAGCATCATTTTCAATACATTTCCTGTTATATCCCGTCATTCCCAATAAGCTTTTTAAACCTTTCACATTTCTAGGATCTTTCAAATTCTGCCTCCACCTTTTTCTTTTGTGGATTTAACCCATGTTCAGTTACTTCATGGCCTAGGAAATTCACCCTTTTCTTGCACCATTGGGCTTTCTGTAAAGATACTTTGGCACTCACCTTTTGCAATTGGTCTAATTTCATCAAAATGACTTTTCAAGTTTTCATTTTTTATCAGAAACTCATCTACATAAAGTATAATTTCTCTTTCCGCTGCATCTGGCACAGCCTTTCTAAAAAATATGCCAAATTCGCTCCCACTATTGACATACCCAAATAGTGTTCTAGCCCATGCGTATTGCGTTTTATCAAATGAAAATGAAAATAAATTTTGAATGTCCTCTGCCAGCGGCACACACCAATATCCAGATGTAAGATCTAATGTGGTAAATAACTTTGACCCATGCACTTGAGCAAGGCCTTGATCAATGAATGGCAGCAGCCATCTGGAAACTGGCACTCTTTTATTTAATTCCCTCAGGTCTGCACACAGACGCCATTGACCATTTGGCTTTAACACACCCAAAATAGGAGTGTTAGAGGTACTATGAATGGGTCTGATAATTCCCCTAGACGCCAAGTTCTTAATTATTTTTGCCAATGACACCAAGCATACCAGTGGCAATCAATATTGGCGCACAAATACTGGATTTCTACCACACCCCTCTGGTAATATGGCAACATGTAAATTAGTTATGCCGCAATCATAAGCATCTTTGGCAAATACTTCTTTAAATTCCATAAATATTATTCTCAACTCATTGTTATCCTCTTCGCTATCACATGCATCTGCTAACAGAATCTGCTCCTCTACCATTTTTGAAAATTCTAGAAACTCCTCCAGTGGAGGAACTTCTGTGCTCTCTTTAACTGTGTGGCTGTATCTCTCTGAAAAACTGCCACTTTTAAATACTTTGGTACATCAACCTCCATTTCAATTTGCTGACCCTTTGTTTCATTTTCATTTAAGTCAAATACTATACAATTATCCTGGTAACAGCATACTGCCTCATTAGAATCATAAGGGTATACAGATTGAATTTTGAAAATCCCTTTGGGCTGAGATACTCTGGCAACACACCCTGCACATCTGCATATCTCTCAGGGATATTTCCAATCACATGTTATTGTAATCTGCAGTATAATGTGATTTTTGTATGGCCATTCCTAATAAAGAATTCTCTTCTAAATGAATATCCTGACATCCTTTATTATCCACCATAATGTTGACTGACCCCTCCCCAACATCTACCAATGGGGTATATTCATAATCCTGGCCTTGCTGTTTCATGGATTCATTCAAGCCCACAAATGCATTGCAATCTTTCATTTGCTGTCCATTCTTGTACTTTAGTGTTATAGCAACCTGCTTGGTGAATGCAGGGATAGTAACATGCTTCTTCACCTGTAATTCAGTTGCAAATGGTACCAATTGTGCACAATGATAAGCCTTTCTTTTATCTTCAAATTCGGGCGCAGGCCCGCCTAGTCGGAACCATATTTTTTGGTTAAGGAAATCTAACACCATCCACATTCTGGGCATGATATCATTGCCCATATAAAAATCATTTTGTATTCCACTCACTATCCACACATTGTGGTAGATGGTTTTTTGTCCAATATTAATCTTTAGCATGCACCTTCCTGCAATTCCATTTTCAAAATCTGGATTATCCAAACTAGAGACATATTGGTTTTTAATTCTAAATTGTGGGATCTCCTCCCTTTTCATTATTCTCTGCAGTAGTTTCTCATTAATAAAACTCCTTTCCTGTTCAAGTGCCAAAGTGGCTTTCATCATTTTACAATGGCCATTTATACCAATGTGAATCCATGGCTGCTCATCTTCCATATGTATTTCAGCAAGGGTGGTGATGTGCTTTTCTGTGTCTGCTTTAGCAATGGTGTTCTGTTTGCACTTCTCTTCTTTTAAATAAAAGCGCAATGCGTGTTCATCTATTTATGTTTGCCACTTCTTCCTAGGGTCCAAATAAATCTGCATAGATTGTTTTTCTTTTTCACTTTGCATTTTGTCTCCTGACACATCAAAATGACAGTGACACTAGACACCCAGGTATTCTATAGGTACACCTCCACTGCATCATTTGATTTGACAACAGTATGGAATTCATTTACACTGCTGTTTTGTGACTTTATTTTCTTAGGCCTTAATGTTTTTTTTTTTGTTAGAGACCACAGGACCCCATTTACCCCAATCCCATCAATGAGAGAAGACAATGTTTTCAGGTAATCTGTTCTCATCAAGAATTAAATTTCACAAATAGATGTGATCAAAACTTCCTGTTTCATTCTGTGTTTTCCTAGCTTTATGTCAACCTCGGTGTCACCCTCGATAGACACCTCCTCGCCATTACAGTTATGTACTGGGCCATCACTCTGCCTCACTGTGATCTGATT
Organism: Ambystoma mexicanum; assembly: GCF_040938575.1. NCBI lineage: Eukaryota > Metazoa > Chordata > Amphibia > Caudata > Ambystomatidae > Ambystoma > Ambystoma mexicanum. Next base: position 249,190,663 of record NC_090940.1, on the reverse strand, counting down.
CTGTGGAGATCTCCCTTCATTGATTCTTTTTACCAATTCTTTGGACATAATTGTGGCCTGTGCTCCTGTGTCAATCATTGCAAATGTATTGCATTTATCTTCCACAGTAATGGGAGCATACTATCTGTCTTCAACTTCCTCTAATACTCACAAAAAGTGCACATTCTTACTGATTTCAGGATTCAATTTTCTCAGACCTTTCTCACTTTTGGCTAAGCACATCGGTAAATGAAAGGACATTTTTCCCTCCTTTCTGTCCATTTCCATTTGAGAAACCTTACTCATCTCCCCACATTCAGAGGTCCTTTGGAGTGTAGCCTCTGTTCGCCCTTCCATCCGGGGATCATCAGAGCTCACACTACAATCCTCCAACTGAATATGCGTATAAACATCACCTGATAGCTTGTCATTTTCTAATTTTGGACTTTTGTGGGTATTTGCCATGGTACCAATCTTTTTAACTTCCTCAAAAATCTGTGGCTCAAAGAAATCTTCAGGTGACTGATCTGTACCCTCCTTTTAAGTACTTATTCTTCCTGCCTGTATTTTATTAGAATCTTGATTGTCAATGGAGGGCGTTTTAACATTCACACTTACTACCTGATCAATTATTGTACCCATGCATGAGTTGTCGTTCTTAAATCTGTCTCTTTGCTCTTTTGGAATTTCATGTTTTCCTTTTCACTCGTGCAAATTTCCAACGTTTTACTTAACTCCACGATAAACCAAACTTCTTTTTTAGAAGTATTTCCTATTTCTGTCACATGTTCATTTGCTGGTATTTTCATTTTTTAAATCATTAAGCATATCAGAGTCATTATGCAGAACCAGATCGGGCAATCTGTTATTTTATCATTGCAGGGATCAAGAAGGTTTAGTCTCTTATTATCGGAAGCCATCAGGTCGTTACTATGGCCTTCTGCTCCCTCTTTTGATGACTGTTTTTGAACCGTACAGAGCTTTCCTATTTGTTCAGCCAACATTTTCACTTGGGCCTCGAGACACTGGAATCTTTCCATCTCTCTTGAATATTCTCTCTGCGGCCTATGCCGATATTGATTGTTTTCCCCCTGGTTGAATCTATTCTGATATCTCTCAGGAGAGTGATTTCTTTTGGGTTTGTTTCTGAACTCTTGATTCATGTGGGGCGGGGAGCGAGGTGCACCTATCCTTTGCTTGTAATCCCCCGGTGGCGGTGATTGATTGTATTGACGTAGGGCATAATTCATACTCTGCCTCATGTCCTGTCTCTCATTTAGTGAATGTTGTCCCCTATGCTTATTCCCATTGTCAGTAAATCGATTCACATACCGGGGTCTATCCTGGTTGCCATATATTATGGTGTTGGGGTCAAATCTGCTCTGTGTCCCCAATGTCTGAGAGGGACCATTACTTCTTTGATCCTGGCTTTGTCTCTCATTATTGTCCATAACTGACATATCAGGCCGACATGCTGCCCGGGGCATGCCTCCTAAGTACCTAGAGCTAATGTAGCTCTCCCTATTACTAGGATCATGTGACTGAAACATCGGTACAGAGGGCGGCAACCTCTGCTGATTACCCCTCTGTTCGGGTGTCACATTATTTTTGTGTGGACTTTGAGCGTACTCAAGTGGCATTTTAGCTGACCTGATTTCCATTACTGTTGCCGAGGATTCTTTAGATTTTGGTCTAGTATCTTTCATTTTATCACTCTCTCTACGCTGTCAATATAGCACTTCATATAGCTTTGTACTTTGGTGCACAATCCACTCAAGGGACTCCTCACGATAAAATTTGTGGACTGTGATATAATGGCCCTCATTAGGACCCTGGCGGTAAGGGGTTTGCGCCAGCGTTAGCTGCGCCGACCCCTTACCGCCAACTACGAGTTCCCATAGCGCCATGGTCATTTTTCCGCCCGCTTTTTGCGGGCGTAAAAATCCATGGCGCTATGGGACCTTGGTGTTAATTACGCCACCGTAATTTACGGTGGCGTAATTAACGCCTTCCCCACTCCCATTGAGCCCTATGGGGCCGAAATGGGAATGGGGAAGGGTAAATGGGTCAATGGGGACTTACCGCCCCGCCGACCTCGGAATGGGGCGGTAAGTCCGCCATCCGCCATGGCGTAAAGGGACTTTGCGCCATGGCGGAAAAGTCCGCCGACGGCGGAAAAAATCCGCCAGGGTCCTAATGAGGGCCAATGTTGCAACCCGTAGAAATAGGCAGTTTTAAACTCATTGGAATTTGGAGCAAAAGATACATCGAAGAGAGAAAAAGCTCTTTTTAAGACGTGCAGAAATTGGCGAGGGGACTTATTTGGCCCAGCCGTAATCGTGTATGCAACTTTCTTTGCCTCCTGTAATGACTGGAATGGAGAAAAATGACATCTAATCTCTTTTTCAAACTCTGCCCATGTCATGTTTTGCTGTTCATTTAATCCTCTGATTATACTGGCTGTGGGAGCATCCAGAGTTAAGTGGAAGTCTATATTGTTCTTTAGGTATATGGAGAGCTTTAAATATATCATGCACCGCTTCTAAGTGGTCCTCTATACAGCACTCCCCTCCTTTTTTTAAATGTTTGCTCAGACACTTGATTGATTTCATTATCTTGATAGGACTACTTGGCGCTATGTTTGGGATTGCAATACTTTGTGATTCAACCCTTGTTTCAGGCGTATGGGATTGGTGGTGGCCCCCAATGGGTGTTTCAAACCCCACCCCAAGGCTCTGCAACAAATCTCAGGCACTGGCACAGCCATTAGGGTACTATCTCCCCATGTAGAAATAGAATTCACCTCAATTTCATTGAAAGTGGTCCCTGTTGTTTGTCCTGGGACCTGGAAGTGCATATTTGCCGTTCCAAATCCTTGCACATTTTAAGGAGCCTATCTGCCTCCTTACGCAAATAATTATTTTCATCAGCCATCTTATTAATCACATTTTGCATATCGCGCATTTGGCATTCATTGAGCTCTTTATCTCTCTTGTCTCTTTCTTGAAACATTTTAGTTATCTCTTGTTCAACATTCTGAAGCTCACCTTCTTTCTCAAAATGTTCTTTTTGTGAAATGTGCATTTCCAAAATGACCTTGTCTTTATCTTGTCTAATATGATCTACCAATCCTTTCAAGTGTCTTAATTCTTGCTCACTATTCTCAAACTGTTTCTTCTTTTGGGACAATTGAGTGTCAAGTTCTTGACACTCAATTGTCCCCACAGTATTTTGGTGGTAAACTAGTCTTACATTTAGAGTAGGTCTGGTATCACATTATGTTAGTGACCATACCTTGTTAGATTGTATTGGTGGTAATTTTAGTGTTATCTTGCTTTGCTGTATTTACAGAATTATCTTATTCCTGTGATATAGTGGTGAGCATGTTTTTTTTATACTATACCCCATTATAAAACACCTTTCCTTTCTATTAGAAAACCTTCTAGTTGTCTGTAGAGAGCCCCAGACATGGACACTTCAGAGAACCCAATGATTTTATTCAATGCGCCACCTATAGTTTGTGGCTGGTATTACTGGCTTATGTACATCCAGTAATCTATGTGCCGGATTAGGCACTTCTTCCCACCAGCATGCAAGGAAGAACACACTCACACCGCACACAATTTTCTACTTTGCATTTGTCTATTTCTGATTTTCTCTTATTTGTTATTTTAGGTACAGTGATACATTGGTAAATACACTGCTGCACTGGTATAAACCTCCCCTCTGTACTTCACTCATATAAATGATTCACAGATGCATGAATGACACAAAAGTCTCAATTGTTTTTATATACATTTTGTATTGCATGCCATTTACAAGTCACCAAATGTTACCGTTTTATTTACAGCATCATCTGCAAAATAAAAGAACAAAACAGAACAGAATACGCAGGTATTTTGCAAACATGAATTAATGTTCCCACACTTTGAATATAGAGAGAAATAAACATACAATGATTTCTGACTTCTCTGCACTGCAAAAATCCTAGCCACACACGCACGGCATACAATTTATTCCTCACTTGGCACAAATCTCTTACCAAGGCCAGTAATCTGATTTCCGCACAACCTCGCTGTCTTTTGCAGTCCCAGTGTCAGCACGAAACTCCTCTGTAAATATGTGTGGGGGAGCGCCAACTGATTAGATTCAGTCAGCGCTCAACCCCCTTTAGACAGCCCCATCCGTCTATCTCCTGAACCCAGCATGAACTACCAACCCTCCTCCTATATCTTTCTTATGAAGACTTATACTCAGCCCTTTATTGACGTGGCTTGTCTGCCTACAATTCCTACCAATCATAATAAAAAGAATGTGCTCTGTGCCAGCCTTCGTTTTCAGAACAATGAAATCTTCATATCCAAAGTAAATGTTTCATTTTTGCGTCCTGCATCTTGCATATTTTCTGTTTTCCACGAGCTGAAGAAAACGCTAGTGCTCATTTTCTCATGTAAAAATGAATTTTAAACAGTGCACCCAACACATGAAATGTACCTCATTTTGTATAGAAGACTACATGATCATCTTAGAAAATAACACTTAGTACTTTATTTAGGTTAGTAATGTTAGTCAGTTATATATTCTAATGTAGTCTTCACACATTAAGTATACATTGTGCACCTCATTATTTTAACCTGGCAGCACACTAAGAGGGTAATTCATAGAATTTCGCAGAAAAGTGTCGCAAGCGGCTGGCGCAGAGTGTCCGCGTGCGATTGAATGCGCCAGGCACGTGCGCTAAAACCGATTTCCGCGCACAGCGTATTCATGGATTTTAGGCTCCCAAACCAGCCGTGGCGCAGAGAATCGCAGCGACCCTGCAGCAGCGCCAGTAACGCCCCCAAGAACGCCCTTGCGCAAGGAAAAGCCATCAAAATCGCTAAATCATCGCAAAGGGCTGCGCTAACCCTGGACCAGTTCACCGGACTGGCAAACAGCAAACGCCAAGCGGGGAACGTGTATTTCAGGGGTGCGCGGGAAGTTCCACACGCGATTGGCCCTGTGCAAGCAGTGTACGTGTATTTCAGGGGTGCACGGGAAGTTCCACACGTGATTTCAGCAGGGTACGTGTATTTCAGGGGTGCGCGGGAAGTTCCACACGCGAATGGGCCAGTGCGAGCAGGGTACGTGTATTCCATGGGTGCGCGGGAAGTTCCACACGCGATTCCATCAGGGTACGTGTATTTCAGGGGTGCGCGGGAAGTTCCACACGCGAATGGGCCAGTGCGAGCAGGGTACGTGTATTCCATGGGTGCGCGGGAAGTTCCACACGCGATTTCATCAGGGTACGTGTATTTCAGGGGTGCGCGGGAAGTTCCACACGCGATTGGCCCAGTGCAAGCAGGGCACGTGTATTTCAGGGGTGCGCGGGAAGTTCCACACGCGAATTCAGCAGGGTACGTGTATTCCAGGGGTGCGCGGGAAGTTCCACACGCAAATTCAGCAGGATAAGTGTATTTCAGGGGTGCGCGGGAGGTTCCACACGCGATTTCAGCAGGGTATGTGTATTTCAGGGGTTCTGGGGAGTACTACACGTGAATTGGCCGTGTGGGTCCTCCCAGGTGTACGCTCCACAACCTCCACGGCCCCTGCAGGCAGCCCACACCACGGGGGACTACCCTGCACCCCTGCTCATGTCCCGCAGGCAGCCCATCCACCATGGGCATGCCCCCCAGCCAACCCACATGTCGCCTTGCACTACTGATCAACTATGCATGTCTCCCACCACCCCCACCCCCAGCCACCATGGGCAGCCTCCACCAGGCCCCCACTCATGTCTCCCACCACCCCCACCCCCCAGCAGTGCAGGGGCAGCCTCCACCAGGCCCCCACTCATGTCTCCCACCACCCCCACCCCCCAGCCAACAGGGGCACCCTCCACCAGGCCCCCACTCATGTCCCCTATCACCACCACCCCCCAGCAGTGCAGGGGCACCCTCCACCAGGCCCCCACTCATGTCTTCCACCACCCCCACCTCCCAGCCACCAGGGGCAGCCTCCACCAGGCCCCCACACATGTCTCCCACCCACCCCCACCCCCCAGCCACCATGGGCACCCTCCACCAGGCCCCCACTCATGTCTCCCAACACCCCCACCGCCCAGCAGTGCAGGGGCACCCTCCACCAGGCCCCCACTCATGTCTCCCACCACCCCCACCCCCCAGCAGTGCAGGGGCACCCTCCACCAGGCCCCCACTCATGTCTCCCACCACCCCCACCCCCCAGCAGTGCAGGGGCACCCTCCACCAGGCCCCCACTCATGTCTCCCACCACCCCCACCCCCCAGCAGTGCAGGGGCACCCTCCACCAGGCCCCCACTCATGTCCCCTATCACCACCACCCCCCAGCCACCAGGGGCAGCCTCCACCAGGCCCCCACTCATGTCTCCCACCACCCCCACCCCCCAGCCACCAGGGGCAGCCTCCACCAGGCCCCCACTCATGTCTCCCACCCACCCCCACCCCCCAGCCACCATGGGCACCCTCCACCAGGCCCCCACTCATGTCTCCCACCACCCCCACCCCCCAGCAGTGCAGGGGCACCCTCCACCAGGCCCCCACTCATGTCTCCCACCCACCCCCACCCCCCAGCCACCATGGGCACCCTCCACCAGGCCCCCACTCATGTCTCCCACCACCCCCACCCCCCAGCACTGTGGGGCACCTGCCAGCAGGCCCCCACCCATGTATAACTCATGTTCCCCACCACCCCCACCCCCCAGCACTGTGGGGCACCTACCAGCAGGCCCCCACTCATGTCCAACTCATGTACCCCTGCACCCCCACCCCCCAGCACTGTGGGGCACCTGCCAGCAGGCACCCACCCATGTCCAACTCATGTTCCCCACCACCCCCACCCCCCTGCACTGTGGGGCATCTGCCAGCAGGCCCCCACCAATGTCCAACTCATGTACCCCTGTACCCCCACCCCCCAGCATTGTGGGGCACCCTCCACCAGGCCCCCACTCATGTCCCCTATCACCCCCACCCCCAGCAGTGCAGGGGCAGCCCCCACCAGGCCCCCACTCATGTCTCCCACCACCCCCACCCCCCAGCCACCATGGGCAGCCCCCATCAGGCCCCCACTCATGTCCTACTCATGTCTCCCACCACCCCCACCCCCCAGCAGTGCAGGGGAACCCTCCACCAGGCCCCCACTCATGTCTCCCACCACCCCCACCCCCCAGCAGTGCAGCGGCACCCTCCACCAGGCCCCCACTCATGTCTCCCACCACCCCCACCCCCCAGCCACCATGGGCAGCCCCCACCAGGCCCCCACTCATGTCCAACTCATGTCTCCCACCACCCCCACCCCCCAGCAGTGCAGGGGCACCCTCCACCAGGCCCCCACTCATGTCTCCCACCACCCCCACCCCCCAGCAGTGCAGGTGCACCCTCCACCAGGCCCCCACTCATGTCTCCCACCACCCCCACCCCCCAGCAGTGCAGGGGCACCCTCCACCAGGCCCCCACTCATGTCTCCCACCCCCCACCCCCCAGCAGTGCAGGGGCACCCTCCACCAGGCCCCCACTCTTGTAGACCAACCACCCCCACCCCCCAGCCACCATGGGCACCCTCCACCAGGCCCCCACTCATGTCTACCACCACCCCCACCCCCCAGCAGTGCAGGGGCACCCTCCACCAGGCCCCCACTCATGTCTCCCACCACCCCCACCCCCAGCAGTGCAGGGGCAGCCCCCACCAGGCCCCCACTCATGTCTCCCACCACCCCCACCCCCCAGCCACCATGGGCAGCCCCCACCAGGCCCCCACTCATGTCCTACTCATGTCTCCCAACACCCCCGCCCCCCAGCCACCAGGGGCAGCCTCCACCAGGCCCCCACTCATGTCTCCCACCCACCCCTACCCCCCAGCCACCATGGGCACCCTCCACCAGGCCCCCACTCATGTCTCCCACCACCCCCACACCCCAGCAGTGCAGGGGCACCCTCCACCAGGCCCCCACTCATGTCTCCCACCCCCCCACCCCCCAGCAGTGCAGGTGCACCCTCCACCAGGCCCCCACTCATGTCTCCCACCACCCCCCCCCAGCAGTGCAGGGGCACCCTCCACCAGGCCCCCACTCATGTCTCCCACCCCCCCACCCCCCAGCAGTGCCGGGGCACCCTCCACCTCGTTCTTAAATCTGTCTCTTTGCTCTTTTGGAATTTCATGTTTTCCTTTTCACTCGTGCAAATTTCCAACGTTTTACTTAACTCCAAGATAAACCAAACTTCTTTTTTAGAAGTATTTCCTATTTCTGTCACATGTTCATTTGCTGGTATTTTCATTTTTTAAATCATTAAGCATATCAGAGTCATTATGCAGAACCAGATCGGGCAATCTGTTATTTTATCATTGCAGGGATCAAGAAGGTTTAGTCTCTTATTATCGGAAGCCATCAGGTCGTTACTATGGCCTTCTGCTCCCTCTTTTGATGACTGTTTTTGAACCGTACAGAGCTTTCCTATTAGTTCAGCCAACATTTTCACTTGGGCCTCGAGACACTGGAATCTTTCCATCTCTCTTGAATATTCTCTCTGCGGCCTATGCCGATATTGATTGTTTTCCCCCTGGTTGAATCTATTCTGATATCTCTCAGGAGAGTGATTTCTTTTGGGTTTGTTTCTGAACTCTTGATTCATGTGGGGCGGGGAGCGAGGTGCACCTATCCTTTGGTTGTAATCCCCCGGTGGCGGTGATTGATTGTATTGACGTAGGGCATAATTCATACTCTGCCTCATGTCCTGTCTCTCATTTAGTGAGTGTTGTCCCCTATGCTTATTCCCATTGTCAGTAAATCGATTCACATACCGGGGTCTATCCTGGTTGCCATATATTATGGTGTTGGGGTCAAATCTGCTCTGTGTCCCCAATGTCTGAGAGGGACCATTACTTCTTTGATCCTGGCTTTGTCTCTCATTATTGTCCATAACTGACATATCAGGCCGACATGCTGCCCGGGGCATGCCTCCTAAGTACCTAGAGCTAATGTAGCTCTCCCTATTACTAGGATCATGTGACTGAAACATCGGTACAGAGGGCGGCAACCTCTGCTGATTACCCCTCTGTTCGGGTGTCACATTATTTTTGTCTGGACTTTGAGCGTACTCAAGTGGCATTTTAGCTGACCTGATTTCCATTACTGTTGCCGAGGATTCTTTAGATTTTGGTCTAGTATCTTTCATTTTATCACTCTCTCTACGCTGTCAATATAGCACTTCATATAGCTTTGTACTTTGGTGCACAATCCACTCAAGGGACTCCTCACGATAAAATTTGTGGACTGTGATATAATGTCTTTCTGCAACCCATAGAAATAGGCAGTTTTAAACTCATTGGAATTTGGAGCAAAAGATACATCGAAGAGAGAAAAAGCTCTTTTTAAGACATGCAGAAATTGGCGAGGGGACTTATTTGGCCCAGCCGTAATCATGTATGCAACTTTCTTTGCCTCCTGTAATGACTGGAATGGAGAAAAATGACATCTAATCTCTTTTTCAAACTCTGCCCATGTCATGTTTTGCTGTTCATTTAATCCTCTGATTATACTGGCTGTGGGAGCATCCAGAGTTAAGTGGAAGTATTGTCTATATTGTTCTTTAGGTATATGGAGAGCTTTAAATATATCATGCACCGCTTCTAAGTGGTCCTCTATACAGCACTCCCCTACTTTTTTTAAATGTTTGCTCAGACACTTGATTGATTTCATTATCTTGATAGGACTACTTGGCGCTATGTTTGGGATTGCAATACTTTGTGATTCAACCCTTGTTTCAGGCGTATGGGATTGGTGGTGGCCCCCAATGGGTGTTTCAAACCCCTGTAAGGATATTTGGCGTGTTACAGTACAGAGTACAGCACTACTGCACAGGTAGCAAACAGCACAGAGTACAGCACTACTACACAGGTAGCAAACAGCACAGAGTACAGCACTACTGCACAGGTAGCAATTTTTTTCGCAGCACCACCACAAGGGTGCGGTGCATTGCTATATGGGTTACCTGATTAACAAGGAAAGACAGACTATTCTGTCAAAAACGATTTTAACATATAAGATGCAAATCTATTTTTACAGTTAAAAGCACACGTACTCATTTAAAAATGCACACTATTTTTCACCTGAAATGCCTATGGTGCGAGAGACACATTTGAAAATTAACAGCTAACCTATTAACCATTAACCTGACTAATAAAACCTTATTTAACATAACCCACTAATAAAATGTGTTCTCCACTGCAGAATTAGGCATACTCTGAAAGCCATTTAAATGTGTGTGCAGATTTTTTTTCTTCTCTTCTCTGCCTGATTCTCCGTGTTTTTGTGCACAGGAACTGCAGGAAGAAGGAAGTCAGATTTGCAACAATTGCAAATGTATAAGCGAAGCTATTGTTGAGAGTAGGAGGATGAGAGATGATGGATTTCATTGGGACACGTCATACAGAGGGCTGAGATGAAAGTTTTAGTGGGCAGTATCGGGGAAAAAGACGGGCAGACATTTTTCTGCACTACTGGGGAGAAGACCTGGCTGTGGGACTCCTGACTGAATGCAGATCCCTGCGTCCTGCTACAGTCAAGATTTGGCAGTCGAGATTGGGGAGAGCTGAAAGAAGGACCTTTCCACTGGCTGAGGCGTTCCTATCTGCAAAAGCTGAGAATTCCAGGCAATGACCCCGGTTTGAGAAGGCAAGCGTTCCTTTTTGCTGGAGTTAATCCAAGGGAGCCACATTCACAAAGAGAACAGCCAAAGAGAACAACTAAAAAGATAAGGTAATGAGAAGTGTGGGAGCTGAGTGTGTACGGTAATATGCAGTCAGTGTAGGATTCCTGTGCATGCCTTAATCAAATGCTAATGTTGCAATTTGAGTTCTGTTCTCCGCCACTCTCTTTGCAGTGTGTCATAGACAATGCTTTTACTGTACCATTTTATTTATTTCTGTAAAGAATGAGATCGTGTTTAAATGCAACTTTTATAATACAGAAAAATATTTGAAAACAGACGGGTGGTGTATTTACTATTTACCATTACAATGCCGATGATGTGGGGAGATTTTTAAACAGTGCAATGGTCATTTTAAGACAGATGTGTGCATGTCAGAATCAGTATGAACAGTTGTGAGTGACCGTAGCATAGCTTGTTGGAGGTACATGAGCCAACGGGAAGAGAGACTCTCTGAACATAGCTCCCTACCGTATATAAGGTAGTGGAAATTACCACAAGACTACCATATATAGCTCTCTGTCGTAAATAAGTCAGTGAGTTCGCCCATGGTGGCACACCATCACTATTACTGAAAAATGTGGTATTCCTAAAATGTAGGTCTGAGGTCTCTCTAGTGATCACACGAAAAATCTAAGCAAAGATAAGGGATTTTGGACATTGGGGCCACAAATAAAACAAGGGAATTATGCTCACCAAAATACCACCAACCGCGCCTACCACCCAGGCATACCAAATATGCATGCCTGGGTGCTGAAATAATGCATGTTCACTGTATTATTGTCGTACATGGCCAAATCTGAATACAAGGAGTGATTGTTGCTAAGTTATATTTCGGCGGTAAGAAAATACCGTCAGGCCCCAAATCTCCACAAAATACCCTACACCCCACCCCAAGGCTCTGCAACGAATCTCAGGCACTGGCACAGCCATTAGGGTACTATCTCCCCATGTAGAAATAGAATTCACCTCAATTTCATTGAAAGTGGTCCCTGTTGTTTGTCCTGGGACCTGGAAGTGCATATTTGCCGTTCCAAATCCTTGCACATTTTAAGGAGCCTATCTGCCTCCTTACGCAAATAATTATTTTCATCAGCCATCTTATTAATCACATTTTGCATATCGCGCATTTGGCATTCATTGAGCTCTTTATCTCTCTTGTCTCTTTCTTGAAACATTTTAGTTATCTCTTGTTCAACATTCTGAAGCTCACCTTCTTTCTCAAAATGTTCTTTTTGTGAAATGTGCATTTCCAAAATAACCTTGTCTTTATCTTGTCTAATATGATCTACCAATCCTTTCAAGTGTCTTAATTCTTGCTCACTATTCTCAAACTGTTTCTTCTTTTGGGACAATTGAGTGTCAAGTTCTTGACACTCAATTGTCCCCACAGTATTTTGGTGGTAAACTAGTCTTACATTTAGAGTAGGTCTGGTATCACATTATGTTAGTGACCATACCTTGTTAGATTGTATTGGTGGTAATTTTAGTGTTATCTTGCTTTGCTGTATTTACAGAATTATCTTATTCCTGTGATATAGTGGTGAGCATGTTTTTTTTATACTATACCCCATTATAAAACACCTTTCCTTTCTATTAGAAAACCTCCTAGTTGTCTGTAGAGAGCCCCAGACATGGACACTTCAGAGAACCCAATGATTTTATTCAATGCGCCACCTATAGTTTGTGGCTGGTATTACTGGCTTATGTACATCCAGTAATCTATGTGCCGGATTAGGCACTTCTTCCCACCAGCATGCAAGGAAGAACACACTCACACCGCACACAATTTTCTACTTTGTATTTGTCTATTTCTGATTTTCTCTTATTTGTTATTTTAGGTACAGTGATACATTGGTAAATACACTGCTGCACTGGTATAAACCTCCCCTCTGTACTTCACTCATATAAATGATTCACAGATGCATGAATGACACAAAAGTCTCAATTGTTTTTATATACATTTTGTATTGCATGCCATTTACAAGTCACCAAATCTTACCATTTTATTTACAGTATCATCTGCAAAATAAAAGAACAAAACAGAACAGAATACGCAGGTATTTTGCAAACATGAATTAATGTTCCCACATTTTGAATATAGAGAGAAATAAACATACAATGATTTCTGACTTCTCTGCACTGCAAAAATCCTAGCCACACACGCACGGCATACAATTTATTCCTCACTTGGCACAAATCTCTTACCAAGGCCAGTAATCTGATTTCCGCACAACCTCGCTGTCTTTTGCAGTCCCAGTGTCAGCACGAAACTCCTCTGTAAATATGTGTGGGGGAGCGCCAACTGATTAGATTCAGTCAGCGCTCAACCCCCTTTAGACAGCCCCGTCCGTCTATCTCCTGAACCCAGCATGAACTACCAACCCTCCTCCTATATCTTTCTTATGAAGACTTATACTCAGCCCTTTATTGACGTGGCTTGTCTGCCTACAATTCCTACCAATCATAATAAAAAGAATGTGCTCTGTGCCAGCCTTCGTTTTCAGAACAATGAAATCTTCATATCCAAAGTAAATGTTTCATTTTTGCGTCCTGCATCTTGCATATTTTCTGTTTTCCACGAGCTGAAGAAAACGCTAGTGCTCATTTTCTCATGTAAAAATGAATTTTAAACAGTGCACCCAACACATGAAATGTACCTCATTTTGTATAGAAGACTACATGATCATCTTAGAAAATAACACTTAGTACTTTATTTAGGTTAGTAATGTTAGTCAGTTATATATTCTAATGTAGTCTTCACACATTAAGTATACATTGTGCACCTCATTATTTTAACCTGGCAGCACACTAAGAGGGTAATTCATAGAATTTCGCAGAAAAGTGTCGCAAGCGGCTGACGCAGCGTGTCCGCGTGCGATTGACTGCGCCAGGCACGTGCGCTAAAACCGATTTCCGCGCACAGCGTATTCATGGATTTTAGGCTCCCAAACCAGCCGTGGCGCAGAGAATCGCAGCGACCCTGCAGCAGCGCCAGTAATGCCCCCAAGAACGCCCTCGCGCAAGGAAAAGCCATCAAAATCGCTAAATCATCGCAAAGGGCTGCGCTAACCCTGGACCAGTTCACCGGACTGGCAAACAGCAAACGCCAAGCGGGGAACGTGTATTTCAGGGGTGCGCGGGAAGTTCCACACGTGATTGGCCCTGTGCAAGCAGTGTACGTGTATTTCAGGGGTGCACGGGAAGTTCCACACGCGATTTCAGCAGGGTACGTGTATTTCAGGGGTGCGCGGGAAGTTCCACACGCGAATGGGCCAGTGCGAGCAGGGTACGTGTATTCCATGGGTGCGCGGGAAGTTCCACACGCGATTCCATCAGGGTACGTGTATTTCAGGGGTGCGCGGGAAGTTCCACACGCGAATGGGCCAGTGCGAGCAGGGTCCGTGTATTCCATGGGTGCGCGGGAAGTTCCACACGCGATTTCATCAGGGTACGTGTATTTCAGGGGTGCGCGGGAAGTTCCACACGCGATTGTCCCAGTGCGAGCAGGGTACGTGTATTTCAGGGGTGCGCGGGAAGTTCCACACGCGATTGGCCCCGTGCAAGCAGGGTACGTGTATTTCAGGGGTGCGCGGGAAGTTCCACACGCGATTGTCCCAGTGCAAGCAGGGCACGTGTATTTCAGGGGTGCGCGGGAAGTTCCACACGCGAATTCGGCAGGGTACGTGTATTCCAGGGGTGCGCGGGAAGTTCCACACGCAAATTCAGCAGGATACGTGTATTTCAGGGGTGCGCGGGAAGTTCCACACGCGATTTCAGCATGGTATGTGTATTTCAGGGGTTCTGGGGAGTACTACACGTGAATTGGCCGTGTGGGTCCTCCCAGGTGTACGCTCCACAACCTCCACGGCCCCTGCAGGCAGCCCACACCACGGGGGACTACCCTGCACCCCTGCTCATGTCCCGCAGGCAGCCCATCCACCATAGGCATGCCCCCCAGCCAACCCACATGTCACCTTGCACTACTGATCAACTATGCATGTCTCCCACCACCCCCACCCCCCAGCCACCATGGGCAGCCTCCACCAGGCCCCCACTCATGTCTCCCACCACCCCCACCCCCCAGCAGTGCAGGGGCAGCCTCCACCAGGCCCCCACTCATGTCTCCCACCACCCCCACCCCCCAGCCAACAGGGGCACCCTCCACCAGGCCCCCACTCATGTCCCCTATCACCACCACCCCCCAGCAGTGCAGGTGCACCCTCCACCAGGCCCCCACTCATGTCTTCCACCACCCCCACCTCCCAGCCACCAGGGGCAGCCTCCACCAGGCCCCCACACATGTCTCCCACCCACTCCCACCCCCCAGCCACCATGGGCACCCTCCACCAGGCCCCCACTCATGTCTCCCACCACCCCCACCCCCCAGCAGTGCAGGGGCACCCTCCACCAGGCCCCCACTCATGTCTCCCACCACCCCCACCCCCCAGCAGTGCAGGGGCACCCTCCACCAGGCCCCCACTCATGTCTCCCACCACCCCCACCCCCCAGCAGTGCAAGGGCACCCTCCACCAGGCCCCCACTCATGTCTCCCACCACCCCCACCCCCCAGCAGTGCAGGGGCACCCTCCACCAGGCCCCCACTCATGTCCCATATCACCACCACCCCCCAGCCACCAGGGGCAGCCTCCACCAGGCCCCCACTCATGTCTCCCCACCCCACCCCCCAGCCACCAGGGGGAGCCTCCACCAGGCCCCCACTCATGTCTCCCACCCACCCCCACCCCCCAGCCACCATGGGCACCCTCCACCAGGCCCCCACTCATGTCTCCCACCACCCCCACCCCCCAGCAGTGCAGGGGCACCCTCCACCAGGCCCCCACTCATGTCTCCCACCCACCCCCACCCCCCAGCCACCATTGGCACCCTCCACCAGGCCCCCACTCATGTCTCCCACCACCCCCCAGCACTGTGGGGCACCTGCCAGCAGGCCCCCACCCATGTCTAACTCATGTTCCCCACCACCCCCACCCCCCAGCACTGTGGGGCACCTGCCAGCAGGCCCCCACTCATGTCCAACTCATGTACCCCTGCACCCCCACCCCCCAGCACTGTGGGGCACCTGCCAGCAGGCACCCACCCATGTCCAACTCATGTTCCCCACCATCCCCACCCCCCAGCACTGTGGGGCACCTGCCAGCAGGCCCCCACTCATGTCCAACTCATGTACCCCTGCACCCCCACCCCCCAGCACTGTGGGGCACCTGCCAGCAGGCACCCACCCATGTCCAACTCATGTTCCCCACCACCCCCACCCCCCTGCACTGTGGGGCACCTGCCAGTAGGCCCCCACCCATGTCCAACTCATGTACCCCTGTATCCCCACCGCCCAGCATTGTGGGGCACCCTCCACCAGGCCCCCACTCATGTCCCCTATCACCCCCACCCCCAGCAGTGCAGGGGCAGCCCCCACCAGTCCCCCACTCATGTCTCCCACCACCCCCACCCCCCAGCCACCATGGGCAGCCCCCACCAGGCCCCCACTCATGTCCTACTCATGTCTCCCACCACCCCCACCCCCCAGCAGTGCAGGGGAACCCTCCACCAGGCCCCCACTCATGTCTCCCACCACCCCCACCCCCCAGCAGTGCAGCGGCACCCTCCACCAGGCCCCCACTCATGTCTCCCACCACCCCCACCCCCCAGCCACCATGGGCAGCCCCCACCAGGCCCCCACTCATGTCCAACTCATGTCTCCCACCACCCCCACCCCCCAGCAGTGCAGGGGCACCCTCCACCAGGCCCCCACTCATATCTCCCACCACCCCCACCCCCCAGCAGTGCAGGTGCACCCTCCACCAGGCCCCCACTCATGTCTCCCACCACCCCCACCCCCCAGCAGTGCAGGGGCACCCTCCACCAGGCCCCCACTCATGTCTCCCACCCCCCCACCCCCCAGCAGTGCAGTGGCACCCTCCACCAGGCCCCCACTCTTGTCTCCCACCCACCCCCACCCCCCAGCCACCATGGGCACCCTCCACCAGGCCCCCACTCATGTCTCCCACCACCCCCACCCCCCAGCAGTGCAGGGGCACCCTCCACCAGGCCCCCACTCATGTCTCCCACCAGCCCCACCCCCAGCAGTGCAGGGACAGCCCCCACCAGGCCCCCACTCATGTCTCCCACCACCCCCACCCCCCAGCCACCATGGGCAGCCCCCACCAGGCCCCCACTCATGTCCTACTCATATCTCCCACCACCCCCGCCCCCCAGCCACCAGGGGCAGCCTCCACCAGGCCCCCACTCATGTCTCCCACCCCCCCCCACCCCCCAGCCACCATGGGCACCCTCCACCAGGCCCCCACTCATGTCTCCCACCACCCCCACCCCCCAGCAGTGCAGGGGCACCCTCCACCAGGCCCCCACTCATGTCTCCCACCCCCACACCCCCAGCAGTGCAGGTGCACCCTCCACCAGGCCCCCACTCATGTCTCCCACCACCCCCACCCCCCAGCAGTGCAGGGGCACCCTCCACCAGGCCCCCACTCATGTCTCCCACCCCCCCACCCCCCAGCAGTGCAGGGGCACCCTCCACCAGGCCCCCACTCATGTCTCCCACCCACCCCCACCCCCCAGCCACCATGGGCACCCTCCACCAGGCCCCCACTCATGTCTCCCACCACCCCCACCCCCCAGCAGTACAGGGGCACCCTCCACCAGGCCCCCACTCATGTCCCCTATCACCACCACCCCCCAGCCACCAGGGGCAGCCTCCACCAGGCCCCCACTCATGTCTGACACCCACCCCCACCCCCCAGCCACCATGGGCACCCTCCACCAGGCCCCCACTCTTGTCTCCCACCACCCCCACCCCCCAGCAGTGCAGGGGCACCCTCCACCAGGCCTCCACTCATGTCTCCCACCACCCCCACCCCCCAGCAGTGCAGGGGCACCCTCCACCAGGCCCCCACTCATGTCTCCCACCACCCCCACCCCCCAGCAGTGCAGGGGCACCCTCCACCAGGCCCCCACTCATGTCTCCCACCACCCCCACCCCCCAGCAGTGCAGGGGCACCCTCCACCAGGCCCCCACTCATGTCTCCCACCACCCCCACCCCCCAGCCACCAGGGGCACCCTCCGCCAGGCCCCCACTCATGTCTCCCACCACCCCACCCCCAGCAGTGCAGGGGCACCCTCCACCAGGCCCCCACTCATGTCCCCTATCACCCCCACCCCCAGCCACCAGGGGCAGCCTCCACCTGGCCCCCACTCATGTCTCCCACCCACCCCCACCCCCCAACCACCATGGGCACCCTCCACCAGGCCCCCACTCATGTCTCCCACCACCCCCACCCCCCAGCAGTGCAGGGGCAACTTCCACCAGGCCCCCACTCATGTCTCCCACCACCCCCACCCCCCAGCAGTGCAGGGGCACCCTCCACCAGGCCCCCACTCATGTCTCCCACCACCCCCACCCCCCAGCAGTGCAGGGGCACCCTCCACCAGGCCCCCACTCATGTCCCCTATCACCCCCACCCCCAGCAGTGCAGGGGAAGCCCCCACCAGGCCCCCACTCATGTCTCCCACCCACCCCCACCCCCCAGCCACCATGGGCAGCCTCCACCAGGTCCTCACAATCCCCAATCATGTGCGTTATGGTCAGCCTCCACAACCAAAAAGCCCTACCAAGTAACCCATTCACCCACATGGAAATAGAAATTGCATGTTACACCCCCAATGTTCATAAAGCAAATGAACCCATGTCCGTCACACACAATGGTTGCAATTGAATGGGAAAACAGCCAACATGAAATGCATGAAACCAATGAGATGATACCACACAGTGAAGTATGAAAACAAAATTGTATTAAAAAAAAAGAATGGAAATGAAATGAAACAAACTACAATGGCAAAGAAAAAAAGAGAAGCTGCATGTCCGTCTAAAAAAATAAAAACTACAAATCCAAATCCAAAAAAATGTTGTCCAAAGTCACATCAAAAATGAAATCAATCCAATGGAGAACTATGTACAAAACATCCAAGGGTCCATGAGCCCAACTGAACAAAGGAAACCTACAAAAAACCCTAACTAAAATGCAACTATATACAAAAAGTGGAGCAGTGTCCGTCGACTCCAAATCATAATAAGAAACAAAGGAAACCTAAAACTAAAGAACTATATACAAAGGAGGCGGGCAAGTCCAGCGGCTCACTCCGTGGTGTTCCGGGCCAGGGCATCATGGAACTCCTGTTCGATGTCCAGGAGGCGGTCCTGTTCCATGGCCCCGAGGGTTCGCAGGGACGATGCCGTGTCCTCCTCCAACCCCCTGCGGATTGCCTCGAGGCACTCGGCCCGCCTCAGGGCCCTCCGCATGGAGTTCTCCGCCCTGACCATTATGAGCCGCGCCTCTTCCGCCCGCCGCCGCTCCGCACCTATGGCGTGGCCCAACCGCTGCCACACGGAAGACACTCTCTGTCCTGGGTCCTCCTGCCCTCCGGCCGATGCCTGCCCCTCCGATGTCGAAGGCCCCGAGCCTTCATGGTTCCCACCATGTTGCTGCTGCTGCTCTGCCTCTGCCCGTGCACTGCCTCCTGCTGCCTGCACATCCTCCGCCGGCTGGGGTGCAGTTGTTGATGTGGCCACCTCTGCTGGACCTCCGACTCCCGACTGTGGTAGGGATGCCTCCTCCACCAGCCTAGCCGCACCGTCAGAGGCAGCTCCACAGGGCACCCAGGTGACTGATGGGTGGGAAGATGGCACAGAGGACGACTGGTGCGTAGGGGGTCCAGTTGAGGAGGGGGTCGGAGCAAGCCCCATCAGACGGAGGAATCCGGCCTGGGTGACCTGTCCCAGCAGGCTGACGTGGTCAACGAGCCATTCGAAATGACGTGCAGTCTCTCCATGAAAAGACTGCAGGTCACCTCGCATGGCCCGTTGACGCAACGCCACACCAGCCAGGATAGGCTCAACCCGGACCTGGATGGCCACGTCCGCAGGCAGAGGAAGGCCAGTTGACGTCAGCTCATCCTCTGCCTGAAAACGGGTCTGGACGTAGGCATCCCTGCTGGTGCAAGATGATGCAGGGACAGGATCGGGGACAGGATTGCACACAGGCACCTCCGCGGCGGCCTGTGCTGCCTCCTGTCCCTGGTCCTGCACTGCACCACTAGCACCAGTGGGATCCCCACCTCCAGACCCCGTCTCTTGTGCTTGCACGGCCTCCTCCTCCACCAAACCCCCCACCAACCTGGATGACTCCGTGCCATCTTCCCCTGTTGGGCCCTGTGGGGTCCCAGCTGCCCCTTCTGCTGCCGAGGAGTCCAACTCCAACCTCCGCCTCTTGGACCTCCCCCCGGCAGCTGCGGGCTGGGATGCGGCACCGGACTCCTCACTCCCCGACGAGATGACAACACGGGAGGGGAGCCGGGCCTTGCGTCTCCGGCTGGCGGTGGGATCCCCGCCGCTGTGCTCCATAGCACCTTCTCCGCCCTCTTCATCAGTTCACGCTGCAGACAGGGAGAAACAAAACACAGGCATCAGGGCACTGTACAATGGACACATACACACATGACAGTTGCACATGAGTGGCATTGGAATCCCCAACACACATGTCATTGCAACTCGCACACATGAGCCATACCACAGCCATATCGCAACTGCCACCACCATCCATACACATACAACAGCATGAGCAGCCAAAGGTGAGCCAGACATCACATGCAACACAGGAAGTGCACCACACATGTACACACGCCACCACACTTGCATGCATGTGTACACCTCTGCCAAGTGTCGCACTGTTCAGACGGGCATCCATGTCACATCTGCCAATCAGGCTTCCACATACCGCTGTCACATGCATCCATGTTGCATCACTGTTGCACCCTTGTCAAATACACACACATGCACATGTACACAGTGCTCATACATGCAGCCGAAAACAACATACATGCGTGACATCAAGGACATGTCTACTTACATACACATTCATCCAAACATGTGTGCACGCACAACTGCATTTGGCATGCAAGCCTACACACACAAGCACCATCCATGTCTCACACATTACAGCCCTCGCATGTGTCAGCCCCACGGCCCTGTAGACCCCCACGCATACTCGACCCCATACAAACAGATGTGCAACCTGCACAATACCGAATAATCACCACACGCACTGCTCACAATCAGGATGCATGTATACTCACCGCTCGACTCCAGACGGGTCTGCTTCTCCAGGACCTGGACGTGGAGCGCTGGGGATATGCGTTCCAGGACCCTCATCTGTTCTTCCGACAAGTGGCCCCGGCGCCCCTTGGCATCCGCTGCCTTCAAGAGGCGCCGGGCCTTGTTCAGGGTCCTGGACCTAAAGTCCTCCCTGCGCTTCCTGACATTTTGTAAGTCGCGGACTGCCACCCCCTCCGCGTTGATGGCAGTCACGATGTCAGTCCAGATCCGAGTCCGTCCTTCCTTGTCGGCGCGGGAACTTCCGAAGAGGGCATCATACTGCCCCAGGACTTGCTCCACCAGGACACCAACTTCGGTGGCACTGAAGCTGGTGCCCCTCTGCCTCTCTGGCCGGGGGTTGTCAGTGGTCACAGATGGTGTTTGCCCCGACATGACAACCCCAGAGGCAGGAGTGGGTGGGCAACTGGGTCCTGGGGCTGGGCTGTGGATCAATGGAATCCCAGTCGGGAGTCTTCGGTTCCAGCAGGGGTGGTCACAGCAACAGCACCCCTGGCTGATGTGCAGGCAGCAAATGGCAGTGCACGTGGGCAGCAGGCAGTCAGGCGGCAGCAGATGGCAGGTGGGAGCGTGCTCGGGGCTCTGGGGGGCAGTAGTTTGGCCTTCTGGGCAGGAGCGTGGTCTTCCGTGTGCTTACGCGTGGCCAGCTTGGTACAGAGTGATTTGGCACATGAAAATCCTGCACGTCAGCGTGAAAATCGAGGAAAGGCCCTTAGCGCGTAAGCGCGTCAGCACGCATACGCGATTCTATTGGACCAAAGGCCCTCAGCGCGTAAACGCGTCAGCACGCATACGCGATTCTATTGGACCAAAGGCCCTCAGCGCGTAAGCGCGTCTGTGACGTGACCCGCACGGGTGTTTCCCACACAGCCCGTGATGACAGAGCACACGTGGAAAGACTGCACGTCAGAGTGTCATCACGTGTAATTGGACAGCACATCAGAGTGTCATCGCGTGTAATTGGACAAAAGTGAACGTACACGTGATTGGCCTAGGTACGTGTATATCAGGGGTGCGCGGGCACTTACACACGCAAGTACGTCAGCGCACCTGTATCCCGGGGTGCACGGGAATCTCCACACGCTATTGGACTGGGTACTGGATTTCAGGGGTGCGCGGGTCACACGCTCGCCTACAACACGCGCAACGCATAAATTTGCGCGCTAACAAAATAACAAGCTCAGACCCAGGATGAACATACCGTTCCTAGCAGCAGTGGGCGTGGGCTACCAAAGGAGGAGGAGGAGGATAGTCAGGGCCAGAATATTCACACCCAGAACCAGCCTTTTCGGGATGCCTGATGACCAGGTGCATGGGAGGTACAGGTTTGCACCACACATTATACTGGACCTGGTGAGTGAGTGGGAGGATGACCTCACATCACCCACCCTGTGCTCCCAAGCACTCAGCCCCCTGGAGAAGGTCCTCAATGTACTGCACTTCTTAGCCACTGGATCATTTCAGCGGACAAGTGCCATTGTGGGTGGTGTGTCACAGGCCACCCAGTCACGCTGCCTACACCAGGTCTTGAACATCATCACTGCACGCCCATCAGTCCGCAGGCACATATACCTGCCCAGAAAACTTGCAGAAAGGCATGCTGCCGCCCTGGATTTTTACGGTGTGGCACGATTCCCCAAAGTGCTAGGTGCCATCGACTGCACCCATGTGGCTCTACGTCCCCCCAGGGCATCAGAGCACATCTATAGGAACCGCAAGCACTGGCATTCCATCAACGTGCAGGTAGTATGTAATGCCAAGGGAATCATCACCTCAGTATATGCCAACTATCCCGGGTCAACCCACGACAGCTTCATTTACTGAATGTCCACCCTAAGCCGGGACCTAGAAGCTGGACAGCATGGCGATACATGGCTGCTTGGTGAGTATGAATGCCACTGCACATGCATGCATGTCAGATACTGAGCAAGGTCACAACCCCACCAATGATACCAATCACCACCTCCACAGGGGACAGTGCCTACCCTCTCAGCCCCCACATGATGACGCCAATTCGGAACCCCACCACGCCACCCGAGGTAAGATATAACACAGCCCACATTACAACCCGGGGCATAGTGGAGCGCACATTCGGAGTGCTAAAGTCACGCTTTCGCTCCCTTGACCGTTCTGGCGGGCAGCTGTTGTACGCTCCCCCAGTAGTGTGCAGGATCATAGTGGCAGCATGTGTCCTGCACAACGTTGCAACACGCCGGGGCCTGGCCGTGGACATGGTGGTGGCCCCACATCCCCAACCACATGCACAGCCACTGCGCATGGGAGGGGAAAGGGCACAGGGGGAGGCAGCCCGTACACAGCTAGTGGCTAATTACTTCACATAGAAATCAGACCCCTGTGGAGTGCACACTGCCCTGGCACATTCCATCTGACAATCAATGATGACTCAACCTGACACTGATCCTGAATGTCTGGAGAATGAACCGTGAAAACCATATCAGCCTGAGATTGTTCACCTGGAAGTGTCACAATGTGTGCATCCCTACCCACACAGACACCACCAATGCAGTTTTGTGAAGTAACACATTCAAGAAGCTAAAATGAATACCCACTTGCAAAATGCAACAAGAGGACAGTGCCATGTCAGCCAACCCATCCCCAGCACCGCCACACGACACACCGTGCCATGTCATGCTATTTGCAGGTAAACAATGTAATCCCCACAACATGACACTAGTGTCACAATGTAGAGTGTCCCTAATTGAAACTTGCAACACCTGAAATGCTCACAGTAATGCAGGACCAACAACAAACTTGAGCAGGTACTACCATTAACATAACAGTCTCACCACCTGGAAATGCCTGCACTCCCACCACTACCAACTGTGCAGTGTTGGCGCCATGTAGAGTTGTAGGTGCACTGCTGCCAACATGGACCCCATCTCCAGACTAGAGGGCCTTGTGTAGACATGAGGAAGGGACCTGCAAATTGGGAGGTAGACACAGATGATGAGTTACACATCAATGCAACATGCAGTGTACAACACAACAGCAATATGCACTAGGAATGTATACACAGTATTGACTAGACTACCCACACATGTAGTGGGAGTCCAATGTCACCATGTACGTCAATGTCACTTGGGCACACCCTTTGCAAGCCCATGGAAACGGGAAGCAGGAGGGGTGTGTGTGACTCAAACCCAAGCATCTGAACCAAATACATGACAAGCCTGCATGTGCCCAGCCACAATGCAGCGTATGCCCACAGGAACCACGGAAGCCAACAAATTGTCCCAAAAAAATTGGGAAAAAAATAATTAAAAATAAAAATAAAAATAAAAATAAAAATAAAAAAAAATAAAAAATGGCCATTGATGGGCCCGGGGGGGTTGGGGAGGCCACCCAGGAGGTCCGAGGACAGGGTGCACACCAGAACCCACCTGTGTGGATCCTGGGAAAAAAAACACCTCCATGGGCTCATGGCCCACACGGCTACCCTATTGTGGGAGTATCACTGCTGTCGCTATTATCACCCTGTGCAGCTACATCCGGAGGTGGTTGCACTATGGGAGGCAGCCCACGCAAGGCCCTAGTCTGCTCCTCCATGGCTGCAAGCATGCGGGTGTGGTAGGTCTGGTTCTGGAGGATGAGTGTGCGGAGGTCCCCATGCAACAACTCACGGGATGCCCGGACCTCCGCCCTCGTTGCCTGCATCTCAGCTGAGAGCGTACGGGTGAGACGCTCCAGCTGCTGTTCTGTCCTTTGGTGTGTTGAAGCCTCAAGCTCAACAAGAGTCGTCCTGAGGTGAAGGAGCTCCTGCCTCAGGGCTTCCCTGTGGCCCTGGGACTCAATGGAGATGGCCTCCTGCAGAGTCGCCAGTGCCGCCCGCCTGTCCCTGTTGGACCCAACATGTCCTCCCTGTGTGACTGGCAGATGGAGTCGGTTGCCTGCTGTAGTCGCTCCATCAGCCTTTCAGGGGGGACAATGGAAGTGGCCACCCTATCCATGGCCTGAGCCATCATCTCGGATGATGCTGCCTGTTGGGTTGCCATACCGTAAATGGATTGCTCCCATGCGGTATTGCCAGGTGGCGTACGGCCACCACGTCGGCGGGCACCACACCTGTCTGGGGCAAGACGAACTGCGCCTTGCTGTGCCGGCACTGCCTGAGGCTGCAGGACTGCATTCCCCCTCTGATCTGCTGGCCCAGGAACAGGATCAGATGTCGCAGAGTGTGACCCTGCATCCGTAACCACCAAAGGCGTAGCTGCCAACACTGACATCCCCATTGAGGGTTCTGACCCTGGTGCAGGTGGGTGGGACAGAACAGAATCCCTCCCTGGAACACTCACCTGCGACGGCACGTAGGTCTCATCCGAATCAACACCTGAGTACAGCTCGGGGGAGGTGCAGCCAGAGACACCCCTTGAGAGCACGAACTGCAGCAGTTGTGGGTTCTCACCCACCACCACACCACGTCCCTCACTGGTGGTTGGTCGGCCCTTGGACCCCTCCTGGGTCTGCACCATCTCCACAACCCCAGCAGTATCAGGTGCGTCTTCCCCTGCAAAGACATAAAAACAAAGAAATGGAGACAGGCATTAGCACCATGGCACACAATGAGGGCTGAGAAGCAAGGGAACCAGTACTTGATTGACACATGTCCCACATGACTAAAACCCTCCCATGCATGCACCCTCACTGCATATAAAGGGCAGGCAAATGGCACACACTGATGACACCAAGATGGAAGATGAACACATTTTCTGCATGCTGCCTGGCAGTGGCATCACACATTGGCCTGTGATTGCCAGGTGAAACACACATGCCATCACACAGATGGCATGTACCATTGCTATTGAGTGAAGATGGAGAGGAGGGCAGCACCTATTCATTCAGTCCAGTTCCCGCATGTAATAGCTTTTCTAATTCAAACAGTTCAGATTTTTCACCTGGAGCTGCCAGTCCGAAATGGTCCAATTGGACAGGGACATGTGTGAACAAATGATATCCAGGTAACAAAGTCACTCCACTTTACCATAGCCATGTCAGACATGTGACTAGAGGACTGCGACATGCCTAGTAAAAGTGGTGGAATGCAAACAATCTGACTGAATGAACAGTGAAAAATAAGCAACAATGTTGTGGCAAGGTGACACTTCAAGGGCAACTGGCGTGCAGTTGGGCTAGATGTCTACTGTTGGCAGAAGGGATACTGCTATGGCCAAATGCAGCTGCGCAGGATGTATTGCATGAAGCACATGGCTGACCCATACGACTCAGGCGCACACACTCTCACCTGGCACACAAACAGAAGCCCTCACACACACCATGCACATGGATGACACACACATGCATGTGCCCTCACCGGACAATGCCTCGTAATCAGGCAGATATCCCACGCCTTGGATCTGTTCCTCAGTGACGTAGGTCCCAGCGACTGACTCATGTGGAGTGAGTTCCATGTCTACTACTGGAGACCCACCTCCAGTCACTAGAGTTGCAGCATGACTTGAGGCCAGCTTACTCTTTGCCCTGCGCTTTAGGTCATTCCAGCGCTTATAGCAATCATTGGCTGTGCGCCTCACGATTCCAAGGGCACTTACGATGTCCGCAACGGTCTGCCAGTGTGCCTGGCGTTGTGCAGGTGTGGTCTTGGATCCTGCAACAATGACCATCTCGTTGTCATGTGCGGACACATACTCGACAAGTGCATTCAGTTCGTCATCCGTGAAGCTGGGCTTCCTCGACGGGCCGGACTGTGTAGCCGTGTCTGGGGCATCAGCCTGTGCCGGACGAGCACTCTTCCTCTTCCGCTTGGAAGGTGGTGGTGATCCTGAGTGTCCTGCGCCGCTCTGGACACTAGGGGCTGGAGCCCTGGTGGACTCTGTATCAGGAGTGTGGGATTGCACACTCAGCATGGGAGTTGGTGCAGGCATTGGCTCAAGTGTGATGGTGTCAGGGGGAATGTCAGCAGGATGGACTAGGACCGACACTGTCCTGGCTGGGTGTGTGAGGGCTGGGGTGGATGGAGCCGCAGCTGCCCCTGCAGCCTCTCCGCCCTGCCTACTTGGGGCAGCAGATGACCTTGCTGCCCCAGATGCACGTGGCATGGTGACATCAACATGCACCAGCGCACGTGTCATAGGCCTGCTGACCTGGAAGTCAGCCATGGAGTCAGCCAGGTCTGGTGCCACAATGGGCTGGTCCAACAAGGGCTGAGCATGGATGGTGTCAGCCACATCAGCCTCAACGGGAGGGGGGGGATTATGGGTGCCCTTGACTGGTCCTCCACACATGGGGGGACAGGCTCACCCTGCAAGTAACGACCACGTCCCCTACCGGATCCACCACGGCCACCACTTGTGGCTCTTCCACCTTTGCCACCCTTACGGAATCCTCGCCTCCCAGCCATGGCACTGATGTAAATGTGCTTATGGGAGTGGCTGTAAACTATTGTCCTGGGCAATTGGGGGTCAAAGGGGTTGGGTACCAGATGGTAATTGTACCCTAGTGCTCTTGCAAGGCTGAATGTAACCCCTGGGGAAAGATGACGGGTCAGGCTACAGACAGGAGCCCCAAAAAAGGGAGATGACGTGCACGCAACCCCTCCTAGACCACGTGTGCAGAAAGAAAAAGCTGCACTACGCTGTGGCACCCAGTAACACAAGAATGAACGTATGCGTGTCACACGCAGCCTAGAATGACCTCTGAAGTTATAGGCTACACACGGGGCAAGCACAGATGTTAGATATGTGCGTGACTCACCGTCTGCCATGTAAAAGAGCGTGAAAAAGGAGCGCGTTTGGTTAGCAACACCCCCGCCAAAAGAAGATCTGTACGCTGTCTGAGGAGACAGGACAACAGTAGAAGGGAACACTGTTTGAGGGAACAGGCCCAGGTAAACCAGTAAAAGAGAAAAAAGAGAAAAAGCTGTCAGAGGTAACAGGGAATACGAACTTGAAACGCTGTGAAGTAAATCGCGTGTGAAACGACAAGAAGTACCGAATTCACCCACTCGCTCTCCACGAAAAGCACGTACAAGGAAATGGTGTTCTACACGTACCTTTTATACAGGCCCACACATCCAGCGTCACTTACGCGGCGTGTACGCGCTAGGGCCATTTCCACCAATTACACGCTTTGTCACTTCTGCGTGTAGGGCCATTTCCACCAATTACACGCTTTGTCACTTCTGCGTGTAGGGCCATTTCCACCAATTACACGCTTTGTCACTGCCGCGTGTACACGCTAAGCCCATTCCCACCAATTACACGCGATGACACTCTGACGTGCTGTCCAATTACACGCGATGACACTCTGACGTGCAGTCTTTCCACGTGTGCTCTGTCATCACGTGCTGTGTGGGAAACACCCGTGCGGGTCACGTCACAGACGCGCTTACGCGCTGAGGGCCTTTGGTCCAATAGAATCGCGTATGTGTGCTGACGCGCTTACGCGCTAAGGGCCTTTCCTCGAATTTCACGCTGACGTGCAGACTTTTCACGTGCCAAATCACTCCGTATCAAGCTGGCCACGCGTATGCACACGGAAGACCACGCTCCTGCCCAGAAGGCCGAACTACTGCCCCCCAGAGCCCCGAGCACGCTCCCACCTGCCATCTGCTGCTGCCTGACTGCCTGCTGCCCACGTGCACTGCCATTTGCTGCCTGCACATCAGCCAGGGGTGCTGTTGCTGTGACCACCCCTGCTGGAACTGAAGACTCCCGACTGGGATTCCATCGCTCCACAGCCCAGCCCCAGGACCCAGTTGCCCACCCACTCCTGCCTCTAGGGTTGTCATGTCGGGGCAAACACCATCTGTGACCACTGACAACCCCCGGCCAGAGAGGCAGAGGGGCACCAGCTTCAGTGCCACCGAAGTTGGTGTCCTGGTGGAGCAAGTCCTGGGGCAGTATGATGCCCTCTTCGGAAGTTCCCGCGCCAACAAGGAAGGACGGACTCGGATCTGGACTGAAATCGTGACTGCCATCAACGCGGAGGGGGTGGCAGTCCGTGACTTACAACATGTCAGGAAGCGCTGGGAGGACTTCAGGTCCAGGACCCTGAACAAGGCCCGGCGCCTCTTGAAGGCAGCGGATGCAAAGGGGCGCCGGGGCCACTTGTCGGAAGAACAGATGAGGGTCCTGGAACGCATATCCCCAGCGCTCCACGTCCAGGTCCTGGAGAAGCAGACCCGTCTGGAGTCGAGCGGTGAGTGTACATGCATTCTGATTGTGAGCAGTGCGTGTGGTGATTATTCGGTATTGTGCAGGTTGCACATCTGTTTGTATGGGGTCGAGTATGGGTGGGGGTGTACAGGGCCATGGGGCTGACACATGCGAGGGCTGTAATGTGTGAGACATGGATGGTGCTTGTGTGTGTAGGCTTGCATGCCAAATGCAGTTGTGCGTGCACACATGTTTGGATGAATGTGTATGTAAGTAGACATGTCCGTGATGTCACGCATGTATGTTGTTTTCGGCTGCATGTATGAGCACTGTGTACATGTGCATGTGTGTGTATTTGACAAGGGTGCGACAGTGATGCAACATGGATGCATGTGACAGCGGTATGTGGAAGCCTGATTGGCAGATGTGACATGGATGCCCGTCTGAACAGTGCGACACTTGGCAGAGGTGTACACATGCATGCAAGTGTGGTGGTGTGTGTACATATGTGGTGCACTTCCTGTGTTGCATGTGATGTCTGGCTCACCTTTGGCTGCTCATGCTGTTGTATGTGTATGGATGGTGGTGGCAGTTGCGATATGGCTGTGGTATGGCTCATGTGTGCGAGTTGCAATGACATGTGTGTTGGGGATTGTGATGACATGTCTGAGGTTTGCCAATGCCACTCATGTGCAACTGTCATGTGTGTATGTGTCCATTGTACAGTGCCCTGATGCCTGTGTTTTGTTTCTCCCTGTCTGCAGCGTCAACTGATGAAGAGGGCGGAGAAGGTGCTATGGAGCACAGCGGCGGGGATTCCACCGCCAGCCGGAGACGCAAGGCCCGGCTCCCCTCCCGTGTTGTCATCTCGTCGGGGAGTGAGGAGTCCGGTGCCGCGTCCCAGGCCGCAGCTGCCGGGGGGAGGTCCAAGAGGCGGAGGTTGGAGTTGGACTCCTCGGCAGCAGAAGGGGCAGCTGGGACCCCACAGGGCCCAACAGGGGAAGATGGCACGGAGTCATCCAGGTTGGTGGGGGTTTGGTGGAGGAGGAGGCCGTGCAAGCACCAGAGACGGGGTCTGGAGGTGGGGATCCCACTGGTGCTAGTGGTGCAGTACAGGACCAGGGACAGGAGGCAGCAGAGGCCGCCGCGGAGGTGCCTGTGTGCAATCCTGTCCCCGATCCTGTCCCTGCATCATCTTGCACCAGCAGGGATGCCTACGTCCAGACCCGTTTTCAGGCAGGGGATGAGCTGACGTCACTGGCCTTCCTCTGCCTGTGGACGTGGCTATCCAGGTCCGGGTTGAGCCTGTCCTGGCTGGTGTGGCATTGCGTCAACGGGCCATGCGAGGTGACCTGCAGTCTTTTCATGGAGAGACTGCACGTCATCTCGAATGGCTCGTTGACCACGTCAGCCTGCTGGGACAGGTCACCCAGACCGGATTCCTCCGTCTGATGGGGCTTGCTCCGACCCCCTCCTCAACTGGACCCCCTACGCGCCAGTCGTCCTCTGTGCCATCTTCCCACCCATCAGTCACCTGGGTGCCCTGTGGAGCTGCCTCTGACGGTGCGGCCAGGCTGGTGGAGGAGGCATCCCTGCCACAGTCGGCAGTCGGACGTCCAGCAGGGGTGGCCACATCAACAACTGCACCCCAGCCGGCGGAGGATGTGCAGGGAGCAGGAGGCAGTGCACAGGCAGAGGCAGAGCAGCAGCAGCAACATGGTGGGAGCCATGAAGGCTCGGGGCCTTCGACATCGGAGGGGCAGGCATCGGCCGGAGGGCAGGAGGAGCCAGGACAGAGAGTGTCTTCCGTGTGGCAGCGGTTGGGCCTCGCCATAGGTGCGGAGCGGCAGCAGGCGGAAGAGGCGCGGCTCACAATGGTCAGGGCGGAGAACTCCATGCGGAGGGCCCTGAGGTGGGCCGAGTGCCTAGAGGCAATCTGCAGGGGGTTGGAGGAGGACACAGCGTCGTCCCTGCGGACCCTCGGGGCCATGGAACTGGACCGCCTCCGGGACATCGAACAGGAGTTCGATGATGCCCTGGCCCGGAACACCACGGAGTGAGCCGCTGGACTTGCCCACCGCCTTTGTATATAGTTCTTTAGTTTTAGGTTTCCTTTGTTTGTTCTTATGATTTGGAGTCGACGGACACTGCTCCACTTTTTGTATATAGTTGCATTTTATTTAGGTTTTTTTGTAGGTTTCCTTTGTTCAGTTGGGCTCATGGACCCTTGGAAGTTTTTTACATAGTTCTTAATTGGATAGATATTTTTTTACGTTTGACTTTGGACGACATTTTTTTGGATTCGGATTTGCTGTTTTTTTTTTATACGGACATGCAGCTTATTTTTTCTCATTCCCATTGTAGTTTGTTTCATTTCTTTAGCATTCTTTCTTTTTTTCAATACAATTTTGTTTTCATACTTCACTGTGTGGTATCATCTCATTGGTTTCATGCATGTCATGTTGGGTGTTTTCCCATTCAATTGCAAACATTGTGTGTGACGGACATGGGTTCATTAGCTTCATGAACATTGGGGGTGTAACATGTAATTTCCATTTCCATGTGGGTGAATGGGTTACTTGGTAGGGCTTTTTGGCTGTGGAGGTTGACCATAACGCACATGATTGGGGATTGTGAGGACCTGGTGGAGGGTGCCCCTGGTGGCTGGGGGGTGGGGGTGGTGGGAGACATGAGTGGGGGCCTGGTGGAGGGTGCCCCTGCACTGCTGGGGGGTGGGGGTGGTGGGAGACATGGGTGGGGGCCTGGTGGAGGGTGCCCATGCACTGCTGGGGGGTGGGGGTGGTGGGAGACATGAGTGGGGGCCTGGTGGAGGGTGCCCCTGGTGGCTGGGGGGTGGGGGTGGTGGGAGACATGGGTGGGGGCCTGGTGGAGGGTGCCCCTGCACTGCTGGGGGGTGGGGGTGGTGGGAGACATGAGTGGGGGCCTGGTGGGGGCTGCCCATGGTGGCTGGGGGGTGGTGGGAGACATGAGTGGGGGCCTGGTGGAGGGTGCCCCTGCACTGCTGGGGGGTGGGGGTGGTGGGAGACATGGGCGGGGGCCTGGTGGAGGGTGCCCCTGGATGCTGGGGGTGGGGGTGCAGGGGGACATGAGTGGGGACCTGGTGGAGGGTGCCCCTGGTGGCTGGGGGGTGGGGGTGGTGGGAGACATGGGTGGGGGCCTGGTGGAGGGTGCCCCTGCACTGCTGGGGGGTGGGGGTGGTGGGAGACATGAGTGGGGGCCTGGTGGAGGGTGCCCCTGCACTGCTGGGGGGTGGGGGTGGTGGGAGACATGAGTGGGGGCCTGGTGGGGGCTGGCCATGGTGGCTGGGGGGTGGGGGTGGTGGGAGACATGGGTGGGGGCCTGGTGGAGGGTGCCCCTGCACTGCAGGGGGGTGTGGGTGGTGGGAGACATGAGTGGGGGCCTGGTGGAGGGTGCCCCTGGTGGCTGGGGGATGGGGGTGGTGGGAGACATGAGTGGGGGCCTGGTGGAGCGTGCCCCTGCACTGCTGGGGGGTGGGTGTTATGGGAGACATGAGTGGGGGCCTGGTGGAGGGTGCCCCTGGTGGCTGGGGGGTGGGGGTGGTGGGAGACATGAGTGGGGGCCTGGTGGAGGGTGCCCCTGGTGGCTGGGGGATGGGGGTGGTGGGAGACATGAGTGGGGGCCTGGTGGAGCGTGCCCCTGCACTGCTGGGGGGTGGGTGTTATGGGAGACATGAGTGGGGGCCTGGTGGAGGGTGCCCCTGGTGGCTGGGGGGTGGGGGTGGTGGGAGACATGAGTGGGGGCCTGGTGGAGGGTGCCCCTGGTGGCTGGGGGATGGGGGTGGTGGGAGACATGAGTGGGCTCCTGGTGGAGGCTGCCCCTGCACTGCTGGGGGGTGGGGGTGGTGGTAGACATGAGTGGGGGCCTGGTGGAGGGTGCCCCTGGATGCTGGGGGGTGGGGGTGTAGGGGGACATGAGTGCGGGCCGGGTGGAGGGTGCCCCTGGTGGCTGGGGGGTGGGGGTGGTGGGAGACATGGGTGGTGGCCTGGTGGAGAGTGCCCCTGCACTGCTGGGGGGGTGGGGGTGGTGGGAGACATGAGTGGGGGCCTGGTGGAGGGTGCCCATGGTGGCTAGGGGGTGGGGGTGGTGGTAGACATGAGTGGGGGCCTGGTGGAGGGTGCCCCTGCACTGCTGGGGGGTGGGGGTGGTGGGAGATATGAGTGGGGGCCTGGTGGAGGGTGCCCCTGCACTGCTGGGGGGTGGGGGTTGTGGGAGACATGATTGGGGGCCTGGTGGAGGCTGGCCATGGTGGCTGGGGGGTGGGGGTGGTGGGAGACATGGGTGGGGGCCTGGTGGAGGCTGCCCCTGCACTGCTGGGGGGTGGGGGTGGTGGGAGACATGAGTGGGGGCCTGGTGGAGGGTGCCCCTGGTGGCTGGGGGGTGGGGGTGGTGGGAGACATGAGCGGGGGCCTGGTGGAGGGTGCCCCTGCACTGCTGGGGGGTGGGGGTGGTGGAAGACATGGGTGGGGGCCTGGTGGAGGGTGCCCCTGCACTGCTGGGGGGTGGGGGTGGTGGGAGACATGAGTGGGGGCCTGGTGGAGGGTGCCCCTGCACTGCTGGGGGGTGGGGGTGGTGGGAGACATGAGTGGGGGCCTGGTGGGGGCTGGCCATGGTGGCTGGGGGGTGGGGGTGGTGGGAGACATGAGTGGGGGCCTGGTGGGGGCTGCCCATGGTGGCTGGGGGGTGGTGGGAGACATGAGTGGGGGCCTGGTGGAGGGTGCCCCTGCACTGCTGGGGGGTGGGGGTGGTGGGAGACATGGGCGGGGGCCTGGTGGAGGGTGCCCCTGGATGCTGGGGGTGGGGGTGCAGGGGGACATGAGTGGGGACCTGGTGGAGGGTGCCCCTGGTGGCTGGGGGGTGGGGGTGGTGGGAGACATGGGTGGGGGCCTGGTGGAGGGTGCCCCTGCACTGCTGGGGGGTGGGGGTGGTGGGAGACATGAGTGGGGGCCTGGTGGAGGGTGCCCCTGCACTGCTGGGGGGTGGGGGTGGTGGGAGACATGAGTGGGGGCCTGGTGGGGGCTGGCCATGGTGGCTGGGGGGTGGGGGTGGTGGGAGACATGGGTGGGGGCCTGGTGGAGGGTGCCCCTGCACTGCAGGGGGGTGTGGGTGGTGGGAGACATGAGTGGGGGCCTGGTGGAGGGTGCCCCTGGTGGCTGGGGGATGGGGGTGGTGGGAGACATGAGTGGGGGCCTGGTGGAGCGTGCCCCTGCACTGCTGGGGGGTGGGTGTTATGGGAGACATGAGTGGGGGCCTGGTGGAGGGTGCCCCTGGTGGCTGGGGGGTGGGGGTGGTGGGAGACATGAGTGGGGGCCTGGTGGAGGGTGCCCCTGGTGGCTGGGGGATGGGGGTGGTGGGAGACATGAGTGGGGGCCTGGTGGAGCGTGCCCCTGCACTGCTGGGGGGTGGGTGTTATGGGAGACATGAGTGGGGGCCTGGTGGAGGGTGCCCCTGGTGGCTGGGGGGTGGGGGTGGTGGGAGACATGAGTGGGGGCCTGGTGGAGGGTGCCCCTGGTGGCTGGGGGATGGGGGTGGTGGGAGACATGAGTGGGCTCCTGGTGGAGGCTGCCCCTGCACTGCTGGGGGGTGGGGGTGGTGGTAGACATGAGTGGGGGCCTGGTGGAGGGTGCCCCTGGATGCTGGGGGGTGGGGGTGTAGGGGGACATGAGTGCGGGCCGGGTGGAGGGTGCCCCTGGTGGCTGGGGGGTGGGGGTGGTGGGAGACATGGGTGGTGGCCTGGTGGAGAGTGCCCCTGCACTGCTGGGGGGGTGGGGTTGGTGGGAGACATGAGTGGGGGCCTGGTGGAGGGTGCCCATGGTGGCTAGGGGGTGGGGGTGGTGGTAGACATGAGTGGGGGCCTGGTGGAGGGTGCCCCTGCACTGCTGGGGGGTGGGGGTGGTGGGAGATATGAGTGGGGGCCTGGTGGAGGGTGCCCCTGCACTGCTGGGGGGTGGGGGTGGTGGGAGACATGATTGGGGGCCTGGTGGAGGCTGGCCATGGTGGCTGGGGGGTGGGGGTGGTGGGAGACATGGGTGGGGGCCTGGTGGAGGCTGCCCCTGCACTGCTGGGGGGTGGGGGTGGTGGGAGACATGAGTGGGGGCCTGGTGGAGGGTGCCCCTGGTGGCTGGGGGGTGGGGGTGGTGGGAGACATGAGCGGGGGCCTGGTGGAGGGTGCCCCTGCACTGCTGGGGGGTGGGGGTGGTGGAAGACATGGGTGGGGGCCTGGTGGAGGGTGCCCCTGCACTGCTGGGGGGTGGGGTGGTGGGAGACATGAGTGGGGGCCTGGTGGAGGGTGCCCCTGGTGGCTGGGGGGTGGGGGTGGTGGGAGACATGAGTGGGGGCCTGGTGGAGGGTGCCCCTGCACTGCTGGGGGGTGGGGGTGGTGGGAGACATGGGTGGGGGCCTGGTGGAGGGTGCCCCTGCACTGCTGGGGAGTGGGGGTGGTGGGAGACATGAGTGGGGGCCTGGTGGGGGCTGGCCATGGTGGCTGGGGGGTGGGGGTGGTGGGAGACATGGGTGGGGGCCTGGTGGAGGGTGCCCCTGCACTGCTGGGGGGTGGGGGTGGTGGGAGACATGAGTGGGGGCCTGGTGGAGGGTGCCCCTGGTGGCTGGGGGATGGGGGTGGTGGGAGACATGAGTGGGGGCCTGGTGGAGGGTGCCCCTGCACTGCTGGGGGGTGGGGGTGGTGGGAGACATGAGTGGGGGCCTGGTGGAGGGTGCCCCTGGTGGCTGGGGGGTGGGGGTGGTGGGAGACATGAGTGGGGGCCTGGTGGAGGGTGCCCCTGGTGGCTGGGGGGTGGCGTGGTGGTAGACATGAGTGGGGGCCTGGTGGAGGGTGCCCCTGCACTGCTGGGGGGTGGGGGTGGTGGGAGACATGAGTGGGAGCCTGGTGGCGGCTGCCCCTGCATTGCTTGGGGGTGGGGGTGGTGGTAGACATGAGTGGGGGCCTGGTGTAGGGTGCCCCTGGATGCTGGGGGGTGAGGGTGCAGGGGGACATGTGTGGGGGCCTGGTGGAGGGTGCCCCTGGTGGCTGGGGGGTGGGGGTGGTGGGAGACATGGGTGGGGGCCTGGTGGAGGGTGCCCCTGCACTGCTGGGGGGTGGGGGTGGTGGGAGACATGAGTGGGGGCCTGGTGGAGGGTGCCCCTGGTGGCTGGGGGGTGGGGGTGGTGGTAGACATGAGTGGGGGCCTGGTGGAGGGTGCCCCTGCACTGCTGGGGGGTGGGTTGGTGGGAGACATGGGTGGGGCCTGGTGGAGGGTGCCCCTGGATGCTGGGGGGTGGGGGTGCAGGGGGACATGAGTGGGGGCCTGGTGGAGGGTGCCCCTGGTGGCTGGGGGGTGGGGGTGGTGGGAGACATGGGTGGGGGCCTGGTGGAGGGTGCCCCTGCACTGCTGGGGGGTGGGGGTGGTGGGAGACATGAGTGGGGGCCTGGTGGAGGGTGCCCCTGCACTGCTGGGGGGTGGGGGTGGTGGGAGACATGAGTGGGGGCCTGGTGGGGACTGGCCATGGTGGCTGGGGGGTGGGGGTGGTGGGAGACATGGGTGGGGGCCTGGTGGAGGCTGCCCCTGCACTGCTGGGGGGTGGGGGTGGTGGGAGACATGAGTGGGGGCCTGGTGGAGGCTGCCCCTGGTGGCTGGGGGTGGGGGTGGTGGTAGACATGAGTGGGGGCCTGGTGGAGGGTGCCCCTGCACTGCTGGGGGGTGGGGGTGGTGGGAGACATGAGTGGGGGCCTGGTGGAGGCTGCCCCTGCACTGCTGGGGGGTGGGGGTGATAGGGGACATGAGTGGGAGCCTGGTGGGGGCTGGCCATGGTGGCTGGGGGGTGGGGGTGGTGGGAGACATGCATTGTTGATCAGTAGTGCAAGGTGACATGTGGGTTGGCTGGGGGGCATGCCCATGGTGGATGGGCTGCCTGCGGGGCATGAGCAGGGGTGCAGGGTAGTCCCCTGTGGTGTGGGCTGCCTGCAGGGGCCGTCGAGGTTGTGGAGCATACACCTGGGAGGACCCACACGGCCAATTCACGTGTAGTACTCCCCGGAACTCCTGAAATACACATACCCTGCTGAAATCGCGTGTGGAACTTCCCGCGCACCCCTGAAATACACGTACCCTGCTGAAATCGCGTGTGGAACTTCCCGCGCACCCCTGAAATACACGTACCCTGCTGAAATCGCGTGTGGAACTTCCCGCGCACCCCTGAAATACACGTACCCTGCTCGCACTGGGCCAATCGCGTGTGGAACTTCCCGCTCACCCCTGAAATACACGTACCCTGCTGAAATCGCGTGTGGAACTTCCCGCGCACCCCTGGAATACACATACCCTGCTGAAATCGTGTGTGGAACTTCCCGCGCACCCATGAAATACACGTACCCTGCTTGCACTGGGCCAATCGCGTGTGGAACTTCCCGCGCACCCCTGAAATACACGTACCCTGCTGAAATCGCGTGTGGAACTTCCCGCGCACCCCTGGAATACACATACCCTGCTGAAATCGTGTGTGGAACTTCCCGCGCACCCCTGAAATACACGTACCCTGCTGAAATCGCGTGTGGAACTTACCGCGCACCCATGGAATACACGTACCCTGCTCGCACTGGGCCAATCGCATGTGGAACTTCCTGCGCACCCCTGAAATACACGTACCCTGCCTAAATCGCGTGTGGAACTTCCCGCGCACCCATGGAAAACACGTACCCTGCTCGCACTGGGCCAATCGCGTGTGGAACTTCCCGCGCACCCCTGAAATACACGTACCTGCCGAAATCGCGTGTGAGACTTCCCGCGCACCCCGGTATACACGCACACGTATTTTTTGTCAGCGGGTGTCCGTGTTTGTGGGTACCCCTTTGCACGTCATTTGTCCTGGAGGGCCACAATATAGGACATTCATCATGGCTGTATATAGGTGCTATTTGTTGGCGCACCTTTTGGTGCACATTTCTTCCAGGCGCAGAGACGCTACCGCCTGCTTTCTTGTGGCGGTCGTGTTTGTGCCTGTGCGCTGGTTTGAGCGTGCGCTTTTTTGCCCTATTCTATTCCATGAATATGTGTTGTAGGCGAGCGTGTGGGCGTTCCGCGCACTTGTACCCTGTACTTCCCCCGTGACGCCCACGTTTTGGCAAGTTGTTCCCCATTCCGAGTGTTACGCCCCGTGTTCCGCCTACTTTTGTTGCGTGCGCCGCGCTATGTGCGATTTTCGCTGTGGGCTGTGCGATTTTCGCTGTGACCTGGCGCACGCAGTTAGATGGCCTGTGCGCCAACGTGCGCCGCACACTTTTTTATCGCACATCCGATGGTTTTCTCGCGCACGGCCTTCCATGAATCGATGTGCGCTGCTTTTCGTGCGATTTTCGCACTTGCACTGCGATTTTCGCTATTCCACTGCGATTCGCACGTTTTTGCCCACTTGCGCCGCGCTAATTATTCCATGAATCGGCCTGTGAGTTTCTCTATGTGTGCACTGAATATCTGCAGTTTCAAACTGGGCCTGGCTGTGTACTTTGTATGCTAGCAATAATGCTATA
Source organism: Ambystoma mexicanum (assembly GCF_040938575.1). Classification (NCBI taxonomy): domain Eukaryota; kingdom Metazoa; phylum Chordata; class Amphibia; order Caudata; family Ambystomatidae; genus Ambystoma; species Ambystoma mexicanum. Next base: position 249,152,064 of record NC_090940.1, on the reverse strand, counting down.
TATTATATACTGGCAAAAAAAATGTTATATTACATACTGGCAAAATGGTATTATATTCTGGCAAAATGGTATTATATGCTGGCAAAATTGCTATACAGTTCCCAGCATATAAGCAACATGGGAGTGGTGCTTGAGGTGGGGATACTTGGCTCCTTCTCTACACTATGTCAGCACTGAAGAGAGTGCAGACTTACAATGATGTTATTATCAAGGAGGCACAGAAAGAGGGTAACATTGTCATTCTAAATAAGACAGACTACATCAAAATGGCTGAGGAACACCTCCAAAAACCTAACTGTTATTTGAAAATTAGTTACGAATTTATCAAAAGGACAATTTTCGATTTCAAGGAATTTGTTGTCAAATGGTATGAAATGCAAATGATTAATGATGATGAGAAAGACTTTTTGTTATTTGAGAAACTGAGGATTCTAACCATCTATTTCGTTCCAAAGGTTCATAAACCTTATGTCAATTTACCTGAGGTTCACCCAATTGTTAGTGGCAATGGTTGGATTACAGAGTACATGTCCACATTTTTTGATGCCATGCTGAGACCTGATGTTCTAAAATGTAATTATTATGTTAGAGAAACCATGCAGGTATTGGATGCTTTGAAAGACATTGTGTGGAATGAACGATTGGTTTTGGCTACAATGGATGTGAAGGTGTTGTATACGTCTATAGATCACCAAATGGCATTACAGACAATTGACTATTTCGACAACAATAAGTCAGCTTCTTTTTTAAAACAAGTCCCCAGGATTAAAGAATGTGTGGCCTTCACCTTGGACCACACTATTGTTCTCTTCAATAATACTTTGTACGAACAAACTAAGGGGCTAGCGATGGGAGCATGTTATGCACCTTCCCTAGCAAATCTCTTCATGGGGGAATTTGAGGTATAGAACCTGTGATTCAGTGTTTTGGCATTTGACTAATGTGATTTTGTGTTGGGTGAACAATTATAAATTAAATAAGGATTATTTTCTAATCCCAAAAGAATATACTTGATTTATGTGTTTCAGTGTTTTTTTCACATGACCAATGTGATGCCGTGTGGCTCAACAACTTACAAATTAAATAAGGATCATTACTGAATTTCACACTTTGCGCATCTGCAGTCTGATACCTATTTCAGTGGTTATGGTTGGTTTTTGGTTTTACAGCCCTCAGACTATCGATGCTGCAGTCTAAGTGTACAATAATATGTTAAAACATGAATCTTAAAGGTATATGATTAACGATTGCACTAAGGGGAGCGCAGAGGCCTATTGCTAAACACTAATTCCCTCAGTTTTCATTACATATCCCAGGTGAAGGATGGACAACTTTTTTTATTACATAGTACTTTGGACCTGACTCTGACAGTGTCATGTCCAGGCAATGGTCTGGGGTGGCACGTGCTATCCCTGGAATCAAATTGGTCACCTCAGGTGCCAGCCCACTGTCCTAAACTATGATCATTGTGTGTGTGTGTGTGTGTTCGTACTTCATGCCACCCCTGAATAAGTCAGTGCCCCACTTCGACCACTTCAGTTAAAAGAATCTGGAACACCACTCTGCCCATGTCCAACACACCCAATTGTCCTTTTTTCCAAACACAGTGCTACCTCTTGCAAGGTCAACATCCCATATAGTGTCCTCCCAACTTCACTGTGTGGCATCTGCCACGAAAACGAAGGGTGCTCCGGAGCTTGACTACCATCATCCTCTCTCCCCTCCCTGTATCATCCTGGTGCGCCGTTACGGCGAAAGTGTGTGCTGGCACATGACCCTCCGCTTCAGAAACTGTTACATCTCCTCACAGACTAGTTGGTCGCTGACAGTCACATTTAGTAAGGGGCATTTGCAAAAGTCATTTTGTGCACTTGTGCACCCCATTCCTTTGCCAAACCTTTAACTTTGTGGTGGTATCCATCGCTTTCCTTAAGAACTTCAACATTCCACAATCACCTCCAATATAGTGCTACCCCATACAGCCCACAATGGCAAACAGGCCCTTTGTGTACTTCAGACAACACACTGCTACATGGCTTACCTTATTTGTGTATGCAGCCATGGGTGTCCTTTTACTGCTGCTGTCCATACCCCATAGTCAATGTACCTATAGTGCATTATGTGGCAACCCTGGGTGTTAGGACTTCCTTTGGGGACCAGTGCCTACTTGGATGGATTCTCCCCCCACTGCAGTTCTCTTAAGTTCCTCTCCCTTTCTGCCTAGGGATGTTCGAGTATATTTCCTGAGCTTTGAGCCAGCTCGTTGCCAGCGTTCTAAATTAACTTCTCATGAAACAGCAGTTATGCTCTCTTTTAAGTTACTTTATTTAGTTACATGTCAAGTTATATTAAAGAGCAGGATCCACAGTTGCCCACCACCCAGGCATCATCATTCCGACTGCCAAAAGGAGGAACATCAGGGTCAGAATGCTGTGCTATGTTAGGTTGTGTTATGTTATGTTCCATAATTCTGCTTTTATCGAACTTTGAGGATCACAAATCACACATTTGAATTGTTGTTCCTCAGTATACTATGCTGTTAGAGATGAGGACATATTTGGAACTCAATATTATCATCCTTTACCGTTTTATGAACTATTTGTTTTTTTATGTTACTCAACTTTTATGAACATTTTGAAATTCCCCAAATTATAGTTTTACACAGTGATTCCTTATGGGTATACTTCACTCATAACCAGCGGCTTCCTTTGGACCTCTAAAAGCCATGCTAAAGGATATTATACACTATTAATGTTATGCTATGTTACTCAGCTTTTATATACATTTTGAAATTCTCCAAAGCATAGATTTAAGGAGTCATTCCTCATTGGAATACTTCACTCATAAGTAAGGGCTTTTGTTGGACTTCTTAATGCCATCTTAAAGGGTATATGCACTATTGGTGTTATGTTATGTTGCTCACCTTTTACGAACATTTTGAAATTCTAAAAATCATAGTTTTAATGAGTCATGCGTCATTGGGATACTTCACTCAAAACTAGGGGCTTCTTTTGGACCTCTAAATGCCATCTTGAAGGGTGTTATGCACTGTTCATGCTATCTTACATTATGTTACTGGGCTTTAATTCCGTTCCAATCAAAATTAACACCATACATTTGTTTATATTTTACCTATAGCTATAGAGCACACATCTTCCAAATATACATACTTTTTTTTACGATTCTGAAGCTCTATTTAAAACGCTCATTTGTTTCCACTTGTTTTACAATTGTTGGCCATTTTACCGCTATTTAAAGAGTGTTACAATAGCCTGTCATCCTACTTTGTGTATAAGCACCATAACAATATGCACACCGTCAGTATGTCACCATAGTGTATGCAGGCATGTGACTCATCAGACAAAGCAAGTGTGTTATTGATTGTATATGCAATATGCCAGCATGTGTGAGAGTGAAGCAGCGTGGGTCAGTGCAATTCAACATAAATCAGCTTTGAACACTATAATTCAGTCAGAGGCAGCAATGAACGCTTTGAGACGCCTGTTGTTCAGCGTGAGGCAGCATGAGCCAGCTTTATGCACCATGAATCAGCATGAGTCACTGTTGTACAGCATGAGGTAGCACAGGTCAATGTAATTCAGCGTAAGGCAACGTTAAACGGTATGCATTAGAAGTCAACCGTGGCCAGTTTAAAGGAGGACTTTTGTCTTTGTTTAGCGCATAGCTTATATTTCCAGTCTCCATTTTGAAGTAAAGCCAGGCAACCTATTTTGATAACAACTAGTTTGATTGCGAGTGCATCAAATTTGGCCTTGGAGTTCAATTTCTGCCTCTCCATGTACTCCTAGCAAAGACAAACATTAGACCCTTCCAAAAGCAATCTGACACACCAGAACGGCCTGTAGCAGAATCATAAGTAGTATTGCGACTGTGATGGTCGGCATTAGCAACCTGCTACCCATAAGCGAAGCATTGATGAGGACTGCCTTGGAGATGCAAATGTCTCATTTCGGAAAGATGGCGTCGACGAAGGCAGGCCACAGGCACTGTTGCTAACTGCTGAATCATTTTCTGCAGTAGCTCCATTAACAGTATTACGTTGCTATTTTTTTGTCAGTAGTTTTCTTGCTTGAGCAGAGTGACAGAGACCTAGATGCACTATCTCTGGATTAGAACATGAATATTCATAATGGGATAGAGCTGATTTTGCTTACATATAGTTAATGTACCAAAGTCCCCTTACTGACTCCGGTGACACCAAGTGCGGTGAGTAATGGGTTTGGGTGACTCCCAGAGCTAGTGGATGATGTGCCCAGGGGTGATATGAAGAAAGATCCCCTTGTCGTTCACACTTAGTCCTGTTGGGTATTTTGTGTAGATTTGGGGCCTGGCGGTATTTTCTTACCGCCGAAAAATAATTTAGCAACAATCACTCCTTGTATTCAGATTGGGCCATGTACAACAATAATACAGTGGACATGCATTATTTCAGCACACAGACATGCGTGGTTGGTATGTGTGGTTGGTATGCGTGATTGGTGGTATTTTGGTGAGCATAATTCCTTTGTTTTATTTGTGGCCCCAATATCCAGAACCCCTTATTTTTGTTTAGATTTTTCGTGTAATCACTAGAGAGACCTCAGGCTTGCATTTCAGGAACACCACATTTTCATTTTTAGTGTGCCACCATGGGCAATTTCTCTCTGTCTTATCTACGGCAGCGAGCTATCATGTGGTATTTTCACTATCTTATATACGGTAGTCATCTATGTCCCGGGCCTCCCTTTCTGCCGACTCATAGACCTCCGGCAGACTACAACACACACAGTTAGTTATAATTGCTCATACTGAATTACATTGTGCACACGACTGCAGCCAAATCTTATGTTTAGCTACCTTGAAAATGACAATTGCACTGTCTAAACATCTCCCCACATCATCAGCACTGTATTGGTAAATATAAAACACACCACCCGTCTGCTTTCAGATATTTTTGTGTATTATAAAAGTTGCATTTAAACACGATCTCACTCTTTGCAGAAATAAATGAAATAGCACAGTAACAGCATTATCTGTGATACACTGAAGAGAGAGTGGCGGAGACAAGAACTCAATTTGCAACATTAAACACGTGAGTAAAGCGCAGGAATCTCCTTTCCTACACTGACTGAATATTCTCGTACACACTCAGCCCCCACACCTCAGCAAGATAATTACCAGGCTTATTCAGCATGCATATTCTTTGGCTGTTCGCCTTCTGGAGGGGTTCACCCAGCAAGGACAAGCCTCTGCTGTCACTCGAACTGGGACTTGTTGACTGGAAAAGCCAGTCACTGCAACCAAGTTGAATCTGCTTTAGGAATCAGGCCTCCCCAGCTGTCAACCCCGTCCTTCTTCGAGCTGTGTCAAGATGTCTCTCCTTTCTTCCCCCAGATTCTGCAGCAAAGCACTAGTCACAGCCTCTAACATGATGCTTGATGTGACGTGCTCCAATCAGAATCAATCATGTTCTATCCTCCTACTTTTAACAATGGTTCTTCTTGTACAGTTGCAACTGTAACAAGCTGATTTCCTGCTTATTCGAAGTCTTTGCTTCCTGCAATTACTGTGGACAGAGCACAGAAAGGCAAAGAAAAAAAAACTTGAATGTGTGTTTAAAACTGATTTTCAGAGTCTGCCTCTTTTTGCAGTGAAGACACATTCTTTTATTAATGAGTTATAATTATTAGTCTTGTTAGTGAGATTAGTTTGTTAATTACCAAATGTGTCTCTTGCAACATAGACATTTCAGGTGAGAAATGGTGTGCATTTTGAAGGTACAGATGTGTGCTTTTAACTGTGAAAAATGTATTTGCATTTTATATGTAAAAATCGTTTTTTACTGAATAACCTGCCCTTACTTATATGTCCATGTTACACTGGCAACACATTAGCTTGAAACAATTGCATCATAGCAATGCACCAAACCCATGCAGTGGTGCTGTATAAAAAAAAAAAAATGCTACACATTGATCCTGTGCAGTAGTGCTGTACTCTGTGCTGTAACACGCCAAATATCCTTACAGTCCCCACCCTGAGGCAGGGGACAGTAATGTGAGGCCATTTAAGCACACTATCCCTATAAGGTGGACCACTCGTTCACTGGGGAAGCTGAAATAACGTGTAGACAGTGACTCATTGCTTTCTGCGTACCCAAATGTTATGTAATGTTATGTTGGTTTGCTCAGTGCACCGCTACCACCCAGGGGCAGTATCCAGGTGCTCACGTGGCTCTGTAAAAAAAGGGAGAGTGGGCAGTTAGTCGGGGATAGGATGAGAGGATAGATTCAGTACCAGGAAGAACTGGTGTCTTTGAGTGTTGTTTTGCATGTGGAAGTTTGTGGGAGGCCCCATGCGTTGTAACCGTATGGGTGACATTCCGTGGCTCGGATCTGGTAGTGTTTTGTGTTGGAGTTAGTGTGTTGTGTGGTTATGCAGGTTAATCGTGTGCACTCATTAGTGTCCATAAGGGATCCAGAGTCACAGGTGGTCATAGCTATGAGTTAATCCGTCATTTTTGTGTGTAGTTGCATTGTTGGTGGTTTAGGGCTATGTGGGTGTTTCACTCTAGGTGTGGACATAGCAATGGTTCTTTGTTTGTTCATGCTTATGTGGAGTGTGGCTAGTACAAGATCTAGTGTAGTGGTGTCAGTTATGTAGCAGGAGCAGCAAGGGAAAGGTTAGTAAATTTCGACAGTTTGTTGTGGTCTCTGGCGCATCCTTTTGGATGTTGCTTGATGATATCTAGCCAGGTTCTTATCTGTGGTTCTTTATTGTTTGGTTTAATTTATTAATTTATTTTTTGGGTCCATCTCGTCTCCTCTCGAGTTGTTTAACTGCAGTGTTATTGTTGCCGGTGTCTCTTCTAGGTTGTCATTGTCTGCTGAATAGCCATGTTTTGAGCTGTTTCCTGAAGGTGATGTGGTCTTCTGTGGTTCTAATTACTTTGGGTGCTTTGTTCCAGATGTTAGCGATTAGACGTGAGAACAGGAGTCTCAGGAGGATAGCTCAATGGCAACGTGCTCGCCTTGAAAAGTCAACACAGAGCAGCACAGGTTCGATCCCCAGGTCCACGCTTAGAAACATCTGGGTATTAAGCGTGTTATAAATAACCTATCATATCATAACACTTTCTGCTGAATTTTTTTTCTCGTAATGTTTGGCTCTTTTTGTAGGTCGTGGCTGGATCTTAGTTCCCTTCCTGGGTGATACTGGCTAATCTTGTTTTAGAGGAATTACGCTCCTTGTCGTTGTAAGGCTTTATTTCATGCACTTTTTTTACTGGTAACTAGTGAAGGCTTTTCAATGCTAGGGTGATGTGTTTTCTTTTGTTCAGTCTTAATTGGATCTTTCCTGCTGTATTTTGCACCAGTTGGAGTTTCTTGGTAAGTCTTTCTGGCACTGCAAGGTAGAGGCTGTTTGCACCGTCTATTCTTGTGAGTATGAGGGATATTATTGTGAGGTGTCTATGGGTGAAGTAGAGGTAGGGGAGTAATCCCCTGAGTAGTTGCAGGAGGATGAAGCATCTTTTGTGATTGCAATGACTTGCAATTCCAGTGATAGCCCGTTGTCCATGAGTATCCCTACGTTATTTACTACATGGGTAATCTCTGGTTACATTCCCATGCCAATCGGCCAGTCCAGTTTTGGATTACCTCCGTCGAATTCTGCGGATGAGAGCATTATTTCCATTTTTGCTGGGTTCAGTTTGAGGTTGTTCGTTGTCATCAGGGTTGAAGATGTCTCTGAGGCAGTTATTGAGGTTGTTATGTTGTACCTGTGTTCTGTTTGTTTTCACAATCAGTTGTGTGTTGTCTGCATAGTTTAGGTGGTAAGTCTGTGGGATTGAATGATTTTCATCAGTGGGTACATGTAGATGTTGAAAAATAGAGGGGAGAGGCTGGAACCCTGTAGGACTCTGCAGGATATATTTCTGGTGTAATCAAGTGACCGGTGAAAGGTAGGTTTTTTTGGTTTGGTTTGTTAGGAATGAGGTAAGCCACTTTAGTGCGAATTCATGTATGCCGCATTCCAACAATCTTTTTATCAGTATTGCGTTGCTGATTATTTCAAAAGCCGCTGATATGTCCTGTCATATGAGGGCCAATTGGGCATCGTTGTCTGCGTTTACTTTCAGGTCGTCCCATATCGATAGAAGAGCTGATTCTGTTCCTCTCATTGTCTGAAGCAAACCTCTGCTTGGTCAAGTATTCCTTTGTTTCAACATGTTTAAGAAGGATTTTGTAGACATAGTTCTCCAGGATCTATGCAGGTTAGGGCAGGTTGGATATTGGTCTGTAGTTGCTTGGGTCTTCTGCACTTTCTGATTCCTTTTTAATCAGTGGTTTGATATATGCTGATTTGAAGGAGGACGGTACTATTACTCTTTTGGGTGATAGATTCATTAGGTCCGGAAGTGTGTTACTGGGGTTTTGTGGTTGAGGATTTCTTTAAAGATATCCGGGGTAGGGGTCCCTTGGAGATCCGGCATGTTTGGTGTCCTTGATCAGTGTGGTGAAGGTTTCTTCTGTGATTGGGTCCAGACATATGAGTTTTGCCGTAATCTGTGTTTCGTCCAAGTGTCTGTGTTCCGGCAGTCATGGTTGTAATTGCCCTGGCTAGTTTGGCTCTAGTTTGATGGTCTCCTGGATGGTGTTTATTTTTCCTCTGAGGTTGTTGGTGATGTTTTCACAAAGCGTTTGTGTCTGGGTGATGGAGTTTTTTTACGAAGAGATTTTGAAGAGTTCTTTCTGTTTGCTGATTCTATGCTTGTGGCGTAGTAGAGCTTTTTTGCTTTGTGTATTGTTGCTTTATATAGTTTCAGTTGTCTTTGGTGTTTTATTTTGTCTTGTTGGGTGTAGTGTTCTCTCCATTTCTTTTCCATTTTGCAGTTGTTTTTTTTTTAGTTCTTTCAGTTCTTCTGTGAACCATTTTGCTTCCAGTTTTTTGGTGATGCTTTGAATGTTTTGGCAGGGGCTAATTGTTCAAGGGTCTTGCTGATACAATTGTTGAGTGTGTCTTCTGTTGTATCCATGCTTGTTTCGTTTGTGTTATCTTTCGCTTGGGGTTTTTGAGTGTAGAAGGTTTATAAGGGCCTCTAGGTCCAGGATCTTCCAGTTTCTTTTCTTGCTGGTATGAAGTATTTCCTTCCCAGCTGGATGTAGTATGGTATTATTAGTGGTCGCTCCATACCTTTTGCATTGGTAGTGCAAATGCACATAGTCCTTCCCTGCAGAACATTGCATCCAGGGTGTGTCTAGTGTTGTGCGTGGAACCATTTACTATTTGCTTGAAGTGCAAGGTTTCTACGAGTGCATAGAGTGAGTTTGCTCTGGACTCACTTCCTTTTTCGTTCCATATGTTGAAGTCTCCCCTTATGACTAGGTTGTTGTGATGGGTTGATAGCATGGTGGGTTTTGGATTTCAGCTATTCAAGAGGATGAGGGGGAGTTGTACATACTTCCATTTAAGAGAACCAAGCTCTCTAATTGAAGTAAAACATAGACTGAAGAAATGTACGTTTTGTTGGTCTCATTTGCAATCACTCACTGAGAGATTAGCAGCACATTATATTTCCTTAGGGCAGTCGCTAGTTGAGCTCAGTCGGACATAAGAGGCACATTTCTTTTTCTTAAGGTACTTGCTGTGCAAGCCCACTAAGACGTCAGTGGTACATAACATTTTCATACAGTACACAGAAATGCAAAAGGCACACCAGATGTTCTTATGGTGCCCTCGCAGGCAGCTCACACATTCATCAGAAGCACTCCAAACTTATGTATGGCTATCACACTGAGAACCCCCATAGATATCTGACATACATTTGGTTTTCCAGTGGCACCTGTGTAGCAAAACTGCCTTGCAAATCGACACTGAGGGAGCACGGGTCTATACAGGAGATGGAAGACAAATTCAAGATGGGAGAGGGCCAAGACCCAAAGCTGTACAGCACACATAGATGGTTCAATTAGACATAGCAAACTACATACAATCACTTATTCAAATCAATGGGGGCAGACCCTCACAGGACGTCCAACTTCAGTCAAGGGGTGACAATGCTCCATAAACCCAGAGTCCCAGTCAGGCAGCATGAGTGTTTGGAACTGGCGGAATTAGTTTGGAGCATGATAGTGAGTGATGAAGGAGTTTGGAGCAGGTTGGAGAGTGAGAAATGAGTTTACAATATGTTGGAAAGAGAGGAAGGAGTTTGGAGGAATGTTAAGGAGAGCAAGATGTTGGAGAGGAGGGGTGAAGGTGCCACCTGGAAGAGGTTGGCTTAAAACTTTGATGGAGGCAACCTTGAAGGGCCATGCAAACCGTGGGTCATTTTGCTCTTTCGGTCTTGCATGGCACATTGGAAATGTGTGCCAGGGTACTTCAGGCCATTGCAGCATAGAGGAGATCCTATCCTACCCTTTTCTAATGGCCTGCTAGGGGTTTCAAAATCCTGCCACACGTGCTACAGGAAAAAGTTCTCAGAGAGCGGTCTGCTTGTTAATACTTACCACTTCTTCCTACCAGCATGTTGGGTAGAGACTCTGCACCATGGAGAGCAGCACTGGTGGAGGGTCTCTATGAGGATTTTCTGCGCAGGTGAGTGACATTTAATGTCTATGTGTATCTGTGGGTCACACAAATGGCACCTCCGTAAGCAAACACTTTCATGGCAGACCTCCAACAAGAGTTCTTACACAACAATCCCTGAAACAATTAACATACCATTGTTATGTATGATTATATCTTCTTGATTTGGACAGAAGGTGAAGTGACTCTTAAACAATTTCATAGCACACTAAAGGACTTCAACCAATGCATCAAATTCACCATGGAATAGTCCAACAAGAGCATACATTTCCTGGATACAACCATTTTGATTGGAAGACATGGTCAGCTGAAAACAACTGTGTACAAGAAACCCATCAACAGTAACACATTTCTGCAAATGGTAAGTTTCCACCCAAGCCATATAAAACAATCTGTTGTAAATAGCCAGGCCATCAAATACCAAAGCATATTCTCCAGATGTAAGACAAGGGACAACCAACTTGCCACAATGCACACATTCTTCTTGAGAAGGGTCACTCTTCCAGACAAAATGACATGGAAGTCGACCATGCATTGAAAATGCCCCAAAACAACCTGATACTCAGAACACATTTTTTTGGTTTTCACCTACCATCCTACACTAACACAACTGAAGACGATTGTAAAGTATGTACCTCAAATATTTAGCAGGGATGATGAGCTGAGGGACATCTTCAAAGAAGCTCCCCTGATTGCATACAAACAACCAAGAAAGCTTGCACAGTCCATGACCAGGAGAACATGTCCATTAGCCCAAGAATGAAGAAGACCTTGAACATGTATCTGAAACATCAGGAGATGCAATACATGCCAATAAATCTGCACCAGATATACCATAAAAACCCAGCTTAATGGAACAATAAAATAAAGATACAATGGGCTTACAACTGTAGATCACCCATTGGTGTGTACCTCATTCAATGCAAAAAATACATGTTTATGTTTATTAGGTTTATATAGCGCTTTAATCCAAAGTGCTTTACAGTATAACAGGAAGGTACAATAATGAAAGAAACATATTTACAATCATGAAACAAACCAGTGATACAATATGTGGAACAATTTACTTAGATGGAGGGGAGAGGGAAGGGGGAAGGGCGGAGAGAGGAGGTAGGTAAGGAAGGTTTCAAATGTCTGATTTGAGATCAATGGGAGAGAGAAGAATGGGAAGGGAGGGAGGGGATGGGAAGGGGGACAGGGGTGCTGGCGAGGAGAGAAGGTAGGGAAGGAAAGTCAGGGGGGAGTGGAGAAGAAGGGCTTTTAAGGAGGAGTGGAAGAATGAGTAGGTAGGGGCAGAACGGAAAGAAAGAGGTAAGGAGTTCCAATGTAGGGGGGCCAAGAGCTGAAAGGAACGTAAGTGTGAGGAGTCACATGGGTCAGGGGGTACAATGAGAGGAGGGAAGAGAGATAGGGGGGGCAAGATCATGTAGGGATTTGAAGATCAGACAGAGGAATTGAAATTTTAGTTGTGAAAGGGAGTTATGCAGGTGAGACCTGCATGAAGCTGCATGAAAGGTATAACATACAGAGATATACTCCCTCAAACTAAAGGAAATAAAACACCAGTGCGTCGACACTTCACACAGAATGGGTACTCATTGCAGGATCTAATGGGATGATTTTAAAAGGTGGCCTATTAAATACCACACAGATAGGTATCTGGGAGCTTAAGTACCTGAAGAGGCTTAACCCAAAATACAGCGATCTGAACATAGATGTAGCTTTTATGATACTCAATGGACAACTTTTTACCCTGCTCCAGCAGTGCCATCATATCAACAGTCAGAAGACAACCCACCCTTGCCATTTCTCAGCATTAGCTGCTGAACATTAGTACTAGGAGGAGGCATAGAACACCGACAACAGATATCTTTGGCATCTAAGCTCAAATGGATGGAACCCATTACTGAGCATGGAACATGCTGATGCAACAGTGATGATTGCATGATCCAAAAACAGTTAATGTATTTTTCATTTGCCACTCTCATTGCAAGCACGGAATCCATTATGAAGACTGAGGCCTACCGAGGAAACATTGAATAATGCAGCAGTTAAACATTGAGAGGATATTTGTAATGCCACATGTATGGAAGCCAGGAAACCATAGTCGATGTACTGAAATCACTAAAATGTCCTGGCACAGCACTGAGGATGCAAAATAAAATGCATTTTCAGACTTTGTGAGAAAAATATGTTGTTTTAAACCTCTCATTTCAATACGTGTTTTTTAAAATACATCAGTGACTTTTGGAGACTCCTTTAGAGCATCAGGGGACCACTTCAGTGGTGATAGTGTGCGGTACAAATATCCTTTAACGTTACACTCATTAACAGAGCCTGTTGTAGGAGTAGCGGGAGTAGCTGCGGGGCTGGGAGTTACAGGGGTTTATTAGCTTAGTACGCACATGTAGTGTTAGTTGGCTTTATACAGAAACAGATAAATAGAAACACATGCAAGCAGTGGCAAATGCAGCTAGAGCACACACTAGATGGGACATGCCCAGGGTTCAGGAACAGAGAGCACATGTTTGAAAGTGCTTATTGTTCAGGATGACAGTTCATTTGACTGGCTTGCACTAAACCGATATACTAATATATATTAACCTGCTATCCCCTTCCCATTAACTTGTAACATGTTCTTAATAGACATTAGTGTAAATTGGACCAGATGAAATAACTTGAAAACGATTTTGGAAAATGTTCTTCTGCAATGAGGTTTAAGTGTGCAGTTAGGAGCTGTGTGGATTTTGTAAATATGAAATTTGAAGTTCTTTTTCCTAAATACAAACCATTGTTGAATCAGGAATCAAAGGTAAGATTTGTATCATATTGCTGTCCAACAGTAGAACCACACGAGGTTGAGTGGTAAAATATGGTCGAGGTGAAGGATTTCTTATGAATGACAGGCGGAGGTTATTAAAAAAACTCTGTGAGTGGGTGCGCTGGGCAGAAATTCAGGAACCTCCTTGGATAGACAGACAGAACCATTTCTGAATGCTGAAGCTGAGACTGGCAGACAGAGACCAGTGCTAGCAGGCTTCCTGAGGTTGACAGGAGTCCTTATCTGTATGCAGATAGAGGGGAATTTTTCCAGTTCCAGTCAAGCAAAGAAAATCGCCATCAACTTTAGTTGATGTAAGTCACAAGTGAGGGAATTGCTGCATGCATGATAAGCAGTTAGATAGGAAAGCAGATTTGTTTCATGTCCAATGTTTCTCAATATTGTATGCTTAAGCATTCTCTATTGTTCATGAAAGCACCTGCACTGTTATTTCTTTTCTTTCTCAAATAGCGCCACCTGCCAATGTTCTCAGGACCAAGGTCAGTTGGTAAGATTGTGCTCTGCTGGTTTACACATTGTTTGTACCGTGTGATGTAATTATATGAACAGCTTTGAATCTTATCATCACAAAAAAATTGGAGATTTGGAAACAGGCAATTTGTGTTTTCATTACATGACTGCATTTATTAGCACATAAATTGAGATTCCACAGGGACCAGGCTTCTTTTACCATAGATGGTAAATCTGAAGTAGGTTTTTGATTTTTCCTAGTAAGTGAGTTTTTGAGTGTATGACATATGTGGATACTGTTATTTGTTTATGATGTGATATATGTTTTGCACTTTGGCTGAGCATATATCAGCATTGTAAATAAGGTACTGAGAGGTAGAAACATCACCACATACTAAGTGTAACAAGTCCAGCGTCTGATACCGTTAGTAAACCTGGGATAAAAAGAACATTTGTTGGATTATATTCTGAGGAGATTCTTACCACTGTAAAAGGAAATCCACCAACAATCATATGAGATATTGTACCACAATGAGATACCACTATTTACCATAATAATACATTATCAAAAAATGAGGTGTAACACCTCCAGGAAATATATCTAACACAGGCCATCATATAACAGTTACCTGTGAAAAGGATGTGTCTTTCACTTTTTTGATCAATGCACATTCCATATATAAATGTGCACTGTTTCCAAACCATTATGTGTACTCTGCTTCCATAAGCTTTATAGTATTTAAGATGAGACAACAGTTTCCAGACCTACATTCCAGGCACACTGTTGTTTCAGCCAATGAAATTTAAAACATGTATTCTGATTAATTTTGTGAACAAACTCTGCTGTGGCTTTTTCTTTATGAATCATTTCAGTCTGCACCAACTGACAACATTCTGTGGGACTTGAAAAAAAATCTAAGGCTTTGTTGCATCTCTGCATAGTACTTTCAGTGATTGCAATGTAGAGGAGCAGGTAGGCTCAGATACCGTAACTGCAATCCCCTCCCCACTGTCATACTGGAACAGCTGGAGAAAAGCTGCACGTGGACCCTCTGTGTTGCCCCTATACTGCATTGAGTGTATGAGAGATTCTATGCACTCAGACAACCATATTGAATGTACCCTCACATTCAGAGAGTGGATGGATGTCTGCACGCGCCATTAGACATTGTGAAGTGCTCAGTGATATCTGACAAGAGTGAGTGATGTCATGAAGAAGATATACGAGAACATGCTGAAATGATATGAAAATACTTAAGAATAATCATGTAACGAAAGCTATAAGAGGAACATGTACAAAATGATAAGGTAAACATGTATGCAAAAAGAAGATAAAATAACTTGTGGATCAATAAGTGTAAATATGCAACAATGCAGGGTAGATGAGACGTATAGAAGAAGCTTGCTATAGAGGAATATATAACATGGCTAGGATGGCAATGATTGGAAAATGGATGCCGGCTTGTGCAAATATCCACTCTAACTACCTAAGAAACAGATCAGGGTTGAAGAGTCCGGAAATGCTGGAAACGAGCTTCATGTGCAAACGAAGAGGAGTCTATGTTGGCCTGGGATCAAGGATGCTATTTCAAGAAATAGCTGCAAAGCACATAGGGAGGCAGACGGATAAAGCCATGAGCGTAAGACACATTTCTCTTAGATTAAAGAAGATGAAAACATGGGCAAGAGCCAAGTATTGGACCATTAACATTGAATAAGGCTCATACAAGATGGAGTGAGCAGGTTTCTAGAGGCCAAAAGGAGCAGTAACACACATCACAATTAAATCAAATAACAGTAAATACGAGGTCAAAATTGACACATTTGCAGTCTCTTCACACGTGATGCAGAAGTTTAAAACAAGGGCTATTCATTAAGCTGCTGTGCAGAAGAGAGCAACAGCAAGGTCACCTACAGATGGGAAACTTTGATTTATGGTCAAAATGATGAGAGAGGGTGGATTCATTATGACAGTGGGGAGTAATCTGACTTGTCTCAAGCACCTGGGTTTCGATTTCCTTAAGTACTCTGCTAGCGAGATGGAAGTCCAAGGTTGGGTGGTCAGATGGAAGTCCAGGGTTGGGTGGGAAGCCAACCAATCAGTGGGTCCATGGGGCAACCTGCTAAACAATGTTGCATAGACCAATCCACTGAAATTGTGTCCACTATAATCAGTATTATAGGTATTTAGAGGTAGTTTGACATGTGCCTAACCGTTAAGAGACCGCCAATGAAGTACTAACCGGTATACATTCTATAAGTAGATATGTTCCCCTAACCAATCCCTCCCGCAAGTAGGTTTTACAGTTTGCCATGTAGGATGATGTCATAGATGATGCATATTGGGGTATAAGAACTCTGTGTATTCAATTTTGTGTGTGTGTGCAAACGACAGTCCAAAGTTTGTCAGTTTACCCTGCTTTATTAAAATGAGAATAAAGTAGTACTTTGCCATATTCTTTGATTCTGTCCGGGTATTTGGTCTGAGAGCTTTATTGATAATTCCATCTACCACAAGAGAAGCTTCAAGGTTCAAGAGCACAGAAATACAAGGTATACAACCTGAATCTTGTGTGATTTTATTTTAAAACTGGACTAAAACAGCATTGAACTGTTTTCTTTGCAATTCATCTGTGTTCATAAAGAGACAATACATCATTAAAAGGGCAGATAGGTGCCCTTCATGTACAAAGGTGTGAATTAAATAATCTGTTAAGCTGAGGGTGAAATGTGATGGACCTCCAGGCGGGCACGTACTTGGAGCATTAGATCCTGAGGAAAAATGCATGTTTGTGAAAGATAAACTTAGAAGAATAAATGTGATTACGTCTGACATTACAAAAGATTCACATAAAAAGGCACTTATCTTTTGCATGCAGCTGCGGGTGGAAGAGGAAGCACAGCTAGTCACCCTTGTTAAATCAAGAGAACATAGAACACTGACCTTGTACCAAACATCCTCAGAGAGAAATGGCATTACATTCCAATATGGAAGCTTAAGGTTTTATAAAGCCTCCTTCTTAGATGACATAACCAGAGATCAGAAATAAAGGATGTTGGGGAATGAGGATGAGTCAGAGACAGACCGGTGTATGGCTCATACCAGTGAGAACAGGTCACGGGCCTCACTACTAATGGGTTGGTGAAATAAGATGTATCAATAGAAGAGGATATACAGCAGATGCAGAGTGGCTCTTGAGACCTGCAAGGTGTGAGACACAGCTTGAAGGAGCAATGCCCTGAAGAGAGCCCTACGCAGGAGGGGCTCTGACTGTCATTAGTTGGATCCAGGTGGAGACTGCAAAACAGAGGGCTGATTTTTTAGCTGATTTGAGGTCTCATTGCAGCAGTGAGAAGTTCACAGAGAAGCCACAAGGCTGCTTTTTCATAGTAGTAGATTTCAATGGAGACTCCACCACAAGACTTATGAGAGGTCCAGCGAGAGATGCAGACATGTGATTGATATTCAGTGTGGAGAATGGTGTGCAGTTGAAAGGCAGGGTAGGTACTGATTTTGGTGGACCATGACTAAACCTAAGAGGTAATGAAAATAATTACAAGAATTAAGCCAAGTGAAAGCAAGACCCTGTAGGTGTGAATACACAGGTTGGCCCTGACGCTGCCTGTGGGAAAAGTAGTCAAAGTACCACAGCTAAAGTCTGAGTGATGGAAAGTTCAGATATTGGGCTCGACTAGAGGTATAAATGTCGAAGTGTCCAAGGAAAACCATTAGAGGGTGAGAGGTAACGAGCAATGACAATGCATATTGGGAAATGTAGTCAATTCACCAAGTCCTGTAAGGACTGTGTGAAAAGGAAAGCTTAGACACAGAATTCTGGTAACGTTAGTCAAGTACCAATGTGTCTTGAAAGAGACTGTGAGAGACAGAACACATTAGGTTCCATGCCAGGGCTGACAGGGAGAAAGGAGAAACATTCCAGCAGGTGAAGCCGTAGAAAGCACATACACAGTTGGGTATAAAAGGTGGGCGACAGGAAGGAAGAGTTCAGTCCCCTGTGAATGATGAATTATGGGGTGGTCTCCACAGCGTGGTGTAAAATAAGAGGCCAATAAATATACTTCAAACTGATACATGTCGCCAGTGGGTCTTTCTGACCACCGCCAACAGAAAGGAAAGATCATAAACTGAATTCTACAATGCGTAGTTCAAAGTGCTTAAGGAAGACGATGAGGGGAAGATAACTCTTACAATGCATTGTGGGAAATGAAATCCAATAAAGACTATGAAGAAAGGAAGCCATGGATACTGGTTGTTGAGAGAGACCTTCCTTAAGTGTTTAAAAGAGACTGATTTGATTGTTTTCACTTAGTATCTTCTAAATAAAGGAATTTGCCAAAAAAAGAATAAAAGTCTTCCATGAGCCGAAGCACCAACCTGAAAATTAATTAACAAAAGCAAAACAAAAACTTTGGACATGGACGTCATTTGACCAAAATGCTAGGGGTAGTTGAAGTGACATCACATGACCCTCAGGAAGTGATGTAATTTGACCCCACTCTGAGGTGACATCATAGGAAGCAATGAAACACAACCTTTCACCCTTTGTGAAAACTGGAAGTGGCATCACATAGCATTGCTCACAAGTACACTACGAAAAATATGGCTACAATATCACTAATGTGATATACATGTCATACAAGAATGGATTAATATCAGAGTGTATAGGCAGCCCATATTATCAAATTACTGTGAATGCAAACAGAGGTCCAAGGCCAAATGATAATGATGTATTATTATATAGCATTAATCCTTAAGTGCTTTATATAGAACCACTATACATACGATATACCCTAACCTGTGTTGGTACTGATTTATCGACCTCGGAAGGATGAAAGGCTGAGTTGACCTTGCCTGGATTCCAACCTGCAGATCACACAAACATCACAGCAGTGAGCACTCATCCCACTGCGCTATCTTACCAGCTATGGCTATCTTACCGGCTATAGTAAAATGAGCAATTACATGTCTGAATT
The DNA here is from genome assembly GCF_040938575.1 of Ambystoma mexicanum. Taxonomy (NCBI): domain Eukaryota; kingdom Metazoa; phylum Chordata; class Amphibia; order Caudata; family Ambystomatidae; genus Ambystoma; species Ambystoma mexicanum. The sequence continues at coordinate 249,133,193 of NC_090940.1, read as the reverse complement.
TACTCAAAGTCAGAAAGCAAATTACACTCTGTAATGGATACCATTAAACTCGTAACTAAGATTTAACAGCAGGCCAGTTCATCTGCAGGTCTGGTGCAAAGTTGGCCACATGTCAAACGTGCGTGAATCTACTTTTCAGGTTTTATAGTTTGGCAATATAGGGAAAGCAGCACAATCACACGACATCCTGTACTCTGGGCACCTGCTACCTCACACATGCAAACAAACATCCTGAACAGCATGCCAGGGAGATGAGAAAGATAGACACATTATAACAAAGCATTAATTATGGCACAATGAAATCAAGGGGCACTTGATGTGCTAGGGTCAAATATTTCTACACTGTACACAAGCTTTTAGGCACAAGGCTTGTGTCAAGTGACCGAGGACACTGAGATTCAATGTCTTGTGATGATCGTAACAGAGACAACGGCAGAAAAAACATGCTATAACTGCAACTTGCGAAAAGCAAACCACTTTGCCCGTAATGGATGCTTATTCTACTCTAAATGCTTTTTTGGGAGTTTTTGTCTCCATTGTGAATTTGAGGTGTTTAGGAATAGACTATCAGCCCCTAAAGTATGCAATTATTGTATAGAATTCCAAAAAGGCAAATTTTTTGTTCATATTATTTCTTATTTAGGGTCACTGCTCAAAGTGTTACACTTGTGGAACCCCCTGTTTTTTTAATAGGCCTGAATGAGAATGCCAGACACTCCAAAAAACATCCCTGACTTTGCACAGTGAAACAATTGCATTTTATGTGAACTTACTTTGAGTCTGTTCAGAAGATTAGTGCATGGCCTGATGGGCTTGCAAAGTGTGTTTTTGGCTTTCAGCATTCTCTGCATATCTTTGCAGATCTCTAGGGGAAATTCATGGATTGAGGTTAAAGGGGAGACACAGGGTTTGTTGTTCACCTCATTTGTTGATTTCCCTTTCCTATTGAGCTGAGCCCTCCTCTTCGTGTGATGTTTTGCTGAAATGACACAGAAAGTTTCAGAGTGTCAGTGGAATGAATAGGTGAAAATCAATAGTTCAGCAATCCACTGCTGGAGACAAAAAAACATAGTTTAGACTATCATGGCACAGTTAGGGGCTTCTGTTGATCGATGCCTACCATTGACCCAACTTGGAATTTTGTCCAAGCCATTCCCTGGAAATACTACAAGTGATGTATTGTCAATGTTATTGCAGATTTGTGTTTAACACCGTTAAAATAATGTTATGTAATTAATTTCTGCTGTTTGACTATAAGGGAACTAAAACACCAAGGGTTAATTTTACTTCTACCTTAATCAAGGTTAAATTTCAATTCTTACCGAGAATTACAAGATTATTGTCACACTCAATCACGGTCTATAGAGGAAGTGGTTTTACAAAACATAGTTTGTGCATATTAAACTATGTTTTGTAAAACCACTTCCTCTATAGACCGTGACTATAAGGGAACCCACCAACACAAACAGTGCATCCTGGACAACACACATGAAGCACATCAAACAAATGAAAACATACATTTGCGAGGGAGGGTGTGGCCTGAACCCATGGTGTGAGGCTGTGATTTAATGGAGCTCCTGTCGAGATCCTTTACTGATCCTGAATTAGCGGCGGTTGCTGACAACCCAAACAGTTCGCAAGGACATCTGCATGTAGGGGAAGCTGGCGCCCTACTGGAATGATATGTTCCATGCTGATTTGAAGCGGTCTGCCCAGAGAATGAGTGCTTGAGGCTCCAGCCCTGCGCAGGGAAAATGGCAGCCAGAGCCACGCTGTAGCCAGGAAGAGCAGAAGGGGAGGAGACAGAACAGTGCGGCAGAGCGCACCCCTGGTGACCTATCCACTGAGCTGGGCTCGGATGCGAATGCTGCCAGGGGCTCCCCTTGTTACTGGTAGGCTGCCTCCTGAAGAATGTAAGCCTGCCCACAGCACACGTGCATTGCCCGTCTCCTGGTGCTGTCGGATCCCTGGCCGGGATGGCGGCAAATGAACCTGGTGTCTGCAACATACTGTGAACCTGCGCTCTGAAGCGGGCAAAGACACACACGCTTGCACCGGGTGTTGGAGACCAGCGAGGACATGCTGGCTGGCGCATGGTGTCTGTGAGCTGCCCGGGAGCTGGTGAGAGCGAGTCTGCCCACGACGCTAATGCGATCCGTTGTGCCTGAACGGGTGTGGCAAAGACCTGAGTGGGATCTTTGCGCTGCTGTTGCGCCGGTGTGGGGACTGGATCTCCCCCCCTAAATGGACACCCGCACTGATAGAACCACTCCACTGGGCTACCAGTAATCTATCTGGGGCCTGTGCTGCACTGCAGAGCGGGTGAACAGTTGATTTACCCAACACCACTACTGCGAGCCACATGCGTGGTATCTAATTAGTGGTGGGCTAGCGGTTGCGCTATTGGTTGGCAGCCCTGGACCTGGAGACGGATTTGTGAGGAGGAGTGCGGTAAGAGCTAAACAGGGGAGAGCTGCTTTTTCAATCACTGCATAACTGGATCTCTGGGGGGCTCACCCATATTGGCGTTTGTTGCTGGGAGAGGACTGCTCCATTGGTCTGAGGGCTCTTGGCATGCATGCACCCTGGTGTCTGGACTTGTTTGGGGGTGAGGCCCCTGCTGACATTATTGGAGTGAGGGGCTGGTTTGGCTGAGTGGCTCCATCTCATGCAACTGGCTACTTTTGGTGATTGGGACATTGAGCTCTAGCGAATGTGGTGAAGTCTCATTGTGGCTGGGGCTGTGCAGCAAATTGAAAGACTGTCGGTGGTTGCCCGACCTATGCCCTACTGACACATACAAGACAGCTTCTTGGGTTGGAGGATGGTCACGCGACAGTGTGGAAGGGCTTAAAGTCAACAGTCAAGCTGCTGAATACACCCATGCTAACCAAGATTGGGCCCTGCCCCTTGGAGGCTTATAACTGAAACGCACAAGGTGAGTCAAGCAGGGACACTACAGGTCTTGGCATTATGGCAAGTGCATGCCTGTGGGCAACGCTTGTGGAGAGGTGGAAGTAGCTGTTTGTATTGAAGCTGGAACACACGAGCGCAAGAGAGGGCGCCCATATGGGGGAGCAGCTTGCACCTCGCTGGCAGCTCTTTTGCTGGAGGACGCAGGAGGTGTGGCTGGCTGGTGGAAAGGTAGTGTCACTAATGGGCGGACAGATTTCTGGAAGCACGAGACCCTATGACTGGGGCACTCATGTCGGTAGCACTTTGGAGGCTGGGTGTGGTGCACTGCTACTTTCCACTAACAACTTCTTGGATGAAAGCACCAAACACTTAAACTCCCCCCACCTGCAGGAGCTTTCTCGTAGTGCACCTGGTGGAGAAAGCAGGTGGTACTGCAATAGAACTGTAACTTGCACTCAGAGGTGCACCACGGAGCAAGCCCGAACTTGAGTTGGACCTCTTGCACCTGAGGTGATCACTTGCTCCTGAAGTACACTGACCCACCAGTGGTTGCCTCCTATGGCTGTGGCGACTACACTAGGGGTTCTTGGGGGACACTTGACGGAACTGGAACTGGAGACCGAGCTGGAACTGGAGACCGAGCTGTGGACTGCCTCTGCCGGACTGCAGCACGGTGAGGCGAGGATAGCTGAATAAGTGCACTATAGCGCAAAACTAACACTCGGACTTGGGCCACTGGCCATTCCACCCTTACACAAGCATGTCCCCCACCAAAGGCAAGGGCACATCCATGATTATGGATTTGTTTAATAATGCAGGCAGGCCCCGGATCAGGTACAGAATACATCTGCACCACAGACAGAGTTTGGCACTTCTGGCATGGGCGCCCAGGAAGATCTGCTGCTGGCCACATTATCTGCTCTAAGATCCTCATTGGAAACCAGAATAGATGAGGTTAAGGTAGATGTGCAGCTCCTGTGACATGACGTCTGCAATCTGGCTGAGATGGTTACGTTGGCTGAGACAGAGCTGAAGGAGATTGCAAGAGTTCATGGACAATCTGGTATCCTGGGTCAGGGAGCTGGAGAGAAGGGACACTAATCTGGAACTATGGTCTGAAGATGCTGAAGGGAGGGCATGACGTAACAATGTCAGGTTGTTTGGGCTCCCAGAAGGACTTGAGGGCTCAAATGCCACCCAGTATGTGGAGAACATACTATTGGAGGAAATTGGCACCAGGAACCTGTTCTGCAGAAGCGGCCCCATCCGGGATCACACCCTAGACCAGTCATCACAAAGATTTTAAACTTTCAAGACAGAGAGGTGGTGTTGAAGCACTCAAGGGAAGGTGGAGAAATACAGTGTGACAACTCCAAAATTGCCATTCATCTGGGCTACACGCCGGCGGTCCAGAAGCCCAAGAATTCTTTTCATAACGATCAAACCGAGACTCCGGCACCTAAATATAAAATACATACATACGTATCCGGCCAGGCTCAAAATCATCTACAAGGGCAGGGCACACTTCCTTGAGACCCCTGCAGCAGCCAACATGTGGCTGGAACATAATAGTTTGGCTAGTGGGGAGGAACCTATCACATAATGCAGTAGGTGTTAACACTGTGGCGGGTTGGCTTTACTGAAAGAATGGTGCACTTGAGCCCCAGATGGTGGGCTTTCTACTGAGTCGCGGATGCCTTATAAAGTCCATTTCTGTCAGAACAAATTGTTTTCACCAACGATATGGGCAACGTTTGATCGCCCAGCACTGGTTTTTCTGGTCTGTCCAGCGCATAGGCTGGTGTTGGCCTGTTGCTGACACCCATGACTCAGCACACTATGGCCTGGATAGGCACAGGTGGTATGAGTGCACCTGAGCACTGTACACACTCTGCAGTTTCTGGGCGAATGTATGATGTTTGGTTTATTATGTTGTTGGTTACACGCTCTCCATGCATTTGGGTGCACATGTCATGCATTAGGATTCTCTGGCTGGGAAGGTGGAGGGAAACTAGGCAGTGAAGGGTGGCCCATGATTCGGGGTCATCCATGGGAAGATGGTTGGGGGTGGCTGCCTGTACACATATCATGGGTTGCAGACACTTGCATGATGGCCCCCATTAAGGTATTCACATGGAATGTGAGGGGGCTGGGTACATATATGCGTAGGAATCTGGTGAAATCCTTCCAAAATCGTAAAACGGTGTCCATTGCCCTGCGACAGGAGACCCACCTGTCAGCTAAAGAACTAGAGGGGGTTAAAGAATACAATTGCGAGGGACCACTGAGAAGCAGGGTATGTGAACATCAGTTCGAAGCGAACTCCAGAAGGGCAGGGCTACGAGCAGCAAGAAAGAGGTTAATAGAAGATAAATGCATGCTGTAGCTGGCTGCAGACATATAAAATGCTGGCTCAAATAAGCGCAACAAAAGAGACAGTGCACTCTTGGCACAGATTCAGAACGCGACACATTTGAAATAGACAGTGCCCTGTTGACAATGATAACAAGAAGAATGACATGCCGCTGTAAGAAATGGGCAGCACCCTAATGACACACAGAAAAGTAAGAAGCAGCCAGTGTAGTGATGTCACATAGTACAGGCGCTGGAAAGACCATACATTTCCCAATACAAGTTCAGGTGGGAGAAACAGCTGCAAGGTGCGCGGTCACCAGTTTTGGAATGGCCTTGTTCTGCCGTGATGTGACCCCATGCAAATAATATATTCTTTGGAAAAGTACGCAATGAGTCATAAATGGGATTCCCCGTCCTTCCTGACGGTGCCAGAATAGACACCCAAAAAATGGGAGCATCCCTCAGTCTGCGAAATTCATGAGCCATATTTAAACTCATCAAGCAACCACGTCCCTCCTCGAAGGGACATAACCAACCTACATCCTCAACATCTCAGAGGCCGGATGCTAGTGAAACAGACTACTGTGTCCAGCCTGTCCACCCTCAGCACCTGGAGTGACTATGCAAACAAACGTGAGTCCACAGGGTTCAGCTAAAATGGATGTGGATAGCATGGTGGCACTTTACGAATCAAGATCAGCGCAATTTCTGGCAGCGCCCAGATGGTTGCCACGCACTATCAGGCAAGCAGGCTTACTCGAAGGAGAATATGGTGATAGGATGGGGGCTGAACCTGAGCAGGGTTGGTATATTGCAGGAAAAGTCCTTCTGTATAATGATAGAAACATTCGTCTTGTTCCTGGATGACTGTCACTTACACTTGAACAAATGTGTAACGTGTCACTCCGAAACTACAACTCTGTAACTATAACCATGAACAACTTTGTATTGATGCAACATGTAACTATGCAAAGCCACTGCTGTAAGAAAAGCGTCCAGATGCCTCCGGATTGCGTGTGCTATATGCATTGCAAAAGTAAATAAATAAATAAATAACAACATTACATAACATTTCAACCAAAAAACCAAACATCACAATACAATTCTATGTGTTCTTCATTGTACAAGCTGCACGAACAGAAATTGCTTGTTTAAATATATATTTGTATTGATTTTTATTATATCAATGCAAAGTAAAGCATATACTCAAAACAATACAGAGGGTTAACAGTTCCATAAGTAATTTATCCCATCTTGGGAAAATGCTTTTTATAAAATGCTCCCGTGAATATATGTTTAGCAAACATTCCGCATCTAATGATCGTGAGGACCCTGGTGATCTCAAATTGGTGCACAGAATGCAGAAAGTCCCCGCCATCAGAAAATACCCGGCTGACAAGAGTCCCCTGTTGACTTCTCGGGCCCCATCTGTAAAATCAGAAATGAACAGTTGTTGGTAGCAGCTCTGCCGCAGCCTTCTGCCGAGTAATTACTGCCAATGTATAATTTTAATTGTTTAAATGCTCGCCACAAATCAAGGGCGTCTGTTGAAAACCAAATGTGCAATGACCACGCTGGACCTCCGTACCCAACACAATGCTTACAGTTCCGAGAATTGCACGGAATAAAAGAGCACAGCTTTCTTATAAAACTCAGCCATTCGAGGCATTTCTTTCCAGCCTAGCTATTCCCGCCTCCCGGTTCTCACGCTAGGATTTGTTGCAGATCTTCCCTTTCTCCAAAGAGATACGCGTTCATATTTATTCCCGGCCTGTGGAGATAGCAGGCACCATATGGCGAAAAATCCATTTAAACTTTATCACCCTCATGGCTGAGCAGAGACGGGCCCTTCTTCAAAATCGCCTTGGTTTGAAAGGCTGCAGCAGCAGCAATGCCGAGAGAGGGCGGCTGGCGGAGGGCGTGATTTATCGGGATGCTTCGGGAATCTGCACTGTATTTTCTATAGTAAATGGTATGGCACTAGAAGCAGCACTGTGCGTACTCTGGGGAGGGGATTTCCAACACAGGTTCCTGTGACTGATTCTGCCCGATGGCGAGACGTTAGGGAGGCCTTTCGGAGATGCAGGTCTAAAGTTCAGGGTACACGTGGGTGGACGGAGTCCCCCCACTTTTTTCAGAGGGCACCTTGATATGCTAATTTCTGGTGACCACATTCAATTGATATGTTAATGAGTTGCCCACTTTATTTTTAGGACGTGACCCCTGCTGAGATGTAAGATACCTCTAATAAGTTAGAGGTGTGCAACATAGTTAGATGTGGGATAGGTTAGCATGATGTCCGAATTTATAGCATGATTGAGTTGTTATGTACGTGTGTAGCACTTGCATAGTCCAAACTTCACAGTGTGACTAGAGGTTTTAAACATGCATGATCTTGGTTTTGAGAAAGTAAACCGTTCTTCATGTTAGGGACTGTGGTATCACAGTATCACTGGTCAGGCTCTGGCGTGGCTGACCTCTTTCCTTTCAAATCGACCCTCCCAGGTCCAACTGGGGTCCTTCCTCTCCGACATCTTTTTCTCCACCTGTGGTGTCCCCCAGGGATCTAATCTCTCTCCCTGGCTGTTCAACCAGTATCTGGCTCTCCTTGCCCACCGCATCGCCGCTCTCTGCCCTAATTTCCAGTGCTATGCGGACGATACCCAGCTCATTTTCAGGCTACCCTCAGCCTCCCCCTCTCCTTCCCTCATCTCTGACTGTCTGTCTGCTATCCAAGAATGGTGTGCCGCCAATGACCTCTGCCTTAATGCCAGTAAGACTGAGATTCTACTCATCGGTACTCCCACTCCCTCCTTCCCTGCAGCTCTCTGGCCTGCCTCCCTTGGCCCCCTCCCTGCTCCTACCTGCAAGGCAAAAAACCTTGGGGTCATCTTCGACTCCACACTCTCCTTCTCTCCTCATATTTCTGACGTCGCCAAGAGGTCACACTACCAGCTGCACCTCCTCAGAGGTATTCTTCCCTTCCTCTCCTTCCCCCAGAAGCTCACTGTCTCCCGAGCCCTGGTTCTCTCGAAGCTGGATTACTGTAACAGCCTCTATCTTAATCTGCCTGCCTCCACTCTCCGCCCTCTGCAACTCATCCAGAACAGAACTGCGAGACTTGTCCTTGGCCTCAAGCCCAGGGACCGTATCTCTCCAGGACTGAAATCTCTACACTGGCTCCCAGTGGATGCGAGTATAAAGTTCAAAACCCTCTGCATTGTCCACAAGGCCTTCTGGGGCCTGGGTCCTAAATACCTTCAACTCTCTCTTCCCAAATATCTTCCTCCCCGAGCCCTTCGCTCATCCGCCTCCAACTCCCTCATGGTCAGCCGCTTCTCGAAGCAACGAGCTGGGGGTAGATCTCTCTCCGCGGCAGGGGCCTCCCTCTGGAACAGCCTTCCTGCCTCCCTGAAACTTGAGGAGAACCACCTCCGGTTCCGGAAGCACCTCAAAACCTTCCTCTTTGCTTCTGCTTTCTCTCTCCCTCTCCCCTGCTGAACAGCTAATTAAATTCTTCACTAAACTGCACTGATCCTGCAACTTGACCACTCTAAACTGCCTTCGGTCCTTGTCCCAGTCACTGATCCCCTGGAACCCCTCTGCACTACGGGACTGTCTCTGTATCCCTACAGCCCCCCCCCCTTCCCCAGCACTTGCTCTGCACTTACCTTGCACTTGCCACTAGCTGGCCCTTTTTATTTATTACTTACGCCACTTACCTTTACTGCACTTCCCCCCCTCCCCTTCCCCTTGCACTTTTCCCCCCTCCCCCACCCCTGCACTTGCGCGATCTGAATGACACCTGGCCTAATAGGATCGTTTGTTTTTGTCTCCTCTTGTTCCTCCCCTCCCTGCCTCGTCGCGCCTTGAAACACCTGTGTATAGGCGCGTTACAAATACCATATCATATCATATCATATCATAACCACTGGGTACCATGGGAACATGATACATAGCACCTGGAAACCGTGAACATGGCAGTGTGGGTTATCAATCTCAGGAAAAACCCACCATGATATAGTGTAACATAACACAATTTTAGAGTGCACTTAGTGTATGTAATATGTTTGCCATCTATCTTGTTTATTGTTTGTTTGTTTATTTATTTATATGGCGCACCGGACCAGAAAGTATGAGGGCGCAAGCATTACAAGTATATTCTCGGCTTAGTTACAGTACTGTATATTATTTTACATTGTGAGCATTGGTAATGCAATTGCGAAGGACACAATGAGATAATGCAGTTACAAGGAAGGAGACAGTGAAGTACAATTACGAGAGACAGATCGATAGAGTTACAAGTTGAGCATATTTGCAATAATTACAATAAGGTGTCAGTTATTGGTCATTGTTATTTAACCACTGATGTAGTTACGTCTAAATTGGTGACAGGTTTGCGGTGCTCTAACGGAGGGTGGTAATGTGTTCCAATGTTGGGCTGCTTTCACCTGGAAGCTGTTGCTGCCCATTTTCGTTCGCTTGAATCTGGGAACAGCGAGCAGGTTAGCGTTGCAATTTCTGGTGTCTCTGTTGGCCGTATATCTAGTTATTCTATCGGCTAAGTAACAGGGAGCTGCATTGTTAAGGCATATGTGAGTGATGGAGGCTACCTTAAGCAAGATTTTGTCCGAGGTGGTGACCCAGTTGTTGGTTCTCCTAATATTCGAGATGTGTTCTCTTTTAGGGAAGCTAAGCGCTGCTCTGAGAGCATTGTTCTGTAGGATCTGGATTTTGTTGATAAGATGTTTATTAGCACCTACATAGAGGGAGTTACAATAGTCCAGTTTGCATAGTATGAGGGCTCTGGCTAGGGTAATGCAGCTTTGGGTGGAAAGGAAGGGTTTGGCCGAGCGTATAAGCTTGCATGTGTAGGCTGGGGTGGAGGCCATGGAGCTGACTTGTTTATGGAAGGAGAGGGTGGAGTCTAGGTAGATGCCGAGGGTTTTCATTTCCTTGCCTACTTTTATAGTGTTGCCGTCTATGGTGAAGCTGGAATAGTTGAGGTCCAATTTGTTTAGGTTCATGGCTGATCCCAGGATGATGAGTTCGGTCTTGTCATCATTCAGGGATAGACTGTGGGAGGCCATCCATGCCTGGATGATGAGGTACACCTTCTTCACCAAGGCCAAATCCGTGTTGTAATTTCCCGTCAGCGGGATGAGGATCTGTGTATCATCAGCATAGTTAGTGTAGGTGATACCCAGACCGTCAAGATCATCAAACAGGGGCTTAGTGAACACGTTGTAAAGTGTAGGGGAGACACATGACCCCTGAGGGACCCCGCAAGTGATGGGTATGGGGTCAGCTGAGGCCGTGGTGGAAAAGACGCGCATGGATCTATTGCTCAGGAATGACTTGATCCAGCCAATAGCTTCTTGGCAGAAGTGGGCCGCCGAATCTAAGTGGCTACATAAGTTTTTATGATCAACAAGATCAAATCCTGCACAGAGGTCTAGGAGAAGCAGTAAGGCAGTTTTCCCATTATCTCTCAGAGTGTCGATTTGGGCCTTGAGGTCAATGAGAGCGGTTTCTGTGCCGTGTTGTGGTCTAAATCCTGATTGCAGGATTCCTAGGAGATGGTTTTGTTCAAGAAATGTTTGAATTTGTTGATAGGCTGTCTTGTCAAGGATTTTAAGTAGGAAGGGGACAGTGGTTATGGGTCTGTAGTTAGTGGGTATGGCTGGGTCTAGTGAGGGTTTTTTTAGTAGGGGGAGGACCCAGGATTCTTTGAGGTTGTTGGGGATGGTACCTGATGAGAAGGAGGCGTTGATAAGTTTGGTAATGAATGGAGCTAGGTCTCTAGCTGCGTCTTTGATGATTTGAGGTGGGCATAGGTCACCTTGGCAGTTGGAAGGTTTGAGGCTGAGTATGATTTTTTCCACTTCTAGCGTGGAAACTTTAGAGAAGCTGAAGCGGGTGAGGGGGTTGGGGAGGGTGTTGAGGACAAGTGCACAGGGGGTAGTTGTTGGGTTTGGATGAGTTGGATAAAGCTTCTTTCTTGTTGTTAATTTTGATTTGGAGGCCTGCGACTTTATTGGACAGGGCACTTTGGATGCTGGTTCACCATTGTTTATCTTTCTTACAGGTGTCTGGGGCAGGGATGGGAGTTTCTAGCTCTTTTAAGATGGTAAACAGTTCTTTAGTGCTGGATTTGGCCTGAAGTATTCTCAGGTTGTACGATTCTTGTTTGGCCCGGAAGATTTCTTTTTTGTAGGTAGAAACTATTTTGTTGAGGATCAGCTTATTGCTGTCTGTGGGAGCTTGTCTCCATACTTGTTCCTTTTTTGCGTTCTCTAAACTAAGGGCTTTTAGGTGGGCTGTGAACCAGGTGTTCAGGTGTTTTATTGGCTTGCATTTTCTCAGCTTTAGTGGAGCAATGGCGTCTAGGGCTAAGCGCATGCTATTGTTGTAGCTTCAACAAGGTGGTGGGGGTTAGAGTTGGCTGGTAGTTTGTTCAAATTTGGTAGAATGAGAGGGATGAGTTTTTCCACAGTTATGTTTTTCTTGCTTCTAGTCGGGATAGCTGTGGCTAGAGAGTTGTTAGTGATTGGGCTAGATGCTTTGAGTGTGAAGGAGAGAAGGTGGTGGTCAGACCATGGTTGCGGGCTGATGGCAATGATGGAGATCACGCAGTTGTGGTATGCTATCCAATCAAGGGTTCTCCCTTTGTTATGAGTGGGGGTAGACACTCTTTGTTTGTAGCCTTGGGTGTGTTGTTAATGGTGGATGCTTGGGGGTCTTCAGAGTCATTGTATCCAAGGTTAAAGTCTCCTAAGAGAAGGCTTTGAGAGGTATTGTTTAAGTTGTTGGAGAGGATGGAGTTGAGGTCTTCCTCGAAGGAACCCAGGGGTCCTGGGGGTCTGTATAGTAGGTGGAAGGTGATGGTTTGGGAGTTAGTGGTGGGGAGCTTGGCTGTGAGAAGTTCACATGATGAGTAGTGGTCAGTGGTGTCTGGTTTAAGGTCAAGGTGGGTTTTGGCAATTATGGCGAGGCCACCACCTCTGGAATCTGTTCTGTCTGCTCGGAGGATGGAGGAGTTCTCAGGGATGTCTAATGCAAGGGCTGGGTCAGCGGCTGCATGAAGCCAGATCTCTGGTTCTTCCGTTAGGATGAGGTCTGCTATGTTGGTTGCATGAGCTACTGCGGATCTCGCATTGTTTAGAGCACCTCTTATGGGTGTAGTGGCTGATTTACTAGCCGTAGGTGTAGCGGTTGATAATCGAGACTTGTGCTTGGTCGTAGTATTGGTTCCGTTGGGCGTAGGTAAGTCTGAGCGGTTGCTGGAGGGGGTAGCCACGATAGAAGGCTGGGACCAGTTAGAAGATTTGGTCTGGGTAGTATCCCTAGCTCTGGGCTCATATATTTTGGGGAGTCTGGCTTGTAGCTTGGCATTTCTAGCAGAGAAGTTGCAAGGTATAGAGAGGTGCATGGTGGGTGGGGAGGTGCTAACCATGTTCGTAGGGCCTGGGGGGTTCAGATGACTAGGTATGTGGATAAGGTGGAGGATGACTCTCTCTCAGCAAAACTGAGTATATACCTGGTAGGTACATTTTGGTGGAAGGAGGTGAGAACAGTGGACATGTGTCTACTATCAGCTGGTTCCTGAGTTGCTAGGTTCCTGGGGCTGGAGGTCTGGATAGTATGCTTTAGAATCACAGGAGGGTCAAAATCACCTCGGGTTGCATATACTAGGTGGGATGGGGCTTCAACTAGGTATGAGAATCACAAAGTAGCTAATGTCACACTGGATTGCATTGGCTAAGTGGGGCAGAGATTCACCTAAATTTGAAAATCAAGTAAACAGCTAAGAACACACTAGTTTGCATTGGCTAGGTGGGGCAGAGATTCACCTAAGTTCAAGAATCAAGTAAACAGTTAAAAACACACTAGTTTGCATTGGCTAGGTGGGGCAGAGATTCACCTAAGTTCGAAAATCAGATAGGCAGCTGAAGACACACTAGATTGCGATGACTATGGTAGCGTTTCAGTAGATTGTAGGAGTACACTAGGAATACACTTACAGTATGCAGCAGATTATACATTTGGGCAGGTGTGGCGGTAGCAGGCGGCTAAGATTTCTTGTGTCGTACCGCTAATACAATTGGTTCGCGTTGAAAGTTCACGATGATGGCAGCATGGTGTGGAGCAGGCGTATTGTGACGTATGATGAGAGTTTCCTTGCCTTAGTCAGAGTTGACTCTTTGCGGATGCTTGCGGATTGTTCTATGTTCGTGCAGCAACTGGCCTCATCAGGTAGTGGCGGGAGGTTTAGGCAAGGAGTAACTGACTTGGCGCTGTATGGTGCTAGTTGGGGATACGTTGGTGTGATGCTGGAAATGCATCGGAGGGACAGGGCCTCCGTATCCTTGTCCTTTACTGCTTTTTATCGTGTGTTCTGTCGTGTTTTCCACGCAGGAGTTCATGTGGGACTCCTGGCGGTGCAGCTCTCTTTCTTTTGGTTTGCTGAACGGACCCATGGGATAGCCTTATGGCACCCATGGGTGGGGGTACAACCCTGTTCCCCTAGTGTATGTTTTTGGGCACCTGTGGGTGGCCCGCAGAGCAGGGTATGGGCTGGAGGCAGCTCCATGCTGAATTTGACAGGTGCACGGAGTATCCTCCATTTTGGGATACCCCGGTCCTGCCATTGGAATCAGTTGATTTCTGATGGAAAACAAGATGGCCCCGGTGGCCTCTTGCTTTCTATTACCCATTACCTTGTTTCCCAAAGTCATGGGAAGCTCTGACTCTGTCCCTTCCCCCTGACTTGCTGTTGGGTGGAAGTGCCATATATGGTGTTGTTGTGAAGGCCCGGCCAGACTGGCTGGAGCCTTCCCGATGATGTATGTTGTGGGTACCTCCTGTGGGTGGGACCTGCGTGAATAGAGTGTGTGACGAATATGCATTCTGTGTTGTGGGTGTCTAGTATCTGGTGGTTGACACAATGACTGAGACAACCCTGCCCGAAACCGGTATGAATGCAGCTTGGAGTGTTGAATGGCTCGGTACTTGTCCCAATACACATAACTTGTTGTGAGTGTCTGGAGAGAAGTGAATGGCCTGAATACCTCGTGTGCCTGATTGGCTGCCTGCCTGCATGAATGCCCGTAGTCGTGGTTGGATGCTTGAGTGTGACCCAGCGGAATGAATGGGAGATCAACAGTATATCTGGGGACCTCTCACTTGCTAGGAATCGTGTTCAGAAGCTGAAGTCCACTACGACAAGTAACTGGAGTAACTGACGCTTGACCTTGAAACCCTGCTGGATGAGAAGAAGTGCTGTGGCTCTTTGTCACAATCTGAAAGCTGCTGTGTTTCCAAGGACTGACCCAGAGAGAACCTGGTAAGGCGACCTCTTCCCGAGCTACGAGGGAACATCGTGCACAGCTGATCTTTGCCAACGCTCCCTGGTAGACAGACCTTCGACAGGCTGCCGACCCGATATGGGGACTTCTGCGGAACTCCAAGGAGGAGCGCCCAGACTGTTGTCCGCCACTGTCGACGACCGCCGTCGCCGACCGGAGCCGCCGTGCTCCCGTTTGCCTAAGAACTTCCATTGATCATCGGACGCTCTCGTCTGCATCGTCACCCGCTTGTCTCCCGCTGGAGAAGGCCCGACCGTCGACGCGCCGAGGAGCATCCACCGGTGGGTTTTCCGCCACCTAAGGACCACAGAGACGCCGACGACTTGACACCTTTGCTGGGCCACAGTTCTTCATCATCTCTTTGCGGTCCAGAACTATCGTCACTGAGGTGCCCCGCACGCCTCTTACTTGCAAGACGACCACGTTCTGTCGTCGACGAGCACCGCTAGGAACGAAGCTGCCACTTCCCTGCTGTAGTTCACCCTGTTCACCGTCGGACGTTCGACGACCCGTGATTCCTGCCTTAAAGGGTAGGCACTCAAGAAGGATCGGTCGACGCATCGTCGGAGAACTCTACTCCACCAGGTACATTGGGGGGGTAAAACCTTAATAGGAAGAAGTGAGACTACTGAACATATGGACTGGGCTTGTGCGATATATCCTTATTTTACAGGTTGCCCAGGTGGGGGGATCTCCACACAGAACTGTGTCTAGGTAACGGGGCCAGCATTCTGCCTATTGTTTCAACCATCTTACGTTCCTGCCTATCTCTATTGCTGGTTTCCTCGTTATTAATCTGTGTGACATTTTAACCGTACAGTTGATGCACTTTAATGAGATTCGATAACATTAGTGGTACCACTTTAGAATTGTATATATTTATCATTATTGACTTCCGAGTACAAAGTGCGTTATTGTGATCGTGTACATACCGTTGAATATTAATTATATAAAGACTGTGTTTTCAGTAATACAGTGTGTGGACATTCCTTTGTGGGGGTTCGGGGACTACACTACTTAAGAACCAGCCTGCATCACCTCCTGAGAAGCTAGGCCTTGATTGCTCGTCCATAGCTACCTTATAGAGAATCTTGGCTGGGGTCCTCGGTGCCTCTCCTCTACCATATAGAGAGCGGAAGTACAGACACCCCCTACCAGTCTTTACACTGGTGGCAGCGGTGGGATGCTTATGGTTTTAAGAATCAGTGTATAACCGTGCCACTTACAAAATATCTGCACTTTATTAGATTAAGGTTTGGGTGTGTACAAAATAACGGCATTACAAGCAATGGAGTCTATTGCGAATGTTAAATTGACTCGGATGAGCTTAGAGGCTCTCCAGAGTGCTTGTGAGGCCAGGGAGTTAGACATTGTGAATAAGTCTAGGGCTGAGCTGATGGCTGCCCTGGTGGACTACCAGACCGATGGTGAAACTCTTGATGAAGGGGGGAATGCAACCAATGAGGACTCTGCCCCTGGGGTTTCTACTGAATCTATTTCTGGGAATGCCGCCATTCCTGCTGCCTCTGTCCCGAACCCCAGCAATTCCTTGGAGCTTGAGTTATTAAAGGCATGGTCTAGTAAAATATTTTATTGTCCCTACGGGTCGGCCATGTTTTTTTAAGCCTAAGTGGCTCGATTTTAGAAAACTTTCCTATGGACCTTACCCGAGTTTTCGTCCATTAAACGCACGCGAAAACAGGCACCACGGAGCTGCCATTTTGTGATAATCCTATCACTTGCTGCATCGCCCTGGCTGACTGGCTTCTGCAGCACTAAATCAAATCCCCCGCCCCTGAGCCTGTCATCAGCAGACTCGTAGAGCCCATTTCCCAACGCCAAAGCACGTCTCGTGTCAACAATCGCTGCGCCTCAGCTAATGACGTGTCACCATGGAAATGGCAGGACGCCTCTTTCCTCAATAAGTATAAACAGACCGTTTCCAACACACAGCAGCAGATTTTCGATTCCATTCCTCTCTCTGTGTTACTTTGAGTATTCTGTGACTCGTTTCTGTGCTCTGGTCAGATACCTTCGCCGCTTGAAGCCCGTGTGAACACCTGTATCATCTCTGTAAATTATTTTACTTTGTTTACCACACAATGGCTACAATAATGCCCTGCATGTAAGAGCCGGAGTATACCGAGGAGGAACTACTGGAAAGGGAAGCACGCGAAAACGATGGGGATTCGGACGGCAGTTGGGAGGACGATTCAACAGATGAAGAGCCTGGGCCTAGTTGCATGGACGGCGTCTCCACCTGGTGCACATGCAATCGGTGCGAGCTAATGCCAACCGAGGACGAGAACTGATGCTGCCGAGAAAACTCGGGATGCCTGGCCTAAATTTCGGAAGGCGAGCCACGACCGCAATGCATCACCGAGCTGCCAGACTTCAGGGCAGCCTGCCTCACACGGGCCGTGTTGAGAATAATGATGGTGCTTATGCACGAACTTCACGCAACTGTTCGTCCTCGTAATCCGAGTAACGAGTAAGTATACTCTGCTTGTCATGCCACTCCTATGTCAAAATTATATATTCATATCATAGTAACGCATGAAAGTCGTTCAATAGTGTGCATTGTCTAGATAGCATTTGTCGTGCAGAATGCCATTAGTTACAAGAATTGTCATTGACAACAAACGTTTATTAAACTTACCTTGGTCATTTAAAAACAGTTTGTTTCATTCCTTTTCACAGGTGGTACAGGCTGGTGGCCTATCGTTCCTTTACATGGTGGCTCCACGGGAGGCTTGGACAACGCGTTCGAAGAGTGATACCCGCCTGTTCCGTTCGTGCCATAAGAGAAACGTTCCCGAGTGACAGCGGTCAGTACAGGGGATTTTCTCTCGCTGTGCTGCAACCTGACCTGTATAATCTTTAAAGTCTTGTATTTTTGTGTCATGAAAATAAGATACAAAATAAAACACCACATATATTTTAACAACGGTTGTTTCGATTTTTTAAATGAATCAAGTGTGTCTCCATTCAAGGATGGACGTCAGACATCTGTGCTCCGAATGGGTGAAGGTCTGGTCGCTGTGAAGCAGGGTGGTCACTATCTATCTAAGCTAACATAAAATATTCTCGATAATGCATGCACTAAATAACACTTGTTCAAAGTCTTTCAGTAGGTTATGTCTCTATAAAAGTCACACATATATCTACACTGACAATTACCATTGGATTATACAGGCCTTAGGTTAAGGGTCTTGACCACTATAATACACCGGTTGAAGTGTGGGTCTGTGCTCACAAGAATCACCGGTATGTGGTATTTGTTATTGATAAGCAACGATATACTATCAAAGGCAGTTCGCACCCGTGGATGAGCGCTGGCATGTGGGGCTGTCTGGGGCGCGAACAGCCAAGGTGCCAAACAACATGTACACTTCAAAAGGTATCCCACGCCAAGGGGCCATCGGTCACATGGCCTCCTCAGACCCTGTGTCTCCAGCCAGGCCTCCCCTTCAAGCAGGCCGCCCCCTTGCAATCCACATAAGTGTGTCTCCATTCAGCAATCTTCCTGTGCCTTATCTGCATGCCCCACACCCCTCCATCCCACCCACCCTCTATCAAAGGCGGTTCGCGCCAGTGGATGCGCGCTGTCAGGGGCGTGAAAGGCCAAGGTGCCAAACTACATGTACACTTCAAAAGGTATCCCACGTCAAGGGGCCATCGGTCACATGGCCTCCTCAGACCCCGTGTCTCCAGCCAGGCCTCCCCTTCAAGCAGGCCGCCCCCCTAATACCACGACATACATACGTCATTCATTCACAAACACAACCCTGTTTCTAATACTTTATAAACCACTTGATATGTCTCATGGGAACATCTTTGTGCTTTGCAAGTCATCTCCTGAACGTGCTACCTGGCAACCACTGAGATCTACGCTAATCTGCTCGTCGTCGTGCTATCCGTGAACTTCTGTGACCGCTTAGAGCAAACCCATCAGTGTGCTACCTGTGGCCACACACCTATTCTCCTGCAACATACTGATCTGCTTGCTGAATCCAACTGTTTGTTGGTCAAGGTAAGGCCATGTATCCTAGTCATATTTCGCAGATTTTTAGATGTCTATCTATTTGCGAGTAGATTACACAATAGTGCTATGTTCATTGGTCTCATTGCTATTGACTTGAGTTTCCATTGCTATGCTATCAATAGATCTATTTATTTTCATCTGTGTCTATTGTCATCGAATTACATCCTTCGGGGGTCCAGTCTATAATGTAAGCATGTTTCCTTCTCGTGCAAGACAGAACATCCAAGGGACGAGTCACATGTTCAGATTTTAGTCACATCATTTATACATTTCTGCAATTTATGCAAATACTAATCCGCACATAATGAACTGGTATAGTTCCTGCGACCAAAACAAACCTTGCATTGATCATTGTATGAATCATTTACTTTTGTATCAAATCTTTATTCATGAAGATTGTATAATAATGTCGATATTTACTTTTCAGATTTATTAACAATGCCTGCCTGTTCGATTAGCGGTTGCCCTTCGAAGACCCATGCGAAATCTGAAGGCACTACAATGCATGTATCCCCGAACACTGTTGATCGAATAAGAGAAAGTGTCAGACATTGCGGATATCCACTGGATGAGCTGGAAAGTAGAGTCCAACAAGTCTTACAGGACAAGAGGGGTGATCGATACCGCATCTGCAGCCGGCACTTTTCTTTGGACATGTACACAACATCTTGGGTAACAAAGAACAATTAACGGCGAACGACACGGAAATTGCTCGAAAACGCTATTGCCACTCTATTCGTCCACATTCCGCCACCGGTGAGTCAAGTGTCCGAATTTAGCTTTAGGCCTTGCGGTAGTGTGTAGGTAGCCAAATGGATTAATTGATATTGTAGGTGTTCTATCCCTTGTAATAATTTCAATATTGCTATGAGTGTATAGCTTTTTGAATAATGACATTTATCAATATATTCTTTTTCGATTTCATAACCTACAAATGAAATGTATATATATGGGAACAGGGAACTGTGCTGTATTGAGCATTTTTCAAGTATTCTGTCACCTTACATGGCTATTTTTAATATTGGCATTTCATTATCAATCATTAATTTACCTTTACAACTTCTTGACTATCCCTTGAATCTGAAGCAAGAACATTCTACATCCTTGACGTGGTTGCAGTTATCAACCACTTCTAGCGCGTATCAGGTAATCTTACTAGGCTAATCCGCTACAGACTTGTTTTATGCATGTCAAGTAATAGTTTTATTCTATCGTGTAATTATTTTACCGAATGTTTGGTTAGTGCTTTCCAATTGATATACACCTTAGTTATCGTCCACTGGTGTTTGTTTTCAGTTATAATTAGTGGTATCCATACTAATGCAAGTACTGTCTTTCAGGGAGATGCTGAAGCGTCCGCCACATCTACAACATTTCTAGATGTTCTTCACCAGCAGGAGGTATGGATACTGACAGCTCCATCGAGCGTCATCATCAGAGCATGAATTCTTGTCGTTTGATTGTTCTACACAATGTTTCATTCGTGGTTAGCCATTGATATGTGCCTGTGCTGTCGACCCCAGGTGTGTGTTATGTTTTCACTATTGTAATCCTCACTAATGCAAGTACTATGTTTCAGGCAGTTGATGGAGCGTCAACCCCTGCACTTGATGCAGAGCCTGACATTCAAGTAATTCCAGGGGAAGTGGAAGTGGGACCATGCGTATACGAATCGGCGCAACAGCTTTCGGAAGTGCGCACTACATTTGCAACATCCATAGATATTCTTCAGCAGCACGAAGTATGGATACTGACAGCTCCATAATGCGTGATCATATAACGTGATTCGATTTGCTATACTTTCTTCCCTATTAACGCAAGTGCTGTGTTTCAGGGAGACGGCGGAGTTTCCACTACAATCACAACATCCCATTTAGATGATGCAGATGTAAATAAATCGGAGAAATAAGTCGATGAAATCTGCATATTTATATTTTTCTTGATTGTTTTAGACAATGCATCATTTGTGGTTATCTCTTTATATGTATCTGTGCGTTCAACCCCAAGTGTGTGTTATGTTTCCAATATTGAAAACCATACGAATGCAAGTACTGTGTTTCAGGGAGATGCTGGTGCTTCCTCTCCAATACAACCATTCATGGCAGTCCATGCAGAGCCAGAGGTATGGATACTGACAGTTCCATCGAAATAGATCATCACAGATCGAATACTTGTCGTTTGATTGTTGCACACAATGTTTAAATCATGTTTGGCTATTGAGATGTACCTGTGTGTTCGTCCTCAAGTGTGTTTTATGCTAACAATATTTTGATACATAGTAATGAAAGTACTATGTTTCAGGGAGACGATGGAGCCTCATTCCGTGCTGTCTATGCGGATACAGAAAATATAGTCATTGCAGCGCAAGAGGAAGGGAAGACATGCAGAAACGAATCAGAGCTACAGCGTGTAGATGTTGAAGGTCGAGTCAGAAAAGTTGCAAAGAAAAAAAACAAAAAAAGGTTAGTTACAAACAGTTCATAGCTTTAAAAAAATGTTTGTGCTGGGGACTATTTTATGTTTTTTTTCCAGTCAATTGGACTACACTTTATCTTGTGTTTAAACTGAACATCCCTTTTCCAATCTCTCCTCTAGTTACCCGTGGGTGTCAGAACTATACATACACAGACAGTGAAGCGAATGAGAGATGTTGCTTGCCAGACCATGTACACTATGGAGGAACTATTAATTGAGGCGAGGCGTGTTCAGGCTCGAGATGCTCTTGTCCAATGGCCAGAACATGAATTAACTGTGTTTGGAGAATACAGAAAAGTTGCATTGGACCATTGCTACAGTGCGACCGCACCACCACAAGAAGATGATATTGAATGTATTGAAGATAGCTCTGAAGTAGTTGCAGATCAATTCACACAATCTACACCCGCCAAAAAATTGCCACCCAAAAACCTGTCGACATTATTGTGTTCTCCCATCAATGTTAAAGTAGCAGATGTCGAAATGACAGAGAATGAACCAGCCGCAGCATCCATAGACACATCAGAACTTGATAGCAGCGATATTACTTTCCAATGTGTTGAAATCTCTGCAACGTCACAGGCCGAAACAACGTTGACGCCGGATGACAGTCTAATGAAAGAGAGCAAATACATTGTATTCGACAGTTGTTTGATGGATAATATAAGTATGCTGAAATGTGTGCATTCTGTTAGAGGGAAAGTATGTGGGAAGCCATTGATTAATGTGACTTGTCAAATAAAAGACAGTAACGTCAAAATAAATGCCGCCTGTAGATTAAATCATAGGTTCTCATAGTCTGCACAAACAATGCTGTGGAAAATGCCAGCAGACAATCTACTGTGTGCAGCTGCATCACTGTTTAGTGGCTCCAGTTTTAGAAAGTTAGAGGCTTTCTTTCAGTTTGTGGGACTCCATTTCATTTCTAAATCGCTGTACTACATATACCAACGTGATTATCTGTTTCCGGCCATTAGTGATGCTTGGAAAATTGAATAATTGTCTCTAGCAAGTACATTAGAAGGGAAACGTTTCAGGCTAGCCGGCGATGGACAGTGCGACAGCCCTGGATTTTATGCCAAGTACTGCACCTACCACTTTCAGGACATGGATAGTAAGAAAATGGTGAGTTCGGTGGTCGTGCAGGTAACACAATGTACATCCTCAGTGGCCATGGAGAAACTAGGATTTATAAAATCAGTGGCATATCTACAATCAAGGGGAATGCACATCGACCTCATAGCCACGGACAGACACGTTTCAATTGCCAAGACAATGAGAGAGCAGTTCCCGCTTATTAATCATCAATTTGACGTATGGCATCTTGCTAAATAAATCAGTAAGAAAATCCTGGCTGCAGGAAAAAAAAGGTTTTGAAAGTATTTTGCAGTGGTCCCAGTCTATCACCAACCATCTTTGGTGGAGCTCAAAAACTTGTGAAGGGTCAGTGGAAATACTACTTGAAAAATGGCGGTCACTGATGCACCACTGTACCAACGTTCACCGCTGTTCAGAAAACCTACATTTCAACCAATGTGAACATGACCCTTTGTCCCCAGAGGAGGCAAGGAAGAAGAAGTGGTTGATTCCATCTTCACCGACACACAAAGCCATTGAGAAGATTGTTTTCGACAAAACTCTATCAAGAGATTTGAGAGGACTGACAGAATTCTGTCACACAGGAGGTTTGGAGGTGTTCCGCAATATGTGCCTAAAGTGCAGGCCAAAGCGCTTGCATTTTAGCTTTCGGGGCATGAAACATCGCACTCTACTAGCGGTCTTGGCCCATAACAGCAATGTCGGACATGAACAATCTAGGACTAGGGGTAAAGTAAGGATGCCTCGCTACACTAAGGTGTTTTCAAAACGAAGTAAGCAATGGGTGATCAAACCAGTCTATGATGAAATGCAGTTCGACTTTGTGAAAGGCCTTATTGTTGCTGTGTTAGAGAAGCACAGATATGGAATTTTGGACGTTTCTGTGCAGAGCAGTGATCCATTGCCACTGAACATTGCAACTGTGCCATGTCCACCCTCGATGCAGAGCTGGTTGTGAAGTACAAATCCCGGTTTAAATAATTGCAAGACGATTGTCTTTTTGTAAATAAATGTTATTGTACAGTGTACCTGTAACCCTAACCCTACCTTCACCATCATGGGTGGCGAACAAGCTGGGTGTTATCTTTGATTTCTCTCTATTCACCTCATATATGTGTATGTATATATTTTTCTCATGTCTCATCTCATGTAAATGTAAATGCTGCGCACTGTTGCGCACTGTTAACGGAGGGGAGGCTTGCGTATTGCAAATAATAAAACAAACAAACTAACAATAAAACTCACTTTTAACTCAACTCCTGTGGTACTTTATACTTTCCCTGACCTTCCGCCAAAAATTAAATGTCTCCATAGTTATGATTCTTTGGGGCTGCAAAGCTCGCAGACAACGGGGACAAAATTGGGGGCCTTAGAACACGCCAAGCGGGCCGTGGCATTTTGGAGAGAAGCCAGTTCGCATTTGCACATTGTGGCGCACTACATAGAGGGATTCTAAACTTCAAGTTCTCACAGATGCCTTTACTATGGGATGTTGCAAATAAAGAATGCGAAGGACAGCGGCTTTGATTTTCAGCTCGCGCCCAGAAGAGGCCCACAAGTCACACTGGAAGTATAAGGGTCTATTGTTTTTTGATCTTGAGACAGGGACCATGCCGAAAGAACTTCATTTGAAGGGGGTGCGCAATAACGTAAGAGAAGATAAGGCAGAAAATTCAGAAACTCTACCGAGTTTCATCTTAGTTCAGTATACGAAAAATCGTTGTCAAGAGCACGGTCGGATTTACAGACTGCATTACGCAGAGACACAATGGAAATTTCAAATATAATGTGAGTAAATCTTTAAACGCTTTTATACCGGAATGAAGAATTAATGAATGGATGCATGAATAAATGAATGAATGAAGAGCTAGGAAAAGCAAGGAAAACGTGTTCGTAGTGGGCACATGGGCATGCAGGTACACAGGTCTCACCGATCTCGGTCCTTGGCCCAGCCACTTTTCCCTGAACTGCCTACCTGCACTACGGGACTGTCTCTGTATCCTTCAGCCCCTTCTCCCGGCATTTACCTTGCACTTGCCACGAGCTGGCCCTATTATTTATCTTGTATTCTACTAACCATGTACAGAACTTTTACCCCCCTCTCCCCTTCCCCTTGCGCGATCTGAAAGACACCTGGCCTAGTAGGATTGTTGTCTGTCTGCCCTTGTTCCCCCCTGCCTCATCACGCCTTGAAACACTTGTGTATAGGCGCGTTACAAATGCCATATCATATATCATATCATTCCACACGCATGTAGACAAACTGTCGTTTCTCATTGTGTGTTGGCCTCGATTTATTTTGTTACTTTTCGCATTGATTTTAGAGCCGAACATACTCCATTGAACTATCCTTGCAAGCAAATAGTTTCTGATCAGCCGTAATAAATAAAATATTTTTTTTGTTTTCATAACAGGTATTTGCTCCCGTTCTGCTACTGTCATCGGTTTGAGACACCGGCAGATGTTTTTTTCAACAGACACTTGCAGCTTCGTGTGAACAACTGGAGCACACTGACAATTTTATGGGACGATCGCCAAGGGCCCACATGCCCTTACGCTGTACTAGTGGCTAGAAGCAACATATCAACCTTTACGATGGACTAGTGCCTAGTTGATGGAACAGCCTTGCGGTTCACCGTGCTTCCAAAGTGCTACTTTTAACAAAAACCAACACCCTGTGTACCATAAAGGAACAGCGCGTGACTCACGATAAAACGGAACAGTTTTTGCGGATAGAGATAAAAGAAAATAAATGGCATTCCGAGTTAATATGGCAATTGCTGAATATTCTCTAAACATTTAGTGTCAAATAAATGAACTTTACCAAATGTACCGTGTTGCTGTTTGATTTTAAAGTACAGTTTCATATTCCGAATTGTGGTGCGCTGTGTTGTGAGATGGTCTGTGTTGGTTTCCGGGTTCTGTGTGGAGTCGTGTACAAGACGACTGGGCGCATTTGCCTACGCAGCACAGTAACGTCACGGAGAGAGGCGGGGAATATGAATGTTTTGATAATGTCAGGCTCAGGGGCAGGGGATTTGATTTAGTGCTGCAGAAGCAGGTCAGCCTTGGCGATGCGGCAAGTGATAGGATTATCACAAAATGGCAGCTCCCTGGTGCCTGTTTTCGCGTGCGTTTAATGGACGAAAACTCGGGTAAGGTCCATAGGAAAGTTTTCTAAAATCGAGCCACTTAGGCTTAAAAAAACATGGCCGACCCGTAGGGACAATAACATTTTTTACTAGACCATGCCTTTAAGGATGAAATTGGCCTTTGAATATCGCAAGTTGGAAATAGATACTGAGCTTAAGAAGGAGGAGCTGGCTCAACAAGTTGAACTCAAGAATAGGGATCTTGAACTCAAAGACAAGGACACTGAATGTCAGAGAATCCAGCTAGAGAAAGCTAGTGATGTAACAAAAAGGATTTAGATGAAAAATTGAGTAAGAAAGCTTGAGTGGAGACTTCAGCGAAACCCAGTGAGAGTGTCAGGTCCCCAGCAACTACATTTATGAAGGATTTGGTTGGTGTGTTTTCGGAGGGTTCTGATATCCTCCAATGTATTGAAGCGTTTGAAATGGCTTGTGCAATTCATGATGTTGTCAAAAGAGATTGGGCTAAGTGTTTGCTAAGCAGAGTGCCTCAAACTGGATGTGACTGTATTCTGAAGCTGAGTGTGGAAGAAAGGGGTCAGTATGAGTGTATGAAATCTGCTTTGATTGCCAAGTTTGGCAAGACGCCTATCCAATACCTTAAAAGGTTCAGGGATTTTAAGAAAAGAGAGAATGTGTCTTGGGTTGACTGGGTAGTGCTGCGCACATGAATATGATGGGGTGGATTGATGGTTACAAGGTGAAAACTTGTTGAATTGTCCCACCTGTTGTTTTTTGAGCATTTTTCTGAAGCCTGTTCATCAGAGCTGCGTCAGTATGTTGCTGACCAGAACATTTTGGAGCCCTTTAAGCTGGCTAGGTTGGCTGACAAGTGGGTCTCCCACCGGGTGTCCCCTAAGGACTCCAGTGGGAAGGACAAGGACAAAGAAAAGGGGGCCCCTCAGAAAGCTGAGGAGCCCTAAAAGCAGTCACAGTCGAAAAAACCTAAACCCTCCTCTCCTGAGTCCCAAGAATCTAGTGGGGATAAGTCCTCTGTGGGTGGGAATAAGAGTAGTGGTCCACCTGCTGCAAAGCAGGCTCCCGGTGGTTCCAGTACCGTACCCCGCACTCCTGGCACTTGTTGGGACTGTGGGGCTCTGGATCACAAAAGGGGTGACTCCAAGTGTAAAGGTAAGGCACTCGGAGTACAGGCTGTCAGCCTGACCTACCCTTACCCCATGTCTGAGGTGGAGGCCACTGTCCTCCCCTCCTCTACAGGAATCACTTTTGGTGCTCCCGTAGAGATTTCCTTAGTGTCCCTTGGGGCCAAGGACCAGTACGCAGAAGTACTGGCGTCTATCCCACAGAACACCCGTAGATTTTTGAGAAGTGTCCTCCTGAATGGCCAGCCTTCTACTGGTTTGAGAGACACTGGGCAAGCATGACAGTGCTGAACCAGGACAGGACCCTGCTCAAGCCAGAGGACTATGTAGATGCTCCTCTGAGAACCACCAGGTTAGCTGGTGGGCCTCCCAAATTATCGCCTGTAGCCGGAGTCACACTCGTAATTGGAGACAAGACAGCAAAGCTTCCTGTCCTGGTTCAGGACAACGTCCCTGCTAACATTCTGTTAGGTAACGATCTAGTCGAGTTGGGATTGATCGCGGATGGTCTTCCCATGACTGCTGCTGCGGTCACTAGGTCACAGGTGACACCGGGTCTGGCTTTGAGTCAGGTACCCGAGCCGAAGGCGAAGGCAAGCCGAAGGAAGAGCAAGAAGGCCACCTCTGTGGAGGGAGCTCCTTCTCTTCCTGCTGTTCCTACAGCACCCATTGGGATCCATGCTCCGGACGGGCTGGGTCCAGTGGTAAACCCCTACTCAACTCTCGGAGGATCATCCCGATCTTCAATGCTTGCTAGCTGAAGGGGGACCCTCCCGGGCAGACTTCTCTAAAGACCAGAGATAGTGTCCCTCTCTCGAGGGTCTGAGGAAACAGGCCCTGTCCCAGGCACACAGAGAAGTGCCTAGGACTTTCTGGATTTATTGGGAGGGTGAGCTCCTTGTTAGTGAGCCCACTAAGCCTGAACCTGGTGCCCTTAAGAGGTTAGTGGTACCCTAGGTTTACAGGCCCTTCCTACTGCAGTTGGCGCATGAGGTGCCCTTGGCTGGTCATCTTGGTATCAAGAACACTAAGCAGAGGCTCTCTGCCCATTTCTACTGGCCTCGGATGGGAGTAGATGTGGAGTCCTTCTGCAGGACCTGTCCAACGTGTCAGTTGTCTGGCAAGACTGGAGGCAGTGTCATTGCCCCACTGCAGCCATTGCCAGTGGTTGGCACACCGTTTGAGAGGGTGGGCATCGACATTGTCGGTCCCCTTGACCCTCCCAAGTCAGGTGGACATCGGTTCATCCTGGTTTTGGTAGATCATGCAACCAGGTACCCTGAGGCTATACCCCTTCGGACTATTACTGCCAAGGTGGTTGCCCGGGCCCTCCTGGGCATTTTCACCTGTGTTGGATTCCCCAAGGAGGTTGTCTCTGACCGAGGATCCAACTTCATGTTTAGTTACATGAAAACCATGTGGAAAGAGTGCGGGGTAACCTACAAGTTCTCCACTTCTTACCATCTGGTCGAGAGATTTAATAAAACTCTCAAGGGCATGCAGGTGCTTTGGAAGAGCCCCTACGGAGGAAATGGGATCTCCTCCTGCCATGCCTGCTGTTTGCTTACAGAGAGGTACCTCAAGAGGGTGTTGGTTTCAGCCCCTTTGAGTTACTCTTTGGACATCCCGTGATAGGGCCCCTTGCCTTGATCAGAGAAGGTTTGGAAGCCACCCCTCCCAGTCCCGCCAAGCAAGTGGGGGACTATGTGTTAGGCCTTAGACGGAGGATGACACAGATGATGGGTGAAGCAACGGCGAATCTCAAGGCCAGCCAGGAATTGAACAAATACTGGCATGACCTTAAAGCATCGCAAGTGGATCGGATAATCTCCAAGATGGGCGAGGTCAACTATCTGGTTGACATGGGAATCCCAGGGGTAGCCCCTCAGGTATTCCATGTCAATAGGCTCAAGCCTTTCCACAGGTGAGCAGAAGTCTCATGTCTCTTGCTAGCTTCGGAGCAAGAAGAGGATGAGAGTGAGCCCCTTCCTGGTTTGCTGCATAGCAACCCTCAGGATGGCTCAGTGGAGGGAGTGCAGCTCTCTCCAGATTTGACAACCGAGCAGCAGAGGGCCTGCAGGACTTTGGTCCAGCAGTATGCCTCTCTGTTTTCGCTGATGCCAGGCCTTACAACGTGGTGTATGCACAAAATTGACACTGGTGACAGCGTGCCTGTCAAGAGCAGGAGCTACCGAATTTCAGATACGGTTAAGAACCACATCCAAGCTGAGGTCGCCAAGATGTTGGATCTGGGTGTTATTGAACCCTCAACCAGTCCCTGGTACAGTCCCATGGTCCTTGTCCCCAAGGCAAGTTCCCAGGCAGGTACCAAGGATTGGAGGTTCTGTGTGGACTACCGAGGAGTCAATGCCGTCACCAAAACTGACGCGCACCCATTGCCCAGGGCTGATGAGCTCGTGGACACCATAGGTGCTGCCAAATTTGTGAGCACCTTTGACCTCACCTCAGGCTATTGGCAAATAGCTCTGATGGACCATGCCAAGGAAAAGACGGCGTTCTCAACACCAGAGGGACTCTACCAGTTTAGGGTCATGCCTTTTGGGTTGAAGAATGCCCCTGCCACCTTCCAGAGATTGGACAATAATGCGCTCAGTGGGCTGGAAGCTTTTTGTGTGGCTTATGTAGACGACATTGCCGTCTACAGTTCCACTTGGGAAGAGCACTTGACACATCTGGGTAGAGTGTTGCAGGCCTTAAAGAGGGCTAACCTCACTATCAAGGTCACCAAGTGCCAGATAGCTCAGGGGAAAGTCACGTATCTTGGTCATGAGGTAGGAGGGGGTCAAATCCAACATCTCCCCAGTAAGGTACAGGATGTACAGGACTGGGAGACTCCCACTACTCAAACCCAGGTGCGAGCCTTTTTGGGCCTCACTGGGTACTATCGCAATTTCATGGTGGACTATGGAACCATAGCTGCACCACTGACAGCTCTGACTTCACCCAAGCAGCCTAGGAAGGTCAATTGGACTGAAGACTGTCAGAGGGCCTTTGATGGCTTGAAAGAAAGTCTGTGTCGGGCACCCGTGTTGTGTGCGCCTGACTACAGCCGACCCTTTATCTTCCAGACGGATGCCTGCGACACCGGAATTGGAGCTGTCTTTTCCCAGTTAGATGACAAAGGGAGAGAACATCCTATCATATTCATCAGTAGACAACTCAAGGGTAGAGAATTTAGGTGGGCTACTGTTGAAAAGGAATGTTTTAGTATAGTTTGGAGCCTTAGGCGTTTTAGGCCCTACCTTACGGGGTCTACCTGTAACGCTCACCTGATTCCCGCAGAGGCGCCGGTCTTGACTGGGTGAATGCCGTATCTTCAAAGGTGATGTGTAACACACGGTTGGCTCTTTGGGCTGGACCTCTGTGCACTGTATGTCTGACTCGAAGAGTAAGATGTCTGCAGATAGAAAATATGGGATTAATGAACTGGGGTTATTGGGTGCCTCTCTCCTCTTCCCTTTCTCTTCTCCTGTAGAACCCCAAAGGTTAACGCCCTCACCTTAGGTAAGTGAACGCCGAGCTCTCCATCTGCCTCGGGGCAGGGTGCCGTAACCAGTTTCTTCACTGGATAAGGGTGCAGGCCTCTTGACATCAGAGGACTGCTGTCCGTCGTTAACTGCACGAACAGTAAGTTCTGGGCACTTCAAATGTCTTAAAAGTCTTTTGTAATGATATCTCTTGTTTTGCAGGGTTCCGGCGATGGCGGATGGCGGGCCGATGAGATTTGAGGATCGAACCCGCGTGAGGAATAGAAGCGCCTGGAAGCATGTAAGTAAGCGCTTGTAGCCTGCTTCACGATGCGCACTAACTGTCCCTTTTATCTTGCAGGTACAAGTTCGGAGCTTTAGAGAAGCTGAAGGGTGCTGGAATACCCACTGGATTCGGCGTGGGAAGGAGTAATGGCACGTGAGTAATAAAGTTGCCCAATGTCTTTAAACGCACCTTCTTTTGTCTTTCAGATGCGGGATGCAGCGCCGAAGGCCTCCGGAGCGTGCGAAGAGCTGGTAAGCTTTTGTCTTTCAGATGCCGGAATGCAGTGCGAAGACCTCCAGAGCATGCGAAGAGTAGGTAAGCCTTTGTCTTCAGATGCCGGAATGCAGCGCGAGGCGTTGGTGACAGCCGATGGACCAGGTAAGAGATGCGCTGCCACTGAAGACCGTAGTGCTAACCTGTTCTTTCTTTGTCTTTACAGGTGCTGCTGAAGACTGGATTCCAGGATGGTAAGCCTTTGTTCCCTTAGGCCCAGGATCAGAAGCAGAAGACACGATGAGCGTTCTGCTGCAGAGAATGCAGAATAACACAAAGCAGGATTCATCCATCGGGTGTGGTTTAAATAGCCTCCTGTAGTGCTTAGGTGTCTCCTTCCACAGCCACGCCTAGGTAAGAAAAGAGTTCCTGCTTTCCAGAAGAGTTCCAGTGTTCTGAACCTAGGGAGTGGCTCCTGCCCCACCCAACAGGAAAAGTAGTCCCAAACAGAAGAGGATCAGGGGTTCAACTGGCAGGTAAGTAAGCAGCATGGTCTGCTGCAGGTAAGTCCACCCAAGCATTATGAGCCAGGCGCTTCCAGCGCTGGGACTGGGCATCTTTATGAGCCTGGTGCCACTGGCGCCAGGACAGGGTCCAAAAGGTCCCAATTGGGACAGGCTGGCACTCAGAACCGGGGTTATGGGTCTGCTTCCAAGGGAGTCGGGCAAGTCCTGATCTTTTGGAAGCAGAGATCATGACACTACCTTCAAGGTCCAAACAGATCATAAGCCCCTGAAGTGGCTTATGCAGATGAAGGGTGAAAACCCAAAACTGCTCAGGTGGTCCATTAGACTGCAAGGGCTAGACTTCACCATAGAGCACAGGCCAGGGAAGAGTCACGATAATGCAGTTGGCCTTTCCAGAAGGTATGTTGACTGTCTGGATGAGGGTGTCTATCCCGTGGGAGATTAGGCACGCTCCACCTCAGTCTGTGGGGGGTGACTGTGATGCTGGAAATGCATTGGAGGGACAGGGCCTCCGTATCCTTGTCCTTTACTGCTTTTTATCGTGTGTTCTGTCATGTTTTCCGCGCAGGAGTTCATGTGGGACTCCTGGCGGTGCAGCTCTCTTTCTTTTGGTTTGGTGAACAGACCCGTGGGATATCCTTATGGCACCATGGGTAGGGGTACAACCCTGTGCCCCTAGTGTATGTTTTTGGGCACCTGTGGGTGGCCTGCAGAGCAGGGTATGGGCTGGTGGCAGCTCCATGCTGAATTTTACAGGTGCGCAGAGTATCCTCCATTTTGGGATACCCCGGCCCTGCCATTGGAATCAGTTGATTTGTGATGGAAAACAAGATGGCTCCGGTGGCCTCTTCCTTTCTATTACTCATTACCTTGTTTTCCCAAAGTCCTGGGAAGCTCTGACTCTGTCCCTTCCCCCTGACTGGCTGTTGGGTGGAAGTGCCATATATGGTGTTGTTGTGAAGGCCCGGCCAGACTGGTTGGAGCCTTCTCGGTGATGTATGTTGTGGGTACCTCCTGTGGGTGGGACCTGGGTGAATAGAGTGTGTGACGAATATACATTCTGTGTTGTGGGTGTCTAGTATCTGGTGGTTGACACAATGACTGAGACAACCCTGCCCGAAACTGGTATGAATGCAGCTTGGAGTGTTGAATGGCTCAGTACTTGTCCCAATATACATAACTTGTTGTGAGTGTCTGGAGAGAAGTGAATGGCCTGAGTACCTTGTGTGCCTGATTGGCTGCCTGCCTGCATGAATGCCCGTAGTCGTGATTGGATGCTTGAGTGTGACCCAGCGGAATGAATGGGAGATCAACAGTATATCTGGGGAACTCTCACTGCTAGGAATCGTGTGAAGAAGCTGAAATCCACTACGACGAGTAACTGGAGTAACTGACGCTTGACCTTGAAGCCCTGCTGGACGAGAAGAAGTGCCGTGGCTCTTCGTCACAATCTGAAAGCTGCTGTGTTTCCAAGGACTGACCCAGAGAGGACCTGATAAGGCGACCTCTTCCCGAGCTACGAGGGACCATCGTGCACAGCTGATCTTTGCCAACGCTCCCTGGTAGACAGACCTTCGACAGGCTGCCGACCCGATACGGGGACTGCTGCGGAACTCCAAGGAGAAGCGCCCGGACTGTTGTCCGCCACTGTCGACGACCGGAACCGCCGTGCTCCCGTTTGCCTAAGAACTTCCATTGATCATCGGACGCTCTCGTCTGCATCGTCACCCGCTTGTATTCCGCTGGAGAAAGCCCAATCGTCGATGCGCCGAGGAGCATCCACCGGTGGGTTTCCTGCCACCTAAGGACCACAAAGACGCAGACGACTCGACGCCCTTGCTGGGCCACAGTTCTTCATCATCTCTTTGCGGTCCAGAACTATCGTCACCGAGGTGCCCCGCGTGCCTCTTCCTTGCAGGACGCCCACGCTCTGTCGTCGACGAGCACCCCTCGGAACGAAGCTGCCACTTCCCTGCCATAGTTCACCCTGTTCACCGTCGGACGTTCGACGACCTGTGACTCCTGCCTTAAAGGGAGGGCAATCAAGAAGGGCCGTCGATTCCCCGACACCGAACGCCAAGTTCCCCAACACCTCTGGACGATCCGTGGCTCCCGCCTGAAAGGGAGGCACTCAAGAAGGATCGGTCGACGCATCGTCAGAGAACTCTACTCCACCAGGTACATTGGGGGGGTAAAACCTTAATTGGAAGAAGTGAGACTATTGAACATATGGACTGGGCTTGTGCGATATATCCTTATTTTACAGGTTGCCCAGGTGGGGGGATCTCCACACAGAACTGTGTCTAGGTAACAGGGCCAGCATTCTGCCTATTGTTTCAACCATCTTACATTCCTGCCTATCTCTATTGCTGGTTTCCTCGTTATTAATCTGTGTGACATTTTAACCGTACAGTTGATGCACTTTAATGAGATTCAATAACATTAGTGGTACCACTTTAGAATTGTATATATTTATCATTATTGACTTCTGAGTACAAAGTGCATTATTGTGATCGTGTACATACCTTTGAATATTAATTATATAAAGACTGTGTTTTCAGTAATACAGAGTGTGGACATTCCTTTGTTGGGGTTCGGGGACTACACTGTACTTAAGAACCAGCCCGCATCACCTCCTGAGAAGTTAGGCCTTGATTGCTCGTCCATAGCTACCTTATAGAGAATCTTGGCTGGGGTCCTCGGTGCCTCTCCTCTACCATATAGAGAGCGGAAGTACAGAGACCCCCTACCAGTCTTTACAGTTGGGCAGTATGGTGTGCCATGCGGCCGTGTCAGGCCAAGACAGGCAAAGACAGGCGCTGCCCTTTGTGTAGGCCCTTAGTGTGGATGGCCCGGCTGACCCCTTCCGGAAACAAGGGTGCACGGAAGTAGCTTGCGGCAGCCAATCGGCGGTTGCTGGCGTTGCTTAGCAATAGTAAGCAAAACGAAATGAGGGAGCCGCCATTGCTCCTCGTGTATGGCGGTTACTTTGCAGGGCTGGGATCACGGAGGGATCGGGGTAATGGGAGCGTGCTGCGGCAGCAGTTATTGCTCACCCACGGCTCCTTTTCTCCTCATCTTAGGCGTGCAGCAGATCCTCCGGGGCTGGATGGCACACGGTGCAATTCTTCATGTGGAGATGCACTGCTGGAGAGGTACCAATCCACCTTCAGCCCAATCTTGTTCTTATATCGTGTGCCATAATGTTTCTCCAAAATGTTAGCAGATATGGACACACATGCAAAGGGGCATACATTGACTTGTCCAAGATTGCAGTTTGGCCAAAAGGGGAAACCCAGTTTAGAATCAGGTGAACCAGTTCGACAGAGGGACTAAACCACGTGTCTGCATACATGACTTGGCCCAATACAGCTCTAAATAACATTAGTCCCTAAATGTGTTTTCATAACACACCAGCACTGAGGAAACGTGCATGGGACAACACATATCACCTGATGTATTCGTTTGGAACAGACGTCCACAGTGGAAAATGCATATGGATAAACCTTTACCAGATGTTCTTTGATATTATGGAGCCTACTTTGAGAGCATCCAAAAGAGACCCTTCATACTCCTTATTGTGTGTTTATGGCTCACATGGTATGGGATAAAATAAGCTCTCTGACATGTTACTGCTGCACTTTCTTGACTGAGCGATCAATGTTTCACACCGGTCAAGTGGCACAGCGAGTAGAGCGCTCGCTTTGACATCCGTGCAGAGCCTGCTAACGCAGGTTCGAATCCGGGCGGGGCCAAACTCAGCCTTTCATCCTTCCGAGGTCGATAAATGAGCACCACACACCGTGAGTTATAATAAGCAGCGCTCAGATCCCTGAGGGTTCGTAGCGCTATATAAGTGCCAAATTATGATTATACCCATGCAAACATGATGGCTTCTTCACAGATGAAACATCTGCACTCACTGACGTGGTTCTGGGTAACGAGTTCATAATAGAATACACACACATGAGAAACCCTTATTATCTTTAATGTTCTGCTAGGTCATGACTCAAATTACGATAGAGCATTTACACATTAGACGCCATGATGCTCTCTATTTATTTATTTTTTGTTCATGTGGCTATGACTGTGTATGTAATATTAGTTCCATGGTCTTTGAAGCCCCTTGTGGAAGCTGATAAACACGCAAACATGATTTTCCTCTACACACCCTGCTTCTCATGTGCTAACTCCCAACTATAATGTCTCTGTCTAGAGGGATCAATGCTGCAGTCACAACAATTGCAACACACAAAACCTTTTCTCCCAAAAGTTCCAATGGACCACTTCAGAACCTGGATCAGTCTTCATGGAATTGTTTCTAAAAAAACAAACCAATGGTCAGTCAATAACTGGCATTAGCATGTGACATTGTTGTTCACGTCTCACTGCAGATATTTCAATTAGTATACTGTTCTATTCACTAGATGGGTACCCTAATCTCTGCCCCCACTCATATACAGCCCCAACCTGAAATTCTGAGGATATGAAACAGGCAGTGTCATGAATCAAAATATTTATTAAAATTCAATGCAAAGGTGGTTCCCAGATTGTATGTATGGGAAGTTGCCACATACACAATTAGACTCGGCCTGCAGGCAGAGATTGAGCTACATATAATAAGAACTGTTCCTATCACCTGCGGCTCCTCAGAATAATTCATCCTTACCTGAGCAAAGCCAATTGCTCCACAATAGCTAGAGCAACTATTCTATCAAGGTTGGATTATGGTAATGCCCTTATGTTAGGAGCCAACAAAGAATGCATTGCCAAGTGCCAAGTAATCCAAAACAGCGCAGTCAGGATCATCAAGAATAAAACAAGAAAGGAACACATCAACGAGGACAGAAGGAACCGTCATTGGCTAGCTGTGGAGGACGGAATACTATTCAAATCCTTGACACTAACACACATATGGATTTATGGGAAGGCTCCATCCTACCTCAAAAGTAAATTGGTTATGTATGTGCCAAGACGTACACTCAGGTCGGAACCTAAAGGCCTAATTAATTAACAGGGTTAAGAAAACAAATGGTTTGGGCAAAGCATTCCACACTAAGGCCGCCATGATATGGAACAATCTTGCCATCCCTTTCAGGTTAGAAAAGAATTACACAAGCTTTCGGAAAAAAACTCAAGACCCTGTCTACTAGACAAAAACCCCAACCACATACTTGAGCAAATTGACCTGTGATTACGTGGTTTGCACCAACTGTCTTTATGGTAGTGCCATGATGCTTACGAGTGACTGGTGCTATATAAATAAATACATAACATAAAATAAAATTTAAATAATATACACATTCCGAAACACTGAAGCACTATTAACAATATGTTTTCCTAATTCCAGTCCTAAATTGCACAAGGCCACCTCTATAGGGCATTCAATTCTTTGACCTCAGTGCCACAAACTGACCAGTGCATTAAGACTTCAAATAAAATGTATCAGAACCAATTTCAGTATGTAAACAGCAGATCCAGCACATTTTTATTTTCTCCTCTATCAGAAACAAGTATTGGTACCAGATACATGTTACACAGACAAATTACCTATTTGCCTAACTTTACCCCCTTGTATTAGTGTGAGATTGAGAATTTCTAACCTATGTGCATGCAATTTAAATGTAGGCTAAAATGAACTTGGCCAGACTTCTGCCGGTTTGAGTTAAGAGAACAGCACTATCAATAAAGAGTGCAGCACATATTAACTCACCCACCCCAAAAAGAAGAATCCATTTCAGAATTTAATTAAACAGGGATGAATACTCCCCAGCATTCACTCCGCAAATTATAAGATTCACAAAAGCATCATTTTCTATGGGCTGTGAAGTGACATACTAATCTCCCTTCTCATTCCCAACTTCTTAATGACATATCTATGGCTTCCATAGGCCAAAGTTTTGTGTCAGGCTTCCGGAGTGATTCATAGTCTTGGTTGTCAACTAGGCCCATCAAAATACATTGGACACACTTTAATTGGATTTAAATGCAGAAACTGCACTTAATCTACACAAACATGCAATCAGTATTACACTGTGCACAACACAGAAATGCAATTGGTTTTCTTGGAGTACAATCTCATTTGCTACTTAAATATATTAAGAAGTAAACTTGCAATTCCCATAAACTCTTCCTGCTTTGTATTGGAAACTAGCGCCCAACCTAGTGGCTCATCTAAACCACCCATTCCTGGGATTTAGCATATAATAGCTAAGGGGCAAATTTAGCTCTGCATGAGAAATTCTTCTACTCAATAGATAGTTATTTTAGCTTATGGTAGTGTTTCCAATTAGGGCTCCAGTCCTCTGGTGGTCAGTCCCACTAGGTGAAGGGGAAATCTGCCACCATCTGTTTAATCACTCTGCGTGACAAGGCTCCTCTTTCCCAGATATTCCTAACTGCTCAGCACCACTCTAAATGCACAAACAGTTTGTTGTTCATAATCCAATTTGTCTGACCATCAGAGAGAGAATCTGTCCTCTCTTTCTGTAGGTTTATCATTAAATAATCTACCAAAATCTCATGTGAAATCACATGTTCCCGATGTGATCGGTCTTTCCTTTGGCTTGTTTAATAATTGGATCATCCCACTGAATGCACCCTTCTGTCTCCATGGATGGTTATGATTTCTATCCTTGTGACCTAAAAATGGAAGGGAGCAATGTAGTCTCAAATTTCCTGTATGCAAAATCAGCGTTTCCTTTCTAATTCAGTGCAGACATATAACACATTACTGACATATTTCTATAATCTCCTAGTCACGATGCATGCTCAGATATGTGACACAACCCAATGGGATATTTATTTATGGAGTCATCCATTTTCATACATTTTAATATTTTTTAAAGTGTGGTGAATTGATATTTTGTGGCACATTAAAGAAGAATGTCCCATCTTTGCAAAACACCTGTTCACACGTGTCTACCTATTACGCTGAGTGAGATAAAATTCATGGTTAAATATAGATGCTTGTTTGCCTTGACACACGAATGTCCTACAATTGACCTGCTATGTTTTTTCCGGTGGGAGCCGAGGTGTTCCAGTGCAGTTACAAACTTCCTCCTGGGGGGTTTCTGACAGTGAGGGATGTGAATGAAATAACAGAAACCTCTTCTTCTCTGTGCCTAGAGCCCATGGCTGGGTTGATTATTATTATTATATTGCATTTATTGAGTGCAGTCCTAACTTTGAGAAGCAACGAAGCACTTTACAGAGGTATACCCCAATACAGATACATAACGAAGTGCTTTACAGAGGTGTACAAAATTACAGATGCATAACAGAGCCCTTTTCAGTGGTAACAACGGAACTGATATACAGCTGGGGGTAGGATACAGAGAGGGACACAGGAGGGTTGCAGTTGCACCAGGTGGCCGGGAGGAGTGGGGCAGGTGGCATATGGCCAGTCAGTTGATGCATGGGGTGGCGTGATGGCATAGCTGTTGAGGGGGAGAGACTCCCTGAAGAGGTGGATCTTGAGTTCTTTTCTGAATGGTAGGTGCATGGGGGCGGGTCTGATGCCGACAGGGAGGAGGTTTGATAATCTTGGGGCATAGGAAGAGAAGGGTTTATTGCCATGCAAAGTACAGATGGGTCATTTTTAATGGACACATCTGCTGTGATGCTCCCCATGAAGCAGAACGGATCAGACCATCAGATAATAATCTCCTGGTGGAGCTCGATTCTTTGGAACTCCTAAAACATTTCAGAGTAGTTTTCTCAAAGTCTCATCTCCGAGGATTTTCTCAAAGGTTGGGGCCAAGCTGAGGTGCAACACCAGTCAGTTTTAAGCAAAAAGACATAGGACAGAAATAAATACACAGCTTTTATAAACTACACAAAATAGGGCCTTTCAATTGTGTGCATAGGCAAAATATTAATTTCAATCAGTTCAATGTGTAAAGCTTTGTGCAATAGTCTCACACTAGCTAAATAAATACACAGTTTACAACGAAATGTATTTGAAACAGAGGAGCCCATGGAACTTTACACAATATATCAGAATGGTGCACCTTTCGAAAAACATTACATCTGCTTTGCTTCTTACATAATAATTAGCTCACTCGTTTGCATATTATCTATTAATATTTCTGCAAAACAGGTAAGTCATGTCCTTGCTTAGCCAAGTTCTGAAGTTAGGTCTTGGTGATTTTGAATGCTAGGGGCTTCCTGAATCGTCTGGTATTTCAATTAAATGGGCATTACAAACCCATTCCATCAGGCTTGCTTGCACAAATTTTCCTGGTTAGCATGTGAAAAAGTCAAACCATTTGTTGGTTATCTCCACATCCCTCATTCCTTTCAGGCATCATTTTATTGTATGCAACTGTTTCATATTCACCACAATTAAACATGCAATTACAATAGCAATAGCTTTAATTTCTGTAGTTGTATGCTATCATTTACATTTAACATGGAGGGAAGGAATGATAAATGACAGCACAGAGAAGAGAAAATGACAGCATGGGAGGGAATGAAGGACAGTGTTGCGGGTTGAGGGAAGGTATATGGGGGAGGAAAAGCAAATAAATGGCAACATGAGATAGAATACAAAAATACAATCGCTGAAAGCTAGACCAGAAAGTACACAGGAGCACTGTAGAACATTTGAAGGAAGGAGTGGCAGCGCAAATGGGGGGGGGCGGGAAGAGTGACAGTGTAAGAGGGGGAAGGAGCGTCCAAGGGGACAGCACAAGGAGAAGGTGCAAAAGTGCAAGGAGAGAGAGAGAGACAGTGCAAGGAGAAGGAGCAACAAATCAAGGGGGAAGGAGTGGCATACATGGGACAAGGAGCAACAGCACAAGTGGGGAGTATGTCTGTTGGTTGCATGAAGCCTGGTCATATTTCTCATATATTCTAGTTTTGCTGTCAATGTGTCTCATTTTCAGCTCATTGCAGATGTCTTCAAAATAAATATTACATTTCTTGATAGTCCTAGATGAACACATTCTGGTACCTTTTTTCCCATGTTTTATGCAATTGCACAAAGCAGTAGGAAAACCCTGAGTTCTGAGCATTACGTTACATTAGAAGCATTGTTTGGAGAAATGCAGTACAACTGGCAACATATGTAGGTCCTCAGATTTCTTATGAGATCCTCTGCATGGCATTATGTTTTGGAGAACTGCAGTACCACAGTCAACATCCAGAGGTCCTCTCAGATTTCTATGAGGCCCTCTGTATGTTGTCACTGGTGCTGCCTTCTCCACCAAATAATGCTTACATTACATTGCAGCATTATATTTTTGAGAGGTACAGTTCCACTGACAACATATAGAGTACCTCTCAGATTTCTGAAGTGGACTTGTGTATGTTGTAATTGGTAGTGCACCTCTACAAACAATATTATTGCCTGTTTTATAACATGACCCAGAAAGGGTCCCCTACCTGTAGCCCAAAGTGGCCATGAAAGTAGCCCAGGTATAGCCCAACGTCCTCTTACACCGAATAGAAAGATCACTACACGACCTCTGACTTTGAAATTGACACACACATGTGACATGTTACAGTTCTAAATGGGAGAAAATAAGTTAAGCAAGCTGTTATTGGAGTACATTGGCATAACGAAACAAGAAATCACATTTAATGCATTGGCAGAGTGTGCCACAGCATTTCCAGTTGTCATGCCAACCACATTGTCGGCTATCTGCCCCCCTTTTTCTCTCTCTTCTCTGTAGAAATGGTGTTGGTGATATCCTGGTCGGTGTGCCACCAAAATGCACCAACACCAAAAAGTGGTGCAGGTTTTCAGCATGTGTATGCTTTAGAGATATAGTTTTAGATAAATAATGTTTGACTCCATTTGTCATGACATCAGCTTACCAGAACGCCTGCAATGTAGTCAATATCTACTGACATTGTCAGTGTTACAAACATTCCTAAACAGACGATCATTTAAAATGAAAATAGCCGTTCTTCTTTCGCACACCCAAACTGCTTTCTTTCCCCTTAGCTGCTCACCTCTCTCAGACACGAAGGGGACAGGAATAGGGTAAATGTTAGGAATTGAAATTGAAATCGCTACATGGCTAAAACACAGTGAATATGCAGAAACCGTATTTCCTTAATGGAGCCCTTCAACATGTACTCCTGGTAAGGAGCAGTGCCTGAACCCTGCAGCACTGAAAAATATTACAAGACAGCGAACATACACAATGGTGTATGTTTTTCCTCAGCAAGCTTTTTACTCCTTCCCTTTAGAGTTGTGTGGATTGTTTATCATTGACACAACTCAGTGCACACCTTTCAACTTGGACTGTACACTGGGAAGGGGCAATTGTTCCTTGAACATTATCCTTACAGCTGTAAATAGCCTAACTACAACTTTCAGGAAAAGCAGGGCTATTGTGCAAAACGTGCTTTGCTCTGGCAATGCTTGTGAGTGTTTTCAGCCTGTGAGGATGGCACCACGTGAGTATTTTTGATTTTTGATAATACAGTGATGCACAATTATGTTTCTGAAAGTGAGGTCTGCCAATTAGAACCCACTTTTAAAATGTTCTATGCCAAAAAGCATAATGCACACATGTACCTTTAAGTGACCAAGTCTTGAAATTCCCAGAAGATGCCCCGCAAGGTGGAAGGGCAGGTTCAATGGTCACATGTGCATTCTTGAATGCAGCTGCTGGCAGACAAAGATCCAAAACACAGAGGTTTTTTTTGTTAATCGTATGAATATCTCGTTCAAAATACCATAATTGTTTACCGCAGAAGCCTGGTTGCAGTTGTTAAAATCTAAATATAAGCCATGTCTAGTTTCTGAGATTACATCATGGTGAACAGTGACTCATCCGTGACAGGGTCTGGTGTCTTTTAAGCTGTCCCATCTGTGTGTACCCACAGCAACGATGAGGCCAGCCCAGGACACCTTCTCATTGATCTCCCTGAGAAGAATTGTCACTTTCCTCCAGTAGTCCAGTGGACCTCTAGGAGCCAGTGCTTCAAAGACAGTCCTGCCATTACAATCACAATCTCAAACCAAGGTGTAGATTAGTGGAGACATTTTGATGTAGACAGACAGAGAAAGGCGGCAGATGTAACAAATCTGCAGATGGGTATCACTATCTTGAATTTTGCTGAAGACATTTAGATGTAGACAGACAGAAAAAGGAGGCAGAGGCAAGGAAGCCATAGAGGGGTATCACTAACTTGGATTCTGCTAGGGCTTGCAAAGTTCCAGGAGACAAGTGACTCTGGGTTTGACATCAAAAGACAATGGGCACTTTTTAAAGCAGCTAGCATTACTAACCGACTTGCTGTGGAACCATGCGCTGTAGCACTATGTCTATATAAGGGGGATTCTTCCATTAGTTCTTTCATCTTTGGACACTGCTTGAAGAAGGATTCACTGGAACCTGATTCCGACTGCAATCTGCCCCAAAGTCCTGCCAGAGAGGTGATGACCAGGAGCTCCAAGAAGAGGAAAGCTCACTTATCCTTCAAAATCCCAAGGGTATATTTGGGATGATGAGAAATCCAGACAAGTCCGAATGCAACTGAGACACGGGTCCCCATGGTTGTGATCAATGAAGGTGCCATAACCCTAAAAGTTCTCTTTAGAGACCTTCAGTGGAAAGAGAAGAGAAGGACTCACGTTTGACAGAGGAGTGGGTCTGCCAACACCCAAAGAATCCAGGAAGTGAACCTGGATTTTCCTGCACCTCTGAACCACTTTGAGGCCAGTTTTGACATCTTCGATGCAGTTCAATCTGCTACAGGGCACTGCCCGTGAAACTCATCTGCCTCCACATCTCCAAATCTTGCTTTATGCTGATGCCAAAAATGTGCTTTCTCTGCAGCTGAGCCTCACCAAGTCTTGTAACATCACCAATTCAACACCACCTGTCTGGTAACCAGCTTCTTCAAGTTCCAAGTCATCACCAGTGTAGTACCACAATAACCTATGCTAGTCGAACAAGCTCATCACTGAAGGCAAGTCTGGGCTTCTATGCAAGGAGTCAGCTGAATCTTCCAGCACCACTGACCCAACAACACCTGCTATTGCCAGTGCCTTCAATTTGCAAGCCATCACTGCTACTGAATGGCACTGAATTGTTGGAGCCTGTCACCCCTGCTCCCGACTCAACCCCAGTGTTATGAAGAAAACCCTCCGTTTCCCGGTTCAACATTCAAAGGTCTAACTCATTTCTGTGCAGCTGTAGAATACAGGAACTAAAGATATGTTTTCATACTCTTTTATTTTGTTACTGCAATGCTATTGTTTTTTTTCTTTTTGGTTTTGGTTTGGCCTGCTGATAAAATCAACCTTTCAAATGACAAGATAAAATAAATACAATGAATCACAACATATATCAACTTAAAACATGCAACAATGTATACATTTGAAATCAATTTAAAGCATTTGAAATCAACATAAAGCATTTCAAGTACATTTGATAAATATGATTTCACGTTTAAGTATGCATTTCCACATTTGTAATACAAATTAACAAGTGTATCGGTGTTGTGCACATAGTCCAATCATTCTATGTGAATTCAAAGCACTAAAGCTCTATAGCAGGGAAGGTATCAGGAACCTATTGAAGCACCAATATTAGAATGTCATGTTGTATTCTTATAGGTTTTATGAAATAGCTGCTATAGGTGTATTCTTTGTTTGGGGTAATCCAAGTCTAAAAAATTTACTATTGCAACTCTGACCGCTAATTTCGTGCTAGAGAAAATCATCTGCCATATTTGATCAGAATGAATGGCAAATAAACGTTTAAAAAAGACTTGACGTTTCGTATTTAACACAGGACAGTCCACAATTATATGTTGTAAGGTCTCTTTTTGCAATATGGTTGAACAGAATCAACAAATATTTTGCTCTTTCGGTATTTACCTTCTCCTGGCCAATACGTCGTTGGTGTGCCACAAATTGAGTCTGAAGCGCAAGTATTGATTTCTAATGTACGGCGAGGGACATTTTATCAGATAATCAGCCATCATCCGATATGCTATTGTTGTTTGGATTGCTTCAGTATTAGCTCTCATGTCTCCAGAAGAGTATTAGCCTGTCATTGGATTGCACTACCCTAAACGGTGAAGGAAGTGTACCTGTTGTGCTGTGCCTGTTTCACCATTTTGATTGGGATCAATGCTGGCGTTCTAGTCGTGTGGGCTGAGTAGCCACTACTAATTCTTGTACTCCTGATGAACAGTAGTCATTTTATCACAGGATGTTGTCCAGGTCATTGGATAGGTTGTAGTCATGCAGACACACTGATTTCCTTGGCTGAGAACTATCCTTTTACAGGGTGGGTGTTGTAAAGTTATTTACTTTCGGGTCATCAATGTATGTGTTGTTCACTCTACACAGTTATCATGGTTACCTTGTACATAGTTGTCATCATCTGTAGAATGTAGTGACATCACAATCTCAGTCAGTTAGAATTGGTGTGGCTTGAGAACAGATAGTTATGTGGTCCGTTGAGAAAAGGCCTGAAAAGTGGGAGCTGCAGTCTTACCATGATGCTCCAATAAACATTTCAAGATCCATATTGAAGTCATCTGTCATAATTTCAGTCAGCATCCAGCATCATAATAGTGAGTGCAACGAGTTCTACCACATAGGGGAAAGTACCATTCTCCCTTCAACATTCAATGGAGCCATGTATCCATTTTATTTCGTTCAAAATAGTGTCCTATTGTGCCTTCTTTTTCAGCCGCCTTTCCAGCTGCCCAGAATTGCCTTATTATAGCATAGAGCCTGCCTTCCCATTATCCTGCCAAGAAGAGAGGCCTCAATTAAAAGAAGTTTTATAGAAATGGTTTTGCTCTGGTTCGAACTATATATTATCTTGCAAGCAGTGCTTCAAAATAAAGGTCAGTGGACCAAAGAAAAT
Organism: Ambystoma mexicanum; assembly: GCF_040938575.1. Classification (NCBI taxonomy): domain Eukaryota; kingdom Metazoa; phylum Chordata; class Amphibia; order Caudata; family Ambystomatidae; genus Ambystoma; species Ambystoma mexicanum. The sequence goes on along the minus strand of NC_090940.1, from coordinate 249,088,320 downwards.
GCCACACTGTCAGCTGTAATACTTTCAAAGTCTTGCTGCGTTTTTTAACTACAGTTTATTACGTTGCCAAATTAATGTCCTTCACTTGTCGCCTGAAGACTCGACTTCACAGCAAATGTAACAATCACAACCCACATGAGACAAAGTCACAACAAATGTACCCGTACTCTAAAAGAAGCATAATTTAGGCATGCAAAAAGAGCAATGGCTTCATTAAAGGAGAAAGATGTACCATAATGCACTAGTTCCATTCAATCATAAGTTGCAGTGTACGGCTTGCACATGCACAAAAGGTGCATTGCTGCAAACAGTCGGTCAATAATGGATGGAATGCCAACTTCAAACATGTCTTATAGAAAATAGGATTGCCAGCGGAAGGTCCACGGTCAGGAAGTAGAAATTGGGTTAGCAGTTCTAAATTGGCACATGCAACATACAAGTTTGCTGATTGGTAAAACTCAGATAAGGCAACTGAATGAGAAATATATTAACAATTTTGGCAAGTATCATTCAATGAGAACAAATGGGGAGGTCAGGACTAGAACGTTATCATTACCAATCGTTTTATTGCTATCAGTCAGTGCTTTACAATAGCTGCAGCATAGGAAAAGAACCAATACAGATTGGTGATAGGGCCCTCATGATTGCAGACAGCATTCTATTGTTTTTGCTGCTTTCTGTTTTTCCTTCTTCGTTCTGTTGTTTCCTGGACCCATCAGCAGCACTGAATACCATTGAACACTACGCTTTCCTAACCACGTTCTCTTGTCAAATTATGCTCTCAAAAACTGTTCCTGGGTGGTTACCCTCATTTATAGTTAGCTGTTAACATGTAGGTGAAACGGATTACCACTTCTTGCAACATCTGCCTCCATCAAAGTGCCATACTCTGTCTTATGATTGTGAAACATGACACTAAACATCTGGGAACCTAACATAAGAACATAACATTTCAATTCAATATTACACAGATGGCATTCATTAAGATTTTACAGAGTTATGGGTGAGCATCTCTAACACCTCAAAGTCTGAGATTGGATGTCTGTCTCCAGGAAATGCAAAAGTGAAAAAGAACACATTTGTCTAGTAAGAGGCAGCAAGTTCCAAATGCAGACTGAGTTGTGACTACCTGCCATGCACCTCTATAGTTTCACTCTATCTGTTCAGCCCACGCTAAGTGACAGAGCTCTTCTATTAATCTTGACATGTCTTCATTAATTGTGTGTAAAACAAGTCGCGGATATCTTACCTTCAATACGGTCGCACTTGCAGGATGAAACCATACTACCCACTCAGCACCTTCTGCTCCATGGTGTAGATGTTGTTCCAGCTTGCCTAAATGAGGACAATGTTCTACTCACTGGCCTCTGGTACTCATCAAACACTCTTCTGAAAGCCTACTTAGCTTCTTGATAGTTTGCCAATCACCAGAAATTACAGCACAACACTGATACTAACATTTCTACCCACACTCCTTCTTCTGGCTAGCATCACAGTTTTACAAACATAACCCTCTGAAGGAGGTGGATACAGGCCAATCAGCCCCTGCCATGGTAGTCAACAGGGATGTGCCTCTTAACCTCCTTCTATCAGTCGACTTTCCACCAGGAAGCAGCACTCAGATTGGATGATTCTACCTTTATGACCAGACAAAGCATCTCCAGGAAAATGAAAGCCAGAATTAGATTCGAGTTATATTCTATGCCAAACAAGCAGTGTTTGTGTCAAATGATACTTTGATGTGGCTTGCAGATTATTCATCTAATTGTTCTTCTGCATTACACTTTTATTTGTTTTATGAACTCTTAAACTAGTGTAAACATGTACATGTGTTCATAACATGTTTCCTGAGGGATTTCCGTTATCAGAACCTACCAACTAAAAACCAGAAATACATAAACATAAGAATTACAATTATTACCTGAAGAAGGCACCCTAACAATCAATGAAGATTCACATACAAATGATGCATCTTGCCTAGGAGTGTGCCATCTCTACATATGTGCTCCGTTCCAACATCTGTCTGTTCACCACTGTGGACAGATCTTCTGAAATGACCCCTAAAAAAGAAAGTATCCATTTTCGATATGAGTATAGTCCATATTGATCACCAATAGGAAAGAAATACTGTTTACATGTGTGTTTCATCCACACTTAGACATGACGCTGAAGTTAATCATCAAACATTGTCCAATCAAACATTGGCTTACATTTATATTAACAAATCATATTTCACAGTCTCATATATCCATGATAGGAAGTCAGATCCCAACATTTTTTTTGTCCTACTGTTAAAGGTGCCAGCAAAATTGAATCACAACTGGTGGTTACAAAAACCAAAACACTTTTGCCATATGTGCACTTATTGGTTCTGCTATAACCACGTGAGTCAACAATTAATTTCTGAAGAAACTGTCGAAATAATTGTGATACAAAAATCTACAAATGCCCTTCACCTACAATATGCAAACGTGTGTCAGCTCCATAGGCGTCCCAACATACTCCAATATGACGGAATACTGTAGACATCAAGCATATTCACCAGTGAGTAGTTCAAACATTTGGTTATTAAAGGAGTTCACTATGTTCAAGGCACATCTGATTGTATTCCAACTCTGGAAGACTTGTCTAACATAGACAGTTCTTTGATTTTAGATACAATTGATGTTGTTGGTCTGTACATTCACATCCCATTGGATTGAGGAGATCATACAGTACATGAAGTGATACAGACCACACCAGAAAATGTGCCATATGGAGAGTATTTGATTACCCTGCTTAATGCATCAAAGAAGAGCACCTATTTCACATTTAAGTTACAAAAGTCACTCACATGTTGTGACACACATTTCCTGACGATTACCTGGGAGATTGATGAGCACGAGATTGGTGCTTGAAATTTTAAATATGTTCACGCAATATTTAGAACAAACATTGATAGTTAATATTGTGAAATTGATTAGCAGGGGCTATTGCTGGTGACGATACATAGCTGACATATTCATCATATAAATATCATCACAACAGCTGACACAACATGGAAATACACATGTCAAAAATGTTTTAGAATATTGAAAGTTATCAATGACAAAAACCCAGATTACCCACATGGGGATGAATCTCCTCACCTTAAGGTGAAAGAAAGAACATAAAGGATGCCGAGTATTAATTCATTTAGAGCATTTAAAAGCTTCAACATAGACCAGATTGTGGTCTCCTGTCACGTGAGACAAGGATGGAAATAGAGTTTGAACTTGGAGTTCTAGACACGATAACAAGTGCCCTCACTCCTGTGCATTCCCAAAGATAAGAATACTCTGCGCGGGCAAGTACAAAGACAATTTCATGGCAGAGGTCGTGGGTGATGAGAGATGCAAGGCTAATTGGGTGGTGAGGTAGCTGCATGTCCTATCTCCCTGCACCTGGGTCTGGATTTATGTACTGCTAAATGAACAAAATGTTCCAAATATGGCACAAGCGTGCCAACCAATTGTATTAGTCAGTATAACAAAGGACCTTAAAGCTTGGAAGACCAATGAGAAACTGTGTATCTAATGTTTCTGAAATGACATGTTTTAAGAGGTAGGCATAAGTTGTCCACCTGATATTAGACAGTCAGTAATAATCCTAGCTCCTATATAAGTGTATATCTAGATGTTTCCCTTAACCGATCCCGATCCTTAATAGATTTTTCACTATTGCCACGTAGTATGGTATCACTCTGTAGTATGATATCACTCTGACACATTATTGAGTATAAGGATTATTATATTTGAGTGGAGATAATTGAGAGACTGAGTGTATGTTTGTTTATGTTTGTTGTAACCTCTGTGTTTTTGATAATTGTTAATACAACTGTAACGTGCCATCTTCTTGAGTTTGTCTGGTTATTTGGACTAAGAACTATTCTGGTGTAATCCAATCCATTACCATATGCACGTTCCAAAGTGCCATAAACTCACACAGTACTAGCAATTCAGCAATCTGGCTACCAGTGAATTTCCCACATGTCTTTGCAGGATGGAGATTCTGGAAGAATGGCAGACAAAACAAAGAAGAAGGCACCTCTTTCTAATCCTACAGTCAGTGAGAACAAAATATACATATAGGTGTTCAGACTCACCTCAATGTTCGCTACTTTCAAAAGAGAGATCACAACCCACTTCTTCAAACAATGTCTCCAATTGACAATATAATTGTGCACCCCTTTCTTCTGCATCTCACCTGACCTCCCAAAATAATCCCATCCCGACATTTATTTTGCATTATCATATTCAGTGTGCGTTTGTAGGATCAAATAGAGAACAAGTAAGCAGAAGCACCAGTCGCTATGAAATTAAAGAACAGGGGCACTAGAAAGTCTGGCTCAATGGCAATGTGGTGGAATAGAATGGTAGATATTTAGGGAAAGGAGTCTTTCTAAGTATTGATGGAGTTTATGGAAAGCAAGTCACCAATACAATATGGTCATCAAATAATGCAGTAGAAAAAGCAAAAGACCAATGCCTTGTGTGGGAGAACAGGATTTGAATATATAGAGCTGGGACAGAGTGGAGAAGTTTACTTGGCAATGCGTTCTTGTGGACCAGCTGCCTGCCTGTCTGCTCCCTCGATGGTTTTGAAGGCACTATTTTCCATGAGGTGCAACCCGTATTCCTTACTCCAGGGTTCATTCAGCTACTTGAACAAGCTTTCATGAGATTCTTTCATCATAACAGCATACCACACTCACTCATCCCACCACCAGTCACTTGCAAAACCTTGGTGGCGGCTAACTTCCCCAACCATCTGTTTGCCGATTGCTTCCCCGAACCTCTGAGGTAGCTCCCTGAGAACCTTTACTGATTCTCTTTATTTGACTGGTATTATTTCTCGCCTGCTGTTGGGTATTTATGCACCCACTAAGCCACCCTTCCAAGACCCCTTTCAATTGTTCATTCTCTTAAGCTGCGAGAGGTTCCTGGTGGCTGCTTGTACCTGTATCTTCAGGGCTTTCTATTCATTTTGATTTATTTTATTGTTTAAAGGGCAGACCTCGCTGGAGAGCAGCAGAGTTAGGTACAGGGAGTGGGTAGCCAGGATCCTCTAATGTATTATTTTGAGGATGGGAATGGATGTTATAAGTAGTGGATCATTCTGGTGCTGTATGTCAAGACTGGTTCATCTTGCTGATGGGGACAATGTGAACACCTCAAAATTCAACCAAGTTCAGCCTCCTCTCTGTGTGCACCTGAAGAGGGAGAAAGACAAACCCAGCAAAGGCGTTGGAGAGTGGCAGCCCTCAGGTCCAATGTGGGTGCCATTTGTTCCTTCAGGACAGTGACCTCTCCCGAGTAGCCCTTTCCTAGATACGTATCATTACTCTATCCTTGTGTGTGTGTTTCCCAGTGTTCCCCTTTCCAATATGTACGGTCTTAAAATTGGGATGCGAGGTAGGTGGATTTAAACATGTATTACCTGCCCTTAACTATTCTCTTTTTTTGTTTCATGGTCTTTTTGGGGTAAATGTTAGCTGCCCACCTAACCCTGTGTTCATTGCACACAAGATTCCTGGAGGAGAGTTGCAAAGGTTATTCATTTAAAAAGAGAAAGTTCCTGACAGAATGTTAGTCTCAGCATTAGTACTGGAGAGTGATTATTATTATTTGCAGTTTTAGGATTCAATGTTCCTCGTTGTTTGTTTCAATTAGTTGTTCAGTTGTTCTTCTCTAAGTCTCAGTAATTGAAGTGCTGTGTTTCTCATTGAAGGATTCAAACTAAATAATGTTCTCTTGGACATATAGTCACTAGCTCTGTTTTTGAATGCTATCAAATTTCAGGGGAAAAGAAGACACAGAAAAGGCACAGTAACTCCAGACATCCCTGAAGAGCAATGTCAATGAGATGAGGATTCAGATTCGAAGATGTCTTCCTGCATGTGCCCTGGTCTAAAATGACCTCTGAGATGATGACGTACTGCAAGACTTCAAAATCTCGCAAGAGTTTGAGAGGTCGCCTGATTTTGCTGGATTTTGACAAGAGTGGAATCAGGTTGACCTCTGCTGTTATATTTCTTATTTCTTATTTCCTTATGAAGAGGATACAGGCACCTGAATTTCACTGAATTTCATAGGTTTTTAGTAGCACAACTTAACCATAACGTCCCTTTAACAAAGTTCTTTTACTGAATTTCATAGGTTTTTAGCAGCGCAACTTAACCATAACCTCCCTTTATCAAAGTTTTTTTACTGAATATTCATTTTCATAGTGTGAATTTAATATATGTTTACTAGGATTCCCTCACTTTATATACATGTAACATAGAACATACTGAACCCCCTGCTAGTGATTTTGATGTCCGCGGTTCAAAAAGCAGCATATAAACATATTATATGTAATAATAAATAAGAAGTGGAACCTATATTTGTAACACATCAACCATCCATTTAAATACCATATGTACTAAAATGGAATATACCAAAACAAAAAAGATATCCCTCCAACATAAGTACCTCACAGAAACTGCACAGTTAGGAGCAACAGTAGACGTACACAACAGTAAGAACACAATTTACCAGAAGCTAGTAAGTAAACTTCATTTTTCTTACATATTTCTAAACTTTCTGTATTTGGTACACTAAAAATAATATATATTTTTTTTTATACAGAAATGGCCAGTACTTTGGAATGGCTTGAGGAACATTTTCCACGTGAGGAAATGACTGAAGATAGTGATACTAATGGTAGACACTTCTCTAAATAACCAAATTAATAATCATAACTGTATATGTACTTAACATTTTTTTTTTCACATACCATATAAACATTGAGAATAATACACCAAAAGACATATTAGAACATACTCTACACCGCATGGAAGAAAAAATTGACATGCTAATGGAAAATGTAAATGTTTTGAAACATTTTGTGGAGGACCACATAAAAGAAAAAATTAAACATCATTGTCCCACATGTACCTGTTCCCCTTCTCCATGTCCCAGTCAACTATCCCCGAAGCTTCCTCACCAAGAAAAATGTTATGATGAGACTTCCATCCCTTCATCTCCTCCCATCCATTCTCTCCAAACCCCCAATTCCCCTGTGTTTGTGTCAGTTTCTGCTTCCCCCTCTCCTGCATACATTTTATATCTATATATAATAAAAAAAATTGATGTGTTTTAATTCAGTCCTTTGTGTCTTATTTTTTTAAAAAAGGCAGTTAAGATGTCCGCAGGCAGCGCGGGTGTCCGGAATGTCCACAATCAACCAAAATGGGGGGTGTCCTAAGAACACTATACCTGTCCGTACTGTCCGCAAGCAAGTTGAAATTGTTCTAAGAACATGCGCGGTGTCCGGGATGTCCGGAATTAGCCAAAATGGAGGTGTCCTAAGGACACTATACACGTCCGTACTGTCTGCAAGCAAGTTGAAACTGTTTTAAGAACATGCGCAGTGTCCAAGTTGTCCGTAATTAACCCAAATGGAGGTGTCCTAAGGACACTATACCTGTCTGCACTGCCTATAGTACATCTACGCACATGCGCACCACACCCATAAGTCCTACAAACATGGCGCCTGTCCGTAACTGTCCGTCTCCGTTGTGTCACACTTTTAATTAGTTTCAGGACCCGAACACTGTCCGTAGAACAACCGCACGCATGCACGCAGACGTTCCCATACATTTGGTGTCCTGAGGACAACCGTTCCCTTCACGGACGTGTTCGCGACGTCATCATGTGACTGCACCCACGCTGAGCGTGTGTCCTGAATTGCGGACACTGCCCGGGTCCCCAAACATTTAAAACGTACTTTTTCAGGCAATCCAAAGTATGTTATATTAAAAAATCATCATAGCACATGTCCCAGGCAATGTCCCTGGCTTTCTACATACTTTTTGGAACTTTTTGAGCCTTTTTTGGGTGTTAGATCTGTCCGCGGCACATGCCCCCTATAAAAGGCCACACCCCAGAGCTCATCCTCATTGTGCTTCTGGCTATCTGACAGAGCATTGTCTACTTTGCTGCTAATCTTCCAGATTTTGCGGCTCTTGCTGCTGCTTTCCATCAGACCTGATAGCATCAATACTTGCTGCTCCAGCTGGTTCTACATCTGTCTCAGCACCACCCCCTCCACCACCACCACCTCCCCAAGGGCCTGAAGAGGGGAACAGGCATGAGGATGTAGAGGAGGAGGATGAAGAGGATGACGAGGATGAGGTAGTGGAAGTCCCTACTACCAGCACTCGCCGTGAGTCTTGGGTGTGGCGGTTATTTACCATTCATGGTGACGTACCAAAAGCACATGCGAACAAGGTCACCTGCAACCAGTGCAAAATGGTGCTGAGTCATGGGAGGCCTGGTTACTACAGCTTTGGTATGACATCTATGAAGCAACACCTAAGGTCGTTCCACGGTGGGGCCGTTCGCAAGGTTGTACCTTGTGAGAAACATAGTAGGTTGAGTTCCTCTACCACATCCTCTGTTTCCGCTCCTGTCACCACAGGAGACACTGCTGTGGGACAGCACATCCCTCCAGCTGCCTCACAGGCCATCCATGATGCTGATGACCCTTAACTTTCAAGGGTCACAGTTTGTTCATGTACTGTGACGCAGTACTCTGCAGGGAGAAGAGACTTCAAAATGCTTTCGAGACTGTGGTCAAGGAGCACGTAAGGCCCACCCTACATCCTCCTCTCTCCAGCTGCCCTTTCTCATCACTGTGGTTGGTGTCTCCCCTTACCCGCCTTTCCCCTCCTCTCCTAGTGTGTCATGTGTAAAACACGCCCAAAAAATAAAACAACAAAAATCCCCCCCAAAAAAGGCTCTTTTCAGAGCCGCCTTTCACAGTCTGAAAATAGAAGTGGCACATAAATTGAACAGGACCCTGTGCATTTTTTTTTAGAAGTCCACGGACAGTTTGCGGACATCTAACATTTTGGGGGGCTGTGCTATCAAAACCATTGCACCTTTCTCTGGGAGGAAGTGGTGGCTCTGAAAAGAGCCTTTTCGTGGTGTTTTTTTGTGTTTGAAAAACTTAAAATAGTCAACACCTACTGCAAAATGGATGTCTGTAATTGCACAAAAGGTTGCAATGCATTGTGTACATTTCTCAGAAAAAGCTGATTACCAGCATAAGTAAGATGGACTCCATCTCTGCGAAAAATGTATGTGCTACAAAACATAATATTTTCATTGTGGAAAGAAGACATGCTAACATCTCTTAGAAAGGCACAAACAGCCTTATTAACATTCTGCCTTGCTTTCTCCATTTATGGACCAAATGAAGAAGAACGCAGCCACATTTGTCTCTGCGCAAGACGAGACAATATTACTTGGGAATTTGGAAACATGTCCATAACCTTCCCATGTCCTTCTTTCATCGCAAATTGCAAAGAAATTCCTGACACATGTCCACAGTGAATTATAATTATGTCTGGATGAAGCTCTGTCTCCAAACTAGCACATAGAGTCCAGCCACTTCATTCTACGCACTACATGCCAGTGCACTTCCACATGAGGGAATCCAAGATCTGCAGCTACACCACAGCGTTCTGCATGCACCTTCAACAATGTATCCATGAATCTCCCAAAATCCAGATAATCTGTTTTCTGAAACACACAGCCATAGCTAACTGTTCTTCTCTCAGGAAAAAGACTTTCTGGCAAACTCTCTCCTTTAGTAAACTTTAGTGACCAATCCCTTGCTCTGCTCATTCTCATTTGCATGCCTCTCCACCCCAAAATCCCTGTATGTAATATGCGATGTCCGTGGACTACCGCCATTTCCGCGGACATATCGTAACTTGGACAGCCCTTCTACTATTTCCACTTCACTCTCTGTGCCATTCCCTCATTGGATACAGCTAACCAGTCACACGACCATCCATAAATCATACCCAAGACCTCTACATCTAACTCCATCATGAGAGTTCAGCACTTCAAATGTACTGTTGATCACTCTGAGTACAAGTCTCATATCATTGGAAAGCACCTACTACAAAAACTACTACTCAAAAGTCTACAAGATTTCTACTTGCAGCTGCATGCATATCCACATGCATGAAAACAAACTACACGTATGTATATTTTCTGCACAGTACATGTAGAACGCTTATAAATGCATATAAACAGAGTAACTGAAACTTAACCTGTATAACCTTTAAAATGAACTTACTGTCATTTTTCCCGTCTGCTATAATCAACTGTCATTTCCAAACCTGTCTGCTATCTAATTTGTTTTTACACACACACCTATCTAAAAAATTATAATATTAGAAGATGAAAGAAATAACAATATAATTGTAGAAAAACACTTAGTAGTGTATTATAAAATTACACACAGCCAGTAAAAGATCAGCATCTTCATACAGTCACACACATAGACACTATCATTGAAAAGCTCTCTGCTGCAATAACACCACTATCTGTAAATCACGTCCTTGTTCTTTATTACCCACTCCTTCACAAATGCCTACATTCCATGCTTTTCTATACAGTTTCTGCCATTTACCTTATAAAAATTGCAAATTAAATACATCATTATTTCTTCTTTCTCCTAACATCCTATAACACAGTTGTACAAAACGAAGTGAGTTTCATACAGTTAATATTCTACTCATTTTCAAAGCATGTTGAACTAAAAAATTGTAAAAACAATATAAATGCTGCACATAGTTAAATGAAACTACATGCATACACTATGTTCAGATATCAAACAAGAATACTAATACAAAAACATAAACTTCAACGTCTCAATTAACATCAGTCCTATGAATGCACAAAATTAGTAACTTCTTTCTTTTACAATTGCAGTGAAAACCACTCAACTGGAAAACAGCAGCATCTGAACTACAAACAAAAACTCCAAAGAAGCCTGATCATTCCACAAAAAAAACCTAAGTACAATATGACTTTAATTTCTCTGCCTAGTCTTTAAATATCTCCATGGTCTTGCTCCCCCTTATCTCTCCTCCATCCTCTCTTTCTACATTCCCCCCACTCCTTTCGCTCTGCTGACCACTTCCTTCTCACTGTTTCTCCTTCCCCTTGTGCCACATCCCGTTTCCACTCCTTCCATCTCCTAGCCCTTCTGCAATGGCACTCCTAACCACTCTCACTCCACTCTATTTCTACCTTTTCCTCATTCCACACTTCCCTCAAATCTCTCCTTCTCCATTCCCCGCCATGAAACCCCTCCCCCCTTCTTGCACACCTCCCCCCTTGCCTTATCTCCTTGATCATCTCCCTCCCTTTCCCCCTCTCCCCTATTCTCACCTTTCACCCATCTGTTTCCCTTCTCCTCCTCTTCCCACCCCTCCCTCTCGCTCTCAGTTCTACTGCACTACTCTTCTTTTCCCCTTCAGTTTAATTGCTATACTTACTGTTTTGTTGTGTGGTTGATTCATATAATGTGTGCACCAAAAAAACAAGAATGTGTGCACCAGTCTGCTCACACATCACCATTTATTAAACAGGGATTAGCAGGCAGAATGACACACAAATCCCTGTTTTTTTTTTAACACAAATAACATAACTCAACCCCTTGAATGTTAGTATTACAAATCAAAGAACTGTTTTCATTTTATACCATTAGATTTACTATTAGTGCTTCTCCTCGCCACTAGCTCACTTTCTACTGTCATCTGAACCGCAGTATAGTAACACACAGATAGAAGAATAGCCTTCCCAACTAATTGTAGCTGACAAATGCACAATTACACACCACCACATACATCTTTACCATCATACTCAGACACTCATGCATACGGCACACATACATTGCACAACAGCCCAACCTATAACTTATTTTTTGTTTCAACAGACCCCACAGAATGCCTACAAGAAACCAGGTCTGTAGAAAGCAACGCAGAAATAGAGCAAATGAAAATAAAAGTGTCCAAAATAAGCATCCATCTCTAGCAGAGTTTGTACAAAAAGTTCAAACAAAACAGCTAATACAGTCATTTAGCAAAACAAAACAATCTTCCAGTACAGAAACGTTGCCTCCTCTATCAAAATGTAAAAGAAAACAAAAAATGATTAACAAGAATGCAGCTACCACTACTGCTAAAACTGCTCCTATAAATATTGATATAGTGGCAAGTAACCATACCAAAAAAAGTATTTTAGCAAAAATGTTCTGCCACAGAGTCCTTTAGAATCTTATAAAAACAGGAGACAAATCATGCACAACCCTTAAAACCTACCGTAGAACATTAATCTTAGAAGCTTTGATAGACAGTGCAATCCTTCTCAAAAGAAAGTTATTTATTTTAATGTTAAACAGAATGAAACCACTAAAAAAACGAACTCCTAAATTGCAAAAACGACTTCTCAATAAATGGAATGTAAACAAAAATAACTTCTTAAATATCTGTGGAGGTGAATGGAGTCACACCACAAGCACAGAACCATATTTTAATGAAGAAGCATACAAAAAAAATCAAACAAACACAATTGCCATACATAGCAGTGGACGAGGTTATGAAAAACTTAATAATACCACAATGCAACAAGAAATACTGCTTACAAAAATATCCCCAGAAAACTCAGTATCAACTCTCCATTCGACTGAACCAGAATGTGCAGTATACAAATGGCCATGCACGTCAATGTGTAACATTGCCAAAAAATCTTTCAAATCTTTACGACAGTTCCTCAATCAATATGTGAAACGGAAAGACAAAATCAAAATGAAACTGCTGCAAAATATGGATACCTATCCAGTACGCAAATACACAGGACTACAAGGACATTCATTGGCCTGCATTTCAGGACCTATTTGCAAAAGCACCCTCAATCATATCAAAATGATATCAACACATCATTCAACTATAAGAAATGTAGTCTATAAACTGTGTTATGCTAAAAGTCCTGCTTTAGAACTAGCCAATTTAAATAACAATCTTCAACATGGTACAGCCAAAGACCTACTGGAAAAAATAGAGCATATCCAGAAAAAATATTTTGGAAGTGAAAGCCACTTACAAAATACAGTAGCTGTACAACAAACTAGCAGGAATTGTACAGATGGCAATCTTGTACTACACACATACCAAAAAGAAATACTAACATTTAAAAGTACATCTGCTGAAATACCAAACCATGTGTGTGTGTGTTGCTGCAGAACTTTTTTTTATAAAAGTAACACAAAAACTATAGATGTAACATACAAAATAGAAAACAATGAAGATTCCAAATGGTTTGAATTAGCTCTCTACCTTATAGCAGACAACAAATACGAAATAACTGACCCCTTAATACTTTGCAGTTACTACACTACAAAACTTGACAACAACCAAACTCCTTCACGTGCTATCACAAATAATTTGGAATTATTCCCACTACCTAAACCCCTGCAACAACTGAATTTATATGAGAGCATCATAATTCAAACAGTGCACCCATTTCAAGCAATAATGCGCCTTCAACCAAAAACAGCAAAATTACGCCCCTCTGAATTGGTGAAAGGCATTAATGGCAAAGTAGTTTATTTACCATTAGATCTAAAAGAAAATGTGCACATTATGGGAGTGCAATTTCCAATAGAGCAATCTTTAATTGTCTTAGTAAATGGTGTACCTACAAAAGACAAAAAAATGTGCCAATAACTCGTAGACTTACATAAAGTTAGACAAGCCTTGCAATATCTAAAAGATAATAAAGAATACTACAAAGAAATAAATATTGAAGAAAACTGAAATAATTCAAGAGTCACCAGAAACTGGTCAATTTGAACTTCTAGATCCTGCTACAGTATCCAAAGTTTTAGACCATTATACAATTCATCCATTACACTCTAATGACACCATAGATGAAGCACTAGAAACATACCAAATGCGACAAACCAAAGGATCACCAATCAGCACATGGGAAAAAAGTATAGAAGCACGTTCTTTTCCTCTACACTTTCCTACTGGCAAAGGAGGAAGGTACGGTGATAGACCTATTCAGATAACAGCATCAGAATACTGCTCATTACAAATGTATTCTGAAGATTCCAGATTTAGACAAAATGTGGAATACATATTCCACCTACTCTTTGAAAGTGAACTAGCAACTCTATGTTATGGAGTTTTGCACACATTAAAATCAGTAACCCACTTTCAAAATATGTCAGCTACGCCATTACTACAAAAAGTGCAAGAAAAAGATGATGTTTTACAATCAAGCATTACAAATCTGTTAGCAAACATGCGTGGTACTAAAGAGTACTGGTTCCGATGTCAAAGAGATGTACGTTGTATGATAAGAAACCTAGGCCCACCCACTTGGTTTGTTACATTAAATTGTGCAGAATATGCATGGGAAGATTTACATAATTTCCTATGCATATCAAACAAAAACAAAACAAACATGGATATACTAACACCTGGAGAACTTTGCTCTCTGGCTCCTGTTAATGTTTCAAGATATTTCCATCATCACTTCATTGCTATGCTACACTTTATTTGTAATAAAACTGTTCCTCCCCTGGAGAAGTGCAACACTTCTTTTGGAGAAAAGCCAGAGGAGCACCACATATCCACATGCTTTTATGGATTAAAGATGCTCCTAAATTTGGTCAAGACATTGATGCCACTGTTTTACAGTTTATCGAAAAATATGTCACTTGTGAAATTCCAACAGAAGCAACAAATAGTGATCTTCATGAACAAATTGTACAATTTCAAAGACACAAATGTGGCAAATATTGTTGTTGCAAATACAAAAACAAAGGGAAATACTACACCAAATGCCGCTTTGGTTTCCCTAGACCAGTTACAGAAACAGGTGAAGTGAACAACTTTATGTCTTCAGTTAGACATAGTGTTAAAGGTAAATCACCTAAAAACACATATTACATAAAAAGAACAGAAGAAGCAACATATATAAATGATTACAATCCAATCATTGCCCTATTATGGAATGCAAACATAGATGTGCAGTACATTGCAGACAATTCCATTGTAATTGCACGATATGTTACAGCCTACTTAACCAAAGCAGAGAAAACAGAGCCTCAAGACCTCTGTAATGACCTATCATCAGACAAAACAATGTCTCAGAAATTGTACAGTTTGGGCATAAAAATACTCTCCCATAGAGAATGTGGCTGCTATGAAGCTGCAGATCGTTGAACCGGTACTGCTTTGTATGGAAAATCTGAAAATATAGTATGGCTAAGTCTTGGTCCTGCTAAATTTAGAAAACGAGTTCTCAAATCATACGACAACATAGAAACAATAGCCAAAAATGATCCCAACAGCCAAGACATTCTGAAAAACAATTGACTAGACACATACTACCCAAATAAAAGTACCACTTTGGAAACTATGTCCCTATACCACATTGCCCAAAACTTTGCATACAAAAATAATATAAAACCCGATAAAAAATACAGAGTGACTAATTGTGAAGGCAGCTCAGTAAAACTTACCAAACCAAGTTTAATTAATCATTTCAAATTGTCATTAAAAACTCCTCAACATAAACAACTATATTACATGTCCCTGCTACAACTCTTTAAACCATGGAGAAAAGAAGAAGAGATACTAGATAACTATGGGGGTCATTCCGAGGTTGGCGGTAAGTATTGGTTTTTACCGGCATGGCGGAAAGAGCGAGTCCGATCTGGTACCACAACGCTATTTACAGGCTATTCCGACCTCGCGGGCACGAGCTTTCCGCCATGCCGGTAAATCCCCTAGCGGCATACCGCTAAAGGGCCCGTTAAACCCCTTAGCGGCATGAAGCGAGACGTTCTTTACAACACCGCCATCGAAGCTTGGCCGTCCGTAATTAGCGGTGACCGTAATTTACGGATACCGTAAACTACGGTCACCGCTAATTAACGGATACGGAAATTACGTCATCGCACAGGAGCGGGAAGGAGCGCGGCGGCCATCTTTAAAAACACAATCCATTGCCATCCTCTCCAGGCAGCACCCTTGGGACGAACCTGAACCTCGGAAAAGGCCTACACAACCGCCAGCTATGCCCAATGCCCCGAAAAAGTCAGCGGACCACCTCCGCAAGCAGCACTTCAGCCCCGAGGAGATGCAGGCTATGGTGGGCCACCTGGAGGAGCACGCAGACATAGTGTTCAGCAGCGACATGCGCAGAGAGGCAGTGGTCCGGAAGAAAAACATATGGGCAGAACTTGCTGAAAGGGTGAGCGCAGTAGGCACCACCCCCTGCACTCCCAGGGACTGCCCCAAGCGGTGGGACGACTTGCGGTTGAGGGTGCGGAGCATCCTCACAGCCAACCGCAGCCAGGCACTGCTGACTGGAGGTGGACCAAGTTCACCAATGAAACTAGCGCCATGGGAGGAGACCTGCGCTGCATTGATTGGCACAGAATCAATCGAGGGCGTCGGTGAAATGGAGTGTGGGGCTCCATCGTCTGCTGATGGAGGTGAGTGTCCAAAGTCAACACCGCCAATGGCAAATACATGTTTAATACACTTCCAAGCCCCGTCCAATGCACCTTGTCATACTGCCTTCCACCGATTCTGATAATGGCAAGACAACTGCCACCAAGGGACAAGTGCTACCACATAATGCCCACCAACCACAGTGCAGTAACTAGCACATCCCAATAAGCACACTGTGCAGCAGGCTTGGCAGTGTGCGAGTCAGACTGCACATGACCAGGCCAGGATTAGTGACTCCCACACCTGCGTACATATCCGACACATCCGTAGAAACCAGTGATGTAGTAACGGCCAGAATGCCACCAATCCAAAATGACTGAAATGTGAATGCTGCCATTAATGACATTAGCGTCTCACACAACCACTCATGTTGTACCTTTATTCTACACCCACAGGCAGTGAGCATGAGGGCGATGAGCCTGAGAGAAGCCATCCCACCACATCCAGTGCCAAAAGGCAGGGACCACCGCGTACCGGCCAGGAAGGACAAAACCACCACAGCTCCTCCAAGGCCTATTGAGGTTGCACCACCCCCATCCCTCACTGCATCAGCGCCTGCAACAATCACCACACCAAGGTCAGAGGAGTCCAGCATCTCTGGGGAGGTGGCAGCCACGGCCCCTCTGCAAATCCTGGACAGCCCCTCGTCCATCTATGGGGCGTCAGAGGAGGACTCCTACCCCACTCTATACACCCCCGAGCAATGCAATGTCGCCCAGGTGTCGTGCATGAACTCTGGGGAGCGTGACACACCAGTCCGAAGTGCAGGTGGTGATGCACCGGGAGACGCAGATCCCGTGCCCAGTACCCCATTCGAGGCCCTGTCAGGGCATATCGACCCAATCCCCAGCCGGGATGATACACCATCCCAGGAAGCACTACGTGCAGGACAACTCACTGCCCTCATCACTGACTTCAATGAGGAAAACCGCCAGGGCAGGTTGGAGTTACTTGAGGAGCTCAGACAAATGCGTCAGGTGTTCACGGAAAGCACCAACCGTGTGTGTGAGGCACTTGGATGCATTGCAGACGCCCTTGTGGCAACACGTCCCATTCCTGCGACTCAGCAGGAGGACACCCCCACAACCAGTCCCCCCACCCCGGCAAGCCCAGCGCGCCGCTTGCTGCGTTCTCAGCGGCGCAGGAACATGCCCTACCCGGGCACCGGGAGCATGGATCAATAGACAATGCTGCCACATGTGGCCTCAATGTGCCACACGGGACTACTGCTGCGGAGTTGGGGCGGAGGGGGGTGAGGGTGTGTATGGGAGTTGGGGTGAGGGGGGTGAGGGTGTGTATGGGAGTTGGGGGGAGGGGGGTGAGGGTGTGTATGGGAGTTGGGGGGAGGGAGGTGAGGGTGTGTATGGGAGTTGGGGGGAGGGGGTGAGGGTGTGTATGGGAGTTGGGGGAGGGGGGTGAGGGTGGAGGTTTTGTTGTACACGTGTGAACCTACTAATCCAATACACCGGTTGTGCATAAATAATATCAGAGTGGACATTGATCAATGTGCATGTGTCTTTTAATGACTGACAGTGCATGGTGTACATGTATCCCCACAACCAGTGCCCGATGCCCTGTCATCCTGACACCCTCAGCTGACTTGAGTGTCAGAAATATTGTCCAATCAATGATTGCCACACGGCACATCCCTCCTGTGCATCTGCACTGTGATGCTGTCCTGCCAATTCTTCATCCACCCCCTCATCATCATCTGGTGGTAGCAGTCCCAGGTCAGGGGGCAGTGGCACGTTCCGACGGATGCACATATTGTGCAGCCTTACACATGCCATGGTGATCCTGTCCACCTTCTCGTGGCTGTTGATGAGTGCTCCACCCGAACGGCTGTGGCAACAAAATGGTGCCTTCAACAGGCCAAATGTCTGCTCTATGGCCACCCGTGTACGGGTATGGGCTCGATTGTAGTCCTCCTCATGCCTGTTCTGTGGGTTGCGGATAGGGGCTATGAGCCACGGCTTCAAAGGGTAGCCACCATCACCTGCATGGAAGGGGAATGAAGGTAAGTGTTTGTACATTGATGGTGGCAAACTGTAGCAGTCTTGCATGGCAGCTGGTGATTCCTGGCCATACACACATGTCCCTGGTTGCATCAACCCCATTACTAGCCCGGCTATGTGTCCTGTGCCATGGAATGATGGAGGGGTAGCTTCTTCAAGATGGCTTATGGTGTGCACTCACATCTTGTTGCACGTGCACCGTATATGCGTGCAGCAGTGTTGGCCTAAATTCATTTATGTGTTGGGTTCTGTGAGATTTGGTGGCAGGGGGTGTTGACTGTAGTCAGTAGCATACTTGTCTTACTGCACTGATCAGTACCATGTTGACTTGCACCAGTACTATGGGTGTGCGGAACCAGTGACACGCTGCTGTATCCCTGTTGGGCTCACTTCTATGCACTCCCAGGGACGTCTGTCTTGTGTGGTGGGATGCAGGAGGCTGCGAGTGCATGGTGCATATGCATATGCAGTGCATGGTGCAGGATGCCCTTACTGTGTGTGAGGTCCGCCGATGAGTGGTGATTGTGTTGTAGTATTGGGCCAGGTTACCTTTCGGACGAGTAGTGTTGTATTTTCTACATTCTAGCATCGCTGTGAGGTTAGGCAGTCATGTGCCATATCGATTGCCTTGGGGCACTGTGTTCTATGGGGTGCACATCGTGCACCAGCGTCAACATTCCCACATAGGTGTAGTATGCACCCCCCCTTTCCCACCAAGTTGGGGTGTGCATCCACCCTACTCATGGTCCCAATGCGCTGCCATGGCCCAATCAGGTGACTCACCAAGCAGCCAGGCACATTGTCCAGCATGTTGCTCCATATAGCGTGGTAGCATGGAGTTCAGCAGGACCAGGGGGTCATGTGTTGATCGGGGGTATCGGGCACAGCAATGTGTGATGGCTTTACTGGCATTTCATACCATCTGGACGCCAATGGAGTGGTATTGCTTGCGGTTGCGATACGCCACCTCCATTGCATGTGGAAAGACCAATTCCACGTGGGTGCAGTCGAGGGCACCTATGCAATTTAGCATGCCTGCCAGTGCATGGTAGGCAATTTATGTATCCAATATCTCCTGGGATGTCCGTGGTAGGGATATGTAGTCCCTTGTGTGTTTGATGAGGGCATCCAGCACTTGGTTGAGTATATGTGAAAATATGGCCTGTGGTATGCCATGCATGTGCCCCACTGTATGCTGCTACGTACCTGTGGCAAGGAAGTGGAGAACAGACACTACCCTGAGTAGAGGGGGGATTGCAGTGTGGATTTCTATGAGGCTCACTATGTCGTCATGTGTCAGGTCCACTATGGTGGTGATGGTGTCCCGGTCAAGGCGGTACAGGGTGTGGATCTGCTCTGGTGTGAGGTTGAAGGGGAAGGCTCTGATGCGAGGGATTGGGGGCTGCCGGCGTGGTAATGGTGGCTGCACTGGTAGGGCATGCTGGGCCTGTCTCACCCTCCTTCTCCTCCTGTGTATCCTCTGTGGTGGGGGCTGTGGTTGTTGTTGTTGATGTTGTTGTCGTTGCTGCCTTGCAAGCAGGGCCTCCAGCTCCAGTAATCGTGCTACAATTGGTATCATCTTGGTGTGGGAGGGGGTGTGGTGAGTGGGTGTGCTCCTTTTCTGCTGTGCCAGACTCCATTGCCTCCACCTGTGCTGGTTGAGTGCACCTGTGCCTCTTGGAAACACTGCTCAGGGTTCTTAACACCTTCTCGGCGATGCCGGTATTTACTCCATGCCGGTAAGGTACTTTGCGGCCTTGCAGAGGCCGTTTTTTCCATGTCCGCATGACTTGGGATCAGCTCCGGTTTACGCCATGCCGCTAATTTCGGCATGGGGTGTCGTGCGCGCGCCACGAGACCGCTATTTACGGCCTCGTACTTTACGGCGCCGTAAATAACGGTCTAGAGGGTCAGAATGGCCCGTAAAGGTAAATCCCTTACCGGCATCATTTTTCCCTTACCGCCCAACTCGGAATGACCCCCAATGACTCCTATGAAGATGTTTTCAAAGCAAATGAAAGCACTATAACCGATGTAAACTTTACAGAGTACAAAACAATATTGCACAATGAACAGCAACACGAAGAAGAACTCCAGGCCCAAATAGATAAGGATACTTCTGACAGTAGTCAACCTTCTGTAACAGGAAGGCAAGAACCACTGGGACAGCACTAATAGAAAATGAGGCTGAATTAGCTATGACAGAAGTAGAAAACACCAATGGCCTCATTACTAGGTAGGCGGTAAGGGATTAATGGCACCAGTGCCGGTAATCCCTTACCGCCCTACTACGAGTTCCCTTTGCGGGTCCTCCCTTAACACCTGGTATTTCCAGGCGTTAAGGACGTGACCCGCAAAGGGACTCTGGAGCTAATAACGGTACCACAATTTGCAGTACCGTGATTAGCGCCTTCCCCATTCCCATTGAGCCCTATGGGGGCTCAAATGGGAATGGGGAAGGGCCCTGGTGAATGGGGAATCACCGGTCCCGCCAACCTTGGAATGGGCCGGCAATAGCTCCATTCACCAGGGCGGAGTCAGTAAGGTTTTAGAGGCAGCCATGGCACTAATAGCGCCATGGTTACCTCCAACCTCGTAATGAGGCCCCATGTGTCACTATGAAGATACAGAAGACTAAACTGTACTACAATCAAAACTGAACAATGAGCAGCATAGCATTTTTCAAGAAGTAACAAAAGAAATTGCACATAGTGTACAACATGAAAATAAAGAATGTACCTGCCAAAATTACAAACCTATAATACTATACGTCGGGGGTGAAGCTGGTTCAGGCAAAACATTCTTAATCAAATCATCAGCAAGTTCCTTCAACAATTGACAAACACAAACTGTCAGCTGTTGTAACTGCCCCCAAAGGTTTAGCTGCCTACAACATAGGCGGTGTCACTTTACACTGATTACTACTCCTGCCGGTAGAGCACCAAAACAAAATAGAATATTACAAACTTTCTACAGAAGCTGCAATGGAACTACGCAGAGTGTTAAAACAAATGAAAATGCTACTAATAGATGAAGTGAGCATGATCTCCAACCTAATGTTGGCTTTGATTCACCTCAGATTACAAGAAGTACTTAAAACAAACTACGAAGAGCTCTTTGGAGGAAAACACATTATTGTTTTCGAAGATCTTCTTCAATTGACACCAGTGAAAGGTGAACCTATTTTTAAAACCTTAGGACACAAACTCTGCCGTAAAACTGTTGGCAACATAGGAAATGTCAACCTTTGGCAACATTTCCAATACAGAGAATTAACAAAAAACATGCAACAGTCCGCAGACCTCACCTACGCCAACATTTTAAAAAGTATTAGAGTTGGTGTACTATCTCAAAAAGCACAAGCAGTATTAAAAACTCGGCACAACCATGCACTTTATGGCTATAACTCATGTGCCACTGATGTTATGGAACTATTAGCACACAAAAAAGTCAATTGTATGTCCTTGATGCCAACTCTTGCAAGCTGTTCCAAATTCAATGAAACAATGCTGAAAAAAGAAATGCAACCAATAATTGAAATTTCCGCAACAGACAAACTGGACGTACATGGTATGACTCTACCCATGTGTCAACAAGCAACAACAAGACTAAATACCTTAGAAAATTCAATCTCCAACACAGCTGGTTTGGAGAAAATATTAAAATTATCTTTAAACTGTAGAGTAATACTTAAACGTAGAGCAAGGACTAGTTAATGGAGCACTGGGTACAGTTGTTGGCGTTCAAACATATCCATGTGACAACAACATTCAGTTTGTCAATATTCTCTTTGACAAAATTTCAGAAGTAAAAAGGATCGGGCACTCAACAGCTCTTTTCCTTCTTTTCAAAGACATGTATGTACGCAGAGAACAATTTTCTCTAACTCTAGCATATGCAGTCACCATTCACAAATCACAAGGTCATACCTTAGATACAGCATTGATAGATATTGGGAACACAGTCTTTAAAGAAGGCATGAGCTACGTAGCACTAACATGCTTACGTACACTTGACAGTCTATTTCTAATCAACTTTGATGCAGGTAAAGTAAACGCTGATATTCCTTGTATTTTAGAATGCAATAGACTACATTCACTATACACCCCCATCTAAAAACAAATCCTGTTCCAGAAAAAGCTAAATGTTGTAAAAGAAAACTAGTTCAAACAGAAATGCAACAGGATCTCACTGCAAATCCTCCAAAGAGAGTAAAAGAAACTAATACTTCATCAATTACCACAACCAAAGAAGAACCTATTACTCAAAGTAACTCAGGTACTTCTTCAAAGAAGCAACACACACTCCGAATAAATGACTTGGACACAGAACTATCTGGTCCATTCAAATTTTCAAATATAACTGGTGTAAGTTGCTATGCAAATGTAGCAATGAATATTCTATTTCAAATGCCACCAATTGTTGACAACATTTACTTACACAGTACAGACCAATTGTGTTTGCAAATGTTAGTCCTTCATAGAAACGCAATCAACAATCCTGACAACACCTACAGTGTCCATCGAATAAGACAAGAATTGGACTACTGTGCTGGAATGGTGAAATTCACTATAAACTCACAAGAAGATCCACAATAATTTCTAATGTACTTGCTACAAGTACTGGAAAACAAAAACATACCTATAAATGAAATCTTCCAGATTTCATACATGTGGAAACATACATGCACTCTGTGCAACAATATGCAAAACGAACAAATCTCTATGAACGTTTTGTGTATGTATCCATACCTAAATGTGAATCCGTTCCATTTCAGCAACTTGTACAAAATGCAAACCATGGCAGATTATGTACTACCTGCAATTCAGATAATCGCTCTACCTTACTAATACAAACACATAGTAAATACGTAATATTAATGCTTCTACGTTACAATGCAGATACCAAAAACAACTGCAAGCTGACTGGATTCACACATGGTCAAGTATCGCTAGGTAAGAAAACATTCACAACAATAGGTATAATCTACCACGCAGGAGCCACAACCAATGCAGGTCACTACACTGCATATATAAAAAAGAATTGTGGATGGTTTGAATGTAACAGTACACTGGTTTGTAATCTACTAAATATGAGGTTTGAAATTAATCAACAATGTCTATTATTCAATGTTATAAGTCCTTACAAACTACCGACACTAACATGATCTTTTCTTTTATCACAGAAATTGACTAAGAATATATGTGCTCCAGTTACCAAACCAAACAATAAGTATATTATAATAGAATATTATAATAAGTACAACTCATAAATACTGCTCCATAACTCAACCATTGAAACAAACATGTAACCGTACACCACAATGCAAAATGTTTACTTCCATGGATATGTTATACTGCAGTGCTTGTTACCAAACTCTACAATCTTAATGGCATGATGTACCCAAAACTTCACATTCGAGCTATACAAATCAAACAGTACATAAACTGTAGATTTGCAAATATTTCATACATATTCAATTCTATGGGTGTGATCTATGGGTGTGATCTATGGGTGTGATATGCTGCGGTGGTTGTGGCCAGGGCCTAGAGTTTGGGTGCATGGCCTACGGCCTACGGTACGGCCTTCGGCCATGCACCCAAGACTCTAGGCCATGGCCACAACCACCGCAGCATATCACACCCATAGATCACATCCATGGAATCAAACATTTTAACCATACAGTATGGGCATTTTTATGTCCGCGGGCACCTAACACGTTCTAAGAACAGTTTTATTTTGCTTGCGTACAGCACGGACAGATATATTGTGTCCTTAGGACACCTCCATTTTGATTGCTTAAGGACTTCCCGGACACCGCGCCTGTTCTTAGAACAGTTTCAACTTGCCTGCGGACACTGCGGTCAGGAAATAGTGTCCATAGGACACCTTCATTTTGGTTAATAGCGGACAACCCGGACACTGCGCCTGTTCTTAGAACAGTTTCAACTTGCATGCGGACACTAGGGACAGGAATAGTGTCCTTAGGACACCCCCATTTTGGGTAAGTACGGACATCCCGGACACCAGGGCCGTTCCTAGAAAAGTTTTAACTTGCCTGCGGACAGTACGGACAGGAATAGTGTCCTTAGGACACCCCTGTTTTCCCAATTACGGACATCCCGGACACTGCGCATGTTCTTAGAACAGTTTCAACTTGCATGTGGACACTATGGACAGGAATAGTGTCCTTAGGACACCCCCATTTACGGTAAGTATGGACATCCCGGACACCAGGCCCGCTCTTAGAACAGTTTCAACTTGCTTGCGGACAATACGAACAAGCACAAGCACAAACAACCCCCCGTTTGCCCAATTACGGACATCCCGGACACAGCGGCTGTCCGCGGACATGATGAACACAACAGGGGTGCCTGCTAGCTAAATAAATACAGCATTTGACCCATCTCTTACTCCCCTACCCTCCCCAAACGCTCTTACACATCAACACACTTGCCAAAGTTGCATCTCCCCACCATTTGTCACCGTGCTGTCCGCGGATCCAAGATGGCGGGCGTTTCCAAAAAATCTGATGCACTCCACGCCCTTCACCATCCAATCAGCAGACACATTGCATGTCCGCGGAAATTATGCAAGCCGATTGGCCAATAAGGACACTGTGACCTACTTTTTGGTTGTTTTAAAAAAATACTGCTGGACAGATTTTCACCTAATTTACAAAAGCACGCGTTCGGGACCAAGCCGCTGCTCCTGCTGCAAATTTTGTGAAAATCCATCTAGCGGTTTGGGCTGTAGGCGTGAGCAAAGTTTTTTCCCCATTCACTCTATGGGGAAAAAAAGTTTTGGCACCCCCCCTATAGCTTTGCCCCCCCTGGACCAAACCTCACCAAACTTTGCAAAGAAAAATTCAGAGTGGGCCATATAATTTTTTGCAAAGTTTGGTGTGGATTCGTCGAGCGGGAGCGAAGTTATAAGCCACCCAAAAAGTGCTCTTCCTATGGGATAGAAACTTAACCATAACCAAAATTTAAATAGTTTTTATTGTGGGTTTCATACATATAGAAAAAACAACATCAACAATGGGAGTATGTCATTCAAACAGTTGAAAATAGCCCCTTATCTCCCGCTCCCCCTGAAGCACTCCCCTAATATTGACTACATTTCATGCTTCCCCCCTTGAAACCCCCCGCCCTCCATGGTATTACATTTTTCAACACAGCCCAAACAAACATGATAACTTTCGGTTGTGGTCCGGTAGAGGATTTTATTACCAACATTTAAACAATGTCTTTGGCCACCTTATGAGAGGTATTCCCCCATTTGGGATGTCTACACGCTGGGATAGTCTCTTCCAGGTGTGGGACTGAACACATTCACCCTATACATCTCTCCATCTGGCCATTCCTATACTTTCCTTTTATACTTAACATCACTTCCCTTAGTTATCCAGGTTTCGTGCAATAAATTCATCCCGCATCAGCTCATATGGTGCTTCCTTTCCATGAAGCACCACAGTTATCCTTTCCATGATGCATATGTTCATTGCAACATTACTCCTCTCTTTCTTCCCTGTGACCTTTTTACATTTCATGCTTAGGCAGGCTTGTGCTGCGAACAGCAGGGGTGCTGCCACTCTTGTCAACCTCCTAAGTTCTCCCTCCACTTCCTCCATCCCAAATAGCATCAGAATCAGTGTCTTAACATGATGAATCCCATCTAGGTCTTTGACCCAACCCAGTACTTCGTCCCAAAACACTTTTATGCAAGGACATTCCCACCACTTGTGCCAGTAGTCAGCTCTTTCCCCACACAACCGCCAACACATAGGACTAGCTGCCTGGAACATCTTCGATAGCCTGGCCAGGTCATATTGTGATCTATGAAGAAGCTTGATGCCGGGCAGTTTGTATTTTCTAGAGATCGATACCCTTCAGGCATCCCTACACAACCTCATCCAGAGCCCTGGGTCGATTTCCCTCTCCATATCCTGTTCCCACCTTCAGCTCAGGTTCTCTGTGGACCCTTTCGCTGCGATCACCAGACCACTGTACATAGTCGAGATCAAGCCCTTTGTTTCCCTTTGTTTGTTGAGGATCTTTTCAAATGGAGTGAGATCACTCTGTATCCTCTCTTTCCATTTTTTTTCTCGTAAGGGCTCCTTTCAATTGAAAGTACGAAAAGACTAAGAGGGTACCTATGCCCAGTTCCCCCTCTAGGTCTGTGATCGTAATGAAGGAACTCGCTTTCTAAAGTTGGCCCACTCTCTCCAGACCTGCCTAAAAGCATGCTTGGAATTTCTCAAGGTTTGGGATCACCTCCCGGACCCCGGGTGCCCAGATGTGACTCAAGGGGGACAGCCACGTTGTAACTCCTTGCATATCCATGCTGTCCAGCCAGATCTCCCAAATTTTTCCCAGGATCTGGTTGTCCCTAATCTGACGTGGAAGATTACCTCTCATTACCCACAGACACTCAGCCCCCTTACCAACTTAAAAACTTGTTAGCAACACCCCCTTTACACATTTGAATATCACAGTATTCACATTATACTTCAGGTGTTCACAACAGGTGATGCATTTAACTTCCTGGCGATGTGGAAGTGTTGTCTATGTGGTCCTTCGTGGTCGAGGTTTGTTTTCCACTACTGTTGCTGAGGAGGAGCCAGTGGACCGTGCAGACTACTGCTGCTACTTAGTATCCATTCCGGTGCAGAGCATGCGCTGTGTGGAAGTGGTGTCTAAGTGGTCCTTCGTGGTCACTCGGGGGCAGGAGAGGCAGGAGACCTCTCCTTTGATTGCAGCCTATCGAAAGAAGGGACCTCTATAGGATATTTGATCCCTCCATACTCCAGTCAGCAGAGTAACTTGCTTATGGACTACTGACTGAAGCGTGGGCAGAACTGTTCAGCGAGTGCGCAGGCAGCTTCTCGTCCGTAATTTGAATAAAAACTGTTTTAAAACTGTTTTAAAACACACACATATCATTCGAGAGGGAGACTGTTGGGGTACCCCCCTTTGATCCCTCTCATTATTAACACTGAGGCACATCAACTGTACCTGTTTACTGCCAGCCGTCTGGAACTTCTGAAAAGTGTTCAGTCCTTAAAGCCATCAACTCGAGTGGGAGGCTGCAGGGGGAGGACCATCTGACTCCGCTTGAGGTTATCATTGAGATACTTTCCAAGAATATGCCCGCTGTTTTTTCTTTGGATTTTTTCTGGGGCAAAGTGGGATTAGTGTTCTCAGCAAAATTTGAGTGGGAGATTGCTGGGCACCGTCCGGCTGTTTCCCCTTTTGAAGTGACTACAGAGTCTCTAATTGTAGCATTGTCATGAGGCCAATGCTGCCCACTACTTCAAGGCCACTCACTCATTTCGTGGACAGTAAGCTATTCTCATCTGTAACCATCAGGTTTGAGAACGCGACACTCAGGCGTAAGTGGAGCACCATATTACCAGTCGTATTGATGGCTCAAGAGATGGAATGAAGCTACTAAGCACACTAATGCAAGAGGACATGAGATCATCAGAGTGGACTGGCTTGTTTGTTGATTCCTCAGTGGTAATGGCCCACCCGGTATCACAGGGTGAGGAGAGCATAGCTGGGGCAAGCCAGCATCAACACACACAAACCAAAGTTGACACACTGCCGGTACACCTTACACCAGCGAGAGCCCTGGGGATCAACCATGTACAACCTGCAATAATGCATGCCCGGAAACGAGGTCTAAAATATACAGTCACTACAAAAAAAATCCAAAACAAAATTGATGAACAATTTGGAAAAATAAGGGTAAAGATGAGATCAATCAGGAAAATTGATCCCCTTCCAGAGGCTCCCCAGGTCTCCAGGGGTTAGATGAAAGTGATTGCATAGAATTAAGAGGCTCCACCTCTGGGGAGGATTCTCACAATGAAAGAGAGGCCCCAGATAATCAAGCTCTTTTTTTTTTCTTTTTTTTTAATTTGTATTTTTGTTGGCAGAGGCATATAGCGAACACATAAATCTGAATGGGCAGTAAATTCACATCACACACGTATCAAATCAGCTGTAACACAACAATAATAGAATAAAAGGTAAAAAGTAGTGGCGTCACAGTACATGAAGATGGTGCAAAGAATCAATGCAGGGTTTGGGAGTACTCCTCCCCTGAGGAGATTTCGTCTAGGCCATGGAGGTAACTGTTGAAGGCAGTCCAAATGTTCTTGGGGCGAGACCAGGTAAGTAGGTTTAGCCATTTCTGGAATGAGGGGGGAGAGGGGTTCTTCCAGTTCTGTAGACTAAATTGTTTAGCCACAATACAGCCCACGTTCAAAAATGTGGACATACATTTAGACCCATCCGTTTGCGACATCCCAAACAGAACTCCCATGAGGTCTGGGTCTACAGGAGTGTCGCAGATCTCAGTTAGTGTCTCCAGGATCTTGCCCCAGAAGTCCGTAAGCATCGGGCACCCCCAGAACATGTGTAAGTGACAGGCGTCTTCCGCATCACAGCGAGGGCAAAGTTGTGAGTTGGTTCAAGCCAACCTGGAGATCTTATGTGGAGTATAGAACAGCCTGTTAAGCAATTTGTATTGTATGGTGCAATAGCGAAAATGAAGGGAAACTCTGCTAGTGTGTGAACACATCTTCCCCCACAGATGATCCGTGAGTTCCAGTTCCACTTCAGTCTCCCAGTCGTCCCGGGCCCTAGAGGGTTGGGGTGGGGTACCCAGTAGCAATATCTTGTACAGTGAAGAAATCACACCACGGGCGCCACGTGCGTTGGCAATGTAAGCAATCCCGGTGGACTACAGGGTTTGCTTGGGGAAGTCAGGCCAGGCGGCGCGAAAGGAGGCACAGAGTCTATAATATTGCAGAAGTTCTAGAGATGAACCAGAGTGGCCAGGTCTCCAAGTCTGTGGCGTAATGAATTGCCCATCTGGGTAAAAGTCTATTAGGGCGCGGTACCCCAGAGTCTCCCAATGATGCGCCAGGGCCAAGTCATGTGTAGGTTCCAGCCTGGGGAATCGCCAGGCGGGGAGCCACTTATAGTACGGGTGATGGTCGGCACCAGACTTAAATATTCGCCCCCAGGCGTGTAAAGTGGTATGAACCGGATCAGTAGGGATCAATAGGGGAATCTGGCTCGTATTGCCGGTGCAGTATTAGTGACATAACATTGATGCTCGCAGCCGCCAGAGCTTCCAATTTAACATGGGGGCGAAGGGGAGGGCCAGGGTACCAATAAGAGGCAAATTGTGCCTGAGCTGCAATCCAGTACCGCATCATGTCAGGGGCAGTGAACCCCCCCTTTATCATACGGAGGTGTCATGTCGCATCATTTTTTCCGTACCACCCCAGAGTTCCCTAAGAACTGCGCACAAGCTTTGTGCAGTCCTGCAAAGTATTTTTTCCTGGGCCAAATGGGGACATTACAAAATATGTACAGTAGCTTGGGGAGTAATATCATCTTGACAAGTGAGAGTCTGCCGGCCAGTGATAGTGGAAGGGAGCGCCATCGCTCCATTTTGGCTTTGTTGAGCTGCCGCCAAGTAGTTGTCAGCTAGTAGTGTTTCTTTGGTCAGGATTACCTGGACCCCTAAGTACTTAACCCCGTCAGGTGACCAACGCAGCGGGTATTCAGTAGCAGGTTGTGGAGTGGACCTGGTGAGGGGGAAGAGCTTGGATTTAGTATAATGTATGGTGAATCCAGAGTATGTGCCTATACGAGTGATGTCCCGTAGTATTGGATCGAGATGATTGGTAGGATCTCTAACGAACAGTAGTACGTCATCAGCATAGAGTGAGATGATTTCAGGGACATCTTTCAGCCGTATCGCCTTGTGTGAGTGGCGTTCCCTAACATGGTCCGCCATTGGCTCTATCGCTAGGGCGAAAAGAATCGGGGAGAACGGGCAACCCTGGTGGGTGCCTCTGAAGAGAGGGATGGGGCCAGACATCTGGGAGTTGACTCGAACTCTGGCAAATGGTGAGGTGTAAAGTAATTTAATATATCCATTCATGTTAGGTCCGATGCCCATGGTTTCCAGCACCAACCACATATATTTCCAGGACACCATGTCAAACGTCTTCTGGGCATCGAGCGTGACTGCTACCGCATTGGCGCCTTGGTCAATTCGGGACATAACATTGAGGAGTCTTGTAATATTGTGGGATGTGGATCTCCCGGGTACAAACCCTGATTGATCATCGTGTACCATATATGTCATGACTGGAAGAAAGCGGTTGGCAATTACTTTAGCAAAGATTTTGGTGTCTAGGTTCATCAGCGAGAGGGGTCTATACGACCCACATTCATCGCTGGGTTTGCCGGGTTTGAGTAGTATAGTGATGGCCACCTTGCACAAGGTGGGAGGGAGAGTTCCCAACCGGAGTGCCTCGTCCCATACCTCAAATAATTTAGGGGCCAGCAGGGCAACATGCTCTTGATAAAATTCAGCCGTAAACTCGTCGGGGCCCGGTGCTTTGCCCTTAGGGAGACTGGATATGGCCTCGACGATTTCATCCAACAAAATTAGAGAGTCCAATTAGTCCCTGGTTGCGGGGGAGACACAGGTCGTGGGTATTTGCTCAAGGAGGTTTCTCATATGAGATTCATTATGTTCAGGAGGTTGGCAGTATAAATCCCTGTAGAAGTCTGTGAATACATCTAATATCTGTTGGTCGGACCATTGCATTACCCCCTGTTTATCCTTAACACCAGCTATCTCGGCCTGGCCCCACTCTCCCCTTGTCAGAGCGGCTAGTGTTTTGCCGGGTCTATCACCTTCTCCATACTTCTGGGCTGCTTGAGGGCGGGTAAAGTACTGGACCTCCCTTGTGGCCAGTTCATTAAATAACTTCAATTCTTCGCTAATCTGGGAGAGGACCGCAGGGTCAACTGATGCCAGGTGCACCCGCTCCAGGTCGTGTAGCCTAGCTTCCGTGTGGCTGAGGGCTGCTCTGATAGTTTTAAGGGCTCCCGCCTCCCTAGAAATGGCCATGCCTCTGATAAAGGCCTTGAAGGCGTCCCATCGGATTCCCATAGTGGTGGATTGGGGTGTATTGTTTTCAAAGTAGGATTGGATGTCAGCAAGGATGTCTGCCCTGAATACAATATCCTGAAGGACAGCCGACTTAAACCGCCACGTGTTGATGGTAGGCGAGGGGACACCCAGGGCCAGAGAGAGCAGGACCGGAGTATGATCCGACAGCGTGCGGGCAAGTATACATGTGTCCACCACTCTACCAAGCATTCCACTTGACAATAGGAACATGTCTATTCTAGAGGAACTGTCATGAACTGAGGAGTAGTAGGTATATTCTTGTGCCTGTGGGTGCAGTGTCCTCCATACATCACGAATACCGAGGGTTGTGCAGTGAGCCAGTAGTCTACGTGATGCACCAGACAGCAGTCATGGGGCTGTGCCAGTCCTGTCCAGGGCAATGTCTATGATGAAATTCATACCCCCCCGAATGATCTGTAAGCCCACATAGCCCAGCAGGATGGACGCCACGAGATCTATAAAAACGGGCGAGTCTACATTAGGGCCGTAGTTATTCACCAGGAGGTACTCCCTATTGGTTATCGTACAATGCAGTATGACATATCTCCCCTCCACGTCAACGTAACTTCTGTGTAGTACGAACTTGAGTGACTTGTGAATCATCGTCAGGACCCCCCTGGCCCACCTAGAGTATAAAGTAAAATATCTATTGGGGCCCCAAGATGGTGCCATACACTTCGTGAGAGGGCCCATAACTTGTGTCTCCTGCAATAATAGTATTTTGCATCCATGTCTGTTGGCGTAGGCCATGACTTTACGGGCTTTAGTGTAGTTGCTCAGGCCCCGAATGTTCCAGGACATTACCATGGTAGACATTCTAGGGGTCTAAGGAACATCCCAGCACTGTCGCCGTGTAACATATTCACCGTGTGAGCCACCACTATGCCTGTGCCCTGATGCAGTGTAGTACGCAAAACTGCCTCTGCTGTTTCCAATAACAATTCCCAACTCATAGCCTCCCCCCACCCGCACCACCCCATCCTTGTGGGTAATGTGCCCGACCACCCCGCTTCCTATAAAATCATAATCCCCAGTAACCGTGGGTCAGCGGTGGATCCCCAACATGGGTCCAGTTCGCTAGTGGCCCAACCGGGCCAGAACCCAACACCAATGTAACAAACATAACCATTGCAATCGCAGTGGGGTGCGCTGCTGCCGTGAGGTAGAACTAGGACAGACAAGGATAGCATAGAGTATCAAGCGGTATAACAAACATTGGAACGCATAATAATCAAATTGTCCCACACCAGGCAATTCGGACCGAAGGCAGAGTGCCCACCTTCCGGGTGGCATGGGCTCCAGAGAGTGGGGACAATTGAGCAAATGCGGGGTGCGACGTGGGTGGCTAAGGGCAGACCTGTGGGGACCGGGAAGGGACCGTAGGCAGCCCCGCAAGGGGCATTCGACAGGTGTGATTGTTTCGGATAGAAAATGTGTATGCGCGATTAAGACAGTGGAGTGTTGTTACCATCAGCACATTAAAGAACAAGCAATGATGATTAGGCTACATGATCACTGACTGAGATGGGTTCAGTCATTGGCGGCAAGGTCTTCATTCACATTGTGGAGTGGTATCTGGGACTCTGAAGGTTATCTTGAGCCGGGCCGGAAAAGAGATTGCATAGGGGACATTATGTTCTCATAGTAGTTTCTTGACTCGTAGGAACTGACATCTCTCCTGTTGTACCCCAACAGAAAAGTTGGGAAATATACGAATGGTATGTGAGTCAAGGCGCAGGTCCCCTTTGTCGCGAGCCAGGCAGAGGATGAGATCCCTAGCCCTGTAATTGAGGATCCTGGCAATTATAGGCATGGGGAAGTTCCCAGGCTTAGGGCGTGGTGATAAGACCCGGTGAGCTTGCTCGAACTTAAAGTGTGGTGACAGGACAGGGTCGCCCAGGAGGTCTTTAAGAAGAGTCTCAACAGCCAGTTCCATACGCCCCTTGAGGGCGTTCTCCAGAACCCAGACAATACGAAGATTGTTCCTGCGTGAGCGGGATTCAAGATCGTCACATTTTGCCTTTACAGCTTTCATATCTCGGGTCAAGGTGGCCACCATGTCCTGCAGCGAGTGTAAACTGTCTTCGTTATCCCCAGTATGATTTTTGGCCTCCATGATTCTGGTTCCTGCCTGGTCAACACGCGATTTGAGGGATGCCACATTAGCTTTAATGTCGTCAAGCTTTTCATGGAAGGATGCAAAATGCTTGGCCATAGACTCCATCATCGCGGTAAGATCAGGGGCAAGTGCACTGCAGGAGGGTTCGTGACCAGGGTCCCCCAGAGCGGGTGCCGCAGGCTCGGCCTCTGTGCGTGGGGTGGCTTTTGCAAAATTGTCCATGGTGCCCACCTTATTGGCCCCTCTAGATCTATTAGGCATTACAGTTTCAATTGGGGGGGCCCGCCAGCACGGAGCCTGAGCTGTGCAGGGCATAGGTGTGCAGTGCCAAGTTCAGCGCCCAATGGAGGAGCCCAGAGTAGGAGACAGCCCAGAACTTGCTATCAAAGTCAATTGGCAGTGGAGTTACAAAGGGGGTTTCAGTGGGGCAGCTGCGCCAAGGTGCTGGTGGGTGGTTGGCGATGTGGCCCTCAGCATTGGGTGTATCCAGACAATGGAGGGTTGTTTTATGAGGCAGCCGGGGCGATGGTTGGGCGCCCGACAGCCCAGCACTACAGTGGTGAAGAGATGGTGTCGCTATGGAGCCCCCAGCGAGCGAAATGGGACATGTACAGCCTCCACATGGGTCAGGGGAACCTAAGGCTCTATGCCACCAGGCTATGGGCAGGGGGGCTGCGTGAAGGCCACTGGATGAGTTGGTCGTGGCCAAGTGAGGCCACGATGTGGAAACGGTGAGGTCAGTAGGTCGTGCAGATCTCCAGCATAGGGGATGCCAGGGCCATGAAGAGTTACATTGTCGCTCTGCCAGGGGGGTGAAAGGTGTAGTGACAGGCGTGCGGTGACCGCCAGGAAAACAAGTCAGTGTTAAGGAAGCAGTTTTGTTGTGGGCCCTCTAGGTGACAGCGAAAACACAGTTAGGATCCACAGTCTTGCAGTCTCCATCTTTTTCCCCCGCCCCCCTGCTCATGCCCTGTGTCTCCCTCCTGTTCCCCCCACCCCCCGCTCATGCCCCGTGTCTGCCCTGTTCCCCCCACCCTCCGCTCATGCCCGTGTCTCCCTCGTGTTGCCCCTACCCCTCGCTAATGCCCCTCATGCCTCGTGTCTCCCCTGTCCCCCCCCACCCCCCGCTCATGCCCTGTGTCTCCCTCTTCTTCCCACCACCCCCTGCTCATGCCCCGTGTCTCCCTCCTGTCCCCCCTAACCCCCGGTCATGCCCCGTGTCTGCCCTGTTCCTCCCACCCCCTGCTCATGCCCTGTGTCTCCCTCGTGTTGCCCCCACCCCCTGCTCATGCCCCGTGTATCCCTCCTGCCCCCCACCCCCTGCTCATGCCCCTTGTCTACCTCTTGTTCCCCCCACCCCCCACTCATGCCCCGTGTCTGCCTCTTGTTCCCCCCACCCCCCGCTAATGCCCCGTGTATGCCCTGTTCCCCCCCCACCCCCTCATGCCCCGTGTCTACCTCTTTTTCCCCCACCCCCCACTCATGCCCCGTGTCTGTCCTGTTCCCCCCACCCCCCGCTCATGCCCCGTGTCTCCCTCATGTTGCCCCCACCCCCGCTCATGCCCTGTGTCTCCTCTGTTCCCCCCACCCCCTCTCATGCCCTGTGTCTCCCTTTTCCCCCCACCCCCTGCTCATGCCCCGTGTCTCCCTCCTGTCCCCCCCCGCTCATGCCCCATGTCTGCCCTGTTCCCCCCATCCCCCGCTCATGCTCCATGTCTCCCTCATGTTGCCCCCACCCCTCGTTCATGCCCTGTGTCTCCTCTGTTCCCCCCACCCCCCGCTCATGCCCTGTGTCTCCTCTGTTCCCCCCACCCCCCGCTCATGCCCCGTGTCTCCCTCTTTTCCCCCCACCCCCTGCTCATGCCCTGTGTCTCCCTCCTGTCCCCCCAACCCCTCTCATGCCCCGTGTCTGCCCTGTTCCCCCCACCCTGTTCATGCTCCGTGTCTCCCTCGTGTTGCCCCCACCCCCCGTTCATGCCCTGTGTCTCCTCTGTTCCCCCCCACCCCCCACTCATGCCCTGTGTCTCCTCTGTTACCCCCGCCCCCGCTCATGCGCCATGTCTACCTCTTGTTCCCCCCACCCCCGCTCATGCCCCGTGTCTGCCCTGTTCCCCCTACCCCCGTTCATGCCCCGTGTCTGCCCTGTTCCCCCTACCCCCCGCTCATGCCCCGTGTCTCCCCTGTTCCCCCCACCCCCTGCTCATGCCCTGTGTCTCCTCTGTTCCCCCCCACCCCCTGCTCATGCCCTGTGTGTGCCCTGTTCCCCCACCCCCTGCTCATGCCCCGTCCTTCCCTCGTGTTTCCCCCACCCCCGCACATGCCCTGTGTCTCCCCTGTTCCCCCCACTCATGCCTCGTGTCTCCCTCGTGTTACCCCCCAATCCCCGCTCATGCCCTGTGTCTCCCACCTGTTCCCCCCACTCATGCCCTGTGACTCCCTCGTGTTACCCCCCCACCCCCCACAGGCGTCCCGGTTTGGGAAGAAAAATCTTTTTATTTTACCACCCTGGGTTCCCACTTTGAGGACCTAAGATGCTAGTGGTCTTCATCTATTGAAAAGGATGTTATTGTGACGTTGCACTAATAAAAACCTATGAAATTCAGTTAAAAAAAATGTGTTACAGGGACGTTATGGTTAAGTTGCACTAATAAAAACCTATGAAATTCAATGAAAAAACTTTGTTATAGCTTGCCTTAGTTCAAGGCCTTGACAGGCGTGCCACCATGTTAGAAATCGATCCATTGTATGCATGCTAGCACCCAATCTTACAATCTTACATCAAATAGGGGAGCCCCTTGCGGGCATGCATGGTTAGCGTCAATATAAGATAATGAAAAAACAAGGGTCCATGCTGCAAACAACGCAATTTGTTCCACAAAATACAATTATTTTAGATAGATTGTGCAAAAAATCAAAGAGTATCTCTAATATTTAAAAACTTAAGTTTTATATGTAGTAGAAAAATACATGTTTCTATTTTACACACATAATTGAGACAAATAATTAGCATGCAAAACAGGTGAACACTTACAAATAGTGACAATGAAAAAGGGTTAAAGATGTACATGTAATATGTTCATTATTTATAAACCATGTTATTAAGTACTGAAGGGTATTAGTAATGCTACCCTTAATTGTGCATGATAGATAAATATTCATGCATTTGATCTGCCTACGTGTGTGTCCAAAATCTCAGATTTCACAATGCCCTTTCTTTTCTGATGGGCATTTGAACATGTGTCGGCGTGCCAGTAGTATGGCATCAGTACGCGCTGTCCTCAGGGCAGGAAAAACGACCCTACGGAGCAGACAAAGACTGATTCAAAATTGTGTTCTAGAGAGTTTTAAAACAAGAAATACTCTACAGGTTAATTTAGTAAACTGCCCACGGGTCATGAGTCATTAGTCCCGAAAGAGCACTTACCCTGTGCATCAGACAGGGGTGAATGGGATTCCAAAATGTTAGGGTTTTCACAGTAGGGGGCACTGAGTCTTCTATAGTCAGCCTGATGTCTCAATTGGTGATTGTTAAAAACAATTCTGTTGACAAAATTAATTTGTTTAACTTTATGATTAAACCTAACTGTACCCGTGCATGCATATGCATATGGCAGGTGTAATATGCATTCAGAAGAATTGCAGTGTTAAATGTGCCAGATTGTCAACGAAGATCCTGGTGAGCAATTCTTGCCAATTCACTATGTGCTGCAAATAATATCCCAATCACGGCAACAGATTTGAATGATGCACCCTAAAATTACAATGATAAATATGCATAATGAAACTCACTGAAAGCCTGAATCTAGTCATTAAGAACACTTGGTGGCATAAACCATACGTTTAGAAATCCAAGTCCTGTTTGCATAGGCACATACCTTGCGGAGGCGTCCCAATGGTACGGCTATGTCAGCATGTAAGCTTTTTTTTCTTTTTTTTCCTCGATCGTGTGCAGTGTCAAAACCGTGCAAGTTCTTCAGTCCTAAGGAGATTTATTAGAATGAAGGCTTCTGTGTGTTACTGGAAATGCCTAAATCGAAAAGTATCGCTGATCGTCTGAGGCTTTGCTGCTCAAGTGTTAGCGTTCAAACGGGAGTCCTCGCCATGCGGAAGACCTCACCTTGTCATGACAGCCTGTTGCGAGTTCCAGAGCTGCAAAGACAGTCGCACTATGATATATAATTATATCATTATTCAGGGGGAAAACTTTTGTTCCAGGGACGTTAAGGTCAGAAATAAATTGTAACATACCTTTGAAATTCAGGGAAAAAACATTAGTTGCAAGGACATTAAGGTGACAAAACAAAACATGCATTGTAACAAAACCTTTGAAATTTAGGGAACAAAAACTTTAGCATTTGGGACGTTAAGATGAAAATCTAATGCAACAAAACCCCTGAAATTCAGCAGACTTCAGGCAAAGCCATCTTAACTTGCTGCCCCCTGTTGTGCAGCATATAACAACAATGCTGACATCAGTGATGACATCACTGATTACATCACTGGTGACATGTTTAATGACATCATACATGACATCACTGATTGCATCACTGGTGGCATCACTGATGACATCACTGGTGACATCACTATTTGCATCATACATCACATCTCTGATTACATCACTGATAGCATCAGACATAACATCATATATGACTGAGCAAATGAACGTTTTTATTATATAAATACATTTTCAAAATACATTGTTGGACTATTTTATTGCACATAAAACACATATACATATTTTAAAAGTACATTATTTTTGTACTGTAATTATTGAACTATCATTTATTTAAATGTAGCGTACTCTCTACAGCTTGAAGTATGTACAAAACTGAATATATTAATAATAAGAAAGCATTTAAAGATTATTCTCCTTTTGCATTTTTTCTGTTTTACTTTAATATTAAGTTATGATTAATTTAGAGAAGAAAAACTGAAAATAATACAAATGTAATTGCATGTTTACAAGTAAAAATTGAATTTGAAAACAAACTTAATTTATTTTGTATTTATATGTAATTTTTCAGTAATAATACTTTTTAAAGAATATCCAAGCTTAGAATTTCTATAATATAGACCAATACGTACACGTTCTTTGTTTTTATGACACTTCTTTTCTCGTGTACAAGACAATACATATATATGAATACAATTTTTATAATAAGCACAAACAAACATTTAAATCTGTACATTTAAGATGTATGAAACAATCAGGTTTCAACATGTTTCTATTTCAATTTAATTCTATTAATATTTTGTACTACTATATTTACATATTATATTATCTTACACATTTCTTGCATATATTTGCCATATTCAGCTGCAATTATATTTGCTTGCTATTTAATAAAAATAAAGATATTCATAAAAGGAATACATATGTATGCTTGAGTTTTCATCATTAACAAAAGCTTCCCAATTTCTGATATCATGCATGTGTAGATGTGTATTTTGTTACACAATCTTCTCATTGTTATTAAGTATACTGAAAGCACATATATAGAAGGGTCGTGTGAATATTGTAACATACCTAATGATTCAACTTATGTCTGATGCTGATGCCATACGTATTGTAATCAGGCATGTCATGTATGATGTAATTAGTGATGTCATTGGTGATGTAATCTCTGATGTAATCATTGTGGTCATATGCTGCGCTACAGGGGGCGGCAAGTTAAGATGGCTTTGCCTGAATTGTCTGCTGAATTTTTCGTTACATTTTCACCTTAGCGTCCCTGCAACACATTTTCTTTTCATGAATTTCAAAGGTTTTGTTCCAACTGTTTTGGATTTTAAAATCACTATTCTAGTGTTATGGATGTAGTTAGATATCTGTTGGTGTATCCTGTGTATTGTACTATACTTTAGTGAGTAAATTTGGGTTGCAAGAATATTAAGTAGGCATTTGTTAATTTGCTGGTAGCCAATGAGTGGAGTAAATGAAATGTTTTTATATTCAAACCAACCACTTCTTTGTTTGACATATGCAGTATAGTGGCCTGAAGTAGTTGTGGCACCATGGTGGTCGATTATACCTACTGTTGTGAAGGTTTTCTGCCCAAGAGATACTTGACTGTGTGTAAAGCTAGTCAATTTACAGTTATTTTTGGTACCATCTGCATTGTAGCTTAGAAGCATTAGTAGGACTTATTGGCCATGTGATTTTATTTGTATGCTGGAATGATTGTCTGAAATGCAAAAACAGCATAATATGCCATGATTTTCATTTTGCAGAAGCCGATGAAATTAATGGATTCATAATTTGGTATGGATACATTCACAAATGGTTAATTTGCTCTTGTGAAACATGGTTGCACAGAGTGCATTTATGTTTCCACATGTATGAAATCTGGAAGATTTTATTTATAGGGGTTATTTTCTAGTACTTGTAGTAAGTACATTAGGAATTTGTGTGGGTCTTGTGAGAAACCTGAAGGTGTCTCACTAGCTAGTCCCTGGGGATCTATCATCCAGGTGGCCAGGACACGGCCATTGCTTTTGGATCCAGTTCCTGGGAGTGGACCAGTGAGGGAGGATCACCTGTACCGGGGGTCCTTGGGGAGTGGGAGTTGGACAGCAATGGGTGAGATGTGGTATACCCCTTCTTTCAACAACCTTTCCCCATCCTACCATGTCGGATATTCCAAAACACTGCCCCCCTTTTCTGACACAAACACTTTCGCACAACAAGAAAGACAATGGACTAACACCAGAGCCGTTTACCTGACATGCAATACAAAGGTCATGCAAAGTTAGGCAATTGACCAGAATCACATACACACCTGACAGCCCTTTCCCTTCCCCACAGGGGTAAAAGGTGGAGCATAAGAGCACAGGACAAGCAAGGCAGACCGCACAACGTGAGAGCTAACTCAGCATGGCAGTTCAAGAGGAGGTGAAAAACGGCAAATATTGAGAGGCTGACAAGGAGAGAAGTGACCTTGCCCTTTCCGATTAAGACCAGTGAAACCTCTGCAGATGGAAACATAAGACCGTAAACAAAGGCCAGTGTGTGTTGCAATAGATGTCAATGGTACACAAGACCCTCCTCCTCTGATTACCAAGCCGGGAAGAGATGCTTGCCTCTGTGTTACCCAAAGAAAAGGAAAGCCAAGTGGTTCATCACAGCTGGTGAGTTGAGGGGAGAGTCAATAAGAAACCAAACTGTGCCGGACGAAAATTTGCAGGACCTAATTTGAACTTTGAAAGGTTTAAAAGAACTATTGGAAACGAGGGGGAAAACCAGCAAGTTAGGCGTCCTGCACCACATGGGTGTTCACACAGGAAACTCTTGGTGATTACCCAACGGTAACCAGAAGGCCTTGGGAAGAGGCAAACAAAGGTCAAAGTGGTCAAACAGGGGTCTTTTAAAATCCTCTGTACCATCGAAAGTCTTTGTTGGACCAATGATTGTGAAGCTGAGGAAAATGTATCCTACATGGTGAAATCAGTTGGCAAGAGTGACCCTGGCAGAGGAATGCTAATGAGAAGGGGCGAGGGGTGAAGTCTGAAGTCCCACAGTGAACTGTTTTGTAAAAGTTGGCAAGAGTGAACCGTGCAGAGGGATGCTAATGAAAAAGGTGAATTCTAAATTCCCAAAATATAGTGATTTGTCTGCAAAAGTTGGCAAAAGTGAACCCTGCAGAGGGAAGCCGACAATCAGGGGCAAAGCCTGATAAACTGTTTAAAAAGACATTAAGACTTGTGAAAGTAAGAAGTATTCACCCCATAAGAAGTATTTCAGTTTCGCCCAATTAAAATAGGACAGAATCATCCTGATGACAGCATATCACTTGACTTGA
This sequence comes from Ambystoma mexicanum, assembly GCF_040938575.1. NCBI lineage: Eukaryota > Metazoa > Chordata > Amphibia > Caudata > Ambystomatidae > Ambystoma > Ambystoma mexicanum. The sequence goes on along the minus strand of NC_090940.1, from coordinate 249,046,983 downwards.
CTCATAAGGGTACACAGACTGAACTGTGAAGATTCCGTTTGGCTTAGAATCTAATGATTCAGGTAATTCATCCTGTGAGGTCACGTAGCTTTCAGGAATATTCCCTGTCACTGGGTCACTGAAATCAGCAGTGTAATAAGAATCCTGCACTGCCATCCCTATTGATTTATTTTCTTCTAAATGAATTTCCTGACTCCCTTTGTTATCCACCAGTATTCAAATGAGTGCACCCACAATCTCTACCAATTGCGTATATTCACATTTTAATCCTTTTTGTCTGATAGATTCATTTAAACACACAAATGCATCAGGAACGTTCATCTGTTGTCCCTTCCTGTATTTTGAAGCTACTGTAAATTGTCTGATAAATGCAGGGATGGTAAAATCCCTTTTCACTTGAAGTTCTATTGCATATGGCACCATTTGGGCACAATATTAAGCTTTTCTTTTGTTTTCAAATTCAGGTGGAGCTCCACCCAAACTGGACCAGACCTTTTGATTTAGAAGTCTAACACCATACACATTCTGTTCCGCTCCCAAACCAAACATTGTGGGGAATGATCTTAGAGCCAATTGTAATCTTTAGCATGCATCTTCCTACAGCCCTTTGTCCCAATTCATGCTCATCCAGACCAAAGATATCTTGATTTCTAATTTTAAGATTTGGGATCTATACTCTGTCAAGTATTTGTCTGAACACCTTTCAATAAATGAAACTTCTTTCCTGCTCTAGTGCCGAAGTGGCTTCAATCATTTCAGAGTGCCCATTTGCATGGATAGGGGTCCTTGGCTGCCCTTCTCCCATGCATATTTCTGCAGTTGTTGAAATGCATTATTCCTAATCTGATTCTGGAGTAATATTTGATTTGCATTTTTCTTCATCTAGATATTGATATTGATATTTTATTTATATTGCGCTCATACACATGTGTTTCAGAGCGCGACCAGGCAAGGGACGGGAACAGGGGATAAAACAAAACAACAATCTTACTAGGCCCAGTGACATTGAGAACGCGCAAGTGCTTGCGAGAGGTTGTGGGGAAAAAGTGCAAGGGAGGGGGGAGAAAGTGGAAAGTACAGAGATAAATACTGATAAATACAAGATAAAAACAGCAAATAAAGAAAAAAGTCGTGCATCCAGCAAGTGCTAAATTGAGGGAAGCAGACAGGGTAGGTCAGGTAAGTGCAAGGGATGAAGAGGGGGGACTGTGTGGGTACGGATACAGACCCCAGTGCAAAGGGTGGCCAGGAGGCAATGCAGGAGGGTGGAAAAGATAAGCAGGAGCCTGGGCCCGGTGGACAGAGGGTGGCCAGGTGCACAGTACCAAGAGAGACCAGAGTCAGCGGAGAAGAGGGGGGGTGAAAGCAGAAGCAAAGAGGATGGTCTTAAGGTACTTCCGGAACCGGAGGTGGTTCGCCTCAAGTTTTAGGGTTGTAGGGAGGCTGTTCCAGAGGGAGGCCCCAGCTGAAGAAAGAGATCGGCCCCCAGCTTGTTTCTTAGAAAAACGACTAACCCTGAGGGAATTAGAGGTAGAGGAGCGGAGAGATTGAGAGGGGAGGTATTTTCAGAGGGATAGCTGAAGGTATTTTGGACTGAGGCCTCAGTAAGCCTTGTGGATAATGCAGAGGGTTTTGAATTTAATCCTTGAATCCACTGGGTGCCAATGAAGAGATTTCAAGGCTGGAGAGATATGATCCCAGGGCTTAAGGCCAAGGACAAGTCTCGCAGTCCTGTTCTGAATTAGTTGCAGAGGGCGGAGAGTAGAGGAATGTAGATTTAGAAAGAGGCTGTTACCGTAGTCCAGCCTAGAGAGAACCAGAGCTTGGGATACCATGAGCTTCTGTGGGAAGGAGAGGAAAGGTAGAGTACCTCTGAGGAGGTGCAGTAGGAAGTTTGACTTTTTAGAGACCTCGGAGATGTGGGCGGAGAAGGAAAGGGTGGAGTCAAAGATGACCCCAAGGTTCTTAGCCACACAGGTGGTGGTGGGTGGAGGGCCCAGGGAAGCAGGCCAGAGAGTGAGGGGAAAGGATGGCGAAGGTGTGCCAATGAGGAGGATCTCTGTCTTACTGGCATTCAGACAAAGGTCATTGGCGGTGCACCAATCTTGAATGGCAGTTAGGCATTCAGAGATAAGAGAGGGAGACGAGGTGGCCGAGGGCAGCCTGAAAATTAGCTGAGTGTCGTCAGCGTAGCACTGGAAATTTGAGCAGAAGATGGCAATGCAGTGGGAGAGAGTTGCCAGGTATTGGTTGAAAAGCCAGGGTCAGAGGTTAGAACCCTGAGGGACACCACAGGTAGATAGGAAGATAGATGATAGGAAGGACCCAAGTTGGACCTGGGAGGGTCGGTCGGAGAGGAAAGAGGTCAGCCAAGCCAGAGCCTGATCAGTGATACCCAGGTTATCACGGAGACGGTTGAGCAAGATGGTATGGTTGACTGCGTCGAAGGCAGAAGAGAGATCAAGGAGGATGAGGACAGAGGGAATGTTAGAGTCAAGGTTGGAGAGAAGATGTTCATGGATGTTCAGGAGAGCAGTTTCCGTGCTTCTGGCTGCTCTGAAGCCAGAGTGGTGGTCGTGGAGACAGCCAACAGAATCAGAGTGAAGGTTAAGCTGCAAGATGGCCAGCTTTTCCAGGAGTTTGCCCAGAAAGAGAGTGATGGAGATTGGGCGATAGTTAGCGGGATTGGAAGGATCCGCTGTGGGTTTCTTGAGAAGAGGATGCACATGGGATTGCTTCAGCGAGGAGGGGAAGGATCCGGAGGCAAAGGAGAGGTTGCAGAAGTCAGCAAGGGCTGGAGCAAGGGTATCAATATGGTCCTTGATGGATTTGGAGGAACAGGGATGAACTTGTTTTGATGAGGCTTTCATAGACCGGCCTTGTCTAGCGACCTCATCAGGGAGAAAAGAGGAAAGGGCGAGAAGGAGGGTGGTAGTGTGTCTGAGGGAGGGTCAGAAGTTACAGATGTAGAGAGGGGTGAAGCAGATAGGGAGGAGAGGGTGGATAGGATGTCTTGAGTTTTAGAGATAAAGTGAGAGGCAAGGGCATTGCAGAGGGCCTGGGAGGCAATAGGGGGCTTAGAGACTGCAGCAGGGTTGGCCAGCTCCTTGCAGATTTTAAAGAGTTCGGCCGAGTTGTTAGATGCTGCAGAGACACGGGCTTGAATGTGTGCTCTCTTCTTAGTGCGAACAGAGAGTCGGTATTGCCTTTGGAGCAGGTGACAGGCCAGTTTGTCAGAGAATGAGCAAGAAGTTCTTAATTTCCTCTCAGCCGCCCTGCACTTACTTTTAAGTGTGGCTAGGTCAGAGTCAAACCAAGAGTTGGGCTTCAAACGGATCCTCATGACAGGGGCAAGAGCATCTAGAGTATCAGAAATAGAGGAGTAGAGAAGGGCCAGGGCTGTGTCAGGGTGTGAATCAGCTAGTGGGGGTGAGGGATGAGAGAAGGTGGCAGCGAAAGCCTCAACTGACACACGCTTCATGGGCCGGATGTCCATGAAAGTAGGTGTGTAGGAGTAGGCTTGGCTTGGGGGAGGAGAGTGAGAGATGAGTGGAGAGGAGGCAGTGATCACTCTATGAGAGTGGGGTAGTCAGAGAGGTAGAGAGGGGGAGGCCAGAGGAGATCAAGACATCAAGGGTGTGTCCTGCAGAGTGTGTAGGGCTAGGCAGGAGGATGGAGAGAGAGAGGGAATCGCAGAGGTTGCGAAAGAGCAGAGATGAGGAACAGAGAGAATCGAGGTGGATGTTTAGGGCCCCAAGGAAGAGGAGTTGGGTGGTTGCAAGCAGGAGGGCGGATGAGAGGTCAGTCCAATCTGAGAGAAAAGAGGTGATTTGACCAGGGGGGCCGGTAGAGAGTAGCAATAGAAGAGAGTGGTTAGGAGAGATAGAGAGCCTGCAAACAAGGCATTCAAAGGAGGGGTAAATCTGAGTGGGAATGATAGTGACAGGAATCCACTCCGGGAAGATCAAGGCTACACCACCTCCGGGCCGGGAGAGTCTGGGTGCAGAGAGGATCCTGTAGCCATCAGGGAGGAGAGTGTCAAAGCTTGTGACAGAGCTGCCCGTGAACCATGTCTCAGTAAGACCGAGGACATCAAGGTCAAGTTCTTTGAGGAGGTGACAGATGTCAGAGGAATGTTTGACAGCGGAGCAAGAGTTGAGAGTGGCCAGAAGCAGAAGGTTGACAGCCTTAAAGATCTTCTGGGAGGGGTACAAGGTACGCCCTGCGGAGGGGAGGAGGAAGCCTGTAAAGGGGCAGAGAGATAGGGAGGAGTGTGCAAGGTAGCAGAGGAGTGAGAGGAAGGTATGCAAGAGTTGAGAGGAAGTTGATGAGGCTAGAGAAACGCCTATCAAAGAAGTGGTGATTGGCCTGAGGACCTTGGACTATGACAGTGCCATTTAGGTAGACATTAATGATGACTCTAGAGGAGTGAAAGGAATCCATGAGGACATCCCAGCGAGTGCCACCGTTAATGGGAGAGGAGGAGACAGGACAAAGCACAGAGATCATATGCGGGGTCCATAGATCTGGTGAAGGAATGACAAAAAGGATGTCGGTGAGGGTCTGTCTTGAAGAGGAACTGGCAATAGGGAGACCGGGGTCAGAGACCAGGATATCCTTTTTGAAATTCTTCTTTCCAGATTTAGTGAGAAGGGAGGGATAGTTGATAGAGAAGCAGTTTGAGTAAATGGGAGAAAAGTGAGCGCCATAGGAGGGAGGGTAGAGGAGGAAGGTCGAGGAAGTAGGCAGGTACAGTGGTATGGAACAGTCACTGGGCTCGCAGGTTACAGTCAATGGGCAAAGTTAAAAGCAAAATACATCCAAGTTTGACTTTCCAGTTAAAAGCAAAATACATCCAAGTTTGACTTTCCAGTTAAAAGCAAAATACATCCAAGTTTGACTTTCCAGTTACATTTAAGAGCATGTTGATAGGAAAAGAAAAGTGTGGGTGAGAAAGGAAAGGTGAGTAAAGAAGGACTAGGTTAGTACAAAGAGGTTAAACTGAGAAAAACAGGCAGGGATAAGAGGGTATGTAACCCATGATGAGTGAGGTGGGAAAGTCAAGATAGTCTGTGGGCGTAAACCAGAAGGAGGGTTGGGGTGTAGTAGAAATGCGGCCAGTCAGCAGGCAGGAAGCAGACAGGGGCCTTTGTGTGGGCCTTTACTGCTCAGGACCGGCTCTCGCCAACCCGGTTGCAGCAATTGGCCTATCTAGGCCTGGTTCGCCAATGGGGGTGGGAGTCAGGCCAGACCAGGTGGAGAGGCAGTCAGAACCACCACAGAGTGGCCATCTTAGAGGGGCCAGGAACACACGTGCAAAGTAATGCACAAAGGTGGTTAAGCAGCCACCAATTGCACAGAAAAGGGTTCAAGTTAGGAGAAATGCAGATGATCTGCAAGTGCCATGCCCCCAGATGCAGATGGCGATTTCCAGACCTCGCCGTCCGAAATATATATATATTTTTTCGAAGCGCTGTAAAATAAGCGCAATTTCACTGCTTACCCCTGAAAGGGTCCAGGATGGGTCGGGAGGCTTGCAGAGCAGGGTGAAGGCAGGAGCAGTTTAGGAACAGGCTCAGAGTTGAGCTATGAGGAAGCAGAAGTGAAGAGGAGCCCTCAGATGGGACCGTGGTAGTCTGTGCCTGATCCCGCCCCTTGGGATCAGGCACAGACGTGCACAAGCGCAACGTGTCTTCATTTATTTTTGTTTGCCCGTTTTTCTTAGGGTTCAAATAAATCTCCAAATAATACTTCTCTTTTTCTCATCGCATTTCATCCAGAATGACACACTGTCAGTCTGAAGATATACTTCCCATGCACACATGCAAGCTAACATTTGAATTTGGGTTATATCTGCACAACATGATGTTGCGCTTTTGCACTACACCACAGTAGCATTGGACTGAATTCCAATGAAAAGCCTAAGACTAACATGTATAAAGTTAAACTAATATCCCCTAACCTCTAACATAACCCTATTAACATTTAGAAAAGATCACTCCATGCCTTTTATGTACAAGCTTTAGTGCAGATTGTTAAACTGAATGTGATGGCACACACAGGCTGTGCAGAATCAAATCCAGTTTTAGCTTGTATGTGTTGTGTGTATTATTAATACTGACATATACTAGATACAGCACAGTGTCTCACATCTGAATCTCACACCATATGTTCACTAATGGGATTCATTTTCATCTATGTTGAAATGTGGCGACTAACTGAACTTCTGAGCCTTGGCTGAAATTTCAGAGTCCCCGCTCCATACAGGCCCCTGGGTAGAATGCTGGCACCAGTAAATGTAATTAATCTGTCAGCAACATTTCAACGGTTTCTTCTCTACTAGGAGTAATCTGTCGAGACAAAACTTTTATACTCCTTGTTTACTCTCACAAATACCCTTGAAATTCCCCCCCCCAAAACTCCTGCTGCCCTGTGAGCATCTGATTCTGTGTGTGTAGGTGTGAGAGGCATGTCCATCGTTCTCAACGTCACTCTCTTGTGCGGGGACAAGTGATGGTCTTTACTGGATTGCATTCTCAGACTAATCAAAGCCAAAGAGAGGCAATGCAGCTAGTCCCTCCTTAATGTTGTACATATTTTAGACAGTTTAATCTTTAATATAGTCCATTCATATTCTCTACAATTCCGTTGGCCTAAGGATGATATATTGAGCACAGTGTGTGCCTTATCCCCAAAAGGGATGCTATCTCTCAGAGCACTTTTTTAAACAAGTTAGTTCCATTACCAGACTTTAGTACCTCTCACACCCACCAGCTAGGAAGTACCTTCTGTACCAAAAATGTGGCTGCTGATTTTGCATTTGGTTGTGCACAGGAAACAGTCTCAAGATAACGTGAGAACAGACACACTAGAGCAGTAAGGTAACAGTAATTTCTGTAACTGTTAAGCATAAAACTGTAGTTGAAGTGAAGTTACCAGAAAGGCCAATGGGAACAGCGAAATGTGCCATGCAAAATCCTAGAAGTCTGTCCAGTGTTGTAAAGATGACACATCGTAACATTTGCCACAGATGTCCTAATGAATTCAAGCAGATTGTGGACAAACCATTCATCCCGAATGTAGGCAGCAATGCTCTGTTTTGAAACATTCTCAAAAGCAACCACAAGTAACTCCTGTGGCATTACTAATTTTACTGTAACATTTTGTCTCCAAATCAAATTAGTCAGTTACTCTAAACACCCCTTTTGACCCAAAGCTCTGTCATGCATCAATATTCCCTGTGGAAAAAGTGGAAATGACACCATTAAAATTCATTCTTTCCCTTTCCAACATGAAAGCTCACTGGTCTATCATTATTCACCCACCCCACCGGTCAAGTTGTTTCAAAAATGCCTGCCATCTTTTCTTCCTTTAAATTCACTCCTACTTCATCAAACGTGGCATTACTTCAAATCTGAATGCTTGCAGGTGTGCATTGCAACTACCTGAAGCCGTGTAATAGTAAGTGCTATTCCAAATTTCTCCCTTCAATAACATGCGGCAGTCTGCATTTAAACATGCAGCAAGATACCATTTCCTCATGGCCATGCCGCCTCTTTAATACCACTGTGCTAGTCGCAATCCCCATATATCTAATCTAAATAAATCTCGAACTCTCAGTTTGAGTCGGGATCCCTACGAGATTAATGCTAATCTCTTCTATCGTGAAGGGATACACAATTGTAAGCCAGCTTTCAAGGCAAACCATCTCAACATTCTGATTGCAGAGGACAATCTGCATTAGATAAATACAGAATAGACTCTTTCTGGTATTTGCCTTTGTCTAGGTGTATTACTTGAAAAACAATACTTCTTTTTCAACTAGTACCTCATCCTGCATTGCATCTACAACACAACACGTGCATCATCCTGCATTTCTCATACGACACATCTCGTGCCTCACCTTACAACCCCTTCTATACGCAAAATGTGCATCAGAATCCAGCCTGCTTTACCTATGCAATATTCAGCCATTCCTAAGAAAGGAAGTAAATTAAAATGGTAAGCACACCTTCCATTTGGTTTTCGCTGAACTGTATTGTTATGCAAGATTCTGTTCTCTTCTGTTGACATTGCCTAACTGTAAACCCCTGTTTCTCATTCTTTCTAAATTCTAGGTACTGAACTGCCACAGAAGACCGTATTCTCCCTGTACCACGCTGAAAAGTCAGAAAACCGATCCTTGAAATCCCACTACTATCCTTCCGCATTTTATCTCGGATCATCTCACTTCTTCTATAAATGGGTTTTCTTCCCCCAGAGGGTTTCCCTTTCCCCTGTCTCCATATATCAGGGCCAGTGGTGGAGCTCCCCATAACTTCTTATTGTACCTATATTCCATCAGGTAAGGGTTATGTGAACCAACCTCAGTTAAATTTTAAATGTCAATACTAATTTGATACAATCATAACAAGCTCCTTCTCTTCCTGGTGGACCTGTTCTTGTAGCTCAGTTATCTGTGTAAGTGGTGATGCAGTGCATGAGATTGCTAGCTCCAACTGTTGGTTTACCACCTCGGGATATGCAGTACCATCTGGGTGCCTGTGACATACTGCTTCTTTGGTGGCTTTTTCTGCTGCATCTTTGCCAAGATTAACAGGTTCTATATTTTTGGTCTGGGCAGCACATTTAACCACTACTACGAGTGTTGGGTGGACAGGGTTTAAGTTAATATTTCCAATAATGCTGCATTCTGCAAAGGTGATCCATCGGACCTCCGAAATCCCCTTTTTTTCCATGTGGATAACACTGAATGTACGGTGGTGTTCACGTATGTGGAATCCAAATAAATCGTCACTAAGTACTCTTAAGAAACAAATGCTTCAATTAATGCAATGAGCTCCACTGCCTGAGCTGAGTAATGTGTTGGCAATCTTTTTTGAACTACAACCTCATATTCCCCATCTACACGGTGCAACACTGCTGCACATGTGTGTCTCTGGCCAGTCTCCAGATCAAGCGTTGATTACCCATCAACAAAGAGGATCTCTATTTCCTCAACAGCATCCTCCATTGCTCATATTAAATCATCTTCAGTACTTTCAAAGGTGACACAATCTTCCTCACCTTTATCAACAGGTATTGCACTAAACTTGCCAAGGTTCACTGTGCTGCATCTGATACGGTGAATGGATGGGCTGGACAAAATCACTACATGTGCAGAGGCCCTTTGTGTGGTTACAGTGGAATAAGATTGCTAAAGAATTGCAAACACTGTGTGTTCTACAAATAATATCACTGAGCACCCCATAGTGAGTGTTGAGGACTTTTCAATGGCAAAGGCCACAGTGGTCAATGCCTCTTCGGAAGGCAGTGGGCCCTGCCTGTTTGCTGATCCAATACACTATTCATTACTTGTCTGTTGGAATGTAAGAAAAAATACAATTCTTTTGTGTAATCAGGGGTTTTTAGTACTGGTGCATATTGTATGGCATTTTGTAGTTCCTCAAATTTCTCCTGTCCATATGAGAGACCCTTTCCTTTTCTGTGCTTCTTTGAGTCCCTACAGTAAAGGCTTTATGTAACTGGAATAGTCAAAAACCCATGCTCTAAATAGTTTCACAAACCCAAAAACCATTGCATTTTCTTGACAATAGTGGGTTGTGGTGTGTTCTGTACTGCTGCTGCTCTTTCCAGTGTTACTCTTTTAAATGCTGATGATATTTTTTGTCCCAAATGTACCTCCTTTTTCTGTAAGTATTGACTTTTGTCCTTTTCTACTTTGCAACCTTTGTCATGCGAGCAGTGTCAACAGTGACTGAATCTGCTCTACACAGATATTCAGTTGTGCTGCACACCAGAAGGTCATCTACATACTGAATGACAATACTCAGTACTTGTTTATTGCCCATATCCATGTGTAGTACTCTTTTAAAAATACTGGGGGACTCACACTATCCTTGAGGAAGTCTGGTGTGCAAACCTTTGCCTGCGATAGATAAACTCAGTGATAAATTGACAATTGGGGTTCAATAGAATAGAAAAGAACACATTTTCACATCAAAGTTGGTATATTGAAAAGAATTGTGGTGGGGTTAGGTACAACTGGGAGCTTCAACAATGTTATTCCAGTGGCGTAAATCCTGTATCGTCCTACTCTTTTGCTTTATTGATAGGGTATATCACTGTGTAACACAGGGAGTCTGATGGCACTTTGATGCCATAATGCAACAATAGTCTCATGTATCCCCTCATCTGCCTCTCTGGACAATGAACGCTGTCACATTAAGGGTAACACTGCTTCCTGCTTCTGCTTGATGCATACTTCTCCTTTGCTCTTCAGGATCCCTACATCATGCATTTAGCAAAAAGTATAGGACAAGGGACATTCTTATGCTGGATCCCTATTTCACATGGTATACAAACCTCTAGTATCATTTTGACATAATTGTCAGCATCCTGAAACAGTTGGTCATTTGATATCCAACTCAATGGATGGGACAGGTCAATACACAAAACTTTACATCACTCATCTCCCTGTTTGCCGGCCCCTATGAGCACTATGTTTGAAATCACAGTCAACACCCCCTCCAAATTTAACGTGATAATGGTATCTGGAGCATGATCTTGGAGCACAGATGGTCTATAGAAAAATATTGATGGCACCCACCATGGATTGTTTCTGATACCTGGCACCCAACTCAGCAACACTGTTGCCCCATACATGAACAAATGCAGGTATAAAGGTATTTCTCTATTGGAGCCATCCCGGTACAATGCTTGTGTTATTGCCAGGACCCTAGCATAACGAATTCCTGCTGTGGAGCACACTATCCCTTCTTCCAAAAATGAAATTGTCATATTCAGCTTGCTTAACATATCCCTGCCTAACAAATTCACTAGTTTAGCAGTTGAAAACAATAGCAGAGCTAACACCTCTTGGTTACCTACCGTGATGGTTAAGTCTTCTGTACATGGAACCAAATGTATTGCTCCAGAGAACCCTTGTGTGTCCATTACCTTTCCTAAAAAAGGGAATCGCCCTTCCATTGTACATGATTTTGTTGCACCTGTGTCAAACATGAAAAGCAAATATGTGTTGCCCATCTCCATACGTTCAGGTTGGCAGTGACTGATAGAACTGGACATGTGAGAGCTCCCTATGGGCTGTCATAATCTGGGTATTTGTTTGACCCTGCGTATACATAGGGGTTATCACACACCACCCTCCCCCCTTGGTATTGTGTCAAGGCATATCTATCCCACACCTGTAGTGCTGTCTGTTGTGTTTTTTGTGGTGCATACATGAGTGCACTATTGGGTGCTGGCTGCTGCATCTACTCTGGCTGCATGTGTTGTGGTAATGGCATGTGATCCTGATAATGGGACTTCTGTCCCTGCTGGTATACCTGTGAGGGTGCCGTGCCATAGGGGGCACTCAGAAGCATCATCCAATGCTGTTGTGAATATGTGACCGCAGCCACCGGTCTGCTAGTATATGTGGAGGGATCATACACAGGTGTTTGCCTGCTCCTACAATCTTACGTAAAGGGGCCTATTCTCCCACATGGCCAACACAGGCCTGGCCCATCAAATCTTGGTCCCATCCCTCAAAGTCCTCCTCTAACTCCTCACCCTCTTTGAAATCCCCCTCTCTCTCTTTGAAACCTGCCTGATATACTCCATAATAACCTCTGTAGTACTATCTGTTATCTGGAGAGCCTTCATACTCTTCAATCCACTCTGGTATCATTCTTGTTTCCACCGGTGCTATCCATGGTTCTATCTGCCCCACAGGCAGGCCCATAATCACTGCTCCTTCAATGCTCAAATATGCTAATGTCTTCTGTGCTAACTTAGCTTCAGCCTTCTGTGCATTGCCCACCACTTCCTTCTCTTTCTACTGCCTTCGCCTGCAATGATGTACTATCATTGACTGAATCTTTGCCAAACACTGCGCCTTGGCCCCTACTACCTTGTCCAAGTCTTTCTGCACCTTTTTGGGAAATCCTCTCTTCAACATATTATAGAATATTGCTATAGTCTCATCCCATGGTTCCCCTGCCTCTTCCCTCCACATCTCCTGAATCTTGAGTATATATTGTGGTGGGTCTTTGTCCTATTTCATAGTACGTGCCAATATTGAGTTTATGTATGGTGTGTCGGAATATGCTGCTCTTAGGGCAGCCCACACTTAAGTCTGACAATCATTAAAATGTACCCCATCATGATTGTCATTGACCATGTGTAGCCCTGGGAAGCCTGTTTTTTTCCCAAATATCATCTGCTTGATCTACTAATAGTGCTGAGAAAAATCATTTCATGTCTCTTACCGCTAGTGTAATGCCTATGAACCTATGAACTGTTTTTCAAGAGTATATGTCCACTTGCCTGCTCCTGCCATGAACAATGGCAGTGCCTTCATCAAGTGTTTTCTATCCATATCTGGAAAGGGCACATAAGGTACCCTGCAAGGACTTTATGTAACAATGGAAACTGTGTTCCCAAATGGTTGGCTGGGAAAAAGTGTCCTCGCTCGCTTCCCCCTCACCACCATCATGTGGCCTGGTTTCGCTCTAAATCTTGGAACCAACAGATTCTATACTCTCCGAGTCATCCTGGGTGACATATAATCTCCCTGCTCCTCATCTGTGCCCCATTGCTCCTCCTCTGCTGCTTCTGCATCAACATCTGATCCGATAAACTCATAGGGTAAATTGCACGCTCAAGGGAATCCAGCTCCATACCTCTCATCGTTGTGACCCTCCTCTTTCTTTTCAACATGTACTTCCCTAATAACGGTACTATCAATCCTAAATAAAATATCTCCCACTCTCCATTCATCAGTACCTATTGGCTCTCCTCGCTGCCTTCCCTTTCTTGCTTTTCTTGCGCCAGCTCTACCTTTACAGCGCTGTTTCTAAATCTCTTTGTGCTCTATCTTCTGTTTCCATAACTAATGGGTTGCATGTGTATTTGCTGCTGGGGGCTGCTGAATTTTTCATAGGCTGTGGGGGATCTCTGCAGCAGGGCTGCATGGGGAACACACTCAGGGTTGGTCTAACCTGTGGCTTTTGCATAGGGTAACACCCATGTGGGGGTGGTCGGGCTCTGGGGGTTGTCGGTGTATCACAGGATGCAGGGACTTCACTAGGTGTGGGGGTGTCAAAGGGTGCTTGTATTCCAGTTTCTCCCCTTTTAGGTCATCAGGGACGTCTTCCAAATACTCAACCATCCTCCAAATCTCCAAAATACCCTTTCTATTCTTCAGCTTCCTCCCCTTATATGTTGCAGCTATATATGTGTACATGTGGCCCAGAACATCTTTATTGTTTGCTCCTTCTTTGGGCCGTGGCTTTTACATCACTCCTCTTGTGTCCGTGAGCCACTCCCTATGATATTTCATAATCTTCTCCTGTACAGTGGAAACACTGTACACAAGAATTCGAGTGGGGCGAGGGAACTCATAGTTGCGTCTGATCCCGCCCTCGTAATCTTTTGTTTCCTAGACAATTATCTAGTGGCACTGGTCTAAGCCACCCTCCAAATGCTGCCCACACTCCATGCTACCCCTTCCTATTCTCTTCACAACTCACACGTATCTTACCTCACCAATCTTCACACCACTCACTGAAACCCCACCAGTACACCTCATCAAAACTCCCAAAACCTCTTAAATCATAGGTCAGTAATTCCGCAATTATACACACAATGATTTAACCCCTTCCTCAGCCTCCTCTGAGACACAAGGGTATGTATCTCCCAACACCCCCTTGAGCCATGCAAAGGGATCCCAGGACCACCATATAATGGGCCTACACAGCAAAATCACTCTTATTTACACAATGGTTTAGACCCTTTATCTATTCCCTTGCCTCGGGAAGAGGGAATTCACCTACTCACACTCCGTTTTGCAGGGTGAAGGGATGTATATTGGACCTCATCTCTTATTTTAATTGCAGTTCTGCTTTTTATGATGTAATTTTTCCTCTCAGCGATGGAGATCCCTCTGGCCACCTTTATATATATTGCCAAGTGGCCTTTTACAACCCACACACTCACCCTCAATTCACTTCACACAAACACGCTCCCCTTGTTTTCTCCAGCAAAGGGGCACTTATATCTATGTGTTTTCCCAAGTTTCTCCCATTCAGGGTCCCCTCAATGGACTGCACAATCTGGGAGCAGCATCTTGCTCCAAAGAGCAGTGAGGCCTTGTGGCAACATTGCCTTGGCGAATCTCTTCAAGTCATACATGCGGACAGGTCACTGCAGAACGCCTGGGACACCCCCTGACTTCACTGAGAGTCTGGGATCACATTGGGGTCAACAGTTTGCAAAGAGAAATGATAGCCCAAAACCTGAGCAGTAAAAATAATCCAAAAGGCCAAATAAGCAGAACACTTCTTTGCAAGGGAAAACACAGTTGTTTACATGCAAAAAGGTCTCAGACGGCCCCATAGAACCAAACTGATATAGAGCTCATCACCTCTCAAGACGTTTCAGGTTATACAACAGAAATCGGCAGATTAACAATACTGTGCATCATAATGAATACAACATAATCCCAGTAAGCTCATTGGCTAGTACCTATAAAACATACTAATGCACCCCTTAGGTCCCTGGACTGATTGGTCACACCTGATCTTAACCCACTCCCCTAAACCCGTGGTCTACTACATCTTCTCCTTGTCCATTGGCATTGCAAGTACATATGCCCTATTCTCATGAATTTGTCCATCAAAGGGTGCATCCCTTCTGACGTCTCCCTGTCCCCAGAATCCATTACCGCCACGTTCAAACCTTGGAGCTGGATACAATTAGCGTTTATCTGTGCAGTGCGGGTGCCTCTGACCTGGGCTTCGTTCCTGGGGAACGGAAAAGGGAATTTGTTTTCTGAAGCCAAGCTAAACAGAGCCACAGCTTCACATCAGGGTATGCGTTCCATTCTGTTCATGGTATACTAGGCCTTAACATTTGATATGGTGACACTTCTGTTATGTTAACACACTGATCTCACTTCTACCGCAGTACTGTATGATTCCATCTTCCACCGTTTTCAGCTCTTCCCACACACCTCACTACAGACCATACCTATGATATGATATAATATGATATGGCATTTAAAACGAGCCTATACACAAGTGTTTACGACAACTAAACACAGGTTCTGTAATAGAGCCATATCTATAACCTTTGGAATAACATAACATCATTAATACATGTGTTGTTGGTCTCTCTGTGTTGCTATATGTGAGTATCTAATATGTGTGAAGCCTAACTAAAACATACATGCACCTTCTGCTGCGCAAACCTCTGTCTGCTCCCAGGATAATACGTGCTAATAGGTTTTCCCCAATTTGAACCTTTTTTGCCTGGCTGGGACCCTGTACGTGCATCCTAACACATGGTCCCTCTAAATTGGAAATGTTACTAAAGATTGATTAAAACATTTTATTTAAAAAAGAAATGCTATTTACGGCCTACTTCCATTCAGTTTCCCATATATAAAAAGTGCAATTTGCGGCAAACCGTAGCGCAAAAAACGCTGGATGGATTTTTACCAAATAAGAAACTACTTGGGCACAAAGCGTACTCAATTTTCGGGACTGGTTTGGGGTAAATCCATCCAAGTCGTTTTTAAAATATTTGACCGAGAAGGGGGTGCCCGCTGCTCCCAAACAAATAGCTATATCTTTCAAAATGAAAAGCCACCATTTTTTTGCTTCATGCAATAGATTTCTGTAGTTATATATGGGAAATGTGAAAACAAAAAATGTTCAAAAGAGTGATAAGGGGTAATGGGAGAGTGGCAGGGAGGGAAAAAGGAACTGAGGGGAATAGGGGTCCATGAAAAGAGGAGGGGCCACTTGCTGAGTGCCTGCGAGGAAAAGAACGCAATTTGGATTTTCGAAATTGATCGGGGGAATACCCTGGGTATCCCACAGGCATGAGTAGTGTGTTGCCCTTATATTTGTAGTTTGTTGCAATTATTGAGGGAATCCCATGTGAATCGGGAGAGAGTGAAAAAAAAATGTACACCTGCAGTGATCACATCTACTAGGAAGATGGTAAGAGGTCTTTGTGATACTGGCCACGGCCAAAGGAGGACGGCCATGGCTAGTGGGCCTAGAAGAAACGTATTGGTGCAACATGTACAGTTGCCATGGCTCAAGGCTTTGGATAGTGGGCCCCAAATAAACATATTGGTGCATGGGCCACAAAAAAAATTAATTGGTGCAATATGTACAGTGCGGCCGTGGCAACTTGCTTTGGCTGAAGGCAATGGCTAGCGGACCACAAATAAATGTATTGGTGCAAAATGTACTGTGGCCAAGGCCAAAGGTCGTGGCCACTTACCATGACCGAAGGCCATGGCTAGTGGTCCCCAAAGAAAACTGTTGGTGCAACATGTCCATGGCTTAAGGGTATGGATAGCGGGACCCGAATTAACCTAGGAGTGCAAAGTGTACAGTGGCCATGGCCGAAGGCCAAGTCTAGTGGGCCCCAAACAAACATATTGGTGAAACATATACAGTGGCCAAGGCTGAAGACTTTGGCTAGTGGGCCCCAAAGACACCTACTGTCACAACATGTACAGTGGCCACAGACTTGACTAGTGGGCCCCAAAGAAACGTTAGAACCACAAAACCCTTGAAATTCAGCGAAACAACTTTAGTTATGAGAGAATAAAGAGATCAGATTTAATGCTACAAAGCCCCTGAAATTCAGCATTCACATTTAAAGCAATTCCGCCTTAACTTTGCGCCCCTGTTGCACAGCGTATGACCACAATGATGACATCACAGATGAAATCTGCCATTTATTAAATGTATGTATTTTTTATTTACTGAGCATTTGTTTGGCACTTATGCAACAAGTAAATTGTGGTTCAAAGCGTCCCCACGGCAACAGGGAGGGAACATGGGATTGAAAACAATATATACACTTGGGGAATAAAGACAAACCTACTAGGCCTTGTTAGTATTCAGAACATGCAAGTGCAAAGAGAGAAGAGGGGAGGATAGAGTGGGGGTAAGTGCTTGAATGTCTGGGCTTTTGGGTGAGCAGCACATGCAAGTCACAAGTATAGTAAGTGCTAGGGAGCGTTGAGCTGCAATAAGTTTGTAAGTGAAGGCCTACAGTGGGGGTAGGCCAGTGGGTTCTGAGGCAAGTGCTGTGTGTAGACAGAAGATGGGGCGACTAGGTGTGGGAGGCCAGGGCCCGGAGTACACATAAGGGCCCTGGTCACCAATCATAGCAACTGCGAGGTTAGCAGAGGAGGGGAGAAGGGAAGGAGGAAGTGAAAAGGAAAGTCTTCAGGAGCTTTGGGAATTTGAGGAGGTCTTGCTCAAGATGAAGAGGAAGGGGGAGGCTGTTCCACAAAAGGGAGCCTGCTGAAGCAAGAGATCAGCTTCCAGCCCTCTGTTTAGCAAAATGCTTTGCACAAAGAGAGTTGGTACCATAGGAACGTAGAGGTCTAGAGCGAGAATATTTAGTGATAGCAAGTTGCAAATAGCACGGTCCCGGCCCCAGACAGCCTTGTGGATAATGTAGAGGGATTTTTATTTAATCTGTGCAGCAACCAGAGCCAGGTACAAGTTTTTAGGGCAGGAGAGATGCTGTCCCAGGGCTTGAGGCCAAGGAAAAGTCTTGCTGCCCTATTCTGCATTAGCTGGAGTGATCATAGAGAGGAAGAGGTTAGATTCAAGAGTAGGCTATTGCAGTAGGTAAGCCTAGAGAGAACCAGAGTCTGGTAACATTGAGCTTCTGGAAGAAAGTGATGAAAAGGAGAATTCCTTTGGGTAGGAAGAGTTCAAAGTTGGACCTCTTGGCAATGTCCTGAATGTGAGGGAGGAAGGATTGAGAGGAGTCAAAGATGACTCCAAGGTTTTTGGCTTTGGATGAAGGAGAAGGGGGAGAGCCCATAGAGGATGGCCAGAGTGAGGGGAAGAAAGAGGGAGCAAGGGTCCCATTAGGATGGATCACACTCTTGCTGACATTGAGGCAGAGATCATTGGAAGTTCACCAGGACTGGATAGCAGATATGCACTCCGGTTTGATGGAAGAAGCAAGGTGTTCAGCAGAAAGTTTGAAGAATAGTTGAGTGTCATCTGCATAGCACTGGACGTTGGGGGAGAAGGAGGAAATGATGTATGCCAGCAGAGCAAGGTAAGTGTTAAAGAGCCTGGGGGAGTGGTTGGAGCCAAGGTTAAATTGTGCTGCCCTGGTGAGATCACTAATTTCATCATACATGACATCACTGATGGCATCACTAATGACATCATACATGGCATCAACAATATCAAAGGTTTGATTCATTACATTTTAAAATATGACAATTCTGCTTTGTTGCATACCATGTATGTACATATTCCATAATTAAACAGTACATTCTATTGTGCCTGGTGTCTTTGAATGTCACCTATGGTGCACAATCATGTAGTATAAGTAACAGGTTTTTTTTGTATATCAGCCACTCCTGGAGTTGTTAGATACTATACTATTACAATGTACACAGGCACGTACTTTCATTTATATGTGTTTTTTTATTTATAAAATGTGTCATTTAGAAAATAATGTGTTCATGTAATGTTATTACGGTAAGGAGAATTGTACATTTTAATACGAACATTGACCATTTTCATAAGTTACTATTAAACATGTTTCTCCTTCTATCTCCTTTTATTTTTTGTACTACTATTTACATATTTATATACATATTATATTATGTTTGAAATGCATGAAATAGATTAACCTGAATCAGGTACTTTCAATGAAATTAAGTACTGTAATTGCTTACTAATAAATGAAATTCAAAACATTTGTATAACGTTACATATTTTATTTTAAATTGTATAAGTTGAGAAGTACTACAAAAGAGTGTTCCACACCTAATCATATGATAGGTGTGCATGACTTCATTGTATCATGTCATGTTGTTATGTTTTTATCTGTATTAAAATTAAATGTTGTAGCCCCCCTTAGCATGAGGCGAGGCTTTACCAGAATGTGCTCTGCACCAAATGTTATTTTCTATGACCACTTGCACACCTGACTCAGCCCCCGTACCATGAGGCAAGGCTTTACCACACTTTGCACTGCACCATATGTTTGTTTTCTATGACCACTTGCACACCTGACATAGCCCTCCCGTTACATAAGGTGAGGCTTTCGGTTGCATGCTTTCAAGATATACCAATTATCCCTTAACATTTATGATTGGTCCTGCCCACTGAGGAGTGTGTTTTCGCACTTACTGTAACTAGCGCCTAGATGCCTGAGGGGTTTGTGCGCTGATATAAATGTAAAAAATAAATAAAAAATAAAAATAAAATTAGTCTAGCTTTGAGACTCGCTAAAATAGGCTTTTCTATTTGCCATAACAGGTAATACATATGCCGCTCAATATTTCGTGGCCACTGTGGGTTGATGCCACAGATTAAGGACAATGTGCCATGAACTTCTAGGTTTGGTAAATAGGAGAAGGGTAATGCAAAGACAGATGGCATAATGTACGGTGCTCTGGACCCAGGTATGCCAGCTTATTAGATACTATGTTGCTCAAAACTAGTTCACACCTCAATTTCCATGCAAAACACAAGCAACACCAAACTTTTAACATATATATTCAGTGAAAAATATTTAGTTATAGAGAGTTAAAATGATCAAATTTAACACATCAAAAATCCTTGCAATTCAGCTGATGTGTGAGGTGATGTAATTTTGTATGTCATTCTAATCCATTCTGTTATATAATGTATGTGCTCATGGGTTTTGCAACAGGAGGATGCCGAGCTAAGATTTTCATTGCTTGCCACATCTGCTACATTTCAAGGGTTTTGTTGCATTACATCTGATCACCATAACACTCTGATAAGTAAAGAATGTTCACTGAATTGTAAGGGTTTTGTTATACTATGGTTTCTTCAGGGCCTACTAGTCATGGCCTTTACCCATCGTTAGTGGCTATGGCAAGTCCACTAGTGATGGCCTTCAGTCGTGACCACTGTACATGTTGCGCAAATATGTTTCTTTGGGTTCCACCAGCCATGGCCTCCGGCCGTGGCCACTGTACATGTTGCAACAATACGTTTCTTTGGGGCCCACTAGCCAATGACTTTGCCCATGGCTAGTGGTCATGGCAGAACATGTTCACCATTGTTTCCTAAAGAAATATTGGCCCCTGCCTAGTAGATTTGATAACAGCAGGTGTTAAATAATTCCCCTCTCTATTAACACAAACATTTCCCTGAAATCAATGCCAATTATGCTTATTCCTGCGATAAAGGAAAAAACACCAGAAAATTAAAAACTCTACCCTGCCTCCTAAGCACTCATTATTTGTCCCCTCTTTCTTTCTTAGTCCCCGACTCTATTTACTTCCATTTTCACTCCCTGGCCCTCTCCCATTACCCCCAATCACTCTTCGGTCCATGTAACATATATTTTTTTGCATAATTCTCTTGCAGTGTTACTGCAGTAATCTCGCAATATTCCCTCATTATTCCCCCGATCTATCGATGCCTGAGTCCCCAGACCACCCTCCATCCCCAACATCACATGGTATCCCCTATCCCAATTTCGCCCCTAGCCTGCTGCAATTGCAATCCTTTTCCTCCTCCAAATAGCATTGTGAGCACTTTTCATTTTCAGCTTCCCCCGATATTATAGCAGAAATCACTTGCATTGAGCAAGAAAATAATAGCGGCTTATTTCTTTCTCTGCTGCAAATCACCATGGACAATATATAAACGTGTTTGGGGAGCAGAGCACCCCGCCTTTTTCTTTGAATATTTTAAAATGTACTGGACAGAAATACACCAAACCAGCAAAGGAAATATCTGCAACTGTTTGTGGCCAAGTTGTTATTTGGTACAAATCTGCCCAGTGGTTTTCATGATACAGCTGTTCAATTGATGCACCTTTTTCTCTGTAGGAAAATGCATGGGACTAAACCTAAAATAGAATTGTGTTTGTTTTATTATTACCTCATTCATCACTTAACAATGCTTTCCTAAAATGTCTGGTTTTGGGGGTGCCGTCCTTTCAGCGAAAAGTTATTAGCAATATAATTTTGGGAAAAGTGTATGTACACAGGCTTCATCTTAACACCACTTGACTACATCATGTTGGATGTCAAAGTGAAAGGGCAGCAGGTTCAAAATCTCAATATTTCATGGACCAGCCTAAGTATGAGAAACAACATAAGGATTGTAACATGGCCCAATGGCTATATTCTTTTGTTTTTTAAGATGGTTCCATAATTTCAATTGGAATATTTCTGGCATAATGTGCTGTTTACAAGCCTGAAATAGCAAAAGCACTAATGCAGAGCCCCTAATTGGCTAGAGGAGTAATGGGGTAGTAGGTGCACAATAAGGTAAATGGAAAGTGACAATGGAGTGGGTGCGGTAAAGACTTTCATTTAAAAAGCTTCCTTGTGAAACAATGCGTGCACAAACCTGGCATTTCAATGTAGTCACAAACACACAATACAGAAAATTCACACTAATCTTGGGTTAGTTTCAGGGATTGGAGATGGGTTTGTGGAAGGCGGAATTGTAATGAGAGTTATGCCAAATCCTCAATGCTGTGTCATTTTGTCCTTTACGTTTAAAAATATGTATATATGTATATACTTTGTAAACTACAACCATAAGGATGTCCACGTATATGATTGCAATCAAATGCCAAACATTCCATGGAAATCGACATGCCTTTGTAGAGGTTATCACTGCAGCTCCTTAGATAAAAAATAACAAAAAACGCGAAGTTGTGGATGCACAAGGGCAACACGATGCTAACCTTTTATTAGTTTTGGCTATGAGGACATTCTTTAGGGCCACCTTTAAGCCAAAACGATTGCATTATAGTACAGATGAGAAGGAGATGGGATGTGGGGATGGGCAAACATCTTGTGGGTAGCATTTGGATTTTAACCCACCCGTTAACTCAGTCGCTGCCACCCACTTCCTGCCCTTCTCACCCAAAAACAACCTCCTAGAATCTCTTTGAGCTATCTCCATTGCAAAGTAACAGCAAACTTTGGGCTGCATACAGCCTGTCAGTGATATTTCAAAGAAGGATTCTGAGAGTGAATTGTTTAATTCCAGGAGTAAATAACCTCCTGCAGTAATCAAATTGTCTTACCCAAGTACGCCTTTAGCCACTTGTTTTACAAAAAAGATGTGTGTTGTGGCGTCTGATCCTTGTTCTCAACTCCTGTTAAAACAAGCATTGGCAAAGCTAATGGTTCTGGATTGTTTATAGGTATTAGGCATTTGCCGGGCACTGATATGCAAGTACTGACACCATTTCCCAGCTGTTACCATCTTATGGCCAGATAATACTACAATGAGAGTGCCTGGCAAATGTCTACCCCACACCTTCACAACAGCAAAAACTGTTTGCATAGGCAATGCTCTTTCATAAGACTGCTATCTGTCCCCTTTAGACATCGAAATATATGGCGATGAAGACGCGATAATCCAACTTGGAAATATTAGGCTGGCAGACGCTCAAAGTGAAGCTTCTCAACATAGGAGATGCATCATATTTTCTAGCTCGATACTGTGCTGGAGTGTTTGTCGCAACTCTATGAGCTGAGATCCTCAGGGACAGATCAATGTAAAAAAATGGAACCCAAGGGATCCTACAATTGATGGGTTCCTCAAGCCTGTGAAAAGCAAAAGAAGTGGCAACGCGGGATGCATGAGAACTTTCAGGCGTTTCAGTGACATTCATTGCTGCATCCCAATTAATTATTATTTCATCACTGCAATTGTTATTCGGTGACACTTTCTGAGGATGATCCGTGTGAGCCATAGACGCTCCAAAAAGCAAGTTTTAAAATGTATAATTTCGCTGCTGAAACATCGCTGACAGCAAGGGTTATTCCAGTTCCACGATACTGCCGGATCCCCGTCTATTCCCTGGGGGCAGGGGCTTGTTTACAGACAGCCAATGAAGGAGACAAGGTAAAGCTGGAGGGGCGCCTCTTCCCTTCCTCCGCATGCTGGAGGCGTCTCATCAGCAGGGTCTCTAAAGTAGACAGTTGATATCCTTTTATTTTTTCTATGAAACCACACTCACATAGCCCCCACTGATAACACCCCCATACATCAGTCTCCGACAGGAGACAAGGCACAGATGGAAAGGCTTTTGGGGAAATACACCATAGACTGTCTTATGCCCTGAACAACAACTGTATGCCATATTTAAATAACAGCAATTATCCATGAAAGTACAAACTAATTAAGGTTGTGTCCCCCTGGACTTTCCCACAAATAAATAATAAAGAGTGCTGTAAGAGCATTCGGTGAGATAAAAAAAAAATACAAAATAAATGTTTATTCTTGGGGATAGGGCTGGCCCTAGAACTAAATATGAGGGGCACAGCTAGGCACATGAACTGAAATAGGGTGGAGTATGGTTGTGGGGAGTAGACAAAACTAACAGTCGCAAGAACACACTGGTTTAGTTAAGAATAGTAAGCATATCTTTTACTTAGCTGTTGTTACTTATTTAAAAAAGAGTAATTAGCCAGGTTCAGAATTCGTTTAAAACACGATATGCTCTATGCAAATTAATATGGAGCGTATGAGGTAGGTGATCGTAGGGCCCTTTAGGAACGTGCATGTGATGGATGGGATCACACTGAATAATTCAGAGTACAAATAATTGAAACAACTCAGGAAGATGGCAAAGTACTGTTTTATTAACAATTATCTAAATCAGGGAGTTTACAATGAACATCAATGGACGTATGCTCAGATTCTCTCAGCGATCTTTTCACAAAACACAGTTTATATATAAAAAATATGTCAGAGGTGATGTCATACTACGTGGCAAATAATGAAAAACCTACTAAGGGCCGGGATTGGCTCATGGGGAACATCTAAGTATATTTTCAACAGGAACTAGGATTGTGATTACTGATGACTGATTGACATTCAGTTCACTTAGCAGCACATAAGCCCAGACCCAGGTGCAAGGAGATGGGGCATGACACTACCTCCCCACCCAATTAGCCCAGCATCTGTCATCGTCCATGCCTTCTGCCATGAACATTGTCTTTGAACTTGGTCTTACAAAAATATCCTTGTCTTCAAAATACATGGGGTTGAGGGCACTCACTAACGTGTTCTGGGACTCCAAGTATGAAATCTATTTTCATCCTTGGCTAATGTTACAGGAGACCACGATTTGGTCCATTTTGCAGGTTTTACATGCCCTAAATGAATTAAACTTGGCACTCTTGGTGTTCTTTCTTTGCACCTGACCAAGGTATGATACATCCTTTGCACGTTCGCTCCTTTGCAGAATAGATAGCTGATCTTGGCTGCTTCAGTCTTGACTTCAGGCCAGACAACCTCGCCATGCAGCTCCACGATTCAGCTTATTCTTGCTGCAACACAGTTTTCCCTTTCCTCTTCATGAATCCTTGCTTGCTAAATTCATGATACTGATGTCCACCTTCTATACAATGGTGGTTTTGCCTGCATTATATTCACTATGTATAGCCAGCTTCTATGATGACTCATTCTACTTGCGTTCAGCATCAGTACTATTATTGAACGGTTGATTCTCTACAGCACTTCGTGCATGTGTAATCTTCTTCGTATTTACAAGTTTACTTGATTCTTTACTTCAACATTAGTTTCTGCAGGATGCATACATCTTCTTCAGCAAGTATCTAGGACATCTTACATGTCTCTTGTGATGTTACTTACTCCTTTCTTTGCAAATTGTCATATTCCTTCAGGGAGTTCCTCCCTTAGGTTGTCATCGTTTTGAGGATACATTCGGTACGGTTGTGTCAATAGGTAGCTTCTTTCGAACGCACGCTCCAGTATTGGCACAACTGCTGGTGTCAAACACGGCACAATCTCATGTCTCCAACATATGGGAGATAGGGGGCAGGGTTCCCTGCAGAGGCATGCTGCTGCTCCTCTACATTCCCCCCTCTGGTTGAGTCCTTGACCACCTCCTCAATCGTTTCCACATCCTGGCATTTTCTCTTGATGTCCATATCTTCATCAGCCCCCTCAGGCGCCTGCTGATTTGACATTTTCATCTACACTCCAGGCCATGCAGTTACATTGTCCATTCGGGGTATAATAGACCCATCGTCCCACATACTTCTTATATTTCTTGGGATACAAGAACCTAGCTCCCTCAGGTGCTATGATGATGGCCTCTATGTATTTGCTGACTGTGTCATCAGTCAGTTCCTTGGTGTTTGGTTCAGGTTTGACATTGATCATGATCTTCATCCCTACCACCTTCTTTGCCGTTTTCCTGCATTGGGCAATCACCATTCTGACTACACAGAATCCAAACATTACTAACACCAGTATTACTCCAAGAAACTTAAATATATTTGCCAACCACCGTTGACGCTTAACATGATCTGAAATGAAGGAAATACTGGTAGTCCTAAATATCCAATACTCATGCATCTCATCACCTAAAGTTTTGACTACACTCTGGGCATCACTCCTTATCCTAGACGGAGGTATGAGGGGCATTCTCATTGGACACCCTGTAACTAGCTCATGCAGGGTGAGGTGGTGGTGTGATCCTTGCTGATTCCGAAGAACACATAAGGCCAGGGGTAGGAACTACAGCCATCCCTTTTTTCGAAGTCAATTTAATCTTGTTAATCCTTTCTTTGAGGAGACTGTTGAGTCTCTCACAAAGTCCGTTCACTTTTGGGTGATACGCAGAAGAGTACTTGTGCTTTATACTTAATAAAATCCCTCTTTGTGTGAATAGCTCATTGACAAAATGTGGCCCATTATCAGATTTATTACTTCACACATACCCCACCTCAGGAATACTTTGCGCACTAAAAAATGTGCTGTGCAATTGGCATCAGGGTGTGTACACGGACCCGCCTCGATCCACCTAGAAAAGGGACACACCAACACTAATAAGTACATACATCCATTACATGTCTAAATGCTGAAATTGACTATTTGGTTGAGGTATTACTTCTCTGATCATTCTCACTGTATGCTCAGCAGTAAACCTTTGATACACGATGCAATTCACCATAAATATTGCAATGTGTTCCAACAAATTAGGAATGAACCAGTCTTCTGCAGTACTAGCAACAATACTTTCTCTAGTTACATGCACAAGGTAATGCAGCTGTTAAAGCACACATTTTAATAAGGTTACTGGCATCACTGGCTTTCCAGTGCTTTCCTGTTGCCATAGAGATTCCGAGGGGGATAAAGAACATCCCCTTTGTTTCCACAGTTCTTGCTCTTCCTGTGGTGCGCTTCCCTAAATATTAATTTGGTATCAACAATTTATTAAACCCCTCTTGCACTAACATAATTGTAACAGAATTCTCTTTAATAATCTCAGTATCAAAACTCAACATTTCTGGAAAATATGCAACCCTTTTGGCTTCGACATCTGTGGCTTTGTTCCCGTAAGAGATAAAATCTCTTCGCTTAGTATATGCTGCACATTTTACGACTGCTACGACTACAGGGAGTTGTAGTGCCTTAATGAGTCTCTCCAATAAGGACGCATGGTGCACTGGAGAGCCGTCAGCATGGGGGTAGACCCTCCTCTTCCAACGTGCCCACCTTGCGTGTACAGTTGATGTCACATAGGCGGAGTCACTGTACACTGTCACTTCCTGACCTTCATGATCTTCAAGTCCGACAATAAGCGCTAACCAATGCTGCTGCTTGTGCTGAAAAATTAGATGGCAGCCTTGCACTTGCTACCACCTCAAATTCTGTATTAAATCTGTCTTTTACTACTGCAGTGCCTGAATGACTTTCCCCACTATTCTGATCAATTTTCGAAGAACCATCCATAAAAAAAATCTCCCATCCCGCTAAAGCATTCGCCTTCACACAGGGTATATCATCATACAATTCAACATAATTGGCACAGTCATGTTCATGATCACCTTCTTCTACGGTTCAGCTATAAATGTGACTGGGTTCACTATTTTACATCTTACAATTTTGATTGTTGGGTTAGAAATCATTACCTCATAAGCTGAAGCTCTTTGGGATGTCAATGTGCCCTTGGGTTTCTCTAGAATGGCAAATAGAGCATGCTCCACGTAAAGGGTCATAGAGCAGCCCATAACAATACTTGTGGACTTCTCAATTGCAAATGTGGCAGCTGCCAAAGATTGTTTGCAAGGGAAGTGTCCTCTCATTACTGGGTCTAAAATACCACTGTAATATGCCTAAGGTTTGTACCCAAATGTGGTTCTTTGTGTAAGCACTGCTGTCATTACTGACCCACCTGTGTGTGAAAACAAACACAATTCCTAAAACTAGGACTGTACAAATAGATTTTATCAATTCTTCAAATCCTATCTCCATTCGTTTCGTTCCATCATAGTTTTGTTTTACCAACTTGTGCTTTCTTTAATGCTTGCAGAAGTGGCCTTGTGTACATCATTTAATCAAACACACAGGCTCTAACGTAATGCACAAACCCAAAAACTGTTGCATCTGTCTCACTGTGTTCGGTTTTGATGTTTTTATGATTGCCTCAGCTCTCTCAGGTGTCACTTTCTTTACTTCATGCAAAATCAACTGACCTATGTAGAACACCTTTTCTTGACAATACTGTAACTTCTCCTTGTCCAATTTACATCCCTTGTCTGCTAGAATGGACATTAATCAGATAGAGTCATGTCTGCACTAATTCTCTCTTTCGAGATCGATATTGCCTAGATCAATCTGTAGGACTCTGTTAAAGATTGATGGGGACTTGCATTACCCTTGAGGCAAAGAAGTGTGTTTTAGTCTTTTTTGGTGAAACGTAAATGAAGTCAAGTCATGGGAGTACTTATGCAATGGGATCACCATGAAGTATCAAGCTGCTACTGGGATACTATACAATATTGTCGCCGGATTAGGATCTAAAGGAAACTCAGCATCTACAATCTGGTTAGGAGGTCTCAAATCCTGGATACATCTCCACGTTCTCCTTTAAATGTTTTAATTGGATCCACTGCAGTATTACACAATGACTCTGATGGCACCCAAATTCCTTGAGTCATCAGTTCTGAAAGAGTTTGTAATATACCTTCATCAGCTTCTCGAGACATGGGGTACTGTTTTGCTCAGAGTAAAATTGCTCCTTGGGCAAGCTTTATTTTAACCTCCCCTATACCCTTCAACAAACTTACGTCATAAGGGCCTGTGCTCCATAGGGCACTCAGCACTCTTTCAAGATCCTCCTGAAAAAATGCTGGTCACTGCCACAGTATCGCCATTCGTTGTGGAACTTCCCTTTTCTCTATCTTTATCCAATATGTAATGCTCATGAAGAACACTACTTCGTCAATGCTTCTGTCTTCTCTGAACATATCATCATTAGTTATTTCAGTCAATCTGTACCCCTCCTCAAGAGGTATCACTGTTCTCCATGGTCTACCCTCATCGTCTATTCCTTCGAGAATTGCCATTTCTTTTTGTACTATAGCTGCTTCCAACTCTATGGGAATAGTCTATCCACTCTCCTCATCCATAGGTATGTGTGGTCTGAATAAAAACTCATAAGGTATTCTCACAATCTTCCCTGCCAGACCAGGTAGCCATGTCAGTAAAATTCTTACCCCTGATAAAAATATCTCTGGATCTACTGGAATGCTAGCATAGCCACTAGCCCTTGAACGCCAGTATGAATGCTCCCACGTTTAAATAGTGTATTCCTTTAGTGGAGCACACTATTCCTTGGTTAGTAAATTAAATCGTCATGTTAGGTTTCATCATTAAAACTCTTCCTAAAATGTCAACCAGTGTCTGACGTGAATATAACAGAGGAACAGACATGTCACATTCTCCTATGGAGACTGGTAATTTATTAGTAAAAGAAACCCGACTCGTAGCTCCAGAGACCCCTTCAGCATTCATGGCAATACCTGACATTGGATATATATTTTCCCTCTCGTATACATAAACGAGTTGCTTCAGTATCTACAAGAAAAGAAAAAGATTTGCCTCCAATAATCACATCGACCCTTGGTTCCTCTTGGGGGTCTGGTGTCACAGATAGTACTAAACACATCAATTTACCCTGTGAACTGGCTCTATTGTGGATACAAGCTCATCACCGTCCCTGTGAAAGGATTGGCTCCTACCACAGTGACACCTCCTATTCTAGGTGTCAATACTTGCCCTGTATTTGAAAACTGCTGTGTCTGCATAGGGGCTTTTTGTGACTGCCCTTGTGACAGATTCATTTTTAATTGTTCCAGCTGTTGCACCTGCTGTACTTGTGGTACTTGTGCCTGATAAGATTTGTGATCTTGTGCAAAGCCCTCTCTGGTCTGTGTGCTGTATGGCGGAGGATAAGCTGTCCCCTATCTCATATGTATGCAATATATTCCTGTCATTCCACAATTCCAACATACTGGGGGAACCCTCCTGTTAATTCTTCCTTGGTTATATCCTCCCTGAGAACTGTGGTTCTCAATCTGAGTATTTTGAAACCCACCTTGGTTATTCTAAAATCTGCCTCCTCTTCCCCTATAACCCATAACTCTGCCTTGTGGTGTAAACACATACCCACCTTCGTCTATCTGGCGCAAAGTGCTCCCCTGTGATGTACCTATTGTTTCCTGCATTCCCAATCCCAATCCTTCTCCACTTGTCAGTACTGCCCCTCATATGGCACATTTTGACTACATTTTCTGAACTAACTGGGCTTCCATACTCGCTACAATATGATATGGTATGGCATTTTCAATGTGCCTTTAGACAAGTGTTTCAAGGCGCGACAAGACAAGGCAGGGGAACAGAGGGAGGACAGACACAAGCAATCTTATTAGGCCAAGTGACATTGAGATCACACAAGTGCAGGGGTGAGGAGAGGGGAAAAGTGCATGGGGAAAGCTAGGAAGGGCAAGTACCATACACAGGATCAAATAACAAGTGGTGCTACCAGCAGCTGTCATTGCAAGTGTTAAGTGCAGACACCAGGCGTCCAGTAAGTGCAGGTAAGGGGGCTGTAGGATTGCAGATACGGCCCCAAGTGCAGCGGTAGCCAGGAGGCAATGCAGGTGTGCAACTGGGAGGGCAGGGAACCTGAGCCTGAATTCAGAGGGTAGCCAGGTGACCAGTGCGGAATCAGACAGGAGATCGGAAGGGGGGAGGAAGAGAGAAGGCAGAAGCAAAGAGGAAGGTATTGAGGTGCTCCCGGAACAGGAAATGTTTCTGCTCAAGTTTCAGTGAGGCAGAGAGGCAGTTCCAGAAGGATTCCCCCAGCCCAAAAAAGAGTTCTACCACCAACTCGTTGCTTGGAGAAGCGACTGACCCTGAGGGAGATGGAGGTGGAGGAGTGAAGAGTTCAAGTAGGGAGATATTTCTGAAGAGAATATTTGGAGGTAAAGAGGACCTCAGCTCCAGAAGGCCTTGTGGACAATGAAGAGGGTCTTGAACTTGATCCTAGCAGCCACTGGGAGCCAATGAAGGGATTTCAGTTCTGGATAGATATGATCCCTGGGCTTGAGGCCAAGAACAAGTCTTGCAGTCCTGTGCTGGATGAGTTGCAGAGGGCAGAGAGTAGAAGGCGGCAGAATTAGAAAGTGGCTGTTGCAGTAGTCCAACCTAGAGAGAACCATATCTCTAGAGACAGTGAGCTTCTGGGGGAAGGTGAGGCAAGGAAGAATACCTCTGAGGAGGTGCAGTTGGTAGTTTGACTACTTAGAGATGTCAGAGATGTGAGGAAAAAAGGAGAGTGTGGAGTCAAAGATGATCCCAAGGTTTTCAGCCTCACAGGTGGGAGCAGGAAGCAGGCCAAGGGAGGCAGGCCAAGGGAGGCCGGCCAGACAGTGACAGGAAAGGAAGGTGCAGGTGTGCCGTTCTTGTATTAACTGTTGGAATACCTTATCAATCCTTTCTCCAATGATTTCCGCATCAAATCTTTCTTCTTCTAGTGCTAATGTAGATACTGCTGCCGTTACTTCCTTCATCAGAAGAATCTCTTCCACTCTGTCCCATCGTATTTCTGGTCTCGGCCTCATTTGTTCTTTATGAATGAGACTGTCATCAAAACCTTGTTGACTCCTTTATTAGTTCTATTTCTTCATCTACTTCCCTTTGCTTTCTTGCATCCCTTCTAATTCTTTCTTCCTATTGCCTTTGTTCTTCTCCTCTCCTTACTCCCTCCCTCCTTTCCTCTTCTTCTCTGCAATCTTTTGTCCATTAGTCTGTGTACTTCTTCATAGTCTTGTTCTTTCCTTTCTGTCCCTTTCTTCTATCACTCTTTGTCTATTGTCATACTTTCTGTGTTCTTCATGCCCGTTCTTCAATTTTCTCTTGCTCCTGAACTGGGGTGTCCGACCCAGCCCTTTAAGACGAGGCAGGAATACATAGAGACAGATAGAGATGCAGAATATTACTCAAATATCAATAATCAAAACTGACTCAGGAAGTTGGCAAAGTGCATCTGATTTAATATCAATTATCTAAAACAGGGAGTTAAAATGAACATCAACCTGTTCAATCGATCTTCACACTCAATGCAATAAATAAAAAAGCAGGTTATGTACTAAAAACCCATAATTATTGATGTCAATCTGCATTGAAAACTACAAAAACCTACTTGGGATGGTGATAGGCTTACAAGGAACATCTAGGTATACGTTCCATACTTGCCAGGACGGTGATTGGGTGTCTAACATCAGGTGGGGCAACTAAGCCCTACTCTAGTGCAGGTTTCTACGAATGTCATCAAATATACCACAACCCATTGGTTATACAAACGATAGGGCTCTCTATTACGTGTCTCTCTATAATTGGTTGGCACCCTTGTACCCCTCTGTACTATTCCACCTATGCAAGCAGCAAGCAGGCTGTCACACAGGTGCTAGTAGACTGGTCATAACCATAGCTTACTACCAATTGATCACTGGCATCCATCATCACACTTGCAGTTTACTAGTCAATTAAGGCTTTGAATTCAGCCTTGGAAATGTTCTCTGTGCTGCAGAATACGAGGCAGTATAGCATACACTGTCTTCTTGGTTTCGATACAGCACATCATAGTGTCTGTTTTCATCTGTGCATGTGACAGTAGACTATGTTTTTGAGTCTTACTGCATTTAAAATACTATTATTTGATGAACCTCTGAAGTCTTCAACATTCTCGCCCCTCACTTAGGACAGAAGCTTTGTTCTTTTCACACGTTCTGTAATTGTTTGTATGCACATTCAGGCACACGTGGCCTTGATTTCTTGGTGTTGATCCAACCAACCCTTTATTTGATGTACCTCCATGGTTAAGTTTTTCGATTTCTGCAACAGACTGAAAAAGTCTTTCTGCTCACGGGATCCAGCTCTGCTAAAGTGCATTGTGGAATCATCCATAGTCCTTACATTTCTTATGTATACATGTCGGTGCATCGCCGCAATCTATTCACTACATAGCTAGCCTTTAAGAATACTGTGTCTACTTGCGTTACTGCATCTGTACAATTATAAAATGATTTGATATCTTCTTCATTTATTCTGTAGCATGAGCAACTTCATCTCAACCCCCAAATGTTGCTCATCTTCAACACCTCCTCCTTAGACCTATAGAATGTCTACATTTTCTCGTCTCTGCATCTGCTCTGGGGGCGTTAGCTCTATTTTTCATTATGTCACCTGTCTTCTAATGTTGCACAGTTTGCGTACTACCTCCAGGACTTCAATCAAATGGCCATCATATTGTCGTGTATGCATGTATGGCTTTCTCAATGGGAAACTTACTTAGAGTATTCTATTTGGTATAGGTATTCTCACTGGTAATGCACGTACGTGTCTCACACTCTGGTTCCCAACATATAGGCAGCATGGTGGAGGAGCTTTGGATGGGGGTACTTGGCTCCACCTCTACACTCCCCCCTCTGGGCGATTCATCATCCACTCTCTCATTAGTCTTTACATCTAGACATCCTTGTCTGAAGAAATGCTTCTTTGGGACCCATATCTTTATGACTCCTTTCAGGCATCCTGCTGATTTCACATGTGCATCCTTACTCCAAGACATGAGCATGCATTGCCCACTTGGACTGCAATAAATCAATTTCCCACATACGTCTTATGGTTCTTTGGGTATAGGAACTTTGTTCCTTCAGGTGCATGGACACTAGCTTTCAAATGGTCTCTGATCCCTTCTTCTGTCAGTTCTTTAGTCTTTCATCCTTATTCAACATCAATTATGATCTTCATTCCCACAGCTTTCTTTGCAGTCTTCTTGCATTGTGAGATTATTATCCTAATCACACAGAGTCCAAGCATTAACATCGCTATCAGGGCTCAAAGGAACTTGAATATGTCTGCCATCCATAGTGGAACCCACAAAACAAGTTTTCCAAACCAACTGTCATTAGAAATATCTTCCACCTCATATATCATCTGGATGTGTAACTTTGTCAGCATTTCTATGGCCTCGGTCAAGGTGCCATTCTCGTCACCTTGAGCAGGTGTGAACGTGCAACATGATTTTCCAATGTTGGCACAAACACCCCCATCCATGGCTGTGATCATATCCAGGACATGTCTATTCTGAAGCGTCATCAGTCGAATGGCTTTCAGCTCCTCCTTGATCGCATTGAATCCCTTGATAGTCGTGTTGATCGTCTGCAGCAATTCCCATCTGATTATCTGTAACCACTTAGTATTTGCATCTGTCTGGATCCTGAGCATGAAAATTATCGTGAATATTGATGAAGTGTTACTAACCAATCTGTGTTCATATGGAATAGAATCAAAGGCTTCTATCAACTTGGCTGAGAAATAGTTCTCTCTCTTCATTCAATTCAGGAGTTCAGCAGATCTCTTCTTCCTCTGGTGAGCGTCTGCTTTTGAAAACTCGCCAATGTTCAGGTCACTTTTAGGAATCACCAACGCTGGAACATGAACATTCACTATAAAACACAGTCCTCGCCAATCCTTGGGCAGGTTCATGTAAGTTCTGGATCCACAAGCCCAGCAGTGATCCATTATCACTGCTGTTCCATTGCTCATCCCTGGCACGTCAAAGATTCAACCACAATTCTGGTTTTCTCCAAGCTTTCTTGTCCCATTATTTATGAAGCATAGCTTTGCACTTTCCAGAGGCACTTTCTGCAAGGGCCCTCCTTTGTCTTCGACCCATGTCAGTAGTTTAGCAAGTCTCGGCCATAGAGGTTTGTATCCATTCTCTACAATGTCAATAGTCAGTTTGTAGCATCCACTCACTACCCATGCTCTGCAGATAACTACTCCTTCCACCCATTTATCTGGAGAAAGTACTGATCCCCAAATCAGCATCTGGCCTCTGTTCTTCCATCTTTGAATGTCTTCTGCTGATTTTCGCCACTTTCAAGTGTTCTGTTTACTTCCCATCTGATTCGAGCCCCTTTCACTGCAGGCTGTTCATATCTTATCACATGATTTTTAGTGTGGGCTCTTGCTTTTGTCTTTGTGTCTTGCACATAGTCATCTTCATCTGGATCTGTCCATTCGGTTGCCCATGCTAAATAGGATGTCCGGCCCATGAACTGACTTCTTGCTCGGCAGAGCTCTATGTGAGATAGGCAGTGTGCTGCCTGAACATCTATAGCTATGAATATCTTAGACTTACCCATACTATAAGGCAGGAGTGCACATACATAGAAATATCCTCTGAGGTTCTTTTGCTGATAACACATATTGTTTCCCAAATGCGCTTTGCTGTTTAGATAATCATTCAATCATGATCATCCTCCCTTGTACTTCTCTTAGGTCTCCTTCTCACCTCATGAGCTTCTATGATCATCTCATGAAGTATATCTGCATAATTCCTTCTCACTGTGAGAATCATACAGACATTTGTTAGTACAATCAGTGTTTTTACATGTGCTACTGGTGTAGGAACATTTGCATAAGGTCTCTTTCTATTGGCATAATGCAGAGGTAACCAAAAATCATGAAAAACTTGAAAAGCTGACCTCCCCCGAAAGGGAAGATCAGACTTATCTGTCACAGGATGCACCACCGGAGTAGGGACAAACACATAAGGCCTTGGTTGCCTTACAATTGCCACTTCTGTACCCTCCTGCTGCATAGGAAGATATAGTGGAACTACTGCCTTGTTTGGATCTACATAATACACAGTACATACTGTGAGAGAAAGTAGAATGATAATGAACATAATGCATGTATAGATAAGGTACCAGTAAGTTCAAGGTATACAACAAAAGCCTCCTGCACGTCGTGGCTGTCTCTCGTTGTTTGCCACATTATTGTTGCTATCATTGTTGCCCATTTTATACTTTGACTTTTAAGGAAGGAAAAAACTAACTTTAATCGGCCAATAGCATAAAATATTCTGGCAATTGGTGTATCTGCTCCACAAGCTCCTTGAGCAACTGGCTGATTGCAGGACGGATAGAGCTCCTGATAAATAAAAAAGAGTCGTCTTTTCCCCAAACCAAATGAGGATGTGCCTCCAACAAATAGTAGAAGACCAAAGTGAGCAGATTATGGATTTCCTCACTCAATAAGCTCATCAGCATGCTCACTGTGTTGTCTCAGACAATAGATTAACTCAATCAAATATATCACGTTGCAATTTATTGATCGCCGATTGATTTCTAGGATCTCTCAGGAATACATGAGTGTTGGATTGACACCCAGTAAGGTGCGGGCGTTCCTCAATCAAGAAATTAAAGACCATTCCAACTAGTCTATGAGCGTCTTTGTCAGACAGAGGAATCTGTGTTTTCCACACAGTACTCAGGCAGTTGGAGGATTTGTTCTATTATGGCTGCGAGCAATCTCCTCACGACTGGACCATTTGTAGGATCTTGCAAAAATAAGCAAACGTCAGTAGTTCTCCCAACAAAATTAGGATAACCATGAAGAATCAACAGGAAAACAGTAAGAATGATCCAATGAACATTGACATTAGGCACCATCATGGGTACTTCAAAAGAGAAACTTAGTGAGAAAGGAATCAGGGAACTGCTCCTTTTTCCAATCGTCAATGATGAACTCTAGGTGTGTTATTTATTTTCACTTCAAGAATTTGATATGTCTCAGTCCAATGTTAGCAAGCTCCTGTGGCTCAAGAAAAATAGTTTTTTCTTTCACTCCTTGTTTAGCAGCTACAAAGAGTGTCTCGAAGAGACACAGTCCAATGAATTCTTTATCCGTCTACTAGACAGTCTCTGTGTCCTTCTTCCTCATCATCAATCTTTTCTACACATGCTGAAATACTTCTGTGTTGCTTGCTTCCAAATCGGGGGAGGTGCAGTGGTCTCGCTGGTGTAGATCTTCATGTCTCCCAGGAATTCTAAGTGCATCTTCCTAACACCTTGACTACTAATGGAGTAACATCCTCGACAATGAAGGGACAGTTAAACCTGGGTTGATGTCATTTGCGGACAAAGTTCTGGATCAGACCCTGATCTCTGGAAAAAAGCTTTGGCAATAAAAGTTCTTTTGACTTGGTTGCTGTATGGTCTTCATCTGTGTTCTGAAACCGACATCCTTTCTGCTTGACTTGGGCTGAAATGACACAGATACTTGTAGTCGTACATCTTAAATACGCAAGTAGCTCATCTCCTAACAATTCTGCTGTTGTCTGGGCATCACTTCTAGTCCTCGATGGAGGACTGAGAGGCATTCTCATTCGCCTCCCCGTTACTAATTCATGGGGCGTAAAATGATGGTCAGAGCCAGGTTGATTCCTCAATGCATATAATGCAAGAGGCAGGCAATGCAGTCATCCTTTTTTCAATGTTAACTTAAGCTTGGCTTTTCTCTCTTTAAGCAGACCATTTAGTCTCTCACAGATTCCATTGGCTTGCAGGTGACAAGCCGAAGAAAATGTATGCTTTATACTGAGCAGTAAGCTGATCTGCTCAAATACTTCATTCACAAAATGTGGGCCATTATCTGATCTTAACACTTCACATATTCCCCATCTAGGAAATAATTCTCGGACTAGGATCTTCGCAACACAAGTGGCATTTGGATGTATGATGCAATTTACTACATAAAATGTAACGTGTTCTGACAAATTTGGTGCAAACCTTTGCTCTGCAATATTTGCTGTGAGGCTTTCCCTAGTGACATGCGCTGGGTAGTGTAGATGTTCCAACGCCACCCTTAATATGGCTACAGGCATCACCAGATTACCAGTGCTTTCCTGTTGCCACAAAGCCCCAGAAGGGGATTAAGAACAGTCCCTCTGCACCCACAGATCTTTCTACTCTTGTGTTGCTTCACCTTGAACTTCCATTAATTGTGCCTTCGACCAATTATTAAAACGTTCATTTATAATCATCATCAACACCATTCTTTCATTCACATCAGGCGTATCAAAGCTCATAATATCCTTTGAATATGCAACTCATTATGCTTCTTCGTCTGCGGCTTGGTTTTCATGTGAAATAAAGTCTGCCCTCTTAGTGTGAGCTACACATTTAATTATTGCAATGGCTACTGGGATCTGTAGTGTATTAATAAGTCTGTCCAATAAGGAGGCATGTTGCACTGGAGTTCCGCCCGCTCGGAGGTAGCCCTCCTTTTCCAACGTGCTAGCCCTTCGTGTACTGTCAACGTCACATAGGCTGAGTCACTGTACACGGTTACTTCCTGGTCTGCATGGTTCTCGAGCATGACAATCAGCGCCACTAATTCTGCAGCCTGTGCTGAAAAGTGAGACGGTCATCATGCACTCATCATCACTTCAAATTCCCCATTAGCCATGTGCCTTACCACCGCGTCACCTGAATATCTTTGCCCATCAGTCTGAGCAATCCGCGATGACTCATCAATAAAAAGGATCTCCAAGACTGCCAGAGCATTTTGTTTCACTTTCGGAATCTCGTCATAGAATTCCTCATAATTTGAGCAATCATTTGCATGATCCTCTTCTACCAGTGGTTCAGCTACAAACATGGCAGGATTCACCGTTTTACATCTCACTATTTTAATTGCCAGTTTCGATATGACCACTTAATAAGCAGAAGATCTTTGAGACGGCAGTGTACCTCTAGGTTTTTCCAAAACCGCAAATAGTGCATCTTCACCAAACATCGTCATGGAACACCCCATTACTGTGCTGACAGACATCTAAATTGCGAATGCCGCGGCTGCCAAAGATTATTCGCAGGGGAAGTGACCCCTCATTACTGGGTCCAGAATCCCACTGTAATATGCTAAAGGCTTTTACCCCACCATAGTTCTCTGCATGAGTACTGCTGTCATAACTGTTCCATTTGTGTGCAAGAATAAAAAGAATTCCTAAAACTGGAGCTGTGCAAATTGCCTTTTTCAACTCGTCAAACCCTTCCTCCATTTCCTCGGTCCATACAATATTTTCCTGACTTACTTGAGTCTTTTTCAGGGCCTGCAACAATGGCCTTGTGCATGAACTATAATCAAATACCCATGC
Source organism: Ambystoma mexicanum (assembly GCF_040938575.1). NCBI lineage: Eukaryota > Metazoa > Chordata > Amphibia > Caudata > Ambystomatidae > Ambystoma > Ambystoma mexicanum. Next base: position 249,008,637 of record NC_090940.1, on the reverse strand, counting down.
CCTCACATAATTACATAGTCCCAAAAATTGCTGCATATGCTTTACTGTGTGTGGTTTTGCTGTCTTCAAAATGGCCTCAGACCTTTCAGGTGTAACTTTCCTTCCTTCATGCTAAATTAACTGGCCTATGTGTAACTTCTTCTTGGCAATACTTGAATTTTTCTTTGTCTACTTTATATCCTTTCTCAGCTAAAATAACCATTAGCTGAACTGAATCACCTCTGTACTCTTCTTCAGACATGTTGCAGACCAAAATGTCATCTACTTATTGCAGTACGGTACTTGGCAAATCAATATTGCATAAGTCCATCTGCAGTCCAATCAATGGTGACTCACAGTATTTTTCTGATGTAATCTTGTCCTTTTTAACTTAGTCTGTCTGAACGTAAATGACGTCAGATCTTGAGAATTTTTATGCAATGGGATTAAGAAAAACACATTTTTCAAGTCAATCACAGTGAAATATCGCACCTCAACCAGGCTGCTACATAAGATCATTGCTGGATTAGGAACTAGAGAAAACTCAGCCTCTACAATCTGGTTAATCAGGCGCATGACTTGCACTAAACGCCACAACCCCCCCTTCGATTTTTTGACAGGCTACATGGCCGTATTATATGGTGACTCTGACGTCATTAAAATGCCTTGATCCATCATGGCAGATATCATCTTAAAAATACCCTGTCTGCCTCTTGAGACATGGGATACTGTCGTAATGCTCATGTCAAACACCACTTCGTCATCAGATGAGTCAACTTTAAACATGTCCTCATCAGTGACCTCAGTTAATCTGTAACCTTCTCTGATAGCAATTACTGTGTTCTATGAAGTGCCATTGTCATCAAATCCTATGAGAATAGCCAAAAACCCTCGTTCGACAGCTGCTTGCAGCTCTAAGGTAAACATCTGTCCCCCCTCCTCATCCGCAGGGATCTCTGGCCTAAAGAGAAACTCATCAGGTATCCTCATGGTCTTACCTACTAACCCAGGTAGACATGTTAGCAGAATGCGTAACCCATAATTAAGCACTTCTGGTTCTAACAGTACCCCTCGTATGGCTATTTGCCCTATAAACGCCATAATGAATTTGCTTACATTTAAATAATGTATTCCTGGTGTTGAACACACTATGCCTTCATCAGTAAACGAAATCGTCATATTCAGCTTTGTCATTAAATCTCAACCCCGTATATTAACTGGTGTCTGCTTTCAATACAACAATGGGACAGAAATATCACATTCTCCTATAGAGACTGGTAATTCTTCAGTAAAACAAACTCTACTTGTAGTTCCTGTGAAACCTGGAGCATTCATGGCATTACCTGAGAGTAAAAATATTCCCTGCCATATACATGAGCGAGTTGCACCTGTGTCTACCAAAAAAGAAAAAGATTTGCCTCCTATCGTGACGTCAACCCTTGGGCGTTACTGATAGTACTGAACACATCAAGTCACCCAGTGAGTTCTCCTATTGTGGGTACATGCATATTCCTGTGCCCGTGAAACGATTCCCTCCCTCGACAGTGACACCCCCTATCCTAGGAGTCAGTAACTGTCCAGTGTTTGCACTCTGCTGTATTTGCATGGGTGCATGCTGTGACTGTCCTTGTGGCAGACTCAATGGTGCTTGCTGTGGTTGCATAGCCTGTTGTATTATTGGCGCTTGTGCTTGATACACTGTTTGGTCTTGGGCAAACCCATCCCTATTTCGTGTGACATATGCAGTCGGATAAGCGGTCCCCCCTCTTGAGAACTGCCCATTCTGTACACACCCTTAGCTCCCACATGTTCGTGCTAAATGCCCTGCCATTCCACATGTCCAACATACAAGAGGGTGCCTTCTAATGTGTCCTCCCTGCTTGCCTTGATTATAGTTCTGTATAGGCTGAAACCCACCTTGGTTACTTTGGGAGTTCTGATTGTTCTAAATACCACCACTTCTGTTGAGGTTTCCGATACCTTGTGGTACAAATCCATTCCCTCCTTGATCGAAATGTCATTGGTTATTCACCGGTAGCATCCCTACTGCTTGCTGCGACCCCTGCCCTTCTCCAGAAGTTAACATTGCCCCTTCTATAGCACACTTTGATAGCTTTTTCTGCACCAACTTAGCCTCCTCAAGCTTCCTGCCTTCTTCTTTCTTTTGGCTTTTCTCTTGTAACAAACGGAAATGATGCGCTATCGTCAACTGTATTTCCGGCCAAGGTTTTGCCTCCATACCCACCAATTTCTTCAGCTGTCTCTGCACTTTGTCTGGCAGTCCTTGACAAAATATATGATAGAATACAGGTATAGATTTTCACCCATGGCTCGCACGTTTTCCAAACTCCATTGCTCTTGGAACTTTTGAATATAAATGAATGGATACTCTCCTTCCTGCATCTTGCGTGCCATTATAGCACCCATATCTGACGTATCCGGATATTGTACATGAAGCGCTTTCCAAACTGCTGCTCTACAATTATAAAACAGTGCTCCATCATGAGCAGCGTTCTGAGCAGTGACACCTGTGTATCCTGCTCTTGACCAAATGTCATCAGCTCTCTCCCCAAGTATAGCTGTTAGAAGATCCTTAATGTTCCCTATAGTTAATGTGTTTCCTCCTGTCATTTTCTCTAATTCATACATCCATTTTCCGGCACCTGATGTCAAACTCAGGAGTTTACACCTTAAATTATCCTTATCCATTTGGGATAGGTAGATACTGTGGTCTGACCCCTCCTTTCTCTAACAATGGAAATTGCGAGATCCCAAATTCGCGTTCTTCCACTATTGTCTGCCTGTCCATAGCAACGACAATGGTTCCACACCGTCTTCTTCCTGGTAATGACCTTAATCTGCTCATACAAGGTGGCGAGTTCCCCCTCACACTATGGGACCATCCTTTAGGTCGATCTAGCCGCACCAGAGATTCTTACGCCCAAGATTTAGGTAGGTCTAAATCTGACTATCGTACTTCCCTGTGTGTTGGAGAACACCCTTTTGCACCACATGCATTAGCGCCTTCCTCCGCATTGAAGGTTTCTCTGTCTTCGTCTGACATATCCTGTCCCCAACTTGTGTGACTTCCCTCTTTCTCGTCTCTATTCAGAGTCAACCTGTCCAAAGACAAAGCTCTATGTTCGAGGCTAAACAAACTTCCCTCTTTGCCTTGCGACTGCATACTTTCAAATCGATCATTTTTCCCCATATTTTTTTATTTTATTCACCTTTGGTCCTCATATCATGATACACCTTATAAATGTTATCCCCAATGCTTCTTATATTAATATCATCGTCTAGATTTGCTCTAGACGGACCTGGCATTGGTTCATGTGTTGAGAAGCATTCTTCTATGTCCTCCCATGCTACTATTGGATTCGGTTCCATTAACTCTTTCTCTATGTGATCAATGTTGCGTGCCCTTTGTCTTCTCATAAGTTCTATTTACCCGTCAATCTCTTTTTGTTTCCTTGCGTCCACTCTTACCCTTTCCTCCTCCTGTCTTTTTACCTCTCTTCTCTCATTTGCCCTATGCACTTCTACATCTCTTTGTCTTTGTATCCTTCTATCCTTTAACTTCAGTTCTTCCTCTTCCTCCTTTTTCTTTTCTAGCATATCTTGTTCTTTGATTGCTATTTGTCTATTATCATACTTTCTTTGCTCCTCTGCTCTTTCTTGCTTTTTCAACTGCTCATCTTGATTCAGTTGTTACCCTCTCTGTCTACTCTTTCTTTTAGCCTCCTCCTCTTTCAATCGTTTCTCTCTTTCTTTATCTTTTCTATCTTGCTCTTCCTGATCCTTTCTTTTGCCTAACTTCCTCGATGCTCTTTCCATCAAGTTTGAGCAAAACCTGACCTCCCATCCATTCATTTTATATGAGCGCTACCTTGTTAGCTTTGTCTTTCTCTCCTTTCCATCTTTTTATTTCTCTCTCTATGTGTAGAGACATGCCTGGTTGGTCACTACTCTCCTTGTCCCGTGGGACTTTAGGAATCACATCTCTTTCTGGAGTCTTTTCAGGACTCTCGTTGCTGTTACATGCAGGCGATTTATATGTTGGGTTACTATACCCCGTCGCTGCCTTGAGCTCTCTCAAAGGATATAATCCTTCATCTTTTGTACTATTGCCATTTACTTCAGGCGCGTTAGGGGGAGCAGAAGGCTCTTCACCACCCTCTTTACACTGGTTAAGCATCCAGCCATCAGGAGACGGATCTTCCCTTTCCTCCTGGTACATCTTCAAGAGCTCTAAGCTAGCCAACTTTTTTTCTTAGTTTTTGCCCATGTATGTCATCATATGTTGCTGGACCGGCTTGTATAGCGATCCCCCTTGTGGCTGTGGCATGAACATTTTATCTGCCGTACCCTTAACCCATTCTGATCTGTATTGTTTAAGCTTGGGTGCGTGTTTTGGCAGCTGTCTGCACAAGTGTATGAGCGGAGTAATATCCTCCATCATGACTTAATCACAATTGACTGTCACTACTTACCGTTATCTTTTATACAAATGAAAATGCTTTCCAGAAAAAACAATACAATATGAGCTTGCACAAATCGTCACAGCTCCAAGCCTCTATATCACATTTTACTTCAATTTACCTATTCACTGAACATTATCAGTTAACCAATAACTAAATAATTACATTTCAAATCTCACTTTTTCCACCACAGTCTATTTCTTCCTCGTTCTTTCAATATTTAATGTCTTTACCACATATATCATATACAATATATAGACAAACAGACAAACAGACAAACAGACAGACCGGTCGACCCACATATATCTCCGTCCATGCTCTTTGTGACTGTTTCTGCCCCTAAAATGACTCTAATGGATTATGAGCTGTCCTCTTTAACGACACCTTGGTCGTTCATAGCCTATGTATGTCCACTTGTACTTTAGGATGAGCTCCTTCTAAACGTCCTTGATGTAGGCTTCCGGGCTTACTATATAGATGGCTCCTCGTCTATATACCTTAAAATGTCACGCTCATCGTCCCACACTATGACACTCCTCGTCTTTAAATAAATAATAAAATTCCCCAACCAACCCTCAGTTACACTTTCCCCGTTATCACTCGTTTCCCCACTCAGTGCTCATTCAATTTGCCACCTCACTCAGCCCACTCACCATTCGCGTTATCGACTTCTGACCCTCGAGATCATCTCCTCCTCAAAGCCGTCACTTGGGCCTTCAGTCCACTCAGCTTCCTCTAGATGTCAGGTAGCGATTTTGCTTGAAAACGAGGGACCTGTCCGACCTGTACTTGCAAGGTTTTCTAAACTCACGGCCGCTATCTCCAGGGAGACTCATGTTCTTCTAGTTAAATGGCAGAGGACGTCCGATAATTCCGGGACCCCAAAGCTTACTAGATCGATGGATTTTTAACCATCAGCTCTGCTACCACGTGAACTGGAGTGTCCGACCCAGCCCTTTAAGATGAGGCATCAATACTTAGAGACAGAAGGAAATGCAGAATATTACTCAAACATCAATAATCAAAACTGACTCAGGAAGTTGGCAAAGTGCATCTGTTTTAATATCATTTATCTAAAACAGAGAATTACAACGAACATCAACGCATTCGCTCAATCTTCACACTCAGTGCAATACAAAAAAAAGCAGGTTATGTACTAAAAACTCGTCATTATTGATGTCAAGCTGCATTGCAAACTACAAAAACCTACTTGGGATGGTGATAGGATTAGAGGAAACATCTAGGTATACGTTCCATACTTGTCAGGGAAGGTGATTGGGTGTCTAACATCAGGTGGGGCAACTTAGCCCTTCTCTAGTGCAGTTTTCTACGAATGTCATCAAATACACGACATCCATTGGTTATACAAACTATAGGGCTCTCTATTACGTGTCTCTCTATAATTGGTTGGCACCCTTGTACCGCTTTATACTATTCCAATTATGCAAGCAGCACGCAGGCTGGCACACAGGTGCTGGTGATCTGGTCATAACCATAGCTTCCCACCAATTTAGCCCTGGCATCCATCATCACACTTGCAGTCTACTAGTCAATTAAGTGTTGGAACTCGGCCTTGGAAATTTTCTCTGTGCTGCAGAATACGAGGGAGTATAGCATTCTCTGTCTTCTTGGTTTCGATATAGCTCATCATAATTTCTATTTTCATCTGACCACGTGACTGTAGACCATGTTTTCGAGTTTTACTGCATTTAAAATACTATTATTTGATGAAACTCTTACGCCTTCAACGTTCTCGCCCGTCACTTAAGACAGAAGGTTTGTTCTTTTCGCACATTCTGTAATTGTTTGTACTCACATTCAGGCCACCGGTGGCCTTGACTTCTTGGTGTTGATCCAACGAAGCCTTTTTTGATTTACCTCCTTGGTTAAGTTTTCCGATTTCTAAGTGCGACACACTGAAAAAGTACTTCTGCCCATGGGATCCAGCTCTGGTAAAGTGCATTGTGGAATCATCCATAGTCCTTACATTTCTTATGTATACAAGTTGGTGCATCGCCACAATCTATTCACTACATAGCTAGCCTTTAAGAATACTTTGTCTACTTGCATTACGGCATCTGTACAATTATAAAATGATTTAATATCTCCTTCATTTATTCTGTAGCATGAGCATCTTCATCTCGAGCTCAAAATGTTGCTCATCTTTAACACCTCCTCCTTAGGCCTATAGAATGTCTAAGTTTTCTCATCTCTGCATCTCTTCTGGGTGCATCAGCTCTATTCTTCATGATGTCACCAGTTGTCTCTTTTGCTTAGTTTTCACACTTCCTCCGGGATTTCATTCAAATGGCCATCATATTATCGTGTATGCATGTATGGCTTTCTCAACGGGAATCTTACTTCCAGGATTCTCTTTGGTATATGTATTCTCACTGGTAATGCACATGTCTCACACTATGGTTCCCACCATATAGGCAGCATGGGGGATGAGCTTTGGATGGGAGTCCTTATCTTCTCTTTGCCTAACTTCCTCGATACTTTTCCAATCTATCTTGAGTAATATCTGTCTGTCCTCCCATCCATTCATTTTGTACGAGCGCTACCATGTCAGCCTTATCCTTATCTCCTTTCCATCTCTTAATCTCCCTGTCTATTTCTGTCAACAAATTCAACTGCTTACTTTGTTTGTCCTTGTATTGTATGAACTTACAAATCTCTTCCTTTCTTTGTTCACTTCTGGACTATCGTCGCTACTGTAAGCAGGGAGTTCATATATTGGATTACTGTACCCTGCCGCTGCTCTTTATTCCTTTAAAGGATACACTCCTATTTCTTCCGTAGCAACACTCTCTGCTTCAGGCAAGGTAAGGGGAGCTGAGGGCTCAATGCCTTCCCCATTATGCTCATTAAGCATCCACTCCTCAGGTGGTGGATCTTCTCTTTTTTCTTGATACATCTTCCAAAGCTCTAAAATCACTAATCTTTTCTCAAATGTATTCTCTGTATACGCACTGTGCAAGTATTTGGTCATGTGTTACAATATTGCTCTTGACAATGATCCCTCTTGTGGCCTTGACATGAACATTATATCTGCTGGGCCCTTTACCCATTCTGCACTGTACTGTTTGAGCTTGGGCATATGTTTTGGCAGTGTCTTGCATAGGTGCATGAGAGGAGTATCCCCCATAATGACAATTCTCAATTGACTGTCAATACTTACCAGACCGTTAAATAAACATTTTACCTTGGCTTAAATAACCACTTTTCAACATTTTAAAACAACAAATATGACCTCAATCCTCTTGTTTCTATGGCCTATATATTCTTTTGGTTGGCGCCAATCATTTTACTACACTTTATCTTTACTCACTGTTACTTTTTTAACTCTTCACAATTTCTATCACTCCTCAATATTCTACTCAACAGACAACATTTAGACTAGTCAGACATTTACACCTTCAAAAACACTGTGATGACCTCTTCCCTCACCTTTACTTTAATTCCCTGTACAGGGTTTGAGACATTACCTCATGCAGTCCTGACAGCGCATTTTATATTTCACCCTACTCCCGCTGGAGTTTGAAATGTCTCCATTTAATTTCCTCGAATTAGGATTCTTTAGGCGGTATCTCTTTATTGTCACAATATTTCCCTGTTACTCAAAATTATCACAATCCCATTTCTTTATTTGCCATTCCCCTTAGTCTTACTCATCATTTGTTAATTGACTCGTGGCCTTCGGTATCGACTCCTCCTCCAATCGGACCACTTCGCCATCCGTCCGCAGAGTGCCCGTGGAAACCTGGCAGGTATTTCTTCAAAGGGGGACCTGCCCACTGTTTCAGTTCTTCTTGCAACTTCATTTCTATTTGGCCACTGTCCACAGGAAACTCTGTGATCTTCCAGCTAATGGTGAAGGATGCCCGATTGTGCAAAAATCTGGAGCTGAACTAGTTTGGATCTTTGAACCATCCTCTGCTACTACGTGAGCTTAGTGCACTTTAGGAATGTGCTTGTAATGGATGGGATCACTCCAAAAAGAGTCCAAATAACCAAACCAACTCAGGAAGATGGCAGAGTACTATTTTATTAACAATAATCTAAAACAGGGAGTTACAACAAACATCAACGGACGTACGCTCAGGTTCTCTCAGTGATCTTTTTACAAAACATATTTTATATATCAAAAATATGTCAGAGGTAATGCCATACCACATGGCAAATAATGAAAAACCTATTAAGGGTCGGGATTGACTCAAGGGGAACATCTAAGTATATTTTCTATTGGAACTAGGATTGTGATTGGCTGCCCACTGTCAGGTCGACAATATATGCCTACCTCTAAAACATGTAATCTTCAGAAACATTAGATACCCAGTTTCTCATTGGTTTTCAAACTATAAGGTCCTTCGATATATGGACTAATATTGGTTGGCAGGCTTGTGCCATGTCTGGAACATTCGGTTCACTTAACAGCACGTAAGCCCAGACCCAGGTGCAAGGTTATGGGGCATGAACTACCTCCCCATCCAATTAGCCCAGCATCTCTCATTGTCCTTGCCTTCTGCCATGAAGATTGTCTTTGAACTTGGCTTGCAAAAGTATCCTTGTCTTCAGAATACATGGGAGTGAGGGCACTCACTATCGTGTTCTGGGACTCCAAGTTCGAACTTTTTTCATCCTTGGCTCTCGTGACAGGAGAGAACGATTTGGTCCATTTTGCAGGTTTTAAATGCCTTAAATGAATTAAACTTGGAACTCTTGGTGTTTCTTTTTTGCACCTTAACAAGGGATGATTCACCCTTCACATGTTTGCTCCTTTCCAGAATAGATTGGCTGCTTCGGTCTTGACTACAGGCCGGACAACCTCACCATGCAGCTCCACATTTCAGCTTATTTTTGCATCAACACAGTTTTCCCTTTTCTCTTCAAGAGTCCTGGCTTACTAAATTCATGATACTGATATCCAACTTCTATACAATGGCGGCTTCATCTGCATTCTTTTCACTACATATAGCCAGCTTCTATGATGAGCTAGTTTTCTTACGTTTCAGCGTCTGCACAATTATTGAACAGTTGATTCTCTACAGCAAAATCATATTTGAAGGCATTGATCATGAATGTTGCTGTTCCTTTCCCAAAGAGCACTTCATTTGCACTCATTAATTGTGGTCTAGCTTTAATGGAAAATATGCATACTATAAAAACATTTTCTTTAAATGAACTGTATGCACCTTGCCTTGAAACCTATTGCCCACTAGACCCTGTCTTGGATATCAGCCTGGCAAACACATGTATTTCGTTGCTTCCTGAAGATGTTGTAGAATGGTTCTGCTTGTGGTGTGAGAGGGAGTGCTTTCCACAATGTGGTGGCGGTGATGAGGAAGCAGGTTACACCAGCTTTGGAACACTTGAACATGGAAACTGTGAGGTAGTGGCTGTAAATTGATGGAGTTGATCTGGTGGTGTGAGGTTTTGTCAGTCTCTGGGGTAGCTAACTTGGTGCTGTGTTTGTGATGCATCGATGGGTGATGGCAAGGATTTAGAATGTGATCCTTTCGCTGATGGGGATCTAGTACACTTATTGCCTCAGCTACATGGTCCTTTTTGTGCAGGACAAGGGCTGTATTGATAGCATTATTTTGGATGTTTTTTAGCTTGTTTAGGTTATTTTCTGTGGTGCCACAGAAAAATGCATTGCAATATTCTAGTTTTGAGCTGGTGATGGCACGAGCAATGGTGAGGCAGTTGTCGATGGAGAGGTACGGTCTACTGGCATTAATGAGTTTTGTGGCATATGCAGTAAAGGATGTGATGGCATTCACTTGTCGTGGCATATTCAGGGTGGTGTCTAGGTCGATGCTTAGCGTTTTCACAGCAGGGGAGACTGTGATGGTGTGGCTGTCAATTGTGAATGATTGATAGGTTGGGTCGAGTTTAGCAAGGCAGGATGGGTTGCCAACACGCAGGATTTCCTTCTTGTCATTGTTTTGACTGAGGATATGAGCAGCCATCCAAGATTAAATTGTTTGATAGATGGAGTTGAAGTTCTGTGTGTCGAGGTGGTGGTTGCCGGTGAGCGGGATGAGGATCTGGGCCTCATCAGCATAGTTATTATATGTTATGCCCAGTGAGTTAAGGTGGTGAAAAAGGGTTCAGTGTAGATGTTGTAGTGAGTAGGTGACACACAGGATCCCTGGGGCACGCTGCATGAAATAGGGGTTTGGGGTGGCTGAGGAATTGCCAGAGAAGACTCTGGAAGTGTGATCAGATAGGAAGGCAGCAATCCATTTAGTAGCTTTGGGGGGGAAGAATGCAGAGGTGGCAAGGTAAAGGCAGAGGCTGGGATGGTTTACGAGTTCAAATGTGACAGAGAAATCTAGGAGCCTGATGAGGGCAAGGTGTCTGAGGTCTCTGGAGTCATCAAGTTGGTTCTTGAGATCTAGAAGGGTTGTTTCCATACCGTAGCCCGGGCGGAAGCAGGACTGACGCGGGCTGAGAATGTGGTGTTGTTCAAGGATTTGCTGACTTTGGATATAGGCTGCCGGTCAATGATTTTGAGCAAGAACGGGACTGTGGTTATGGGGCGGTAATTGGTAGGCATGGATGGATCAAGTGAGAGTTTCTTGAGGAGGGGGGGATCCAAGATTCTTTGAGGTCTGCGCAAACTTTGATGTGAGGTTCAGGGCAAATGTCCCCTTTACATCAGATGGTTTAAGGCCTTTCAGGATAAGGACTATGTCATCTTCAGTTATGGTGTCAAATTCGAAGAATGGGGTGTGTGGTGATGCAGGATAGCAGGGTTGAGGGGTGGGGGAGGTTTGGAGCTAATTATGGTTTGTTTGGCTTGGACTTTGTTTTATAATAAGGACATTTTGCCTGGAAGAGCATTCTGTACTTCACCATACCAAGTTTCATTTCTGGTGAGGGTGGGGGGGGGGGGGTTAGGGGATTCTAACTCACACAGGATGGTGAAGAGTTCACAGGAGTAGGAGTTAGATGCAGCAGTTTTATCATTGTAGGCAGAGTCTTTGGCTGCTTGGATAGCGTGATTGTCTTCTCTGGAAATATTTGTGAATCAGGATGTATTCACAGCTCAAGGGGATTTACACCTATCAGCTTTGAAGGCTCGCTTCTTGGAACGCATAGTTTGGAGATGAGGTGTGTACCAGGAGTTTGTATGCTTGGACTGTTTAGGTTTATGTTCTTTTAGCAGGGCAAGAGTGTCGATGGAGATAGTCAGTAAAGTGTTATAGTAGTTAACTAATGCATCAACATCAGTGGTGGTATGAGAAATGGGGAACTGGGTGGCAAGTAGTCGCTGGAGGTGGTCCTTGGTCAGGTTGTGTGTACAATGTGAGATGGAGAGGATGAGAGGGGTAATGATGGTATGCAAGTGGTTGTTTGACAGAATGGAAAAGGTGATGATATGGTGGTCCGACCAGAGGCAGGGGGTGTTGGTGAGTACCATTGTGTTAGAGTTGTGGTCAAGTATCCAATCTAGAGGGCACCCTTGAGACTGAGTTGGGGACCTGATTTGTTGTGTGTATCCTAGGGTGGAAGTGATATAGGCAATTGATGTTGCATCTTTGTTAGCCAGGTCAATGTAGCCGAGATTGAGGTTGCCCATGGGTATGATTTTGGAATTGGATTTGAGTTTTGCAGCGAAGAGTTGTGCAAAGTCATCTTCGAAGGAGGTGGTGTTTCCTGGAGGACGGTAGATGACATGGATAGTGATGGTGGATGTAAGTGACATTGTGAGTTTATCTATGGGGCCAAATGAGGATGGGGAGTCCCTTATTGCCGGCAAACACAAATGGGCAATTACCATGTCCGCCGAACTCGGCATGACCCGGTACTTGCCCATTCGTGGGTGCCGGAAAAAATGCAACTCCGGCAGCAGCCATGCCGGTTTTACCAGCACGGCTACTGCCAGAGTTGTAATGAGGCCCATAGTCAATAAGTACATTTAAGAATGGACCTTTTTTTGTGCTTCATTTGTCTGGTGCAAAAAGCCTGCAGTATCCCATTAGATACTCTGGCCTACCACAGAAGGCTTGCAGATTACACTCGGCCCTCCAGCAAAGCCAGTTGTGCACCCCTGGAAAGTGACACTGAATAATGCACTTTAGTGCACTTAATTAGTACTCCTCTTTAGTTTGAAACATTTGCCCCCTTTGGTTATTGTAACCTTTGCAAGTCGCCTGTTTTCTTATATTCATTTTATTTCTGTATGGTTTGTTTTGTCCCTGGTATATGTCCTAATTTTTTACACCTTCATTAACTGGCTCACTACTTGTTCTCATCTTTACACTATTTTACATGTACCCTTCATGGGAATGCTTTTGCCGTCTGCTAATGTGTTATTGTAAGTCATTTCTGATCAAAATTGAAATCCCTGTTCTTCAAATAAATGCAAATGCAAATTTCAACAGGGTAGTTGGAAGTCTAATGTTGACTCTTATGTATGGGTAGAAAAAGTCTGGTGGCTGTATATGTTTCATTATTTGCATTTTTGCAGCTCTAAGCTGACCAGAACCTGCCCTCTTATGTAGGGTTAGCACCAGAAACGGTGGCCTTTTCTGCCAGGTTGGAGGGAACATCTCAGTTGACAGCTCTTTCAACAATACAGCTTGCCCTGATTGCTATGTGTGCTTGTAGATGGGACCAGTGTACTTTAATGACAATGGTCAAAATGTTGTCAAGTTTGCAGAGGCCATTGCCTGTGGTGTGAAGGCAGCTTCTCATTGGTGTCAGTTCAGAGGTGTGTAGACCGATTTGCAGAGCATTTCCACCATCCAGCGGAGAAGGGACCTGGACTAGTAACATGGGTCCGAATGTATTGCCTGGAAGGAAGTTTTGCAAGAGGGCTGGATGATTCCAAGCCGTCTGGGATGTCTTTATTATGTGAGCTTTGAAGGACACATGACTGTCAATTTGAAATTCCAGGTACTTGACACATGATATGATATGATAAGTAATTTATAACGCACTCGAACACGAGGGTTTCTAGGCATGGCAAGACAAGGGTGGGAAGATAGAGGGAGGACAAGACAAAGGATCATACTAGGCCTTGTGTCATTCAGATTGTGCAAGTGTGACAACACCAGATGCAGGAGGAAGGGTGTAGGGGAAGTGTCAGGGGGAGGGAAGGAGGAAGTGCAATCAGGGCAGCATGGCTCTGGGTAAGTGCGAGGAGGCAGGGGACTGAAGCAGTAACAGTTACAGCCTTTAAGTGTGCGGTAGGCCCGGAGGCAGTGAAGGGGAGCCTGATCATGGAGGAGCCTGGACGCAGTGGCTCTCTGGGGGTAACCAAGCAACCAGTCAGCACCACAGACAGGTGGTTGACAGGGGAGGGACAGAGAGAAAGCAGAGGAGAAAAGGAAGGTCTTGAGTGTCTTCCGGAACTTCAGGTGGTCCGGCTCAAGTTTGAGAGAGGCAGGGAGGCCATTCCAGAGGGAAACACTTACAGAGGAGAGAGATCTATTCCCTACTCTCCACCTGGAAAACCTTCTGACCCTCACATAGTTGGAGCTAGCTGAGCGAAGGGCTTGAGAAGGTAGGTATTTTGGAAGAGAGAGAGTTGGATGTAGTGTGGGTCCTGGCCCCAGAAAGCCTTGTGGACGATGCAGAGGGTCGTGAACTTGATCCTTGCAGCCACAGGGAGGCAGTGAAGAGATTTGAGTGCTGGAGATATATGGTCCTTGTGCTTGAGGCCAAGGTTAAGTCTTGCAGTTTTGTTCTGGATTAGTTGCAGAGGGTGGAGTGCCGAGATAGGAAGGTTGAGATAAGGCTGTAGCAGTAGTCCAGCCTAGAGAGAACCAGGGCTCTACAGACAGTGAGCAACTGAGGGAACATGAGAAAGGGAAGAATACCTCTGAGAAGGTGTAGTTAGTAGTGGGCCTTCTTGGCACGGTCAGTGATGTGCGGAGAAGAGGGTGGAGTCGAAGATGACACCAAGGTGTTTTACATCACAGGAAGGCGAAGGAAGAGGGCCCAAGGAGGGCAGTCAGAGTGAAAGTGGGAAAGCGGGAGCAGAGTTCCCTATGGTATGGTATGGTATGGCATTGTTTATTCGTAAAGCGCCTACACACAAAGCGCTGAAGGATGGAGGGAACAAGGGGAAAAAAAACAACAGTCATTCAGAGCCCTTGAATTTCTGAACGATACAAGTCTGCACGGGCAGAGTGGGTTCATGGAACAAGTGCATCTAATACAATTAACAGTGTAGATAACAGTAAATAGGTCTGATGACAATTCTGCAGTTTTTCCAAGTGCATTGAGGCACCACCATGCAAAGAGGGGAGACAATGGAAAAACAGATGACGATCTTCACGGCATGGTGAATTCAGACTGTGCAAATGCGCAGACAAGTGCAGGAGAGGGGAGGGTACGAACAAGTGCTGGGAGTGGAGGGTGGGACAGGGGCCCAAGTGAGCCCAGTCAGTCAGAAGCTGGGGTAATTGCTGAGAAATGCCACACTAAAGGGTAATTGACCAAGTGCAGTAACGATGAGGCAAGTGCAAGGCCCAGAGGCAAGTGTGAGGGGACTGGCGAGGGTGCCAGGGACCTGTGAGACTCTGAGGTACACCAGGCGGCCAGTCAGCAGGCTGTGCGGAAAAGGAGGGAGAGAGGGATAGAGCGGAGAGAAAGGTTAGCAGGTTAGAGTGAGAGAGAAGGAAGAGGAGAAGAGGAATTTCTGAAGGAGTTTCCGTAACTTAATGAAATCAGATGGAGTGCGGTAGTGAGGCTATTCCAGACTGAGGCACGTGCAGAGGATAATGATCTTCCTCCAAATCTCTATTTGGAGAACCGGCTCACTTGCACTCGGGAAGGATAGTATTTAGGTAGGCAACATTGCTGATAGGTAGGTCCCAGCCCCCAGATAGCCGTGTGGACAAAGCATAGGGTCTTGAACTTGATCTTTGCAGCCAGAGGGAGCCAGTGGAAGGAGTTCAGTGCCAGAGAGATGCTGTCTCTGGGCTTGAGGCCAAGGATAAGTCTCACAGTTCTGTTCTAGATGAGTTTGAGAGGGTACAGTGCAGAGGCAGGGAGGTTGAGAAAGATGTTGTTGCAGTAGTCCAGCCTTGAGAGAACCAGGGTTCTGGAGAAAGTGAGCCACTGCGGGAAGGTGATAAAAGGAAGAGTACCTCTGAGGAGGTCTAGCACTTTTTAGAGATGTCCAAAATGTGATTGGAGTAGGAAAGAGTGGAGTTGAAGATGACCCCAAGGTGTTTTGCCTTGCAGGTGGTGGTAGGCGCAGGGCTAAGGGAGGCCGGCCAGAGTGAGTGGGAAAGCAGGATCAGGAGTCCTAACGCAAATGATCTGAGTCTTAGTGGCATTGAGGCAGAGGTCATTTGCAGCAAACCATGACTGAATTGCGGACAGTCAGATATGAATGAGGTAGAGAGTAGCCTGAAGGAGAGTTGAGTGTCATCCGCATAACACTGGAAGTTAGAGATGAAGGTGGCAATCACACATGCAAGGGTAGCCATGTAGACATTGAAAAACCAGGGGGTTAGGTTAGAACCCTGGGGAATGCCACATGTTGAAAGAGTGATAGTAGAGAGAAAGGACCCAAGATCCACCTGGGATGGGAGGTCGGAAAGGAATCAGGTGATTCCCTGGATGTCATGCAGAAGTGCGATCAGTATGTTGTGGTTTACCGTGTCAAAGGCAGAGGAGAGGTCAAGAAGAATGAGGACAGAGGGAGGGTTAGTGTCAAGATTTGAGAACATTTCTTCACACGTGTTCAGAAGAGCGGTTTCCGTGCCTCTGGATGCTCTAAAGTCAGACTGATGGTATTGGAAGCAACCAGCAGTTTCAGTGTGGAGGGTGAGCTGAGAGATAGCCAGTTTCTCCAGGAATGTGCCCAGGAAAGGGGTGATAGAGTGGTAGTTTTCCAGAATGGAGGGGTCAGCAGAGGGTTTCTTAAGAGAAGTTGGGAAAACTCCAGTGGCAAAAGAGAGATTACAGAGATCAGCCAAGGCTGGAGCAAGATGGTCAATGTTGTCCTTAATGGTATTGGAGGGGTAGGGGTCCACCTGTTTGGATGAAGCCTTCATAAACCAGACTTTTCTGGTGACCTCATCAGGTGTGACGGGAGTGAGAGAAGAGAGGAGAAGTGGTGGAGGGGCTAAGGTAGCTCCAGAGGTGTTGGTGAATGAGGTGGTGAAGAGGAGAGATAGGAAAGGATATCTTGGGTTTTTGCAGTGAAGTGTGCAGCCAGGGCTGAGCAAAGGTCCTCGGTGGGTATGACAGAGGAGGCTGCTGCAGGATTGGCTAGTTACTTACAGACTTTGAAAAGTTTGGCCATGTTGTTTGGTGCCACAGAGATGCAGGCTTGAATAAAGACTCTTTTCTTGGTGCGGATGCAGAGTTGATATTGCCTTTTAAGGAGGCAGCAGGCCAGTTTGTCAGAGGGTCCCCCCGACGAATTCCAGATCCACTCAGTTGCTTTACAGTTGCGTTTAATGGCAGTCACATTGGGGTCGTATCAAGAGTTACACTTTTTTGGAAGGATTCAGTCGGACCCTCATCACAGGGGCAGGAGTATCATGGGTGTTAGAGATAGAGAGATTGAAGTTAACGAGTGTTGTGTCAGGGTGGGAGTCAGCCGCAGCAGTAGCAAGCAGAGAGTAGGTGGAGGCAAAGGCAGACACAATCACCCTTTTCATGGGTTTGGTGACTTTGAGACTGAGTGGCCGCACCATGTGTGCCAATGCAAGAGGAGAAGAGAGCTTCAAGTGTGATGAGAGAGAGAGGTAGTGAGAGGGATAGAGAGAGGGATGTCGGTAGAGATGAAAGCATCCAAAGTGTGGCCTGCTGTATGCGTGGCGCCAGAGGGTAAGATAGAGAGGGAGAGAGAATTGCATAGGTTGTGGAAAGGTCCTGAGGAGTCAGGAGAGTCCGATGGATGTTGAGATCACCCCAGGGAGGAGTTAAGAGAAGGAGGAAAGTAAAGAGGAGGCCAGGACAGCCCATTCTGAGAGGAAGAGAGTGGACTGTCCTGGTGGCTGATAGAAGGTGGCCATAAGGAGAGAAGATTTAGGAGAGAGTGAGAGCCTGCAGACTAGGCACTTGAAGGAGGAGTAGGCCTGAGTAGGGATGATGGACACAGGTATACATTCTGGGAAGATCAGGGACACGCCCCCTCCTGTGCCCTTGGGCCTGGGCACAGAGAGGTTCTTGTATCCTTCAGGGAGGAGTGTGTCAGAGCATGTGACAGAGCTGTCCTTGAACCATGTCTCTGTGATGGTGAGCACATCAAGATCCAGGAGGTTGCAGATTTCAGACAAGTGTTTGACAGCAGAGTGGGAGTTAAACATGGCAATATGGAGCAGCTTGCCATCTTTGAAGGTCTTCTGTGGGAAGGTCCCCCCGAGGCTGTCAGAAGAGTCAGAGGGATAGTGGAGGGTTACAGAGGATCCACGGTCGACAAGGGTGCTGGGACAGTGAGGAAAGGCTAGGGAGCCTGTGCAGAGGAGGAGGGAGGCACAGTAGGCAAGGGCGCATATGCAGAGGAGGAGGAAGGCACAACAAGCAAGGGAGCCTATGCAGACGAGGTGGAAGGAACAGCAGGCAAGGGAGCCTGTGCGGGGGAAGAGGAAGGCACAACAGGCATGGGAGACTGTGCAGATGAGGAGGAACGCACAATAGGCAAGGGAACCTTTGCAGAGGAGGTGGAAGGCACAGCAGGCAAGGGAGCCTGTGTGGAGGAGGAGGAAGGCACAGTAGGCAAGGAAGCCTGTGTGTGTGTGTCGGCTTGGATTGGAGCCCAGTATGTCTTTCTTACATTTCTTCTGGCCAGATTTAGTGATAGGAGAGGGATAGGAAATAGAGAAGCAGTTATAGAAGATGGGAGGGATATAGCTAGCTGCAGTGGTGAGGAGGACACTTACCAGGCTGATGTACTGAGTCACAAGGAAAAGGATCACTGTCTAACTGGCATTAAAGCAGAGGTCATAGGAAGCTCACCAATCCTGAATCACAGGACAGTCAGGAATGAGCAAGAGAGGAGAGGACGCTAAGGGGAGCCGGAAGGAGATCTGAGTGTCATCCGCATAACACTGAAGGTTAGAGGATAAAGTAGAGATCAGGTGGGCCAAGGGGACCAAGTGAACATTGAAGAGCCAGGGTGAAAGGTTAGAGCCCTGGGGAACACCCCATGTGAGAGAGAGGTGGTGGAGAGAAAGGCTGCAAATTAGAACTGGGATGGTTGGTCCCAGAGGATGGAGGTTAGCCACTCTAGAGCCTGATCGGTGATGCTCAGGTTCTCACAGAGTCGCTTGATCAGGATGGAGTGGTTGATGTCATAAGCGGAGTAAAGGTCAAGGAGGATGAGGACAGAAGGAAGGCTGTAGTCCAGATAAGAGAGCAGATTTTCACAGGTGTTCAGCAGAGCAGTTTCCACACCTCTGGTTGCTCTGAAGCTAAACTGATGGTCATGGAGACAACCATCACATTTAGTGTGGAGAGTAAGCTGAGAGATGGCCAGCTTTTTGATGAGTTTGCCCAGGAAAGGAGTGATAGAGATTGGGCAGGCAGTAGTTTGATGGACAGGTAGGATCAGCAGAAGGTTTTTTGAGAAGGGGGTGCACAAGGGAGTGCTTGAGGAGAGAGTGGAAATATTCAATGGCAAAACAGTGATTGCAGAAATCGGCCAAGGCAGGAACGAGGGTGTCAATGTTGTCCTTGATGGCTCTGGAGGAGCAGGGCAGCAGCTGTTTGGAAAACACTTTCATAGATCAGACTTGTCTAGAAACCTTGTGAGGCATTGTCAAAGAGAAAGAAGAGAAAGGAGGAGGAAAGGGAGTGGTGGCCTGAGGGGGGCTGTGAGAGGTAGAGGGAGAGGAAGAGGAGAGCGAGGACTGGATGTCCTGAGTTTTAGTGGTTAGATGAGAAGCCAGAGCCATACAGAGGGCATTTGAGGAAACAGGAGAGGTGGAGACTGCAGAACGATTGGCCAGCTCCTTGCAGAATGTAAAGATTTCCGACATTTTGCTGGAGGCCACAGAGATGCAGGCATGGATGTGGGCTCTCTTCTTGGACAGGACAGAGTGTCTGTATTGCCTTTTTCGAGCAGGCACAGGCCAGTTTGTCAGAGGATGCGACCAAGGCCCTCCACTTCCTTTCAGCAACCCTGAACTTGTATTCATACCAAGAGTTGCACTGTAGGTAGGCTTCAAAGGATTCTCATGACAGGGACAAGGATGTCTAGAGTGTTGGAGATAGAGAGATGCAGGTTGGGGCGGGCTGTGTCAGGGTGTGAGTCAGCTGCAGGAGTAGGAGGAGCAGAGAAAGCAGAGGCATAGGCATCCACTGACACACGCCTCTTGAGCCAAATGACTGAGAAGGTAGGTGACAGTGCTGGGGTGGGCTTTGCCTGGGGGACAGAAACTTTCAGGTGAGTGGAAAGCAGAAAAAGGTCAGTTCAAGAGAGAGGATTGTTGAGAGGGTTAGATAGGGGATGTCGTTAGATAGGGGATGTCTGAGGAGATGAATACATCCAATGTGTATCTGGCAGAGTGTGTCGGACCAGAGGGTAGAATGGAGAGAGAGAGAGAGCATTGCAGAGGTTTCGGAAGAGCCCAGAGGAGGGATTAGATGTGTCCAGGTGGATGTTGAGGTCTCCAAAGAGAAGTTGAGGGGTAGAGGCCATGAGAGAAGAGGAGAGGTCAGCCCATTCTGAGTGGAAGGGGGCAATCTGGCCAGTTGACCTGTAGATGGTGGCCACAGTCAAAGAGATGGCTGGAGAGATAGAGAGCCTACAAACCAGGCATTGAAAGGAGGTGTAGGCCTGCGTAGGAATGATAGAAGCAGGGACCCTCCCAGTTGATTGGGTTCTTGACTCAGAGAAGATCTTGTAGCCATCAGGAAAAAGAGTGCCAACACTTGTCACAGAGCTGGCTGTGAACCACATATCGGTGAGAGCGAGGACATCAAGGTCAAGTACTTCCCGGAGGTGGCAGATGTCAGGGGAGTGTTTCACAGCAGAGTGAGAGTTGAGAGTAACAATGTGGAACAGGTTGCCACGTTTGAAAGACTTCTGGGGTGGGGTACAGGCTTGAAGAACACCCAGCAGCAATGGTAGAGGGGACAGAGGTGGTAGCAGGAGGTGACATAGTAGCCATAGTTGGCATAACAGCCAGAGAAGAGGAGGAAGGTGCCAGAGAGGCGGCAGAAGAAGGAGATTGCGGAGGAGATAGAGAGCTGCTAGTAAATGTAGCGGGAGAAGGAAGTAAGTTGATAAGGCATGGGGGACACTTATCAAAACGGAGAAGATTGGAATGAGGGCCCTAGACCTATACAGTTTCATTTAAATAGACATTCATGGTGGTCTTGGAGGAGTGGACGGAGGCCAAGAGAACCTTCCACCGAGTTCCACCATTAATGGGACAGGAAGAGATATGAGAGAGAGCCCAGACCATAGAGGTGTCCATAGGTCTGGTGAGGGAATGACGAAAAGGATGTCGGTGAGAGTCTGCCTGGAAGAAGCACTAATGTAGATATCAATGATAGGGATGCCTGGGTTGGAAGTGAGGACAACTCTCTTGAACTTCTTCCTTCCAGATTTAATGAGAGGGTTAGGATAGGAGATAGAGTAGCAGTTAGAGAAGATCAGAGAAACAGAAAGCACCATAGAGGGTGCAAAGAGGAAGTGCAGAGAGGTACTGGGGTCACACAGTAGGGAACACACAGAGGAGCAGACAGGTGGCACACAACACTACAACAGTAACTACATGGCTTACGCGGTGAGACTAAGCCTTTTAGGTTCATGATAGAGTGCTAGGTCTGGATCAGTGTGTGTTCAGTGTTATTGCTGAGGAGGGGGAATTCGGTTTTGGTGGGGTTCAGTTTTAGGTATGCACTTGACATCCAACTTTGTATCATGGTGCGGCAGACCTTGAGCTGGTAGATGCCTCTGATGGAAGGTACTTTGAGGTAGATTTGAGAATCATCATATTGGTGAATCAGGATGCTGTGGCTGCCAATGATGGATCATAGGGTCTCCATGTAGAGGTTGAAGATCAAGGGAGAGAGGATGGATCACCACAGATTAGAAGCAGTGGGGTGATCTGGAAGAATCCATCTAGATTAACTTATGTCAGTCTTCTAGGTATGAGATGAATCATTGGAAGTTGGTCTCACCTGCAGGCGTGTTGATCCATCGAAGTTCGCAGAGAGATCAAGGATTACCAGGACTGGTTGTATACAAGGCTGATTTTTAATTATTTGCAATTGGGATTACATTTATGAAAGATATGGATTGCTATTGGTGTTGTTTGTTCAACAACCAGGTTCAAGGTGGAAATACCTGACTGATTTACGAATAGCTGGACCCATTTTGCAATGGCGCTGACAGGCAAAGAAATGGTGGTGTAGAAGGTTGCCCAGGGCAATGCTAGTGGTTCAGATTAATTCAAAATGGTCCACCCCTCACTTTTTTGGTTTCAGTTTGTATACCCATGTGAGAGAGGGCAGGCCCAGATGTGGGTCCTTTGCTCGTCTGCCATAGGAAACCAAGTTGGACCTCACTGAGGAGACTGGGGTTGCTTGTGTTTCTGGGCTGAGGGGACTTGGACTCGCACTTCAAGCAGGGCTGCTCCCATTGGTGGCAGTACCTGACTGACTTGCATATGGCTGGAACCCTTTTGCAATGGTGCAGACGGGCTACAGAACGATGGTGTGGAAGATTGCCCAGAGTAATGCCAATAGTTCAGATTAATTCAAAATCTTACACCCATCACTTTTTTGGTTTCAGTTTGTCTCCCTATATGAGTGTATGCCCAGACGTGGGTCCCTTGCTCACTGCCACAAAACAACAAGGAGGAAAAGGGGAATTAAGCTGTTTGACCAAACTGACCCTCTAATTTAGGTACACCTAAACATCATAAACTAAAGAATTGGTCAACAGTATGTCGTCACAGGGTGAGATGTCAAACCTCCCCTAAGGAGAACCTTGATGGAGAGAAAGTTAGTTTCCGGTACCTCTATAAGGTTAGCAGTTACATGTACTAAAGCGCTAAACAACAGAAGTAAACGTAGAGTGAAGCACATTGAACAGAATATTCGCATATACATTTTATTTAAACATTCAACAAAAGTTAAGAATCACAATTAAAATAATAGAGGGGCATAACCCGTAACACAATTAATACAAATGGGCCTCATTACAACCCTGGCGTTAAGGGGTTAACGGCGCCCTAAAAGGCTGCGGCGCCGTTAAACCCTTAACGCCCGATTCACACTTTAACGCCTGCTTTTTGCAGGCATTAAAGTCCAACCCGCTAAGGGACCTTGGTGCTAATTACGGCACTGTAATTTACGGTGCCGTAATTAGCACCTTCCCCATTCCCATTGTGCCCTATGGGCCAAAAATGGGAATGGGGAAGGGGCCATGGTGAATGGGGAATTACCGCCCCACCAACCTTGTAATGGGGCGGTAATTCCGCCATCCACCATGGCGGAATCCGGCATGGACCATGGTGCTAATAGCACCATGGTCCAACGCCAGGGTCGTAATGAGGCCCAATCCGCACAGTCCGTAAGAAGTTGCATAAAGGAAAAAGAGACCAAAGACACAGCTACAAAAACATAAGCACACAAGGATTGGAAGTGTGCATAAACCATAAAGAAATGTACGGTTTAAAGGTTTAAAGGCAGCAAAACAAAAAATGTGTCTAGATAATCTGCCTATTATCAGCCCAACCTAACATAAGTTGTCTAATTTCAAAATGAAAACAACTAAATTCACCACTTTACCTCACACTCCTTCACATGTTTCATTCCTCACTCATTCCAAACACACACAGTCAGAGGGAATTCATCAGGGGCATGCACTTAAAAACAATTTGTGCCAAGGTTATCAAAATAATTAGAGAAGGTTATGCAGACACCAAAATCCTATTGATTAAGGTCATGGAGTGAGGTACTCCCAAAATGTGCTCAACCGTGCCACACACTAATATTGTCACGTAGGGGTTGACTGCTCAGAAGCACCAACAGAACAGCTATTTCCTGCTAAAGTGGTAAGCTTCAACTTTACTCCAGCAGTGGGTGGACATCAAACACCTGTGAACAAACAGAATGATAGGAGGACCAATAAATAAACCCTCTCTCTCAACAGACTGTTAAATTACATTGTCTGTGAAGCTATGATTTGCTCCAATTTCATGCACACAAGGGGCATCCTAACGTGGAAAGGTTTATTTCTATTAAAAACATAATGGTAAAGGAAGGTCTTAGAATAAGACATAATGGCTCATTCTCTCTGGTCACCAAATTCCTGTTCATCTACCCTTTAACGGAAACAGAATGGACCCATTTGGGCAGGTCTCAATTAACCAATAACGACAACAGGAATAAACCAGAGACAACAGCCAACCTAGCTCTAACATTGAGTTTGGCGTGCTTAAAAAAAAGAGCTTCAATATCGCACCCTAGGTAGATGCGGGTCACAAGCCTATGATGACTGGTCCCTCGCGGCAGAAACTCGCAATCAGTCCAAATTCATTTAGGGGGCCCTTCTTCTATTGAAACAGGACAACCTATAAGTAATGCAAATTAGATAATGTTACTCATGCTGAAGGCCAACCCAACTAAGGAATGGCTTGAAAGCTAGTTTCATCAGGGTGGCTAGTATGTTGTTACCTTGTTTTTATTCACGGGGCATGTTTGCCTCGTTCGACTCTGGCAAGGGCAAATATGTCAACATCACTCCTCCTGGGTTGAAAGTATCTGCGGATACTGGAGAAGGCATTTGGGGAAATGTTAGTTCTACTATTGTTACACACCGTGAATTGCAAGATCTTATAGCATCTATAGGGCAACTTAAAATGATTAACCGTGTCTATCCTGCGGTCTAAATTGCGTATGGCTTAGGCATCAGTTTGTGATAACTATGCAATGACCTCGCGGCAATGAAAAACCCAATATGTGAAGGGTTCCGGGTGCTTCATAGAACATTTTCGGAAAGTCAGAACAGATTGTGATATAAAAAAAAATACTGTACTCGTAACGTTGAAAAAAGGTGTAAACACAGATTAGCCCATATTAGACACCATCTTAATAAGTATGCCACCAAACATTGTGGACAAAAAATGCTTTCTCGATATGCCATCAGTAGTCCAGGAAAGTGAGATAACAATAACCGCAATAGCGGGGACAGTGCTTACCCGTACTCCCGTACTCGTTAGTCAATTAGGCGTCCAGCTGGAGAAGTTCTACCACGTCCTTTCCTCCGTTTTGGCTGGACGTCTGTCTCTGCCTACTCGTAGTACAGGGCGGATGGAGTATGCGTCACTTCCTGTTTCGATATTTAAAGGCACCACTGTGGTTAAACAAGGCGCCTCCCTCGGTCCGACCCTCACGGCTCAGAAAATGATGGCCTGGTGTGTATGTGTCGCACGGATATCTGGGATTGGAAGTCCAGTGCAGCAATATACCACAGCAATGAACAAAGAGAAAGAAAAAGGTCCCACTTCTCAAGTGTTGCCTACAAGGAGACATCTATTGCTATTGTCTACCCTTCATTCATCTTGTCTTTATTGATAAAGGGAATGCCAACTAGCAACGCTATGCTTGACATCACGAGGAAAGATGTACGGCAAGAAAAAATGGAGGAGGTGCAAGGAGATTGTTTGAACTGGAATGAAGGGCAAGCGCCATGCATATATCATAGGCCGTTAGACAACACTAAAGGTCTGCACTGTGTCACTTGTTCGGTATAACTGAACATTTATACCACCAAAGCGGAGGATATCTTCCTTAATTGTTTCATGTCAGTGTGTTATTACCGTTGGAAAAATTAAAGCGCTACGAGAAGCATAACATAGCGCAAGGTAGTAATATACACAAGCTTGACTTATTGACTGTTATGTTCAAACAGTCATAAGGAATCAAGAATATGGAGCCAATGTTGTTCAAGCTAATAATTTTGCTGATGCAGCCACAATGCAAAAACCAAACGGAAGTGGAATAATAAAGTGCAATACGGAATGGCAGGATCACTGTAAGGGCCAGTAGCATTATTAAATTGCCCACTCCAGTCTGTCATTCAGTCCAATCTTTTCGTAAGATATATCAAACGTTGTTCCTTCTGTAAACGTTTTAACTTGTCTCGGTTGATGTCACGAGAGGGAGTGATTTTCCATAAGATGCTCCAACCTAAGTCCTCAATTTTGTGTAGGAATTCGACCCAATGATCAACCAAAGGGGCGTTTTGTGTTCTGTTACGAAGGCAGCTCTTATGTTCTCCAATTCGTATTTTGCCCTTGCGTTCGGTTTTACCAATGTACAACTGGTTGCATGGACACCAAATTCCATAGATCAGCATAGTTGAGTTACAATTACTAAATTGTTTTGCCGCCACCGCTTTTTCAAACCCAGATTTACTTCAGTGCTCCTAGAAGTCGAACTACAGCACATGCAGCAACCACAGGCAGAATGGCCTACAAGTTTGGTAAGAAAAAAAAAAAAGAGGGGTGAGGTGCGCACTCCAATTCCTGGTCAATATACTACCTGAAAAAAGAAAAATAATAAATGGGTTAAATCCCAAAGTGTCTAACTCACTGGGTTAGATCCCAATTGTTGCAACAATATTCACAGGGTTAAATCCTGTATGCTGCATTGGTACTGCTGTTCTCCTCCTTCAAATATTCACAGGGCTGGATCCCTTATGTTGCATTTGGGCTGCTGGTCTCCTCCTCCTAGCGCTTTCGTGTCCCAACACTCTTCAGGGAGGCTGTGTTGCCTTTCACTTCAGGTGAATACAATTAAATTGCTAATGCAGTCTCTAAGAATTATGAGAGCTGTAGTGAAATCATTAGTTCATTTCAGGTGACCAAGGAAAGACTCCCCTCCAGGAGCACACATTTTACCGTTACCAGGGAGAGGGGGGAAAGCATAACTATGATTCTCCACTATAGGGAAAAATGTACCCGGTGCTGCAGCCTCTGGAGTCTGGATCTCCACAAATTACATGTAAAAAAGAGGGGTGAGGCGCACACTCCAATTCCTGGCCAATATACTACCTGAAAAAAGAAAAAGAATAAATGGGTTAAATCCCAAAGTGTCCAATTCACTGGGTTAGATCCCAATTGTTGCAAAAATATTTGCAGGGTTAGATCCCAATTGTTGCACAAATATTTGCAGGGTTAAATGCCGTATGCTGCATTGGTACTGCTGTTCTCCTCCTTCAAATATTCACAGGGCTGGATCCCTTATGTTGCATTTGGGCTGCTGTTCACCTCCTCCTAGCGCTTTCGTGTCCCAACACTCGTCAGGGAGGCTGTGTTGCCTTTCACTTCAGGTGAATCCAATTAAATTGCTAATGCAGTCTATAAGAATTATGAGTCCTGTAGTGAAATCATTAGTTCATTTCAGGTGACCAAGGAAAGACTCCCCTCCAGGAGCACACATCTCACCCTTAGCAGGGGGAGGGGGAAAACATAACTATGATTCTCCACTGTAGGGAAAAATGTCCCCGGTGCTGCAGCCTCTGGAGTCCGGATCTCCACAAATTATAAGTTTGGGAAGGCCCCATTTTTCAGAGATGGTACTTTGTTTGGTGGGTCTCAAGCTCACGTCATTGCACGTTATGAGTTCTTTTAAATTGCGACTTCTTTTAAATGCCACAATTGGTTTGTCAAGTGGTTTGTCACTTTGTTCTAAGATGTTCCAGTTCTTAAGCATGATCCTTTAGATTTTATCTGAAATATGGCTGAACGTAATGACAAACACCAATTTCTCATCATCTTTAATCTTAGGGCAGCTTTTATACTCCAAAAGGGCCTGCCTGTTGTTATTGAGTGCACGTTTCTTCGCCAGGTACGTCAACTTTTCAGGGTAGCCTCTTGCAAGTAATCTTTTGCTTAGGCCATCTGCTTCTTCTTTGTAGTTTGATGTGAAGGTACTGTTCCTTTTCAACTGCAAAAACTGACCCAATGGCAAGTTGGCTTTAATGTGCCTTGGGTGAAAACTTTCGTAATGTAAAAGTGAGTTTTTGTCTGTGTTTTTATGAAAGGGTTTCACACTTAGCGCTTTGTTGCTGGAGTTCGACACTATTGTGATGTCTAAAAAGTTCAGTTCTTGTTTGCTCTGAGTGTACGTAAACTTAAGATAATGATCTTGCTCATTCAAAAAGCTGAAAAACTCATTCAGTTCTTGTGTACTTCCTTGCCATATGATGAAAATATCATCTATATACCTTTTCCAGGTTCTGATCTTGTGTTTATACATATTGAACTCAGACAAAATTTAGTTTACTTCAAACTGCTCAATATAGAGATTAGCCACACTCGGTGCTAAGGTAGCCCCCATCGCTGTGCCCTGTATCTGTCTATAGTACTCACCATTGAAATGAAAATAACTCTCAGTGAGAGCCATTTCGACACACCAGAGTACAAATGACATTGGTGTTGAAGAGCCACAGTATTCAAGGAGTAGTTGTTCTTCTAACATATCTAATGAAGCCCTTTGTGGTATACTGGTATACAGGGCATCAACGTCTAAGCCCACTAGTATCACAGCCTGGATCAAATTCATGGCCCTCCACCTCATTCATCATCTGGATCGTATCTTGCATGTAAGATTTCATTTTACGTACCAATGGTGGGAGGAAATAATCAGTGAACCTAGAAAGGGGTTCTAAGACTGAATTGACACCCAAATTGCCTATATCCCTTGCTCACTGCACCATAGGGAACCAACCTGCACCTCACTGAGGAGGCCCAACAAGGCCAAAACATGTCTGAGGTTACTTGGGTTTTCGTGCAGAGGGAACTTGGCCTAGCAGTTTGGGTAGGGCTGCCCCCATTGGTGGCAATACCTAAATGATTTGCATATGGCTGGACCTCTTTGCAATGGCGCAGACGGGCTAAAAAACTGTTGTGTGGGAGGTTGCCTAGAGCAATGCCAGTGGTTCAGATTAATTCAAAGTCTTCCATCCATCACTGTTTTGGTTTTATTTTATCTCCCTATGTGAGAGAGGGCATCCCTTGATCGCTGCACCATAGGGAACAAAGCTGCACCTCACTGAGGAGGCCAAACAAGGAGGCAACATGTCTGGGATTGCTTGTGTTTCCATGCAGAGGGGACATGGGCCAGCAGTTTGAGCAGTTCTGCGCCCATTGTCGGCAGTTCCTGACTGATTTGCATATGGCTGGACCTCTTTTGCAATGGCACAGACGAGCTAAAAAACAGTGGTGTGGAGGTTGCCCCGAGCAATGCCAGTGGTACAGATTTATTCAAAACCTTCCACCCATCGCTTTTTTGGTTACCATTAATTAATGTCCCTGTTGTATTAACCTACTTATGCATTTCATTAATTGTGTAGCACCCGCATGCCAAGTGATTCCCATATCAGGCATGATAGATACGTTTTGAAGAGATTACTTGAGAAGTGCATAATTCATAATGTGTGGACCGCGGTAGAGTATTGGGTGTTGAATGATCACACAAAGGACTGTTCAGTGCTTTCCCATTCACAAAACACTCAGCATAATGTTTCATTTATCATCTCTTATTTATTTCACATGGGATGGAATTAAACACTCATTATTAGAAAGCATTGTCATGTACAGATTATAGGCAGATAGATGGCAGGATGAGGGCATAGGGACCCATTTCACATATGCCTTTTGCCCCCATTCAACTCAATGGCAGCTGGAAGCACCTTCTTCATATAGTATCAGGTGGGAACCATGTTGAATCTTCATTCTCTTTATTAGCTATTTCAGAAATATGTTTAATGTATTGTGGTTTGTATTATTGTGATATATATGTCTCTCTCACACATTCTTAAATGTCATATGTTGCTCTGTTCTATGACTTGAAATACCTTTGGAGGTTTCACTATACACATGTATGTGTTTCTTGGAGCTATGACACTGTTTGTTTTTCACATTCTTGTCGTCATATTTTATGTATTCTTTGAATTGGTAGTGCAATGTTAATTGACAACAAGTCCTCTCCATTTTATCCACACAGTCTCTCTTCTAAAAAACCATCCTCTTTACAAGTTGAAACGGAATGAGTATTTTGTCAGTGCACAGCATGCCTGGGATGTCTTCCCCTAGCTCTGCCCACTGTTTCACAGGCAGCACCAGCTTCTCCTTGTTCACATAATAGATAATAGGTGAGAGATTAGGACATTCTAAAAGCACATCCTTACTGCACTGAACATTAACACTTTACAAAAAAGTTAAGTTACACTTTCCCTCTCTCTGGCCCACTCCATCGGGTAACCTGTACATCTGTAATCAACACATGATCATGGGAAGTTATTTAAAGATGAAAACAATACTATCCACTGGACACTACTGCACACAACCCACCCAGCGTGTAAGAACACGCGCAAGTATGAAAGGAAAGTGCGTCTGTGTAAAGTGCAATGAACACTGCAGTGCCTTTTTCCAAACCAGAACATTTAAAGCAAGGTGTATCATCCCATTCATGACTGTAATGCCATGAATGGGGATCAGCAGAGATTTAAGCTCTGAGATGTTTCTTTCATCTTCCTCATGATGAATGGAGTAAGTGATAACACACAGGCAAAAGGTACAATAAAGCAAAGAGAACGGTAATGTTAATGTTCAGAACCAAGCAAGGTATGTTATTTATTGTATACAAGAGACTACACCCCGCTCCTATAGATTACCCGTCAGCAGTAACTCAACATAATGCTTAATTGTCCTTTTCTTTTCATGCTCTTTTCTCTTACTGTGGTAGTAGATACTAGACAGTGTGGAATACATCCTGAGAGCTAATAACCACTGATGACATGTATTACTTGTTTACACGTAGGCAAAATCTTATCTCAGCTTGGCGCTCTTCCATTGTCTGATCAATGTATTTATTGTGCAGTACCAGAGCATACAAGAGTAAAGGAACTACAGTATCTTATAATCTGCCACATACAAATAAAGTGTTCCCACAACAAATCCATTTAAAAGCCTTATGATGAATGAGGAGGTGATCAAATGGTGCTCTAAATTCTGGATTTTATTTCGTTAACTAGACCAGGGATTAGTGCAGCAATCAAGGTTTAGTGCCTCAAAAATCAAGGAATATGGTCTTTCAATCCTTTGTAGACAGCGCATGTCCTTGGCAAATGTAATTAAAATGGTTTCAAACTACCTTTCTGAATCCATGGTCTTTACTTTCTTGATTGTGATCTGTGTTCTTTAACTCTCATCAGCATCTTCATTACATGTTTCCACAGTGTTGCTTACCATTTTTTCTAATTTCCCTTAGTGGTCCCTTATCAAGGAAACTCTCACTCACCTGGCAATAAATCAATTTAGTTGGTGAAAGTACTACAATTCTTTCTGAAGCTCTACTGGCTAGCTTAAGAAGTTTCCTTCTTTCTTGCCCCGACTTGAACAACCTTCCCACCAAAACATGTGTTGATACATTTGTTATATGTATTCATGTAATCACTGTACCAATGCACACATGTTCTGCGTCTTTATTTTCATCACTTTCTATCACCCGCTTCCTAGGGAACTCCTAGAGAAGTTGGCCTTCCCCTAACTCACTTCAAACACTGAACTTTGAGCGTATGGCCCTTTGGATAGTGTGTTTGCAACAGATGGGGATTCGGAGTAACTCTGAAACCAAGTAATCAAACCACTCAGGAAGATGGCAACGTTTTGCTGACAAGTCACACATTCTTTCCCAGCAGTAAATTCCAAAAAAGAAATCTGTGCAGGCGAGATCCACTTATCGGTACTTCTTTCTTTGCTTGATCCCCTCTCCAATTCTCGCCTTCGTGACTTCCTGCTTCATTCTGGGTCACACCATTACCAGCTTGAAGATATTATTTTCCTTTTTATTTTGAAAAAGACCCTTAACATGACTCTTAACATGACTCTTGTTAATGGGGGGGAGGGATCCCTTCCCTTCTTTTCATTTGTCATTCACCATTGCTTGTCTGTGTATTCTACAAGTGTTAAACATAAGCAGAAACATAAGTAGTAGAAGCAAACGGATGGAGAAAGGGAAAAGGGTAGTGAGCGTGTGGAGGGCGCTATATTAAAGAGTGGAAAATATGGAATTGGAAAAGAAATATTCAGCTAGGCTTGGGGTGGGGTAGTATGTAAAGATATAGAAGTATTCCCCATATTTGTGACTACATGACTGTTGTTTACTGCTCTTTTCATCATATAGCTCTTGTCATCAGCCATTTTCTTAATTGAATGGGAATGCAGGTATGATGGTAACGTAGGTTACTCTCCAGGGCATCATAGACTGCACTGTCCCCCAGTTTACCAAGCTGACCACCCCTCCAAAATGCAGGCATTATATATCTGCATGTCAGAAATGGTGACCTTATTCCCATTTATGTGTACAGCTAACCATTTCACCTGAGTGGGATGAAGATCCACTTGAAGCAACACAGGCCTGACAGCTCTACATGATGACACTAGATGCGAATTGGGCTTTTCTCACATTTCCTTTCTCTATGTCCTGGAGGGGGGACATCCGTCTCCAGGTGCGCTCGTAGATGATTCGTTCTCATAACAGGAGGAGAATGCCTGGTGATGGGGTAACGGATAGTGCATGGGAACAACGTCGGATTTAGCCATTGCCACTTGTCTTTACACATTGCAGTTGTGCCCAATGCATAATGAACATCCTCCTGCCCCTTGAGTTTTCTAATTGCAGATCTTGCATAGAGCTGTCCACTCTTTTCCATGTACCTTGTTTTCTTGCAGGGAATGTATTACCACACTCAGGGTTGGCCCATTGTAGAATATGTTGGAGTGATACCTTATTGGTTTCCCCATCATCAGTTCTGTCAGCTTCCTCCTCAACCATCCCCTCCTCCCTCTTATCTAGTTATAAACACTCATCATAATGCTCTCTTCAAAATGCCCCAAATATCTGTAGCATCCTACTGTCCTGTTCTGATGAAATGACTACTTCTCTGCAGGAGTACAGAGATCAATAGTAGATCCAATTCCTACTTAACCCAACACTGATAAAAGGTAAACAGCGTGGTCTTAAATGTCACTATGGCCCTACAAACCACCAAAGGAACAGAACTACTTTATTTATCTTTATCTTATTGGGGAATTATGTGTCAGTCGGGGCTCCTTGGGGCTATCCATTGGGTTGAGCGAGAGTTGAGATTGGTGGGTCAGCTCTAAGCGGTCCAGTGATGCGATGCAGTTCTTCAGCTTTGATTGTCTCAAATCAGCTGAAGAACGGGGAGGCAATGATTGAGTTGGTATTTCAAAGCAAGCAAGTCGGTCCGTCGTAGTCAAGTGATGCAATGCAGTTCTGCAGCAGAAATCAGCTCAAACATAGCTGGTGCACAGCCAGGCAAAGGTTGAGTCAGCTTCTCAAAGGCTCCAATTGCTTGAAAAAGTGACGAGTGTAAAAAGCAAGCCAGGGTGCCTTCAGCAGCTTAGTAATGACTCAATAGCATTTGAGTCGATTTGAAAGTGGTTCAAGGCAGGAAACAGAGCCCAGAGATGTTCCTTGCCTTCTTGTTTGCTGGGCGAGCCATCTCAGGTCCCCAGGGATAAGGTGAGTACCTATTCTGCCCTTCCAAGTCAGGAAGGTTGCCAAAAAGTACTTTATTTGCTTACAACTCCAGTGAGCACGATCCTGGATTCCAGTGTTCAGGCACCAGGCAGGCTTTGTCCAAACATCAGTTCAAACCAAATGGTCCACTGGATTGGGTGAGCAGAGGGTCTTCACTGGAGTCTTTCTCGAAACAAAACTCTGGGTATCCTAGAAAAAACAGCTAAATTTAGGTTGGTTAAAATGGGAACGACTCTAAGTGTGATCAACATCTACTGGAACACCACAACATCACCTCTTTCGGCCTTCTTGGGTCATTTGGCTCACATCCTAACCCAACTAAAATGTAACAAGGGCCGAAGAGCATAATCCTAACAGTTGATTTTAATGCCCAGTGCATTAAATCACAATCAGAGAAAGATCACTGCAGGGAGCCTATGCCGAATGGCCGAACAAGGCTGCCATTTAAAAATTAATGGAATTTTTCTATGGCAAACGGTAACATCAGGGGGGACGTTCCTGCTGCAGCCTCCTACAAGAGGGACAGTCAGTGGTCGACTATTGATTACTTATTCTTATCACAGGACCTTGTTTTCCTGTGTAAAGAATACATCATTAAGTCAACCGCTTGGAGTGACCACCTCATGTTAACTGGCTCTTTTGAAGCCGTTACAACAAGCACAGCTAATTGTTATTCCCTGGTGTAAATACAGCAAGGAATCAGTTTGTAAAGTTCTGGGGAGGTGGAATGCACTTGAATAAAGTCCTTTCGAAGAGGGTTTGGGGCATGATGTTCTTAGAGGCTCAATTCCTT
The DNA here is from genome assembly GCF_040938575.1 of Ambystoma mexicanum. NCBI lineage: Eukaryota > Metazoa > Chordata > Amphibia > Caudata > Ambystomatidae > Ambystoma > Ambystoma mexicanum. Next base: position 248,974,869 of record NC_090940.1, on the reverse strand, counting down.
CAGAATTCCTCAACATTCGTAATTTTTCTGGGGAACATACATAGTCCCAAATTATCAGGGGTGTGGTCAGGGAAAATCCATCACCATTCCTTCAATGAGGAGACCCTGTAAAAAAAAAAAGAGAATTGAGGACTGATATTTGCAGATTAAATACCAGAAATCTTAGTATAGGAGATTTGAATATGGAGCGCAGAAGGTTGCGCCTCAAATATGGACAATGGTCGAAATCTCAGAGGTATATTCACCTCCAAAATGATGGAGAACACATGTTAAAAACCCTAGGGAAACACAACTCCAGAAATGTCTGGGCCATAGGTAATAAGAGGGAAGAAAGGCAAGTAACCGCTGAGTGCAATGCTATAGAGGAACTGGTGTGGGTCAAACATTTCAAGGGCTTTTAAGGGCCACTGAAGGACTCACCGGAATTAGGACCAGCAAAACGAATTTGGGGTTTCAACCTCACCATAGACCTGGTAAAGGAAGCAATAAGGAAATCATCGGGATCTCGGGCCTCAGGGCCTAATGGACTAAAAAACCAGATCTATAAATCAGATATTGCTCTATGGTCAAACATCTTATACAGCCTCTTCAAAGAAATAATCAAGTTGCAAAACCTCCCTGATTCCTGGAGAGAGGCTATAGTGGTACCAATTTATAAGAAGGGTGATGGGGCAGATCGGTTCAACTATCGCCCCATCTCCCTTCTTCATGCAGACAGCAAAATCTTTGCAGGCTTTGTCTTGAGGGACTTAGAAATGCGGGTAAAGAAACACTGAATCTTGTCGAAGAACCAGATAGGGTTCTGATCTGGCCTTTCTACCACCTTGAACAGCTTGGTCTTAAGTACACGATCATCAAAATCCTTTCAGAAGGAGGGCCCCAGACTGTTTGGAGCCTGGGTCGATATTTCACAAGCCTTTGACTCAGTCAATAGAGGTCGACTATGGCAGAAGCTAAGACAATGGGGGCTTCTATAATCTCTGCTGGCAATAATCATAGAACTACACAGGAAATCCTTTTTCAGGATAAGATTGAATGCTAAACGTAACTTATCCTCCAGAATTCCAACTTTTAAGGGAGTGAGACAAGGACGCATGGTAGCCCCATGTTTATTAAATTTCAATCTTGCTGATTTAGCCAGAAGCATGCAGGGGCAGGGCCTAGCTAGTCCAGTATTGGGATCAGAGAGGATGAACTGGGTGGCCGATGCAGATGCCATCATGCTTCTGGACTATACACCCATAGGGCTCCAGTGCCTCCTGGATGCCCTGGGCGAGTTTGCCACATCTAACAATCTCAAAATTAACCCCACCAAATCTAAAATAATCATATGCATATGTCCTCTAACAAAGGACCATAATTGTACCTGGAGAATTTCTCGGCAAATAGTGGCAATTCGAAATGAGGTACTATATATCTAGGATTTAACATCCACTCCTTCTCTTCACAGGTGTATGTGGTGGGCATCATGGAGGGTAGATTTACCCAACTAGGGAGTCAAATGAAGAAAATGTACTCTCAGTAATTCAAACATACGTTAGTACCTTCTGATTAAATACTACATAAGTAAAGTGATCCCTAGTTTAATATATGGAGTAGATGTCAATCCTGCCAATATTGCAATAAATTGGGAAAGGCTTGAGGGTCTATTGTGGAAAGATATCCTAAGATTTCCTCATTTTCTGCCTATTTCGACTTTGATGTATGAACTTGGTCTGCTAACCCTCCATTCGTATATCGAGTGGAGAATATTGTCGGTCTTCAGACTTATTTGGGAACTGCAAGAGAATACTCTATATGAAGATCTGAAACAGGAATTAGTAAAAAAAACAATAACATCATCTTGTCTGGCCTAGCTAACTATGCCCAAAACAATCTTTAAAGGGTGTTAATGTGAAATAGTGGATCTAATCGAACATCCAATACTTGTAAACAAGTGACTAAAAAGAGAGGATTGGATTCTAACTATTTATGAAATGAGATTTAAAAAAGAAAACAGTCCAATTCCATCTCGGTAAAAGATAAACCACAGGGATTCCTACCAAGATACCTGTCTCATCTTTGGACATGAGAATATTAATGTTACACCTGGAACTGTATTGGTGTACAGTCTGCTCAAAGTCCTCTACCATAAATGTGAAGAGAAATACTCTTATTTGACTGTAAAACAGACTCAGAAAAATATTAAACAAGACTAAAAAAGAAAAATTAATAGAAAAATACAATTATAAGAATTTAAATGTTACTTTCACTTTAAGAGCTCCAGATTACGCAGGAGTACAACTACTTCATTAGTTAGAAGACATTCCTGCCCTGATCAAAGACGATCCCAAAAAGCTTGAGTGTTGAGCCACCAATCTTTATCTACGAATCTCGAGAGCTTGGCCAACCTATATGTTACAGTACTAGGGCAATCTATCAAAATGTGTCTTAATCTCTCAGTGTGCCTGAGATCACACCGTTGGCATAGGTTTTCAGTGTAAAGGTCCTTTTGTCGAGATTGGAGGATTTTCCTTGTGGGTAGTAGATTAAGTCTGAACATGAGTCTGTTTTACAGTCAAATAAGAGTCATTCCCTTCACCTTTATGATAGAGGACTTTGAGCAGACTGTACACCAATACAGTGCCAGGTGAAACATTAATGTTCTAATGTCCAAAGATGATTTAACCTAAGAGGGAGGTTCTCACCCCCATATTTACTCGATTCACCACAGTGGATTGGTCCACTCCAAGACTTCAAAAATGGTCTATTCTTTGCTGCTGCGACAAGAGTCATATCTTGGTGATATCAGTAGCACAGTGATGTATCTGCAGGATGTGGGTGTGGGTGGTCTAAGCAATTACATGATGATGGGATCCTTCTCTGGACTGTGACTGCTCTCCTGGGATATCTCAACTCTGCTGTCTGTCCTGTCTGCCTTGCATCAAAGATTCCCCACTTATTAGTATCATGGCATGGCCCCTCTATTATCCTTGCTGGGCTTTTCTTTGGACCACTCGTCCTGTCCCTCACTTCTCTGGGTATATCCTGTCATCTTGGAAAGGTGACAAGCCACCTTAGAGAGAACATCAGAGGTTTGTTTGGCTGAAGGCAGATGGTTTGTTTTTGGTGAACCTCAGTCCAAAACAGCTGATATACAAAAGGCCCAGACTGTTGAATAAGCCACAAGCAGCCAGTAAAATGACACCAACTGGTGTTGTTGGCCTGTATAAATATATATTTATACATATATATTTTTTTTAATTAATTGATCAAATAGTGTACAGGATTTGAAGGTACACAATTGTATACAACGCGGAAGATGTTTTTTCCTTGGTTAAAGGCAGCCACTGTTTGTTGGAACCTTGGGTTCCAGCAATCTGTTTGCATAAATGCACACATTAATCAAGAAGGGACTCCACCCTTTACAAAATCAAACCCTTCATCCCACCACAGGACCTTTGCACTATAGTGGAGGAACTTGTGATCTGACACATCAATGGGGGAAATACCCTTCTGAGGTGGCACCTAGCTGCTCACTTGGCTCTCCTAAAAGTAGTCCACGATGCTGCAGCACGTCTTATTACAAGTGAGCAGCAAATTGACCGAATTACCCCTGTCCTATGCAAACTAGATTGGCTGCCTCTCCAGGCTAGGATATTGTTAAAAACTGCATGTGTAACTTACAAAGCAGTCAGGAGTAGCACACCAGCGTACCTATGGCCAAGATCCAACTATGAGGTGGCACATGCACCTCATGCAGAAAATCGACCAACTGGCTCAAATCACAACTCTTCAAAAAGATAAGACCAGAAAACAATCCTTCTCTTGTCTCAAACCCAACCACTAGAACTTAATCCGTCCAGGTATTGGCTAAGAATAGCCCCACAATTTCAAATGTCTCTCAAAACGTGGCTATTACAACAATAGTTGACAAAGGGATACATTCCATAGTATTCACACATTGACACACAGATTGCAACTCACATTATTACCCGGCACGCGCTGCGCACCGGGAATACAACTTGTGGTTTGGCTCTTTTCCGAGCCATACCACACGGTATTCCCATGTACGCCGTGCATGCCGGGTACTCTGTTCCCAGCGAGGGGCGTGGCAGCCCCTTAGCCAATGAGGAGGCGCGAAACGGGGCAATCCCCGCTCGGAGCCTCTCTATGGCTGGAGACTGCCTTCGTCCCCCGCCGGGGACTCAGGTAAGCTTTTTTTTTCCTCCAGCCCCCCTCCCCCTCAAACTATCCCCTCCCCACCATCCCAACCCCACTTACCTTCTTTTTTCTTCATTTCTTGGAGCGAACGCGCTGGAAACACTTCTGTTCCCAGCGTGTCCGCTCCCGCTGGCCGCCATGGAAAGGGATAACGGACTACGTTTTCCCTTTCCCGGCGGCCATTTTTTTGCTGCCGCATTTTGAAACAGAAAAAATGCTGTTAGTACCCTGGCTTTTTTTCTTTTTTCTCTTTTTTTTTTTGAGTGGAAAGAGGAAAGAGAAGGAAAAGACAGTGTTGTGAACAGCATGCAATCATACATAGTTTCTCAAAGGTGTAGTCACAAAGCTAGAACAGTACAACATTAAAAATAACAATATCAGAGAGCGACATAGACACACATACAAAACTCCCTCTAAGTGGCTACAGCAAAAGTGTTCCTGCTCTCTCCTTGTTTGGTTAAGCATTTTTCCTCCTGGTAGCAGGCAATGACAACTCACAGGAAACCAGCAAGAGAGCTGGTAAATGTCTCACTTAGTGAATACCTTATGAGAGTTTGTGCATGATTTTGGGCTGGTGGTGGGTGCTCTCAGATCTCGCGAAACAGCTGAATCTTGGAAATATGTGGCTTGTCCTGCAAAATCGGCTAGGCGGGTTCTCCCAGCTTTAACAGCCTAAAAGTCAACAGTTGCCTGATATGAACCAAATTTACGGAAGTGAGGACATTGAAAAACATACAACCAGTAGGATTATGGCAATTGTACATGTCTGCTTTTTAACGCTGTACAATATTAACCTAACTTGTTGACCCATTCACTCTCAAAGACTTCAGAATTTGCTCATAAGACATTTCAAAATCGTCCTCCATTTTTGAAATAATTTGCTTTTCACTTAGCCACAGATAGCAATAAGCAGCTGGGAACGTATGCTAATTTTCTGAAATGCAAATCAGTAGATACATTTATTCTGTAACTAAAGCCTGCTGCCAAATACATAGCATGCATATTATTTTACACTTTATCACAGAAGCACAGTGGTTGTCCTTCAGAGCATTCTGTTGTCCTGCATTGCTTCATTGAAGCATATATAAAATAATTGCCCTGGATGATGTGCTTGCACTTCATTACTTGCTTTCCCTCTGTGACTGCGTGGAACTCGATTCTCATTGATCGTCTAACTGTCGAAAGATATGGGGGCAGATTCTCAAAAAGTAGCACAAATGAAAGGGGCGCAGAGATTGTGCTGGGTACGCTTGGTTACTTCTAGAAATGCACAGGTTTCCTTGTTCTCAGTGGTGACCTGTGAAATTTGCTGGGCGCCTTTTATACGGGGCCGATCTCCCAAAGGACCTGTCGCCATGAAATGTTAGAGGGAAAACACATTTCAGTCACTGTTTGGGGTATGGAAATGCAAGTGTGAGAGCTGCGGTTTAAACCACGGCTGTCAAAATGAAAAAAAACACATGACAGTATCAGAAATGAGACCCTGTCATGATTAGCGCCTTTGCCTAGGCCTGTTTCCAACATCGAGATGACCCTCATTTGTCCGAATTTAAAATCGCATTCCATTTGTGAATTTGGGATGCGCTTTTAAATATGCAGAAATGCCCCCTGATTTGTGCAAATGCACGTAGGAATGAAAAAGTGTATTTGAATGAGCGCATGTAAGATGTGGATTTGCCTGCTCCTTTTTATGGCGCAGGAGATGAGATCACTTGAATCAGATTCTAGGCCATGGTCTTGAGACATTTTGAAGTCTAACAAACAAACATCAGAAAAAATAGCCAACCGAATGACATTAAAATAATCCTCATACTCAGACTTAAAACACTGCAATAAAAGAGTTGAAACCCTTTCCTCACTTGAACAAACATAGCTTTCTTATTATCAACAATGCAAAATAACCATTTATGGTCTTTTTACTATTGTAGCCAAATGTGAATAGCATTTATACGCCACTCTCGGGCATTGTACGCTCGTGCTGGTGTTTGGCATGGCACAATTGGACCTCATACATATTTGCTGCCACTGAACAGAAATTATTCATCTTTTACTTTGCTGATATGACGTGACCAAATGCTACGGCAACACATCTGAAAACATTAGATATGTTCCATGTTTGTGCTGGCATAAAGACATTATAATAAGACGAAATGGTGCTCAATGATCACAATGTTTAATCCAAGGTCAATACTGTGGTTGCCGACACGTGTTTCGACCACATCAGTCTTTTTCAAGGCACAGTATCTGATCTATATTTCACATAATTTAAGAAACAAGTTGACATTCATTCATGTCAATGTCAATTTTGAAAAAATAACAATTTGCAGATATAAATTGCATACATAAATAATACATATTGAGTTATTCAGTGGTCATGTGAAGATAAGAAAAAATAAGGAGAAAAAGATAAATGATAAAAATAGAGGGAAGAGGGAGAGAAAGCAAGAGAAGGAGAATTAAGTATATTTAAGAACCAATATAGCATATTCAAATATATTGGGCCTCATTATAAGTTTGTCGGTTTGGGAACTACGGTACCTGTAAGCATGACGGTACCGTAGATCCCGGACAGGCAAACTACGAGTTGTGCTTGCGGGTGCCGTTATCCCCGCCAGGTCGGACCTGGCGGGCAGAAAGGCACCTGCGAGCAAAGCATGTCGGATGCACCGGCACCGTTATAAACGGTCCCGGTGCATCCGACCTCTCCATTCCCATTCAGCCCTATGAGACCGAATGGGAATGAAGAGCATCTTTTTTCCGGTTCCCGCAAATGGGCAATTACCGGGTCTGGCGTGGCCGTAATGACCCGGTATTTGCCCATTTGCGAGCGCCAGAAATGTTCAGAAGTTTGGCGGCAGCCTGCCGGTTTTACCAGCAAGGCTACTGCCAAACTTCTAATGAGGCCCATTCTCTTCCAATTGGATTAATGGGATCATGTGCTTTGACTAGTGAAATGGACACCACTACATGTGGTTGCAAATGCTTATAGCATGCTTTTGGCTAAGTTAGACATCATTCAAGATAGGGTCTAGGTGAACAGAATAGACTTTTGCGAAATCCTTCAAAGTTACAAAGCACCTATCTAACAAAAAGGACTGGACTATGCATCCAATCTAAATATTAATTTTCAGTGGATTCGTTCATAGTTGATGTAAATGATCTGAAAAATAACACATGGAGCAAACCATCATGAAGGTGGTAGGGCATTACAAGCCGTCACCAATGAAGAAAATACTAAGTTCCCATTAATTGACTATGTTCTTGCCCGACATTATGGATGATCTTGACCAATAGTCCCCATAGAATTATTGGTCGATTTCATCCTAATGATGTCTGGTCCTTATGTAATTCACGTGACGCTGTAAGAACCCCCACTTAGTTTTGTGCCATTTAAACATGTACTCATCCAGGCCTTTAGGTGAGTGCAGCCATAGTTACATGCAGTGTCCGCAACAGGATTTTTCAGAGATTTATGTTTAATCAGTGGATTAGATTGCCAAAATGTTCTGTGCATCGTGCTCAATCTAGCAATGTGAATATGATAGCCCACCGTGCATATTTAAGAATAAATGAATTGTTGACGAATCACAGTCATGCTTGGGATATGAAATCCTTAGGCATTATTCATGCTGACTTGTGTGATACTCACTCTGATATCGTGTGTGAGCTCGCTTAATTGGATTAGATGACCCTATTTTCTCCAATTCAATTTGTGTTGCCTGTATCTCAAAAAAGTACACAGTGCGCATGTTTACTTTCTTGGTAATCATTGAGTGAAATGATAAACAAAGGAACACACTGCTGTTGCACTTTGGTGCTACATAAGGATTACCTTTTGTCATGTCGAATCCGCTGTGCACGAGTCCCTGCCTCCGTCTGGGCCAGCTTGCTGGTGAACAGCGGTCGCTTCTGCCAAATTGCTTGTGGATATATATTCACAGGTTGATGGTAAACTTTCCTCAATTCAATTACTGTTACCTAAATCCTGAAAAATCACACGGTATGCACATTAACTAGCTTGATAATCGTTCAGTGAAGTAATCAGCAGGGGAACACAAAATCGAAGCACTTGTGTGCTACGTGGGGATTACCTTGTGTCATGTCGGGTCTGCTCCGCTCACGTCCCTGCCTTCGTCCGGCTAGTATTCTAACGAGCAACCCTCACATCTACCAGTTGCTTAGCAATATGCAGTCATGTGTTGGTCAGGTGATGGTAACCTGATCACATGTTAGGTGGTAATACGTCATGGGATTCAATCTGCTCTTTCAGTTTAGATCCGGTCATCGATTAAGGTTAATTACTGTACATTGCTGTTTTGCATATTGTATTCTGATTGCACATCCTGTGATAAGATACTCGCTAAGAAATCTATACTGACTGATACATATTACTCAATGCTCAAACGCCTGATCGCGTCTCATGTAATAGTACGTGAAGAGGTGCCATCTACAGTTTATTTGTGGCGCCAGTGTTGGTGTATTAATCTTACATTGCTAGTTAGTGTATTGTAATCTAATATGCTACATCGGTTCTTACATATACCTAATTCTCCTACTCTTGTTTTCTCTCCCTCTCCCCTCTGTTTTTATCGTTTATATGTTTCTCCTTATTTTTTCTTGTCTTCACATGACCACTGGATAACTCAATATGTATTATTTGTTTGTGCAATGTATATCTGCAAATGGTAATTGTTTTCAAAATTGACTTTGACATGAATCAATGTCAACTTGTTTCTTAAATTATGTGGAATATAGATCAGATACTGTGCATTGAAAGAGACCCATTTGGTAGAAACACGTGTCTTTTTCTGTCACTTGAGGCAGGCGTAGCCTACAGTTCCATAGACTGGAGCTGTCAAGGAATGTATTATATGTTGAATTGTCATAGACACAGCATATTTCCTCCTGGATACCCCACACACGCATCTGAAAATATGTTGATCTTTTCACCTTCAAATCTACACAACAATTTCTCATAAATCTGTCCCGTTTCTATTTATTTATATGTGTATACATTTATTGAAGATGCAGGTGTTTTAAACAGAATCGTGTTCAAAAGCAGAAGCAATTGTGTGTCAATAAGGGCATGAGAGATGGTTGATGGCAGTTGTATAATTGTTGGAAAAGGATTCAGAGCATGACTATGAGGTGGACAGCATGTACAGTATGGTAGCAAGTAGGAGGTCAGGGAGGAGGAGAAATGTGGGATTACACAGAGGTAAAACCTTCTATGTAAGGTAGTTGCAATGGAAGGGCAATATTGAGTGGATTTTAACAGACTTGTTAATGAGAAGGCAATTCTAGTCCTAGGGAAACATGGCACAGAAGGCAAAGCACCGAGAGCGAGAGGAAGCCCTTGGAAGATCGGGAACAAAAGGTTATGGAGGGAAGGGGAACAAGGGTTCAGTGTAAGCACAGTGAGATATAGTTGTTGAACTTTAGGAGAGCAGGTCGATACAGGGATTTAAAGCACAAGACATTTAAAGAAAGATTGATTTCTTATTTTGAATCAACCCCATTAAAGGCTGTGTTTGGAGAAGGGAAAAGAGGATGAGGAAAGACTGTAGGTAGAAAAAGTGGTAGACTACCTTGTTGAGTGGAAAGAAGTAGTATTGAAGGGTCATAATCCAGGGGTCTGCCCCCTTTGGCTCCACAGATGTCCTTGGCTATGACTCATATGATCGCTCATCATTGACAATGATAGATGGGGAGATGGACGTTGTAGTCTGAATTATCTGGAGAGCCAAAGGTTTCTGACACCGGATAATTGTCAGAAAAAACATCAAAGTAAATAGCAGTTTTAAGTTTTCAAAGCCAAACCTAATCACACTTGTAATTATTTGGAGGAGATGGATTTATGAATAGTGCTGTGGAAAAAAAAGGAAAAAAAAAGAAATAGTTCTGTGCCTTGTGTGCACAAGATAAGTTTAAATTCTGCACTCTCCCCTTGCGACTGGAACAGAAGCCTATTCTGCTTTCCCAGTGACTATCCACCACACCAAGTGATGACCTCAAGAGCACACATTCTTACAAATCTCCACTAATAGGTGAAGTTTAGAGATCAAAAACTTACTGAGCCAAAGGCTAGACTCTTTAAAGCATTGATTTGGAGATGGTGCAAACACACCAAACACTGCCTCTATTTCTTCCATACACATACAAGCCGATCCGCTCTATGAGCTGATCCGTTACATGGGTCTTGACAAACAAATCATCCCAGAGTCATAGAGGAAGGGGCACCTACTGCCCTCAGAGCTCTGGGCAAGGCATCTATATGCCACACCCACTGACTGGCAGCTTCTGAGCAAGTCAATACAAATCGATCAATAGGGAAGGTAACAGAAAAAAAAGACACAATTACTCGGGGTCGGTGAAATGTCCAATATTCGCTCCATGGAGAAATTAGCTAATTCAGGACAAAATTTGCCAATGGGTCATTTTCTGACCTGAATCTTCCTCTTTTGGGTATTTTTTTATCCCTGAAATGAATGTTGGTTGATTAAGGAAGCACAGCCCCCTATTTGGCAATAATCTGACATTTTTTGTGCACAATCAGGGTGGTAAGCCAAATTTGCCAAACAGTGGTCGTGAAGTGTGCGCAAATCTGAACAACTGCGGAGTGACCTTTGATCAGTATTGTGCCGATTTTGCATAGTTGGAAGTCATTTCACACACTGCTAAACATTGCTAAATGGCCTAAAGCCATTGCCTAAGAAGATAACATACACACTTGACCCTTAACATCCTTTCACTGTTACGTGGTAGGAGGACCCTTGACCCTTAGGATAACTAATGTTAAGTGGTAGAAGCCTTACATTTAATTATGTTTGAAGAAGTCTGGCAAGGATTAATCACACCCACCTGACTACCATTACATTAATTCTGAACAAAGTAAAATGACCTCTGAGTTATCTTCACCCTTTGGAAACTCACCCACAGCAGGGCATTGCCCAGTGAAGCGTGCCCAGAAACAATCTGGCATTCCAGCTTAGCAGAAGCTAGATTTAGCAGTGCAGAGTAGAGGTGTGTGATTCAGCAATTCACATACATGGGTGCTGATTCGGAAGCACCATGTAGCTCCTGTTTTCAGCCTTGGTCTGGGTAAGGGTGCACACTTCCCTCACCCGAGACCAGGGACAGTCATCATGGGAAACAAAAGCCCCACCCCCAGACCATCTGGTTAGGGAGGGGCGCGGCACCTGTAAATAAAATTGCTGTTAACAGGAGATGGGCTACACTCTGAGTTCCTACCTTACTAATAGACACAGACACCAGAGTGGATTTGATAGGGATTCCAACTAGGACCCCCCTTTATTTATCCTAGCCCCTTCTTAACGTTCCCCTGGCGTAAGTATCAACTAAATGTGGATCTGCTACATCTGCCCACCCTTCCTTGGCGGGGACTCAGGGATGAATAGTGTCGGTCTGATGCAAAAGACCATTTTCCTAACTCGGGATACCACCCACATGGAGTGTTAGGCTTGAGGGTGGCCTCTGGGGGTGGTCCCATTTCCCTGGATAGCCTTAGCAGGTCGAGGCATCCGCCCACTAACTTATAACAGGGTACCTCTCTTGTGCCCCTTCGTATATATACTTAACGTCCTACACCTGTGTAACATTCCATCTTTGTAATTCCCCACCCTATTATCACCTACTTAACATGTATACTACTTAACATGTATTACTCAAATATATACATTAATATACATAAGGACAAACAATGGCACACTACATATAAAAATATATATTACATTATGTCAATATGGGGGCAAGTGCTACAGCCAGTCACCCACTTCACAGTACCTTATAGGGTAGTCTCTGGCGGCTCTGAAACTGGCCCACTGTGGGGGACCTGGCCCTATTCATAGGGCCAGATCCCACTTCTTTCTTCAGGGTGGTGCCATCCACCACTTGGGGCCACCCACGTTCATTGCGCAGCCCGCTCTCCAACCATCGTTTTCTGGGTTAGACCGTGCATGCATGGTGGTCCGCCCACAGTCACCACTGCTGCAGAACCCCTTCTCATCTTCAGGGTGACCCCATTAGCAAGAGGACTACCCGCGCTCAATGCAGCACATGCAGTTTATTTTAAAATCTTCAGGGTGGCCCCATTGGAGTTTGTGACGCCCACGTCCCCACCACTGCCCTACATGCCAACTTATCTTCAGGAACCTGACACACGCTGCACATGAGGGATTTTAGAAAGGGCGTCCTCACTGGCCATGAGGTGTACTGACTGGGGGCACAGCCGGGATGCCTCGTTCAGCCCATCCACCTCACCCAGCCCTGGCTGGGCTGTTCCTTCTTTGCCCTGTGAAGCCTGTACATGCTGCCCGAGCCCATTACTCAGCTGGGCCCATTCAATCTTGCCCTTGGATGGGCGAACACCTGCCAAGGCCCTCTAAACCGACGTGCTGCCCCTGCCAAGCAGCTTGGCCCACAGTTAACTCAGTGGGGCTCCCCACACATGCCAGCCCATCTCCCCAAAAATGCTGAGGGGATCATTCGAGGCAGCAACTCCCCCTTACTCCCCACTGGATGTGTATTGTCTATTTTCTGCCCCTGTGGTTTCTGCTTCTTCTCTCTCTTTCTCTGCTACTTTTCGAACTGTCAGTTTTGACTGTCCTCTTTCGTCAAATCCTCCTTGCATTCCTTTTCTCTCCTGTCCAGCCCATCCTGGACAGGGGAGTTATGTTCCTTTGTGCTTTTCTTCTTCTCAACATTCCATCCAGCCCCTTGGTAAAACACATACACACACACACACATAACATGACATTAAGTATATTTTATTAACCCTGGTGTCTGTGTTGTTTTTTCTTGCTTGTCCTTTAGGGGACACGCATGTAGCCATGCTACATACTCTGGAAATTCCCATCCCGGGAATCCCACTCAGAACGATACTAGGAGGTGTTACTATGAGGATATGTCAGGGCCCTCAAGGGCCTTCCACATCCCAGCCATGCCGCTCTCAAGGGCCTTCCTCATCCCAGCCATGCCGCTCTCAAGGGCCTTCCTCATCCCAGCCATGCCGCCCTCAAGGGCCTTCCTCATCCCAACCATGCCTTCAAAGAATGTAGCGGGGGATCACATGATGCACCTTGTTGGAGACAGGTGTAGGTGGGCACACAATGCACTTGTTTATGTCCTAACTTAATACTTGGCCCACCTCTTACCTGTTTCCAAACCCTGCTTACCTGGCTTCCAGATCACCTTGGTTAGCCTTGATATGGCGTTGAAAGGGGATGGAAAGGGAACGTTTAGGGGATGGTTTTTCGCAAAAGCCCTATGGAAAAAGACACTAAGTTAAAATACTGGCACACAAAAGGAAAGGTGGACGAAGGACTGGTCTATAGTTCTTTAGTTGATCCAAAGATCACTTATACCTTCTTCCTATATAACAGAGACAGCCTGACCAGGGTTGTCTCAGGGTCTTTGCTGCTTCTTGATGATGTTCTTTCTGTTGAGGGTCCCCTGTCAGGTACACATTTCTTGGAGTAGGCAGGCGGCCACATGTGTGTGAGGGGCTGAAATGTGTTTACTTTGGCTGGGCTGTATATGCTAGTTGCAGCTCATCACTTACCAGCGGTGTGTGGGCAGTCCCTCTGATGAGTTTGGCCACGCTGTGTATGTCAAATGTAGCCTGATTCTGACTGCACCAAAGTTGGGCGTTCCCTGCTTTGGAGGTAAACAATTATTAGAGAGCTAGGGGCGTTAGTGACTGGATGGTGCGAATGGGAGGCGGCAGTGATCATGGGCACTCCCCTTCATCTCTACTCAGGCCTGGGCAGCGGTGGTGACAGCACACAGAGTGAAGCACCTCTCAACCCTCAACCTCTCAACCCTCCTTTCCGACTCAACTTGTTTTTTTTTTTTTTTTTCAATTAGAGTAATGGATCCCACGCTTCAACTTGTGGGGGTCCTTCACTTAAAAAATTACCATATTACCATATTACCTTATATGAATATTAAAAAATAATTAATACAACGTTACTTCATGATTCCATAAATGATTTAATCAGTTAAAAAAGAGTCATAACAGCAGCGTTATTTACCTTCAAAGTTCTTCATTCACTTACGTGCCAGGTAAAATCAGCTGTATTTCTGGTGTACTAACAAAAAAAAAAAAAAAACACAAAAGCAAACACATATGTAACATTTAATCCTTTATTTACACACTTCTAAAAACAATAAACATGCTAGCAATTCATTTCTTCAAATATATTCATCTCCTTAACGAAGCAAATATAATACAACTTGCATCGGCTGTAGATCCTACGTGATCCTTCGCAAAAATCATAACCAACCATCATCTCCTTCTGGCCCTTTCTTACCCAGCGAAAAATAATTGGAAGTGAACAGGGTCGTAAAGAAATGACGATTTCTTTTTGAATTATCCGACACACTTCCACATGTATATTTGGCCAACAGGAATTGTAAATACAGTTACCTCGTGTTAGGTGGATTCATCTCAACCAAATAGGTTTCCGCTCCCAGTGAAGTAGCACAGGCTAAGCAATCAAGGAGCCTTGTTTGGGTTTGAGTCCTTTCAAACAGTTTTTTCAAACAAAAAGAAATGTGATATAATTTTTCTTTGACTTCTCTGATCACCTTTCTGGGAACCAAGTTCGCTTCCTGTGAGAGTGCACTTGGGCAATAAACAAGCATGCCCCTAGCGAGTTTATTACATCCCAGGAAGCATCTTTCTATATGGACAATTCCTTCAAGGAATGCATCCGGAGCCAGTACAGTGCTACTTTCGAGGACATTTAAACTCAATGGGAGAACTACGAGAACCGAGGAGTATTTGAGGGTAAACCAAATGTGTGTTTTATACATGTATTGTCTGTTCTCGTTAGACTGTCCACCTCGAGATAGCTCCAAGTTTCAGTACTTTTCACTGCCTCGTGTGATCCTGAGACTGCCTGAGTTGTAAACACTTTCTTGCCTGCCAATGGAAGGTTGTTTCCCAGTTTGACACTCAATGATCTTACGGCGCCTCTGTGTCTTTTAAAAACACCAAAATTAAGAGGCGGACACCAAATGCTTGTAATGATCAACATGTTTAGAGAATATCCCTTCCATAGGACTCCTAAGCATTCTATTTGTGTGTGTCTGAGTACAGGCCATAACTG
Organism: Ambystoma mexicanum; assembly: GCF_040938575.1. Classification (NCBI taxonomy): domain Eukaryota; kingdom Metazoa; phylum Chordata; class Amphibia; order Caudata; family Ambystomatidae; genus Ambystoma; species Ambystoma mexicanum. The sequence continues at coordinate 248,959,534 of NC_090940.1, read as the reverse complement.
CAGTTTTTTTATTTAATTATTATTGAGTTTCATTTCTATGCAAATGGCAGAAGTTGCCTCGGGTTGCTTCATTAGCTATGCAGGGCTCTTTGAAATAACTACTGCATCGTCTGCATAAACAGGGATGCCTGTTTTCATAACATCCACTTTCGGTGTTTCAGCCTCCGTGTTTAATATTCTTATGGCCTAACAACATATCATCCGCAAACAGCCAGACTTTTGTTTCAAACCCCAGCTCGTAAGTCCCACCACCTCATCTGCCTCCCTTATAGCCTCTGCCAGTGGTTCTATGGCAAGCACAAACAATAACGGTGACAAAGGACACCCTTGTCTAGTCCCCCTCCCCAGCTCAAACTTCCTAGATCGCAGACCGTTAGTGTTTACCTCTGCTGTCGGTGCCGTATACAACAGCCTAATCCAAGAAACAAACTTTCCGCCGAACCCCATCTTTGACAAAACAGAAAAGAGAAAATCCCAATTTATTCTGTCGAAAGCTTTTTCAGCATCCAACGACAACAAGGCACAGTCACCCCGACTATCTTCAATTTTGGAAATGGCATTCAAGATTCTCCTAATGTTATTAGAGGTCTTCCTACCCTTCACAAATCCAGATTGGTCAGCATGGATCAAAGTCGGCAGCACATTTTCTGGGAAGGTACGTGCCGGCACTTGTGGAAATAATGGGTGATTTTTAACGGTGCTCGGGTTCAAGGTAAATTGGACTAAATCAGAGGTTATGCCTTTAACATGTTTTGTGGACAGGAAATATTTGGTGGACCTGGGATTTTCGGTGGTGTCCTGATAAGATGCAATACTTGGGGGTATGGTTGGCTCCAGTAATTAGAGATATGATTTCAGAAAATGTGAAATCCATTTGTAGTGGGTTGAGGGTTGAGCTGGACAGGTGGAGTTTGTTGAATTTCTCATTTTGGGGTAAGGCGAATGCCCTGAAGATGATTTCTGCCCCAAAAATTAATAATGTTTTGGGTATGCTTCCTTTGGTGCTGCCGACGTCTTTTTGGAAGGATTTGGACAGGATGCTTCAAGAATTCTTGTCGGATAGGAAGCCTCTGAAGTTAAAGTTGTGGAAATTACAACTGCCACTTAATCGAGGTGGTTTGGTGGTTCCCAATTTCAGTGCCTATCACTTGGCTTTTATGTCGGCTTTTCTAGCTCCGTTCATGGGTGAATTACCAGATGTGTGGGTGGAGGCAGAGACTAGCTCTGTTGGGCCGTCACGAGCAGTCTTGACTTCTGTCTCAAAGAGGTGTTGTGGAAGAGATTTGTTGATTGAGAACTTGAGGTACTCTTGGAAGAGTTTATGTGGATTTATGGGTGTGGACGCATTTAGAGAACCAGGAGCGTCACTATGGTTTAATCCTGAGATTAGGATTAGTGGTAATGTGATTCTTTGGGCGGATTGGTTCTTGGGAGGAGTGCAGTGGGTGGGTGATCTATTTAAGAACGGAATTTGGTTGACAGAGAGGGAATTGCTGCTACAATTTGACATAAACAATTATAAGAGATCTGATTATGTGAAGCTGAAGCGGGCGGTTGGGATTGTGGACTTTGACCGGAGAATGGACTTGGGTTTGTTTACTAGAGAGCCGGTTGGGAGGGAAGGTGGCCTGGCTAGTCGGGTATATAAAGAGATTGTGTTGCGTTATAATGGTAATGATTTTGCAAGAGAGGAGTGGGGTAGGAGAATTGGTTCGGATATATCTGAAGACTCGTGGCGACGGATGTGTGCGAATATAAAGTTATGTTCAGTGGGGTTTACGGAGAGATCGAGACAGATCAAGATTCTTATTCGAGTTTTTTGGACTCCGGAGAGAATGGTGAGTAGGGGGATGTTGGAGAGCTCTGATTGTTGGAGGTGTATTCATGTGGTAGGTACATTGGAGCACATGCTGTGGGACTGTAGGTTGGTGAGGTTGTTCTGGGGTGAGGTCGGTAGGGTGTGTAATGAGGTGATTGAGGGTTTGCCTGCTTTGGATTTCAGAATGGTGGTATTGGGGGATGATGAGTCTTTGGTGGATCTTACTCAGAATCAGAAGAAGTGGTTGTTCCGAGGGACAATGATCGGTAAGAAGATTGTTTTACGAAATTGGAAAACTGTGTTGACTCTGAATCTTGAGACGTGGTTGACTGAAATGCAAGACTTGGCGGCTGTGGAGAAGACACTTTACAGAAGGGAAGGGAAATTGGGTTTGTTTGAGAACATTTGGGGTACATTTCTGCGGCTATACTAGACTTGGTATTGTACTTGTGTAAATAGGGGATGGGTTGATAGTTTGGGGATCTGTGATTTAGATTAAGGGTTATGTTTGTTACTGTATTTAATTGTATATAGTTTTATTATGAAATGTTTGGATGTTTTTGGAAATTTTTACGTCTTATAGAGTGTATTTTATTGTATATGATTTTGAAGTTAAGTAAATAAAGTTTAAAAAAATATATATTCTTATGGCCAATGTATTCATACAAACACGGAATAAAAGAGGGACCAAAACGCACCCCTAGCGGACACCTCGTGAGATCAGGAATGCGTTGGTGGTCTCCGCTCCTGGGCCATAATGCACAGTGGTAATATTATCATCATGCAGCCTCATAAATGGGTTTAAAATTACCCTTGGTACATTCATTTCTTTTAATATCTCCCAGAGTGTACCATGATCTGTTTGATCGAATGCTGTTTAAAAGTCAACACATCTAAATAAAGGTTCTCCATTTTCAAAATGACATGTGTACATACAATTGCAAGTAAAAGGAAGACCTGGTCGACTGTACTCCAAGATTTCCTGAAGCCTGCCTTGACATCTACTAGCACATCTTCTTTAGCGACCCATTCCCTGAGTGCTTAAATACAAGGTTTCCGCACACCTTTAGTACACCATCAATTAGATAAACGGATATGCAGTCACCAGGGATTGGCATATCACTCTTTAAAAAAAGAATAAGGACGATTTCCACCTTTTCCAACTGCTGGGCATATAATTAGGAATATTTCTTTCAGTAAAAAAGATGGTTAATATTACTATTCGCAAAATTGTTATTATTATTATTATTATCATTATTATTATTATTATTAGTAGTAGTAGTAGTAGTAGTAGTAGTAGTAGTATTACTATTATTAAAATTCTAATAATGGTACCACAATATCAACAACAATTATACTAAACAACCTACTCAAAATAATAATGATACACAGCATTATTATTATTAGTAGTGGTAATAGTAGTAGTATGAGATATACCACATAAACAATCCTCTATTGTTTACCCCTCCCAAAAATCGGAAGCACAGTTCAGAATGACCTCATAGCCCTGTTACTGTTATTTTCCTGCAGTACTGAGGTGCCAGTGCATTCCATCTCTTCATTTAAAAACAATAAGAAGGGCATCTTCGAGTGGGATGAAAAAGTGGATATCGGTGAAATGCACATGTTTGCCCCTTTCAAATGTAATGCGGATAAGGGTCAATATCGACCCTTCTGTGCTTTAAGAACATATGGAACCGTCACAGTGTGTTCTGCTACTGCACCCAACACGATTGGATATGTACTACACACATGTAAAGAGTGCACATATGAATGCTCAAAACAATACTCCTTGCGTTAGTCCCAAAAATCTCTCATCTTCATATCAGCATTTTTCTTATAATGAGATGGATTCACAAAATTGCAGCATGCATTAACTGTAATTACAGACATAATGGGAATTTACGGGTAATAAATCCGCCGAACTCCGAACTTATCCATTTCAATTACCAGTGCTAAAACTGCACTGTGCCAATTTGCTTTGGTTTCTTAAAGGCACGAGTACAACGTCACACAATTTGTTACAATCCATTGAGAAACCTACACCGTCTGCACCATCTACTATGCCATGTACCATCCAGATGTACCTGTGTCTGGCATGGGTGGGAGTGGCAAATGGTTTTCAAACCTCCAGTTCCAGCTCTTGTTGACTTGGATTAGCCTTTTAGAGGGTTAGCCAGGGGTGTTGCTAGGTCTGGAAAAGATCAGGGGCTAAGCTAATGTCCGGACTGGCGGGACTCGGGGCTAGGTAAGATTTTGGTTGTAGCACCCAAGCTTCTATCCGGGGCTACAACCAAAAGATCTAGGTCTATATCCCCCTCAGCGAACCCCTATCAAAGCCTCTGGGGCTAGCCATGCTGCTGAAAGCTAGGGCAAGTAATATGTGTGTGGCCTGTGTGTGCAAATCTCCAAGTCCTCTGTGTGCTCTGGGAAGGTGCAACGGTTTCTGAATATTTCCTACATGCGCAGATTACTGTGTTCCCTATTGCGGACCTCATGCAACTGACAGGACACGTGTGTGCCCTGAGTTACATGTACACCTTTCTTTAATGAGTTCTGATCTAGCCACCTTTGTGTGTTGGTGGTGGGAGACTGAGTGAGTATGACTTCCTGTTTATCATGCAAAGGCTGAGTGTGCTACGCATAGATAGGAAATGCACACATTTGCCCAATCCAGACATAATTCTTCTTCTACTAAGCCTCTAACATGCATACTCAGGGATCCAAAAAAGTGATGATGAGGTTGAAAGACTGCACTGTAATTCGCTGCAGAAAAAAGCACTTTTAAAAGTAAGCTCTGGGGGATCTATGCGGTGAGCACTGGCCTAACAGAGACTTTGGAATGTTCTGCAGGCAAGGCCGGCTGGGTAGGGTTAGGTTGACTCTCAGCATAGCCTTTAACACTCTGCAGTCAGTGTTCATTCCAGAGGAAAAACCAGACGAGATGAGAAAATGTCACTGTTCTACATATAATAAACACTGCATGTATTTTCATAACCTGTTTTGCTTCCTATAGCTTTACTAGGTGCCATATAATAGCCTTACAATACAAATCATGCAGTTCGGCAGTCCTATAGTTTATTCGTGAATATGACCAGCTCTTTGTTATGTCAGCTCGTTGAAATACCAGCAACTCCTAATAAAATCTCTTCATGTTAGAGTCGATCACTTTGCAATACTTGAAGGGTTTGCAGACATATATTGTCTATTGAATTACTGCAATGCATTTGAGGCATCTCAAGCATGCAGACATATTATTAGTTGTCTCAAACATCATTTCATGCACAATAAAAGAACAGAAAGCCCGCGTTGTAGTGCTATGATACTTCTTTGCGGCATCTGTCTAATAAAAAGTGAAAAAGAGAAGATGAAACATCTTCGGCGAAGTTGGAATGTACTCACGTTATCCCTGGTGGAAAGCGGCACTTAGCAAATTGGCAGAGACACTGTTCTGCTGCTCCTGTAATTACCATATTGGTTTCTGGAAATGTGGAGTAGAAGCCGATGATTGAATGAGAATTGAATGCTAAACTCAGCAGCAGATTGGCACAAAAAGGGCACAGAGCTTAAATGCAATGGAACAAAACTGGATTTCTTACTTTAAAAACAAAGCGTTGCTCTGATCAGGGACTGTGATTTTGGACAGGGTTTTTTCTGCTTTAGGGTGCCGTCTAATCAACCAATATTTACATGGAAGACATGCCACCAGTTAATTGATTCTGAAGATAGGTATAATGAGTCCGGGTGAAGTCCTTGCTCTCAATTTTTTGGGGAAAGGGAGGGCTACCTTTGTGTACATGCAACTATTTAGCTAATTACCGCTTGATGCTAATCATTCACTCGTCCTAATCTCATACATATGAAATATCTGTCACTAGTGGAACAGTCCGTGTACACGGACCAAAGTGGCTGAAGAAATACATTTTTTCATAGTGTTAATAGAGACATTGTAGAGGCATGAAACAATTGTATTTACAGAAAGCCCTATCTATGGGGGAAAATGTAATTCATTTTGTTGTAGAAATTGTGCTTAATGAAATGAATTTCTGTTTATATGTTTTGTTAAACGTATCTTTTTTCTTAGTATATGCAATTTGAAGTATGCTGTTAAAGTGGTATTCCTCTCTTGGGCCTTTTCTGCAGCTAATTGTATGTTATCATTGTTGTAGTAAACATTTTGTTCGCTTGGAAGATGAACTTGAAGTCTTATTATTGTATGCGTAAGGCAACAGCTCCCTTTACCAATGAGAACAGGTAAAGCAGGCAGTCTCTTCTGTGAACATTGAAGTCTTATTATTGTATGCGTAAGGCAACCGCTCCCTCTAATGGTGGTAACAGGCGAAGCGGGTGCATGCCGGCTTCGGACAAAAATAAATCTGGGCTGTTATTATATAGTATGATGGTTGATGCTCCGATTAACGGGAGGTAATATGCAAGTAATTTCTTCATATTCCTGCCACCATCCTTAACACATCACACTTCTAGTTCATCATAGTACATACTTGAATAAGGAAAGGCACTATCTATTAAACAAGAAACTAGTCCATTACATTAAACCTAGAAAGTCTCACTGTCCATTAACTTTAGAACACTTTATACCCTGGAATTTAGAAGTTCCAGTTTGCGCTACTTATGCAGTGACATTGGGATGTTGGTATAGACCAAATTGTTATATGGGAGTGCAGAACTCCAAATCATTAACAAGGAAGATAAGGAGCCAGGTACAATTTAGCAGGGTACTGTGGTTTCATCGACTTAAAGTACAAAGTAGTGAGTTACTTTGTGGTAGTTTTCAACATGGAGGAAATGTAGAAAGGTGGTCAGTGTTTGGGGGTGTGAGAAAGGGTGGGAGAGGAGGTGGGTAGCTGGGTGTGATCCCCATTAAATGTAAAAAAAAAAGTAAAATAAACCAACAATGAAAATTACCATGAAGTATCTTATCTCTTTGAAATTTAAGTTGAAGAAATCCAGTGGAAGTGAATAATAGTAATATTCCTTTCAAATGCATTGTGAGTATATAACAAACAAAAAAACGATTATCATTTGTCCAAATCTCACACCTAAACAACTTGGCATATAACAGGACACTGGCCCAACAGACTATGTAAGTCAGCAATTGAGCAATAATTAAAGAGCAGCAGGAGTTCTGTTACGCCCACCTGGTCTCTGCAGAGGCAATGGGGCACAGTTTCAGCCCTCCCGGGGGTGAGGGTGCTCAGGTCCGACTACATCCTCTGCCCTTATGTGGTGGCTGGTGGTAATAGGTGATGCTGCTCGGGACTGTTCCTGCGTGGAGAATAGGGGGCGTCATTATGCCAGCTTGTGCACCTGATGCCCTTCCAGACCCCTTCTCCCAAACCGTGGTACCTGTTGGATGCGCTGTCCCTGGAAAGCTCACCTGTTGATTAGTTTTGGAGAGCACTCTGTCCTGCTGCTTCTGGCAGGGGCGCTTGTATGATCTGGACCAAGTTCCTTCACTGGTCCCTTGCACATGGTAGTCCAGTCCTGCTGCGACTAAGCCACTATACTTCAGGTAAGTGTTCCTGTTTGCCTTAGTCTTTGCTTGTCTGTTTTTGTTGTATTGTAAAGTTTGTTGTCTCGTATTACTGTCCGTTCCACTTTTGATGTTTGCTCTTTTGCTTTCTTCCCTTGCAGGTGATGTTGCCGGCCCGGCAGAAGCTGCGGAGCTCGAGGCGGCAGCCGGAGGGAATGAGGAACGAAGTTGCAGTGGTACAGTAACTGGTAAATTGTTAACTAGAGGGTGCACGGGGTTCAAATTGCAGCACGGCCCTAAGACGGATGTTCTAACCTTGTCTTTTTTCTTCTTCACAGGGTCTGAGTTGGTGGATGCAGAGTGCGGTGCTGCGGCATCGGGATCAAGATCACTGGATGTTAGAAGAGTCTGCAGATGAAGCGATGAAGCACCGGTTTCCTTGAGGTGAGTATGCAGGAGAATGCCTTGTTTCAAAGGTAATTAAACTGGTCCAAGCGGCGGTAAGCGTCATGTTGCACGCGAGTGCACAGTAACATGAAGCACCGGCCTTAAGGATGGAGCAGCTTATTTGGCTGAGCTTCTGAAGCCACGGCCACCAGGTTCAGCCTGCCTGCCACACCCTGCCACACCCAATGAGTCAGCACATGAAGACCAGGCCTAGGGAGCCACACCCGATGAGTCAGCACATGAGGATGTTCTCTGGAATAAAGGCTTTCTTCTCCTGGAAAGTTCTTGTGAAATAAAAGCACTCCTGCACTGAAATAAAGTGTTCCTGCTCACATCTCTATATGAGCCTGGCGCCAAAGGCACCAGGACTGAGTCCAGCCAAGGCCCCTCTGTTTTTGGGTCCCAAAGGGACATAAGTGAGTCAAGTGACCCATTGCCTCCAATCACTAGATGGTGTGGTTTTTGTGTTCTGGGGCCTGTGGCCATGACAGCATTCCCCCTCAAGGCCCCTCTCATGGGTGGTTTCCCCCCTGGCCCTGGTTTAGTGGGGTTATTGTGGTGGAACTGCCTGATTAATCATGGAGCGTGGACATGCTCACTGGTTCCCAGGTCCGATCTTGGGGTCCATAACCTTTCCAGTCTATAAGGTAGTATAACTTGGACCGGAGCATTTTAGAGTTTAGGATCCTTTTAACTTCGTATTCTGGTTCTTCAACTATTTCGGGATCCGGTGGAGTATCGATCCACGTACCTGGTTTCAATGGTTTTAGTAGGGAGACACGAAACACCCGGTAGATCCGCATGTGGGCCGGTAATTCTAATTTCATGGCTGCAGGATTGATCACAGCCTTGATAATGTAGGGTCCCAGATATCTGGGACGGAACACCTGTGGTCCTTTCAGGGGGATGTTTTTGGATGATAACCAAACCTTGTCTCCGACTTGGTAGTTGGGAGCTTCCCTTTGGTGTCGATCCGCAAACTGCTTCTGTTTCTCTTTGACTCTGGCAAGATGCTCTGCTGCTTCCTTAAAAACCTGGGTGAATGTTTTGTGTAAGGTCGTTACAGCGGAAATTTCTAATGATTTGAGTTGGTCAAAAACGGATGTCTGTGGATGTCGACTGTACACTATGTAGAATGGGCTTTGTCCCATACTTTTGTGAATGGAATTGTTATATGCGTATTCTCCTAACCAAAGTATGTCCTTCCAGGTATCCTTGGTTTGTTGCAGCATACACCTTATGTATTGCTAGAGGGTCTGGTTAGTCCTTTCGGTCTGGCCGTCGGTTTGGGGGTGATGGCTTGTAGATAACCAGAGGTCGATTTTGGCAATTTTGCAACACCTTTTCCAGAATGCTGAGACAAACTGAGTTCCTCGGTCTGACATCAATATTGATGGGAGCCCGTGTAGCTGGACAATCTGTTCCAAAAACACGGTAGCCAGAGTAGAAGCAGTTGGGAAAACTTTCAGGGGAATAAAGTGGGCCATTTTGGAAAACAGATCTACGATGACTAAGATGGTATTGTATCTGTTACAGGAGGGAAGGTCTGTAATAAAATCCATTGATAGCATATGCCAAGGTGCTGGGGGTACTTCTAAAGGATGTAGCAGACCTGCAGGACTTTGTTTTTGGGACTTGCGTTGTGCACAGGTGCCTAAGGTTGCGATGAACTGGACAATGTCCTTTCGCCAAGTTCCGCACCAGTATTTTTTCCTTATTTTAGCTTGGCTTTTGGCTATTCCCGGATGCCCTTCTACTAATGAATCGTGATAGATTGCAATTATTTGATTCTATAATTTCTTATCCGGAATGTACATTCGTCCTTAGTAGTATGGTAGGTTGTCCACGATTGTATACCGGCCTCCCTTCCCTAGCCATTCCTGTTGCGCTGGTGGACTCATCAAGTGTTGCAGGTCAGATTTTAAGTTGTCTAGAGTGGTGGTTGCAGCAATCATGCCTTGGATTATTCCTTCAGGGATGATGGCCATGGGGTCTGGTGTGGTGAATGACTCTTCTCCATCATTCATGCAAGACAGGGCGTCCGCTTTTCCATTGTACTCCGGGTCTATAGGTGATGACAAAGTCGTATTCCGCAAAGAAGAGAGCCCAGTGGAGTTGACGTGATGATTGCGCTTCAGCGGTCTTCACATATGGTAGATTGTGATGATCCGTGACGATGGTGACTGTATGTCTAGCTCCAAGAAGATAATGTCTCTAGGCTTTGAACGCTGCCTTAATTGTTAGCAGTTCTTTATCCATGATTGCATAATTCAATTCAGGGGCTGAAAACTTCCGAGACCAGAATGCCACGGGATGTAACTGACCAATTTCGGGGTCTCGATGTGACAGGACTGCTACCATTGCTATGTTGGAAGCATCATTTTCGACAACGTATGGTAGTTATGGTCGAGGATGCCATAGAATTGGTGCTGTGGTAAATGCTTGTTTTAACTCCTGGAAGGCTTTCTCTGCCTCTGCGGACCAATTAAATTGTTTATTTTTCCATAGTAAAGAGGTGATCCACCCGATCTGGGAGAACCCGGCAATGAACTGGCGAAAAAAGTTGTCAAACCTGAGTACACTCTGTACTTCCTTTATTGATGTCGGTGAGGTTCAGTTAAGGATAGCGTTTACCTTGCGCGTGTCCATGCGTACACCCCGTGGTGTCAGAATAAAGCTGCAGAATTCTACCTCTGTCACATTAAAGAAACATTTCTCCAATTTGGCATATGGCTGGTGTGGCCGCAGTTTCTCCAAATGAAGAGATGAAGAGATGCCAGATGAAGAGATGAAGCACCAGTTTCCTGGAGGTGAGTATGCAGGAGAACACCTGGTTTCAAAGGTAAGTAAACTGGTCTAAGCGGCGGTGAGCATCATGTTGCATGCTAGTGCACAGTAACGGGAAGCACCGGCCTTAAGGATGGAGCAGCTTATATAGCTGAGCTTCTGAAGCCATGCCCACCAAGTTCACCCTGCCTGCCACACCCTGCCACACCTGATGAGTCAGCACATGAAGACCAGGCCTAGGGAGCCACACCCGATGAGTCAGCACATGAGGATGTTCTCTGGAATAAAGGCTTTCAGCTCCTGGAAAGTTCTTGTAAAATAAAAGCACTCCTGCACTGAAATAAAGTAAAAGCACTCCGGCACTGAAATAAAGTGTTCCTGCTCACATCTCTATATGAGCCTGGCACCAAAGGCGCCAGGACTGAGTCCAGCCAGGGCCCCAGTGTTTATGGGTCCCAAAGGGACATAAATCAATCAAATGACCCATTCCCCCATCCCTAGATGGTGTGGTTTTTGTGTTCTGGGGATTCTTGCCATGACAGTTATTACTCCAGCATGAACTCAAATTGAAAAAATAGAGGCAGAGCCAAAGCAGATGTCCATGTAAAGCTACATTTCACGAACCAGGATGATTCCCTCTCATTTAAGAAGTAGTCATGTCAAAACAAACAAGATAAAATATGCACCATAAAAGCAAGATACTAAAACTGAGAGGGTCAAATTAGAACAACTGCAGACATGTACGCAACCAATCATCTGGAATGGAGAACCCAAACAACAATTATAGGACCCATCTGTCCATTAAATCGGACCTGCAAAACAAGGACACATTGTACTGGCCTTGAAATGAAAGTCAAGGATCAAAACACTCAATGTCATGAAAAAGTGCACCTTATAGCACTTATAGGGAGGAGGAAGACAATATCTAGGTCTCATTAATAAGGGAAACTTGTCCATGAGGCTGTTCCCATAAGACTCATGGTTGGATAATGGGCAATGACAAGACATTGCAGCCGCTCATATAAGAAACCACTACAACAAACCCTTTATAAGGGAAGCAAAAAACACATGGTATTCTGTATCAGAGATGGCTCAGGAATCACTCCAGGAATGTTCAAGGGTTTTATCGATTTTTAAATGGGCATTGGGGGAGATCCACTCTCTCTCATCTTGAAAAACACCCCTTCCCTAACCCAGTCATCACTGGACCATAGTTAGTAGATAGCAAATGTTAACAACTACTGTCTAATATCTGCCTTGTACAAGATGTGAGGACCTAAAGGCAAGGTGCTGTTTCTAACTCAAATTCCTCAGGGACTTCCTAAGACTTGTTCTACTATATCCAATGAGTAGAATTCTAGAGAGATAGGGAATGAGCATTACAGATAGCCTGCTCAATTTGCTCTTGAGTCTGTCACAAAACTGCACTCCACCCCCTTCTCCTTTATACCTATTAAAACTATCTTTTCCCCTCACTCTATTCTTCTTTCCCTCCAATGTCTTTCACTACGTCTAGGCCTGGCCTCCAGCATTTGATGGTACCCCACCCACTCCACACTACTACTCCCTCCTCCACACTACTACTTCTTCCTCCGAAACACGTCTCCCTCCTCCCCACTTCTACTCCCCCATTTAATTATTACTACTCACAAACAATCTGGTCACTCTGTAACACCCATTGCACAGTCACTCCTCGCACTGTCTACTCTGACCACACTTGCCAACCTAACACACACACTCACACTGCAGTACCCCTTGCACAAACTATCAGATACCTCACCTTTTCCAGAAAGTGCCTCCACTTTCTGCCCCTCCTTCATTTCTCCCTCTGCTCTCTTCTTCTACCACCACACCCCAACCACCACCGGTGGATCCGCTGGTTTGTTTAAGACACCCCACAAACAATACAGCATGTATGCACTAGGCAGCTGCTGCAGTGAATAAACAGTATGAAAGCTATCCTTCTTACTGTATGCTCCAGGTGCAGGACAGTATTTGAATGGAGAGATACGTCGCTGGTGACCATGTAAGGAACGTTAATGTTACTCTTTGGACCTGAAGAAGGTGGCCACAATAAGTCTTGACACCACTGAAACGGGTTGACCGCTCTTCCGTGGAGCCTTTCATGTGTTATGGAACACTGACAAGAGCAATACTTTTTCTTTTTCCACTGTTTAAAAACACAGTTAGAGGGTTGTTTCACATGTGTTTTGGGCCATCAGATACATACTCAGGGAAGGGTTAAATAAAGGTTAAAAAGAGTCCCTATCTGACAGTCTCTGAATGTTGCCCCACACTCTATCAAGTTCCAGATTTACCATCAGCGTATTTCATTTCTTGCTCAGAGTCACCATTTGAAGCATGCATTATTCCCACTGTCTGAGGATAAGAAACCTTTGCTTAACAATGCAGTATTCCACTTGATGTATGTTAATCTGTGGTTCAGAGAGTGTGTTTCTTTTAAAGTGTTCCTTAGGTGAGTTTTAGCATAGAGATATTAGTTCTTGACTTTCCCTGATAGACAGTATGCCAACAGAGCTAGTTGAGTTCCTCTTGAGGGACATAATGAGTTTAGCATTAGGCACATGGGAATAGTTGTACACCTTTTTGTGTTGAATGATTTATTGTCTTGGTAATCGAGGCCCAGTAGTTAGGGCATCCTGTTTACTGTATTCACCTGTAATAGGTTATACTATCATCACCAGCAACACATCTTCTGAACTACCCATAACAACCTACACTTGTTTCTCTCTGGGGTTTATGTTTATATTCCCCCCCGCCCCAGTATGTTCTCTATCCCTGGACAATCTGGCTCTGTTCCCCCCACACCCAGAAGAGATAGTCCGCTTGCAAGTTTATATATTTGGGTCTTATCCCCACCAACCTTGTCCTGTGGGTTCACCACAGAACAACAATGCCAGCCTACATGGGGATGTACTTGAGTTCATGTCCGGAGGTCTGCCTCTTAACCTCAATTTTAGTCCTTGGGTCTAAGTGCCAGTCTTGCTGTTTCTGCCTTAATGTCAATGAGCATTGTGCCACTCAGGTGATGGCCGCATTCAGCTTACTCCACTGGTGCATCTCTGCCAGCTCTTTCTGCCTGCGTTACGTGTGTCTTGAGGTTTCATCTTTTCCATCAGGCTCTCCATCCCCTGCACCTTAGAAAGCACAGATGGTGCTGGAAAAAAACTCCTTGCTCTCTTCTATTGTGTCTCTACTTCAATGGCAAAGTTGCAGTACCTGAAATGAACAGAAATAAACTGTTGAGCATGTATTGTTCAAGACATAGAGATAGACAATTGATGACCACATAAAAACAGACTGTCAGAAATGGGGGTGGGGTCAGGAATTGGGGCCACTGGGTTTCTCACTGGTAAGACACCAAACCCTGGCTGAGAAGGGTATCTGTGGGTATTTGTCAATGTGACTGCTAAACACTCTGATTGTTCAATAACTGATCTTGTTCAATGCATATTTTTGTATCGACTGTACTATGATGTTAACATATCTTTCTAATGTGTTAATGTGGGTTTTCTGCAAACACTTTGTTGATAAAGGCTCAAATGTATCAATAAAGGGGAAAAAAATCAATAACAGAGTAGTTCCAAGTGTATGGGAAAACCGGTATAAAGTGTTTATATCAAAATATTTTATATTGGATGAACTTATATTGAATATTTTATATTGAAAACTTTTATAGTGAATGCATTTTGGCAGTGCAGTGAAGGGTTAAATATTTTTGGGAAATGGTCATGTGGGCTCTTAAGAGATGAACATGTGGGTTTGGGGGGACACCCCCAAAAAAGAAAAAATGCATTCACTATGAAAGTTTTCAATATAAAATATTCAATATAAGTTCATTCGCAAAATGGCATTAGGAACAACATGTTTTTGAAGGAAGGAATCATCATCTCTGATGTCATAGTACATTATTGTTGGTAGAGTATAGAATATATAGTTACAAATATGTGAAACTTGTATTATTGGTTATTCTACAACTATAACTCCTCATAGATTCAACCTTCCACAAATGATACATTTCAATCTAGTATTCTATTGGTTGACACTCTACTACTAGATAAGAAGAGCACACTTTAATTGGCCAGTATCTTGCTCATTGGTCCTTGGGTGCTTTAATACAGTGCCAAGGTGCATGGTGGGGAGAGAAGAGATAGGTGGATCGCTATGATCCAGTTTAAAGAAGTTCCTTCATTCTCATTACTAAGCATGAGTTCTTATCTGACAGTTTTGCTTGTGGCCTTGGCTGTCTTGGTGTCTGGATGTGCTAAGGAAGTGGCATGTGCACTATATAATTGGGCCTGGAATTAACTGTCATTGTTGGGATCATGTGGTAGAGGATCACTGTTCAGCATTCAATGCCATTTATTTATTAGATTTTCTGCTATCTTAATGTGTGTATGCTTTTCTTTGGCAGTCATGCTGGGCGATGTGTACTCATTTGTTATGGGACCAATTGGCATAGCAGCTACTTGTACCAGGCATTCAAGGATATGTCTGTTTCTCACTGCTACCAACTACAACTAATTAACTTGAATAATTGCAACTGTGCACCCTGGAAAACGTTACCTGGTGCAGATTCAGCTTCTAAACAAAACCCTGTCTTTTTCACTGAACTTGGTGTTTGGGGCTAGTGTCTGAACTATGAGAGGCTTGGAAACTGCGTTTTAAGCAATTTTATGTCAGTATGCAGTGTTTTAGAATGAGGCCTGCAGGGTTTGGTCTGATTATTGGTGGTAGTCTGGTTCATACCCCGCCATGTTAGTGTTATTCTTGTCTGCATGCATTTGTTTTTCATGTCTACGTGTGAGTGTTCTTTGTGTCTTTATGTGATTGTTCTTTGTGTCTATATGTGAGTGCTCTTTGTGTCTGCTCTGTGTCACCATTTAATTATTCCTGTGTATGCAGCAAAATGCAATCTACTTGACACTCTTCTTAAGTTGCATTGTCTTTTCTACTCTCAATGGTAATTACACGGCTCTTAGTGTTTTGCTGTCTGGTTTTCTGCGTATCCTTTTGTTCATGCTCGGGGGGTGCCATTGCCAAACCTGATGCAACTCTCATCTCCATTATCACACTGCCCCCTTAGGTCTATTTATTGACCACCCCTCCATCCTCCTTTATTCAATTATGCCCATAACTAGGTATCCACACCTTACACCCCCCACAGGCTGCCTCCTTGTTCTAGGTACTCCTCTTGCAAAACAGCCATAAAGCAGCAATCATCATCTCCTTCACAATCAACCCAGTGCTGAATATAGTTATTCGGGTTAGAAGGGGGTTCATACCTTGTGTTAGTCCAATGGGTCTGTCAATGGTGTGGATCTTATGTGGTTCATCTGTTTGAGGGTGGATGTGCACCGCACTATCTTTAACCAACATTACTGCCATCATTTGTTGTTCTACACCCTTCTTTCCAGTTTTCCTATACTTTGCCAATATTATTCACAGGTCTCAGAGACCTGTTAGTACTAACACTAGGATTGCTATTAGAATTTTGAATGTATGACCTAGCCAGGTAGCCGCCCATGACAAGAGAGTTGTAAACCAGTCCTCATCTTCAACTTCATCAGATTCCAGGACCATTTTTGCGTGCATATTCTGCAGGGATGTTACTGCTTCCATCAATCTTTCATTTGGCTCCTTCTGAGCTGGTGGAATGTGCAACACTTTGAGACAATTTTTGCACATATGCCACTTTATGGCATTGAGGAGGTTGAACACATACCTATGTTAGAGAGTCATCAAACTGATAGCTCTCACCTCTTCTTTAAAGGCATTGAAGTCATTGTGTGTGGCATTTATGGCTTGCAGGAACTCCCATCATTTATGTGCAGCCATTTGGCATTTCCTGCCACTTGTATGCAGGGACAAGAAAAGACATAAAACCAGAGGCACCTTGCTAAACAACCTGTGATCCAGTGGGATAGCGTTCAGTCCATCGTTGGAATTGGGGCAGAGATAATTGTCTCTTTTTGTGCATTGCAGTGTATTATACACCTTATATTTCTGTTCCACTTTTGTAATAGCGTACTCTCCAATTTACACCACATCATTTTGGGGCTCCACCAATCATGGTGTATGTAACACTGCCAATGAGTAAATGCCACCCAATTTGGTGGGAGCTTCATACAGGTCCATGGACCACAGGCCCAACAGTGGTCTATTAGTACTTATGTGCCTAGTTTCATGCCTGTCAACACCATGATACATTTTCTTCCTACATTGTTCCCTGGCTGCACTGTGTCATTGTTTCTGAAACAGTGATGGTTTTCTATATGTGTTACGTGCACTGGCCCTTCTTCAACCTCTACCCATGTCAACAGTTTGCCATTTGGATTCCATTCTTCTAGGCACTTCTCATTAGCATTTACTACAGGATTCCACAGAAATCCTAGAAGCCCCTCTGCTCTACATCCCCTTAAACCTTCTACCCAACCAAAGGATGTAAAAACCTCTCCAGCTATGTGTAACTTTGGTCTGTCCCTGCAAAACAGTATTGTTAAGATGACCCAGGAAAGTCCCAAATAACCTAGAGGATATGGAGTCACTCAAACCTGGACTAAATAACGGAGTAGATAGAGTACAAGGCAAAACCCAGCTTTATTGACATCCATAATAAAGCGGGGACAGCATGCACCCATCAAAATCTTGGAGTTCTCATTCGATTCAATACAAAACAATGTATGAAATACTCAAAACTCATCTTTGCTGACGTTATAACATAATCGCTTAGTACAAAACCTATGGGGACTGGGGATTGGTGAAGGGGATTGGTTACACATAGACTCTATAAGTGTACAAACATGCCATTACGTTATGAAAATCTGATGGCTCCACCTGGGACCACCTCTATATTGATAATTGTGAAAATACATTATCTCTACACCAAAATATTGGGTGGCACAGAATTTGGTGGGTGGCCTAACACCAGGAATTGTAATTGGTTGGTGCTCTACTAACCAACAATGTACAATTGAAAGGTCATCATGACATGAGCCAGACAGAAGTAGGGGAGACAGGTTCACAGGCTGCTTTCCATTCAATTAAACAATTTACAATCCCTTGTTCCTAGGCCATGAGCCAGGGTGATTTATTTTTACTTGGCATTGTATGATGTCTCGTGCCTGGGTGTATGTATAGGGAGTACAGCAGGTGTCCTATCTGTGTTGATTCCTAAAGAATCGATAGTGTTTGAAAATTATGGTTCACATGTGATAGAACTGTGGTTGGAATTATGTTAGCCTGCATTTATTAGAATTCCAGCTAATATGTAATGTGGGTGTTATGATTTTTTTATCATTGGGGTCACTATTGAGTTATTCTGTGTGGACTCTATTGGCTTATAGTTTGCATGCACCTGGCTAACAATGGTCAGTTGTGCTCTTTTAAACTTTAATTAAATTCCTGCGTGCCGGGAATTGCCATTGCATGCCTTGTCTGCAATGTTTTGACCCTACCTTGATTCTTGGAAACCTTGGCTCTGATTGCTTGCTACTGGCTTAGTTCTGCATGGATCTGTATCTCTGTGATTTCAGCATCTTGAGTTCTCATGAAGGTTTGAAGCCTTTCATTAAATTAGAGGCATGCTTTGGCTTCCATTTGAAAGAAGATGGCTGCCTACTACACTCTTGTTTTCTATGTTAATGAGCTATATTTGTTTGTCGTTCATGTTGAATTGAGTTTATACAATGCTTATGTCAGTTTTCTTAATGTATATGTAATCATGTATAAATGCATGCATTACCTAGTGTGCATGTTCTTCATGGTAAGCGCAAATTTGATTTGTGTCTGATGCATGGACATATATTATCAAAACGTGAGTTTTGTTACTTTGCACCACCTTTTTCTTAGATTGCATCCATCTCCTGCTGTACCTCCCTAGGATAAGGGCGACACGGTTGTCCTAGTGAGTAACTTATCTCATCTGGGCAGTATTTTACTGGGGGAGGGGCAGAAGCAATGATGCTGTATTTATCTCCCTCTTTACAGTATCTCTTTCCTTTGATGATCTGGACACTTCAACATTGTGTGACTGTTACTTCCCCACTTTGTGGCCCTGACAATGTAGATTTCATCACTTTGTTTACCATTGTCTTCTTGATATAATTAGCTTCATCAAGGGAATCTGTTTTTGTTACCCATTTTATAGCAGCCGAATTCCCCCAAATGTGTCCCCTTGTTTTGCTTAATGCAATGCGAGCGAAACAGTGTGCCATGTTCACTGATATTTCCTTGGCCACCAACAATCTGGAGACACTCAAGGCATACAGAAGGAGTGAGCATACAAAACAGTTTTCATCTGATTTCTCCCTACCCACTTTGGTCCTGCGCCAATACCAAAGGTTGCCAGTTTTTTTTTAGTATAGCTCCCAAAGTGTTGTCTTAGGAAATATTTGTCTTTACTCACCTCTCTCCTGATTTGTGTTATTTCTGTTGCATATGTTAACAATTATATTGGTAGAATCATCATTAAAATATGTTACTGCTTCTGTACAGGCAAAATAAAAACAACAAAGTGAAAAAGAATAAAGTGCCAATCATAATGGCGATGGAGTCCATCTTCTACAGAAATCTTTTCCTCTTTACATTTTCAAATATCAAAGTGACAGAGCCTCTAGCTCTTGAAAATTACATTCTTTGCAGTGCAGTATCACATGTCACGTTGCTAGTCAGCCCTCACTCTCGCCCTCATCTGGGGTCTGGTCACCTCTTCTTCTTCTTCTGGCTCCTCTTCGTCCAGCAGGTGGTCTGTGCCTAAAAATATCTATATGCATCCACTCTTTCTTGCCGCTCACCTTTACTACAGTGGGGTTGCATACTGGACAGTAAATGGGCTTTCAAATTGTGGTTTGTGCCACTTGTGAATGAAGTTTCTCATAAAAATTATTTCTCCTGGGAACAAGGACAATGAGGGGTGTTACAGCGTTCACATCGACTAATCCCTCTCTGTTGTTGTTTGCTTCTTGGCCCCCTAGCTGCACCTTGATCTGTTGAGAAATACATTTCAGAATATTAGTCATGTCAGTTAAATATTCATACCTCTCATCAACTAGAACTAAATCAGAACTCTCTGCATCCAATCGGGCACTTGTGGGAGCATCAATGGTGATGTTCATCCTTCTGCCATCACTATTTCATGGGGCATGAGGTGGTGGTCTGAGCCTGGCTCATTCCGTAAGGCAAACAGAGCCAGGGGAAGGCAATGCAATGCTTGTTTTGCAACATATCTTTCAATTTTGCAATGCATTTCTTCAAGAGGCCATTTAGGTGTTCCAAAATGCTGTTGACCTTGGGTGGTAAGTAGAACAAAGCTTGTGCTTCCTGCCAAGCAGGGATGTTATTTCAGAGAAAAGCGTGTTACAAAGTGTGATCCATTATCTGACCACAGAACTTCGCACAATCCCCATTGGGGAAACAAATCATGTATGAGGAATTTTGCAGCCAATTTGGCTTCTGGATGAGTACATGGTCCTGCTTCTACCCAGTGCAAAAAGGGACACAACACCACTATCATATATTGGTATCTTTTACAACTTTGGAGCATATCAACATAGTCGATGTGAAAGCGCCGAAATAGGCCGTTATCCCCAGCAGTATATTGCTGGCACGTGGCACAATTAACCATGAAGTTCACAACATGTTCATGCAATTTTGGGATGAACCATAACTCTGAAATATCTGCGGCTACATTGTGGTGTGTGCTGGGAAGTGCATCTCTTCTAATGCTACTGTGAGTAACTTGATGGGCATTCTAGATTTCCCTATGTTATTCTGATGCCAAACCAGGTTGCAGGGGTATATTGAGAATCTGTGCTGTGTAAACAGGTACTGCTCTGTCTGTGGTCTGTGTCCCTGTAGTTCCACTAATTCTGTCAATGGTAATGCATTATAGCATTATAACCAACCTTTTTGTTTCTATAGCAAGCATCATTTTGTGTGGGGCAATTTCTATATCTGCTATTTATGAGAAATATGCTGCAATTTTTGCATCTGCATCTGCTGCATCGTTTCCACAGGAAACCAAATCTTTACCCATAGTATATGCTGTGCACTTCACCATGGTAGCTGCCATCGATATGCCAGTTTGTCCAGTAATCTATCTAATAATGGGGCATACTGTACTGGTGCACCGTCTGCACTCAGAAAGTCCTTCTCCACCGTGACATTCCTGAGTGCACTGTAGACATCACATAGGCGGAGACAGAATATATCATCAGTACCTGGTCCTCATGCTCTTGGAATGCTAGTATAATTGCCACGTTGTATTTCACCTGCCTTTTGTCAATGGATTCCATCATTTTAAGATGGCTGTTTCCAGTGCTTGCACCAGAGTGCTGAGGATTTTTTCATCTGGCTCAATGGGAAGGCTGGCAGGCTTAGCCGGCCCTCCTCACAAGGCCCACTCCTAAGGCCCTGTCTACCCCTGTCCACCATGGTATGCCGCATTGCTGCCCAATGTCTGTGTTTGTGCCCCCCACTCACCCTCATATCCCCTGTGAATGTGTGTGTGCCTGCCACCCAGCCCCATGCCCCCTGTGTCTGTGTTTGTGCCCCCTACCCACCCCCATGCTGCCGTGACTATGCATGCGCCCCCCACCCACTCATATGCCACCTGTGACTTTGTATGAGCCCTCCACCCACCCTCATGCCCCTGTGAATGTGTATGTGCCCCCACCAACCCCCATGACCCAGTACCCCAGTAACTGTGTATTGTGCCCCCCACTGACCTCTATGCCCCTGTGACTGTGTATGTGCCCCCACACTCAGCCCCATGCCACCTGTGGCTGCGTATGTGCCCCCCACCCCTATTCCCCCTGTGACTGTGTATGTGCTCCCTACTTACCCCCATGGCCCAGTGACCGTGTATGTGCCCCTCACCCACCCCCATGCCCCATCTGTCCTTTGCCCCACCTACCCCCCTGCCCTCTGCATCCTCCTATCCTCATTTCCCTCCTTCCCTACTCTACTCCCTCCTCCTCACCCCTTCCCTCCTCCTGCCAATCTCCGGCACTACCTCATTTGCCGTCAGGCATAGTAATCGTAGCTGCCTGTCTTTCTCATACAAAAACACACAAGGGGGGTTGTCCTGACTTAAACAGTCAAAGCTAATTGCAATTGGTTCGGATGCAAATAAATTTAGATGTGTATCTGTTCTCCTGTTATATCTATTATTTATACATATCCAGGGGAAAGATGACAAAGCACCAAGGAGAAAAGATATATATACCACATAAACTTGGTTCATATGAAACTGGGAGTGTTTTTTTATTTTACTCTCCTCAGTTGAATGTACACTTCTACATACATAGAAATTGCATGGACACATAAATCGTACAGAGATAATGTTATACACTTCAACAAAGCATAAACAGATTGATGCATAAATGTATCAACAGGTGCCATTCATATGCACTCAGATTTTTTTAAAACATATTAAGTCCATTCCAAGTTCTTCTTATTAGGCACCTTAGAAGAATGAAAGGTAAAATAGCACTTGTCCCTCAATACAATGGGACTAGCAGAACACTTAATTGCTCTATCACAAAACCTTGGATGGGTCTAACAGAAGCCAGGCTAGAGGGTGACCAAAATGGATCGACGTCACTGACATAAATCAAAGACAATTGGAAAGTGGGGACCTATCGACCCCAAAGGGGGGAAGGGTCCCTGGACGTTTCGGCTAGACAGTAGATCACAGCCTTCTTCATGGAGCCAAGGTATGGAGACCCCCTGTGAAAGAGGAAGGGGTACTGTGGTTAAAACACCTTATGTATTGGCAGGGCATGGTATATAAACAGATTACATGTATAAAGTTAATAAAATACATACAAAAGGACACACTGAAAAAACAGGGGAGCTCTGGTAGACTCATATTGGTGGTCAGGTACTAACCTTGCACAGGATGAAGTCCTGGGTAATAGCCAACTGGCTAAAAATGGAATTCTGATGAATAACTCTAGTGGAAAATGGTGTTTGCTACTTGATAGATGGAGCTGGAAAACAAGTGCAGAGGAAAGTAAGGCTCATGTGTGTGGAGGGCCCCTGAGCAAAAACTGGGGGCAAAAAGGCAGGGTATGGTAGAGGGCTGTTCCAGCGTAGTTACCTGGAGTAGAGAATGATGATCCCGGCACCAGGGCAGTCCAAATAATGAAGGACCAAAATGGCCGGCTGGGGTAACTGGAGAAATACAGTGGACTGGAACAGAGCGAGTCTGTGGGATGAAGAACAAAATCAGCTCAAGTCTGTAACGTCACGGAAGAACTGCAGAACTGCAGCCTTTAAGGGGGAAGTCAGGCTTGCTGTAAATGGTAAGGGGAGCGCTATCCACCTTGCTATTGCAAAGGTAAGGCAAGACAGAACCACACATACCTGTCATGTACGGGCTCCGACCTTCGTGTTCGATCGTAAGCTCGAAGAGGCACAGAGTGAAGCTGTGTACGCCGAGCAGGGCTGCGCATGCTCAGTTGTAGCCAGCAGCTTGGCCCCAGCGCATGCGTGTGGGGAGTAGTGTCCCTGCAGTGGAGCGTTACGCACAGGGACTAGCGGACCAGGGCTGGTGTTTACTCTTTGTGTGTGCTCCCTGCGAACTGTGGTGGAGGCAGGTCGGGCGACCAGTGGCCACGGGCACAAGCAGGGGCGCAAGGGCCGTAGACTAGGCGGCCTTTGCGAAATTGTCGGAAATGGCGAGGCAGGTGCGGGCAGAGCCCAGAAAGATGCCCACAGGACCCTGAGGGTGGCAAAATCAGGTACTACAAATAGTGATGAGGTTCTATTTCATTAAGTCCTGAGGTAGTCGATTGAAGTTTGTATATCCACCAGCTTTCTTTAAAATTGAGAGAAATGGTGATGTTGCTGGTATTGTATACTTTATCCGCAACCCACCATATAAAGCTGTCTGGGCCATGTTGCAATTCAAGGAAATGTGATACCAGGGGGGCCGTCACAGTCTTACAACGTATTCTCGAGCGGTGTTCCCCAATTCTTTTATGCACTTGTCTAGAAGTCTGTCCCACATAGCGTAATTTGCAGGGGCATTCTATGATGTAAATTACATTGCGGGTCTTACAATTTTCTCACCCACTATTGTTGGTCATATCATTCCTCTCCTCACCCTCACTGGATCCAGAAATCCATCATGGATCAAACACTTAGCTTCACGGACGAACAGATCCTAGAGATCATTCAAGGACCCACCCTCTTCAATATAGAGGGCGCACAACAAACTTTAGTGTCTACAGCATCAGGTGAGGACTTACTGAACCTGAAAAAATGCTGCTTTAGAACGGAAGTACACGGCCATTTCTTAAGAGAATATCTTAGAGCGAACCTAGTACCCATGGGACTACAAGTACGGAATGAACCAGCTCTATTCCTAGAGGACAAAGACTATATGCTTGGGTTTAGCAAAATTGCAACTAAATGCAGTAGGGACCTCATGGTCCTGACGATCACCACTGCCAGGAGAATACACCAAGATATCTCCAAAGAACTTAAGGAACAAGAGATTAAATTCCTCAATGATGAGAGTCTGGGAAACGCCCGTGATAAATTGAAAGAAATCAATAAAACAATGGATGCATTCATGAGCAGCACGCTGGATAAAAAGCACAAGAAACTAGCTAAAGACATTAAAAACTTTCAAATTGAACTCGTATATCCCTACTTATCAGTAGATTATAAGGAGAAAAAGGACAAAGAAAGATTACGTAATCAAACAGGCCTGCCAAGGAATAGACGTAAAACAGTTTCCTTCTGGAACACATCAAGTTCGGGATCATCGGATGATGACCTAACTAGTTCCTATGACAGACCTAGCACCCGGGGCAATCATCAACAGCCACCGAGGTTGCCTTTTTTAGGCCAAGAGGACCCCAGGGGAGGCTATTGGGGTCCTCCGCAGTTCCAGCCCATGCCTCCATTCAATTACCCACGTTGGAGGGCACCGAACTCCAACAGGAGATGGAGGAGACACTAGAGACCATACCTATCTTCAACCTCTCAGGTTGTGCACTTACCAAAGAGGAGAAATCTTTATTATCCGAAGGACTATCATTTGTACCCACGAATCATACCGATTGGTTCAGACTTGACCAAGAACTCTCGCACTTCTACAGGACTATTAGAAGAAAAATCTTCTTTCTAGACAAAGAAAGTCCCCCAGAGGTAGAAGATTCAGGATTAAGGAAAAAATCCGATTTCCTTCCCAGTGACAACGATATGCCAGCATCTGTCCTCGCGTTTGAAAAATGCATTAAGCAAGAAATGTTAAAAGTTCAACTCATGCCTGCACACAAAAGAAATAATCTCTCACAGGGAGAACAACAAGCTCTTAAAAAACTGTCAGAAAACTCTTCCGTTGTAATCAAGGCAGCAGACAAAGGAGGGGGAGTAGTTGTCCAAAGCAAAGAACAATACAAGGAAATGGTGATGCTACTGCTTAATGTAGAAGATAACTATAAAAAACTTCGCAAGGATCCCACAGCAGAAATCAAAATGAAGATTAAAGAGACAACTGACTTTGCCATGGTGAACAACTGGATTTCGGATAGAGAAGAAATTTTTCTCAACAATTCTGAGGGACGCATCCCGGCGTTCTATGCATTACCCAAACTTCATAAAAACCAGACCACACCACCGGGCAGACCTATCGTGTCAGGGTGTGGTTCAGTGCTTGAACCTATTTGCCAATTCATTGACTTCTTTTTAAAACCTCTGAGTCAGAAAACTCCAACATACCTGCGCGATACTATGGAAACCATAAACAAATTTGAACACCAACCATTTAACTCAGCAGAAGATATTTTAGTGACCATGGACATCAATAGCCTCTATACTAGCATTCCTCAAGAAGCAGCGGTCGAATGCATCAGACACCATCTCACCCATCACATGTCACAAACAAGAGTCCCGATTAACTTCATAGTTGAACTACTGGAACTAGCCCTCACTAACAACTTCTTTCAATTTGAAGAAACCTTCTACCTACAAATTCGTGGCACAGCCATGGGGGCAGCCTTTGCCCCTAGTATGGCAATCATATTCATGGCAGAGTATGAATACAATCATGTCCTAAACACATGCAATCCATTCCTCGATAACATCATGCTATGGCACAGGTATATTGACGACATCATCTATATCTGGAAAGGAGAGGCTACCACCCTCACAGATTTCTTTGGATGGATCAACAACCGTACGGAAGAAATTAAATTCACTATCAATAGCAGTAACATCAGCATCAACTTCTTGGATCTTACCATTAGACCTAGGAATAATACTTTGGAATGCACTATGTTTAAAAAGGAAACTGACCGTAATACAGTGCTCCATTATAAAAGTAATCATCCGCGCAATCTGAGAAACAATCTACCCTATGGTCAGTTTCTCAGAGTACGCAGAAACTGTACCGACACAGAGGAGTTCAAAATAAATGCAGCAGCCTTGGAAACCAAACTGAAAGCTCGAGGCTACCCTAAAAAACTCCTCAGAGACACCCAGAAGAGAGCGAGATTTACACCGAGAGAAGTGCTCCTCACACCCAAAATCCAGGACAGACAGCAAGACATTATGGCATGTGTCACCACTTTCGGCCCTAGCACAACTAAACTTAGAGGAGCAATTAGAAAATTCTGGCCACTTATACAACTGAGCCTACCTCAGGAACCGCTGCCAAGAATGGCACTTAAAAGATCTAAGAACTTAAGAGACATGCTCACGCATGCTAGAATGACCAAAACAAACATCAGATCCACCCTATGGAACCTGCGAGAGATCAATGGGCATCACCCATGTGGGAACTGTACAGTTTGTAAACAGACAAGGAAAATGAATTCCTTTATGATTGGCAACAAGGAATGGAAACTCAAGCATTTTTCCAATTGTAAGACCCGCAATGTAATTTACATCATAGAATGCCCCTGCAAATTACGCTATGTGGGACAGACTTCTAGACAAGTGCATAAAAGAATTGGGGAACACCGCTCGAGAATACGTTGTAAGACTGTGACGGCCCCCCTGGTATCACATTTCCTTGAATTGCAACATGGCCCAGACAGCTTTATATGGTGGGTTGCGGATAAAGTATACAATACCAGCAACATCACCATTTCTCTCAATTTTAAAGAAAGCTGGTGGATATACAAACTTCAATCGACTACCTCAGGACTTAATGAAATAGAACCTCATCACTATTTGTAGTACCTGATTTTGCCACCCTCAGGGTCCTGTGGGCATCTTTCTGGGCTCTGCCCGCACCTGCCTCGCCATTTCCGACAATTTCGCAAAGGCCGCCTAGTCTACGGCCCTTGCGCCCCTGCTTGTGCCCGTGGCCACTGGTCGCCCGACCTGCCTCCACCACAGTTCGCAGGGAGCACACACAAAGAGTAAACACCAGCCCTGGTCCGCTAGTCCCTGTGCGTAACACTCCACTGCAGGGACACTACTCCCCACACGCATGCGCTGGGGCCAAGCTGCTGGCTACAACTGAGCATGCGCAGCCCTGCTCGGCGTACACAGCTTCACTCTGTGCCTCTTCGAGCTTACGATCGAACGCGAAGGTCGGAGCCCGTACATGACAGGTATGTGTGGTTCTGTCTTGCCTTACCTTTGCAATAGCAAGGTGGATAGCGCTCCCCTTACCATTTACAGCAAGCCTGACTTCCCCCTTAAAGGCTGCAGTTCTGCAGTTCTTCCGTGACGTTACAGACTTGAGCTGATTTTGTTCTCCATCCCACAGACTCGCTCTGTTCCAGTCCACTGTATTTCTCCAGTTACCCCAGCCGGCCATTTTGGTCCTTCATTATTTGGACTGCCCTGGTGCCGGGATCATCATTCTCTACTCCAGGTAACTACGCTGGAACAGCCCTCTACCATACCCTGCCTTTTTGCCCCCAGTTTTTGCTCAGGGGCCCTCCACACACATGAGCCTTACTTTCCTCTGCACTTGTTTTCCAGCTCCATCTATCAAGTAGCAAACACCATTTTCCACTAGAGTTATTCATCAGAATTCCATTTTTAGCCAGTTGGCTATTACCCAGGACTTCGTCCTGTGCAAGGTTAGTACCTGACCACCAATATGAGTCTACCAGAGCTCCCCTGTTTTTTCAGTGTGTCCTTTTGTATGTATTTTATTAACTTTATACATGTAATCTGTTTATATACCATGCCCTGCCAATACATAAGGTGTTTTAACCACAGTACCCCTTCCTCTTTCACAGGGGGTCTCCATACCTTGGCTCCATGAAGAAGGCTGTGATCTACTGTCTAGCCGAAAAGTCCAGGGACCCTTCCCCCCTTTGGGGTCGATAGGTCGCCACTTTCCAATTGTCTTTGATTTATGTCAGTGACGTCGATCCATTTTGGTCACCCTCTAGCCTGGCTTCTGTTAGACCCATCCAAGGTTTTGTGATAGAGCAATTAAGTGTTCTGCTAGTCCCATTGTATTGAGGGACAAGTGCTATTTTACCTTTCATTCTTCTAAGGTGCCTAATAAGAAGAACTTGGAATGGACTTAATATGTTTTAAAAAAATCTGAGTGCATATGAATGGCACCTGTTGATACATTTATGCATCAATCTGTTTATGCTTTGTTGAAGTGTATAACATTATCTCTGTACGATTTATGTGTCCATGCAATTTCTATGTATGTAGAAGTGTACATTCAACTGAGGAGAGTAAAATAAAAAACACTCCCAGTTTCATATTAACCAAGTTTATGTGGTATATATATCTTTTCTCCTTGGTGCTTTGTCATCTTTCCCCTGGATATGTATAAATAATAGATATAACAGGAGAACAGATACACATCTAAATTTATTTGCATCCGAACCAATTGCAATTAGCTTTGACTGTTTAAGTCAGGACAACCCCCCTTGTGTGTTTTTGTTATTGATAGCCCTTTGTCCTGAGCTCATTTTGGGCTTTCCCTCCCGTATATTCTGTCTTTCTCATACACCTGCCCTCTCCTCGTCCTTCCCCTACCCACCCCTTGTTAAAGTCTGGCACTGCCTCAATTGCTGTCAGGTATAGTAATCGTAACCACCTGTCTTTCCGCAGCCTGGTGCCCTCTCCTCCTTCCCACTCCTTGTTAAAGTCTGGCACTACCTCAATTGCCATCAGGCATAGTAATCGTAGCCACCTGTCTTTCGCAGCCTCCTGCCCTCTCCTCCTCTACCCCCCTTGGTTTTAGGTCCTTAGCACATACTCTTATCATTAGTCCTGTGACCTCTGATAGCAGCTTGCTGTCTCCCCCTTTCCTTCCTTGCTTTCTCCTCCCACTCCCCTCCGCACTATTCTGAATCATCGTCTGAAGTTTTATGATAGTCGCTTGTCTTGTTCCTCTCCTTCTCCCTCACTCCTCACCCCCTTCTATTCCTCCCCCTACTCTTGTATACTCATGCACTACATCAATTGTCGACAGACATAGTAATGTTACTGCTTGTTTCGTCTAATTTCTCTATCTGAAATGTTGCCAGGCTGATAATGATAGTTATTTATCACTTTCTAAATTGTTTCAAGGACTTGCAATAATGTAATTGTATTCTCCCATATTCCCTCCCTCCTTGAAGCGCTTTGAAACATGTTGTGTGTAGGCGCTTTACAAATAAAAAATCAATCAATCTAACTCAGCTGCCTGTGCAGACACAAGTGCTGGTAACCTGATACTTGCCACAATGACAAAATCATTGCCCCTACTCTTTACAACTGATGCTCCTGAATGCCTCAATCCTGTGCTCTAATTTGTCATCGATAAACCATCAATGAAGACCACCTCTTCTGTCTCTAACTTTCTTTCCATTACTGATGGTACATCATCATGTATGTCTATATATGTGGAACAGGCATGAACCCATTCTCTTCCCTCTACAGGTTCAGAAAGAAATCTCGCAGTATTCACTGTGAAACATCTAACAATGCTTATTGATAGATTGGACAAAATGATCTCGTATTGAGTTGCTCACTGTGGTGATGATTGTTGAGTTGGGTTTTCCAAGAATGGCAAACAGGGTGTGCTCCTCATACAGTTTCACTGCACAGCCCATTGTTATTGCAGATACTGCAGTGATTGCACTAACCCTTTCCCTCTCCCTGGCACTTCCGCCTACTCCATCCCCCTGCACTTTGCGTTATTGCACTTGCTTGAACTGAATGACAGAAGGCATAGTTAGATTGTTTGTTTTGTCTCCCTCTGTCTTCCCTCCCTTGTCTTGTTGGACCTAGAAACACTTGTGTACATGTGCGTTATGAATGACTCATCATAGTATATCATATATCATATTGCAAAGGCTGCTGCAGCCAGTGCTTGTTCACATAGAACAGCCCTCTCATTCCAGGATCTAAGATCCCACTGTAATGTGCCAAATGTATGTGCCCCATTGACGTTTGTTGGGTGAGGACAGCCATCATCACGTATCCATTTGAATGTGAGGATTAATTAAATTATTCCTTGTAATCTGGTATTCCTAACACAGGAGCTGTACTTATCACTTGTTTCAGTGCTTCAAATACATTGATCATCTTGCATGTCCACATTATGGCTCCAATCCCTTTCAGCAGACCTATATCGTAAGGGCCGCTAGTCCATAGTACACTTGGTACTTTTTATCAAATCTTGTTGCAAAAACATGGGTACCTTTTTGGCTAACACTATTATCTGTGGTACTTTCCTGTACTGTATTTGTAATTGGCATGGAATGGAAAGTTGAAAAATCACTATATCATCTGTATCATCAGCTTCGAATAGCTCATCATCTGTCTTGCACCACTGCTGCTTGTAAATGTATCATTATAAACTCCCATTCTGCTAGATCCGTGGGTACTTCTGCTCTGAACAAAAGCTCTGTGGGCAATCATAACAACATATTCTGTATTCGCAAAAGCCATCCTAGTAACACCTGTAACACAAAAAAAATAATTCTGAATTTAGGGGTTTCACTCGTTATGCTTTCCATCTGTGAAATGCTTATAGGAACTCTCTTGAGCTTGTATGATACATGCCTGGTCTTGAACATATTATCCTTTCCTCAGTAAGTTAAATTGTCATGCTTAATTTGGCACTGAGGTCTCTTCCCAATATTTTAACCAGTGTTTTCCGAGAATACAACAATTGCACAGCCATTGTATCCTTTCGCATTGCTTTAGGTAGCTCTTCTGTGAATGGAAAATCTAACATAGCCCCAGAGAATCCGTATGTTTTCATCATTATCTGTGACAGTGTAAACCCTCCTTCAATGACACAAGATCTCGTTGCCCAGGTGTCAACAAAAAATGAATACGTGGTAGCCCCTATTGTCACCCTCACCCAGGGTTCCGGGTCAAGAGTTACTGATAGCACTGGACACATTAAGCTTCTCTGTGGGCCGTCCTATTGGGGGTAAATTATCTGCCCTTTTCCTGTAAAGGGGTTCCTTACCACTACTGTCACACCCCCCATGATGGTTACAGGAGTTTGTGGAAATATGTTTCTGTCCCACTGTCTGGAATGTTGCGTTTGCATTTGTAATGGATTTGGGTTTGTTGCAGCAGTTGTAGCTGCTGTATCTGTGGTGTGTGCTGCTGTGGTATCTGGGGCATCTGTGGCTGCATTTGAGGTTTTGTATGTGATTGTGGCTGTTGTGGGAACCCTTGCTGCTGTGTGTATTGAAATGTGCCCTGCTCTTGTTTTATTTGTGCAGAATATTGCAGCAGAACTACAGGCCCCCCTCTTGGACTGGGTTGTTGCCATCCTCTGTTCATTGGCCCTCCTCTCCTAGATGTCCATGCATAATGCCCTATCTTCCCACTATGCTCCTATTCTCCCTGTGCTCCAAAACCTCCAAATTGGGGTCCCATCCCACCAAAACCTCCTCCAATATCCACCTCCAAAACTATACCCTCTTCCCTGCTGTGTGTACCCCTCTAACCTGGGGTAATACTTAATTTCTCCTCTTCCTCCCATGTATCCACTTGTCCCCTGCTTTTGATATTTCGGCTCATAGTTTTCTGCCACAAAGGTTGTTATCATTGCTTCATTTAGCATTACCTTTGACAATTTCTTTTTCGTTTGCTCTTTTAACCTTTCTTCTACCTTGTTTCTTTTCTTTTCTTGTCTCATTCGACAATAATGGACAATATTCAACTTTATCTCATGCCATTGCTTCATCTCAATCCCTGTTGGGAAGACCTTGGCATAGAATGTGATCAAATATATGTATATTTTCGTCCCATTCTTCTCTTGTTTCTAAACACCTTTCTTGTGTATTTCTTGTTTATAGGATGGTGGATCCACGTCAATCATCATTTTGTGTGTCGTAATCATACTCATGTCTGATGTATCTGGATACTGCACGCAATGCCCTAGAAACCCCCACTCTACAATTGTTAAAAGGCAAACCGTAATGTGCATTATTTTGTGCATTACGGCTGAATCACCTGCCCTTTTCCATACATCACCTGATTGTTCTCCTAATGTCAAAGCAAGTAAACCTTTCACATCCCCTACCGCTAATGTGATTCCCAACATATTTCTCTCCAACTCTGCCCCTGCTGTCAACAATGGTAAGGTAGCCATTAAATTGTATTTTTCCGTTTGTGGCCATGGCACATACTGAGACAGCCACATCTTCTTTTGGAGCAATGATAACTGCATCAACCCTGCTTTGCGCATGGCCACAACCGCACGCTTTGTCCCTTTGATTTTATTACCATGCAGCTTGCTCAGCAACCTGGCACATTTCTAAATCTGTTTACATACAATGTTTCCCTTCCTGAATATATTGGCAGAAGCCCCCCGAGTGATGGGTTCTCTCTCTGTACTAGCTCGTCATCTCACAAATCTATTAGTGGATAATCTGGTGTTTCGGGCACACCCATTTGAGAGGCTTCTGCCGCCTCTTCCTCATCCTCCTCCTCTTCATCTTCCCACTCTTCTTCCCCTCCCTCGATCTCTTTTGAACAACTTGTTCAATCTCATCTATTATGTTTCTGCTAATGCTATCTACAACTCCCCTTATGCTCTCTTCTCATTCTCTGTTCTCGGCAGCTCTTCTACCAATACTGGCATAATTATTTGTACTCTTCACTCCTTCTCTCCAGCTCATCCCCTCTCTCCAATGCTTTCATGTTGTCACTGTTGTCACTGTCAGCTCTTGGTCTGTCTATTTTTAATACGATGTGTTCGCCTACTCATTTGTCTGGTATAATATCTGCTTCCTCTTCCCCTCCCTTTATCCCTTTCACTCGTTTCAACTCTTCTTTTGCATTTTGTAGCTGTGCTTCTAAACTGCGTAATTTATCATGTTCCACTCGCTCTGCTAAGGATTTTTTTTTGCCACTGTGTTCTTTCTTTTCCTTAACCTCACCTTCCGCTTGTGGGGGCTCATATCTGGGAAAACAATAACCTGCAGCAGCTTGCAATGGATATAGTCCTGGTACAGTCGAGTATGGAGTGCATGGTTGAGGGGGAGGAAGCACTGTGGGCTACACTCGCCATTCATCTTCTTGTCTACCTATACTTTCTTTTTATCATCTACTCCTCCTCCTCAACCAACTTCCATAAGTCGAGTAGGCTTAGTATGCTCTGTATTTTCTTTCCCTTGTGTGTGGGGGGTAGATATGTGCGCATGTGTTGAGGCAGATGCTTTGAGTGTGCCCGTTCTTGAGGCCATGGCTGGACCATTTTTCCAGCCATCTCTTTGACTCACTGCACAGTATATATAAGAATATTTTGTTTATATTGGGTAAACTACTTACACAAATGGATAATGGGGGTGTCCACCATAATAATAAAAACTTACCAATCATTTTCAACAATCGCTGTTTCAACACATTCCCACTGTTCTTTCCCTTTTCTCACCCCGCACACAAAAACCCACAATATCAACACAATATTCCTCCTAACTCACACCAACAATACACAATCTCAAGCTATTATATGCTTACCTACAAAAAATCCTAACTGCTTCTCGGCCAGGACACAAAACATATTTCTACCATCCTATTATATACTAAAACAATGTCTAAACAATCAACATCAGCAAAATCTATTCTACACAGCTGTCTTTCCTTTAAACGTGGTATCTCCTCTTCTTATCTCTTTACTGCCGCCAAAGGAAGTTGGGCTTTATGCCCTCCTGCGCGGCCTTCCCCAGCTAATGTTGTAAATATATATTACTCTCTCTCTTTGATAATCTTATTTAACTTAAACAACAGCAATCTGTCTATTGTAAAATATATGTAATGTATAAAATGTATAAATTGTAAGAACAACACTCAGTTGCCTCAGGGCTGGAGGCGCTATACAAACAAAATACAAATACAAATACAACAATACAATACCTTCCCCCGCAGGTAGTTTTGTGCATGGATATAGTCACACTGTTACGATTTCCAAGGTCCGTCAGTGTTGTGCTTCCTCTATCCCTTTCTGTGCACAGCGCCCGCGAGGCTGGGCAGGACTTTTGCTGAAACTGGGGTCCTGCCAACATCATCTTTTTTGTTTGTTTTAAAAATCTGTTTATTGTTTTCTATCTTCAAACTTACATGCCATAACATTACAAATGACATAACAACAAGGTCTGCCCCAGTACAACCAGTAAGTAAAATACACTGGACTGTTATATTCAGAGTGAAACGATAATGCCTACTGTCTCAGGTCTTTGACCCAATACAATATTTTCTTAAAACCCTTGGCCAACCGGACCTGTCCCTTCCCCACTCCCCCCCAAGCAGAGCATGCTCAATTTCACTTGTGAGAATTAGAGTAGGGATAGTGGCTAAGCGTAGGTCAGGCTAATTTATATGAGTCCGAAATGTGAGGAATATGGGATCCCAATGGTTAGGCATGGTGTGCGACATAGTCATATCCAGTTAGCTGGATAGTACTAGTAATTCTGGGTTGATGTGTATTAGTGGCAGTCCATGTTGCCCTAGATGAATGGGTCTAACAGCTCCCAGAATGTGTCTGCCTGTGTTGTGTTAACTCTGTTTTATCATTTGAATGAGGTTCATTCCAGGGTGCAGGTCCAAGACAACAATCCCGTCCACTGTGCCTCTGAGGGTGGGGAGCTTGACTTCCACTGCAGGACTAAGAGTTTGCGAGCAGTGAAGAGTATAATGTTTATGAGCATGCGGGTGAGCATGTCTTCATGCCAATAGGTGTATCTGGCCCCCGAATAGCATGTTGTCAGGGGACAACAGGAGATCAGCGTCTTTTATGCGTGGGATTTGTCGGTGGACCACACGCCAGTAAGTCTTCAATTTAGGACAGGACCATAGTGCCTAAGTCAGTGCAGCCACGCCAACAAGTGGGTGATGGTGTCAGGCCCATTCTAAACATCCTGGCCGGGGTGTAATACATTTGTGGAACAATCTTAAATTGGATTTCCCTGTTTCTAAAGTTCACTGAGATCCCTGGTGTGGCTGCAAAGTAATGGTATATATCTCTGGTGTCAATCGAGATGCCGAGATCATTGGACCAGGCTGTCGTGAAAGCACTGTTACTATCAACATTATTCGGTAGGCTCATGGCATAGAACGTGCGGAGGTGAGAGACAGCATCCTGTGGCTGGCGAGAGGTGTCTGTGGTGCATTACAATAACACTGCCGGTAGCAACCTATATAGAAGCCAGTGCCCGTTCTCAAGGCACAACACGTGAAGTGCATTTTGGAAGGCTAATAGTTCGGGACCATCGCACAGATCCATTATCCTGACCTGAGAACATAGTGTTTCCTGTTGGAGGTGAAGCTTGTGTTTGAGTCTGACTGACAATAGTGCCCTCACGCTCATCCATGTAGGTGCAACTTTGGTAGTGATTCCCTGTTGGGAGCGCAATCTGTGCCATTGTGTAATAGTCGCACTCAGTATGGGTTGGAAAGTGATTTAATCCAAGGTGGTAGTTTAGCGGGGGGAATGGCCAAAGTTTCGGTAGGGATTAAGGTGGACATCAAGGCCAACTCCATATCCCTCCAGCTTGTGGCGTCCTCTGTATTCAGCCATTGTTTCACCCAGCAGACCTGTGCTGTCTGAAAGTAGCAATTCTAGAATGGTAGGGCCAGGCCCCTGTAGAGAAGCAGCTGCATGCCTCTGCAGGAAACCCTGCCCCCTACCTCCTGTATGTTGGATACCTGAGATTGTGTGTGTGCTTGAAAGAAGATACCCATTGAGATAACCTAACCAAATGTATCCCTGAAGTGATGACAACCTAAGGGAGGAACTCCCTGAAGGAATATGAAAAGAACAAAGAAAGAAGCTAGTGACCTCTAAGGAGACAAATACGACATCCCGAGATACTGCTGAAGAAAATGTATGGGTCCTACATAAACTAAAGATGAAGGAAAGAATCAAGAGAACCTTTTGAATACGAAGAAGAAGATTACATGTGGACAATGTGCTGCAAAGAAATTAACTGTTCAATAATTGTACAGACGCTGAAACGCAAGTTAGACTAAGTCATCATAGAAGCTGGCATAGTAAATAGAATGCGGGCACAGCCACCATTATATAGAAGCTGGACATCGGTATCATGAATTTAGAAAGCTAGGACTCATGAAGAGGAAAGGGAAAACTGTGTTGCAGCAAGAATATGCTGAATCGTGGAGCTACATTGCGAGGTTGTCTGGCCTGGAGTCAAGATGGAAGCAGCCAAGGTCAGCTATCTATTCTGGAAAGGAGCAAATGTGTGAAGGATGAATCATCCTTTGATAAGGTGCAAAGAAAGAACACCAAGAGTGCCAAGTATGATTCATTAGGAGAATTTAAAACCTGCAAAATGGACTAGATTGTAGTCTCCTATCACATGAGCCAAGGATGAAAATAGAGTTCAGACTTGGAGTCCCTGAACACGATAGTGAGTGCTCGCACTCCAAAGTATTCTGAAGAAAAGGATACTTTTGCAAGTCCAAGTTCAAAGACAATCTTCATGGCAGAAGGCAAGGGTGATGAGAGATGCTGGGCTAATTGGGTGGGGAGGTAGTGTCATGCCCCATCTCCCTGCACCTGGGTCTGAGCTTATGTGCTGCTAATTGAACAGAATTTTCCAGACCTGGCACTCACATGCTGACCAATTGCAGTGGTTCATATACCGAAAGGACATTATAGTTTGAAAACCAATAAGAAACCATGTATTTAATGATTCTGAAGATTACATGTTTTAGAGGTATGCATATATTGTCCACCGGATAGTAGGCAGCCAATCACAATCCTAGTTCCTATAGATAATATACTTAGATGTTCCCCTTAAACCTATCCCAGTCCTTAGTAGGTTTTCATTATTTTCCAAATAGTATGACTAGATAATGACAGTAGAAGTCAATGGGCTTCCACCACTTGCCTATCCCTAACGTCTATGACACAAAACAGACAGTAGGTATTTCATTAAAACAAATTATTCCTGGATCTAAGTCCCTATTAATAGCTCTCTGGCCCTGTGTTTAGATACCTCATACCCCCATAGTGTGGTACAGCCATCCCTAGGTGGCGATGGTGTACTGCCTACAAAATGGGTGTAGAGATCCTAGCCCTAAGCTCTCTCACTGTTTTCCTAAAACTAAATAATTAGGTGCACATTTCTTAGTGTTTGGTTCTCTTTTTAAATTTTACCACCCCCAGTGTATGTGTCTTATAGTTAGAAACTGCTTCAGCCGGATGGTTGAATACAACTTAAAAAATGCTATTTTTATCTATCAGTAAGTGTACTTTTACTGTTGGATAAAGTTAAAATGATGTGTGATTGCTTGAGCCCTATCCTCAAGCGAATGTAGGGTCTTGGAGTTGAGGTCATTAGCCTGTCAACTCTTAAAGTTGTCAACCAGTTTCATCGGAGCTGATAACTAGCCGCCTTCTTCAGGACGGAGAATAATGCATTCTCAATAACAATATGATTTCTTCTAAAGTCTCCACATCATGGAGGGTTGGAGAGTTTCTTCGGGGTTTCCCACGGGCAATCCAGCTGTGTCTGATCCCTGTAGGGTTACAAAAAATGGAAAAAGGGGGGGCTAGTCAATAAAGGGGTATAGGAACTCAAGTGCTAGAGGAACTACGGTAAAAAATAAGTATTACCTGTTGTATCACTGGGTTAAATCTAGTGATGGTGGTTGCCTTGCTGGTTTCACCTATGTACTTGGTGACTTCCTGCGTGGACAGCCTAAAAAAGATATCCTCATGTGTCATATTATGTACCAATTGTGTTGCAGATTCAACAGGTACTACCACATACAAGTAATTTCTGCATTGGGGTAAATTGTGGTAAAGTACCTGCGGGATTCCGGTCCCCTCCTGTCAGAATGTATGGATTATTTTTGGCGTCTCTATTGCGTCCAGTCCTCTTCATGCTCTGATGTACGGTGGAGCTGTGGAGAGGAGACCATGTGGGTCAGTACTTATTATCCTCTATACCAATATGCCATTCATAAACAATTAGAAGGGCTAATGGGTAGTATGGCATTCTGTGCATTTTACAGCTTGATATGACAGGGTGAAGGTAGGACTATTGTGGCTGTGCTCTTGAGTCAAATAAATATGCATACTGTTTGAAATACTAGCAGTGTTTAGGCCACATGCTGTTGTGTGCTAGGGGTGCCCCTGCTCTTTCTTACCTTTGATGTTTTTTGATTTCTCCCCCAAACAAACGGACCGTCTGCAATCACGGCTGCCATGTTGTGTTAAGCCTGTATTTCTTTGGGCAGCCTCGCATGGTCACGTGAGGCAGGGAGACTACAAATGCCCAAAAGCATGGTGGGGATTGTAGTATTCTTGCAGGGGGTGTACTGTTCGTTCCTGGCCGCGTTGTCAAGTGCAGTACGAGAACTACAAATATCACTGGGGCTTCTGGGGGGTGTGGTATTGTAACACGAATGTAATTCCACAGTCCCATTGTGGTGGGGAGAGCCCGTATTTGCTCAGATTGTGGTCAATCCTGGTATGTGGACACGGTTCAGCCACAACTTGGATTTGCTGGGTATGGGCATGTTTGTCTGCACCCATCTCCATGCATTCCATTAGCCCTGTATATATTAAAGTCAGAACTAAGACCAAGATCGTGGGGGGGCATATGGCCACAGTAGCTAAGATTTATGATTATACCTGTACATGAGTACCAGTTCAGATGGGCCCCGGCCGCCATACGCCGCTAAAGGTATCTTCAGTTCAGAGACCTAGGCATCAACATCATCTGCCGGACCTAGAGTTGGTGTTTAATTTCACACTTTGCTCGGTGAGGAACACTAACAGATTTGTGGGACTTCAAGCGATCATCTTGCCGTTCGCCTTCATGAGCGGTCTGGGCCCCGAAAGCCTTTGCCAGGCTTTTGCCACTTTCTTTTGATCTGGGGACAGCGTTGGCTAGGTGACGGTGACGATGGTGGGGCTTGCGTCCCCTCTCCACCGGCGTGCGGGAAGTTCCAGAGACTAAATTCTGTTGTTGTACGAAGTTCCATGCATCCTCCGGATCTTCAAATGAATGCCATTGTTGGTCAATCTCTATACACCATACCGCTGGGAATTTAAGGTAGCACTTTGAGTGCATACAATATGGGGTTGAAGCCTTTCCAGCGAAGGGACACTTCCGCTGAATAATCATTGAAAAGTCTAATTGGCACATCCCTGATCTTTAATTGGCCGACAGTTCTGTAGGCCTTCAGGATGGCCATCTTGTGTTGGAAGTTCAGTAGCCATAGCATGATAACTGGCGGGCATTCCCCCACTGCTGGCTTGGGGATCAATGCACAGTGGATTCTCTCAATGGTGTAGTCCTGTGGATTGTCTATATGGAGCACATCTTGTAGGAAGTTGTACATGATGAGGACAGGGCCCTCTGCGAATTTTGGGAAGGCCCAACATTCTGAGATTGTTACATCAAGACCTATTTTCTTAGTCCTCCAGTTTGGCTTTGAGTCACTGTACTTCCCTGATGACACCATCTCGATCAGGCACTGTGGTTTCATGGTTGTCCTCACGCGAGCTGATGCGTTGCTCGTTATCGATCATCCTCTCTTCTTGGGGGATAAGTCACATCTCAATGTCTTGCAAATAGCATTTGATATCCTGGACCGCGGTGTTGGTTTCCTGTGTCCATTGGCTGATGATGTTAATTTCGGCCAGGATAGCCTTCAGTTGCACTGGTACATCCATCGTGGTATTGTGCCTTGCAGAGCGTCATGGTATAGCATTGAATGTGCCTATGTCTGCAGTTGGATCAGTGGCTGCATTTGGGTGTGCTAGTGGCATACCACCGCGGCCGCCTGCTCATTAGACCATGGAGGTCTTCAGTATGGGCACAACGTTCTCCCTAAGGTCTATGTAAGGCTGAAGTGAGTGGCCCTGTCACATGCAGGGCCGCAGATGAGTGGGTGGGCCCAATCTAGCAGTGATTGACCACCTGGTTGCTTGCAGGGTCTCTCACAGTGTCACAGGGTGGTCAAGGTGAGGCGCTACTCTGGTGGCACCATCTATGCCAGTGCTGTCCCTTATGTCTCGGTGTTGTGGGGTGCCTTATTGTCAATATTTAGTTTGATGCACCCTTGGTGGCACAGGGCGATCCTCATAAACCCTTTGCAGCCCTGACACAGCCCGCCTCCCGCCACCCCCCGGCACCACGGGGAGTCCCGATGCACCCTGATGGAGCTCCGATGCACCCAGATGGAGCAGATCAAGCTGGCTCGCTGCCTCTTCCTCGAGCTTGCCGCCTGATATCCATGTCATCCGCCTGTGATGGGCTTGCGCAATAGGGTGGGTCTGGGCCCTCTCATGTGTGGGTGTACATGGCGCAGGTGGTGAGTCAAGTCATTCATGGGGTAGAGGCATGGCGGGTATGGTCTCTTGCAGTTTCCAGGTGAGCCGCTCGCCTCACTCTCCCTCCGTTCTTCACTGCAATATCCCAACAGCAGTGCAAGGCTTCCTGGTGCCGTCCTCCGCCCTCATGATCAGCCCGTTTTCATGAACAGCAATGGGGTGGGGGTTGCAGCCTCACCTCTGTCCGTAAGGAGTGTTGGCTTGCATATCAACTGGGAAGTCGCCTCCGATGATGCGGGCAGTGGGATCCCTGCTGTGACTGGTGTCGGGTCCCTCATCTGCTGTTGAAATGCGGCTGCTGATTATGCAAGGCTGGGTGCGATTCTGTCTAGTGAGGCCCTCATTGCGCATACACGCACACCGCCATTATTTGGGGTCAGCAGTTGCTGATATTCGGGTCAGATAGTGAGAGACCCTTCATATCACAGTCGAGTAGATCGATTGTTCAGTCCGGGCCCTGTGTAGGGAAATCATGATATGTTTATCACTGTGTCCTTCGGAGCATCAGGAGTCCGCAGCCATCTGGCTTGGGCTCTAGACTGCCCCCCTTCCTGCCAACATCATCTTTATGTGCACACTCGAACCGCTCCCTGCCGCTGGACTCCACTGTCTGACAGAGTGGCGGCAAGGAGTCCTTGGCCCTCCACCTGACACTGGGTATCTCATCAGTGCCTCCCAATGTTAAGAAAGGGACACATATATTGATAAGGGAAAGAAAAAAGAAAATACTCAATAACGGAGTAACTCCAAGTGCAGGAGAAAACCCAGCTTTATTTTAAACACAATGGCTGGTGGGAGTGTGTACAAAGGCCAATCTCAAAATGGTACTAATCAACTATGTCCTATGTTGGTTTGTGTCAGTGGTAGGATCAGGATAGGTTATTTTTGGCACTGATGACATTTTATTTTAGACTTCCTCCATTATGACGAGCACCCTAGTTTTAGTTGTGTTAGGCAGGGAAACCATTGGATTAGGGAAGTTAGGCTTTTTTCTCTTTATTTTGAATAAAGTACAGTTAAAACATGGTGAACGCTAGTCTGCCTTATCCTTCTGATCTTCCCCACTGGTCATAACTGTTCTATTTCTTGAGATCACAGTCATCATGTCCAAGTGAATGAACACACAAGAGTTGTCTGAGAAAGCATACTGGAACTTAGCCTAGCATATTAAGGGTTTTTAATGTCCATACCCTTGCTCGGACCCAGACACCCGTGCTAAATATCACAACTTGTGAGCAATTGTAACTGACTTCTTACAATGGGACACCCCTGATTTTTCAATAAGATCATGTTTCAGGTGAGCTTGGCCTTCGGGGCTTTTGTTTTGCAGTGCACTGATAACCATGATCCTTGACATTGATATTGTTTTATCATGTGCACAGGGGGAGCAGCTGTTAGTAGAAGCTCACTGCTTCCATTACATTGGAATGCTTATGAGGTCCCCTCAATGTAGACATTTGCAGCCTTGGTACTTTATATTCACCCCTTACTGCTGAACCATCTTTTTTACTATGATGCCTGCCCTTGGCTATCAACTTTCCTCCCTCCAGCCTCGCCCTCCTGCTCCCTTTATCTCTCTCCCCTCCTTCTTCTATTCTTTGGCCAGCCATACCTTTGTTTATGCTTTTGTCCATCCCTGCTACCATACCTTCTTATCCCAGTATGGATGGTGCACACAGCCTAATTCTTTTATTGCTCTACCACTGCCCTTTATTTCCAATTGGCCTGCCCATTAGCTAATGATGTGGAGTCTTCCTTAAGAAAGGATAATGGGTTTTGGTTATGTTTTTTATTTTCCTTGTTATCATTTTCAAAATCCGAGTCAATTGTGTACATGCATTTGATCTACGTCTGTGCATCGGTCTCAGATATCTTCTATCTAATTTCTCCAATGAGATTGATTCTGCATAGTTGGGGACTTGTATTAATGACTTGTAAGACCTCATGGATTTAGAGTTACTTTGGAG
Source organism: Ambystoma mexicanum (assembly GCF_040938575.1). Taxonomy (NCBI): domain Eukaryota; kingdom Metazoa; phylum Chordata; class Amphibia; order Caudata; family Ambystomatidae; genus Ambystoma; species Ambystoma mexicanum. Next base: position 248,917,235 of record NC_090940.1, on the reverse strand, counting down.
TCCATGATTGGTAAATGTTCTTGTTCAAGTAACTGGGTTTTGGGAGCCTTGACTTGCCAGTTCTGGTTTGCAATTCCTTTCAAGGAATAGCTCTTTAGCTCAGTGGCTCAGTATAGCTATATAGGTTACAGTTCAAAACAAGGAAAGGATTCCATTGGGGGTCATTACGACCCTGGCACTAAGGGGTTAACGGCGCTGTAAAAGGCTGCGGCGCCGTTAACCCCTTAGCGCCTAATTACGAGGTCCCTTTGTGGGACCCGACCTGAACGGCTGGTCTGGACCAGCCGTTAAAGTAGGGACCCGCAAAGGGACCTTCGAGGTAATTACGGTACCGCAATTTGCGGTACCGTAATTACCGCCTTCCCCAGTCTCATTGAGCCCTATGGGGCAAAAATGGGAATGGGGAAGGGCCAATGTTCAATGGGGAATTACCGCCCCGCCAATCTTGGAATGGGGTGGTAATTCCCCATTGAACATTGGCAGACTCGTTACGACACCGGCAGCAACCATGGTGCTAATAGCGCCATGGGTTACCGCCAGTGTTGTAATGAGGGCCATATTGTGTCATTGCAGTTAAAAACAAATGTTGTCAAAGTAAATACATGTATTATATACTTAACATTTATGTCTTTGTGTAACTTCTCGTTGGAGGAGAGAAAGAGACATGATTTACACTTCCTTGTGATGTATGCACACAGGATGAGGTGGTTTTGTGTTCTATTAAACAGCTATCTGAGTAGGAATAGGTGTTCTAAAGCTGACCAATTGTCTAGTGGTGTCAATATTTTGAGCACCATTTGACACATCGCAATCTTTGAATTTGGCCTTGTTTTCTGAACCTATCATTCACATAGAATGCTTGACAATAAAGGGCAGTTTTCAGCTTTCCGGGTCCCGCAAGGGGAAGAGGGAGTCAATAATGGGCCCGTTAATAATAGGCCCATTATCAGCATGCTGGTCCTTTAGCGGCTCCCACTAAGGGCGCTTGGTAAAACCAAGACCTGTGAGTGACTGAATGATTGAATGAGTGGGTACATTCAGGGGAGCAGTAATGATGTATGTTTGGTAACCCACCTGTCGCTTATGGGTGTGGGGCAGAGCAAAGCATGTTAGTTGTAATTACCGTCCCCACCTCATCCATCTCTGGAGGCAATCTATCACGCACAGCTCAGGGGCATATTTTTTGTATTTAAAACATTGTTTTTTGTTGCTGATCTTGCAAATGCAAGTCACTGTGGGATACAGTTCCGAATACCTACCAATTCTGGATCATAAATTCATCACGCCATGCTACTTTTAACAACCGGAATAGACTGCTTTAAATAATTGCTGTTTAGTTCTAAAGTTACACTAGCATTAGCAGAGTCTGTACAAAGTGTTGCAGCCAATACCCACATGTATTAATTCAAGAAAAATCCCTCCTTTCATATTCCTTTCATGCGAACTTTCGTTTTCTGAACGTTTGCGCTAATTAGCTGGTAAAGCATCATCTGTGAGCCTCGGCGCACACAGTGGGCCTCATTCCGAGTAGGGCGGTAAGGGATACCGGGCACCGTTAAGGAGACCGGTGCCGGTAATCCCTTACCACCCTACTATGAGGTCCCTTAGCGGGCCCCTCCTTCAACGCCTGGTTTTACCAGGCGTTACGGACGGGACCCGCTAAGGGATTTCAGAGCTAATAACGGTACCGCAAATTGCGGTACCGTTATTAGCTACTTCCCCATTCCCATTGAGCCCTATGCGGGCTCAAATGGGAATGGGGAATGGATTTTTCAGTGGGGACTTACCAGTCCCGCAAAGGTCGGACTACACCGGTAAGTCCCCATTGAACCAGGTCGGAGTCAGTACCGGTATGGGAGGTAGTCATGGCGCAAATAGCCCCATGACTACCACCATGCTCGGAATGAGGCCCAGTGACTTGATGGCCAGAGAGACAGTTTAGATGGATCCCTCTCTGCAGACTGGCACGCATTATAAAACATGCAACCAACTTTTAAAGTAACCTTATGTAAAACATATGTTTGCCAATAGGTGCTGACTACATGTCTAACTGTTTTAATTCTATAACACAGATTTCAACTTTGTTCACGCATATTTTGCATCACTAGGCGCAAAACACCAAGTTTTGGAGAGAAGAGGTGGTAGAAGGAAAGATGGTAAGGGGGCACGCTACCTGGTAAAAAAAAAATATTCTCCTAGGATACATGAAAAGGAGATTGTTATGTTTTGTTGTCCAGTATTGATACAGCACCCTTCACCACCGCAGTGATCTTACAGCACCTGGACTTGTCTGAAATGTGGCATATTGTGACCCTGCCAGGGCGTCACCAGACCTTAGTGTGTGTGAAGCAAAGGGAGGGTTGGGGAGCAGATGACAGGAAAAATACTTTAGACAAAATAATCACCAAAATCAGGGAGGAAAAACAAATGGAATTACTTTGAGGGGATATGGCTCTAGAAGTAGGGGTACTTGTTTCTTAAATGTGATTAGTTGTTTGTAAGCATGAGTGAAGGACTCAAGAGAGTACAGCTCAGTTTAGAGCAAAGTTTAATTGTTATGGAAATATACATACCTAACAAAGGGCCTCATTCCGAGCCATCTGGTCCCGTATTAATGTGCCAATATCAATGGATACCATCACATTTCTCGGACTGGCCAACTACGTGTGAACCGGATCACAAGCACCGGAAACACTGGCACCGGTAAAAACGTATCCTTAAACAAAGATGCCTGTGAATCCACCGCTTAACATACTGGATGGCCCCATAACCTGTGACGGTATTAAGTACACAACGGCAACAATGGCACATCATGAGCCAGTCCCTTCCTGCATTACTGGCAAAAAAATGCCGGTAATACAGGCTTGAAAGCAGGTGGTAAATGCCAGCAAATGCCTGCAGGTGTGGGTAATGAAGCCACAGGTGCGCCCAATGCATCCCCGTGCACCCAAAGTAGCATGGAGGAGCATGAAAAACGCCACACCTTCAATAGACACACTTCCAAATACCACCATGCTGCCACTTACTGTAGTCAACATTGACATGCAGTTGCTCCAGGCCAATATAGTGCTGCAGGGGCTGGCGGATCAACAGAGGGCCCAAGTGGCAGTGGACAGGAGGATGAGGAATGTGAGGAGGAGGCGCCATGCAAGGCGTGCACCTATACCCTGTGTTCGGGCCACACCATGGACCGTCACTGACATGCAAATTCTAACCCTGTACCACCTCATTGCACATGTCCACGGCATAATCCAGGAAGATATCATTAGCAGGATTGGCATCCATACAGTTATACCACTGCTGGTAAAGCTGGTGCCGTTCCTGAACTTCCTTGCCACGGGCACATTCCAACACACTGTTACCCAGTTGCACAGCATTTCGCAGCCTGCATCCTCAAAACTGATGGTCGAGGTATTGGATGCACTGCTGCTGCATATTGCACTCCCACCCACCATGACACAATCTGAGCACCACCTAGGCAAGATTGTATGTAATTGTTGGAATGTCCAATGCGGTTGCTGCCCCGGATTACATGCACAGCGAGATGATGGTATCCAAGGCCTTGGAGGAAGTCTACAGGAACCGGAAGCTGTACCATTCACTCAATGTCCAGGTTACCTGTGATGCAGACCTCACAATCATCTGCTGCTGTGCCCGGTACCCTGGTTTAACCCATGATGCCATGGTCCTGCACAACCACACGCTGGCAGCATACATGGAGGGGCACAGAGGCCAACGTGCCTGGGTATTGAGTGGTATTGGCACAACGAAAATGCTTGCCCTGACAAGGCCACATAGACGCTGGACTCACACACCCATCCAAGACAGGCCAGGCTGCAAGCCACCATAATGGGACATGACAGACATAAGAAGAAGCAGTGAATGGCCAAACCATGCAACCCAAAATAAATCAGACAGACACACTGGACCAAAGGTACCATAATGCAAAAGTGCAAAACCCACAAAATACATGGCAAGGGGGTTGGCATGATTGCCTATGGGTGTACAAAGTATGTGTAATGGTTTACCAAGGGACATCGAGGAGGTGAAGATATGACGTGCAACAACACACCTGAGCACCAATGTCACCAGCCATAGTAAGCAAAAGCACCATCAAAATCATTGACATGTCAACATATCTGCAGTATGGCAACCTGGGCATTAGCATGGCCTGTCAAGCCCCAGACACCCATTGTGTATGAAGATGTACTAGAGTAGGGAACAGGGACACGTCCCACCAAAGGTAATCAAACACATGGGGTGAACACTGTATCATTGACTGCATCACACTGCCATACATGACATGCTGCCTAGAGTAACTGCTAGAGAGGCATCCCACAGTAGCAATAGACAAGGCATGTGTACCAGACTGGACCTGTGAGTCCAGACCCATGGCTGCAACAACTGTTGGGTGTGTACAAGTTTAGGCATGCCTGATCACCCCCACCCCTTATGTAGTACAGTCCACATGCAAAGGCCGAAATATGAATAGGCGTAGCGGACTGACACATGTGACATGTCGTGCAATTCTGAGTATCATGAAACTGTTATAATGATGAAACCATCAACAGTACCCAATAACATGCTCTGATGTCTATCCCCCTTGTAGGTGACTCAGGATATCCACATCTTCAATGATTGATGACTCCTCGGAGGAATCCCCAGATAACACTGGAGGTGGCATATAACCGGGCCCACATTCGGACCAGGGTGACAGTTGAGCATACCTTGGGCCAGTAAAGGCTTGAGTCCAATGTATACATTGGAGGGGGGCACTAATGTGCAGGCAGGACAAGGCGGGCAAGATAGCGCTTGCACGTGCCATGTTGCATAACATAAGCATCTGATGCAAAATACCTCTGCCCTCGGACCTGGACATGCCCCTCCCCCCTGAAGAGGATGATGCAATGCCTGCGGGTTGCACACAGGAACACACTGCGCGGGCAGAGGCTTGGCTTTGGTGACTTGCTAACCAGGAACTCATAGAGAACTTCTTCTGATGTTGACAACCAGTATCACCATCCATGCACCCTTTACTAGTAATTGCACTCAATAAATAAATGCACCCAAAGACAAATGCCCACCCAATGCTGCAAGTGAAAAGTATTTATAGAAATAAGTGCATCTCATACTGTACATGAAATGAACGCCCAACCCTCCCTAGATTCCCACCCCAACTACACCCTCCCCAAACACCCACCCAAGAACAACACAACTACACCCTATATGTGGCCACGGTTCATTTCCGTGCACACTTCAACTTTAGATCCTGTTCCTGAATCCTGGTGGTGAGGTGGTGCAGTGAACGGGACCTTGGTGTGCTCTCAAGTGAGCCCTCAGTGGGTGCTGCTGAGGTGGAGGGCTCGGATTGCTGTACAGGTATATATTGAAAGGTCAACTACATGGCCTGGTTTAGTGCCTCTGCGGATGCAGATGTAGAATTTGTATGTTCACAGATCCTTTAGCCCTTTGTCACCATAGTGGCAGTGGCATGGCCAAGGGAGCATGCAATACGGTGGGTGCATCCCTGCATGCAATCACGAAATTGCCAACATTTTGTTGGCCTGCAATGGTGTGTATGTTTGCATGCTGCTGCTCAATGTGCTCCAGCCGTGGCCATATTGACCGCAGGGTTGCTACTGCTAGTGGAGGTGGACTATGCAGACGTGGGGGCAGAGCTGGGCAGAAGCCAGATTTTTTGTCCGCCTCGTAATCCTCGTACTCCTCCCTGTCCTCCTCTTGTTCTTTGGTGTAGGGCAGATTGGCCATGCCCTACTGTGCCATGGGACGTGATGCATGTGAATGTCATAATAGTGTAATGGTGCATGTGGGTGCATTGTCCACATGCATGCGTGTGGTGTCAGCACCAGTGCTGGTAAGGGACTCCACAATGGTGGCCATTGGAGGGAGAAACTGGGCTGCTGCAGGTGTTGGTGGGGGAGGCTGGGCCTCTGCAGGTATTAGTGTGGGAGGCTGGGCCTCTGCAGACATTGGCGCAGGAGGCTGGGCTGCTGCAGGTACAGCAGCCGATGGCTGAGCAGGGTCTGCAGCATTGCCCTGCTGTTTGCTTCGGCTTGAGGTTGGTTTGCTATCTGCAGGGATGGGGGCTGTTTTGTTTGATGCGCTTTCTTCATCACTGTCCATGGAGACAGTACCTGTTGGGGAAGCGAGATAGGTTGTTAGCAATTTGGCACACATTTCCCCAGTGATGCATTCCACCTATGCCATTATGTGTGTGTCCCAGTGTTGTTGGTTTTATGTGTCTCACATGGGTGGTTTTGCTCAGAGGGGTGACCATGCAGAGGGGCTCGGGTTCATGCTGTGTGTGAACACTGCATTCATGTGCATTGCTTTAGGGTACAACAGCCAGTGACGGTGTGCGCTACCTGCCATGGCATGTTTCTGACCATTTGGACTGTCTATTGCTCCGTGCTATGCTGGTGGCTGCATGCAATTGGGCGGACATGCACATACACCTGCAGTTGTACTTACTGCCATGTCTGTTGGTCCCTGCTCCAGCCTCAGTGCCTCTGATGCCCTCTATTCCATCCATGTGGAGTTTGCTCCTGGCTGCTCCTCCCATGGCCTGAATGGAAGGGGTCCACACTGCCTCCAGCAGTGGCTGCATACTCCCTCCTCTGATTGGTGATGGCACTGCAAACCTTGGCTTTAGGTCATCCCAATCCTTACGGCAGTCCTTCTTTGTGCAGTGGACGGTTCCCACGGCCGTCACACTTGCCACCACCTATCCCCATATGGCAGTCTTGCGATGTGTGCTTGTTTTCCTCTGCCTGCTCCCAAAACGTGTGTCTGCATGCTGTAGTACAGTGTCCACTAAGGAGGTCAATTTTGCATCAGATAACTTATGTTTCCTTTGCCGGGATGCTTTGCCTGGTGTGACATGTGTGTAGCTTGCTTCTGGGCTTGGGTGGCTGAAAGAACAAGTGTATTAAGTTGGATTCTGTTTTTATTAATGACCGCAGCAGGCATTCTAGGTTCGGCTGTGTTTCTGTTTCTGGCGCCGGTATCACCGGCGCACATAATGTTTCCGGTGTTACCAGCAGTGTTTTGGCATATGTGTTATTAGTAGGATTTTTCTGCTGGTATTGCTGGCACGTTACTTTTCCGATCCGCTAATACCGGTATGCCGGTATTGCCGCTTTCCGCAGGGGCTTGTGTTCATACTTGTGGGCTCATAGTATGTCAGAGAATCCAGCACATGCCCCACCATAAGGGGTAATAACTGCATACAGTATTGGCGCTGTTTTAGGGGACAACTCGCAATAAGGCTGAAAGCAGGGTACTAGGTGTTGTTAGTTGGTGGTAGCTGAAGGGATTTTAGAGATGCTAAAAGCAAGCCCTATTAGTCGCTTTTTAAATAAAACAATTGATTATTAATCAGCAAAGGGCCCTGTGATTTTAGTGAAAGTCTGCCACATGTGACTTTCCTCTATGCGGTCTGCCAACTCCTCTTTGTTATGCAATAACATATCATTATAATGTACTATATGTGATGAATCTGATGATGTCACCACTCCTTACCAGGCGATAACCTCTCCTCATGTGTCCAGGTGACGGCAGCCGCCATCTGATCCGGACCCTGACGATGGCTATATGAGAGACGGCCACTTCGGGGAGGTGACTCTCTCAAAGAAGGGAGGACACCATTGGGGAATGTCACATCCTCCCATTCCCTATTGGGGATGTTGCCTCTATTTTCGCGCCTTGAAACACTTGTGTATAGGCGCGTTACAAATGCCATATCATATCATATCATATCATATTCATCAAAACTTAATGGCCTATGCACCACTCTTCTGCATCCATGTAATGAATCCAGTATTAATATTCCCTGACATGCCAATCAGAGAAATATATTAATTACTGAGATGAGGAGGAGGCAGGTAGCAGTAATGATTACTCCTGAAAGAATCCCATTCCAGCTTCCTCAACAGCACATAAAGAATCATCCATCAACTACTGGGACGGGAAAAAGACAAAGAACAGTAAAAATCACTAAGGCCAGGAAACCTACACCTCAGTCTAGTCTTTGAAAGCTCTTTAATCAGACTGGGAAGTTTAGAACCGGCAAAGCTGAAAGAAATGTGAGCGAGCTGCAGACACTGAGCTATGCGGCTACCTGCACCAGCACTGGCTGGAATGTTGGGGGAGAGGACGCTGTGGGAAATGCTACTGAAGCTAAGCCGGAGAAGGAACTGGAGTGGAGTAGATGTGCTGCCCGAGAAAGAAAGGCAGCAGAAATTGAAGACCGACACAGCAAATATGCAGGGGCCAACAAGTTGCCCGCCGAGCCTCCACCCAGAACAGAACAGAAGCAAAGAGGCACGAAAGACACTGGCAGCACTCGTAAAACACAGGGAAGCGGAAAGGGTTACTGGGTTGCCTGAAATTGTGCGCTGCTTCAAAGTAAACAAAGTGAAGTATGTGGAGAAGCTAATAAATCTAAACGCTAGACCATGAATGAGCAAAGTGAAATATGTGAATAACCTAAAAGACCCATAAGCTAGCGGGTTGTTTAACTTGCATCTTAAAGGGACAGAGAGAAAATCGAGCAAAGGTGCACAAACTAGAGAGAGTGCCAAAAGCCCAATATATGAAAGAGAGAATCATTCAAGAAATGTTACACCAACATTGGGCTGGTATTGTTTCATGTATAAAAGAGAATTGTAATAAAGATTTTATATGAAAGCCCTGGCAGGAGAATTTACCAGGTGAAGATAATTGGAATAAGGTTATGGTATGAAAATCCTAGCAGGAGAGTGAATCAGCTGAAGAGAATTGTAATGACAATTATGTTATGAAAGTCCTGGTAGTAGAGTCCACCAGATGAAGAGAATTATTGTATGGAATTCCTGGTAAGAGAAAATACCAGGCAATGTTAAAATGTGTAAATGACTGTAATGAATGTGTCCCAGGGAGTATACCAGGCCAAATCAAGTGTTTGTTAAATTACGAGAGAAACCTTAGTAAGTCACATGCCCTAGGAAATAGATCTATTTGAAATGTGATTTATTTTAAACTTTCCTGCTGAAAGGAACATGGGGAAGGGAACTATTTATCTGAGAACGGTGTGTGTGTCAAGAAGGAGAAGCCATCCTCCTGGGCTACAAGAAACTAACATTTTGGTAACAGGAACCTGGCAAAGGGAGCCATTCCCTGGAACTGTGAATATAGTCCACTTGGAACTTTGTGGTTGGAGTTATATATTTTTCATTGAATTGGAACATTTATGCACCTTGAGAACCAATGAGTATATCCTTGCCACCTTAGAGTTCATTTTTAAAATGTGAGGGCCAGAAAAGGATTTCAGACGCAAGACATATTTTTGCTTTGGACATCTTGACAAAGGACAGACCCCTTTGTTTTTGGTTGAGATAGGGAAATACCTCCTAGTATAGGGATAGTAAGGCATTTCCCCAAACCTTTTGATTTTGAATAAAAGGTTATAGCCAAATCTATGAGTCCTCTGTGTCCGTGTCTCATTCCTGGATCCTCACATATTAGAGAAAAGGACTCTGTACTGACACTGATATTTACATTATGTCTCTAAGGGCATGTTGTGACAGACCTCTCTGTCCATATGCCATAAATCCCTAAAAGGTGTATCCTTGCAGTATAATCAGGATGATCCCCACTTGCTCTGGAAGCTAGCACCTGGAAGAGGCTAAGCTTAAAGATCTTACAAAAGCACCACAGAAGTGTAATTACTCACTCACTCACTCACTCACTCACTCACTCACTCACTCACTCACTCAGAGAGAGCAAATATAGTGCACACTTAGATGTGTTGCCTGCAGGTATCTGGGTCTTTTTGAAAGGTGAAGAGAATGAGGGCCTTTGAGACCTGTTAATGAAATTATGAGCTAAAGAAATGATGCAGAATGTGCTTTAACATTTCACCTTAACACTTAGAATTGGCGGGTGAACAGAGTGGGTTAGATTATCTTAGGCCAGTCAAATGATGCATAACCGCAGGTGCATAAAAACAGTTAAGTTCAGAAAATCAAGCACAATTAAAAGCTGAACAGCAGTGCTTCATGAAAGAAAGTTTCATAACAGGCAGTGCATGCAACAAAAGCGAGACAAGCCTTGAGAGAAACTATTCATTGTGCTTACTAGTTATAAGAGGAGGGAAGGAATGAGATGTTAAAGTAACAGTATTCCACGGGCAGCACGAGCTTGTGCAAAGAGGAAAACTGCTCAAAGGTTGTCGAGAAGCTGGGAAATTGGTTCCTAGTGATAGCCTCGACATCAAAAGCATTGAAAGCAAAAGCCTCGAATGCATTCGTTTTTTTATTTTTTTAATGGGGTGGTCCCCCCAAACCCCATTTTTTACCCCTTAAAACCCATTTTAATGTTTTTTAAAAACTTTACCTACAAAAAAATGCATTTTTTCGAGGCTTTTGCATTCAATGCTTTTGCAGTCGATGCTTTGTATTTGAGGGAATCCCTGGATACCAGGAAAATTGCATCAGCTGACATGTGCCTTGTGGTGGGAGGATGACATTATGAAATAGGTGGGGAAACATAAAGAAATGTACAGATGGGCATATAGAGGGGGCATAGATGAATGCACTGTTGTAATTGGGGAGAAAGGGGGAGTGAGGTGGTCTGACTGTCTCACGCTCAAGGACTTCAAGGATGCTGATCTATGTGTGTGGAGTCGGGGCTGGCTGATAGCTGTGTAAGGACATAATTGAAGGCCGAGGCTGGGAGGATTTGAGGTCCCTCTCTGGGGCATTGCTCTGAGAAGAACACACAGATTCCTATCTAGTGACAGGAAAGAAGTTGCCGGCAGTGGGCCTGGGCACAGAAAAGCCTCAAAGGCTAGACAGCCAATCCAAGAAAGAAAAGGACCAGAAGTCATTTGGATGGCGTGTATGAAGGAGAAATAATTGAACAATTAGAATCACTCTCGAAGGATAATCAGCATGATGTCAGAAGGGATTTCGAGAGGGAGTTGGTCCCTGTATTGCAGATCATTAGGTTGTAACAAGCCATCCAATGATACATGAGTAAGGGAGGATCACAGGAAATCAAAGCACACAGGTTCATACATATAGGGTAGCAATCTAAGCACGCTGAAATCTAACAAGTCGTATATGTTTTAATGACATACCAAAGTGAATGTTGTTTTGCACGTGCACCTTAAGATAACTGTTTTCATGTGAATTGATATTTGTGCACAACAGACTTATGTAGCCAAATTGTTTGGTTCAAGTTGTGAACATTAACCTGAATCGCATCTAGAAAGAAATGCAAATGTAAATGTTATCATGCCCCACATGTGCATCTCTGTGTACCCTGCTTTCCTGTTCCCCATGCTGTTGCTATATATCCTGTCACCTTAAACCCAGCCCCCTGTCTCTATGTGTCTGTGTGTCACTGTGTTCCCTGCCATCCTGTCCACGTGCCTGGTCTTGGGCTTTTTAAAATAAACATCATATCACATCACTACGCTTACTCTCTACTATACACCATCATACAACTAGAACACAGCTATACCCCTAATTAATTCGGCTTAGCTGATCACATACGAATATGACCCCACAAACACCTCATCGCCCTAATAAAATGCAGCTAGCCGAGCACATTCCGGCCTAGTTGCTCCACCCACCAGACGGCGCATATCCAACTGATAGCTTCAGCACCACACCTAACGCTAGGATGCAGCCACCATCTGGCAATTTCATCAGCTGCACACATAGCTGGTGCACCTACGCACCCTATGACACTATCTCTCTCTGCTGACTAGAACTACGGTTCCTGAGGTCGTTCAACCTAGCAGTGCTTTGAGGTCATACCAATGATATATAGAGCGCTATATAAATGCCATTTTTGTAGTAGTCTTTATATGCGTATAGTGTAAGGTGGTTCTCCCAAGGGAAAAAGGGGAATCGCGAGAGTGGCTACCTGTAGGAGTCCTGAGAGAGGGATAATACACCTTACCACAAACATGTGTGAATGTGAACCCAGGGGGGATGGTCTAATACTTGCTTTATGGGCTGTGCAGCCCCACTGGGCAGCTGCCCTGTGTTTTGCACCAGGTTAAATAAACAGTCACATCCCGATAAAATTTGGAAGGAGTACAACTCCTTCTTTATATAACCATCTCAAAGGACAATAAACACAATTCAAGATTTGCAGGTTATATAGTAGTTACTTTACACAGAATTAAAGGGGGGGAACAGTCTTATAATATTCTTTTTCATTCATGATTTGGTCTCCTCTCGGTGTATTTCACATTTACCCCAATATGAAACTGGAGGATAACAATACCCTTCACAAAAGGACCCCATTAAAAGCTGATTACAGTGGGTTAACTAATGATTTAACTATACTTTAATTTGTACTAAACTCCTAAAGGGGATTCCTTTAGATGGGAGAACCCCAGCACATTCTCTAGTACATATGGGAAGAAACCATCTGCTTTACAACCACTACTAACTTGTGGTAACACTTAAACATACACGTGTCAGGACCCTATCACTTTACTGTACTGGTAGCCTGTTTGGCGAGCGCATAATATGTCAAACATAATAACCCCAACACTCTTTAATCTCTGTGTTGCAAGGATAAGAGGGATCACTCTAATATGCTACCTGGCCAACCCCTTTTTAATGTGCATATGCAATCGTGATTTGGTCACATTTCTTAAATAAACACGTGTTACTTCATAAGTGGCATATGCACGCGTGATTTGGTCACATTTGTTAAATAAACACTTGTTAGTTCATAAGTGCCATATGCGAGCGTGATTTGGTCACATTAGCGAGCTAAACACTTATTATTTCATGAGCAACACATGTGAGTGTACCAAGGTCACATTTGTTAAATAAACACTTGTTACTTCATAAATGGCATATGCAAGAATGATTTGGTCACATTAAATACTTGATACTTCAGAACACTTCCCCTCATATGCCGGCGAACATCTAGGCCCCTCCTGAGGTGCCATCATCCCTCATTAGAGCCCCTATTGAGTCCCGGTCGAAATGGGCCTTATTGTCTCCCAGATATCCCTTGAAACCCTGAGAGGAACAAACCCCACTGATGGGGAGTTCAGTGTCCCGATCTGAGGCGCCAAGTCAGGCGGGATGCCTCGGGTAAGCTTTTAGCTGGCAAGAGCTTCCCGTCTAGTCTCTCTTCCACTGAACCGCAGTAGGACCGAGAGGGTCTGTACCTGTGCCACTGACCCACCAGTCTATTCTAATTTAATCCACAGTCTCTAACTTAGCCTAACTGGGAGCTTGTTGTGGACTGAAGTCTCCACAATACCTCGCTATTTCCTATACCTGTTACACTCTCTAACCTTTCTCTTCAGTAATGAAGTATACAAGAAATTGACATAATCCACCAAAGTGGCTGTAGGAGCCTGGAAACACACAATGCATGTACAGTTCCAGCAGGTGGCTTCTAAGCAGCCGGCTCAGTATAGTTTTCCTCTCCTACCTCCTGTCACTGTGAGGGGTTGGGAACACTACCGCCAGCTATGACTGACTCATAGACTGCTCGAACCATGGGCACTACCAGCCCGAGCTGGGCTGCACACCGCAATCCGTAGCACGCTGGATCGACCCTGATGTAGAGGAGAGTGCCGTCCGACACGGCACTGTCCTCCATGGACCTTGTAGGCACGGAGGTCCTGAACACCCTACATGCTTCTCAGGACACCCTAGATCCTGTCCACCTGTTCCCCAGTGCGGGGAGATGGTGACAGGATTTTTGCCAGAATCACCTTATCTACGCTCCTAATTCCCCTGCAGGCGGCTCATACCAAGTCCTCCCCCGGACCAAGGAAGAAAATAGGCCAACAGACATAAAAACAGGACTGAACTTTCACTTATGAATCCCCCTTCTTTCTATATAAATAAACTCCCAAGCTGAAATGGGTGTGGTTTTACACGTATAAAGGTGAAAACAGTATGAAATCTGATGGTGGATATCTAATGGTCCAAGGTGAAATAATACAGCTAGAAAAACAGAAGATACAGTCTACCTCTTACTGCATATGTGGTGGAGATGCTGGCAATTATTTAGCTAATGCATTAGCCAGACGTAGCATTGTTGTCAGTTATGTGCTTTATTTGAAGTGAACTCTAAAGATAAAGGGGTAATATAGTGCCTCTCAGGCATTGTGAGTTTTGCAGACAGGGGGACATATGTCAAAGGTTTACATGGCAGATTTGTAAGGCTATGCTGAATCTAAGTTATTTGGTTTAGTAACTTGGTCATCAGATACTATGAACTTATGGCGTGAATGTTTCATTTCAGAGATTGAAAAAGAGTCACAGATCATTTGTTTGAAGATGGCATGGTCTTGCATTCATGTCTAGTTAAGCTATTCGACTGTGATTGCGGAAAGATGGCTTGATTCGGTGGTTGCAAAAGTATGGTTCATTCTGAAGAGGATGTTGGAAATTCAGAGTAATCAATTAAAAATGCTTGTGATGTCTGAAAAAATGAATTGACAGAAGTATGTAAAAAATGTTGTCCACTAGAAAATGCCACAGGCAAGGATGGGAAGCTATTTTTACAACGGCAAACTAGATGTAAGGAGTTAATGGAAGAATTATCACATTTACAAATGAATCTGCAGATATGTGATACATTGCAGAATTAGTTGGAAATTAAAAGGAAATAAAGAAAGGAATATTCAAAAAGCATTGGTCAGTTGAAAGGGGAAATAGGTCCAGTTTGGGTCACTAGGGGTGAGGTCATAGTAGAAATGGAATCGTTATCTAAAACAATTGCTACACGATATTCAGTGCTTAGAAGATGAAATCACTAACTTGATGACAGAGAGTGAAAGTAGCCTAAAAGAAGATTCCAATTATAAGGAGCAAGTCACAGTATTGAATGCATCTACCGAGAGACTGAAATGGGAGCACTCTAAAATTGACACCATTCAGGACAAACAAAAGCTTTAAAAGCATAGATAAGACAATTTAAATCACAAAACACAGATTTAAAGGGACACATGTTACAGTTGCGTTACACTGGGCTGCAAGATATGAACATGAGTGAGTCTGTGTCATTCCAGGGCCTGGTAGTTGAACCAACAGCAGCTGAGCTGAGCTGACAACAGAGAAAGACTCTGCTGGCAAGAGAAAGATGGAGAGTTTATTCAGCTCAGAGGGGGGCTTGCAACTCACTGGGGAGAGAGAGACGTGCAGAACAGAAGATAATTGAAAGGAACATGCTGAATAGCTAAATGCAAAGTACTCAAAAGTAGGGGATTGTGAAATGGGAACAGACAGAGTCCCACAATGATCTAACAGATATGGGCAAGAAAAGCCAGTGCACATAGTCCCAGTTAAAGTGATGAAGTCACTTAAAGAAACTATGAAGCCATTTATAAAGTGTTCTGATACATCCATTGAGGAACATTTTGATCAGATCATACAGATGTGCCAAACTCTAAATGTCCCAAACATCAGTACATTTAATATTTCCGTTGGACAGTGGACCCTAAGCATGCTAGTTTTTTGTGTCGTTTAACGGATCAGCATATTCTATCATGGGAACGGTACGAAGAATAGAGGAAATATTTTTTACCCTTCAAATTAATGCAGGAATCGAAGTGAGTAGCCGATGCATTGTAAGCAGGCCCAGATGAGTCCCCTAGGCAATTTCTACCAATACTAAGAAAGATATTTTTAAGCTTTAATGTCGGCTGAAATGTTGATTTGATTGATTTAAAAAATAATATTTTGAGGATCTTCATCAGCCGCTTGTAGCATAATTAGCATGTGAATACTCTTGTGAAAAGTGTATTCATTGACTAATAGGTGAGTCTATGAAGACATGGGAGGTCATCTTCCACAAAGAGCATAGGGGTAAAGAACAAAAAAAACAAGGGAAAGAGGTGCTAGTTGGCCCTCAAGTTGCAGACATTAAGTGAGTGAAGAGTATGGTATTGAAGACAGGAAAGCCAAGACATTACATGTCTCAAAATCAGAAGGAATTGCTATTGCAAGGAAGGGACCAGACAGGGAATGCAGTGCGCCGAGTGCCAGTCCACCAACCCTAAGTACTGGCCTACTTAGAGGGCCAACATTTTATAGGCAAATCTCCCCTGCTAGGCTTTCAGTACAGTGTAGCAGAATCAAATAGCACCCCAAGACAATTGACTCATGGACCGGACCAGGCATTGGGAGCTCAAAGTAGATTTAATCCCATGACAATGACACATGGGAAAACAAAACAAATGGAACCAAGATATGTAGATGGGTTAATTGAAGCTGGGAGTCAACAAGAGAAACAATATCAGCCTATTAAAAGACATTAGATAACATATAAACCCACGCTCCTATGCTCAAGACACAGTGCATGGGGGTTATGGACAGAGAACAATGCTGCATTCTCACCCTCCCCTGTCACAGGAATTCAGGGGAAATGCTAACCGAATTCAGTCGCTTGACGGTCACCATGGTAACCAGGACAGACCAGGGCAATTTGAATCAAATCAACATAGGCCTGGAGCACAGAGAAAGGACTTTAGGGTTCAAGAAAGATTTCAGAGCCTGAAACACAGAAGTGAGGATGCTTGCTGAGCAAGTAGGGAGACTATGTGCTAGCCAAAGAAATCACAAACAAATGACAGATCAGAATGAGGAACACAAGGATGATATTGTGCAAAGAACTAGTAAGTGACTAGTCAGGTAATCACCCCAAACTGGAGAACAGGTGCAAAATGACACACCATTAGATAAAGATACCGGGATGCACGGTAACTTGGGATGAGGTATGCAACACAATTGAAAATAAAACACACACAAGAAAGTGGTGTGATTTAACCTCGGCCATTAGCATACAATTTACTTTATTCAGGTGTATGAACACAGTGAAAGGTAATGGAAAAATACACATAATTGCACCAGCTTGAGGGTTGAACCAAAAGAACAGCGGGAAAGAAAACAAACTAAAAGTATATTGCAAATGGAGAGGATGAGGAGAATTCCATTGAACCAATTCACCCAGTGTTAAGGCTGCAGGATGGGACACTCACAGCATGGGTGGTGAAAGAGAATATGTTCAAACAAGTGATGAGGCAAAGTGAAATCACCTGATTAATGTCTGATTAATGCCTTGGATGATTCAATTCAAAAAGTCAAAATGAGAGTACATATCACATCAGAAATAAATGAAACAGGAATACATGAAATTACCAGTGAGGATGGAGTGGATTCAAGAAAAATTGATGGGGTTCCATTACCAATGAATATAATGTTCATATTTACACAGATGTAGAAGCGCATCAAAGTACAGAAACAGGTGGGTCACCGGAGGAATATTTTGTGCCATTGATGTTCAATGAGGTGCAGTTAACAGGTAAAGTACAAGTGCAAGGTAAGTTCCAAACAAAACATTAGCCCTGTGTTAAAGCAAGAAAAATACCGACTTTCAATATATTGAATTCATGCTAAATAGAGAAGGTGAATTCTGAAACCAATCTGGGAAAAACAGGTAAGGAATTAGGTGTGAAATTAAGTGGACCCTTTACACAAGGAGCAAGTCGGTAGCAAAGATTCATATGTATTTGCAGGACAGAAAAATAAACAAAGAAGCCAGGAACTTGGGAAATGAAACAATCAAAAAGGGAGATAAGGTATCATTGTAAATGCCCCTTTGTTTAGCAAGAAGTCAAGTAGGCTTAAAGAAAATCAGTCCTGAGATTTAATAATTAGAAATAAATATCTGAAAGGAGTCGGACAAAACATCAATGTGTCCTCCTGCCGAAAGTGCAATGTCACACCTTTTCACTCTCTCCAATTGATTCTTCTTTCTGTCACACTCTATTTCTCCCCCTATCTTTCTCTCGTTCCCTCTCACTCTTGCACTATCGCTCTCTCACCTCACAACCTCACTCTCCCTATCCTTGCATGAAAAAAACACTGAGGTGCGGGGAGTAACAAATTGTGGCACGCCAAGCTTACTTTGATCAATGAGGTAGACTGCAGCAGGTACAACACACAAGGCTCCCCTAAGCCCCTAAATATAATGTAATCAAAACAATGAGGGGTGTGTTGTTACACCGCGAAGAACACTTTCTAGTCAAATGTCTAATTCTCCATAAGAGTTCAATTCTGTAAGTATTACAGAAACAAATTCTGATGCAGTCGTTCAAATGAGTGAATGGTGATTTTAATCTTGTTACAGCCGACACTTGTTTCGACCAATCGGTCTTCCTCAAGGCCTGGCATAAATGATAAAGCAGTCCTATGGTAGGAAATGCTGCTGCGGATAGTCCTTCAACTGGAGTTCAAGACCAGCAATGAGAGTTAAGATGGCAGTTGGCCACGAGGTCTTAAGCACTCTATGGTCTACTGAAAAATGCGTGTAGAAAATCCTATTCTTGAATCAGCCCTGCATAGATGCGATTGATATGGTTCTCCGGTCCCAATGACGCACACGCGGGCTTTATACCTTATAATATTTCAATACAGGTATTGCCACTTGAATCATTTTAATCCCCAACCCTTTGTGGGATGTTTTTATCCACGCATCCAAGCCCTACCTCAAAACTGTGCAGTACTGACATGGAAAACATCATGATGGCCAGAGCTTCCCAGAAAATGCACAGGGAAATGCATGAAGAATAGGCTGCCACTCATTTTTGCCGATGTTATGGGCACAGAAGGGCACTGCCTAAAACCACCATTGGACTACCCACACAGTAGTCTGAAACCATTGGGAATGGCAATGCTGATTGCCAAAAGCAAACCCATAACTGTTGGGAATTCATTTTCTTAAATCCCAAAAATGGGTGCATTACCAGTACTCACCACTATCCAAAAGCCGGCGTTTTAAAACCACCAGATTTTACTTTTTGTAGAAAACTGAATAAATGAACCCAAAACATGCCAAAGAAAGACTTACTGAGAGGGGGATACAATGTAAAGTTATATTCTGAAGTGACTTGAAGGTTTATAACAAGACTGGCTGAGCTGTGGATTTCAGCAGTTTAAGTAAATTTGGACTGAAAGACACTAAAAATCTAAATGTTTAAAAGAAATAAGTGACCTACTTTGAGTGTCACATAGGTTGCAATTGTTTAAATGTCATAGGGCCTCATTACGACCCTGGCGGAGGTCCATGGTGCAATTTGCACCATGGACCATGGCGCAGAGCTGCCAACTCCGCCATGGGGGTTGGCGGACTTACCACCCCATTCCGACCTTGGCGGGGCGGTAAGTCCCCAATCCCCATTTACCCTTCCCCATTCCCATTTTTGCCCCATAGGGTATAATGGGAGTGGGGAAGGCGTTAATTACGCCACCGTATATTACGGTGGCGTAATTAACAACAGGTCCCGTAGCGCCATGGATTTTTCCGCCCGGAAAAACCAGGCGTGAAAACCGCCATGGCGCTACGGGAACTCGTAGTAAGGCGGAAGGGTACGCCATGCATTACGCTGGCGTAATACCCCTTCCGCCAGGGTCGTAATGAGGGCCATAGTTTTAAACTTAGAATCAGCATTCTAGCTGCATATGTAAACATTGTCTTGACTTAAACTGGGTAACAAAAAGTGACATTTTATCTGAAACCTGGCTTAAGGAACTGAATTCTGCCCACCAGCTACCCCCGACAGGAGATGAAACTTGAGTCACAGCTGTGTTCCGAGGCCTATCTGCCTTTTGCTGGCCACACTAAGGATATGCCATCTCTCTGATAATTGAATTAAGGGGAGCCCCCACAGAATACAGGAGCTCTGAACAATGCAACCCCTTTCACCCAGGCAGATGGTTTATTGCAGATGTCGTAAATATAGCTTCCTCCTGGAAGGGAAGGGGAGGGGCACTGCCTGTGAGAGCAAGCTGGCTTGGCAGAACTGGAAAAACCAGAAATTCAACCTTGTGCTGGGGGGAAACCACACCCCTTTGGGGCCAGAACATAACTCTAAAAAGATGAATAACTCATAGTACGGACATGTGAAAATGTTATAAATGATACCATAATTCTTGTGATTTTTCTGCCCACATTTTAAGAGGTTTTTAGAACCGGTGGCATGTTCAGGGGGGTTTTAGCGGAAAAGAGGATATTACTCAAAATGTGTGCATGTGAAAAATCTGACACTTCATCAACTAATGTCCATACTCCTTGCGCACATGTGTGTACATTTGGGTTAATGTCCGATATTGCAAACCAGTTAAAAAGTGCAAAATATTGCCATTTCTGAATGCAAGCCCCCAGGAAGAGCAGATTTGGACAGGGTATACCTCCTGTAATGCATGATGGGTGCATGTAATTTCAAACCACTGTGTAGCTATGAAATATGTTTTTTTTTAATCAAATATAGATTGTGTGCAATTTGACAGGGGAGGATCCTCTGACCCATAAAACCTAGAGCATCACTCTGACTCACAGTTCCTTCCCCAATCATGGGAGAGGGGAGAATTGGGCCAATGATAAGTGGAGAGGGGTAGAGCCTAGTGATGCTGCACACACACCCATTTTAAAAACAGATAAAAGCAGACAGACAGGACAGATAGAGACCTTCAAATCCATTTGCTGCGGGACGCTCTGCTGGAAAATCCATACTTTACCTCCATCAATCTCTAGAGAAAGCTGTGCAGAAAGATCCAGACTTCAAATCCATCAATTTCCAGAACCAGAGAGAGAGCAGAGCTGACCCAGATCACTGTGAAGTGCAGAGACCAGAGTCCAGTCTAAAACCTGACCAGATTCGTGGCGAGGCCCATCTAATTCAAGAATATAGTGTGAGTACCTAGCAAAACTGTGCAGAACCAATCTCTTAGTTAAAATAATATAATTCAATCTATTTAATCTAAGTAGAACTGCCTCCTAACTGTCACCTGTCATTTTCTAGTTGCAAGCTGCACTTGTCTTTTTTAACTTTAAAATTTCAAATCTGAAAAACGACCTTTATTTAATCGCTCATATCTCCGTGACCGTTTGTGCTAGAGACTTGCAGTAACTTTCCTCAGAAAGCTTAGAATCGTGGCTTTCCTACGAACCTAGAACCGCATTCCTACCCCCTATAGTTTTGCCGTAATCGTGAAAAACGCACTCGCGAATTTTACCGCGATTTGCAAATTTCTCCACGTGTGAAAACAGAAGATTCTTTGCTTCCGTTGCAAAAATTCGTTTGCTACCTGACAACCATTATAGAGCATTGCTAAAGTGATCCTGAACTCATTCAAAGTATATACCACTCACCCTAAACCTCTAGAGGGAATTAAAAGCATTTTAGCATATTTTTTTCTTCATTGCCAGCACATTTAAAAGCATTTGGGCCTGTGTTTTCAACGTCTGTAGTCTAAGTTGCTGGGGTGAACTGAATTACATTTTATTGCATTTCTGAGAACTGTGTGCCTTCCTTCCATTTCCTTGCATTGCATAAAAGGGGGGGGGAAGAGGGGGGTGAATTGTCCAAGAAAGTGATTACATTGTCTTTTGCTGAAATCCTATCAAGTTATTTTCTGTACTGCATTTCATTCCACATTGCATCCATTTGAAACCATAAAAGTATTGTTGCTATCTTATCCATCCTATAACCACTCATCATTGATTATAAAGAAACCATAAAAGTATTGTTGCTATCTTATCCATTTCATGTCAACTCCTTAGTGATTATCAAGAAGTGTGCTAGTGCCAGATTCTCCGTTGTTAATCTTGATCATCTCAGATTAAGTGTGATATTCTATTATTAATTTATTCTAAAGTGTGATATATATATCTATTGTTTAAACTATCAATTAAACCTTTTAACTTGCAAAACAGAACTACTTCTTGGCTCAGTGGGGTCAGGAGGATTCCAAGAGAGGGGTGTTATATAGGGGTAGTCATCCAGAACGCATGAACTGGACATAAAGATATATCAATAAGGGTTTCCATTCAGTATCCCAGACTAGGCATTGACTTAGCTGTAGTGTTGAATTGAATCCTCTTACACCTTCTAAAAACGAATTGTGCCTCTTATCTAACTTACAATAGCTATTAAACCCCATCTTTGTAGTTCATAGGTATTGGGACCGGAGAACCCTATAAATTGCATCTATGCAAGGCTGATTCAAGAATAGGATTACCTACTCTTTATACCAGGCCTTGAGCAAGACTGAATGGTCGAAACACATGTCGGCTGTAACAAGATTAAAATCACCATTTACTCATTTGAACGACTGCATTAGAATGTGTGCATGTAATACTTATAGCATTTAACTCTTATGGACAATTAGACATTTGACTAGAGAGTGTTCTGTGCGGTGTAACAACACACCCCTCATTGTTTTGATCTCTATTCTTGCAACCTCTCTCTCTCCGTCCCCTCACTTTCACTCTCTCTCTGAGCTTGAACCATCAATCTCTCTTTTCACTTTATGTCCTTGAACCCCTCTCTCTTTTCCCTGTCTCACTCTCTCTCTCTCTCACTCTCTCTCTCTCTCTCGCTTGCTCTCCTTGCAAGGTCAGTCTCATGCTCTCTTTCCCTGTGTAACTTCACACACTCACACTTTTCATACCCTCTTTGTTTGCGCCTTCACTCGTCCCTTCTCCTCTCACACTCAATCTCCTTCTTATGCTGGCACCCTTGAATGTATCCTCTCTAGCATTCTCATCCCATCTTCTCTCATTCTCACCACTGCTCACAGCCCTTACCTTTTCTCTCACCCTTCCTCTCACATCCTCTCTCCCTCAAATCGTTTCTTTCTCACCATCATGCCGCCCTCCCTCAGTGGCATTCGCACTTGCTCTGGTCACTTTTGCTTGCATACCTGTATCCTTTCTTGCATCCTCCCTTGAAACTTTGCACTCTCCCCTTTCCGTCATGTTTCTTATTAATGCAAACTGCAAAAAAGTAGCAGCAAAAAACAAAAGTATTGACTTTGCCAATGCTTGTTTTAAAGTGAGGCAGTTTGTTAGACCTCATGTTCATGCAGAATTAATTCCCTAACAATGTTGAAATAAAAAAACAACTCATAGGAATCCCTAGCAACGGTAACTAACAGATGGGGAATGTCCCATGGCTCCCACTGACCACATTCTGAGGAACAGCGCACTTTCATATTTCAATGAATTTAAGCACACAGGCCAGTCTAAAAGGAGTTACATGTATTTGACGGTTTGTATTGCATTAAAAGAGGAGCAGTGCCAGAAAGTTAGTCGATCACCCGAGCTCACACGGGGTTCAGTGAAAAGTCAACATTGATCCAATGAAATTACTCTGAAGTCAATGCTCAAGTCTGGAGGATAACCCTTTCCCCACATAAGCTTGTTGTGTTTTGCTGCTTAGCACTAGACATTTCAATTTCAGGATGCATTTTCTTCTGTTTATCTTCTTTGATTTTCTATAATATCATGCATTATTCGGCATGCCATCTGCGTAACTAAATAAGCTGTTTGCTAAATGTGCGAAAATACCAACACATATAGATGGGCTCATTAATGTGTGTGCTCTTCACGTTAGTCCCATGACCTATAAAACAGCATCAGGTCGGTAGCCAAACCTTACGACGCCTCGTATCTGCCTCTCTACTAATTGAATAAATAACGACAGAAAAGGGCAAATACAATGGTAAATAAAGCATTAAGAGAGTGCAATTGCATTTTTCCGGCGCTGCTTTTATGTGATGCTAAACCCTCATAATAATGTTCCCTGCGCCACCTGCTAGATGTGGCAGTATTGATGTGTAGTCACTGGGCTTTCAGCATTACACCCAGGTTAATGGATGCCCTCATTTGCAGATAATAGTCCATGAAGTAGTTGTTGTTTTTATTTTTTTTTATTTTCTTTCGTACCATGGCTAATGTCTCTATGCAAAAAGCACATGGATAAAACCTATGAACGTTGTCAAATCAGGCAGCGTGTTTGAAATGTAACCTCATAGGTCCAAAGGATTCATTTGAGCATTTTATATTGCGTATCTAGTGCCTCTTCCCAGATCACAGTTTGACACAGCAGCTGAGATATCACACCTACATCAGATTGGGTAGGTGGATTCCTTCTCTTGCTTTTTCTCCACATCATTTTTCATTTTGGTCACATTTAGGGCAGTATTATTGTCTATTTACTGATGCTCTAATGTAGAGATCATGGCGGTGGGTACTGGCCTAAAGGCTGTTAACGTCCCGCCACCCAAATTTATGGCCTGAGCAGGGCAAGGACGATTACTGGAGGTGGCGGGTCAATATCAGTCAGTAAAGCATGCCACGCGGGCCATTACTGTTGTTAGCACCCATCAAGGGTGCTGCAGGAAGAGCAGTTTATAGACAATATTGAGCTCAGGGCATAACACCAGAATATGCAAACGCCCCGCCCCCACATTGCTCCTCTAGAGCTTCTACAAACTGCACTCCCTCTCCAAAATGTAAATACTCTTTTATTGACTTTTACTGAAGATGAATAAGTAGACCATGTAGATAACAATATTTTAAACAGGAATTCATTTTCCATCTCAAGTTTTTGTTTGTTGTCTAAATGGAGGGCAGTGTCCTTGATGATGCTTCTGCAAAAGTGTCTACTGCTGCTGTTGTGATCTATTTTTCCAACAATGTTGTTCTCAATTGAAAGGGTAACAAGAGTCAACAGATCTCTAATAAAGGACTATAGTCAGGTGGTGGAGAAAAACAAGGTAGTTTACAGCTATATTAAGTAATTTTAGGTTATAAAGAATTCTTTGAAACTACTTCTACACTACTTCAAAGACCACAGAAATAGAGAGGCTATGATGTGACTCAGTCATGTTGCCATGTGATCTGCGTACCTAGAGGACATATAACAATACTTGCCACATGTTGTGAGTGCATAATCATTTAATGGGAAAACCTGGTATATGGTGAGAGTATCTGAGTATTGGTTAGCAATATCCAAAAAATGGCAAGAGTACTTAGGCATTTTATGTTATGTTATGTTACTTGGCATTTATATAGCGCCTTACGTATCATTGGTATGATCTCAAAGCGCTAGTAGTTTGAACGCCCTCGGAATTCAGTGGAGAGAGAAAGAGTCATAAGGTGCGTGTGTGCACCGGATATGTGTGCAGCCGGTGTGGTAGTTGCATGTTAGCTGCTTCTTAGCGGTAGGTGTGGCGGTTGGGAGGTCAGGCGTATGTGTTCATTCTGGAGGGATGACGCCCAGACTGATTTGTGGCTGCATTATGCCTGAGGAGATGCATAAGCTAGCGGTGTGCTCAGCTGATGTTAAGTTAGGATGATGGGGTGTATGTGGCGGGTGTTAGTATGAGAACAGCTATACCGAATGTGTCATAATATCGCTGTGTTCTAGTTGAGTGTTGGTGTATAGGAGAGAGTAAGCGTGGTGGTGTAATATGGTGGTTATCAGTTATGCGCTTCAGATCGATCACTCCATCTGTACCATCTATTCTATCCATTTGATTTACTCTGTCCGTTCATTCCACTTTGTCGGATCATCCATTTCATCTTTTGCATCCATTTGGTTATCAGTAAGGCGTTTAGGATCGGGCATTCCATGTGTTTCATTCATTTTGTTTATCCCGTCTGTTTGTTCTACTACGTCTGTTCATCCATTTTGTCTGTTTATCCATTTAATCGGATGAATCATTCCATCATTCCATCCACTCAACCCATTGTCCACATAGCTTACTCCGCCATTCCATAGACTCATTTCATCCTTCCCATGAGTTTAATGTGTTCAATCCGTTTTATCCTTCCTATTCATTCGATCAGCTCTGTGTGTTCCACCCATTCAGTCAGTTCCATCCACACAGTCTGATCCATCCACCCTATCGGTTCCATCCACTCCATCCTTTCCATCCACTCCATCCGTTCCAGCCACTCCATCTGTTCCATCCAATCCATCTGTTCCATCCACTCCATCCGTTCCATCCACTCCATCTGTTCCAGCCACTCCATTTGTTCCATTCACTGTGATGACAATAGATAAATAATGGGGTGAGTTCCTTGTCGTATCATGTTAACGTCTGGCGAATAGTTGAATGCTGGATGGATAGCTCTTGTTCAACGAGCTGGTTTCAGGAATGGCACAATGCCATGCAAAATGATTGAACCCCCAAAGGCACTGACTAGACCTTTCTTCATTTTGAGATCAATGAATCGAGTACCGTCAATGTGTAGTAATAAAACTGATAAATACAGAACTTAGAAATGGTACATCTACCTGAATCTCTATAACAAAAACACCCATTTATAATTATATGATGCAAGTACAACACTAACATATTGAAATGCCTAGTAAATTGTGCTAGATGCTGTTGTCCTATAATAAAATAAGCCATTTCTGTGAATACCTGGAAATGATATGAGTTCCTTACTGTATGAGGACAATACTTGTAATGGGTTTTATGTTAACATTTTCTTTAAAAACCTATGACATGGTGGTAACTTGGACATGTAATTGGAAGGCTAGGCAAATTGTAAATTTACCTGGGCATGTGACTAAAATTCCTAAAGAGGCAAAAAAGAAAATCTATACACTAGATACATGTCAAAACTGTTGGCTTTGTCAATAATTGTTGCTAGAGTAATTGTTTTCTAACTTTGCACACACATTCATTCACAGTAAATAAAACTCATATACACACCACCAAACAAAGGAAGCAATTCCCAATAATGACCCTTTTGATAAAACGTAAAGGGCAGTAAAAAAATATGTGTACAAACATTGCTTTTTCCCCGATTTAGGCAAACTGTTTTTTGCCTAAAACAGGATTCATTTTTTGATGTATTTTTTTACACATCTTATTCTTTACTTCACTTTGGCTTCTTTTTCCTACACAATCATCAAACAATTTATATTTGTTTAATCACTTTATCCATATTTTTCTCATAGCATAGGGTTTCGTTTTTCATTTTCATTAGTTTTATTCATTTTCTATTTTTTTATGTAGACACATTTTTCAGAAATGGACCTGCAATCCTCACTTTGGTCCTCTATATTTATTAGATCCAAATACAATAGATCTACCAACATTTTGTTTAAATGGCTTTCCGGTTTTTGGGACATCCGTTGTAGTTATGTGATGGGATCACCCTACTGTATATATTTCTTTTTGCCTTGTGTTCGCTATACTCATGCCAAATATTGTAATAAGTTTAAGATTTCTTGTACACTGCTGCGCCCGGCTACCCAAGGGTTTGGTGCGCATTACCAAATAAACAAACAAACAAACATTGCGCGATGTCATCATTGTGCGTGACATTTTTGCACACCCTTTTAATTGCTATTTGTAGCGGACAACTAGACATGCTTGCTACTGGAGTACTTTCCAATCCCTTTAGTATATATACATTCTAGATTACAAGGGATTATCTTTTGGGTCTGTTTATAACCTGTGCCGCTGGAGATTCGACTCAACCCCACTGAGCTGACACCTAAAGCTATTCAAATTTACAAAATGCTTCAATGGCGTACAGCGGCAATGGTCAATGGACGTAACTAGAGCCCCCAGTTACAAAAAAAGAAACAGTGAGAACACGTGAGTGTCCTTGACCATTTGCGCATACACCCACGTTTTTAGATTATACGTTTGTGTGGTCCCAGTTACACAACAATCATTTGAAAAGAGTAGTCAGATGTTGTCAATTTGTCTCTATTAATGGCGATGCGTCGGTACCATGCCAACAAGTGTTTCGACCCTCACACCGGGTCCTCTTCAGGGCGTTGCTTAATCCTTACTGGTTTATTATTCTCCTTCTGTTCACATGCAATATTCCGCTCTCAAACTCATGCGGTTTCATTCCTGAGCTCGTCCTCATGTGCGGTTGCGCTCATGGATGCCCATTGGCATAGTCTGATGTGATTGCTGTAAGGATTAAGCAATGTCCTGAAGAGGACACTGTGTAATCTAAACTTGGGTGTATGTGCAAACGGTCAAGTACGCCCACGTGTTCTGTTTTCTGTTTATAACCTGCCCTTATCTTTTATTGTACGTTACCACATGAGTACATTGTTTCTATTTTTTAGAGGTGTCTCTCTGTCCCTCTTACAACCTCTTCAATTGAATGACCATTGTGGTCCTACATTCTACTTCATACACAAGGTATACCTCACCTGTTTTTTATTTGTCTATTTTGCAATGACATAGCTACCACATATTATTGTTCACATAGTGGTTTTGGATATATTCTTTTCATGCCCTTCTTTTGACTTTTTTGTCCATAGGTCTATTACTTTGGATTCTTCCTTGGTGATTTTTTCTGGTGGTTTATATTATTATAGGCCAGGTATGGTTCCTTTCTATAATTCTTGCTCGTCCTGGTATTATCATGAGGAATCTTCTACCCTAAGGATCATCTCTTCTTTTCTATTTCCTTTTCCTATTTCCAAAGACACTGCCCTGAAGAAGGACCATTTGTGGTCTGAAATGCATTGGCTTCTATATTGTCTGCCTGATTGTTTATTAAAAACTATTGTTCCACCATATAAAGTTGCTGTACTATGTATCAAAAGAAGACAGGGTAAACCAAATGTGTTGGTTTTTTCCTAAAGAAAAAGAGTGCAACCATCACTGTGGGAACCTTCCCATGGTCCTTCATTTGCATATATTAGTAACAACCCAGTGCAAGGAATGTTTTTTTGGCTAGCACCTTGAAATCTTAGCTAGCAGAGCTTTATTTGTTAATGATATAAAAGGTGGTGGCCACTCCTCTCATCATTTGTCATTTACTACCCCCCCCCCACTCCTGGCCCTACAACCGCCTACTCCTGGCGGCCATCTCTAGGCCTTTTGATCAAGCCTGTTAATATATATTTTTTTTCAAAAACAGGCCTTTCAGTCAACCCTAAATGCTCAACGTTAATGCATTTTTTTATTTTCAGAGAGATGCTAATATAGGAGCTGGGAAACGTCTTAAAAAAAAATCTAAGCAGAGTACTAATCCTTTGACTGCATCAAGGGTGGTACCCGGATATGGGCAGAGCAGTCTTTTGTCTCCTTCCTCATCCATGTCCCGGGAGCTTACCCCCCCCCCCCGCCCCCCCCGAGAGAGAGCTGAACAGGCAGCCTACTGTGTCCCTCACTCCAAAGTGTGTCCTGGGCCATCCCCTGTTTTGGCTGCTCTTAGAAATGGACCTGGCAGAAGGGGTAGAAATTAGGAAATAAAAAAAAAGTACAGAGTGGCATATGCTTTAAATGTTCAAATGATGCACCTCCAGAATTTGATCTGTGGCATTATAGAGAAAGATAGGACTGGTGCTGAGATGGGGGATGTTCATGGTGGAAGCCCTTACTCAGTTTTGTCAGCCTGCGGAAAGGATGGAACAGTGCTTGAGGAAGAATCCAAGGTGACGAACAATAGAGGAGATTTGCCAGACATGGGAAAAGAGCGCTGGACCTGAACAGTTGAGTGGGAAATGACAACCAGAAATGCAGCAAGTGATTAAGCAAGCTTTGAATCCATGGTCAAATAAAGCCTGCATCCGAAATCAGCTCTTCGCAGTGGTAAAGATGTCTAACAATGCACAATCAAGTTAACGCCAATTCACATATATGTGTGTATTGTGAAAATTAGATTTGCATGTGCATATGTGCTAACGTACAATAATGAAAACCCTAGTGCTCAATTTGTAGATTTAGGGCCCGATTAATGGAATAATTTGCATGGAAAGTAGGGTACGTGTGCGCCAAACTGCTTGCTTAATCCCATTTGTTGATTCATGGAATTGAATGTGCGTCCCATTTCCAGGACTTGCGTGGAGTTTGCACAGGCTCGGCATGTGTCTGTGACCGGCCGAGTGCCTTTTGCGAGACTCCATGTAGAGCGTGGGTGAAGCCTTTGCAGAGTGCGGATTAGAGGATGGAACTCGGGAAAATGAGTAAGAACAAGGGAAAAACTTGCAGTTACGAGGGACGGGCCGCAGGCAGTCCATAGCATGCCTACAAATGTGCACAGCAAAGCTTATTCCGTGCAACTTCTCGCTTGCGGAATGCCCCCACAAATCCCTTGATCTCTCTGCCACCTGAAGGCAGCCGTAAGGACACTTGCGCATAGGATTTACAGCACAGAGGTAAGTTTGCATGTCAGATTCAGGGGTGCGCGCACACAGACAGGGTTCCGATTGGATTTAGGGGTGCCTGCACACTGCATAGTGGGGTGCTGGGCAGTTTACAGTGTTTCGAATGCAGATTTTCTGAATTTTTACCCAAGTCACGAAGTGTCATACGTATGTTGTTGGGGTGCCAGCAACAGTTACAGGTGACCCTTCGCAGGATCCCCGAGATGCAGGCCTGCTTGCTGGGGACCCCACTCACTGTTTGAAGGGTGTGTGGATGCGTGCCAGGGTTAGCGCGCAAATGTAGCCGTTCTAGCAGTTTATGATTTGTGTGGGGGTGTCTCAGGGGTGTTCCATGCGCGACTTGCGAATACGGTTACTTTGCGCTGTAAATTCCATGAATACACTGGCACGCGTTTTTTTTCTATGCAAAGGCTCATCCAGTGTTATTCTCGGTGCGCAGCAAATGTCTTTTCCATGAATCAGGCCTTAATCTTTTTCTCGCCGTTCCTAAACTTTCATCATATTTTGTTCTGCTGTGATATTGTGATCAATCCTAACCAGAGAAATAATGTATTCTTGTTTTGTTTACATCTTTGGTTACTCCAGAGAGCTCTCTCTTGGAAAGTGCATCAGTATTTCCTGAGCTTAGAATTAGTTGATGCATATTGTTTATTATTATAGGTTTAGCACATACATACAGATGATTTACAATAGTTAAAAAATCTGCGTGCAGTGAAAATAAATTGAATAAATACTCCTCATACAGAGAAAAAACATAAGCAAATAACTGTGATTTAAAAGTCAATAACTAAAATAACGGAGTCAAAAAAACCTGAGCTGCTTTTCCTGTGCTGCAGCTTTGGAGAAGAGTAAGAAAGTATGTAAGTAAAGTGTCCTTGCATAGGTCCCTTCTGCCATTTTCGGCGGCTTCCCTGTGATCTGCCCTATTAGTAAAGAGGAAGTTGTTGTTAGTGGGATACCAGGTGAGTCAAATACAAAACTTGTGGTGTTGATGCCTACTGGAATCCATGGTGCCAGTCTGGACCTATGGGTTTACGCTGATGTGAGAGGCCAAGATCTCGTAGAGTACTACACTTTCAGTCAGTGATATGTCTGTGTGTGTGGGGTACTGGTGGAGTAGACCTAATGAGGGTGCTTTATAGAAGCTCAATTAATGTTGATGTGGTAACCTATGGGCCTGAGGTAGCTGTGTGTGGGGCGTGGTTGCATGTGTAGTTTAAGGTGGTGGGAGATTTAGAGGTGAGTTGGTTAGGGAGATGAGGGTAGAAAAACAAGTGGTATATATAGGGGGAATGGATAAATTCACAAAACAGTAATACATTGGTTCATCAATTAATCAGGGCACCCAATACAGAGAGCGACACTTAACTTAGGGAAAACAATATCCCAATGGAGCAGCAATTAATCTAGGGCAGGGGCCTTCAACCTTTTTTCTCTCTAAATGTTTTGGTCTACAACTCCCGTAATCCCTACCCAGCATTTTCAATATTGAGGGTTCATGGGAGCTGCATACTAAAACATCTGGAGAGCCACAGGTCGCAGACACCTGATCTAGGACATCATGGATCCAAAAAACAGTGGTGAAAAAATGAATATGGAGGACACCAATTAATTGGGGCAGTAATTAATCTACAGCAAGCATTTGCTACAGTGTGGCAAACATTAATGAAGGGAGAGTTTTATTTCTTGGATACACCTTTTATATACACTTCCAACGGCTGATATTAGGACTAATGGCTTACGTTCTGATCCATCTGTTTTGCAGAGGGGTACTAGACAAGCCTGCCCCTTATCTCCTTTGCTTTTAGTTTTGGCAATTGAACCTTTGGCAATTGCATTACGACAACATCTTGACATTCAAGGGATCGGTATTCAAGGGGCAGAACAAAAGATCTGGTTTTACGCAGACAATCTATTGTCAATAATCAGGGATCTGAGTGCCTCACTGCCTAATTTGTTAGAGTTATTGGGTCGATTTAATGAGGTGTCTGGCTATAAGATTAATTGCTCTAAATCAGAAGGTATGCCGTTGACTTTTGCTTGTGATCAGTCTTTTGTCTCTTCTTTGGGCTTCCAGTGGTGTTAGAAGAGAATGAAGTATCTTGGTGTATGGCTTACTCCGCAAATTGAAAATATGGTTGAGGAGAACATGAATGAGGTGTGTAAAGATTTAAAAGAAAATTTGGAGAGGTGGTCCTTGTTGAAATTATCATTGTGGGGTAAGGCTAATGCCTTGAAAATGACTGCTGCACCTAGAATTAATTATATATTTGGCATGATCCCGCTGGAAATTAAGTACTCAATTTGGAAGGAGCTTGACTATCTAGTTCAGTCATTTATTTGGAACAAGAAGCCACCGAGGTTACAGTTGTGGGAACTGTTGTGGAAACTTCAGCTCCCTTTGGAGAAAGGGGGTCTAGGATTGCCCAATTTTCAAGCTTATCATTTAGCTTTTACGTGTCAATTTATTGTTCCATTTCTTAAGAAGGAGTTAAATTAATGGATTGTTGCGGAGCAGGGCTGGCAGGACCACTTTTACCAAAGGCGATTCTAACTACAACTAGTGTTGCGAAAACGAGGAATGTCGTTACTGAGTTATTTTGAGAAGGTGTTGGAAACAGCTGTATGTATATTTGGGTTCAGATGCTTTAAGCTCGCCAAATGCTTCGATTTGGATGAATTCTGCTGTAAAAGAAAAGGGAAAGGTGTTATTTTGGGTGGAATGGTTTTTGACTGGTGTGTGTTGGATTGGAGATTTGTGGCAATGGAAAATGGATTTCGGGGTCTGAGTTATGTGAGAAATGGAATATTGAAACATTGTCAGAATCTGATTAAAGACGTTTGAGGAAGAGCATTGGTAAGGTAAGGTGGAAAGAGGATGTGCAGATAGACATTTTGACAACAGAACCAGGTGAAGGAGGGATTGCAAGTAGGATGTACAAACATATTGTTTCTAAATACAAAGAGAATGTAAAACTAAGGGAAGAATGGAGTCAGCGATTGGGGCATGTAATTACGGGAGAGGAATGGATAGAGATGTGTAATATGTGAGACTTTGTTAGTTGAATTTGAGTGAAAGATCTAGGCAGATTAAAATCTTGAACAGAGTCTACTGGAGTCCTGAAAGAATGATGAGACGGGGAATGTCTGATTCTGATGAATGTTGGAAATGTTTGAGTGATATTGGTACATTAGAACACATGTTCTGGCATTGCCTGAGAATTCGGGAATTTTGGTCAGATATTTGTCAGATATGCCTTAGTGTTTTGGGGACTGACATTGCTCTGGACTTTAAAACAATGATTCTAGGAGGAAATGGTTTATTGGATGATCTAAAAATGTCACAAAAGCAATTCTTGTTCAGGGGGGCATTGATGGGTAAAAAGTTGATACTTCGCAATTGGAAGTCTCAAATGTTACCACTATCATCTAATTGGATCTTTGAGATGCCTTCTC
Organism: Ambystoma mexicanum; assembly: GCF_040938575.1. NCBI lineage: Eukaryota > Metazoa > Chordata > Amphibia > Caudata > Ambystomatidae > Ambystoma > Ambystoma mexicanum. Next base: position 248,883,781 of record NC_090940.1, on the reverse strand, counting down.
TTGCGGATATGGAAATGGTCATTTTCAGGAGACAAAAAAAAATGGAAAGTTTTCCCAGAAATATAAACATTTGTACATGTGATGTTATTGTGTTCATTTGGTTAATATCTCATGATTTATTGATTTTACTTTATAACTTGTATTGTTTTGTATATATGTAAATTGTTTAATTCTGCATAAATAAAGACATTAAAAATAAAAAAAATGAAGGGTTTACAAAAAATGTAATACACCAATTAACAAAATAATGTGGGGCAACAATTAATACTGGTTTATGAAAAACATTGAATCCATAACATTAAAGATTTGAAAACAATGATGAAACTATCCGAAAATCCATTATCTGTTGTTTTTGGCTGAGGACCCTGAATTGCCTACTCTTGCCTGGAGTCTTAAAAACCCTTTCAAAAGCACGTGAATGTGTACATAGAAGTGCTTGCGTAAGTGCAGACAGTTGGGCAGACGTTTGCTGGAGGAGACTATCTGGAAATCCGTTATCCATTGTTTTTGGCTGAGGACCTGGAATCACCTAGCCTTGCCTGGAATCTTTAAAACCCTTTGACACTGCCTGAGCACACACGTGGAAGTGCTTTTGTAAGTGCAGACAGTAGGGCTGCTCGGCCGTGCAGCCCGTGATAAGCCTTGACATCATTTTGGAAGTTTATCAAGATTGTTAAAATGTGCCCAAACGTAGTTGTCGGCCTCTGGAACCGAAAATAGGATTTCTTAAAATGACCTATAAAAAGATGAAAGCCCATAATTCACATATCTATGTGCTGCGTAGTAAGGTGTTTCTACAAAAGATCATTGAAATGAATATGCGAAGAAACTAGTCAGAATTTCATAAAACCTGTAGAAATTACGTCTTACTGGGATAATTTGGGTCTGTTGACAGGATGTTGTAGCATTAGGCATGTTTATTGGACTAATGCCAATCATATATCAAGAGAGAGCCGCGTTTTGTTCTTTTTTCTAAAGCTGCAGATGGAAGGGTTGGATCTTAAGGCTACATGCAGGGAGTTCCACAACTGGGATGCCATGAAAGGAAAGCTACTTCCCCCTACTTTCTTAAGCTTGTATCTGGGGACCTTAAGGCAGTGTATCACATGTTTCTGGTAGGGTATTGTGAGGTGTTTTTGACTAATGTATCCACTAAATATTTAGGGGCCGAGTTGGATAGATATCTGTGGGTTAGGGTTTACGATTTTAACTTGATTCTATCATTGACTGATAGCCATTTCGTATTCCGTATGGCATCTGAAATGTGCTGTGTTCTAGGAATGCTTAGGGCAGTTCTTAATGCGTTATTTTGCAGTATTTGCAATTTATTAACATTATGTTTACTTGACTCAAGATAGAGTGCATTGCAATAGTCTAATTCCGAGAGAATTAGTGCTCTTGCCAAAGTAATTCAGCTTTCTGTGGACAGGAACTGTTTACATGCATTGGTTAATTTGCATGTTTAAGCTGTGGCCGAGGCTGTAGCATTGACTTGTCTGTGCAAGTTCAGTTCTGATTCAAGGTAAAAACCCAATGTTTTTACTTCCTTGGAAACTTTGATATTGATTTCGTCGATATTGAAAGATTTAAACTGATTGCTCAGTTTGTTTAGTTTTATTGGCGAGCCGATGAGAAGGAGCTCAGTCTTTTCATTGTTATGGGAGAGGACATGATTGGCCATCCATGCTTGGATAATGAGATAGATTGTATTCACTAGGGTGGAGTCCGTGTCATAATCACCAGAGATGGGGATGAGAATATGAGTGTCATCTGCATAGTTGGTGTAGGTAACACCCAGATTATCAAGGTCATCAAAGAGGGGCTTCATGAAAGTATTGCACAAGGTAGGAGAAACACATGAGCCCTGTGGAACTCTGCAGGCTGATTTTTTGACTGCACACCCTGCAGGCTATAGGTGTAGGCTCTGCTGAAGACTCTCATGGACTGATTATCGAGAAAGGATTGAATCCAGGTTGTGGCTTCAGGGGAAATGTGTGCAGCAGAGGCCAGATGGTTGCAAAGCACTGTATGATCCACTAAATCCAAAGGGGCAGACAGGTCAATAGGAGGAGGAGGGCCAGTTTCCCTTTGTCCTTTATCTCATCCATTTGATTTTTAAGGTCAATGAGAGCTGATTCTGTGCCGTGTTTAGGGCTAAAGCCTGACTGACGAAGTCCCAAAAGATTGTTAGTTTCAAGGTAGGTCTGTATTTGTAAGTAGGCCACTATTTTTTTCAGAAGAAATGGCACAGTAGCTAGAGGTCTATAGTTCATAGAAATGTTGGGGTCTAGATTCAATTTATTTAGAAGGAGAAGGACGCAGGCGCCCTTTAGATTGGTTGGGATGGTACAAGAGTTAAATGAGGAATTGAGTAAAGAAGTGATGAAAGATGCTAGGTCCCTAGCTGCCTCTTTGATTATAGATGCCGGACATATGTCTCCCTGACATCTGGAAGGTTTGGAGGAGGTAATTATGCCCTTCTCTTCGTGGGTAGAAACCAGGGTGAATTTGAAGCGATTACAGGGTTTTGTAAGGATTGCCTGCGGCTCATGTGGCAGTTGGTCATCAGGCTTTATTTTTTAGCTTCAATTTTATCTTGTAATAGAGAAATCTTGTCCTTGGTACAGGTATCAGTGGGGGGAATGGGCGACTCAAGTTCTCTCAGGATGCCAAAGAGTTCTCTAGTACTTGATCTAGCTTTGTGAATTCTGTCATTGTACTTGTCTCACGTAGTTTGTAGAATCTCGCCTTTGTATCTTTGGGCAGTTTTGGTGTGATTGTCCTTGTGCAATGCAGTAGGGTTGTTCTTTCATAAGGATTCTGCAATCCTTTTTTAATTCTGTATGATTTTAAGATGTGGGGTGAACCATTGAGTTAAGGTGAACACAAGGTTTACCTTTACACATTTTTAAGGGAGCTATTTTGTCTATCGCATGATTGAGCATTACATTGCATAGGTCTACTAGAGCTGCCATGTCTGAGCTGGTAGATGTGAGATTTGTGATGGGATGGATTAGTGGAAGTACATCTTCCACTGTTATGTTGCGTTTAATTTCTAGTGAGTAGCAGAGGTGCCTGGAAGTTAGGTTAGGAAGTGGACTGTCTTGCAGCATGAAGGATATCAGGTGATGATCAGTCCAAGCACATGGTTCATTGGATGTTATCATGACCTCGCAATTGAGGTTTGCAACCCAGTCTAAGGTTCTTCCTTTGGTATGTGTTGGGGTGTTGATCCTATTAGTGAGACGTAATTCAGTCATAGCATTGGTAAGTACAGAGGCATTTACGCCATTCAAGTCGTTGAGGCCGAGGTTGAAGTCTCCAAGTTAGAAATTGTACAATCTACACCAGACTGTCTGTAGGAGTATACCATACAAATGTGGTCAACCCAACTTTGCTCATTTATTGGATTTAATAATGTCTCAACTTTGTTACCCCGTATCCCTGTTAAATAACTACTACATTGTTTTAGTGTCAGTTTGTGTAATGATCTTTAGCATATGCTACCATTGGGCATTCTTATTGCCCATGCACCATCTCTTAGACCAATTCCTGTAGGCATTCTTTTCTTTCCTTATTTTGGCATTTGCTTCGATGTGATTTAGGTCACTCCTCCAAATAAGCATAATGTTGTGCCTTAGCCTACATTTAGCATTTCTAATAATTGGATTGTATACTCCGTTTTTAGTCCCCTTTTCTTTGTGAACTTACCTCCAGCCCTCTGGGCCAACAGCTTGTATAAGTTCCTTAAACCATTCTATCAATGCTTAAACCTTGTTATTCTTAGCAAAATTGTACAGTCCCTTCAAATTGTGGGTTATGTGTTTGTTCAAAACCTTGACGTTCTTGTCAGACCAGGTGACTCTATTATTACTAGAATGTATTTCTACATCACCTATACACCTACACAGGCTAGGCCCACTGTCAATTCCTATTGTAAGGGTCACCATAGCATGATCCATGTAATTGTTAAATCTAGAGCGCATCTCCTGGAATACCTCTCTGTCCCCGGTCATTACCACTGAGGAAGAAGTAGTCAAGTGTAGCTAATCCTCTGTTTCCTCTACATGTATTCTGACCAGGCGTGCCCCGCAATGGGCTTCCATTGAGCATTTCCAACCCCCATTCATTTGCAAACTTCAACCATTTGTTCCCCTGTTTAATAGTGAAAGCTGGAAAGCTGACACAGGAGCAATGCAAGGTACTGAATAGACAACTGCAGCTCCATTACCCTCATCTGCCACAGATAGAAGGGTTGGTGGAATGCCAATATGGGAACCTTAAAGTAAAACAGCTTTGCTCTGTGCAGAAACTGGTATGTTATAGAGTGACCATGTGCATCTGCCATCAGTGTGCATGATGAACACTGCTAACAAAGTAACAGGGTGAAGCCTATTTGAAATACTTACTGGTAGACCAAAGCATTTTTTTTAGACTCCACAGTTGCATTTCGGTGGGGGCATGGTTCTGTTGATGGATGATGCAGGGCTTGACTTTGGTACAAATGTAGTAAAAACTGATTTTTCTATTTACCAGCAGGTTCTGGGGGTTTTACCCAAAAGCCAAACTGCACCTTGTGATGCCTTTCAAACAGGAGACTGGCTGTTAAAACGAGAGGATGAAAATTAGAATTGCCTGCAAGATCATAGGACTGACATCCACAAAATACTACTGACCACAGGAATTGTTGTCAGCTCTAAAGATAAACCAACCTGGATGCAAGTTGCAGACTGGCACCTGCAGCACTACCAGACAATTCAACAGATACTGATATCCATATAGCTATGCCTTTTATTTAGTTGTTTGCTCATATTTGTGCTGGGTTCTGCTTTTGGGGAAGACAATATTACCAGTCCTTCGTATCAGGGAAAATAATAAAAAATATAGGAAGGAGAGGACCACATTCATGGTCCTCTTCACAAGTGGGCCATGACGGAGGGGACACATTATAGTGACGTGGCAGGGTGAGACCTGTGGTCCCTTTCCAGAGGCTTGTGGTATAGACCATTACATTGGGGAAATCCAGAGTGCCAAAAAATGCATGTATGAGTAGATACCATCTTCATGCACAGCCAAGCCAGAATGGGTGCCTGAAGACTGGGAGAGAGAGTCACTTGCTCATGAGGCATCAGATCCAAAATGGGCAAAGTGCAAGTACACCCTAAAGAGAGTTCAAATGCCAGTGGATAAACTCATTAAATCAGTTCCAAAATAAAAGAAATGTAGATGTCATGACCAATTAAAAAAAATAAAACGAATTCAATTGAATACTGTAGTCAATATCTATTTATTTCTTTGTTTTTGCATTTGTAAAGCACGTAAGCCCAGAGGCATCATGGCAGTGTTTCAAGACCAGTTACTCAGAAAGGAAACTTCAAAAGATGAGGGTGAAGGGGAAAGCATTACAGACATATGAGAGGTTTCACTATGTCACTTACTGAGGCATGCAAGGGGCATGCCTTATCATGTCCACTGGTTCGGAAAATAGCTACGTTTGTAGGGCTTTTCGGAAGGCCCAGTATGATTCCTCTGCTCGCAGTGCATATGGGAGGGTGTTCCAATGCTTGGCTGCTGGCATAGGGAAGCTAGAGCCTCCTCCTTTGACTTGATTACATTTGGGAATTGCGAGGCAGTGCGTGTGCATTGACCTGGCTGGTCTTACAATCTTTTGTGCAAGGTATAATGGTGCGGTATCCGACAGGCATTTTGAATATGATCCTTTCACGATTGGGGGCCAGTGGGCTTCCCCTCTGGCTGGGCTGCCGAAATGTGTTCTCATTTGGAGATGTTCAGTGCAGAATGCAGGGCATTGTTTTGGATTATCTGCATTTTGTTGATTTGATTCTTAGCAGAGACTTTAATGAAACAATGGACCCATACGTGAATCAAAGGAGTGGAAATCATATGTCCTTGCATGCATTGGTTGATTAGTTTGGATTTGTGGATGTGTGGAGGTTAGCCAACCCCACTGTTAAAAATTATACATACCACTCAGGATGCCATAATGTTTTCTCAAGAATTGATATGTTAATGATTGCCGGCCAATGCCCACAGCATTTCTTACATACAGATATGGATGCTATACTAATCTCAGATCATGTGCCAGTTTTGATAGAGATGCCATTATCTTTCATTATGCCAAAATCACATTACTGGAAAATGAATACTGTATTGCTGAATTATAATTTACTGGTGGAAAACATTGTGAAGGAGGCAGAATTCTTAATATCTGTGAATTGGTCTCAGGATGTATGTGTGTTATTGACATGGAAAGCATTTAAATGTTATATGCGTGGCTTGTTGATAGACCTAAAGAAGTAACATGTTGGAGTGTGAGTTGAAAGCCTGGCAAGCTGAAGTTCTGGAGCTAGAGAGGAAGTATATGTCAAATCTAACAGTAGAAGCCCGGGAAGAACGAAACTGTAGAAAATATCAGCTGAACAAACTATTGTCAGAAAGGGCAGCAAAGCTTCTTTTTTTAACCAGATGTAATAACTATGAGGGCGGCAAAAGATGTGACAGGCTGCTGGTGCACTGCCTGCAGGTCCAAGAAGCAGAATGAATAATAATTGCTTTAAATCAATACTCAGGAGGGCTAATATTCAACCCAGCTAAGATTAACAAAGAAGTCTCTGACTTCTACTCAGAATGATATACTTCTGACGAACTACAAGCAAATGAAAGCTTAAGGGACTACCTAGATGGCTGTGGCTTGAATACATTACCTGCCAGCTTGAAAAAACATCCTTGGACCAGCTCTGATCTGGATGGGCTACCTGCAGAGTTTTACTGAATCATGCAGAGAGTTGTTTTTAAGCTTCTACTTGAAGTGTTCGTCGAGTCTAGGTGGCGAGGTGTATTGCCATCAACTACAAGGCACGCATCAATTTCGGTTCTGCTTAAGAAAGGCAAAACTCCAACTTCAGTAGGGAATTATAGGCCAATCAGTCTAATCAATACTGACAATATGATCCTGGCCAATACACTTTCCTTGAGGGTTGAAAACATCTTGAAACATCTTATCAATCCAAACCAGTACGTCTTTGTGAAAGGCAGCGGCCCTTCAACTAAAATGCGAAAGGTAATACTGAACAGGAATGCAATAAATTGGACTCAGGAGTGGCTGCATTTTCGTTGGACACCGAGAAGGCTTTTGACAGAATTGAGTAGAGTTTCCTATTTGCACTTCTGAAAATTTATGGATTTGGTTCAGATATCGTGGAATGGATATCGTTACTCTATTTGAAGCTGACCAGCCGTTTGAACTGAGCCATGGAACAAGGCAAGGTTGTCCACTGTCATCTCTGCTTTTTGTTTTGGCGACGGAGCCACTGGCGGAGATGATCAAGTGCGATGATGAGATAGAAGGAGTGCAGTATGGAGATGTGTTCCAGAAGGTATGGTTATATGCTGATAAGATGCTGTTGGTGCTACGAATCCAGGACACCTCACAGTTGGCTATAATGCAGCAAATTCAACAGGGCCCCTCCATGCAATGTATGCAGTTTGAGGAAATGTGATGAAGCTGAAGACATTCAGTAACCACGGTCCCTGTTTTTATTTAAATTAAAGATCAAAATACCTAACTAGGCCTATCACTATGAGGGAAGTTCACTACCTAGAGAAATAAAAGCTACGGGTGCACATTAATGTCCAACATACAGCTCTCTAATCTGAATCCTATCCAACTAACTTACCCTACCACTTCAGAAAACTCCAAACTAAAAAGGAAAAGGAGAGAATTTGCTCAATAGCCACAATAGGTTTTCTGCCTGGCCAAACATATGCTTGACTTGTTTTCAGTCTTCCAAAAGTTCCTTTTGCACCGCAGGATATTCTTTCCAGTCTTTGTATCAAGTTATGGGTTTCAGTTTCTCCTTTAATAAAGAAAATGGTCTCTTCCATTTCTACAGGATTGCTGGGAAAATAAAACACTTGTGTTTTCTTTTCACCTTTGAGGTGTTGGGACTCCCTTAAGTCCTGTGATCCTCAGACAGGTTGCTTTTATTCACACAAGCTATTTTTATATGGCCGGTTATCCAACATGGTTGTTCAGAGTTGTGTAACTTCTGTGTCTTTCTCAGCTTTAAATTAAAAACATAAAATTAAAAAAATGAAGATCTTTATATTTGCCACTTTCATGGGGGTTTGGCACAATCAGGTTGATCAGGCTCTCATAACCTGGATAGCTTTCCTAAACTTTATCCGTAATTCTTGTATTCCTCCCAGTCCTGTTTTTATAAGATTGTTGCCAGCTAGGGTTGTTCAGGCTCCCATAACCTTAATTGCTTTCAAAGCCATTATCCACAATATCTGTCTACCTCTCAGTTCCCCTTTCACAGGGTTTATACACACTCAGGTTTCTCAGGCTCCCATAACCTGGATAGCTTTCCAAGCTGTTACTCATAATTCTCGTAATCGTCTCAGTCTCCCTTTCATGATATTTTTGCAAATTCGAGTTTCTCAGGCTCCCGTATCTTTGATAGCTTTCATAGCCATTATTCACAATATTTGTCTTCCTCTCAGTTCTGCTTTCATAGGGTTTGTACACATTTGGGCTTCTCAAGCTCCAGTAACCTTGATAGCGTACTACTTGTAATACTCCCAATCCCCCTCTGATAGGGTTTTTGCAAACTCAGGTTTCTCAGCCTCCCGTAACCTTGATAGATTTACCAGCAGTTTTTCATACTACTTGCATTTTTCTCAATCCCCCTTTCACAGGGTTTTTGCACACTTGGGTTTCTCAGGCTGCCGTAACTTTGATAGATTTCCAGTCATTAATCACAATGTTCGAATTACTCTCAATCCCACTCTCAGAGGGTGTTTGCACACTCAGGTTTGTCAGGCTCCCGTAAACTTGATAACTTTTACAGCCGTTATTAACAATGTTCGTACCTTGCATCGCTATGTTTTCCATCGGGCTTCTCAGGTTCCCGTAACCTTGTCAGTCATTGTAGCCTTCACTCAAGGTATTCGTACCTCTCAGCAGTGCGCTTTCTGTTGGGTTTCTTGGGCTCCCAAAACATTGTCTGCATTCCCCATGACTACTTCAATCTGTAGCTATGGTCTGGCTTGTGCGGAACTTGGGGACCCAGTATCCGTCAGGGGTTCACCTAGTGTCGTGCTTGCCTCCATTGCTGCCACGGGCTGTGCAACTCAGCACGGCTCTGCCCCTCCAGGATGTTGATACTACAGAGGCTCGCCTCTGTTTTGCGGTTCTTACCCCTCCTTAGGAGTCTCGCTTTTCTTTACCATTTGTTCTCCTCATATATACATTACAGGGATACACGGAACAGTGTCCTTCATTGACCATGGCCTTCTGGAGATGTTCAGCATTACCTGTAGCTGACAGAGGTAGAGAAGAATCTTTGCAAAATACTGATTTTGTAGGAGATATTAATGTCTTTTCCACATTCATATATGTAGACAGAGTGATTTGGGGTGGGAGTTTATGATTGGATGGAGTGAATGCATTGTGATATATGTTGGGCTGTTCGTTTTATACTGTTATTAACAAACATGAGTCATTTTACAAAATAAATGCATGAATAAAAAGAAAAAGAAATAAAAATTAGGATTTATCATGCATATCTAAATTACAGGAGATGCACTGTATATATGATTTTCTGATGTCTTTTTGATATTTCTGTTGTGGTGTACAACTCTGAATTGCTGAATTATAAAAAAAAAAGAAAATCAGGAGTGCACGGTCATAACAAAGATATGACACCCCTTGCTCTTGACAAAGGGCCAACCCACATTATGTAAAATAATTGGAATAACAGACCAGTCTTAAGCCCCATAGCAGGAAACACTCGGAAATAACAATTGTCAGAGCTCTATGAAGCTGGGGAAGTAGGATTTCTCACACCAGACCAAGCAGACACTGCCTACAGATTACAAGTGCTATAAAAGACGATCAACAGTCCCTGCATGGACTAATTAACGTGGCTGAGCTAAAAGGGCACCTGGAAACCCTCAAATTCTGCAAATTGGAACCAGACACTATAATAAACGAAATAATCAACTACAACTAGCTTAAATTACTTTAAGCCATACTAATACTTTTTCAATTTAGCACTCACCTCAGGAAATTTACCCCAAACATAGGATGTGGGGAAGATCACATATATACAAAACTGAACACCAACTTCATTCACATGAATATTGAAGCTGTGTGAGCAGCAAAGTAGATACTCTGTTCTGCACGATCCTCTATGAGAAAGTTCAGAAGTATGCCAGACACAACAAGATCCTGCACAGGAGATGAACACTATTAATTGCATGGCATAGGACCACGTGCCAGATAAGTATGTATATACATCTAGGGAACCAAACAGGCAGACTATTGGTATTCTTCACCTATTTTCTAAAAGCTTTTGACTCAATGTGGCATGCAAGATTATTCCTTAAACATTTATAAAAGTGTGTTGGTGCAGATACAGAATGCAGCATAAACATGAAGATCATGAGGTGAGGTGTCTTTAAACAAGAACATGGAGTAAGACAATGATGTTGATGTAGCTTAACTGCATTCAGCATCTCTGGCAATCACTCCAGACAAGTCACTGCCAATCAGATTGCCACTAGAGGAAACAAAGCTCAGTTGCCTACAGTACAATGACAACCTAGTCATTGTGTCGCTGACAGAACAAGGACTGTGTACAAGCCTCGTGATACTCAAAGATGCGTTCCAATAAGGTTCAGAAGAATGGTGGGAAACCACTCCATATGTAGCAGAACTCTGTTAGGGAAATTGGTGTATTGCCAATCCTTTTCTTCAGAGCCAGCCCCAATCTCTTTAACAAAGTGATTTCTCTCCTTGTTGTCATGTGTAAAGTTGTATGTCATTAGGAAGCCATTTAGGGAAAAAAGAACATGAATCAGAGTAATTTACAAGACTGCATGACTTTTCTTCCATGAGTGACTGGCTTGCTATCTCCTCCATACATCCCATACCCTTCAATCCATCAGATCAAAAAGCCTCCCTTTTAATTGTCTCCTTAAAGCCCATCCACACCCCACCTGAAAATCAATTATCTTTGTAGTGGACATGTTCCAGCTCTCCCTTGGAAATCAGCTCGTCACCAAAGGGGTGAGTTGTCAAATGTTCACTGGGCAAGAGAAATGATTTCTAGAGTGGAGTTAGACTTTCTGTTGACTGTTCAGACCCGAGGTCAGAGCTTTCAGCAATGCTCCTTGCATTTGCTTTACCAATGAGCTGAGGACGAAACAGGCAGATAATATTTGCAACAGAGTAATCGAGAATGGCAATAGGTTTGACTTTTATATCACAATACCCAGCTTTCAATAGGTTTATCTTTAACTATAATTCAACCTGTACTCCAATTTATAGGAGGCTGTGTTTCTGCCACCAAGTATAACAGGTATAATGAAATCTATGCCAGTTAACCTGAAAATCAGCTCAGGGGTTTCATCTGCACCTTTCCAAAAAGATAACCGTGAGACTAGTCATAACTTTGTTAGTATATATCAAGTAGACACAAATACTTTGGAGCCAGGATTCTCTGGAGTTGGGGACTGCATCCTCACAATGTCCAGGCTGCTAAGACACTTCTAGCAGGTATGCAAAAAATGTTATCAGAATGTAAGTGCACGTAAAATGGCTAGGGGTGCACTTGTAAAATACAGTTCCAATGCTGGTAACATTAACGTTATTGTAACTCTCTGTTTAAAAACCATACCATATGTTTCCTTAAAGTAGGGCAAGGAGTGTCACTAGACATCTGTATGATGTGAAATCGCTCCATTCGTGCCAAAGGAGCTTTTTAAACAGGAAATGCGTATGGGAATCTGCTACATAGCTCATGTATGTGCCCATTTTCCTTGCTGTGCATACTTTCATGTTGTGGTGGTCAGAAAGATTGAACCTTTGCACTGTTGGGTATTGATTTCTGACGACAGCCCTTCGAGAGCTCAATTCTCTGTCCATATGTATATCCTCCCTCTGAAGGTGTCACACCTGTGGACTCTAAGAGGAGTTGGGCAGCCCACAAATTTGGGTTTGTTATATGTGACACACAAGAATACATGTTTTATGACTAGGAAATGGCACAAGCAGTTTCATTATCAAAATGCGATGGTAGGACATCCCTGGGAGTCTGGGATGGACAAAGGCATTGGATGAAGGGTGTTGCGTGTTCTCTCTGAAAGGGGCAATTGAACCCAATAAAGGCATGTGGAAGATTGTTGATTGGGAGGGTATAGATGGTATACAGCTTCTAAGATTGGGCAGCAGGTATAATTTGCATCACTGGTATTTCTTCTAGAAACATCTATGAGGACAGGGGAGAAGCTTTGGACATACTACCTGAGTCTGTAAGCAAGGGACCTGTTCTTTTTATAATGTGGTGTGGGGTTTTAGTTGTCCATGTTGCAATTACTTAAGGGGAATGTGCATGACTTTGTTTATAGGCTGACATACTGGAGATCTGTTTTTACATGTTATGACAACACCAGTTGCTGTTAGAATTCTACTCAAGAAAATGTACATAATTTTCATATAGACATGGCTATAGCTGAAAACGTTCAAACGAAACCAGAATCACGTTAATGTCCACTCTATTCCCGCTATGCCAACATTCCCAAACTTTTAAGAGATTCTGGTAACTGAGTTCAAAAAAGCCAGATTTGCCTCCTATCTATGTTAGCCACTTCCTTCTGGAGCTCTTCATCACTCATTACACACCTTCGATAAAGGGAAGAGATGCATGTTGTTGTTTGAGAGCTGGCAGATTTTAATGTAGGCAAGGGTTTTAGGTATTGATTTTCGACCGTCTTTTAGGCAGTGCACAAGAGAATATTATTTCTTTTTTTTAAATGTTGCAAACATCTATAAAATGAATTAAAATGTCAATCGCATTTAGTATTCAAACGTCACAGAGGTTTGTTTGGTTTTAAGCATTAGGTCGTGTTCACTCCATTGTTGGCACTTCCTCTATGTGATCAAATGTTCTCTTCACAAAATATCCATGTGTAATACAGATAAACACATCATATGCTGGCACGTCTCATAACTGCTGTACTGACCTTTAACATGAATGTTAATTCCATTCAGCAGATTATCCGCTGGCCCTGGCCTTTGAATCAGTTGGTTCTGCCATCCTTACCAACACGCTGTTTGATTTCAAAAGAGGCAACCCTTTGAAAGATTAATCTCTCCATTCGTCACACAGTGCAGCACAAAACACATCGAATCAAACCACGTTATGGAATCTAGAACATGTTCTAGGTTATTATTACCTATGTCGGAAGAGCAGTGTATGTACATTACCAAAACATATCTACTTTCAGGCTTGATGACTCTCAAATTCAGGACTGACTGTAAAACTAAGGGAGTGATGTATTGTATTGAATGCACCTGTGGGGTTAGATATATTGGGCAAACAATACGCTCGGTACACATATGGAATAATGAACATAGGACTCATATACTATGTTAGAACTTAAATGTGCCACTAGTTTCACAATGTGCGGAACATAACCACAACGCGATTGATATTTTGTGGCGGGCAGTTAATACTGTACTGTGGGGTAGTTACAATACGGGCAAACCTGCAGTAACGGAGCAACACTGGCTATACCGCATGAAATCCTGTGTTAGGGTATCGAATGAGCAATTTAATGGAATATACTGTCAACTAAAATCACCTCGCAGTCAGTATGTATTACATCTAGGCAATCTATTACATTAGTCCGGGGATAATATCCATGAAACAAATATTCAGGCATCCCTAAATTAAATATACATGTTACACTCAGCTATCATCACTATATATTGGTCAGTAAGCCAATTCGTCATTGCTCATATCCACTCTGATTAGGGGCATCTTTAAACTCTATCACTAGTTTGTGCCTGTGTCATATTATCATGAACTATTTATAGTACACGGTATGGATATATTTATATCCGCGGATAGGTAATCTATAGCGCGACCAAGATGGTGAGTTACATTACGAGAACACATGGCCAAGGAGCAGAGTGCCACATTAATTCATCCTTTTATTAGGTATGCATACCATGTTAAATTCAGTTTAATATTGAGATCAATATTAGGAGCTAGCATTTTCCCCGTAACAACACCGGGACACTTATATCATTAAGATTTAATATGTTTGGAAATTAAACCGTATGTTTAATTGTGAGGCAAGTTCCTTTTTCTTTAAGCAATGTTGTTTTCTTTTAAATTCTTTTATGAGTTCAACGCTTGACATTTGGGTGTCGTATAATGAGTTATAAAGAAGGGAAACACTGTTGTTGCCCCCTTAATAATTTCAGATGAGAACAGAACATTGATAACCGGCTTGCAAATGTTTTTTACAATGTAATGATCCTGTAGTTTATACACACGACTAACACTAGGTAGTTTTTGGTTCATTCTTCAATTTCGCACATGCATTCTTAAGCACTGGCAATATTCCTCCCCATACTTAGTTTGGGTGATTTTGTTATTTAATCTCTGTCGTCTGTATTGTAAAATTCCCAGTTAATTGTTTTAACAGTAACACTGCATGCATTCGACTTACCCTATGTAACAAAGTTACTGATTTTCATTTATCTACAATTTGTTTAGTACAACAGTGTCATAGTTGTTTTTCCTGATGAAGGATCCATCATTGTTTTCAATGGCAAAATGTCTCAAGTTATTCATAAGCGAGCATAGACTTTGACACATGGGACTTTGACATTTATTGGTTACACTACACTTAGGAGCCAGACGTTGGGGGTCATTACGACCCTGGCGGTAGCTGTGCCGGTAAATACGGGCATGGGTGCCGCCAGAGTCATGAATTTACCAGCGCCTGGGAATGGGCAATTACTGGGGCATTACAGCCCCAGCGGACCCGGTAATTGCCCAATCCCGAGCCCCGGTAAATATTACTCCTCATTCCCATTTGAGTCCCATTGTGCGATTCATGGAAGTGCCTGCGCGTGTTTACAGCGGGATGTGCGCCAAATCCTTGCGTTGCGCACAGGGGTGCACACGTCATTCCAACATCCCGAACACCGTGCGCGGCGCGCACATTGTTACGCACAACATCGGCACACACACCAAAAAGGGGGCAGGACACGGGGCATAACACGCGGAATGGGGAACACCGCGTGAAAAAGAACGCGTAACTGGGGAAGTACTGCAGGGAAATACACGGAACGCCCACACGCACGCGAACAACACGTATTCATGGAATCGAATAAATGCTAAAAGACATGCACAGGCGTCAACATGTCTGACAAACGAAGGTCTGCGGCAGCGTCCCCGCGCACAGTATAAAAGTGCACACATCAACAAACACGAATACACAGCTACGATGAATGCCCCATTTGTCGCAGCGCTGATCGTGGGACCCCATATTTTTTTGCCCTGGACCAGCCTTTTTGGGATGCCTGCTGACCAGGTCTATGGCAGGTATAGGTTTCCACCTCATATCATCCTAGACCTTGTCAGGGAGTGGGCTAGATGACCTTACATCCACCACCCTGTCATCCCAAGCATTGAGCCCCTTGGAGAAGGTGCTCAATGTCCTGCATTTTTTGGCCACTGGGTCACTTCAGCGGACAACTGCCATAGTAGGGGGGGTCTCACAGGCCACGCAGTCACGCTGCCTACACCAGGTATTGGCAATCATGACTGCGCACCTCTCAGTCCGCAGGCACATATACATGTCCAGAACACCTGCAGAAAGGCAGGCCATGGACCAGGACTTCTACAGGGTGGAACACTTCCCCAAAGTGCTCGGTGCCATAGATTGCACCCATGTGGCCCTACGTCCACCTAGGGCCACTGAGCACATCTATAGAAACCGCAAGCACTGGCATTCCATCAACGTGCAGGTTGTATGCGATGCAAAGGGAATCATCACCCCTGTCTATGCAAACTACCCTGGCTCAACCCATGACAGTTTCATATACAGAATGTCTGCCCTGACCCGGGCCCTGGAAGCTGGGAAGCATTGTGACACATGGCTCCTAGGTGAGTACAAATGCCTGTGCATATGCATGCATGTCACACACAGACAAATACACAAACCCAACTAATCACAACCATTACCACCTCCCCAGGGGACAGTGCCTACCCTCTCAGCAACCACATGATGACGCCAATCCGGAACCCCACCACACCACCCCAAGTAAGATACAACGCTGCCCATATTGCAACCAGGGCCATAGTGGAGCGCACATTCAGAGTGCTCAAGTCACGCTTCCGCTCCCTTGACCGCTCTGGCGGCCAGCTACTATATGCACCCCCAGTAGTGTGCAGGATCATTGTGGCAGCATGTTTCCTGCACAATGTTGCAACACGGCAGGGCGTACCGGTGGACATGGTGGTGCCCCCACATCCCCAACCACATGCACAGGTGACATGTGATGAATGGAAAGTGGCCCGAGACAATGATGCCTGACATGGATTCAGATGAAATGACTGACAACAACCTCCCACACACACCAAGTCATACACAAATGCTGTACACCAGTGGTAGCTTCAACAAAGCACAGAATGCCCGTTCACATGCACATTGGGCAATGCAAATTTGCCACTCCCAAACACGTGTGCTGTGTGCGTCTCCTGCTAGACACTGCTCAGCTCAGAGCACAGTGAGCTGCCATTGTGTTGGGGATACCCCTTGTGCATCACATCAAAAGGACAAATCAACAAATGTTCGCATTGAAGCATGTCCAGGATCCCCAAATGGTAATTGATCATGCGCTGCAGGGAGACAGCGTGCCTGAGAAGGCATTATGTGTGCACCTGTGGGCATGGAAGGGTGGTTGTACGTGTGGTGGAGCATTGTGTAACTGTGTGTGTCAGTAGGGACATGCACTCAATATATGCATGTCAAATCAAGTGACCCTCAGTGTCCTATACACATCACATGTGTACATTGCTGATGTGTACACCCCAGCATGTCAAAATACAAAAATCCCCTGACACCTGAAAAGTAAATACAACACAGGAACAGCCATTGACCAGCAGAACACATCATGTACATAGTACCCCACAATGACATTGTCAGAGAGTGCCCAAACAATGTAGCCCAGGCTTACTGTCCAACAACAAAAGGCCCTCCCTCATTTACACATCACCATGACCTTCTGAACAAGTGTGTCTGGGGTATGTAGCCTTCTCCCTTTTAGTATACCTGGCTACAGGATCCCCCTACCCCTTGGTCTTCATGTCCCACTTTGTGTGTAAATAAGGTCCAGCCCCCTCAGAGGCCTCCTTGATTGTTAAAAATACCAAATTTCAGACAACTCCAAGGAACCAAACCCCCAAACCAGGTAAAAAGCCTCTTGGTCCAAAAATATCCTGGAAGACTCTCCAGTAGATTACTCGAAGTGGAAACAAAACTCCTGGCACATGTACAAGCAGAATGATCGATCTACCAAGGTAGCACAGTTCACCAATGGATCAACATGAAGGGTACCTTTTCCGGGAAACACCATACAATGAGGATGCAACAACTGATGGGTAGTGTCACAGCTCCGGTCTCCAGGCGCAGGAGTGGCACAAACCAACCACCCACTCCGTGGTCTGGGCACCCGCAAGGTAAAACTTACACATGCCTCTGAGACCGCGGAGGGGAAAGAGGGTCAGGGATTCATTGGTTGGCCAGGCATTGGTATTCAGGATAACCGGAAAGAGGGGCAGGAGAGGGGAGTTGGATTTGCAAGGGGGAGTAGTCAAAGTACAAAAAAACAACTATTGACAATAACACATACTCAATCAGAGAAAACATGTTCTACATGCACATAGTACGAAATGAGTGAAATGCAAGACAATGGGAGACTTATCTCTGGGGTGAGTGCTGGCCTCATGCCTGCGCACTCTCAGGTCTGGTAACAGGATCAGTTCAATGCTGCAAAGAGAGCGTGAGTTACTAATCTGTGTGTGTTTACAACACACACACAACAACATTCCTGCCCCAAAGTAAGTGACTTCTCCACAAACAAACAACCTTGTCTGCTGCTATGTACGTATACGTTAGCTTGCCCCGGTGATGGTTCATACACTGGCAATGCAGTAAGGCAGGCGCACGTGGGCGCGCGGCAAATGGAAGACCAATGCGTAAAGAATCGCACATGAGAGAATGGTCCCTGGGTGACCTGCTAGATGCGTATAGCGAGGTGCGACTTCAGTACAAGTCGTTTTCTGGCAGCCGTGGATTACAGTAAGTAGTGCAAGTGGCAATTTGCACATGCAAATGACATGCACTGCACATGAGTCAGTGCCTCGCGGGGTGTCCCTGTGCGCTGTATAAGTTTCTGGCTCTGAATGCTACTGTGTGAATAACTCAGCTTCTATGGAGCAGGGGGGACTGGAAGATATGTGTGACGGCCCCTGCGTGTGCCCCTGACAACTTGTCAAGCTACTTGGCATTTTTCCCTCAACGCATCCTCACTGTACTGTGTGCTTCTAAAACAATATCTGGCGAAGCTCCCCATCAGTGGCGCTACTTAGCATGCATGTGCAAGTGGCCTGGTGGAAGGTTGGCTGCGGTGTGTCCCCCTTGTGCTGCTCACCTTGCTTGGAGCTCCTGGAAACACATCTGCTTCTGTTCGACGTCTGTGTACAAGCCCTGTGCTACTGCTTGCGCACACATGCGCATGTCTGCACCACCTAACGTAGCCAGGTTTCTGTAGTACTTCGCCCTGTGTCTGCTGGCAAAGGTGGTCTGGGGGCTCTTTATCCTGCAGAAAGGGTAAAAAAACATATAAACATTGCTTGAAAGTTCCCTGTGTGTGTGTGTCTTCCTGCTGGTTGTCACTGGGCCATATTAGAGACCTACCTACATCAGAACTCCTCCCCCATCAGTGTGACTTTGACAGGCAAAGGGTGCAGGCTACTGTCTACAGCATGAAGTGCATCAAGGACATATACAGGAAATAAAATAACATACATCACAAACTAGATCAATTAATTGACACATCAATCATGAACCCACCCAAATTGATCACAGACATGCCGTCTATAAAACCCCTACAATCCCCACTAGGGGTGTTAACACAAGTAGGACAGCAGCAGACAGGCCACAGATATGACAGTCCAAAGCCCTTGTGTAAATGACTGTTACACCGAACCTGCCTTGCGAGCCCATGGATAAGGGAAGCAGGAGTGGCCTATGTGAGTCTGGACCCCAAGCTGCAAACACATACACGAGACAAGCTTGAAGGGCCCAGCTGGAACAGACAGTGGATACTTTCAAAAGCCACAAAGCACCACACCATCACATGAATGCACAATAGACAAGCAATTTTAAAATATATTAACTAATTAAACTAACTATAAAAAACCTACATTACCTAATTAACCTAACAATCAAAAAACATAATAACTAACTAAACTAAGAAGAAAAATCAAAAATGGTCGGGGGAAGGCACCCAGGAGGGGGGAGGTTAAGGGTGCACCTCAACACTCACATGCGATGATGGTGAGACAAAAAAAACCTCCATGGGCTCAACGCCTGCACAGCCCGACCTGTGTGGGAGATATTGTGTCATCCTCATCACCCTCTTCCTGAAAAGGTTGACATGGCACAGTACCCTGACCACGCCTAGGCGCAGCTTGCCCCTCGTCGGCAGCAAGTCTGCGGGACGGGTGAGCCTGGTTCTGTGCAGCGATGACACGTAGGTCAGCATGTAGAACCTCGCGTTGTTAAACGGGATATTATATCGTGCCTCTTTTATTGTATATATTGGCCTAAACCCAGTCCTCTGCGAAGAAATCCGCGTTGCAAAGTTCTGATATTAGATCGATTTAGCCGCCATTTTAGGTTCATCCGCCATTTTGATTCTCACTCCAAAGTCACCCTGTGTTCTAAAATTGTGCACAGTGTTCTTCTGTTTGTAACTTGGCCATACTGACCTCTACATATAAGTTAATGTATAAACTGCCCGCATGCCAAATGCTAGGGTCATGTAATGAGACCTTGTCCTTCGTTGACCTGTAGATCGAGGATTACCTGTGCCAACAAAACTGATCCGCGAGCATATTTTAAGCACAATGTTGTTTAAATACTGAATGTGAACACTTGTTGAACTGCATTGTATAAAACATGTACGAAGGCTTAATGTTAGATCCAAAGGTACACAGTTGCCATTGTGATTTATTTGTGTATAAACTAGGAATAATCCATATGCATATAGGTGAATAAATTAGAAGTGAACGCGGCACGAACCGCTAGCCTGAGGAATGACTAACCTGAAGATGAGCTGGACATCATGTTAGAAATTGTATAAAAAGAGTGAGTGTTCTGATGTACAGCCCCACTCACTTCTCACACCGAAAGGGCTGGTATCCGCTGTGATGTACTGAGGGCCAGATAGCTATCTGATACTTTGTTCCTTTGAAAACTGTTCAGTTATAGAATAAAGATCTGTGTATCTTTGTAAACCTGTGTTTGGTGTATTTCCTTTTGGGGTACTCAGCCTCGATATTCTCTTTTTGCTTTTACAGATGGCGCTAGAATAGGGTGCCTCAAGATTGATGCCAGCTCGTTGAAGGTTGACACGGCTATCGGACCGGGATCAGACGGTGTAAAGGGGGTCCCTTTCTTGGATGAGATGCGACAACTCAGCAGCGCTGCACTACCCGATCCCTGGACGGTGAGCACGCGGTCCGAGTCGGCATCTTGACGAGGGTCCATATATCGAAGTGGGCAGATTTTCCGAAATCACCAACCACGAGGAAATCTTTGTTAGAAAACTTTGTAATCCGATCGGACCCCCTTAGAATTTGATCAGGTGAGTCGTGACCCAATTCTTAAGTATCCTGATAGTTTGTTTTGGTGCATTGCACTCGCAAGTTCATTTATTGACCAAGGAACACTAGTATTCTGATATGCCTGGGAAATTGCCTGCCTGCTTCAGGGCATTATTCCGCAAGGACAGACAATCTTTGGAATTCGGCCGACCGGCACCAATGGAGGGGTCGCCGGCGTGTACTATGTACTGTAAGCACGGCATTGGTAGTATAGTATTTAATGATATTTGGCACAGACAAACCAGACATGCTTCGGAACTTCAGTGGCCAATCAATGGTAGTTTTGAAATCCCTCGTATTGGATACTTAGAATTTATATTATTGAAGAAAAATGCGAGAACTGCAGCATTTGATGTGTTACCCAATTGGAAGAAAGAAGCTTTGCAGCAGCTCAAGAGTAGAGAAAAGCATGCGTGCCGTCATATTACGAATGCCGTAAAAGCGTTGTTGTATGACCAAAATAAACAGTCTGAGTCAGTTAGGAATATGGATAGGGCTTTTTCACTTGGGATTCAGAAAATGTACCCTTCTAAAGACTTTCATGTTTCTGATGAACTTATCGATAAACTATTAAACGAACAAAGGCCTGGTGCCACTGCGCCACCTCCGTATGTTCCTCTTCCTGCTGTTATTCCTCCTCTCATAGTTGCTCCAGCTCCTCCTATTGTTCCTCCTGCTGTTCCTCTTCCTCCAGTTGTTGTTACCCCGCTTGCTGTTGCTCCTTCACCTGTTCCTCCACATTTGCCTGCTGTACCAGTAATAGCACCTCTGTTCCCTGATGTTCAAAACTTGCCTACTGTCCCTCTTCCAAGTGGTTCGACATCACTTGTAGTAGATCGGGGAGCGGGATCAAGGGTTGCAACTCATAATGCTGTGTCTTCAGAGAAAAAACGTGAGTTAACTGTGTGGGCTAAGCATTGCATGGAGAAGGGTGAACAAGCTGATGTTTTTGCCACACTTTCTAATATAGACAATCTTCCTGAGAAAAAACATTTTTATTGAAGGATTAGGAATTCATTTATGTGTAATGTGGAACAGGCATAATGATATAGATCTCCCACAAGGATTGAGGGATCTGAATACTTTAGCGTTCTCTAGAGATACTGCAGAGAAGGTGCTAGAGCATGTTGAGAGGATTCTTGAGTATAGAAGGGAGCTGGAAAAGTTACGGAATGAAGATGAAGATTGTGAGATGGTAATAGCAAGGAGGTTATGTTCGTACAGAAACAGTTCCTTCCTTGTCGGAAATCGATAACTGAGGAAACACAAATTTGTGTGAAAGATGCGATTAGATGGATCTCAGATATGTCGTTAACTCCCGTAGAAGTATATGACACTTATAGTCAGTATACGCCAGAAATGCAGAGGAAAGTGATACAGGTAATGGTAGAGTACCTACAGGATGAGTGTGTAAAAAAGAAGATTTGTTGTCCCACAGAGTTATTGAGTATTTATAAGAGGGCTTTTTCGTTTGAAACTTCTTCAGCTGTTTTAGCGCTCGATTTGGCTCTGTTGCTTAGTAAGCGTTCGGAGCTGCCTACTTCTCAGTTGCCTACGAGAGAGGTCCCTCCGACATTTGTCCCAAAAGTAGAGATTCCCGCTAATCCTGCAACAGGCACAGTTGCTCAAGATATTCCTGCACATTATGTGTCACAGTTCGTTCACGTCGCGTTCTCAAGACATGAAGTGAACACCATTAAACAATTTATTCCCGACATCAGGAAGAATCTGACAGGGTTCTACAAAGAAATAGAGTCTGTCTTGCAATCATTGGTATTCACCTTAAGTGATATCGATTTGTTATTTCCCGTACTCCTGCCTGTTGACTTGTGGAAACAGATTAGAACTGTAGATGATGTAGCAGGGCTAGGAGATATATGGACTATCATGGTTAGACTCGATGGAGAAAGGCCAGCTGGCAAAAGACCGCCTCAGGTAATACTAACTTTGCCTGACAGAATAGTTACAAAATTGAAAACTATAATTCCTGAAAAGAGAATTATTTGGGACAAGCTTACTGCCTGTGTCCAAGGGAAGTCTGAGGGTGCTACCGAGTTCTTTAATAAGTTTGAAAAGGTATTTTCAGATTTCAGTGGACAAGACTTAGGCATAGAGTCTGGGAAAAGATTAGTCGGGGACAAATTTGTGCGTGGATTGCTGCCTGACATCCAGTCGCAAATTATGTCCTCCGAGAGCGCTTGCCAAGCAAAGTCACAGTCAGAAGTATTGCACATGGCTCAGTACTACGAGAATCGTCTCAATAACGAAAAGGAAAGAGTTCAAAAGAGAAAAGGTAACTTAAAGATAAAAGTGCTATTGCAGCAAATTGTTAGAGGCCCTAGAGGGGGTAATTCGCAATTTAGAGGTCAGTACGTTCCACAGGGAAATACGTCCTTGGGTCCTGTAAACATTAACCAGTGTGCTTATTGTAGACAAGAGGGTCATTGGCGTGCACAATGCCCGATCCTCCATCAGAGGTCAAATAACACATTTAGAAATATGGGTAGATGATCCAGAGGTCGCCCCGGTGTAGTGGGTCCTGGTAGAGGTCAGTTTTCACAGGATTCACAGCAACCCTTTTTGCAGGACAATCAGGCATCGAGTGCGGATAATAGAAACATTTGTGATCATCCTTCTGCTGCTTACCTCTCTGAAGAACTTCCTTTTGATAACATTCTGTTTTGCTAGGATTGCCCGAAACAAGGTTTGGAACCAACGCCTATTCCCGTTAATCAGAAATATCCCTAAGTTGAGATGTTAGTGGGAAATAGAAAACATCTATTTTTGATAGATGCAGGGGCACAGAAGTGTTCCATTGACCATTTGCGGGTTCCAAACATTCCAATATCAGGGCAAACCACTGTTTCTGTAGGGTTTTCTGGCACACCATTTGTCTGTCCGGTTTCTTCGCCGGTACCGATTACCTTGGGTCCATTTTCAGACCATTGTCCATTCCTTTTGACTACGAATTGTGGAGATAATTTGTTGGGGTTTAATCTGTTGAAGAAATTAAATGCGGTAATTCATTGTTCTTCTGATGTAGTGCGTTTGACGATTTAACCACAGCAACTTTCTTCCTCTCAATTCTTGACCAGACCTTTGCCGCCAGAATATAGTGATGATTGTGTTTGTGGGCTATTGATGACAATGACATTGGTGTCTTGCTAATTGAAACATGGAGTAAAGCTGCCACATATTCCCCAGTATAAGATCTCGGTCGATGGTGAGCAAGCCTTGAAATGCATTGTCTCAGATTTTGTGCATCGAGGGGTGATTGAGGAAATGAATAGTCCGTTTTTACCCATGTACAAGATAGGTGATACTGCAATTCCTTTTTGTTTCATAATTGATCTACGTGCCATCAATAACATTGTTGCTCCACAATTTCCAATTGTGCCTGATGTGACGACAATATTAAACATGATCCCGACTTCAGCTACTCATTTTAGTGTTGTGGATCTAAAGAACGCTTTCTTTAGTATTCCTATATACAAAGACAGTAGATACTTGTTTGCTTTCACCTTAGGGGGACGTTTGTTTACCTTTACCCATGCACCGCAAGGTTACACGGAAAGTCCTAGTATCTATAGTAGGGCTTTGAAAGAGCAGCTCGATACCCTTGAGTTGCCCTCTACTTGTACACTGCTTCAATATGTTGATGACTTGCTTTTAGCTGATGACTCAGAGAGCGCTTGTAAGGAGGGCACTGTTTTGTTGCTTATTCATTTGGCTAAACATGGACATAAAGCTTTGTTTAAAAAATGTCAGTACTGTTGTCAGGAGTTCGCCTATTTAGGCTATTTCCTGTCAAAGGAGGGAAGAAGGTTGACGCCTGAACGGATACAACTCATTTCTACCATGTCTGTCCCATATACGCAGAAGGAAGTTAGAGCCTTGATAGGTATGGCTTCTTACTGTAGGTAGTGGATCCCCAATTTCTCACTAGTGATTAAACCAATTTTGGTTTTGACAAAGAAGGGAATTTCTTCGCCATTGCCGTGGAACTTGGAACACCAGCAAGCATTTGATCTGCTCAAGACTGCATTGTGCTCGGCACCAGTTTTGGGCACAACAAACTATGAAAAGGCCTTTGTGTTGTATGTGCATGAATGTGATGCATGTGCTTTGGCTGCATTAAAGCAGGAACATGGAGGGAAGAATAGGCGGTGCGGCTACTTTTCTTCCGCCCTTTATCCTGTAGTATGCTCTTTGCAAAGATGTTTGTGAGCTGTCGTTGCTGCTGCTGCTCCTGCGTCCGTAAAACAGAGCGAGGGAATGGTCCTAGGCCATGCTTTAACCATGATGGTACCTCACTCTTTAGATGTTCTACTGAATAGAACACAAACGCAGCACCTCACCTCCGCATGATTAACGAGATATGAATTGATCTTGTTTGCACCGCACATACAAATTAAGAGGTGTTGTGTTCTTAATCCGGCTGAACTTTTACCTTTCCAGTAAGGTACTGCTTGCAGTGATGAAGAGTCACATGACTGCCTTTACACTACCGAACAAGAGACTAAAGGCAGAATTGACCTAAAGGACTCTCCTTTGAATAATCCACTAGGGGAGCTCTTTTGTGATGGCTCCTGCTTCAAACTTCCGGATGGTACATCCACAGCTGCTTATGCAATCATTACAATGAGCATGGTCGTGGAAACCAAGAGAATCACGCATAACTCTGCACAGGCCGCAGAGATTATAGCATTGACCCGAGCTTGTGAACTTTCCGAAGGGCTTACAGTAAATATATATACTGACAGTCAGTATGCCTTTGGGTTGGTTCAGAACTTCGGTAGACTTTGGGCAGAAAGAGGTTTCTTGAATTCACATGGTACAAAAATTCAACATGGCTCCTTGATAGTACAGTCATGTAGGAAAAGGGAACACTTTTGCTGACCAAATAGCCAAACAGACTGCCACTGATCTCTCTTCAGAAATGTATACTTCAAGGGAAGCCACAAATGTCTGTACTTTGGATGACGGTATTGATTCCGTAAGGGATATCAAAGCCGATGTCGCATTAGAAGAAGCTAAGTAGTGGGCTGAGGGTTTGGGGAAACTGGATGATGATGTGTGTTGGGTGGACAAAGTTGAAGGGAAGTGGTTACTGCATGACGCATATATTATGATGATGGTTGTTATGGCTCATGGTCCCACCCCTATATTTGCTTGTAAAATCTCTAAAATGTTGCAAAATGTGTGGGTAAATGACAAAATCCATAAAATAGCTGAACGCTTCGTTCAGGGGTGCATGATTTAATTGCAGCATAATGTTGGACAGGGCACATCAACTCCTAGGGGTAGTTTTGGTCCACCTTCTGTCCCCTTCGAGGTTATTCATTTTGATTTTATTGAGATGGAGCGTTGCAATAATTTCAAGTATGTATTAGTCGTCATCTGTGCTTTTAGCAAATGGGTTGAAGCCTATCCTGTCAAAGATGCCACACCTAAGACCACGGCAAAGACTATGTTAAAGGAATATTTTCCAAGATTTGGTTTGCTGAGAGTCATCTGGTCGGATAATGGTCCACATTTTATCGCTGCTGTAATTCTGCAGATATGCGCAAGATTACAGATCGATAAGCGGTTCCATTCGGCTAGACATGCTCAGAATGCTGGACTAGTAGAAAGATACAACTGCATCATCAAGATCAAGTTTGCTAAGATGTGTGCCGCCACCAAACTAAAATAGCCGGGCGCCTTACCGATCGTGTTATTATCTATGAGAACGAACCCTCAAGCTAAGACTGGGCTCTCTACCTTTGAGGTGGTCATGGGTAGGCCAGCTAATATTTGGAATGCTCCGAAGTCTCGCTCTTTACGAGATGTCGAAAATGTACTTCTCTTTGACTATTGTGGCCAGTTAACTAAAAATCTGTATTTCATTTATCACCAGGTGTGAGAGGCTTTACCTGTACGGTACGAGGTTCCCGGTCACAGCATACGACCTGGAGATTGGATCCTCACAAAATCGTTTGAGCGATCTTCTTGCTTCGCTCCTCGTTGGCGGGGCCCCTTCCAAGTTTTGCTGGTTACAGAGACTGCTGTGCGGGTAGCAGGCCGGAAGCATTTGATACACGCATCGCACACCAAGAGGATTCCACACCCAGTGCCACACGATACAGAAGATACAGAACACCTCACCAATGCTGTAACCAATGATCACAAAGCAGCAACCAGCATCGAGAGTGCATCGGAGACTCTCCCTGAGGCCGTGAGGTCTCAGGAAACAGCCATTTCATGGCGACACTCTCCAAAAGTTTTGTTTCCGGAGGTTGTTCTGGATTTTGTTTCTGATCTTGGTTCAGTTCATTCGCCACTTCCAGTGGGAAGTGACGACACGTTGTTCACAGATCACTCAGTACCAGGCATTACAAGGTACGATCTGCGTCCGAGGAAATAGACTGCATGGTTAGGCTGTGCCATCAAGGAAAATCATCGAAGGGCTTGTCTTTTTGGCCCGATCATTTGTACATAAGGGGATTCTGTTGGCTAGGGTTTGTGGAAATGCTTGGCGTGAAGGTCGCCAGCAAATAACATTGGCGCTTTGTTTGAAGAATACAATGCCTAAAACCTCTCCCGCATGCACAGAACAGATAAGAAAATGTGTGACCAGCTGCGAAAATGGACAATCCAATGTATGGGCCCCGAAAATGTATTGCTGTTTTGTGATAATGTTAATTGGTTTCACAATAGTCATTGTCTTAGGTTTCTGGTACATAGAAGAAGTACATCCATTTAAGAATTTGTTACCTACTGAAAATGTACCTACTGTTCCTACTCCTTTTATGCATCTGCATACTCTATCTCCTAGAGACTCTCAGCGCAGACAGAGTTATCACAACAATACACTATACCTCATCATGAATGCTACACATGCCATTTTTAACAAATCTAATTGTTGGGTCTGTTCACATTTACCGCAACACAGGGATAAGGGGCTTGGTTGGTATATTCATCCTTTGACAACTGCATGCTATGCTCCTCTTAGAACACTATTCTTTGGCTGATGGAACGATAGCATCTCGGGGAACTTCGATGGGACTAACTTGAACGAGTTTGAAAAACGTGTTCTGACACCCCTGGGATGCTCGCTTTTTGCAAATAGGAGTAAGCTTAATGTTGCTTCTATTAGGCCTTCTGATAGACTGTCCTGCCCTTTTCAGTCTTTGATCTCTTTCAAGATGGCTCCTATAGGCAATAGGGATGCCACGCCTCCTTTCTACACTGTTAACCATAGTCCCGATTCAGTTTCTTTCTGAATACAAAGGAATGGTACTCAGTTAATGGGTGGTTTTAAAGGTTGCGCCAATGTTGGGAACTTGACTGGCGAGGACAGACCTTTGTATGTAGGCGAACCTGTCTACTTTGTTTGCGGTAACATAGCATTTCCATGGTTACCATGAATTGGCAGGGAACTTGTTATTGAAGGATTCTGTTACCCGGGGTATTCATTGCAAGTACTGTAGAGATTTCAAAGGCTCGTCCGTGGCGAGACAAGAATGGTGACACTTCAGCACAAGTTCTGGGCGATGGAGCTAAATCCTTTGTGCCATTTTGGGGGCAAATAATGAATTCTGAAGATATCAGGAGACTAGCGAGAGTACTGGAGAGGACCATCAACCGGACCACTGACATACTCTATAATATGACTCTAGAACAGAAAGCAATAAGGTTAGTAACACTTCAGAACCGGATGGCATTAGATATCATCCTGGCTGAGGGTGGTGGGGTATGTAAATTGGTGTGGTCCGCTTGCTGTGTTTTCACCCAGATTCCTCCCCAACTATCTTTAAGGCAATACAGAATCTGCATGTCCTAAGTTCAGAAGTGCATGTTCCCGAGAGAAACTGGGATCTTAGTGCTTGGTTCTGGGACTTATTGCGATCTTGGAGATGGAAACTACTTTCGGTCTTGCTGATTATTTTAGGTATTCTGTTGTTTCTTTGTTGTTGTATACAATGTCTTCCTGGTATGTGTTTGATGTTAGGAGGATGTTGCGCACAAGCAATGGTTACATTAGGACATAAAGTATACACCCCAGAGAAGATATCCAATGAATATGTGCTGAAAGAAATCTTAGTATCTGATTTTATGGCAATTGATATCTCTGATAGTGATTCAGGATGTATGGACATTGAGACGTGGAGTTACTCGTAAAGTGACTAGAAGTGGTTTAGCGCTTGGCTTAGGCCAAAAGGAGGGTTTGTTAAACGGGATATTATATTGTGCCTCTTTTATTGCATATATTGGCCTAAGCCCAGTCGCTCTGCGAAGAAATCCGCATTGCAAAGTTCCGATCTTAGATCCATTTAGCTGCCATTTTAGGTTCATCCGCCATTTTGATTCTCACTCCAAAGTCACCCTGTGTTCTAAAATGGTGGACAGTGTTCTTCTGTTTGTAACTTTGCCGTCCTGACCTCTACATATAAGTTAATGCCTAAACTGCTCGCAGGCCAAATGTTAAGGTCATGTAATGAGACCTTGTCCTTCGTTGACCTGTAGATCGAGGATTACCTGTGCCAACAAAACTGATGCGCGAGCATATATTAAGCACAATGTTGTTTAAATACTGGATGTGAACACTTGTTGAACTGCATTGTATAAAACATGTACAAAGGCTTAATGTTAGATCCAAAGGTACACTGTTGCCATTGTGACTTATTTGTGTATAAACTAGGAATAATCCATATGCATATAGGTGAATAAATTAGAAGTGAATGCGGCATGAACCCCTAGCCTGAGGAATGATTAACCTGTAGATGGGCTGGACATCATGTTAGAAATTGTATAAAAAGAGTGAGCGTTCTGATGTACAGCCCGCTCACTTCTCACACCGAAAGGGCTGGTATTCGCTGTGATGTACTGAGGGCCAGATAGCTATCTGATAATTTGTTCCTTTGAAAACTGTTCAGTTATAGAATAAAGATCTGTGTATCTTTGTTAACCCGTATTTCCTTTTGGGGTACTAAGCCTCGATATTCTCTTTTTGCTTTTACAGCGTGATATGTGTGCTTCCTCTTGCAAGGTAGCACATGTAACACAGAGTTCTTCCTGCGTGGCCTGGCTGGACAACTGGTATACCTCCCAGCAAGCACGTAGCTCAGCCGAGATGGTACTCTCTAGCTGCTCCAAACTCTCCTCTGACCGCTTCCTCTGGGACATCAAGAGCACACCCAGAGTACATCTGAGGGATTCATACTCAACCCTCATGGCCTCCATGTGTGGCTCTGCGTGAGCAGCAATTGCTTGACGCAAAGACACCATTTCAGCCCGGCGTGCCCTGTCTGAGGCCGCCATGCTCAGCCTGAGCAAGCGGGCCGTGGACTGTGCCACCCGCGGCTGGAGTTCCACCTGCCTAGCAGGGGGTAACAGGGATTGGGCCACAAGTTCCATGCTCTCAACAATGTTATCAATTGCTGCCCCCTAGTGTTCTGAATTGGCAACCATGGCTTGCTCCCACTCAGTATACCCCAGTCGTGCACAGCCACCGCGTTGCTGGGCTTGACACCTGCAGGGCCCAAGGGGCTGACGTCCTTTTTGGGTTGGCACCGCTCGTGGCTGCAGGACTACATTCCTCGTCGACCTGATGCCCCAGGGACATCAGCAACTTGAGTGGAGGGTGACCCTGCATCCCGATCCACCACAAGCGGAGGTCCCACCACCGTCTGAAGCCTAAGTGCAGGTGTCGTGGACAGAGGAGCGTCCACATCAGAATCACTCACCCCTTTCAAATGGACCCAATGCACATCCGACTCAACATTGTTGTCAGAGTGATCATCCGAGCTAGACTCATTTCCAGCCCTAGACAAGATGGTCTGTAACACAAGTGGGTTCTTGTGGCCTACCACCCCACAACCCCCATTTCTGCTGGATTGCTGTTGTGATAGCAACCCTGTGTCTGGCATGAAAGATGAACATTACTACCCATGTCAGAAGCACATAAAACACACACACATAGACATCACATACACAGTCAACACATGAAGCAGGCATGTCATAAACAAAGGAGAACCTGGCATGCATCAAGTGGCCATAATATGCATACACATCCCAAAAGCAGAAATGGATGTGTGTAAATAGCAAAGCCAACAGTATTACAAAATGTAGTATATGAACTCCATCAGACGCCACCTCTGTCTGGCACATGTCACAGGCAGAAAAGACAGATGGAGACTAAGAGATGCAACACACCATAAGCATCCCTGAACTGCAAATTGACCACTGCTGGAAGTGAAGGCAAACTCACAATGACACAGTTAACATCCATGTAGCTATGCATCACTGAAGCATCATCATCAATATAGCTACATCCATCTGCAGCTCGCCCCGTACCGGGCCGCATGGGCCATGTAGAAGTAGTGAATGTCACAAGCAAAGCAAGGGCCTGCAACCAGGCATGAGGGACCATACCACCCTGTACCGTGCGAGCTGCAGGACATGAGGACTCCACAAAACCCCTCAGGGCCTGATTGTGCACATTGGGCTATGAATGTGCCTATTACATAATTTCTTGTGGCAATCTTCACACCCAGGAGGCACCATAGTAGCTAAGTGGGCCTTGCCATTGACATACTGCACAACAGTGAACCTTTGGGATACTGCCAGTTCCACATAACGTGTGCAATGCATAAATGTCTACAGCATAAACGTCAATCAACTACATATTAGTCAGTCAACTAGAATGCTGCAGAAGACACATGTGTAAATGGACACTTTCACAAACACATAAGTGAGTACTTGCAATGTTACACCACACAACGTTGCAGCTGCCTGCATATGTACATGTGAAAGTGTTCAAATATACCCTTTCCCCTTACACCTGTATTGTGAACATGACCAGCATCCAATACACCAAATCAAGCAGCCATAACGCTGCTTGCTTTGATGTATGTGGAACTGCACACATACACACGCAGGCTACAGCCAATCACTGCCCTACACCATTTGGTATAGGCCGCACATTGACCAATGCACCCATCTAAACAACCACTAGGGAGTTCCAATACTGTACATGTGCCACAGGATGCACCTGTGCCCGCCGCATACATGACAGAGAAGGGATGGAAAAAATTCCATACATGCCAGGTGACTTTGACATTGCATCAGTGAGTACTAATGTAGATGGGTGAAACCCGGCTCAGACGTGGGTTGATGCAGTGCAGGACATGTGTACGTGAGCCACTATCTACATGAACAAGTACATCATGAGGTACTCCAATAGACGTGAAGGCAGTGCAAGGGCAAGTTCAGGCATCACTTGCAATGTGCATGCAATGTGTTGCAAGGCTACAAGCAAACCCCCCACCCCACCTAAGTGAAAATGCAGGGAGGCATTGCATGGCAACAAAAGGGTGACCAGAGACTTGTGTATTGCCAGACAGTATTGAATAGTGTCAATTGCATCATCTGAGTCAACTGACGACACATCAGATGATGATGGGACAGTAAGCAGGACACATGATGAGCCCTCAATAGTACACCCATGTGTGCAGAAGCCACTACACCATTTGAACAGAAGGCAAAAAGCTGTGGGGAACCTTTTTAATGGACACTCTTAACAGAGGACCTCAGCGTCCTTGGTATAGATAGTGATTGTCGCATGGATTGTGCAACAACAGAGAAATATGTGGTTCCTCTACTCTGTTTTAAAAGCTAAAAATGAAGGTAGTTGCACTTATTCCGTCATGCGCCAGTTTTAGTTAAATGAAAAAAAAGGAAGAGGCTCCACTCAATTGGAATGTAGTAATTGTGAATTTGTATTATTTAGAACGAGTGCCCTTTGTGATGACACGTGTTTCAACGGTCTGCGCCGTCTTTCTCAAATCAGGGCCAATGGTATTGGTTGTAAATATTGAATGTGGCTTGTCAGCATAGCAAAAATGTAAATTCACGGGTTAAATCCCAGCCTCAGCAGTCAAAAATACGAGCTCCGTACAATTCCGCCTGCGTCATTTAACTAAAACTGGCGCATGAAGGAATAAGTGCAACTACCTTCTTCATTTTTACCATTTGAACAGAGTCAGTGGGCCAGAAACAGGGTGAGGCCTGTGACCCACACAGACTGTGACACCCTAAACCTGTGTGTGATGCTGGCCTGAGCCAGAATGGG
Source organism: Ambystoma mexicanum (assembly GCF_040938575.1). NCBI lineage: Eukaryota > Metazoa > Chordata > Amphibia > Caudata > Ambystomatidae > Ambystoma > Ambystoma mexicanum. The sequence goes on along the minus strand of NC_090940.1, from coordinate 248,850,886 downwards.
CATGGAATTGATGATCAAATGGCAGAAAATGTAGGTCAGGTTGGACACGTACTACTGTGATCATCCTGTCAAGGACACATAGGGGCATGCATGGAATGCACATGGAGCATGAATGGGCACTCATGTCCCTGCAGAGCATCTGCCATCTGCATAGTCCAAGTGAGACACCCTGCATCAGGAACAGAGGATGTACCCCACTGCATGTGTCTGGCAGGTTGGCTGGTGGTAGTTTGCATGGAGACAGGAGCCTTCAACAGGCCATTGCAGTACGCCAACATGAAGCACACCAGTGCCATGGTGAAATTGTGGTGCAGGGGGGAGGGGCAAGGGAGCATGCCTACGTGGAGTACCCACATGCAGGCCGAAGACACATGCACGTCGGTCATGCAATGACATACTCCCAGTGCTGAGAGGAAAGACACCCGAGGCTACATGCAGAATGGCCAGTGAGCTGGAACATGGACCGGAGGGGCAGCCGGGTGAGTAGCATGTGAGTAGGGTGCAAGTGTGGACATGAGGACATTCCGCGTCTGCTCTACATGTCCAGCATCCTGCACAGCAGGCACGCATCATTGAAGCATTGCATGACTTGCACATGGGAACCATGTACACATGACATGTAGTGGCAGTCAAGCACAACACATCACACAAGCAAACAACACATGTCCTCGACAAAGACGCCACAACATCACTGGATGGGGCATCAAAGTCCAGCATCTCTCCCACTCCTTCGACCAGTCCTGCTGGTATGAACTCCGCAGCGACAGACTCATGCGGAGCAGGTGGTGGCCCACTGCCCGTCACCAGAGTCATGATGAAATTAGAGGCACGCTTCGCCTTAGTACTGCGTTTGAGGTCATCCCAACACTTTTTGCTCTCTTGAGCTGTGCGCACCTCATGGCCGAATGCACTCACATGATCTGCAACTTGTTTCCAGTGGGACTAGCGATGGGCAGCCATAGTTTGACAATTGGGCCACACTAGCATATCACGGTTGTGGTCCCGCACGTAGTCCACAAGGAAGTCCAGTTCCTGCTTGCAGAACGGCTTCTTCCTCGATGTGCCGGAGGCCGGATCTGTGTCTGGGGTCCCAGCCGCTACTGCAGGTGCAACCTTCCTCCTCTTAGACAGTGGTGTGGACCCTGGCTGGCAAATGCCGCCCTGATCAGTATGGGCAGTGGCGCTGGTGGATTGAACTGAGGGAGTGGCGGGTGGAATAAGGACAGAAGCCCTGACTTGTGTCTGTGGCTGCTGGGTGCCCTGGAATGGACCCTGCGCAGCAACATCCGCTGTGCCAGGGTCATTGACTGGGATTGTCCTGGTTGGTAGACTCGTAACCGGGCTCGTGTCGGCTGCATCTGCCCATGCACTTGCCAACACCCGGCTGGTCGGGGCAGCAGATGACATTACTGCCTCAGGGACATGTGCCTCGGTCAGGGCAGCCCTGCGTGCACCTATGGTGTGCCTCCTGACCTCCTGGAAATCTTCCATGGACTCTTCAGTTGCCAACGCAGCCTGTGCTGGCAGACCCTGAGCCTGGCTTCCGGAGCCGCAGGGGGTGGTGGCATGACTGCACCAACACGTGGCACAACATCGTTCCGAAGTGGCGCACCCCTGCCTCTTCCCCCTCTGCAGCCACCCTGGACAACCTGGAGTCCCCCTACTCCCTGGTCACCCCGCCCATGTCCTTGACCACACCTGCCACGGGGAGTACGCCCAGCTGAGGCACCCCTCACCTTAGGTGGCCTCCCAGCCATGGCACAGATGGAGTAGTGCCAGCACAGATGGAGTAGTGCCAAAGGGAGGTGTACATGCCAATTGTCCTGGGCAATTGTGGTAAAGGGGGTGGGATACAAGATGTTAACATCACCTCTGCAACTGCAAGGCTGTATGTGACCCTGGTGATGAAGTGACGGGTCACGCAACGCTCAGGCACCCCAAAACTGCTGTAAAACCATGCACACAGCCCCCAGTAGCCCACATCAGAATTAACCTCCCACAGTATGCGGTGGCACCCAGGAACACAAAAAACACATACGCGTGGGACACGCAGGTTACTATGACCTCACAAACAGTACGTGATACACAGGAGGGCCCGCAGTTGGAAAAATAGCGTGCACGACTCACCGTCTGACTAGCGTGACAATGAAAAACACACGCCAAAAGAAGAGCTACATCCTTGATCCACTGTGAAGTTGTGAAGGCACGCGAAACAACACGAAGTAGCAACACACACGTCAGTCTCCGCGAAAGGCACGTACAGCGAACTGCTGGCCCCGCTCACCTTTAACCCGTGCTGAGGGAAACGCCCACGTGCGTCATGTCACTTACGCACTTAGGCCCTTTCCTCGGATTACATGCATTGACACACGGACATGCTGTTTTTTCACGTGCTGAATAACTATGCAACATCATGAGGGAAATGCCTGCGTGTGTTATGTCACAGACATGCTTATGCGCTAAGGGCCTTTCCTCGAATTACACGCTGACGTGCAGCTTTTTCACATGCCAAATCACTCCGTATGAAGCTGGCCACGCGACAACACACGGAAGATCACGCTCCTGCCCAGAAGTCCATTTTCCTGCCCCCCAGAGCCCAGAGCAGCCTCCCACGAGCCATCTGATGCTGCCTGCCTGCCTGCCTGCTGCCACGTGCCCTAGCCATTTGGTGCCTGCACATCTGCCATCTCCATGGGTCCAGGTGCTGTGACCACCCCTGATGGAACAGAGGACTCCCGACTGGTATTCCACAGCCGAGCCCCAGGACCCAGTTGCCCACCCACACCTGCCTCAGGGGTTGCCATGTCCGACACAACACCTTCCGGCACCCGTGGCAACCCCCAGCCAAAGAGGCAGAGGGCTGCAAGCTTCACTTCCAATGAAGTTGGCATCCTGGTGGAGCAGGTCCTGGGGCAGTATGATGCCCTCTTCATACCATTGCGTGCCGACAAGGAAGGACGGAGGAGGATCTGGACAGACATAGTGGGTGCCATCAACGTAGAGGGGGTGGCACCCCGTGACATCAAACACGTCCAGAAGCGCTGGGAGGACTACAAGTCCAGGACCCTCAAGAAGGCCCGGCACCTCTTAGACGCAGAGGATGCAGTGTGGTGCCGGGGCCAGCTTACCAACCAGCAGATGAGGGTCCTGGAGCGCATTCCCCCAGTGCTTCACCACCAGATCCTCAGGATGCAGGGCCGTCTGGAGTCGAGCGGTAAGTTGCCATGCATTGCTGTGTGAAACAGGGCATGTTGCAGTGTGCTGGTAGTCAGCTACTTGCCTGTATGTGTGACATAGGCCATGTATGGATGTGTGTGTGCAGGGACATCATGGTGCTGCATGTGAGACCAGTCATGCGTGAACCACATGGATGGTGCATGTATTACAATGCAACATGCGGAGCAGCATGCGGAATGTACACATGAATGCATGCCTGTCTCTGTTCTTGGACATGGATGGGGTGTGATAGATGGGTGCTGCTGTCATGGACATGTATGGTGTACATGTCTGTGTGTCTGAGTAGCGTGTGTGTGACTTGTAAATGACATGGATGCATGACATATGTCCATGACAATGTTCGGATTCACTGATGCAGCCTAGTCATCCTTGTATCCACTGTGTCTGGGGTGTACAAGGCCAGATGCATGAAACTACAGTGATGTGTGTGCATGTGATCAGTATGACCCATGATGCATGTGACTTTCAAACCAGCATTGTATGTTTCAACAGTTCCTTGGACATGTATGCAAATGTCTTTGCATGCGCCATGCCTGTTTCTGCATGTGTGTTGCCTGCACTGACCCATGTGTTGTGGAGGGACATGATGGAAGTGACATTTGACAGTGCCACTCATGTGCTATTGCTTCCTGTCTAGGGGACTATTGTACAGTAACCTGATGCTTGTGTTCTATGTCTCCCTCTACACAGCGGCGAGTGAAGAAGAGGGCGGGGACGGCGCTGTGGAGTAAAGCGTCGGGGATGCCTCTACAGGCCGGCAACTCAAGGCCTAGTCACCCTCCCAGGGAATACCATCATCCGGGAGCGAGGGGACTGTTGCCGCGTCTGCCACTACGGCTGCAGCGGAAGGGGTGGGTGAGCCCCCACAGGGGCTTGCGACGGCGGAAGATGGTGTAGAGCCATCCAGGTTGATGGTTTGCACAGAGGAGGAGGAGGCCACTACTGAGCCGCACATGGGGCCTGGTGGGGGTGGTACAGTAAAGGGGCAGCAGCAGGAGGCAGTACAGGTTGCCGCGGAGGGGCCTGTGCATGTCACTGTCCCTGGCACTGTGACTGCACCACCATGCACCAGCAGGAATGCCCCATCCCAGGCCCGTCCGCAAGTAGGGGGGAGGTCCACATCATCTGGCACTCCTCTACCTGCGGACGAGGGGATCCATGACCGTATGGAGACTGTCCTGTATGGTGTCGCGTTGCGCACACGTGACATTCGTGATGACGTGTGTGCTTCCTGGGTGGAGTATGCACGTCATCACAAAGAGCTGCGTGCCAACGTGGCCCAGTTGGGAGGGACCATGGTCGGGGTTTGCTACATGTGTCGGGCACTCTGGCGGCCCTTTCCTCCTATGTGCAGACTATGCGCCAGTCGTTCTCTATGCCGGCTTCTGGCCCAGAAGCCACCAGGGCCCCCTATGGACCTGCCCCAACCAAGGCAGCCAGCTCGGTGGAGATCCCATCCCTGCCACAGTCAGGAGTCAGAGGTCCAGCAGGGGTGGACACCCCAGCAACTGGACCCCAGCAGATGGAGGATGTGCCGGCATCATCGGGCAGGGCACGTGCATGACGACGCCAGTGGATTCCATCAGCCCGGATGCCATCATGCTGGCAGAGGCAGTTGCGTCGGAGGCAGCGGCAGATTCAATGTGGAAGGCATCATGGCTCGGGGCCATCAACATCAGAGGGGAAGGCATCAGCCAGAGGGCAGGAGGACCCTGGAATGAGAGTGTTTTCCATGTGGCAGCGGTTGGGCCAGCGGATACATGCAGAGCAGCGGAGGGCGGAGGAGGCATGGCTCACTATGGTCAGGGCGGAGAACTCCATGTGCAGTGCATTGAGGCAGGCTGAGTGCCTCGAGGCAACTCGCAGGGGGTTGGAATACACTATGACTGCATCCCTGCGAGACCTCGAGGACAGGGAAGAGGCCCGCCTCCGGGACATCAATGTGGAGTTCAATGATGCCCTGGCCCGGAACATCACAGAGTGAGCCGTAGGACTTGCCCGCCGCCATTGTATATAGTTAATTAGTCTTAGGTTTCCGTTCCATTTTTCTTTAATTTGGGGCGCATGGACTATGCACCACCTTTTTGTATATAGTTTTTTATTAGGTAGGGTTTTTTGTAGGTTTCATTTGGAATGTTGGGCTCATGGACCCTGGATTTGTACATTGGATATAGTTGAAGAATGGATTAGACTTCATTTTTAAAAATTTTTACCATGGGGCAATGGATGTTAATTTTTCTTTTTTCCTTTGGATTTCATTTGATGGACGAACCCTTTGCAGCCATTTTCATTTGGATTTATTTGGATTCTGCATTCATATTCTTTTTTTGTTTCTATTATTTTGGACATGCAGCCTTTTGTTTATTATTTCACTTATTGTGTGGTTTTCCTTCATTCCCTTGCTTTTATATCTAATACATTTTGGTTTCATACTTCATTTGTGTGGTATTCTATCATTGGTTTCATGCATGTCACGATGTGGGTTTTCTCATTCACTTGCGTGTGTGTGTGATGGACATGTATTGATGTGCATACTTGCCACTTGGGATGTATCATATAATGAGGATTTCAATGTGGGGTGCATGGGATACTTGGTTGGATGTTTGGACAGGGGTGGCATGGGGTGGGATTTGGGTGGCCATAAGGGCCATGAGTGTGGATCGTGATGACTTGTTGGGGGGTGACATGAGTCGGGGCCTGCTGGCAGGTGCCCGTCAATGCTGGGTGGCTGGGGGTGCAGGGGGGCATGAGTCGGGGCCTGCTGGCAGGTGCCCATCAATGCTGGGTAGCTGGGGGTGCAGGGGGACCTGAAATGGGGCCTGCTGGCAGGTGCCCGTCAATTCTGGGTGGCTGGGGGTTCAGGCAGACATGAGTCGGGGCCTGCTGGCAGGTGCCCGTCAATGCTGGGTGGGACACGTGTTGGGGCTCACAAGTGCATCGTACCATGTGGGCTGCCTGCGGGGCATGCCCATGGTGGATGGGCTGCCTGCGGGGCATGGCCAGGCTGGATGGGCTACCTGCAGGGCATGGCCAGGGGTGTAGGGTTGTCCCCTGTGGTGTGGGCTGCCTGCAGGGCTTGGGGAGGGGGTAGGGGGCACACCCAGGAGGACCCATACTGCCAAATCGCATGTAAAACTCCCCGCGCACCCCTCAGAATACACGTACCCCTCTCACGCTAGCAAAATCACGTGTAAAACTACCCGCGCACCCCTCAGAATACACGTACCCCTCTCACGCTAGCAAAATCACATGTAAAACTCCCTGCACACTACTCAGAATACACGTACTCCTCTCGAGCTAGCGGAAATGCGTGTAAAAGTTTCCGCGCACCCCTGAAATACACGTACCCCACTCCCCAAGGCCTATCGTGTGTTAAACTTCCCGCGTACCCCACAAATACATGAACCCCTCTCACGCTAGCGAAATTGCATGTAAATCTTCCTGCACACCCCTCAGAATACGCGTACCACGCTCGCCCAAGGCCTATCGCGTGTGAAACTTCCCACGTACCCCACCAATACACTACCACGCTCGCCCAAGGCTTATCGCATGTGAAACTTCCCGCGTACCCCACAAATACACGTACCATGCTCACCCAAGGCCTATCGCGTGTGAAACTTCCCGCGTGCCCCACAAATACACATTACACACTCGCCCAAGGGCTATTTTGTGTGAACCTTCCCGCATACCCCACAAATACAGGTAACACGCTTGCCCAAGTCATACCGCGTGTGAAACTTCCCGCGTATCCCCCAAATACAGGTACCACGCTCTCCCAAGTCCTATCGCATGTTAAACTTCCCACATACCCCACAAATACACGTACCACGCTCGCCCAAGGGCTATCGCATGTGAAACTTCCCGCGTTCCCCACAAACACACATAACACGCTCGCCCAAGGCCTATTGCGTGTGAAACTTCCCTCGTACCCCACAAATACAGGTAGTTTACAACGGTAGCGGGCGCCCCTCTCTCGACAGAACAAGGCCTGATAACCTGTTCAGTGGTTATTAACCACTTGAGAGTTCGCAGCCACTGCTTTTACTCACTGTGCCTTTCACAGATGGGAAATATCCATTTGCATATCAGTCTTTGTCCTGCCCAGGGGCAGTCCAGCACCGAAATGCAATGGCAATTCCAACCTGAACGAGAGTACCACCAGCAACCCCATACACGTGTTTCACCCTTGTTGGGGATCATCAGTGAGGTGAAGCTGATGCCCCTCTAAGCACAGTGAGAGGGAGACCACGTCTGGTTGCCCCCAGGAGACCTAGGGTTACCAATCCCAGGTTCCTTGAAATTTAGTTTACAACGGTAGCGGGCGCCCCTCTCTCGACAGAACAAGGCCTGATAACCTGTTCAGTGGTTATTAACCACTTGAGAGTTCGCAGCCACTGCTTTTACTCACTGTGCCTTTCACAGATGGGAAATATCCATTTGCATATCAGTCTTTGTCCTGCCCAGGGGCAGTCCAGCACCGAAATGCAATGGCAATTCCAACCTGAACGAGAGTACCACCAGCAACCCCATACACGTGTTTCACCCTTGTTGGGGATCATCAGTGAGGTGAAGCTGATGCCCCTCTAAGCACAGTGAGAGGGAGACCACGTCTGGTTGCCCCCAGGAGACCTAGGGTTACCAATCCCAGGTTCCTTGAAATTTAGTTTACAACGGTAGCGGGCGCCCCTCTCTCGACAGAACAAGGCCTGATAACCTGTTCAGTGGTTATTAACCACTTGAGAGTTCGCAGCCACTGCTTTTACTCACTGTGCCTTTCACAGATGGGAAATATCCATTTGCATATCAGTCTTTGTCCTGCCCAGGGGCAGTCCAGCACCGAAATGCAATGGCAATTCCAACCTGAACGAGAGTACCACCAGCAACCCCATACACGTGTTTCACCCTTGTTGGGGATCATCAGTGAGGTGAAGCTGATGCCCCTCTAAGCACAGTGAGAGGGAGACCACGTCTGGTTGCCCCCAGGAGACCTAGGGTTACCAATCCCAGGTTCCTTGAAATTTAGTTTACAACGGTAGCGGGCGCCCCTCTCTCGACAGAACAAGGCCTGATAACCTGTTCAGTGGTTATTAACCACTTGAGAGTTCGCAGCCACTGCTTTTACTCACTGTGCCTTTCACAGATGGGAAATATCCATTTGCATATCAGTCTTTGTCCTGCCCAGGGGCAGTCCAGCACCGAAATGCAATGGCAATTCCAACCTGAACGAGAGTACCACCAGCAACCCCATACACGTGTTTCACCCTTGTTGGGGATCATCAGTGAGGTGAAGCTGATGCCCCTCTAAGCACAGTGAGAGGGAGACCACGTCTGGTTGCCCCCAGGAGACCTAGGGTTACCAATCCCAGGTTCCTTGAAATTTAGTTTACAACGGTAGCGGGCGCCCCTCTCTCGACAGAACAAGGCCTGATAACCTGTTCAGTGGTTATTAACCACTTGAGAGTTCGCAGCCACTGCTTTTACTCACTGTGCCTTTCACAGATGGGAAATATCCATTTGCATATCAGTCTTTGTCCTGCCCAGGGGCAGTCCAGCACCGAAATGCAATGGCAATTCCAACCTGAACGAGAGTACCACCAGCAACCCCATACACGTGTTTCACCCTTGTTGGGGATCATCAGTGAGGTGAAGCTGATGCCCCTCTAAGCACAGTGAGAGGGAGACCACGTCTGGTTGCCCCCAGGAGACCTAGGGTTACCAATCCCAGGTTCCTTGAAATTTAGTTTACAACGGTAGCGGGCGCCCCTCTCTCGACAGAACAAGGCCTGATAACCTGTTCAGTGGTTATTAACCACTTGAGAGTTCGCAGCCACTGCTTTTACTCACTGTGCCTTTCACAGATGGGAAATATCCATTTGCATATCAGTCTTTGTCCTGCCCAGGGGCAGTCCAGCACCGAAATGCAATGGCAATTCCAACCTGAACGAGAGTACCACCAGCAACCCCATACACGTGTTTCACCCTTGTTGGGGATCATCAGTGAGGTGAAGCTGATGCCCCTCTAAGCACAGTGAGAGGGAGACCACGTCTGGTTGCCCCCAGGAGACCTAGGGTTACCAATCCCAGGTTCCTTGAAATTTAGTTTACAACGGTAGCGGGCGCCCCTCTCTCGACAGAACAAGGCCTGATAACCTGTTCAGTGGTTATTAACCACTTGAGAGTTCGCAGCCACTGCTTTTACTCACTGTGCCTTTCACAGATGGGAAATATCCATTTGCATATCAGTCTTTGTCCTGCCCAGGGGCAGTCCAGCACCGAAATGCAATGGCAATTCCAACCTGAACGAGAGTACCACCAGCAACCCCATACACGTGTTTCACCCTTGTTGGGGATCATCAGTGAGGTGAAGCTGATGTCCCTCTAAGCACAGTGAGAGGGAGACCACGTCTGGTTGCCCCCAGGAGACCTAGGGTTACCAATCCCAGGTTCCTTGAAATTTAGTTTACAACGGTAGCGGGCGCCCCTCTCTCGACAGAACAAGGCCTGATAACCTGTTCAGTGGTTATTAACCACTTGAGAGTTCGCAGCCACTGCTTTTACTCACTGTGCCTTTCACAGATGGGAAATATCCATTTGCATATCAGTCTTTGTCCTGCCCAGGGGCAGTCCAGCACCGAAATGCAATGGCAATTCCAACCTGAACGAGAGTACCACCAGCAACCCCATACACGTGTTTCACCCTTGTTGGGGATCATCAGTGAGGTGAAGCTGATGCCCCTCTAAGCACAGTGAGAGGGAGACCACGTCTGGTTGCCCCCAGGAGACCTAGGGTTACCAATCCCAGGTTCCTTGAAATTTAGTTTACAACGGTAGCGGGCGCCCCTCTCTCGACAGAACAAGGCCTGATAACCTGTTCAGTGGTTATTAACCACTTGAGAGTTCGCAGCCACTGCTTTTACTCACTGTGCCTTTCACAGATGGGAAATATCCATTTGCATATCAGTCTTTGTCCTGCCCAGGGGCAGTCCAGCACCGAAATGCAATGGCAATTCCAACCTGAACGAGAGTACCACCAGCAACCCCATACACGTGTTTCACCCTTGTTGGGGATCATCAGTGAGGTGAAGCTGATGCCCCTCTAAGCACAGTGAGAGGGAGACCACGTCTGGTTGCCCCCAGGAGACCTAGGGTTACCAATCCCAGGTTCCTTGAAATTTAGTTTACAACGGTAGCGGGCGCCCCTCTCTCGACAGAACAAGGCCTGATAACCTGTTCAGTGGTTATTAACCACTTGAGAGTTCGCAGCCACTGCTTTTACTCACTGTGCCTTTCACAGATGGGAAATATCCATTTGCATATCAGTCTTTGTCCTGCCCAGGGGCAGTCCAGCACCGAAATGCAATGGCAATTCCAACCTGAACGAGAGTACCACCAGCAACCCCATACACGTGTTTCACCCTTGTTGGGGATCATCAGTGAGGTGAAGCTGATGCCCCTCTAAACACAGTGAGAGGGAGACCACGTCTGGTTGCCCCCAGGAGACCTAGGGTTACCAATCCCAGGTTCCTTGAAATTTAGTTTACAACGGTAGCGGGCGCCCCTCTCTCGACAGAACAAGGCCTGATAACCTGTTCAGTGGTTATTAACCACTTGAGAGTTCGCAGCCACTGCTTTTACTCACTGTGCCTTTCACAGATGGGAAATATCCATTTGCATATCAGTCTTTGTCCTGCCCAGGGGCAGTCCAGCACCGAAATGCAATGGCAATTCCAACCTGAACGAGAGTACCACCAGCAACCCCATACACGTGTTTCACCCTTGTTGGGGATCATCAGTGAGGTGAAGCTGATGCCCCTCTAAGCACAGTGAGAGGGAGACCACGTCTGGTTGCCCCCAGGAGACCTAGGGTTACCAATCCCAGGTTCCTTGAAATTTAGTTTACAACGGTAGCGGGCGCCCCTCTCTCGACAGAACAAGGCCTGATAACCTGTTCAGTGGTTATTAACCACTTGAGAGTTCGCAGCCACTGCTTTTACTCACTGTGCCTTTCACAGATGGGAAATATCCATTTGCATATCAGTCTTTGTCCTGCCCAGGGGCAGTCCAGCACCGAAATGCAATGGCAATTCCAACCTGAATGAGAGTACCACCAGCAACCCCATACACGTGTTTCACCCTTGTTGGGGATCATCAGTGAGGTGAAGCTGATGCCCCTCTAAGCACAGTGAGAGGGAGACCAGTAAAAGCAGTGGCTGCGAACTCTCAAGTGGTTAATAACCACTGAACAGGTTATCATGTCTGTTCTTGCGAGAGAGGGGCGCCCGCTACCTTTGTAAAACAATTTGTAAGGAACCTGGGATTGGTAACCCTAGGTCTCCTGGGGGCAACCAGACGTGGTCTCCCTCTCACTGTGCTTAGAGAGGCATCAGCTTCACCTCACTGATGATCCCCAACAAGGGTGAAACACGTGTATGGGGTTGCTGGTGGTACTCTCGTTCAGATTGGAGTTGCCATTGTATTTCGGTGCTGGACTGCCCCTGGGCAGGACAAAGACTGATATGCAAATGGATATTTCCCATCTGTGAAAGGCACAGTGAGTAAAAGCAGTGGCTGCGAACTCTCAAGTGGTTAATAACCACTGAACAGGTTATCATGTCTGTTCTTGCGAGAGAGGGGCGCCCGCTACCTTTGTAAAACAATTTGTAAGGAACCTGGGATTGGTAACCCTAGGTCTCCTGGGGGCAACCAGACGTGGTCTCCCTCTCACTGTGCTTAGAGAGGCATCAGCTTCACCTCACTGATGATCCCCAACAAGGGTGAAACACGTGTATGGGGTTGCTGGTGGTACTCTCGTTCAGATTGGAGTTGCCATTGTATTTCGGTGCTGGACTGCCCCTGGGCAGGACAAAGACTGATATGCAAATGGATATTTCCCATCTGTGAAAGGCACAGTGAGTAAAAGCAGTGGCTGCGAACTCTCAAGTGGTTAATAACCACTGAACAGGTTATCATGTCTGTTCTTGCGAGAGAGGGGCGCCCGCTACCTTTGTAAAACAATTTGTAAGGAACCTGGGATTGGTAACCCTAGGTCTCCTGGGGGCAACCAGACGTGGTCTCCCTCTCACTGTGCTTAGAGAGGCATCAGCTTCACCTCACTGATGATCCCCAACAAGGGTGAAACACGTGTATGGGGTTGCTGGTGGTACTCTCGTTCAGATTGGAGTTGCCATTGTATTTCGGTGCTGGACTGCCCCTGGGCAGGACAAAGACTGATATGCAAATGGATATTTCCCATCTGTGAAAGGCACAGTGAGTAAAAGCAGTGGCTGCGAACTCTCAAGTGGTTAATAACCACTGAACAGGTTATCATGTCTGTTCTTGCGAGAGAGGGGCGCCCGCTACCTTTGTAAAACAATTTGTAAGGAACCTGGGATTGGTAACCCTAGGTCTCCTGGGGGCAACCAGACGTGGTCTCCCTCTCACTGTGCTTAGAGAGGCATCAGCTTCACCTCACTGATGATCCCCAACAAGGGTGAAACACGTGTATGGGGTTGCTGGTGGTACTCTCGTTCAGATTGGAGTTGCCATTGTATTTCGGTGCTGGACTGCCCCTGGGCAGGACAAAGACTGATATGCAAATGGATATTTCCCATCTGTGAAAGGCACAGTGAGTAAAAGCAGTGGCTGCGAACTCTCAAGTGGTTAATAACCACTGAACAGGTTATCATGTCTGTTCTTGCGAGAGAGGGGCGCCCGCTACCTTTGTAAAACAATTTGTAAGGAACCTGGGATTGGTAACCCTAGGTCTCCTGGGGGCAACCAGACGTGGTCTCCCTCTCACTGTGCTTAGAGAGGCATCAGCTTCACCTCACTGATGATCCCCAACAAGGGTGAAACACGTGTATGGGGTTGCTGGTGGTACTCTCGTTCAGATTGGAGTTGCCATTGTATTTCGGTGCTGGACTGCCCCTGGGCAGGACAAAGACTGATATGCAAATGGATATTTCCCATCTGTGAAAGGCACAGTGAGTAAAAGCAGTGGCTGCGAACTCTCAAGTGGTTAATAACCACTGAACAGGTTATCATGTCTGTTCTTGCGAGAGAGGGGCGCCCGCTACCTTTGTAAAACAATTTGTAAGGAACCTGGGATTGGTAACCCTAGGTCTCCTGGGGGCAACCAGACGTGGTCTCCCTCTCACTGTGCTTAGAGAGGCATCAGCTTCACCTCACTGATGATCCCCAACAAGGGTGAAACACGTGTATGGGGTTGCTGGTGGTACTCTCGTTCAGATTGGAGTTGCCATTGTATTTCGGTGCTGGACTGCCCCTGGGCAGGACAAAGACTGATATGCAAATGGATATTTCCCATCTGTGAAAGGCACAGTGAGTAAAAGCAGTGGCTGCGAACTCTCAAGTGGTTAATAACCACTGAACAGGTTATCATGTCTGTTCTTGCGAGAGAGGGGCGCCCGCTACCTTTGTAAAACAATTTGTAAGGAACCTGGGATTGGTAACCCTAGGTCTCCTGGGGGCAACCAGACGTGGTCTCCCTCTCACTGTGCTTAGAGAGGCATCAGCTTCACCTCACTGATGATCCCCAACAAGGGTGAAACACGTGTATGGGGTTGCTGGTGGTACTCTCGTTCAGATTGGAGTTGCCATTGTATTTCGGTGCTGGACTGCCCCTGGGCAGGACAAAGACTGATATGCAAATGGATATTTCCCATCTGTGAAAGGCACAGTGAGTAAAAGCAGTGGCTGCGAACTCTCAAGTGGTTAATAACCACTGAACAGGTTATCATGTCTGTTCTTGCGAGAGAGGGGCGCCCGCTACCTTTGTAAAACAATTTGTAAGGAACCTGGGATTGGTAACCCTAGGTCTCCTGGGGGCAACCAGACGTGGTCTCCCTCTCACTGTGCTTAGAGAGGCATCAGCTTCACCTCACTGATGATCCCCAACAAGGGTGAAACACGTGTATGGGGTTGCTGGTGGTACTCTCGTTCAGATTGGAGTTGCCATTGTATTTCGGTGCTGGACTGCCCCTGGGCAGGACAAAGACTGATATGCAAATGGATATTTCCCATCTGTGAAAGGCACAGTGAGTAAAAGCAGTGGCTGCGAACTCTCAAGTGGTTAATAACCACTGAACAGGTTATCATGTCTGTTCTTGCGAGAGAGGGGCGCCCGCTACCTTTGTAAAACACAAATACAGGTACCCTGCTCGCACAGGGCCTTTTGCGTGTGAAACATCCTGTGCCAAGAAACCCAGCAGTTATATTGCCAGTGCTAAATTTGCTGGCGGATTCAGCGCCAAAAGAAACAACAGTAATTGCTCTGAATTATAAGGTGAAATAGTGCAGATTTACCACCACAAAAACAGGGAGTCATTTCACCAGAAATGCATTACAATTACCTCCCCCTCAGAGGAGGAGTCAAAGGAATGCAGGTGTGTGAAAAAGTCACAGGTTCACCCCATCCACTCAGGAAAGGTACATGAGGCCCACACCTTCCCAAACACACATCCATTCAAAATGCATCCCCAACCAGACGTCAACTATGGGTTCCACAACCTGCTACTGTACATTGACCTTCAGTTGCATGCAAGGCAACAGCAGGGGAGGAGACATTCAACACATTGGCAGAGCAGAGGTGTGCTGCAAAGGCTAGTCATACCACATGTCCACCCATCACCTTATACATTGACTGAAAAACAATTATTAAAACTCTATCGCTTGGACCTGCACACCATATCAAACCTGCTGAGCCTGATCGAGGCTGCCCTCCAGAGCACTAGCACCATCAGAACTGCCATCCCACCCCTGGCAAAGCTGGTCTCCGTCCAACACGTATGTGCCATGGACAGATTCCAGCACACTGTTGGGATGCTGCATGAGATGGCCCAGCCAACATTCTCCAAAGTGCTGGAACAAGTTCTGCATACCCTTGAGTGGAATGCCCATCAGTACATCTCCGTGCCCACCACCCATGCTCAGGTGCATACTGCTAAAACATGATTCTACACCATTGCCCATTTCCACAATATCATTGCGGCACAGGATGCACACATGTGGCATCAGTGCCCCCCTATGCAGTAGAGCAGGTCTATCAGAACTGGAAACAGTATCATTCCATGAACATTCAGATAACATGTGATGCAGATCTCACCATCAGCCGCTGCTGTGCCTGATTCCCAGGCACCTATATTTAACCAGAGGGATTGCCCCCAATACTAGGACCTGGAGTCAGAATACTGTATAACGTGGCATTGTCATAGTTGGTTCGTTCAGGAGCACAATAGTGTGCATTCAGTTTTCTAGTGTTTTTTTTTCCATTAATGTCTCCAAATTAACAGCATTGTTAACAACAATAAAGTACAATCACCATTTAATTGTGATTCAGCTTGTTTTATATATACGTATAGAGTGATGGTATGTCAAACCACATCCTCTTACTTTTCTATGTTTTGTAATTATTTCAACAATACTTGCTTTTTCTTTTAGTTCAAAACATTAACAGAGTATATGGCATTTAAAATCTCATGCTTTTGCACATATTCATACATTCCAAACTTCATATATGGTGGTGTGGATTAATTTCTAAATGTGTCAATCCATAAAATTTGAATTGAGATACATACACAGTTCATATACAGACACAAACGAAGGTTCTTTAACTTGACATTACATAAAAGAAAAAAGAAAATGTGGTAAGCTGTGTATAACATTAAAACTTTCAACATTGTGAGAATCTAAAAGATGTTTCTAAACTTGTAATAACACCTCTAGTATTGCAGTGTTCACTTTAGGTATTTGTTCCATTTAATCTGGTGGACGTGTACTCCTCAGAGGTCTCTGGTAAGAGAGACCTAGGATACTTAGTGTTGATTCCCAGGTGCCACCCACGACACTATGATACTGAGGAACAGCACCCATGAACACACACAGAGAAGACAGTGTACCTGGCTTGTGGGTAAGTGTCATGCCTGCGCCAAGGGCGCATACATTGGCAATCAATATGGACAAATGGTTATTCATTTATCTACAGAAAACTCCTGGATCTACCGCTATTCACTATTTGGACTTTATTTCCCATTTGCAAGACTTTGGTGCCTTTTTATTTTTCCCAGAAAACTACAATTACCATAATGCACTTGGCTATAACAATCCATTCCTGGCTATTCCTATTTTTCTTTATCAGAACTACAATCCCCAGAAGCCCTAGGGATTTGCTCTGCTCCCACCAGCTCAAGAACAGAGAGGGAGGTGGCCGATTGTCTGCAGGTGTGCTGAGCCAGGTGCAACCAATTAGCCTGCCTCTGTGCTGGGCTGGGCAGTATAAAGGCTGCTGCCTGCGAGAGCTCAGTCTCTTGCATTGAGAGTCCTTCCTCCACCTTTCGCGAGTGTCTTCGAATCCTTGTATGCTGTTTATCCTCTCTCCTGCTTGGACCCTGCCTTACAGCTTGTTACACCCTGCTGCCTACAGCCCTAGCCTTTTGGGCTTCCTGCCTTGTTGCTTGCTCCACCCTGCTGCCTCCAGTCATTGCCTTCCAGGCTCCCTGCCTCTCAGCCCTGCTCCTCTGGGCTCTCCACTCGGCAGCTGATCACGCTCTGCTGCCTTCCAGTCTCCGCCCTTGCCCTGCCGGGCTCTCCACATTGCAGCGGATCACGCTCTGCTGTCTTCCAGTCTTCGCCCTTGCCCTACCGGGCTCTCCACATTGCAGCGTATCACGCTCTGCTGCTTTCCAGCCTTTGCCCTGGTCCTCTGGGCTCCCTGCTCTGCAGCCTCCTCTCTCCGGCTGCCTTTGCCCTTGTCCTCTGGGCTCCCTGCTTGGAGCCTATCTCACACCGGCTGCCTTAGCCCTTGTCCTCAGGGCTCCCTGCTCTGCAGCCTGCCTCTCTCCGGCTGCCTTTGCCCTTGTCCTCTGGGCTCCCTGCTTGCAGCCTATCTCACACCGGCTGCCTTAGCCCTTGTCCTCAGGGCTCCCTGCTCTGCAGCCTGCCTCTCTCCGGCTGCCTTTGCCCTTGTCCTCTGGGCTCCCTGCTTGCAGCCTATCTCACACCGGCTGCCTTAGCCCTTGTCCTCAGGGCTCCCTGCTCTACAGCCCGCCTCTCTCCGGCTGCCTTTGCCCTTGTCCTCTGGGCTCCCTGCTCTGCAGCCTTCCTCACTCCGGCTGCCGTAGCCCTTTTCCTCTGATATTTCTACCTTACCGTCCCACTCTTGTGGGCTTACTACTTGCCTTCCTGCTCCTCTGAGCGCTCCACCTACCTTTCTGTCCTCTGCTATCATATCCTGTTACTCGACTTTCCCTTCCTATCCTTCTGCTAGTTTGCTATCATCTCCTTTCCTGGATTTGTCTGTTGTATCTTCTCTTGTACTATTTGTAGACCCTTTGTACAGAGCTTGTCTGCTGGTTCCCATCAGTCAACCTCTGCCCCTTCCCTTGTCTCGTTTCAATATCACAGACACCCATAGCTGCTGTTCCAAGTTATGAGCAAACAGCGTGGGACTCTGTTATAGCAAACTGTGCAGAAGGCTAGAGTATTTCCAAGGTTCGTGGAATACTCTTTTCCTATTCTGCATACACCCCAAGAGGGTATTCACTCTATACCTTTTCCCGTGCTACTCTTTCCTATTCTTCACTCCCTTTCCTTTCCGCGGTGTGTGTTCCTATCTGTCCACTTTATTTCAACACCCAAACTCGTCTGGGTGTCTTGTGCCACTTGTATTAGAGTGCCATCCGTGACAGTAAGTAGTCAATCTAAGTAAGTGTGCCCTGATTAACTCCCGCTCCCTTCCTGCACATGCCCTAGACGTACATGACCTTGTCATCAGGAACAACCTTGACCTACTCTTCCTCAGTGAGACTTGGCTTAACGAGACATCCGGCCCTGCCCTCACCCTTGCCATTCCTAAAGGCTGCACCATTCCCAGACAAGTCTGCTTCTCACACAGAGGTGGGGGGGTTGCTGTCATCGCTAGAGAGACCCTTTTAATCAGGAGAATTGAAGGAGACCTTGGTCCAAACTCTGACTAACTAGCGCTTAAACTTAAGCTCTCCCACAACTCCACCATTGCCATCCATATCCCGGCCCTACCACTGACTTTCATGAAGCCCTTATTTACTCACTATCAGACAACTTAAAAATAACATCCAAAGTCTTACTCTTTGGTGATATCAACCTAGGGCTTAATGACCCTAATGACTCCCATGCCACCACCCTTAATAAAGCGCTCTCCCCCCTTGGGTTCTCGCAAGCCATCGCTGAGCCCACCCATATCAAAGGCAGGACCTTAGACTGGCTCTCCCATCACAACTGTCCTCTACGTGACATTGAGGTCACTCCTGTTTCATGGTTCGACCGCTACTGCATCAAATTCAATATCGTCACTGCCAAAGGCCCTTCTAAGTCCACCATCCCTCTCCCTGAGGCACTTTCGTGAAGTGCTCAGCATTTTACTATGGAAAATCTTGCCCAACACCTCTTTGTGCCCGCACTACTGCCCCAGTTCTTCAATGACCCGGAGGCACTCGCAAATGCTTTCAAAAGCATCAACACCCAAGCCATTGATACTGTGTCTCCACTTACACTCAAATAAGAAAAAAAAGTGAAGCATTCCAATGCCTGGTTCACCCAGAAGCTCTCACAGCTATGCTCCAAAAAAGGGCTGTGCTTACTACGTGGAATAACAACCCCAACAAGACGAACAAAACTACCTTCAAGGCACTGTCCAAAGACTCCAAAATCACCATCATCATCAAGGCCAAAGCCGTGTCTCTCGACACCTGGATAGCTAATGCTAAATCAGGGACCAAAGAAATCTTCAGCATCTTCAGAGAGCTGGACACCCCTGCCGTCCCGCCCTCCACCCTCCAAAAGCATAAGGCTTGGTGCCACAAAATTCGATGTGCCATGCTCGACAACCTAGACACCTTGCACTCTAAATCTTTGCCAATCAACAGGCACTTAACAATATCATCGCCCCCAAAGTCGCAGTAACTGAGGGGGCTCACAAATGAGGGCAACATTTTTGTATGATTCCCAGCTGCTATAGAGAAGGCTCGACCTCCAATCCGTATCCGCCGGTAGGTGGGGACCACCAGCCTGTCAGCTGCGACAGAGCGCAGTCTGCGGCTGGGACAGTAGCGAGAAACCTTTGCCTGAAGATTTTCAGCACCCTGCTCATGGAGGGAGCTATTAACTATAGACAATGCTTTGAAATTAATAGGCTGGGTCACCGAGAGCCAATGCAGCGCTCGAAGCAGTGGAGATATGTGAGCCCCAAAGGGCGTGCCTGTTGCCACACGTGTAGATACATTTTGCAATTGTTGCAACCGTTGGATCAAGCCCTCGGTTGAGCCAAGTAAAGAGAATTGCAATAATCTAGCCAGGATATCACCATGGCTGCCACCACTTAAGGACGCAGGGGGGCAGGAATCATGGGAAGCACTTTCTTTAGAACTTTAAACTGAAAGTGGCCAGCTTGGCAGACAGCAGTCACTTGCTTGTTTATAGATAGTGATGCAGATAAGATTACACCAAGGTTTTTCACCTACTCACCGGCACAGGGAGAGATACCAAGGCTGAAGGCCAGAAGGAAGACACCCAAAGTGTAGGATCAGGGGGGCAGCCCACCAGCATCACCTCTGTTTTGTCTCTGTTCAATTTGAACCAATTGTGGTTCAACCACTCCCCCATGGCTGCCAGAGCCCCCACCCACCGCAGGCAAGACAACATCTCAGTCTGATCGAGATCTAATCGGAACAGAATCTGAGTGTCGTCGGCATATGGGTAGCATATAACGTCGAAGGAGCTGATCAAACACGCAAGGGCCCAAATATAGATATTAAAAAGAATCAGGGACAGAGAGGAGCCTTGTGGCACTCCACAACTGAGGTGACAAGGAGCAGAAAGAAAAGGAGGCATAGAGAGGGTCTGGTATGATCCACCAGGAAAGAGGAGAACCAGGCCAGTACCTCCCCAGATATTCCCAACTGTGCAAGGCGGGACATCTCTAGCTCACTAGGGTGTTATTGGCACTGGAGTCCACAGCACGCCAGTAAAAACTGTCCCGGGAAGTGATCTTCCACCTGGAGTCACCCAGCACTGCATCACAGATCGCCTGGGAATGTCCCAGTTGCTCCTGGGCGATCTGATGCATTGCGTCCTGTTGCAGCTTTGTTTGGTTGAGCCTCTCTCATGTGAATTTCTCTGTGTGATCCGGCACTGATCCGGGAGACAGATACGGGTGCCTTCTCTCAATGTATCTTTTGGGGGTGGCTGCCACTCCTTTCCTGCAGATTTGTTATGGATTGTGTTAATAAAAATGGCCACTGCCGTGCTTCCCGTTCCAGCAATGATGCTATTTCCGCTGGTGGTAATTCCGCCGGTGGAATTAACACTTCGTGTACAGCAGTAATTGCAATTCCACTGATTATGGTTGGAATTACCTTTGGTGTAGTGCTTTTCAGCAGCAGAATTACTGTTACTGCCAATGTGTGTAGCACACCCTGCCTATTCATGATCACAAAGACATTCCGTACTGCGATTCCTACCGCCAACCTTGTAATGATGCCCAAAGTGCTTTATGAAGGTGAGGCTATTATGCAGACCTCATTTTCATGCAAAATCCGTTTACTTGAGCTTCTTCAATGTTGAGGACATATGGAATCTTTCCCTTATAGATGTGAATCTAGCACACTGATTTTGGTGGAATGTAACATTTTAAAACGAGAGTTCCAAACAAATCCTTTCCAGTGCAGAAATGTAACTGCCCAATCTGAAAAGGGCATATTTGTAACATTTCAGCAAATAAATAAGCCAAATAAATGGTCAACAAGTGCATGTGCTTTGTCGTTTCAGCATGCTTTAGCCATGTTATGACCAAAACACACTAATTTAGCATTTCCTGTCAAGGTCAGAATGATGTGTAGATTTGTTGGTTATGTATCATCACTTAGAGTAGAGTGAATAGACTTGATGTTACTTTTGCAAATTGTTCCATATTCTGGCGTCTCTGTGAATGCAGCACATAATTATTTTGGCTGCATTCACTGATGGTGGTGCAAATAGTTCAATGCTATGTGACAACCAAGTAGGTGTCTATAGCAATTGCTGAGAACATTTATTAAATCATGATATCACACCCACGTCTATGGGCGTATGTGGCTGGTAACTGCCTGCCAACCCAAGCCTGGGTGGCTTGGACAACTTGCAAGTGCCCAATCTTCTGTCAAAACAAGAAAAAAAGATGGCGACCAGTATAATAAATAGACATGTTAGAACATCTGTTTTCTATTTCTATTGCTGCGTTTCCGGTGCAGACATAGATGGAGTGGAGGAGTCAAGCCTGCAGCTAAGTCAGAGATGTGGGACTGGGCGGCTTGGGAGGCTTGGGATAACGTGGTGGTGGGTGGGTAGGTTCAGTGGAGTTGGGAATGGGACTGAGGGCAGAAGCACCAAAATAAGATGGAGCCATTTGGGGCGTGGACTGAAACTGGCAGTTTTTGCCTCTTGTTCCAGCCAGCTAATTGGCTCAGTGCCCTTATCTGGGTGTGAACGTCTGGTAAGGAGGCCTATCAGCACCCCCTTTAGCATAAGGTGGGGTTAACCACTAGGCATGGGCCTTTCGTCCTTGCTATGGAGTGGAGGACAGAATCCTGCAGCAAAAAGCAGAGTCAAAACCCCCCACAAAGTTAGGCCTATGTGGATGCAATCCTTTATACAGACCTTTTCAGTAACTGCTCTAACACTATAAAAAGCAGAACATTTGTACTGATTTCTCCCACGCTCTTGGAAAAGGAAACACATAGAAGAAATACATGTGATATGCAAAGAATAAGCCTTTTAGAGCCAATGAAACATGACACATTACTACTCACCATTGTTTTATCTCGTTATGTTTGTAACATGATATACAATGACTGCTTGGCATTGCATATAGCTATGACTAGTTTACTAGTTTTTCACTTATGAGACATTTTCATTCATACTCCTTTCGTATTCAGCAAAATAGTTTGCACGTTTTTACAATGCTATTTCTGTATGTTAATTGACCACAATTAATCAGTCGAATCTGTACACTAAAAAGGCAAAAATTCTTTGTGACAGAGGGCCACCCGTCATGCTGCGTGCACAAATAAACTATGTTGGCACTGCTTAAGTCCTGGCAATTTTGCCATTGATGCAATCACCTGATGTATTTCCGATTAATTTAAATGGGATATATTGGAATGTAAAGGCAGGAGATTACCCTATCATAGTATAAGTCCAGCATGACCTGGTTTTGAGTTGCATTGCATTGCTGGCACACACAGGGGCATTGCAAGGGGGCTGGAGAGGGTGGGGGCTATTTATTTTATTGGACATTTGTATGGCACCTATACACAAGTGTTTCCAGGTGCCATAAGACAAAATGGGGAAGGTGGACACAGGAATCTAAAAGTAGAACAACAAAAACTGTTATGTTGACCTTGTGACAATCCTACTGTGCAAGTATATGACAAAGGTGGTAAGTGCATGAGGGAGGGGGGAAGAGGGAGAGGTTCAGGAGTGGGGAATCCCCACAGGTTGGGGCATGCAAGTGCTGTTTGGGCAAAGGTGGCAGCTGCAAGGGGAAGAGGGGGGGAGCGAAGATGAGTGTTGTGGACAGGGAGGACCAAGTTGGGCCAGTCTGGGAAAGGGAGCCAGAGGGCAAGTGCTGGCAAAGGATGCTGGGGGGACTGGTAGGGGGTGGTCTGGCCCCTGTATGATTTTAAAGGTACCCGGTCCCAGTCACAGCGGCAGATGGAGAGTTTGCAAGGGAGGGGGAGAGGGAAGGAAAAGGAGACAAGGAAGGTATTGAGAAGTTTCCAGAACTTAAGAAGATCCAGCTCAAGTCTGGTGGGGGTGCTGTTCCAGAGAGAGGAGTTCACGGCATAAATGTACCTCCACTCTCTACTTGTAAAAAGGTTTGACTTACAGAGAGTTGGATCAAGAAGACCGGAGGATTCTGGCTGGGAGGTATTTAGGGAAGGAAAGCTGGAGGTAAAGAGGTCCTAGGCCCCAGACTACCTTGTGGATTATGCAAAGGGTATTGAATTTGATCCTTGTGGTCACTGGGAGACAGTGGAGAGATTTTAGGCCTGGAGAAATGTGGTCGCTGGGTTTGAGGCCAAGGATAAGTCTTGTAGTCCCACTCTGGATTAGTTGAAGAGGCAAAGGGAGGAAAGAGGCAGGTTGAGGAAGAAGCTGTTGGAGTAGTCTAGCCCAGAGAGAACTATGACTCTGGAGATGTTGAGCTTTTTCGGGGAAGGTCAATAAAGGTAGAATACCCATGTGGAGATCAACTGTAAATTGGACTTATTTGCATTGTCCATGATGTGTGGCGAGAAAGAGAGAGAGGAGTCAAAGATTATTCCAAGGTGTTTTTCCTCACAAATGGGTGAGGGGAGAGGACCCAAGGAGTTTGGCCTGAGAGTGGGAGGAAGCAAGGAGCAGGCGTACCAATGAGAAGCATCTCTGTCTTACTGGCATTAAGCCAGAAATCATTGGCAGAGCACCATGCCTGAATAGCAGGCATCAGGTATGAGGGAGGAGGAGGTGGAGATATTGGAAGGCAGCTTGAAAGAGAGTTGTGTGTCGTCTGCATAACAGTGGAAATGAGGGGAGAAAGTTGAGATCAGGTGGACCAGAGGAGCCAGGTATATGTTGAAGTGCAATGGCGATAGGATAGAGCCCTGAGGGGCGCTGCAGGTAGAGGGTGGGGTGGAGGAGAGAAAATGACCCATTTGCACTTGGGAAGGTCTGTTTGAAAGGAAGGAGGTCAGCCACGCCAGTGGCCCATCTTTGATGCCTAGGGTATCATGGAGACAGTTTATGAGGATGGAGTGGTTGATTGTGTTAAAAGCAGAAGAAAGATTGAGGAGGATCAGAACAGAGGGAGCGTTAGAGGCCAGGTTAGAGAGTAGGACTTCACAGGTGTTCAGGAGACCAATTTCCTTGCCTCTCGCTGTCCTGAAACTGGACTGGTAGTCATGGAGGCAGGCAGCTATTTCGGTGTTTAGGGTCAGTTGGGGGAAGACCAGCTTCTCCATGAGTTTTCCCAAAAAAGGGATGACAGAGATAGGGTGGTAGTTAGCTGGGCAAGAAGGGTCCGCAGACAGTTTTTTTTTTTTAGGAGACGGTGCACAAGACAGTTCTTAAGGGGTTGAGGGAAGGAGCCAGTGGCAAATGAGTGGTTGCAGAGGTCATCCAAGGCTAGAATGGGAGAGGCAATGTTGTCTTTGATGATTCTGGAGGAGCAGGGGCGCACCTGTTTAGAGGAGTTTTTCATAGAGCGGACAAGTCTAGAGATCTCATTTGGTGCAATGGGAGAAAAATAGGAAAGTATGGGGGTTAGGGGGGCCAAGGCAGGTGAGAGAAGGGGTCGGGTGGGGGGGAACAGATGACAGAGAGGACAGAATGTTCAGAGTTTTGAAAGTGGATGGCCAGTGCAGAGAAGAGGGCCTGTGCAGGAGGAGGGGAGGAGGAGACTGCAGTAGGATTTGCAAGTTCCTTGCAGATTTTAAAGATTTCAGTCGTGCTGTTGGTGGCTCCAGAGATGTGGGCCCTTTTCTTGGAGCGGGTGGAGAGACTGTATTGCCTTTGGAGTAAGCAGCAGGTCAGTTTGTCAGAAGATGAGCTAGATGCCTGTCACTTCTTGCTCTGCAGCTTTGCACTTGTGTTTCAAAGCAGCTTAATAAGAGTCATACCAAAAGTTGCATTTGGATATAGGCTTCAGGAAGATCCTCATGATGTGGGCAAGGATGTTCAGGGTGTTAGAGATAGGTAGATGGAGGTTAGCTAGAACAGAGTCCGAAGGAGAGTCTAAATAAGGGGGCAGAGGAGGGGTGAAGGAAGAGGCAAAGGCAGCTGCAGCGACTGACAGACACTTCACAGGTTGAATGATGGAGAAGGAGATTGGGTGTGCGAGTTGAGTTGTCAAGGGACATGGGAGGTCAAGGTGGGAAGAGAGGAGAGAGTGGTCAGACCAGTAGAGAGGAGTAGTGAGAGTTTTGGAGAGAAGGTTATATGTTGAGATGAGAGCATCCAAGTTGAGTACAGCAGAGTAGGCTGGGCAAGAGGGAATGATAGTGAAGCAAAGAGTGTTGCAGAGGTCATGTAAGAGAACAGTAGCCACATCCAAAGAGACGAGATAGATGTTGAAGTCCCTAAGGAAGATACTTTTGGGGGAGGAGGCAAGAAAAGAGGAAGACAGGTCGGCCCATTCTGAGACAAAGAGGGAGAACGGTCCTGGGAGTGAATAGATGGTGGAAAGAGTAAGAGAGAAGGTAGGTGAGACAGTCTGCAGACAAGGCTTTCAAAGGATGGTAGGTTTGAGTGAGGATGATGGAGGCAGGAACCCACTCAGAGATGATAATTGCCACTCCACCACCAAGCCGGGAAGGCCTGGGATTGGACAGGATCTTGGAGCTCTCAGGGAGCCCTCAGGGAGAAGAGTGTCAAAAGCGGTGATGTAGCTGGCCTTGAACCACGTCTCAGTGAGAGCAAGGATGTCAAGGTCAAGGTCTTCAAGGAGGACACATGGTGCAAAGGAATGTTTGATAGCAGAGTCAGAATTGAGGGTAGCCATTGAAGCTGGTTGACCACTTTAAAAGCTTTGTGAGGGGGGCACAGGGCTGGGGGGCCACCACTGGGGGGTAGAGGGAGGATGAGGGAAGTATAGGTGGAAAGAGAGGGGGAAGAAGGAAGATGCCTGTCAAGAAGGAGTAGGTTGTGCTGAGAGAGCTGAGCTATGATAGGGCCAATATGATAGACATTAATGGTCCATTTGGAAGATGCAAAGTGCACGAAGAGCACCAATGGAGAGAAAAATAAGACATAATTTCCATCCGTGTTCACTGACATTGCATTGCAATGTTAATCAGGAGAACTAATTAGTTACAAGGGTTTCATTTAATAAGGGGAGTTAGTTAATCTGGGTTATTTGTATCAATGCAACCTTACACAGATGGAGATTCCCATACTTTAAATGTGCACCATGCACTTTGAATCTACTTTCTTTTTGCAAACATTCTGCTTTGCTATTGAAGGCCTAATTCACTGTTATAATGACTTAATGTGGCATTACACCTGCTCTACATAATTTACCATCTCCTTTCTGCATTTACAATAACCCCACTCAAAGTGCTGTCCTGTAATCCCACTTAACGGGCTGCTTTTATTGAAATCGCTGTCATCTGCACTCAATTTGTTGGTTGATTTTAACATTACCACCATAGATTCATACAGGCATTTGGTTATTGTGGTAAAATGGTGGTATATTTTATTGTGGTAATGCATTGGTGTCTTACCTATCTAGAGTGGTAATGCTCCCCTCAGAATATACCCTTATGCCTGTGTTTCATCCCTGGAACTCCCAAAGTAAAAGTTACCAGACTTATTACACTTATATTTGACAGTGCCACTGTTTCCTCTCAGCAACTTATCTACGATGCTGAGTAGCTCTCTCATAAAAATGTTTTCATTATGTGTGAGTCATCAGATACACATTCATCACACACTTTTAAACTTACTTACCATGAAAACCAAACTCGACTTCAGGGTTTACCACGTGTAGTAAAATTAATTACTACCTGCAGTAATCTGGGGCTCTTCCCCGTAACCTCCCAATCTCTGTGCCAGTGAGTTCATTTATGCACAGAAAATTCAACACAAACTGTTTAAGTTTTAGATTTTTTTTTATATACACTGTTATTGGGATCTATTCAGGAAACATGACATGCGGTATAAACTTGGGTACAAAAGAGAACATCCAAATTATTACATGGCACAGTTGCATTCATTAATAGACACCCTCGGTTTTTATCTCACCAAAGACCTTGTACTCCAATACACTTGGTAGCATACACAGTTTGATAAAGAAAAGGGAAGAAAAAAAAAATAACAGCAAAACAAACCCTTTTTCTGAATTTTCAAAGCTGTGTTCATTTCACATCAAGGAACATTACACATGAAAGAAACCTGCCGGTCCTGATTAACTATCAAAATGCATAACTCCAGGTATACACCTCACTTATGACTGATTTATATTCACATTTGAAGTTGGCGAGATTCCTGCGGTGCTATCTCTGGAACAGCCCTCCTTCCTGGGCCTGTCACTGATAAGAGATATATTGCGACTTCAGCACACCCGGGCAGCCAACAAGGAGAATACAACTTGGCTGCCAGGATCTCTGCTTCCCCAGTCTGCTGGCCTCAAACTCAGCCTGTCCTTATGACAGGAAGTTTCTGAACCTCTGCAAGGCACGTCTGACCCACACCCCTTGTCTCTCTTTTAAAGGCTTCCCCTGTCACTCAAAAGGACCTGCCTCTCTTCCTGACATGCCCACATCATCCAAGCTACTCAGTCATTTTCCCAACGCCTACTAAACTTTAAATGTATCATCTCACTTTCTGCTTCCTGCGAAAACAATGGCCTTTTAGTAGTGCATATTTCATATTCTGCAGCTCACCACACAAACGACTGTTATTCTGATCTGCCTGCACGTTTTAATTCCATTGCAGAAAAGCATGCCAAAACAATTTCTATTGTATTCCATCTGAACCAATTTTGCACTTCATGTTAAGGGTAGGAATTCAGTTTGTTAAATACGAGGTTAGGTTAGTAGGTTAATGTACATTAGTTATTGAATTTGGTGCAAACACAGTCAAATGGAACATCTTTCTGAAATGAACTAACTTTAACACGTGTTCACTGCAATGATGTGTAAATGCATTTCAGTCAGGTGCATGCGCTGGCCATTTCTGATGGTTGCATTTCCTACATGAGCCCCTTGCCACCATTTATTCAAAAACTCCTGCACTTTACTGCCCTCACCTATCCTACAGGTCCCTACAAGGATCCAATGAACGCCACGACATTAAATGGGTCAGGGAAAGCCAGGACAGAGCCCCAGCAGTCATACAAAACTGCTTTTGAGTGAGGACTGTGCAGGGGCTCCCCTCTAACTCCCCTAGTGAGTTCTTCAAAATATAATGTTATGCACAGTCTACCATTGCTACCATCATCTGTCTGATATGTGAAGGACACTTAGGTTTTCCATTCCATTTCAGTTTTGGGACCATGATGAAATGTATCTGAAGGAAGTGTGCTATTTTCACACTCTCAATGACTGCATTATACAGCTATTGATTGCAAGGGGTGGGCTACTGGGTACCCCTTCCCCTTTTCTTTCGTTCCTTTGGCTGATTTGCAGCCAGCAGTAGTCACATCAAGGTCTTACCTGGGTGATGGGAGGCATTAGTATAGAGTAAAATTCCCACATGCTGTCATATGGTGCTAATCACAATCACAGCAATGAGGACCCTGCTTTGTTTGCTAAAGGCCACATTGAATATGATTGTATTTTGCTTCAATAAAATAACAAAGGATCATCACAGTTAACGCCTTTTATACCTCTATGTGTTTAACAGGAATTAAGTGTGAGGAGCTCGCGCTCTTTTTTGCTCCAAGCTAAACCTCTGCACTGTGCATCTTGCTAACACACCTTCCAAGGCCTCTAATAAACAAAATAAGTTACATTGTACAGAGTTATAAAGTAGACTAATTGGCTGAAACTGAAAACCACAAGTTAATTTCGGTAACTGTAAATTGTGTGGTTTGTGGGAATGCA
Source organism: Ambystoma mexicanum (assembly GCF_040938575.1). NCBI lineage: Eukaryota > Metazoa > Chordata > Amphibia > Caudata > Ambystomatidae > Ambystoma > Ambystoma mexicanum. The sequence goes on along the minus strand of NC_090940.1, from coordinate 248,822,036 downwards.
CACCTACCACTATTTCGGCCATGCCAAACACATAGGCAATGCTCCTTGCAGGAGCCATTTACCTCTGATTTATCACCCCACTTAAAGCACTTTCAGCACCGCTGCAGAACATATAGCTGATGCCTAACTTCTTAAAACATGCCAATTTGATAGAGACTACGATCTGCTGCAATTCTGCATTGTCAAGCAGTCAATTTGCACTTGTACAATTAGCTGGGAACCCCCCCCACCAGTTAGTGTGCATTGTGAATGCATTTTTTGTGCTGCTGGTGTTATTGTCTCAGACCACAGGAGACACCTCAATGCATGCAGTTGAGGGAGCTTACTTTGCATGAAAATGGATTAGCATTTTAGTGCTAATACTCCAACGGGAGGAAACACCAGGCCCATCACTTGGAATACAGCACAACATATTCCTAGGATAATGAAGGTGTACGTGCTAACCAGCTAGAGGTATACAGAGGGAATGGGGAAAGGTAGGGGGCACTTTGACACCGAGAGTACTGGCTGAAACATTTCAAAAGACAACTTTTAGATGTTCATTCATCAATTTATTTGGCGTCGCCATCCCATGGAGCAACTCTCTATGTTCTAGTACCACACTTCCAAATTGAAAGTTGTATATCTATTAATGCGGCTCTTCCATTGGAACCACCCTTTGAGTCCAAGGAATGTGCTCTAGATATGGAGGCTCTGTCTCAATTCATTCGTCTCTACTAACCGGCAGAGCCATATTCCGAATCACAATGCTATGCTTCCAAATTGTAGATTATACCTTCATGTATTTGGCTGTAACAATCCGCGGAGCCAATTTTTGAGTCCTAGTACCTTGGTCCCAGTCTGGAGGTTCTGCCCAATTTATTTGATTTTATCCACCAGCCAGCTTAACCGCTGACCCAGTCTTAGTACTGCACTGACAAGCTACACATCTGACCTCAATGTATTTGTCCCTAGCAACTAGCAGAGTCATTCTCTGTTCAATACCACCAAGCTCAGATATTGGAGGTGTTTTCTCAATGTATTTGGCTCTACGAACCAGCAGACCAAATGTCTGTGTGTTTGGACTGTGCTCACAAACTGGAGGTTCTGCCTCAATTTATTTGGCTCTAGCAACCGATGGAGCCATTCTATGAGTCCCAGCACCACACTCACAAACTGGATGTCTTTTCTCAATGTATTTGGCTCCACAAACCTGTGGAGCAACACGTGACATTTTCTGCACATCATCCCTGTTTTTAATACCATTTTGCCTATTCACCTATAGAAATGTAGAATCGCATAAGACCTTGTGCTTCTCCAAGGTAATCACCATTAACTCGTAATCTGGCTAACACGGATTGATAGAGAACAGGCAATGCACACAGTTTGTGCCTGCATTCCTCATTACTCTGTCTCACGTACTCTGTCAAATGGATACACATCCTGAATTCTACAATGACCAAGAGGGGAATGTGCTGATTGTTGTGGAAAATTGGCCCTGCTTGTCGATGTTGCCACTGGGTTAGGCTCTGCTGGAACAGACATGGGGGGTCATGAGTATGGTCTGGCCAGTCCAGAATCAGGTGGGAGGAGAGTCACTTGCTAAAGTGTGAATGGCAGCTGCTACAGTTTCGTCTTGCACTCCCCTGTGGGCACCATTACTACTACAGTAAGGTGCTGCAATAGCTGTGTCTGTGGTATGGTATGTCCATTCCTTAAACACATAATTGGGCAACATCCTAATGTGCTTGCATGTAAGGGAGGTGCGCAAAACACTCCTACTTGTAGTAAACTGTTCAACTGTCTTCTGGCATGTTGCATTTTACAAAGCGTGCCTCCCCTCTACAGTCACACTCCCCAGCAAGCTAAAGTAGCCGAACACCCATGTCCAAATGGGTTGTACTATTGGTATTCCTGCTTAACTTTGCACAGAAACCATTTTACAAATTTACGTTGTCTACTATCACTCGACCAGAAATGTAATTTGTCATGCATATACGTCTTCATGCATTTACTTTTAATTCAGTTTCACATTGTGAAATCATGGTTAGCTTAAGGTTAGGGTCGGGCCAATCGGTGGCAGGGGGGAAGAATATGGGGTCGAAAAGAATGGGGTTGCATGGTGATTCCCCCTGTAATGATAAAGGGAATACTAAGAGAATTGAAAGAAACATAGCAAGGAGGATGCAGGCAAGGTAAAGACATGCATCTGTGGGTTGGGATTCTTTATAGCATGACAATGAAATATTTGAGAAAGCATGAGCCAACCAATGCCTCTGCATAGACAAACAAAGAGTCTGTGGCCCCAGTTACATCCTCCTTAACTAGCTGCTGGTGGACCTTCTGGCTCCTCCACATGGCACACTCTGGTCTCTATTCTCAAGACAGTGGAAAACCACAGTTGGGGATTGGTAAACCTCTTACTCCGTGGAGTGAAGTCTAATATCTACAAAAAGAAGTTTAAGGTTATTTCTTAAAAAAGGGAAGAAAGTGCCACCACTTACATGGGTATCCTGTCTCACAGATAAATTTTTAGGCAAAAATAGATATAAATTTTATTAGTCGTACAAAATTCATTTTAAAAATAGAAAATTCATCATAAAAAATGATCATATCACATGGAACAAACAATCAATTCTAAAACCACACAAATAATTCAGCTTCAATCGGTTCTAGTCTCAAATTTGATCTTTTGGTCAACCCGTATGACCCAATCACACTGAGTCCCCTCGCCTCGAAATCAACTTTTGGCTAATTCAGTTCTTAGTTTCCCAAAAACCCTTCCCTTTTTTAAGAAATAACCTTAAACTTCTTTTTGTAGATATTACACTCTGGTCTCCTGCAGGACCACCATCACTACCTTCTTTTCTCCGCGTTGCCCTTCATTCTTCACCCCTCTTCATCTACCTGTCATTGCTACCCCTGGACTACTACAACCCTCCCACCAACTCCAAAACCAAGTAACTCACCCATACTCTACAGATTCTCTTCAAGTGGCCTAGGGTCTACCACAACCTTTGCCAGATCGGTAGCCAGATCCTCCTCCACATGATCTGCATGCCGATCTTTCCCACCCTCTCTCCTCCTTGATCACTGTCTTCCCTGCCCCAAATATTGTATACACCACCTCGCTGCAACTGGATGACTACCTCGAACTCTGACATGGATGCTAAGGAGTGCTGCAGTTCCTCATCCTCTCCCCTGAGTGCTACCTCCAGATAAAAAATAAACGTGTTGCCAAAGCGCCCAATGTGCAAAACACAAATGCGCTCAAGTGACCTATTGCGCCTAAGGTGTCAATATGTGAAACACAAAACAAGTGACAAAAACAAAGTAAGTGATGAAAAATGGAAAAGATTTGAGAGCACATAACATACAGAATCAGACAAAAGGGGATACAACAGAGATCAATAAATACCAAAAACACCACTAACAACCAAACCATTAAAAACAACCCTGAACTCACTTACATTTACCAAAATCACTCCAAAACCACCAATGAGTGTGTCTGATGTAACCTCTTTTAATCTGAAAGCTAAACAGAACCACAATGGATGCAGTACGCTAGCTCTGTCTATTCGATATGCTGGCTATGGGTGTCTGATTGGTGCTGGTGAAACTCCCTTCTTGATATGTCAGCCTTGCAATTGGACAGTGGGCTTGAACCCCACCTTGAGATCCAAAGCAGAGTTGATGCTTGGGAAATCTCACACGAACCCCACAGTGCATGTCGAACCAACGCAGAGAAGCTTGAATTTCTTGAGGGAACATTTTCCGAAGTTATATAACCTCATATTGGGTGACCAAACTCAAACAACAACACTGTGCTTTTTACACGGCATTTTAGTCAAAAGCACTTTACAGTAAAGTTTTTTTTTTTTCTAAAATAGTATCACCCTAATAGAATGAATCCTGAATGTATCTTGAATTAAGCATGGCTCTGTCTGACCTCCATGGATTCAAACCTGCAAAAAAGTGCTCAAACATCTGAATGATCATACCAAGTGATGACAACTTGACCTTAGCTCTATGCCTATGTGTTGAATTTCTTCGAGAAGAAGCAGCGTGCAGACACAATACATGCAGCCGGAATATACAAATGCATTGCTTTGCTTTGAACGAGCGCTTCTGCAATGAGGATATAGATGTGGCGGCCTTTGATGTATGCTCTAGGTAGTAATCTCACACAACATGAAATGCTTACTCCATGTCCTGAAGCAGTCTGCTGATAAATAGACTCAGACAGAATATTAGATTCATTAATAGCTGTAAGCCATAAACTTTGAAGCTGTCTCTCACCATACCGTACATTGCTCTCTCCAGGAATCTGAATTGCCTAACAGTGCCGCTGCTCCAACATATCTTATCGGACAGGGACATATAGGATATTTTGGGAAATTAACCATCAAAGTAAAACACTTCTCTTGGTCTATTTCAGGACATATACAATGATATTCTATAGGTGTACATATAGAGCATGCTAACAGAGATGTAATAAATATGTGCACCCACTATTGGACAATGTGGTCACTGGGCTACCCACAGGGCAGTCTCAGTGGCTACAATGGGTGCTTTGGTGGGGCTTGGGTCATGGCTGAAGGTCATCCTTCAGACAGTGGCCCTCATTACGACCCTGGCGGAGAGGGTTTTACGCCGGCGTAGTGCATGGCGTACCTCTCCGCCTGACTACGACTTCCCGTAGCGCCATGGTGATTTTTACACCTGCTTTTTGCAGGCGGAGAAATCCATGGCGCTACGGGACTTGTTAATTACGCCACCGTAATCTACGGTGGCGTAATTAACGCCTTCCCCACTCCCATTATACCCTATGGGGCAAAAATGGGAATGGGGAAGGGTAAATGGGGATTGGGGACTTACCGCTCCGCCAAGGTCGGCATGGGGCGGTGAGTCCGCCAACCACCATGGCGGAGTTGGCAGCTTAGTGCCATGGACCATGGTGCAAATTGCACCATGGTCCTCCGCCAGGGTCGTAATGAGGGCCAGTGTCCCCAGTGGTCACTGGTGGACTGGCCTATAAGGAACTATGAAGATTTCCCGATAGGCCTCTGCACCCCGGGCCTCTTTTGTGTGCTAGTTCCACATTTTCCCATAGGAAAAGGGTTGGGCTTGCTGAAAATGTGCAATATGGAGCCACTTTGAAAAATATGTCCAGGCCTCTTTTGATTACCAGACCACCCCTGCCAGTGGTCCACGGACCCACTATGGGAGTAAGGTTGGCACTAGGCCTAGGTACGAGGCAGGCCTGGTGGCTCCTTTGTGTGCCTTGGCAGGGCATGGGGCATGTCTGCAGGAGTCCACTGGAGCCATTACAGTTTTGATGACAGATTATATTACAAGGATACCATGTGAAACAACAATTCAGAGTAAAAGATAAGTATGCTCTAGAGCTCTCGATTCCAGTGATACAATCTATGACACAATAAGTGGCACCATGCATAATGTCATCTGCGGATGAATGCATGTTTATTGTTGTACAGTGTGAGGTTACATTTGCTTCTAATGGGCAACAACGCCATCGACAATCCTTGCCATAAAGGGAGAGCCGCTGCCCTGACACCGACATCTTTAAAGAGGGGGACATGTCCATAAAGATAAATGGCTGCTTTGACCTGGCGCTATTGCAAAGTTAAACACATGCTGCACGGGAAATAGTACAAAAGCTGAGAACGCCCAAGTCATATTTTAGTAATAACTGAGCAATTTTCCAGTAATGTTTCAGCCTCTGCATGTAATAAATTGTGATGTGGGACAGAAACCAGCCAGGACCTGGTTTCAGTGGCAGATTTACAGTAGACGCACGTGGTTCAGTGCAATGGGGTGTTACTGGCAGGAGGGGGCACGATGCACACCTTGAGATAGAATGGCTTGATTTTGTGATATACGACATTTATGTACCGATAGTTTGGATCAAAAATGATTAAACATGTAGGTCGTCTTCATGCAAATGTGCTGCTTGTTGGAGTTTTTACACACTCAGCAACCTGAACTAATCGATCAAGAGATACAGGGGCAGATTCTCAAAACGTGTATTGGCGCAAGTCATAAAATGGCCTCACGCACCCCTTGACACGTGCCAATAAAACCCGGGCCCTAAAGGCAACATACTTGAGTGTGCACACCATGGCTGCACACATTCAAATACCTCCTTTCCTCCCCTTTGCACATTTGCACAAGTAAGCGGGCATTACTGCACATTTTAAAGCACATCCCAAATGCACAAACGGAAGGCATATTAAAATGCATACAAAACTGAGGCATCCTCCAGCACCTGAGCAGGCGCAAGGGCATGCCTTTTGTATAGCCGGGAAATTCTGGAGAATATCATTCATTGCTCTGCAGGAGCAATAATCCAAAAAAGTGATGGATGGAAGTTTTTGAATAAACACGTACCCAGTGGTGATTGTTCTGTGTAACCCTCCACACCACTGTTTTTTAGCCTATCTGCTCCATTGCCGGATGGGACCAGCCATATGCAAAGTAGCCTGGTACTTCCACCATTGGGAGCAGTCCAGCCGGAACCGCTAGGCCAGGTCCCATCTATACAAATACTACTAGCGCCTCATGTTTAGCCCAAAAATGCAAATCACTGAATATAAGCGCTTAAGTAGAGTGTTGTGAGTCCTTTAATGGCGCAAATTATACACAAGAACACCATTGAAACATTTTTTTCGCAAGGATTAGTGACCTAAATTGGATTAAAAATATTTGTATTTATTCCCTCCTATTTCAACGCGGTCTACACAACCAAAACGTGTTTCAAAATTCCGTCTTTCTCAAAGTTAAAGTTCTCATTTGGTAATACCATGAGAGGTATCCTGTGAAATGGTCATCTTGAGGTGTGCCTGCAGTTTCGTCTCATGTCTTTTTTCTGTCCCTTCACTTGTAGACTGAATGGAAATGCAGGCCGACCGCCGTATGGGATCCCTGACAGGCACCACACTCTACATAGATTACTATTAACATTGGTCCTGATATGCATCTTTCACAACGGCCTTAAGATCGAGGAACTACAATTGTTTTCAATTGTGTTCTTATGTATAACTCACTCCATTAAGGGACTCACGAACCCCTACTTACGACATTATATTTGGAGCGTTGTACTTTTTGGTCTAGGCACTAGTAGTATTTTATGTACTTCAACTGGATAGAACAGCACATTCACAAAGGAGACCCTGGCATTACATGAATCCCATGTACCTTTTAAAAATATGCTGGTTGGCTTTCTTGCAAGCTTAAATGTCTGACCCTTATGGGGAGATGAATGTAATCCCCATCCTACTATGTCAGCGGAGGGAGCCTGTAGGGACTGCGTTGATCTGGCCACTACCTGATGTCTCCCCCAGAGGATAGGTAAGGGTGGGATCCTGTTCCTGCAGGCTTTCTAACCCAACCCGCAGGGTGTTACAGACCACACCCATGAGGTCATGTAGAAACTCCACCAATGAATCCAAGAAAGTTCCTGGTGAAAAGTACTTATATATATTTGGGTGACAAAGGTGAGAATCTAAAATCTGGGGATTATCTGGTACAGTTTTTGCTACACGTTTGCCGCAGTCAAGCTCTGCGGAGCAGAAGGCAAACCAGGTCCTAACACTCAAACATGTTGCAACGGGAGAAAAGAAGTTCCTAAACTCACCAAGTAAATAAATGAACCATGAATAGCAAGACAAATAGAGCAGGTCTGTTAGAATCCATGCAAAAACCGCGAATCAAAACCCTCCAAGGTTGAGCCTGCCCTGTGTACACCTGCCCTCATAGATTAGCAAAGCCCAGAAAGGAACAAAGAGCACCATTTTTTATACAAGATCAAACTTTCTTTAGATTGACTGACCAATCTAGCTAGATTGGCAGTCCCATTGACACACCTGTGATACAATGTATCTGTGATACATGCGGGTAGCAGCCATTTAATATGCTGTTGTCATTCAACTGCTAAGTGGCTCTATGTAACACAAGGGGGTAGAATAACCCACACATCCATGTGCTGGCTCTGGTCACAAATGCACTGTGAAGAAGATTGGCCCTCCTTTCTAGCATGTAGGCTTTCGCACGTCCATTGCTCTTTGTAACATCAGTTACTGCAGAGATAAATGCCTTGCTGTATTGAGAACAGGGTTTGAGACTGGTGTGAACCCCACCAATCGTACAAATGCTCCCTCAACTGTGTGACTGCTCAACCAATTGGGTCTGAGGTTTGATCTGCTCCACCAGGGCTTATTATTTTTGTAATATTTGTTTTGGTATACATCGTTAATAGTCTAGATATAATTACATGTTGTTCTGGAATACAGTATAGTGTAATGCCATTCCTGTACTGTTGATGGGACAAAACTAGGACATACTGTAAAATCCCCTGCGGACGCTCAGCAAGACAGTCATGCAGCTAGTGGACAAATGATAGTTGTTAAGGATTTCAATCAGGCACACACCCAGGTCTCGCCTAGCATGTAGTGCGCAATGAAACCCTTATTTATTTGTATCTATGAGTTCAATATTCTGAATGATATACCACTCATACACACCCTTCTCAAAATACCCATTAGGTCACACTGGATCAGGAATCAGGCTAGTCTGTAAAGGCACATATTTATTTATTTAATATTCAAATCGCACATACATTTTAATATACATATATATATATATATATATATTACATGGCCACGTTAGTGGCCATATAGTTATGGTTAAGTTGCTGTTTCCATAGGAAGAGCAATTTTGGGTGGCTTATAACTTCGCTCCCCCTGGACGAATCCTCACCAAACTTTGCAAAAAAAGTACATGGCCCACTCTTTTTGCAAAGTTTGATGAGGTTTGGTCCAGGGGGGGCAAAGTTATAGGGGGGGTCCCAAAATTTCTTTTTTTCCCATAGACATAATGGGAAAAAAATTTGCTCCCACCTACAGCCCAAACCGCTGGACGGATTTACACCAAATTTGCGGCAGGAGCAGCGGGTTGGTCCCGAAACCGTGCTTTTTTATTTGGTGTAAATCCGTCCAGTAGTTTCTTTTTAAATGACCAAAATGTAAAGCAAAAAAATTAGTGATATCTATGTCCGGTCCGCGGATTCACTTCCCTGTCCGGTCCGCGGATTGGCCTCTGATTGGCTGTGCTGTCCGTGGACTGGCCTCTGATTGGCAAAAGTCCGCGAACATCGGGACGCGTCCGCTGATTGGATGGTGAGAAAACGTGAAATGCGTCTGTTTTCTTGAAACGGCCGCCATCTTGGATTCGCGGTGAATTTTTTTTTAAAAAAAAACAGCATTTCACTTTTCAAACTCAACAAACAATCTCTGGGGAGGTCGGGGGGTGAGGATGGGATGGGATATGGCCATAAGAAGCCAAAAAACGGGCTGTTTCACCCCCGAAAGTACGCAAACACTGCAGATGTCCTGGGACAGTCCTGTGGTGTTCGCAAACACTGCAGATTCCCTGAGACAGTCCTCTGGTGTTTGCGAGCACCCCAGATGTCCTAGGGCAGTCCTGTGGTGGTCGCGGACACCTTAGATGTCCTAGGACATCTGTACCTATTTCTGCATTACAGGGTTGGGGAAAAGCTTTGCGCCACTCAGTGAAACTGCATGTAATTTTGTAATTTTATTCTAGGACTAATCCTGATTGGTTTTGCAAAGTTTTGTGGGATTCTGTCAAGATGGGGCAAAATTAGAGGGGGGGGTCCCAAAATATTGTAAAGGCATATAAATGTGGTGTCATTTGACGAATCTGCACAACATTTGGCAAAACGATGTTGTATCTAGATATAAATTGTTTTCTAAAGTTTGGTGGGATTTTCTCAAGAGGGGCAAATTAGAGGGGGGTCTCAACATTTTTAGATGGCTTATAACTTTGTTGCTATTTGACAAATGTGGACAAAAGTATTGAGAAAGATTATAGACCCAACCTTCAATGTTTGTGTAAAGACTGAATGGATTTTGTCATGTTATATGACTATTGTATATACGTATATTTTGACACTTTTTTAAAAAATAAAACATGGCCGGGTTTAGAGAAAACTCATGAGGAGCATTGGCAAGGACATTAAAGCATGGTTTTGCAAATGTGGCCGTGTTTTATTTTTTGACAAGTGTAATAATGTTGGTACAAAAAATAGTCATATACCTTTGGTGACTGAGGTATAGCCTGTGGCCGTGGGCAGTTGCCATATTGTCTGGGTCATGGCATAAGGTCATGACGTGGATATCTGGCTACTGGCCATGACCACTAGGGATGAAAAATTGTGTTAAAGTGGCTATGTCTACCTGGGACCGGCTATGTGGTAAAGTTATTCGAAGGTAGGATAGGTTTGAAAGGGAAAAAAAGTGCTTGTGGTAATATGTTCATAGGGTTTTGCAGGCTGCCATGGCAAGGGAAGAGGGGCTGTGTACGAAGCCCCGCCTTCTCTTTCCATGTTGGCTGTCTTGGAAAAGGATTTTCCTTCCTACAGCGCGACGCCGAAGGCGACCCGCTGTAGGAAGAATAATCCTTCCATCTTACAGCCTGCGGCGTCCCGCTATAGGAAGAAAAATCTATGTTTTAGCACCCTGGGTTCCTGCTTTGGGAACCAGGGGTGCTAAAACCTTTATCCCCCATTTCAGTGGCTGCAATGGACGATAATGGTCTGTAGCCCTCCTTATTTATTTATTTATAATGCACCAATGCCCGCAGACATCAGGCTGTGTGGTTACAGTATTTGTTAAAGAAGATGAGATGGAGGAAGTTCTCTTTTTTAACTGTGAAAGGTGGTTCCTAAAGGAACCTTCATTTTATTGTTTTTGGATGGGAAATGAGGGAAGAGGCACCAAACACTAATATGGAGGGGCAGGTGGATAAGGGAAAATGTTGCGCGTGTGTTATTTCTAAGGTAGGGGGCAGTGTTTCTCATGCTCCTTGATTACAGCAGTGGTGGTGTCTCTTGGGGAGGAGGGATGGCATTAGCTGATTCCATTTTAAGAGAAATAGTAGTTTTGCTAAATGTATGTTCTGTGTACTAGATTGTTAATGGATGAGTAGGAATAGGTGTTGGAGATGTGCAAGGGAAATTTTTAAGTTGAAAGTTCCTAGATCAGTAGAAAATGCAGTTCCGAACTGTCCGCGAAGGACAGACCTTATTGTGAAGTGCGGACGCGTTCTTGGACACGTCATCATGCCGCGTGCTAGCGTATGATCATGTGGCACTGTCCGGAAGGTCCGCAATGAAGTCAGATGTTCGTAGACATCTACGGATGCAAAACTAGTTGAAATAGTTGAAGAAAGTTTATAGAAGTGTTAAAAATTACTCTAGAAGGTGGGAAATGGCAGAGTTTTAAGGTGACACTTAGTAATTTGGACACAAATATGGTTATATTTGGTAAGTATGATATTAGTAAGTTGTAGGAAAATAACATGCACTATTAAAAACCTATGACATTCAATGAAACAACTTTGTTAAGGGGACGTTATGGTTAAGTTGCACTAATAAAAACCTATGAAATTCAAAGAAAAAACTTCTTTGTTAAAGGGACGTTATGGTTAAATTGCGCTACTAAAAACCTATGAAATTCAGTGAAAAAACATTGTTAAAGGGACGTTATGGTTCCAAGTAAAACCAAAAAACCCCTGAAATTCGCCAGTTATGGTAAGCTAAGCAACCATATCTCGCGCCACAACGGTGCACTGCACTATGCCTATGTTACTACATATGTACCTTAGTATATTGGAAAAAAACGTAACTTAACATAATACAATGCTATTTGGATTAATTCATTGCTTAATGCATTACGTACCTCATGATATTTATTCCAATGATCCTTGACACTACTTTTATTAACATTACAATAAGAATCCCACATACAGACTTTTCATGAAAGGTAAATGCACATGTGATGTAATCAGTGATGTCATCAATGACATTTATGATGTCATCTTTGATGTCCTGGGTGTTAGTCTTAGCAGTGCACCGTGGTGGCACAAATTATGGTTGCTTAGCTTACCATGACTGTTGAATTTCAGGGGTTTTTCGGTTTTACTGGGAACCATAACATCCCTTTAACAAAGTTTTTTCACTGAATATATATATATATATATATGGCAGCAATCACCTAGCGGTGACTATACAATTCAAAATAAGTAAAGCAATTGAATTCACTTATAGTAATGTGGAACAGAAAACACAGGAAAAAGAACAGTTTCGGTTGGTGAACAGATACCGTTTAGGTTAATATTTCCCCCTGCAAAAGTACTTTAAGGCACAAATGAGCAGTCCTACACAGATGTCAGTAATCAGCAGGTATTCAGGAATGAAAGATAATGTCTAGAGTTGAATGCAATCTTCCCTCCCCAAACAAGAGAGAAAACCATTTTTGGAACTTGACACTTTTGAAATGAGAGGTGAAAATGGCTTTGTAAAGTATTGCAAAATGTTCAAAAATTCTTAAATGGATAAAAATTCTTAGGAAAGCAACACTAAACAGGTCCTAACATACATGAGCTACAATATAAATATCAGCACACACTTTACATCAGTAGGGGATTTGAAGAACACTTTGAATGGGAAAAAAACACGTGTAAACTTTGGAAAACTGCAAATTCGCAGCACAATTTCACTATGCAATATTGGAGAAAAACTAATATACTGTTCCGCGATGCGGTCTTTGGTTGTGGATCTAGATACTGGTCTTAGGTATCAGTGAGAGTTGAAATTAGGTTTCTATCTATAAAATTGAAGAAGTTATAGAAGTTTTAGTAAGAGGCGTTATTGCAAAATATGCGCGAAAAACAGAAATTCGGTTTTAAAAATGACAGATTGGTTTCATTACACTATATTGATGACTATGAAAAAGGGAATGCCACGCATTAATCGGTTACTCACGCCCGCTCGTAACTCTTCACGTGTGATACTCTAGTTTCTGTTTTGTATAGGAATTACTTTACTTAATCCAAATCACTAATGGGTTATGGCTTAATGAAACAGATGGGAAAAATCAGTGCAAGAATGGTTCGGACAATATTAGGGTTCTGAAGTTAAAGATGGGATAGGTTTGGATTGGGATAAGACAAGGCAAATATACTATGGGTCACTATTATTCCTGTTGATACTTACAGTCCACTGTAATTAAGATTGGACCGTCAGGTTCTGGTCATTGGATCAGGTCACGTCTACCAGAAGCAGGGCACTTCTGGAGGGATTGGATCAGTGTCGCGGTTCTGGTCAATTTTGGACTTCATCTCATACTGCATTTGGATGGGCCCTTCTGGTCACTGGACGCAGGATGCGAGTTTCCGCAGGCAAGCCTTTATGGTAGCAAGCCAAACTGGATCCGTATTAAATCCCTTCAAGTTTGTGTTGTTTGAAATTGGGTCTAGCTAGAAAGAGTTCACCAATGCTAAAGTGTGGATTCTGCAAATAAATCTGGAGTCAGCTGCAAGGTGAAGAGTGCTGGACAAGATGAAGAATTCAGGAACAAGACGCTGTCCCGAAATCTGGATGTGTTCTGGAAGCAGTGTGTCCTATGTGTTGTGAAGTTCCTATATTTATACTGTCAACTGACATCACCCAGTTTATGGTGTGGGCAGAATTTCAAAAACACCCCCCGATGGCTGTGAGTGGGCACTTGCCTTGTTTTGATTGGCGGTCTGAACAGAGCTGTCATCTTTATGATGGAATTTAGGAACTCCCACATTGATTTTGACTAAAACTTTTTGCAATTTCTTCAGGAACAGAAACACCCTTAAACTGGGTTTGACATCTAATTTTCTTATGCAGCTGTCAGTCAGTGAGGCCTGGATTCCTCTGACTGCCTGGAGAATCTATGATTTCAGCACACTTTTCCGTTCAATAATCAACTGGGAAAATGACCGAATTTAGCGTCAAAACAGCACTTTGAAGGTTGCCATTGATTGGGAAGCTGTATTTAAAGGCATTTTCTGATTTTAGCCCACTTTTGTGGCCTTGATTCATGTGACAGGTAACAGCACCCACTGGCATTCTCCTGCAGGGAGTTCTTATTTTGATATCAACGTTGCCTGTGTGCGGCAAGGTGGTGCAGCCTTCTTGTGATTTATGAATCCTGCACAGTTTTTCAGATTTGGCGCACACAGGGGTTAGCACCTCTATTTTTGGCAGTTTCTTTCCCCCATTGGTAAAGGGATGTAGTAGGGCACATTGGCATGGGTTGTAATATCCCACATAGTCAGAGAGTGAGAGGGTTGGCATCATATGCTTTAGGGCAGTGCTACAGTAGCTGCTCGCATGACTACAATTTTTGTTTACCATTACAAAGTAGACTACATGTTTCAGAATGCATGGGGAATAGTGGCATGCACTATGCACAACACAACCACCGTGTGCTTGTGAAGACATGCCTTGATGTTCTCAGACACAATTCACACTTCTCAATGAATCACCTATTTCCCACAACACCAGCTTCTTCAAAACAGTGTTCAGATAAAAATGGCCTCTGCTCTCCCACTCGTTTGCAGCATACTGTTTTCCTAGTGCATAGGTTTCCAGTCTGCAGCCAATCTGGGATGATCAAGAGCACTGGTGACACAACACTGCAATATCATCCTTGGTGGATGTGGCATATCATTAGAGAATATGCTCTACTTAACATGCTAAACTGTGGCCACAGACCTTCATAACTTCATTGTCATTTCATATTTAAGAGACACATTGGCACCTACTGTACTTTTTCTTTCATCACTGCTTTGACTCCAGGCCATGTTCTTCGATAAACTCTACAGAATACTACCTGATGGCTATAGTATGTAAAAAGCAGGTGTGTCTAGATTTAACTCTGAAAAAGGTTTTTCCCCTCTTAATATTGTTACAACTTCTTCAGGGCCATGTTACAATCCCGTGTTTGACAGGGCTGTGATTCTGACTCAAATGAGGGCTGATTTTGGTTTCTTGGGGCTTAAACTAAGCAATTTGGCCTGTAAGGTGGAAAGTGTGCAAGCCTGGGTGGGGAAGTATAGTGTGTCCTGAGATAGAACACAGAATTGGGGCTTTTGAGGGCAGTTCTACTATGAGGTGCATACAGCTCAAAAAACGTATTTGGAAACATGAAAGGTGGAATGGCAAGAAAAGAAGATTTGGAGGAATATTCAAGACACAAGAACGTTCATATTCTGGGATCACCAAAAGTGGTTAATTGCAGACACATGGATACATTTACTGAATATTTTTTTGAAAATGGTGTTTTAAGGCCCCCATTCTCTGCATACATCATGGATTTAAGAGTGCGCAGGTCTCTGGCCACTCCTCTGAAGCCTGGTCAGCCTATGCGTCCCTTCATCACATTATTCCTATATAGCAGTGATGGCAACTTGGTGCTACGCAGATTCCATTCATTTGGAGACCTTCATTTTGAGAACTCTCAAACCTCTTTTTATCCAGACTGCATATTTCAGTCCAGTCCGTTCGATGCAATTTTCTTGGAGAGATAATAATATTGTTGGTCCAGAGTCTTGAAAATTCCATAGGCCTCATTACTAGTCTGGCAGCTCGGAAATAAGGGTGCCGGTAGCAACGTACCGGCACCCTTTCTGGACTGCCAGACTATGAGTATGCAACGGTGCCAGTGCTTCTGTGTCCCCATAGGGACTTGCACTTCCCGCTGCCTGATATACCTTTTGAATGCAAACCCATGGGTGTTTATAATGATAAAATTTCATTTTTTCTACTCCAGATGAAATGGTCTCATTTTTAGAAAAATCTCCCTCCTATTTCCCGGTGCTCTTGAAAGACTGGTTGCTCTAAAGTTGCTCTAAAGTCACTACAGCTGCTTCTCTCTCCTAAATCTCCAGGTCAGGCAGGATTTATTTTCTTAATCTGGTCATAGTAGTTATGCTTCATCCATAGGCAGTTCCAAATGACCCCAATGTTCTTCCATTTGCTGTATTAAGGAAGGGTGAAGAGGCTTTTTTATATGTTACAATATTGATGGAATTATACAAAATACTGTGATTGACACCTCTATAAGTTTGATTCACACCTAATTGTAAACCGGTTGCATTGGTTTTCATTTGTTTAGAGAGACATGTTGTTAATGCCTCACAGAAGTTTTTTGGGGATGCTTGATCTGTCAATTTCGAATGTTTTGCAAGTACTCTAGGTCTGATCTGCTCGTTCAGAGAGTCTCGGCATTCCAGGTCCTTGTTTGTCATCCACCTGGTGATGGTCATTGAATATTCAGCTTTGGTTTTGCTGATTTTGTCATGAGACTGGGAAGGGTCTTCACTTCAATTCGGGGAAAAGCAGTGTTGAGAGGCAGATGAATACGTCATCCATATCTTTGGCCCCGGCGCCGCTCCAATACCGCACAGGTGAGAAATGCTACTCACTAAGGCAACCGTACCACCTTTATTCCAGGCAGGTACAACAGGACATAGAGACATCTAGACTGAAGATGGCAAAAGCAGTCTAACTAATGTTGCAACATCAGCAAGCGCATACATTAGAGATGAAGCAGATATGCACTCCACATGAAGAACATGTACACTAGGTCAAATATGCATTTATACATGCAAAATATGAACATAGCATCCACAAGGCATGAAAAACACTAACAGAACCAATGTATACGCTGAATGCACCATGAATGACATGCGAGTATAGCTCACTAATATAGAACTCACTGCAATTGGGGAGCCATCTTCTTAAAAATGGAAGCCACTACATGCTTTTAAATAGATATAGACCTCAAGACTTTGAAAGAACTCAAAAGGCTGAATCCACAGAAATGCAGAGCTGTGCATAGCTCAGATGGTACCTGGCAATTAAATCTAAGGTTGGAACGAGACAGTGAGTATGGGAATGGCGGAACAAGTGCACAAGATAGCAATTCCCAAGACACAAGCGGGATACTCCCAGATTAATTAAAAGTTCATGAGAATACAACCAGTCTTTGCTAACCTGGTGTAGGAAAATAGCAAGCCAATAAACTCCATGAAAAATAGCTCGAGAGTGTCCCTCCTGGAAACAGAAAATATGACACACACGTTAGTATTAGCTAAAATCCCAATAAATAGGAGCTAACTTTATTTCATTTACAGTTATCTAACACGTGATAAATGCTTGAAGAACACTGGCTATTCTTTAGGAGCCTGCATGGATAGGACACCTGCAATACTCCCTAACAGCGCACTCATAAACAAGATGCTGAGCAAAGCCTAGTGAGAGGGTCTGGTCTCAAGTGTCCATGGTTATTTAGTAAGATGCCAACCTATCAAAACCTGTAGTGTTCTCTCACCCATCGAATCACGTGCCAACCAAACCTGTAACATAGAGATGATGTGTTTTTACCTTTATGGAAATAATGGTGGTATCAGGTGTATCCATCAGATATGTCCAACCCAATCAAATGTTTAACCCCTATATGATCTATATGTAGCTATACCCTTTAACCAATCCCCAATCCACATAGGTTTTTATAACTCTGATTATATTATGATGTCAATTCTGATGCGGTTGGTGTACTTAAATCATTGCTTTGCATTATCTCTCCGATAGACGCAAGATTTTAATGCTTGCATGCTGTCCCTGCTTTATTTGGACGATATTAAAGCTGGGTTTTGCATTGCACTTTGTCTATTTCATCATTGGTTCATGTTCAGATTGACTCCAGTTCCTCTGGCATAGTTGGGAGTTTTTGGCCTGCCTTAACAGAAGTGTAGGTGAGGGTTTAGGTTGGTGGTTAATGCTAAAGAAAATAAATATGTTTCATATTGCTGAAGTGCTTTATTTATACATCACTCTGCACATTTAATATCTTAGAATTTCTCTATGGCAAATTTGGAAAGAGACATGAAATCAAGAATAATGTACCCGATTGCACTGGTCTGCTGGACTGTCCTTGGATTAAACATTCATGCTAGGGTCATAGAAGAATGGCCTCTAAAGAATAAGGGCAAATTTGGTGTTTCTTCAGGAAACATATCTATACAGTCTAACAAATTAGTAATTTGCCAAGTGTTTGGGAAAGAGTCGGTTGCATGCCTCATATTCCTCTTTTCCCATTGACGTGCCTATCCTGATTCACACATCACTGGCCATTCTCCCAGAGATGCTTGATATAGATATGCAGTGCAGATATATTATTGTGTCCAGCACCATTCATAATATGCAGATTACGTTAATAAACATATGTGCTGTGAATCATGATGAACCAGCCTTCTTTCAAATAATTAACAAAAGTAATAGCTGTTTTGACTCCACAGCATCTGGTTGAGATATTTTAATACTATCCTCAATATATCCCTAGAACGGGCATTGCTTTCTCCTCATGGACTGTTGCATGCCTACTGCAAAATTGTTCAATCAGTATTCTATCTCCAATATGTGGATGTATGGTGAGTACTGCATCAAGATTCTCGTGAGTAACCTTTTAGCTCTTCTATCCACAGCATGTATTCCATTAATGACTTTGCTCTTCTCTTTTCTATGCTACTGCCTGTGATAAAGGAATGTGCAATATTGCTTCGTACTTTGCAGATCACTATCCAATAAATAGGTCTACATAATCCAGATGAAGGCATCAGCACCCTCCATGACATTTCACGTTGCTTCCCTTCCCTGATGTTGCCTACGTTAAAGTTATCTAGGAACAAATAGTTTCCTTTCTCAAACATAATCTGTGGTCCGTTGCTCCTGTTTCCATACTGCGGGAGACCTTTTCTCAAATGGGACTGTACATGTATTGTATTGTATTCTAGCTGTAATTGATAAAGCGCCTTTTACCATTATTATAGTCTCAATGAACTGGTGGTGGGAACACACTCGGAAACCGAAGTCCAGAGTGTTGGAAGTCAGGGAGAAAGCTTCGAACATATTTGTGCATTTTGCCAAATAAAGCTTAGTAGGGCTGGCCAGGCCCAGTGAAGAGCAACCTATGTGGTCAGGTATGTGGATGGGTGCTGAGAGGAGTCAGGAGATGGTGTGAGTGCTAGACACTCACTATGTGTTCAGTGAACCCATATTTGTCACAGGTTTTGACTGCATAGCAATGTCAGAGGTGTTGAGCTGTAGTCTGGAGTAAGGAGGCAGAGGATTATATGACCAGCATGACCACATTTGTCATAGTCTTTGTTGTATTCTGATGTGTGTGGATAGCCACTCCTGCAATCAGAGTCCTTCGGAGTGGTACATTATATGTTTCATGCACATTCAGTGGTTATTTGTTGTATGTGCACCTAATCAGGTATTGGCTTCTTCTGCCGGTTCTTGCAGCTGCGATAAAACAGCAACAGCGATAGTCTATGCTTCAACTAATTGCAACTAGTAGAACACAGACTATACTTACAGGCTCTTCTAGGTGGATAGCATTGCAAATCTACCCAGATATTGTGCACTTACTGAACCTTCTGAATTGTTACCTTTACCATGGCTGGTCCATCCTATACTTCATCCATGCATGATACCAGCCCAGCCCTCAAGTCCTTTCAGTGTGATTCAGTAGCAAGTTCTTTATTTCCTTCCTGGAGTAATGCACGAGCAAAATTGCCACCTGTCCTTCTGGTGTGAGACATAGCCATGGCATAAATTCCTCCCATGCAATTCCCTGCAGTGCATCCCAATTTGTCCGTGAAGGTGGTAATTCTATTACGCCTACTTTGAGTGCAATTTGCCTGTTTTCCCTGTGCATGCTAGATGCACAGAAAAATCAATCCTGTGGCAATTCATAGTGTGAAAAACGATATGAAAGGTTGTGTTGCAGCTGGTGTGCTTGTAGAAAACCAGGGTCATGAGTGGTATTTAATGGTGTGTGTGGTCCTGGTCACCATGATAACGGCAGGTGCCGCCAGGTGGTGTGAGGTCAGGGCTGGCGCGAAAAATGGCTGGCGCTGCCTGGTGCTGAGTGTTCCTCTGCTCAGATTGGGAATTTAGAAGGTTACGGATGGGTTGTGTGAAAGTGGGAGCCTTAAGTCTATTAGGGTGACAATTTCTGACACTGACCTCTCTTTGCACTCCCTCGAAAGTTCTCATACCTCTTCCAGGGATGATTGCCTACTTGTTAACATTACATTTGTATTGGACCAGTTTTGGATCATCGTTGATTGGAAGGTTACTTTATTTCTTACCCTGTAATGGTTCGAAAGTCCTGGGACAGAGATAGATCTTTACGAGCCCTCTCTCTTACTTGGCAATATTAGTTCTTAGTCCCCAGATTACGGAAGCAATTGATACTAGTGGTGATGCTAAAAAAAAAACAACCAAACTCACTCATTCAGGATTTGAAGATAACTATACAAGTTTGTGGACCAAAAGTGACATATTGCCTCCAGCAGCTGTAGCTGAACTTCTCGAAAGTATCTAAGATTGTTAAGGTAATTGGACGTACCAAGTTTCAACGCCCCTGGGTGTAATGGCCTTACCTTAGAATGTTTTTAAGAATTCTGTCCTATTCTTGCCCTGCATCTGTTGAAGATTTTGTAAAAAGTGATGAACTCTCTGATGGTTTCTGATACTATGAGAAAAGCCCAAATTATGCTCCTTCTGAAACTTCCAGAGATCCTCTGATATGTGCATCATAAAGACCCCTTGTGTTAATTAACACACATAGTTAAATCAAATCTACATTATTAGCCAACCAACTTTTGCCATTTATGGCGAGTTTGGTTAATCCCTAATCCAGGTCAGTCCACGTTTATTCAAGGACGATCGACTGCTTTGAATCTGTCATGCCGGTTTGGCATTTTCTCCCAGCTGAACCCAATGAATGATTCAGGCAGTTGCAACTCTTGTATAGGCTGAAAAGGAGCCTGGCTATGTTTCCTGGGCTTTCTTATTCTCTGTGTTGCGGAAAATGGGGTTGTGTGCTTATTTCTATGATGTCATCCAGCTGCAATACTCTTCTTCCTCGGTTAAACTTAGTATTCCAGGTACAGTATCTGGTCCCTTTTCTCTTGTTCGGGGTATTAGACAGACGTGTCCCTTTTCACATCTCCTATTCGCTCAGGCCACCAAATTGCTTACGGCACTAATTCGGAATGCACATTCACATTGTGGTCTACCCTTGGGAGGTTTGGGGGCAATAATATCACCTTAGTTAGACAATATTATTTTAATATAGAAAACTCAGAGATGAATTTAACTCTTAGTAACTGAGGTATAGAGGGAGTTTACATGTTCTCATGGATCACTATGAACTGGTGTAAATCAGAACGTGTCCCCTTTACTGACATTAGTTCATGTGCTTCCTCTACAGGCTAGGGCTGGTCACCATGATATGCCAAATATTTAGGGTTTGTATTGCTAGGGATTAATGTTGACTCTTGTAGCTCAACCAGCTAGCATATTTAACTTCCCTTGAGTCTGAAGTTCTCCATAGAGTCCAGCGTCTCATTTCTATGCGTGGCAAGCAATCCATGTCCTGAAGGCTGAATTTGCTCAAGTTGTTTTATCTCTTCTGTAATAATCATGTCTGGCCGGCGTGACATCTTTTTAATATATTGTGCCTATTATATATTCACTTAGCTGGGCATGCCTCCACTGCGTCTACTTGCGGAGATACCCTGTGTGCCCTTACTTGCCAGGAGTGGTAGCAGCCCATGATATGGAACTATAACTATCTGCTGCACAAGCTCAATGTGTGACGTATTACTGCGGTGTATTGCAGACTTAAAAATATTTGTTTATGGATGAACAATGGGCTACTATGTGTTTGTACTCCAAGAAGGTATTGAACTCAAAGCAGAGCTGGATTCAGTTGAGATGACAGCATAGGGCCTACCTTATGCCAGCTACTCGCTCCTCTTTCCATTCTTGCTTTAGTTCTAATTGCTCTGGACGGGGACATTATCCGGCAACGTTCCACCGTCTGTAGTGGAAAAGCCCTGTTGTACATGCCGTTTGGTCAGACATTGTTAATATTTTGAACAGGATCATCAACCTCTCCCTCATTCTTACCACCATATGTTGTAAACTGGGTGGTCTGGCAGGAGGCACATTGAAATATTCTAAATGTATTCATCTATCATCAGTGATAGCCATACACTGTGTATTATTAACATGGAAAGGAGATGGCCCCCTCTCCTTTCCCACTTGGCATCGGGAGCTGACTTACGGGGTCATCACGAGTTGGGTGGTAACCCTTAAATGCAGCGGTAAAGCTATTATCACCGCATTTAAGTGTCCGCCAAATCACAGTTTTGCCAGTATCTACCCCATATCTGAGCTGGGGGGAAATCCGCTGGGAATTGGCTGATTTTTGATGCTATTACCACGCGGTAATACCGCAGACAGTAATCAAACTGAAAATTCCCCATTGGGTCCAATGGGGAATGGGGAATTCCCGAATGGGCCCAATGGGGAATGGGGAAGGACCATTCCACCAAACTCGTGATCCGGCGCTAATAGCGCCGGACCGGGTGGCAGTAGCGCTATTAGCGCGGGCAGTATCGCAGCTGGAATACCACTGGGATACTGCCCAACTCATGATGAGGTGCTTAGTGTAGGGAGTGTGCAGATACCGTCAAACACCTTTTAAACCTGCAGCAATGCCAGTGTGATATTTGGACAGCTTTTTGTAAATACCTCAGTTCCAATCCTTTTGACCCTGGCAGTGATACTGGTAACTAAACGGACGGACGCCTTCCACTGTCTTTTCCACTGCGAGTACATTCCAGCATTATGTGCATATTGTTTCTACTGTGTACACTTGGACTTGATTGTGTAGTTACATTGACAGCAATATAGGTGTTCACAATATGTACATTGATGCATTGCCCCTTACGGTGATGTTGCTGTACCCTTTGCACTATTTATTTGTAAGCAACTCTCGCTGTGTTCAATTCAAATGCAGTCAATATTAAAATCAACTATTTACAAGCTCCTACACTTAAAAAAAAAGAAGAAAACTGGGGAAAGAGCCTATCAACTTAGTGACACCTTCTTTAACAGGTTTCAGTCCATGACATCAAGGTCCTTTTGATGTGTCTAGTAAACAGTGCAATTAACACCTTCGTTATGCATTTGTTATTTAATGTATTTATCTATTAAATGTTTCAACATGTTAGCTATTGTTTTAATCGATGCAATTTTCATTTTTTCTTACAACCCGGATATAAGCGCATGCTGCCAGAGAATCCGTTTAGCATCTATTGCTACTTAATTATTGTGTATTGATTGCATGTATTATTAGTTGTTTTGCAATGCATATTGTTATTAATGTAGCTATTATATATTGTTTTTGCTGGGATTCTGTATAGTGCAACACCATTAGTGTACTGTCAACGTGAGCAAATAAAAGGGAATGGCAGTAATTTGCTAGAGGCTGCTTGCTGCAGCAGTGATACTGCCTGTGGGAGGTCTAGAAAAGTGAGGGGGTCAGGGGCCCTGCAGTATCTATCTGCAGTAGTGACTCTCACAGCAGTATTCCTTTGTTTATCATTAGAGCACTACTTGTCCAAGAATGCACCGGGCCTATTGGCATGTATCCGTGTTGCTAGGTCTGGAAAAGATCTGGGGCTACGCTAATGTTGGGACTGTCTGGAACTGGGTGCTAGCTAGCCTTTTGGTTGTAGCCCATGAGCTTCTATCCGGGGCTACAACCAAAAGACCGGGGGCTATAGCCCCCACAGCCCCCCCCTAGTGACGCCTTTTGCATGGATGAAAGCTTAAAAATCTGCAGACGAATATCCAATACTGTACACAGAAACAATCACCACTTCCTGATGAACCCAATGCTTCCAGGTTTCGATCCACTCCACCAATGATATTTCCTCGTATAGGACAGACTCTACAATGTATTACTTTTTGTTTGCTGTATCCCCTACTTATTTTGACAGTGACTACATTCAGTATACAGGACATCTAACACCTGATTTGTTCAACAGTGTGACAAAGACATCCTTTAATATGTTTATAATTTCTTGTTTTTATGAGATGCAGTATAAGGTGAAGCCAGCATTGTCGGGACCAAAAGAAAAGGAATACAGTGTTGTGGTTACTACTGAGCATACTGTGTTTTTGTAATGTATGCATTTATTATTGTTTTACTGTTTCGCTCTTATATTTTGTATGTGTTTTTGTCTACTCAACTTGTTTTTGGGGCCCAGAAAGTAATCTGCAGATGATGTTAAATTAAATGTTAAATGTTAAAGATATTTGTACCGCGCACCGTCACCAACGGAATTGGTCCCCAGGCTCTCTGGCGGATCTGTAAACGATAAGGTGTGATGTGTTAGTAAGGTGAAGAGGGAGTAGGATAGTGAGAGGAGTGGTGTTCTGTTGGCAGCTTCAACTCGGTATACACAGCTTCAACTCGGTATACACCGGGTGCTGAGCTATGGTGCGGGTATTGGATCGGTGTCAGTCCGCGTGTGCTGTTGCTCTGGCTTATGCGTTGTTGCAGTGTTGTGAAGTGCGTGCGGCTTGTTGTGTGCAAGATGGTTGTCTGAGTTTTCTGAGTGAGATAAGCATGCAGAGTTTGAGCTTATATTGGTTAGTGGGTTACCTGACCTTTAGCATGCTAACATTCACAGTTCTGTCTAAGTGTGGCCCTTGTTGGCCTTCACAATCCTATCTAGATGCGGCGCAGGCCAATGTTTAGAATTCTATTTAGGTGTGGGCATTCTAACATTCAAGTTTCATCTAGTCGCGGGCATGCTGTCCTTCAATCAATCTTATCCAGGTGAACGTGTTCTGTTTTTATTAATTCTGTGGGCAAGACTTCTCATAGTGTACACAGAAAGAATTTGCATTCCTTAATGATGCTCCCCAACATCATATCATCAGACGTTGCGTTAAAGATTCCCCCTCCTCCTTCCCTTTCTCTCTGCACTCATTGATACCTGAATAAGTAAGTGTTGCCTTCCAAAAGAGGGCACCACCTGCTGCCTGCCTCTGACCTCCAAAATGAGAAAGTTACAGGATCTGAAATGTGTTAGGTTGTATTCACCAATACACGCACGGAAAACATAAATAGAGCATGCAGTAAAAACACACAGAATACACACATTTTGCATATCTGTAACTGGTCCGTTCCTTTTGATGACCACTTCTAGGACCTTTTTGTTATGGGAGATTGTGAAACATGTTCTGTGTAAGTACTTGACACCAAAAGCCTGTAGATGTTAGCAAATAATCATTTTGATCAAATTTAATTCTGGCAATTCAACGGGAGTCTAAACGCAAAAAAAGACTGTGGCACTCATTGCATTCTGCAGTTTAGAAGTGCTGAGTTGCCTCAAATTATCCATCGTTTTAGGGTGTTCTTAAACTTAACATTTTGCACATTTGCGAATAGAGACCAACCGACAATTTGCTCCTCAAACTGGGCCATGCCCACTGTTCCCTTTGTGATGCTCCCTTTGACTATTGGGGAAATCATAGAGGCCAGGTGCCTCTACTCCTCCCCAAAAAAGGCCCAGAGATGCTAAATGGAGGATTCCTCAGGCTCTTCATTCTTTGGTCAGCCTTGGGTGCAGAACTTAGACCGCTTACAGGAGTGTGCAGGGTTTGCCGGGAAACCAATGTGTCAGTAAGAAAATAATTAAATTGAGAAGGAAGAAGTCTAATTCATGTGCCTGCCCACATGGAACATGCGACCCTGCCCGCATAAGCAATGGGAACACAACATTTTCACCTAGGCCGAAGATTGTGGTCACTGTGAGGAGAGGGTCAGCAGACCCTGGGCCCAAGCAATTAAGAATTCTGACTTACTGACTTTCAGACCAGTAGAGGTGAAGCCGCGCATCAAAGCTTGCAGAAACAGACAGCGCAACCTGGTTGAATTCTTAACGGTTAACCTTGATCTTGTAACCTTCCTTAGCAGAGTACTGAGGGGAGGAGAACAGAGTATTGATCCTGAAGGACAGGTTAAAGGTCAGAGGGATGGTGAGGAGGGAGTGAGAGAGCAGAGGCATAGCCAGGATTGTCTAATAAAAGGGCCTGAAGCTAATGTAGTTGGCCCCACCACAGTGACTTTAACATCTGTAATTGTCCACACAATGCTGCTGAGTGGGCATTTATAGATTTTGGGTGGCCTTGCCCGCGCAGGCCCTACCCTGGAGGAGGATGCAACGAGAGAGGAGCAGGAACGAGAGAGAGAGTGCAACGCAGAGGAGTGGAGGACATAGTGAAGGGAAAGAAAGATGCATTGAAAGTGTCTGTGTCTCGGAATGACTTGGGCAATATGTGCTGTACAGCATGCAGAATCAGACTTGGCCCATTGCAAAGTTTCTGTTATATGCCTGAAGATGTTTGTAATGGCAAACGCCTGTTTATCTCTTCTAAAAAGACAGCATGGAAGAAGCAGCACAGTAATCCGCCAAGGGCGACAAGAAAGAATTAGGTTATGTATTCAGTGCATGCTCTACAACCAATTAAAGCTAAATATAAATACACACCAATACAAAACCAGTTATACAATACATTCAACTGACGTTAATGTAATACACAAATGACATTAATTATCTGCTAGTGTTTATACCAGGCTTCTGACACTCACGCACGCACGCATGCACGCACGCACACCATATCAGGAAATGCAGGACTATATTTCCCTCAGTTGTAAAATGGGGTCGCTGAACCGAAGACATGTAGACCTTAGGACCCATTTTAGAATCACTGCATCTGGCTAACGGCATCCACCTGCCGCCCTCTGCGTCCTGCAATGTTCCTGCCTCTGGCAAGTCCATGTAGAAAATAAATGTGCTACTCTCCGTAGGTTTTCTCTTATTGTGCGCGTGGTTGTGCAATAAACAGATGCTGTTTCTCAGCCGAAATGTCATATTCCAACAAGCAGTGCCTGCTCAGACGTGATGTGGCTGAAACCCTTTGGCTCAGTTTATATTGCTGTGTGCCAGGAGTCAATCACAGCTTTCCTTGTGTGCAGCATCTGTCAGCAGCTGACGAGAAAAGGGCGGCTCAGACACCCATAAAATAAAACTCTGGGGAACAGTGTGACGGGGGCGGGGTGGATTAATTTACCGTTATCACAAGTGACACATCAGAAAGTAACTCTGCAGTGACTTGTCCAGATTACAAATGTGTTCCTCGGCAAATGACAGAGCAGGCCAGCCTCGCTGATGCTGTGAAAACTGCACTGTAGCAACGTGCCAGCAAGTGGCACAGCTTTTTGCCAGCAAGTGGCACAGCTTGCTGTGCGGCCTCGTACAGGGCCACGGCTTTAATAAAGGGCACCAATGCGGTTCTCGCCTCGGCACAAACACAGAGTCCCGGAGTCCCATTGAATAAAAAGTGTTTGCATAGACGCCCTAATGGTGGGAAAACAGGGAGACGTGTGAGGTCACCCAGTGGTAATAATTAGAGTCCCGCAAGTGGAGGCAGGCTGCCGCCATGCAACATAGGGGCCCAAAACATGCCCCACTTCCACACTTCCACACTTGGTCTGGCAGTCACACTCCCTCCGACCCCCACAGATATCCCAATAATGTCATTTGTCATGTCATTGTGAATCCAAAGTGTGATATCATGTGTGTGCTAATGGGCTTTACAACGAGGTGGGGAGATGCTGAGATAAGGTGGTCCCACACATGCTGAATTTTAAGGGTTTTGTATAAATCAGCTCACCTTAAATCTCGCCTTAACTAAAATACTTGAACATTGAAAAGTCTTCCCTGTCCTTAATTGCACTCACTATGTGACCCCCTCCTTTTTTCTAGGACCCCACACACCTCTTGCATGTGTATTTTCCATCTGACCCTCTTCTGTTACTCCCTTTTTCTTACTGGCTCATGTAAGACTTTTTTTGTCCGATAACATCTTCCAGTATTACCGCAGAAATCTCAAGAGATTTCTGTGGGATTCCCCTGATAAACTGAAATTATTCTTCCCACAAACAGGCTCCCCTTCTTACCCCAAACTCCCGCTTCTCTTTCCCCCGCCCCACCTCTAGCCTTCAATTTATATGCACTTTTTCCTTTTCCAAATAACATTTTGAGCACTTTTCAGTTTTGGCTTGGCCGAGATTCCTCTGGGAACTGCTGGTATTGAGCAAAATAAAATGATGGGGTTTCATTTCTGAAAAGCATCTCAGCCTCTTCTGAAAAGCTCCCTGGGTGATATATGAAAGATTTTTGAGAGCCTGGGTATCATTTTAATAATTACCTGAGAGATTACCACAAACTAGCAAAATGCATATCTGCAGAGCTTTCGTTTCTTATTTGGTGCAAATCTGTCCAGCAATTTTCACGCTACAGGTGTTTAATCGAAGATCTTTACACTATGGGAAATTGAATGGGCTTATGCTAAAAATCACAGTTTTTTTCACTTAAGAGGTTTTCCTCCCTTCAACGAATGTTCCACAAACTTCCCAGTTTGGGGAGTGGGGGAGACAAACATTTTTTGGGGGGGAAATATGTATCAAAATGCATCCAGCTAGTCAAAAGTTATTAGCATTAGAATTTGTGGAAAAGTCTATGTTAACAGGTATCATTTTAACTCTAGGGCGACGGGAGAGACAGAGAGAGAAAGAGAGAGAGGGAAAGATAATTTATTTCTAGGGATGGCCAATCAGTTTCCTCACGCATGGCTGAAGAATCTGACAGTAAGGCTGGGCTGAGGAACACATTTCTACCAAACAGGAATTACCCAAATAGTGTCCCTATTTCTCAAAGCAGACTTTCCTAAATGTACATATTTTGGGCATGGTGTTTTGGATGCATCCGGCCAACATAGTATAAATAGGCCATTTATGGTTTTATTTTGAGATCAGTTCTGTGAAGGAATAGACCAAGGTAGGAACCAGATCTGGACCTGAGACAAGAATGGGGGACCAGATCTAGATTGGGGAAAGTAGCAGGACATCATACCCAGGTTAGAAAGGATGTTTTGATGAACTTACTACTTCTCTGCATACCCACTGAAGACATGGATCATGACACCATACCAAACAATGGCCCTGCAATAGGACAGTGATGGCACTGCAACATAGAACACATGCACACCTGTTAAGCGGCTTCACTTCAACACTACAGCTAAGTCAATGCCTAGTCTGGGATGCTGAGGGAAACCCTTATTGATATATTTTTAGGTCCAGTTCATGTACTCTGGATGACAACCCTTATATAACAACCCTCCCTTAGAATCCCCCTGAACCCACTGAGACAAGAAGTAGGTCTGTAAGCAATATGCAGCTTCCTTTTGACCCCCAGTATCTCCCACATCTTTGTCATTACTTCACTGGTGAAGTGGCTACCTCTGTCTGACTCAATCCTTTGAGGTAGACCAAAACGGGAAAAGATGTGGTTAATCATCAGGGCAGCTGCTGTTTCTGCCTTGCAGTTTGGGGCTGGGAGACATTCCACCCACTTGGTAAACAAGCATGTAATGGTCAACATGTACTTGTTTCCTCTAGACGAGCGAATTACAGGGCCTACAAAGTCGATTTGCAAATCTGACCATGGCAGTGTCATCCCCCTCTTTTGGAGAGGCGCACGGTGTGTGAGGGATGATGGCTGAAACTGTGCACTCACAAGACACCCCTTCAAGTATTGGTCGAGGTCCTGCCCCATGTGTGGCCAGTATGCAACCTCTCTTAAGATTTCAAGTGTTGTGTGAAACCCCCTATGACCGGCTGTGGCCGCATCATGGCCGTGACTTAACATCAGGCTTTGGAATGAGGTAGGAACCACCCACTGATCATGGCCAGCTTTGGATTTCCTTACCAGCAAACCGTCTTGGATTCGGAACATTTTTGGACATTTCATCAACACTCTTAGGTACTCTTTCCCAATGTAATCGGTATCCGTCAGGGGAATGTTCTCAGGGTCCTTAATGTGTTGGTAAAACTTACCAATTATTGGATCCCCCTTCAGAGCTGTAATCAAATCAGCATCAGGGGTCTCCTTACTCCATTGTGCAATTGAAAGATCATTGTGAGCATTTGTCTGGGACCTAGTAATAGCAGTGACCTGGATTTCCCCCAAGAGGGACTCTATTTCTATTAGATCCCCTTGGATGGCCCCGGTTTTGGCCAGCTGATCAGGTAAGTCATTTCCAGTTTTGTCTGGTCCTTCTACTTTGGAATGACCCTTGATCTTTTTCCAGTAGATGGTCATCCCATTCGATGTGACCAGATCATCAATATTTTGGATTAGTTTCCCATGTTTCAGGGGTTTGTTATTAGCACATAACATGCCTCTGGTTTTCCAATTTACCAGGTGCTCCACGAACCCGTTCCGTACATAATCCGAATCTGTGATTATGACCACTTCGTGGAGTTGATGTTGGACAGCAGTGAGGATGGCCTGATGCACAGCCATCAATTCTGCCACCTGACTACTTCAGGGACCAATTTTGTATCCAGCGGAGGGTTCTGGTGACTCATTCACCCATGCATTCCCTACGCCGGCCACCAGTTCTTTCTCCCCGTTGTTGTCAACATGGTACGAGCATCCATCCACATAGACAGTGGGCATTCCCTCATACTTGTCTTCTTCAAAGACTTTGTGTGGGGAATTAAGGTATGCCTCCATGTTGTCCTTGATTTTTAGACTTTCGTCCTCGAGACAGTTTCTCTGGCAAAATCATGCAAGTCAGCCAGACCTTGCGCGAGGGGACTCTTCTTGTTTTGGCCATATCTGACCTCCACAGGAAAGCCTTGCATTGACAGAATCCAGGAAGTAATTCGGGAATTACTCACATTTCCGGCCCGGATTCTGTCAATTTGGAGATATTGCAGAGGCTGGTGTGGAGTCTCCACTGTGATGTGTTCCCCCTGGATAAACGGGCGGTAATTCTTCAATGCCCACACCGTTGCCAGGAGTGCCTTCTCACAATCGTTGAATTTTTCCTCCACAGAGGATAAAGTTTTGCTCGCATAGGAGATTACTTTATTGACCTTATCATGCTTTTGGTATAATATTGCCGTCAAGCACGTATTAGAGAAGCTAAGCACAGCGCTTGTGAGAGGCTTCTTTTGAGTTGTCTTACTGCCTCGTATTGTTCTGGACCCCATTCCCACTTGACCCCCCCCTTCAAGAGATGAATCAGGGGTCTAGTGATCTCTGCGTAGCCTTCAATGAACTTTCTGCTGTAATTAGTCAGTCCAAGGAGGCTCCTTAGTTCACGCAGAGTCGTGGGGTCTTTCAGTTTCTGAAGTGCTTCCACTTTCTTTTCCTGGGGACAGAGACCCTGAGGAGTAATCTCATGCCCCAAGAAATTAACACGGGTTCTACACCACTGTGCTTTCTGAAAGGAAAGTTTTGCTCCGGCGGCCCTCAACTGTGTCAGAACATAACGGATCTCCGCTATGTGTTCCTCCACAGATGAACTTTTGATGAGGACATCATCTACAAAAGCCAGGTTACCCCTCGCACCCAGGTCGGCATGACCTTATGTAAGAAAATGTTGAATTCATTGCCGGAGTTGAGGTATCAGAAGGGAGTCCGGGTCTAGGTGTACTGCTGGCCCCCAAAGGTAAAAGCCAGTTTGTATTGGTCCTCTCTACTGACAGGCACGGTCCAGTATCCATTGGTCAGGTCTATTGCAGTGAATACTTGTTGTTGGGTGTTTTGATCCACGTTTGGACTATTATGCTACAACATTTTGTGCTGTGGGTTTAGGAAATCCAAGATGGCCGAAAAAGCCCACATGTGCGCCAGAATCTATGAAAACCGCGCAGTTTGTGCGCACACCAAAATGGTCGCCTGACTTGACACCCCCCGGTGCGGGTGTGCTGGGTCAGAAGAGCCATGAGTGAAATGGGGTGCCAAAGAGAAAAACAGCAGTGCCTTTTCGCTAGAAAGCACTTTAAAAATCACCCTTTGTTTCTCTGAAGGCAAGCTCAGAATGCACATTTCAAACATTGCAGAATATCCAACAATCTCACTGAACACCAGCAGACATTTGACAGAATAAAGTCTTGTGGGCATACAAAATCTGGAAAGAGGATGAGCCTAAAATAATGTTCATAGCAAAACTGGCTGAGCTGTGGATTTCAGCAGTTTAAGTAAATTTGGACTGAAAGACACTAAAAATCTAAATGTTTAAAAGAAATGAGTGACCTACTTTTGAGTGTCACATAGGTTGCAATTGTTTAAATGTCATAGTTTTAAACTTAGAATCAGCATTCTAGCTGCATGCGTAAAAATTGGAAGTTTGATTTGGACAGGAAAACTGGCAGCCAAAGAGACATTTAGCTGAGGCCTGGCTTAAAAAGAGAGGGAATTTTGCCCACCAGCTACCCCCGACAGGAGTTGAAACTTGCACAACAGCTGTGTTCCCAGGCCTAGCTGCCTTTTGCTGTTCCCACCAAAAGGGATATGACACTTCTCTGATTGAATTACCTGGGCTCTGCAGGAAATTGAACAAAGCCCTGTCCTGACTCAGGCAAATGTTTTATTGGGGGGGGTTTTAAAAGTGGCTTCCTCCTGGAAGGAAAGGGGAGGAGCACTGACTGTGAGAGCAAGCTGGCTTGGCAGAACTGGAAAAAACAGAAATTCAACCTTGTGCTGGGGGGAAACCACACCCCTTTGGGGCCAGAACATAAATCTAAAAAGATGGATCATTCATAGAGCGGACTTGTGAAAATTTTATAAGTGATATCATTATTCTTGTGATTTTTCTGTGCACATTTGAAGACGTGTTAGGACCCGGTGGTATGTTCAGGGGGGTTTTTAGCGGAAAAGAGGATATTACTCTAAATGTATGTATGTTAAAAATCTGACACTCCACCACCTAATGCCCACATGCTTTGCGAACATTTGTGTAAATGCGGGGACAAATCCAATATTGGTAACCCGACCAAAAAGTGAAATGTGTTGCCATTTTTTAACCCAAGCTCCTAGAAACGACAGAATTGGAACAGGGGCTACCATCAGTAAATGCATGATGTGTGTATGCAATGCCAAACAACTATCTATCGGGTAAGTATGTATTTGGATCAGATATAGATTTATGTGTAAAGTTGACAGGGGAGGGTTCTCTGACTCATAAACAGACCTCATCATGATGACACTTCATTTCATTCCCCCAATCAAGGGGAAGAGGAGGAAGTGGCCAATGACAAGTGGAGAGGGGTAGGGCCTAGAAAGCTAGCCTCTCCACCCACTTTCAAAACACATAAAAGCAGACAGTCAGGACAGATAGACACATTCTATTCCACCTGCTGCGGGACGCTCTGCCGGGAAAATCCATACTTTACCTCCATCAACCTCCAGAGAGCCAACATAGAGACTTCAATCTATCCACCTTCAGAGACCAAGACTTTACTTCAGAATTTGTAGCAGAGAGGTCAACTACAAGCTAAATCCCTCTTTAGCAGGCCTCAAATCATTGCCACTATTCACAGCCAGGCGAGCTGTTTGAATTCTTTGCAAGAACTCTGGCCATTTGCCAGGGAGCAGTGTTGTATCCAGAGAGAGACCAGCTGAACCGGAGACCGCTGTATCCGGACCCACAGACCTGATCAGAACCAGAGACCCAGACCAGACCAGCAGAGTAGAGCTGACCCAGACGCTGTGCGCAGAAACCGTCCGTGGCGAGTGAAGAAAACCTGACCAGATCCGTGGCGAGGCCTATTTCTAAATATATTGTGAGTACCTAGCAGAACTGTGCAGAACCAATCTCTTAGTTAAAATAATATAATTCAATCTATTTTAATCTAACCAGAACTGCCTCCTAACTGTCACCTGTCATTTGCAAAGCTGTCACTTGTCATTTTCTAGCTGCAAGCTGTAACCTGTCGCTTTGAACTTTTAAAATTTCAAATCCAAAAAGCTACCTTTATTTAATCGTCCGTATCTCTGGAACCGTTTGGGCTAGGAACTTGGTTAAACTTTCCTCTGAAAGCTTAGAATCTCAGCTTTTCAACAAGCTTTGAATCGACTTGCTACTCCGTATAGTTTTGCCGTAATCACAATTCTCGCACTCTCAAATTTTACCGCGATTTGCGATTTGGTTAAAAATCCAGCCACGTGTGAAAACAGCAGCTTCATTGCTTTCCTTTGTAAAAAATTTGTTTAACCTGCTAGTTACTCCTAGATCCTTGCTAAAGTGATCCTGAACTCATCCCAAGTATATTTCACTCACCCTGAACCTCCTAAATGGAATTAAAACAATTTTCAGCATATTTCTCACTGCATTGTCACCATATTCAAAGCATTTTGCCTGTGTTTCAAAACTCCTATCTGTTATATAAGCTGCTGGGGGGGAATTGAACTGAATTCTATTTGATTGCATTCCTAAGAACTGTGTCATCTTCATCTCCTTACAGTGCATAAAAGGGGGGGGGGGGTGAATTGTCCAAGAAAGTGATTACATTGTCTTTTGCTGAAATCCTATCAAGTTATTTTCTGTACTGCATTTCATTTCACATTGCATCCATTTGAAACCATAAAAGTATTGTTGCTATCGTATCCATCCTATAACCACTCATCATTGATTATAAAGAAGTGTGCTAGTGCCGGACTACCCATTATTGATTACTGCTCAGATTAAGTGTGATATTCAATTATTAATTTATTATAAAGTGTGATATATCTATATATTGTTTAAATTATCAAATAAACCGTTTAAACTTGCAAAACAGAACTACTTTGTGGCTCAGTGGGGTCAGGGGGATTCCAAGAGAGGGGTGTTATATAGGGGTAGTCATCCAGAACGCATGAACTGGACGTAAAGATATATCAATAAGGGTTTCCATTCAGTATCCCAGACTAGGCATTGACTTAGCTGTAGTGTTGAATTGAATCCTCTTACAAATTGGGGGCTCGAGCCGGACGTTTGGGTTAGATCTATCACTTGTGCAGATTAATACAGCGTGCCAGCTGACCACATACACATATCCGGTCGGATCACCACGCTGTGTTACGCTGTAAAGCACTCCTCAAAGGAACGCTCTAAGGAAAAGGTCTGTTTTGCAAAAATAAAATACAAACTTCTGTAAGTCAGGACAGAGACCAATCTCTAGAATGACGACCTTGGTAGATATGAAAATAGCCAGAGAACACTTCTTACATAAGCTATTTGTGAGAGGTGAGTGGACTCATCAGGACCAAACGGTCTGGTTGCAGGCAATCGCGCAACAGGTCACTGAAACAGGGGCAGATATATGGGGAGATCAGGGTCCCCTACATGTGGCCCTGAGTGAACTATACATGGCCCCGAAGGCCAAGGATGAGCACCACAAGATTGCCAGGGTAGCGGCATATTTATATTTACATATGGGAGCCATGTAGGACAAATGTGCTGAAGGCCAAGATCTGGCGAGTAGGCAACTGCTGGCATTACGGAAGGCCCAATCTGATCTGGATTCTTCTGAGCAGAGGCTGCTCAGGAGCCAGGAGTCCGAAAATGACAGCAGACGGTACATCACTAAAATAAAGGAGGATATGGATGTGCTGCAACAGGAAAAGGCGGACCAGGATACCAGATTTCTGGCCTTGCAGAAGGAGTACCAAGAAGGTTTGGACTCCCTACTGCAGAGCCAGAAAAAGCTGGAGCAACAATTAGACTTCAATAGGGCATGTGCTGAGCAGGTAGTCACCCTGCAAAGCCACCTAGATAGGTAGAAGGCAGAGAGCAATAAACTGATTTTGAAAGACCTGGATACCCAGGCAGAGTTTGACCAGGAGCGCCAGAAAACTGGTGCCTTCCAAAGGCAAAGGGACGACCTGGCGGCACAGATGCAGGCTCTTAGTCAGGAAAGGGATACCTTAAGCCAGGAAGTCTGCCACTTAAAAAGGAAAATGGAAGAAAATCACCTGGCCCTCCAGGGACTGGGTGACCTCCAAAAAGAACACCAGAACTTGTTAGAGCACACCAGGAAGGTGGAGGATGCTCTGGCAAGAAAGGAGCAGGCCAATAGGGACACAGCTCAGGAGGTAACCCTCCTGCAGCAAAGACTGGCCCAGTGCTCCAGGACTAATCAGGAAATGCAGAGAGAGAATGAGGCTCTCTGCCAGCACAATGATAGGCTCCAACAACAGGTAGCGATGCAGGAGAGACTGATAGAGTCTAGTAAGGCCTTAACTGAGGAACTGAAGGCGCAGGCTCTTGCATTGCAACAGGGAGCAGGGGCGGATAGAGACCAGGTTCGCTGGGAAAGGGAAACTCCTGAGCATAATCTCAGGAGCCCTAGTACCAGAGGCCTTTATCTCTCTCAGCCCCTGGACTCTGCCACCCCCCTGTCCCCTGGCGCACATGAGCACCGGGCCACAGGGATGGCAGATTACTATCCAGCCAGAAGCATGGGGCTCATAGGCCAGTACCTCCCAGGAATGGATGGGCGGGCATCCGGGTATGGGCACCCAAGCACAGTGCAATTTAGTGGGGAACCCCAGGAGAATAGGCCAATTAAGGCCATCCTGAAAACTTCTGCCCAGTTAGGTCAGTGGGGGGGGTACCCATTAAATCCTGGCAGCAAGGAGGAATCTGAAGTCTCCTCTGAACGGCGCAGGACACAGGAGACCTGGTCCCCACATTCTGCCAGCCACTCCCAGGCTCGCAGAATCCGGGAAAACCTGGAAGAGCAGACAGGAACCTCTGGGAGCAGTGCCTCTGAGTCAGAGGATGAATGGACCAGGGTTACCCGAACTAAAAAGGCCAATAAGGCAAAAAGGGCCTTGCTTAAGGACCCATTGAAACAGATTAAGGCAATCAGGAGTGTCATCACGCCTTATCATAAGAACGCCAAGTACTCTGTTTAGGAACACTTGGAGCTCTATGAGCAAATGATGGAGACTTTTCATTTGAAGGACAGCCAAAGCTGTATCCAATATGTAAAGTGGACCTTCTCACCAGAATACTCCAGTTTCTTTGCGGGGCTGGAGGACCAAAATCATTTAAGATGGTTCACCTATAAGGCGGCCATCTTGAAACATTTTTCTGTTCACAGAAATCCTCAAGAGGCTTGCAAGGCAGCCTACAATTTGCAATGTGGGGAGGATCAGGCCCCACAAGAATTCGTGCAAGAACTGAAACGTGCCTTTGCGCAGACCACCAGAAGGGTGCGCACAGACAGCAGAGAATTTGTCAATACATTTTTCCATGCCTTGCCCAAATATATAATGACCCAGCTCATGAGAGATTTTCATGAGAAAAGATCTTTAGACTGGGTCATTGAACAGGCTACCCGGATCTATGAGGTGCAGAAGCCCATAGAAAATAAAAGCAATACCCAGAAAAATCCCAAAACCAACAGCACCCCTGCTGCTGCCAAGGTGGCAGAGGTAAAGGTCACCCCCGTTTTGGATTTGGAGATGGGGGGGCCTAAAAACCTACCTGCACCTAATAATGCTAGGCCCAGAAGGTCCTCGGGCCAGTCACAGACAGGGAGTGAAAGAGGTAGTCCCACAAATGAGGTCCCTCGCTCTCCTGACTATGTAAGTCCCCGTTACAAGGGAAACAGACCAATCCTGGGTTATGTGTGGACTCCTCCAGCCCAAGGGGGGGGATCCAGCCAAGCACCTGACCCGGGGAACTTCCCTCCTAACTTCCCCAAGGAGGGCAGAAATTCTCCAAATCCTGGTCAGAACTTTTTCCCCAGGTATCCACCCAATTTCCAGCCCCAAAATCATCCATCCTTCTTTCCCCAATTCCCTGAGCCCAGACAACCTAATCCGGGAGAGGGGAGGCCAAGGGTGGAGGGGTACCAAAATCTTCCCAACCAGGGGTACTACCAGAGAAGGGATAGCTACCCTCCCCGGGATCAGCCCAGGGGAGAAAATAGAGCCCCTTATCAGCCTGAGCGGGTTTCCCAGTTAGAGCGCCAGGTCCAAAATATGGCACGGGATCTGGGTCACATACTGAGGGCTCAACAGAACCCTCAGATGAGCATGCCACCGCAGAATGCCCCAAACTCTGGACCTGGTGCTCCAGAACAATGACGGGGCAGCACCCCGATAACACACCGGTTCCCAGGGAGGAGGCACAAGGGGAAGGGGGGTGTAAAGCCTTGGAGGAAGCTTCCCTCCCAACTTGTAAACAGCCCCTGGAAAACCAGGAACCGGAAACAAAATCTCCTGCCCCTGAAAGCCCGCCTCCCAAGGAGCAGAGGGGGGGTAGGAGAAACAAAGGACCCAAACAGACCCACTTTGTGGAGGAGGTACAGGTCTTCCAATTTGAGGGAGAGGGATCCTCAGATGATCCTGGGGAAAGGACTTTCTCCTTCAGAGATGGGGGAACTCCTCCCAAGTAAAAATGGGTCCCAAGGGATGCCAATTCAGACTGGGGAGATATGGAGACTGAGCTACTGCCGCCCATCATCTCATCCCAGAACCCACAATACCAAAATCCCCTGGTTCAAACCCATCCTGATGACTGCCTCCAAAAAGGGGGGGGCGGCCCAGAACCGGAACCAGGGGAACCCACAATGAATCTGATCTCCAGTTGCCAACTTTTTCTTTCAGATTCCCAAGGCTCTCCACAGAATTCTGCCCACATTTCTTCTCTTGCAATGTCCAAAACCAGAAAGTTAGCCCACCAGTTGTCCACAAATGTGCATTATCTGTGCCCCCTTGAGGAGAAGGAGGGAAGATATTATGCCCCTTTACAAGTACAGGTGCAGGGTACGATTTCAGCGCTGGTGGACACGGGATCTCAAGCTACCCTTCTGTCCAGAAGGGCCTTTGATGAACTGAATGCAGGAAGGGGAGGGAATCACCAAATTCCTCTCACCTCACTTCCTGGACAACTCCAGAACTTTGACGGGAAGGAAATTCCCATCGAGGGGACGGCAGATTTGGACATTAAAATTGGGCGACACAAGTTGAAACACCCGGTCATAGTTGTGACTCCAGAGGGCACCCCTTGTTTACTAGGGAATGACCTCCTGAGAAGGTTGTCACCCCTAATAGATTGCGTAAACAAGGTCCTCTGGACCCAGACTAGCCGACCCATAAAATTAAAACAGAGTGTCAACCATGTTAGTTTAAACGGCACATGCCACATGGTTGAACAAAAATCTGACCGAGTAGAATTCCACTTCCAGAATAACCAAATTCCAGACGTGACAGTAATAGCAGTAGGACAACAGACTGGTGATGGGGGGTCCTCTCTATTTCTGAAAATCAACCTCCCTTCCAGTTTAAGGTGGTATTCCACACTGGAAGGAAACTCCCTGAAATTCTTTACTAATCCACAATCAGAAACTCCCACTCCTATAGTCCAGAAAGATGTGAAATCAGCTCAGAGCCTGGCTGATATTCAGCAAATTGGAGAGCAGTTGTTCATCCCTGTTCAGTTAAATGATGGGAAGGACTCTGTTCTCGCTCGAGTGTGTGTGAACAACGGTAAGAGCTTCATCAGCGAAGCCATGTTCCACCAACTCCCAAAAGATCCAGCCATTCCCACATTCAAACTGATAGACAAATGGGAAATGGACCTGGAAGCACCCAATTCCAAACATCTCCTGCCAAGCAGGTGTATGCTCAAAATCTCCATTGGCAACAAGAGCATAGTCCACAATTGTTGGGTCGTGCGAGACGTCACTGCCGCTTTTTACTTAGGCAGTGACATTCTCAATCGCTTTGCCATTAGTTTGGACCTAATAAACTTCAAAGCTTGTTCCCGATTAGCGGATAATCCCATGGGCTTTGATGATCCAGAAAAAGCATTTAGGTCAGCTCAATTGCTACCTTATGCAGTTGAGATTCAGATCAAAGAGGAAGTCACCATCCCAGAAAGGACCGGGCAATTCTCCCTGGAAGTGAAAGTTAAAAGAGGACAACATTTGAAAAACCCTGATGCTTATATACATCTAAATGCTTCTCTCCAACAGCAAGGGTTGGGGGTAAACCCAACTCCATTAGTCAACATAGAACATGACACCATTCTAAAAGAGGTGGATAATGGCGACTTAAAGAGTATTACTCTAGCCGCAGGCACCATTATTGGAATGGCGGTTGATGACCGACATTTTTCCATCGATTTAGGGAATGAACTGTTAGGACCAATCCCCAAGGACTGTTTTGACAGTGACAGTGATGACAATACAACACCAGACAGGATTTTTACCCGGCATGGGGGGAACTTCCTGGTGTACACTTCCTGCCCCTATGGTAAGGAAGATGTGACTTGTGACTTCAGGAGGGATGAGGTGATTTTCCAGGTCCATGAGTGTTGCCTTTCCCACGTGAGGCCTCCAGTCCAAATCAGCACTCTGACCAGGGGCTTCTCCACCCAGCTGGAGGAGGCCGCTGAGATAGCCAAACCAGAAGTCTTTCCAGGCTTCAGGCAGATGGTGGAAGAGAGAGTCAACCTAGCTGATGCCTGTGTGACTCTGGAACAAAAGCAAAAGTTGAAACAAGTTTTCTTGGATTTCCAAGATCTCTTTGCGGTAGACTCATATGACTGTGGTCGCACTGACATCCACACAACAACAATCCCCACGGACCCTGGCATGACTCCTGTGTTTGTGAAGCAATATCGCTTGCCTCTCGCATCAATGGAGTCCCTTACTGAAATAATTAAGAACCTTGAGTCCCGGGGAATAATCCGTCCAGTCCACAGCACCTTCAATAATCCGGTGCTGGGAATATTGAAGCCAAACGGCCAGTGGAGACTCTGCGCCGACCTCAGGGAGCTCAACAAACGGGTCCATACTTCCCGATGGCCTCTGCCCTACATTGACCAAGGGCTGGCCCAGATCCAGGGGTCACAGGTATTCACTGCAATAGACCTGACCAATGGATACTGGACTGTGCCTGTCAGTAGGGAGGACCAATACAAGCTGGCTTTTACCTTTGGGGGCCAGCAGTACACATGGACCCGGACTCCCTTCGGATACCTCAACTCCGGCAATGAATTCAACATTTTCCTACACAAGGCCATGCCCGACCTGGGTGCAAGGGGTAAACTGGCTTATGTAGATGATGTCCTCATCAAAAGTTCATCTGTGGAGGAACACATAGCGGAGATCCGTTATGTTCTGACGCAGTTGAGGGCCGCCAGAGCAAAACTTTCCTTTCAGAAAGCACAGTGCTGTAGAACCCGTGTTAATTTCTTGGGGCATGAGATTACTCCTCAGGGTCTCTGTCCCCAGGAAAAGAAGTTGGAAGCACTCCAAAAACTGAAAGACCCCACAACTCTGCGGGAACTAAGGAGCCTCCTTGGACTGACTAATTACAGCAGAAAGTTCATTGAGGGCTATGCAGAGATCACCAGACCCCTGATTCATCTCCTGAAGGGGGGGGCCAATTGGGAATGGGGTCCAGAACAAGCCGAGGCGGTAAGACAACTCAAAAGAAGCCTCTCACAATCGCCCTGCCTAGCTTACCCTGTCAGAAACAATGAGTTCTTCCTGGAGACACGGTTCTCTAATACGTGCTTGACGGCAGTATTATACCAAAAGCATGACAAGGTCAATAAAGTAATCTCCTATGCGAGCAAAACTTTATCCTCTGTGGAGGAAAAATTCAACGATTGTGAGAAGGCACTCCTGGCAACGGTGTGGGCATTGAAGAATTACCGCCTGTTTATCCAGGGGGAACACATCATAGTGGAGACTCCACACCAGCCTCTGCAATATCTCCAGAGTGACAGAATCCGGGCCGGAAACGTGAGTAATTCCCAAATTACTTCCTGGATTCTGTCAATGCAAGGCTTTCCTGTGGAGGTCAGATATGGCCAAAACAAGAAGAGTCCCCTCGCGCAAGGTCTGGCTGACTTGCATGATTGTGCCAGAGAAAACTGTCTCGAGGACGAAAGTCTAAAAATCAAGGACAACACGGAGGCATACCTTAATTCCCCACACAAAGTCTTTGAAGAGGACAAGTGTGAGGGAATGCCCACTGTGTATGTGGATGGATGCTCTTACCATGTTGACAACAACGGGGAAAAATAACTGGTGGCCGGCGTAGGGAATGCATGGGTGAAGGGGTTCCCAGAACCCTCCGCTGGGTACAAAATTGGTCCCCGAAGTAGTCAGGTGGCAGAGTTGATGGCTGTGCATCAAGCCATCCTCACCACTGTCCAACATCAACTCCACGAACTGGTCATAATCACAGATTCGGATTATGTCCGGAACGGGTTCATGGAGCACCTGGTTATTTGGAAAACCAGAGGCATGTTATGTGCTAACAACAAACCCTTGAAACATGGGAAGTTGATCCAAAACATTGATGATCTGGTCACATCGAATGGGATGACCATCCATTGGAAAAAGATCAAGGGTCATTCCAAAGTAGAGGGACCAGACAAAACTGGAAATGACTTAGCTGATCAGCTGGCCAAAACCGGGGCCATCCAAGGGGATCTAATTGAGATTGAGTCCCTGTTGGGGGAAATCCAGGTCACTGCTATCACTAGGTCCCAGACAAATGCTCACAATGATCTTTCAACTGCCCAATGGAGCAAGGAGACCCCTGATGCTGATTTGATTACCGCTCAGAAGGGGGATCCAATAATTGGTAAATTTTAGCAACACATTGAGGACCCTGAGAACTTTCCCCTGACGGATACCGATTACATTGGGAAAGAGGACCTAAGAGTGTTGATGAAATGTCCAAAAATGTTCCGAATCCAAGACGGTTTGCTGGTAAGGAAATCCAAAGCTGGCCACGATCAGTGGGTGGTTCCTACCTCATTCCGAAGCCTGATGTTAAGTCACGCCCATGATGCGGCCACCGCCGGTCATAGGGGGTTTCACACAACACTGGAAATCTTAAGAGAGGTGGCATACTGGCCACACATGGGCCAGGACCTCAACCAATATT
Organism: Ambystoma mexicanum; assembly: GCF_040938575.1. Taxonomy (NCBI): domain Eukaryota; kingdom Metazoa; phylum Chordata; class Amphibia; order Caudata; family Ambystomatidae; genus Ambystoma; species Ambystoma mexicanum. The sequence continues at coordinate 248,779,439 of NC_090940.1, read as the reverse complement.
TGAAGGGTTGTCTTGTGTGTGCACAATTTCAGCCATCATCCCTCACACACCGGGCGCCTCTCCAAAAGAGAGGGATGACACTGCCATGGTCAGATTTACAAATCGACTTTGTAGGCCCTGTGATTCGCTCGACTAGAGGAAACAAGTACATGTTGACCGTTACATGTCTCCCAGCCCCAAATTGCAAGGCAGATACAGCAGCTGCCCTGATGATTAACCACATCTTTTCCCGTTTTGGTCTACCTCAAAGGATTGAGTCAGACAGAGGTAGCCACTTCACCAGTGAAGTAATGACAAAGATGTGGGAGATACTGGGGGTCAAGAGAAAGCTACACATTGCTTACAGGCCAGCTTCTTCTGGGGCAGTAGAGAGATATAACCGAACCATTGTGAGCATATTAAAGAAGTTTGTGGCAGATTCTGGGCCAAGTTGGGATATCCGACTACCTCTGGTCCTAATGGCCATCAGATCTACCCCTTCATCTGCAACCAAAATGTCACCATTTGAGTTGATGACTGGACGCAAGATGGTGCTTCCGCAGCATTTGCTCTACAGGACCCAAGAGCAGACACTAAAAAATGCCTCCACAACTCACGAGTATGTGGAGAATTTAAGGAAACACCTTCAACATGCTTTTGCTTATGCTCAGCGGAATCTAGAAAGATCAGCTGAGAGTATGAAGACCCACTATGACCTGAAAACTTCCAGGAAGGAATATCAGGTGGGGGACCGGGTCTATTTATACAATTTCCAAAGGAACCAGGCCAAACAGCGAAAATATTTGCCTACATGTAAGGGACCCTTTGAGATTATAGACAAGATCTCCCCTGTGGCCTACAAGATCCGCATCCCCAAAGGCGGTTTGGCAGAGGGGGAAGACAAGTGGGTCCATATAAATCAGTTAAAGTGTTGCCATCCCAGGCACACTCTACAGCAACTAGAGGAATCCTCTGGAATCCCTGAGGGGGCCACTCCAGAGTAAGTCAGTTCTAACCTAAAATATCCCACATATAGTCTCTAAAATATTATGTTCTTGTGAGCGACTGTCTCTGAATTATATCTAGTTTTTCAAACTAAAAATGCTACGTCTCCCTATGTATAAAATATATATGTTTGCCACACCATTAATAGTGGTGGAAAAATGTCTATGAGTAGGTATTGCCGCTTTTGCTTTCTCGTCCTAGGAGAGATGAAACCAAGGAGAACGACCCAGGGACCGGGAGCAAAGATCCGAGGGTCCCAGTGTACCGCCCAATACTCCCATCAGGACCGGCGAGGAGAACCGACTGATCCACCCCTGATGGAGGAAAGGATGCTGAACTTTGTCATCTGCGGAATTGGAAGAAGATGATGCGGACCTCCCAGCACGTGGGTCAACATCCTTAGCACCCGACATCCCCTCGACTCAATCCAAGTGCAGTCGGGCGAGGGCGTTTGTTGGGTGTTTTGACCCACATTTGGACTATTATGCTACAACATTTGGTGCTGTGGGCTTAGGAAATCCAAGATGGCCGAAAAAGCCCACATGTGCGCCAGAATCTATGAAAACCGCGCAGTTTGTGCGCACACCAAAATGGTCGCCTGACTTTACACCCCCCGGTGCGGGTGTGCTGGGTCAGAAGAGCCATGAGTGAAATGGGGTGCCAAAGAGAAAAACAGCAGTGCCTGTTCGCTAGAAAGCACTTTAAAAATCACCCTTTGTTTCTCTGAAGGCAAGCTCAGAATGCCCATTTCAAACATTGCAGAATATCCAACAATCTCACTGAACACCAGCAGACATTTGACAGGATAAAGTCTTGTGGGCATACAAAATCTGGAAAGAGGATGAGCCTAAAATAATGTTCATAGCAAAACTGGCTGAGCTGTGGATTTCAGCAGTTTAAGTAAATTTGGACTGAAAGACACTAAAAATCTAAATGTTTAAAAGAAATGAGTGACCTACTTTTGAGTGTCACATAGGTTGCAATTGTTTAAATGTCATAGTTTTAAACTTAGAATCAGCATTCTAGCTGCATGCGTAAAAATTGGAAGTTTGATTTGGACAGGAAAACTGGCAGCCAAAGAGACATTTAGCTGAGGCCTGGCTTAAAAAGAGAGGGAATTTTGCCCACCAGCTACCCCCGACAGGAGTTGAGACTTGCACAACAGCTGTGTTCCCAGGCCTAGCTGCCTTTTGCTGTTCCCACCAAAAGGGATATGACACTTCTCTGATTGAATTACCTGGGCTCTGCAGGAAATTGAACAAAGCCCTGTCCTGACTCAGGCAAATGTTTTATTAGGGGGGGTCGTAAAAGTGGCTTCCTCCTGGAAGGAAAGGGGAGGAGCACTGCCTGTGAGAGCAAGCTGGCTTGGCAGAACTGGAAAAACCAGAAATTCAACCTTGTTCTGGGGGGAAACCACACCCCTTTGGGGCCAGAACATAAATCTAAAAAGATGGATCATTCATAGAGCGGACTTGTGAAAATTTTATAAGTGATATCATTAATCTTGTGATTTTTCTGTGCACATTTGAAGACGTGTTAGGACCCGGTGGTATGTTCAGGGGGGTTTTTAGCGGAAAAGAGGATATTACTGTAAATGTATGTATGTTAAAAATCTGACACTCCACCACCTAATGCCCACATGCTTTGCGAACATTTGTGTAAATGCGGGGACAAATCCAATATTGGTAACCCAACCAAAAAGTGAAATATGTTGCCATTTTTGAACCCAAGCTCCTAGAAACGACAGAATTGGAACAGGGGCTACCATCAGTAAATGCATGATGTGTGTATGCAATGCCAAACAACTATCTATCGGGGAAGTATGTATTTGGATCAGATATAGATTTATGTGTAAAGTTGACAGGGGAGGGTTCTCTGACTCATAAACAGACCTCATCATGATGACACTTCATTTCATTCCCCCAATCAAGGGGAAGAGGAGGAAGTGGCCAATGACAAGTGGAGAGGGGTAGGGCCTAGAAAGCTAGCCTCTCCACCCACTTTCAAAACACATAAAAGCAGACAGTCAGGACAGATAGACACATTCTATTCCACCTGCTGCGGGACGCTCTGCCGGGAAAATCCATACTTTACCTCCATCAACCTCCAGAGAGCCAACATAGAGACTTCAATCTATCCACCTTCAGAGACCAAGACTTTACTTCAGAATTTGTAGCACAGAGGTCAACTACAAGCTAAATCCCTCTTTAGCAGGCCTCAAATCATTGCCACTATTCACAGCCAGCCGAGCTGTTTGAATTCTTTGCAAGAACTCTGGCCATTTGCCAGGGAGCAGTGTTGTATCCAGAGAGAGACCAGCTGAACCGGAGACTGCTGTATCCGGACCCACAGACCTGATCAGAACCAGAGACCCAGACCAGCAGAGTAGAGCTGACCCAGACGCTGTGCGCAGAAACCGTCCGTGGCGAGTGAAGAAAACCTGATCAGATCCGTGGCGAGGCCTATTTCTAAATATATTGTGAGTACCTAGCAGAACTGTGCAGAACCAATCTCTTAGTTAAAATAATATAATTCAATCTATTTTAATCTAACCAGAACTGCCTCCTAACTGTCACCTGTCATTTGCAAAGCTGTCACTTGTCATTTTCTAGCTGCAAGCTGTAACCTGTCGCTTTGAACTTTTAAAATGTCATATCCAAAAAGCGACCTTTATTTAATCGTCCGTATCCCTGGAACCGTTTGGGCTAGGAACTTGGTTTAACTTTCGTCTGAAAGCTTAGAATCTCAGCTTTTCAACAAGCTTAGAAACGACTTGCTACTCCATATACTTCTGCCGTAATCACAATTCTCGCACTCGCGAATTTTACCGCGATTTTCGATTTGGTTAAAAATCCAGCCACGTGTGAAAACAGCAGCTTCATTGCTTTCCTTTGCCAAAAATTCGTTTAACCTGCTAGTTACTCCTAGATCCTTACTAAAGTGATCCTGAACTCATCCCAAGTATATTTCACTCACCCTGAACCTCCTAAAGGGAATTAAAACCATTTTCAGCATATTTCTCACTGCATTGTCACCATATTCAAAGCATTTTGCCTGTGTTTCAAAACTCCTATCTGTTGTATAAGCTGCAGGGGGGGAATTGAACTGAATTCTATTTGATTGCATTCCTAAGAACTGTGTCATCTTCATCTCCTTACAGTGCATAAAAGGGGTGGTGAATTGTCCAAGAAAGTGATTACATTGGCCCTCATTACGACCCTGGCGGAAAGTGACTGACCGGACCGCCACAGCGTAAATAGCGTTTCCGCCATTGCACGATGGAGCAAAGTGCGGCCCATTCCGACCCATCGGGCACGAGCACCACGCCATGGCGGAAGTGCAAAGTCCGCGATGGCGGAAATGACCCCAAAACGGCCCACACCGCCGCCGTACGGCGTCCTAGGTGCAATACCGCCACCCATCATAGCGGACACCGCAGTGAGCGCCAACCGGAAAGTACGGTGACCGTAAATATACGGAAACGGAAGTAAAAACATGGGCCCGGAACGGGAAACAACACCCCGTACACCTATAAAACCACAAAATACACACAACCACTAAAAACACCACCCTGAGACACATCCCAACCCGTCATCCACCCTAGTGAAACCAAGAAAAATGGGAAAAGTAGCGAAGAAAGCGTGCGACCGCAAGCGGCAGGTCCACTTCTCCCGTGAGAAACTCACCGTGCTTACAGAGACCCTCCAGGAGAATGCCGCCGCCGTCTTCTCCACGCAAATGACCAGGACGGCACTTGCGAACAAGAAGGCCATATGGGCCCTGGTGGCACAGCGGGTAAGTGCGGTGGGGACCGCACCCCGCAACCCACAGCAATGCAGGAAGCGGTGGGACGACCTGCGGATACGCGTCCGTAGCATACTTTCTGCCAACCGCAACATTGCCACAGCCACCGGGGGAGGATCGGAATCACCCATCAAGTTGACCCCCTGGGAAGAAATCTGTGCCTCCACCATTGGAATGGAGAGCATAGAGGGAGTCGGAGGGATGGAGAAAGGAGTGCAGACATCCGGAGAATCAGGTAGGTGGCCCAAATAAAACCATGCCAAATCCACAATGTCCAATCATGTGACTCACATGTGTCCACATAGCGCAACAGCAACACATGGCCAGGAGAACGTCCACACACATTGGCCTGATAGCGCACTTTAAAACTCACAATAAATACATAAATAAGTAAAAACCCCAAAAACACCCACTACACGAGCAGCAGGCACACCCTAACTGCAGGCTGCCAAACAACTGCACCCTCACTCCACACACAAATGAAAGCACCTCCAAGGCCCCGACCCAAATCACCCTCAGGTACCACCCCAATGCATGTGATACATTGCCATTCCAATTCCCACAGACCCATTAATAACGCTCGCCCTCCTTTACTCCACCACAGGGTCCGATCCAAACGACGAGCTCCAGGACACCCCTACCAGCACACCTGCAAAGAGGGCCAAGACCGACGGCCAAAGACCCTCCACCTCAGCTGCACGCATCAAGACACGGCAGCAGCACATATCAAGTGGCAGCACACAGGAGGGAACATCAACAGGCACCCCAGCAGCCAGCATGCCCACAACAGCACCACCACAGGTCCCCCCAATGGATGCCACAGAAGGTACTGCCTCTGGTGGCAGCAGCACCATAGGTGACACCCCATTAATGGCAGCATGCTCCGACACAGAAGACGGGGATGTCGAAGTCAGATCCATCCATGACCTGTCCCAATCCCCCTGTCTGTTCCATCCCGTACACCATGAGGATACCACGCAGGGGCACCCACAAGACGACGACTGGCCATCCCCCACAAGCCCTGTGGCAGGGCAACATGAGGCGAACAGCCCCTCTGTGACACCACCGCAAATGGCCATGGCCCAGCAGAGGCAACAGTCCCTCGACCAGTTAATCGTGCAACAGCAGCAACTGGCCACGCTCCTCAAGGACCATGCCGATGGATGTGGGGGCACCAAGGCAGACATAGAAACATCAACTGAGACACTTAGGGCACAAATGGAGAGTAGCACCGAGAGCCTGAGAGTCCAAATGGAGAGTAGCACCGAGAGCCTGAGAGTCCAAATGGAGAGAAGCACCGAGAGCCTGAGGGGGGAACTGCATGCGACGTCCAAAGACGTATGTGCCGAACTTGCCGCAGTGTGCCGTGTGCTCACTGAGCTCTCACAAACCCTTAGGGACATGCATGGACGTGAGCAGGCAGAGACATCATCCGTTGCAAGTTCCGTCCAGGGCAGCCCCCAACGTAGATCTGGGAGGAACCTGCGCTCCACAGGCAGGGGTGCCCCTGATACCCGCAGAGGGGGCTTGCAATAGCGACAGCCCACTGACAATGAGCATCTTTGGACACTGGTGTTCGGGGGGGAGGTAGGAGGGTGGAGGGGGTGTGTTGGGCTCACTTGGGTGGCGGGTCGATAGGGTGTTCAACATGATATCACATATGCCATAAACAATGCACGATCAAACAATGAGATGTGTGGACAATGATCTTTGTGTACTAGGCCATCATAGGCGTACAGTCCATATTGTGCATGTACCAGACACACACAGTGCCACGAGTCCCGTGTCCATGTATCAGCCACCAGGCGTGAGTGCTAGAAGCATGCATCTATGAGATGCTGACGAATTTCACGGCCCTCCTGTGCCTCGCAGACTCCTTGAGGTGCTGCCACATCCCCACCCTCATCATGACCATCTTCAGGTGCTTGCAGTTCTGCGTCAGGGGGCATGGGCACATTTCTACGTACGCACATGTTGTGGAGCATGACACATGCCATCACCATCTTTGCAACCTTCTCATGGCGGTACAGGAGTGCCCCGCCAGACCTGCTGAGGCACCGGAAATGGGTCTTCAGTAGGCCGAATGCCTGTTCAATGACTACACGGGTACGTGAGTGGGCATGGTTGTAGTCCTCCTCATGCTGGTCCCGTGGGTTCCGGACTGGTGTGAGGAGCCATCTCTTCAGTGGATATCCGGCATCACCTGTATGTGGACGATAAACGAATTATGTGGAATGCCATTGCTACGTACGCACCCCCCCCCCTTCCTGCCAGGTCATTGCCGCATCACATACCCCACATCATCATGCATGAAATGAGACTCACCGAGTAGCCAGGATCTGTTCCCTGCGTGTCGCTCCATGTAGCGTGGTATTGTAGAGTTCCTCAAGACCATAGAATCATGGGTTGATCCAGGGAATCGGGCACAACAATGTGTAATGATCCTGTTGGAGTCACACACCATTTGTACATTCAGTGAATGAAATTGTTTTCGGTTGCGGTACTGGGCCTCCATGGCATGTGGGATGACCAATTCCACATGGGTGCAGTCGATGGCACCAATGCAACCCGGTATGCCGCCAAGTGCATGGAATCCCACTTTTGTGTTGGTTATTTCCTGCTCCGAGCGTGGTAGAGAGATGTAGTCGTCTGCGTGCTGCAGGAGGGCATCGAGCACTTGCAATAGTGTCCGTGAGAACAGTGGCTGAGAAATGCCATGCAACTGTCCGACTGTGTGCTGGTAGGTGCCTGTGGCCAGGAAGTGGAGTACAGACACCACCTTCAGTAGGGGTGGGATGGCGGTTGGGCTATCTATCATGCTGACAAGGTCAGCCTGTGTCATGTCCACAATGGCGGCTATGGTGTCCCGGTCCAAACGGTAGAGGGTGTGGATCTGCTCATCAGTGAGGTTGAACGGATGTGCTCGGAGGCGTGGGATTGCGGGCTGCCTGCGTGGTGGTAGTGGCTGTGCTGGCAGCCCTTGCTGGCCCTGCCTTGCCCTCCTCCTCCTCCTGCGTCTCCTCCGTGCGGCCGGTTGTAGTTGGTGTTCGTCTTCTTCTTGGAGTTGGAGTACTTGCAGTGCTATCAGGTCCCCCAGGGCCAACATCGCGAGTCCTGCCGGTAGCATTTCGGAGTGGGTGTGGTTGTGGGAGGAGACTGGGTGTGCAATTTATGTGTTTTTAGGCTGTATGGCCTCCACCTGTGGTGATTCATTCCACCTGTGCAAGCTGCTCTCCCCTTTGGGCGAGAACGTCCCGCACACAACGCTGCAATTCGAGGAATGGCATCTTGCTATTACAATCATGTATTAGTACCCGATGGCCGTGTAACATTGGTTGATATGTTCATTCAGCTATGGTCCCATTGTTTCACATGCATTCTTTGCAGTCGCGAACAGACTTGTGAAGGGTCAGTGGAACGTAGTACTCGAGTAACGGTGGACCCTCATGCATCACTGTACCGAGGTTCACCGACGGGCGGGGCCTCCCATTTGTGAGTGAAGGCAGTTGCCATTTTCACACACAGCCGCACTAGATGTATTAATTTGTGATTTCAAGCGGCCACAGATGCCTTTTCGACGACTTTTCCTGCAAATGAGGAATTCGAAGGGCGGCGCTTTCGGTCTTCAGCTAGCGGCGAGGAGATGCCCACAGGTCTGACTGCAAATATAACGTTCTATTGTTCAGTGTCCTTGGGACAGGGGCCATGGCGAGGATGCAATGATTGATATGAATAGTTTGGGATGCGCAATAGCGAAGTGGATGATGAGGCCGGACGTTCCCAAATACATGTTACTTCACAACACTGGAATTACGGGCTGGGGCACAGTGGATTTTGCAGGCTGCATAACGCACAGACTCAATGGAATTCTCACATGTTATGTGAGTATGGAAACAGGCGTTATCATTACGGGATGAGGGAATGATGAATGGATGCATGGACAGATGATTTGATACGGTGTTTGCCATGTACAGGGCTTCTTGGAATCTGTCCGCCTCCCCTGCGCTATGTGATGCAGGGCTGCCATAGTGGGACCATCGTCTATCTGGCCTTGTTGAGCCCTCCCTGTCTCGACGCGCCTTCAGACACTTGTGTCCATGCACGTTACCAATCCCATCTGATGGATTCTGTTTTCACAGACGCATGCACAGGTACACTCGTTTGTGATGGTGTTTTCACCTCGATATGGATAGTTATGAGTCGCAAGTGGTTTTGGGGTGGTGATGATCCTTTGGAGTGGGCTAGCATGCATATGGCTGTGGATCTAGTGTGATCATTGAAGTGAGTTGTTCGAATGTAGTTCTGATGGCCATTCTATTCTTTTTCTTTTCTTTTGGTTGACAGGTATCTCCTCCCCTTTTGCCACTGCCATCTGTATGCCACTCCTGCAGATGGGTTTTACTCCCGACACCTGCTGCTTCGTGTTAATCAGTGGAGCAGCATTACGATCTTATGGGACGATCGCCAATGGGCCACATGCCCTTACGCAGTACTAGTGGCTCGGAGCAACATTTCCGCCTTTCAGCTGGACTAGTGCCTCCCTATTGGGACGGCCCTGCGGTTCTAGGCGCTTCCATGTTGCCTTTTCGTACGAGAATGTAGCCCCTGTGTACCATGAAGGAACAGGGCGTCACACAAGAAGTAGCTGGTCATTTATTGCGGATGCAGCCCACAATGGTGAAATGTGTTTTGGAGTTCATGGCCTAATGGCTGTATGGGCTTGGTGAATTTGTTGTGCATTAAATTTCTATTCTGATATGGGCCGTGTAGCGTTCTTCTTTGCAAGTGATGTGGCATATTCCTATTTGGGGAGCGATGTATTGTGAGGAGATCTGCATTGGGTTCCAGCTTCGGAGTATAGTTGCGTGGTACTGTGCTGGGCGCGTTTGCCTACGAATCCCAGTGAGGTCAGGGGTGAGGGCTGCCAATATGACTGTTTGAATGATGTCATGCTCAGGGGCGGGGGATTAGGTTTTGTGTAACAGATGCCGGTCAGCCAGGTGGATTGGTGGAATGATGTGATTATCGGAATATTGCTGGTCACAGGTGCCTGTGTTTGCGTGCGTTTCTTGGTGGGAGACTGAGGTCATGTCCATTGGTATAGCTTCTGTATTCGTGCCATCTGTGCCCTGCAGCTCCCATTGGCCCCTCTTGTGATTCTTTTGTTCGTTGGCATGCATGGGTGACTTGTACATTTCACTGGTTGCATTGTGACTTCGTTGCACCTACGGGGAGTTGTACTATGTGGCCAGGGAGTGGTGTACAGGCACTCAGTGGGGCCGTTTACGGTTGATTCGCAATGCCGTACTTCTCACCATGGCGGAATGGTACTTTCCGCCGTGCTTGATGGCGTTAAGTACATGTCCGCTAGGGTCGGAATTCGCGTACCCTTGCGCCATGGTGCTAATTACGGTTTGGCATGGCGCGCGCGCGCGTACTTGGTGCAGTTAGCGTTGGCGTTCACTACGGTGTCGCTAATGGCATCGTACTTTACGGTGACGGGTCATAATCGCACCGAGCGCTATTCGATGGCGGAATTGCATTTCCGCCATCGTTTTTCGATTTCCGCCAGGGTCGTAATGAGGGCCATTGTCTTTTGCTGAAATCCTAGCAAGTTATTTTCTGTACTGCATTTCATTCCACATTGCATCCATTTGAAACCATAAAAGTATTGTTGCTATCGTATCCATCCTATAACCACTCATCATTGATTATAAAGAAGTGTGCTAGTGCCGGACTATCCATTATTGATTACTGCTCAGATTAAGTGTGATATTCAATTATTAATTTATTATAAAGTGTGATATATCTATATATTGTTTAAATTATCAAATAAACCGTTTAAACTTGCAAAACAGAACTACTTCGTGGCTCAGTGAGGTCAGGGGGATTCCAAGAGAGGGGTGTTATATAGGGGTAGTCATCCAGAACGCATGAACTGGACGTAAAGATATAACAATAAGGGTTTCCATTCAGTATCCCAGACTAGGCATTGACTTAGCTGTAGTGTTGAATTGAATCCTCTTACATTGTGACCCTTGAATCTGGGCCAGCCCTTGGTCAATGTAGGGCAGAGGCCATCGGGAAGTATGGACCCGTTTGTTGAGCTCCCTAAGGTCGGCGCAGAGTCTCCACTGGCCGTTTGGCTTCAATATTCCCAGCACCGGATTATTGAAGGTGCTGTGTACTGGACGGATTATTCCCCCAGGACTCAAGGTTCTTAATTATTTCAGTAAGGGACTCCATGGATGCGAGAGGCAAACGATATTGCTTCACAAACACTGGAGTCATTCCAGGGTCCATGGGAATTGTTGTGGTGTGGATGTTGGTGCGACCACAGTCATGTGAGTCTACTGAAAAGAGATCTTGGAAATCCAAGAAAACTTGTTTCAACTTTTGCTTCTGTTCCAGAGTCACGCAGGCATCAGCTAGGTTGACCCTCTCTTCCACCATCTGCCTGAAGCCGGGAAAGAATTCTGGTTTGGGTATCTCAGCGGCTTCCTCCAGCTGGGTGGAGAAGTACCTGGTCAGAGTGCTGATTTGGACTGGAGGCTTCAGGTGGGAAAGGCAGCCCTCATGGACCTGGAAAATCACCTCATCCCTCCTGAAGTCACAAGTCACATCTTCCTTACCATAAGGGCAAGAAGTGTACACCAGGAATTTCCCCCCATGCCGGGTGAAAATCCTGTCTGGTGTTGTATTGTCCTAACTGTCACTTTCAAAACAGTCCTTGGGGATTGGTCCTAACAGTTCATTTCCTAAATCAATGGAGAAATGTCGGTCATCAACCGCCATTCCAATAATGGTGCCTGCGGCTAGAGTAATACTCTTTAAGTCGCTATTATCCACCTCTATTGGAATGGTGTCATATTCTATGTTGACTAATGGAGTTGGGTTTACCACCATTCCTTGCTGTTGGAGAGAAGCATTTAGATGTATGTAAGCATCAGGGTTTTTCAATTTGTGTCCTCTTTTAACTTTCACTTCCAGGGAGAATTGTCAGGTCCTTTCTGGGATGGTGACTTCCTCTTTAATCTGAATTTCAACTGCATAAGGTAGCAATTGAGCTGACCTAAATGCTTTTTCTGGATCATCAAAGCCCATGGGATTATCCGCTAATCGGGACCAAGCTTTGAAGTTTATTAGGTCCAAACTAATGGCAAAGCGATTGAGAATGTCACTGCCTAAGTAAAAGGCGGCAGTGACGTCTTGCACGTCCCAACAATTATGGACTATGCTCTTGATGCCAATGGAGATTTTGAGCATACACCTGCTTGGCAGGAGATGTTTGGAATTGGGTGTTTCCATATCCATTTCCCATTTGTCAGTTTGAATGTGGGAATGGCTGGATCTTTTGGGAGTTGGCGCAACATGGCTTCGCTGATGAAGCTCTTACCATTGTTCACACACACTCGAGCGAGAACAGAGTCCTTCCCATCATTTAACTGAACAGGGATGAACAACTGCTCTCCAATTTGCTGAATATCAGCCAGGCTCTGAGCTGATTTCACATCTTTCTGAACTATTGGGGTGGGAATGTCTGGTTGTGGATTGGTAAAGAATTTCAGAGTGTTTCCTTCCAGTGTGGAATACCACCTTAAACTGGAAGGAAGGTCGATTTTCAGAAATAGAGAGGACCCCTCATCACCAGTCTGTTGTCCTACTGCTATTGCTGTCACGTCTGGAATTTGGTTGATCTGGAAGTGAAATTCTATTTGGTCAGATTTTTGTTCAACCATGTGGCAGGTGCCATTTAAACTAACATGGTTGACACTCTGTTTTAATTTTATTGGTCCGCTAGTCTGGGTCCAGAGGACCTGGTTTACACAATCTATTAGGGGTGACAACCTTCTCAGGAGGTCGTTCCCTAGTAAACACGGGGTGCCCTCTGGAGTCACTACTATGACCGGGTGTTTCACCTTGTGTCGCCCAATTTTGATGTCCAAATCTGCAGTCCCCTCGACAGGAATTTCCTTCCCGTCAAAGTTCAGCAGTTGTCTAGGAAGAGAGGTGAGAGGGATACGGTAATTCTCCCCCCTTCCTGCATTTAGTTCATCAAAGGCCCTTTTGGACAGAAGGGTAGCTTGGGATCCAGTGTCCACCAGTGCTGAAATTGTACCCTGCCCCTGTACTTGTACCGGGGCATAATATCTTCCCTCCTTCTCCTCAAGGGGGCACAGATAATACACATTTTTGGACAACTGGTGGGCTAACTTTCTGGTTTTGGACATTGCTAGCGAAGAGATTTGGGCAGAATTCTGTGGAGAGCCTTGGGAATCTGAAAGAAAAAGTTGGAAACTGGAGATCAGAGCCATTGTGGGTTCCCCTGGTTCCGGTTCTGGTCCGCCCCCCCTTTTTGGAGGCAGTCACCAGGATGGGTTTGAACCAGGGGATTTCGGTATTGTGGGTTCTGGGATGAGATGATGGGCGGCGGTAGCTCAGTCTCCATATCTCCCCAGTCTGGATTGGAATCCCTTGGGACCCATTTTTCTTAGGGAGGAGTTCCCCCATCTCTTAAGGAGAAGATCCTTTCCCCAGGATCCTCTGAGGATCCCTCTCCCACAAATTGGAAGATCTGTACCTCCTCCACAAACTGGTCCAGTTTGGGTACTTTGTTTCTCCTACCCCCCCCCCCCCCCTCTGCTCCTTTGGAGGCAGACTTTCAGGGGTAGGAGATTTGGTTTCTGGGTCCTGGTTTTCCAGGGGCTGTTTACAAGTTGGGAAGGAATCTTCCTCCAAGGCTTTACACCCCCCTTCCCCTTGTGCCTCCTCCCTGGGAACTGGTGGGTTATCGGGGTGCTGCCCCCGTCATTGTTCTGGAGCTCCAGGTCCTGAGTTTGGGGCATTCTGCGGTGGCATGCTCATCTGAGGGTTCTGTTGAGCCCTCAGTATGTGACCCAGATCCCTTGCCATATTTTGGACCTGGCGCTCTAACTGGGAAACCCGCTCAGGCTGATACGGGGCTCTATTTTCTCCCCTGGGCTGATCCCGGGAAGGGTAGCTATCCCTTCTCTGGTAATACCCTGGGTTAGGAAGATTCGGGTACCCCTCCACCCTTGGCCACCCCTCCCCCAGATTAGGTTGTCTGGGCTCAGGGAATTGGCGAAAGAAGGATGGATGATTTTGGGGCTGGAAATTGGGTGAATACCTTGGGAAAAAGTTCTGCCCAGGATTTGATGAATTTCTGCCCTCCTGGGGGACGTTAGGAGGGAAGTTCCCCGGGTTAGGCACTTGGCTGGATCCCCCCGTTGGGCTGGAGGAGTCCACACATAACCCAGGATGGGTCGGTTTCCCTTGTAGCGGGGACTGACATAATCAGGGGAGTGAGTGACCCCATTTGTGGGACTACCTCCTTGGCTCCCTGTCTGTGACTAGCCGAGGGCCTTCTTGGCTTGGCATTATTAGGTGCAGGTAGGTTTTTAGGCCCCCCATCTCCAAATCCAAAACGGGGGTGACCTTTACCTCTGCCACCTTGGCAGCAGCATGGTTGCCATTGGTGGTTTTGGGGTTTTTCTGCGCATTATTTTTATTTTCTATGGGCTTCTGCACCTCATAGATCCGGGTAGCCTGTTCAATGACCCAGTCTAGTGACATCTTCTCGTGAAAATCTCTCACTAGCTGGGTCATGATGTATTTGGGCAAGGCATGGAAAAACGTATTGATAAATTCTCTGGTATCCGTGCGCACCCTTCTGGTGGTCTGCGCAAAAGCACGCTTTAATTCTTGCACAAACTCTTGTGGGGCCTGATCCTCCCCACATTGCAAATTGTAGGCTGCCTTGCAAGCCTCTTTAGGATTTCTGTGCACAGAAAAATGTTTCAAGATGGCCACCCTGTATGTGGACCACCTTGAATGGTTTTGATCCTCCAGCCCTGCAAAGAAACTGGAGTATTCTGGTGAGAATGTCCATTTGACGTACTGGATGCAGCTACTGCTGTCCTTCAAATGGAAAGTCTCCATCATTTGCTCATAGAGCTCCAAGTGTTCCCAAACAGAATACTTGGCGTTCTTATGATAAGGCGTGATGACACTCCGTATTGCCTTTATTTGTTTCAATGGGTCCTTAAGCAAGGCCCTTTTTGCCTTATTGGCCTTTTTGGTTCGGGTAACCCTGGTACATTCATCCTCTGACTCAGAAGCACTGCTCCCAGAGGTGCCCGTCTGATCTTCCAGGTTTTCCCGGATACTGCGAGCCTGGGAATGGCTGGCAGAATGTGGGGACCTGGTCTCCTGTGTCCTGTAATGCTCAGAGGAGTCTTCAGATCCCTCCTTGCTGCCAGGATTTGATGCCCCCCCCCACTGACCTAACTGGGCAGAGGTTTTCAGGATGCCCTTAATGGGCCTACCCTCCTGGGGTTCCCCACTAAATTGCACTGTGCTTGGGTGCCCATACCCGGATGCCCGCCCATCCATTCCTGGGAGGTACTGGCCTATGAGCCCCATACTACTAGCTGGATAGTAATCTGCCATCCCCGTGGCCCTGGGCTCATGTGCGCGAGGGGACATGGGGGTGGCAGAGTCCAGGGACTGGGAGAGATCAAGGCCTCTAGTACTGGGGCTCCTGAGGTTATGCTCAGGAGTTTCTCTTTCCCAGCGAACCTCATCTCTATCCGCCCCTGCTCCCTGTGGCAATGCAAGAGCCTGCGCTTTCAGTTCCTCAGTTAAGGCTTTACTAGACTCTATCAGTCTCTCCTGCATCGCTACCTGTTGCTGGAGCCTATCATTGTGCTGGCAGAGAGCCTCATTCTCTCTCTGTGCCTCCTGATTGGTCCTGGAGTACTGGGCCAGTCTTTGCTGCAGGAGGATTACCTCCTGAGCTGTGTCCCTATTGGCCTGCTCCTTTCTTGCCAGAGCATCCTCCACCCTCCTGGTGTGCTCTAACAGGTTCTGGTGTTCTTTTTGGAGGTCACCCAGTCCCTGGAGGGCCAGATGATTTTCTTCCATTTTCCTTTTTAAGTGGCAGACTTCCTGGCCTAAGGTATCCCTTTCCTGACTAAGAGCCTGCATCTGGGCCGCCAGGTCGTCCCTTTGCCTTTGGAAGGCACCAGCTTTCTGGCACTCTTGGTCAAACTCTGCCTGGGTATCCAGGTCTTTCAAAATCAGTTTATTGCTCTCTGCCTTCTCCATATCTAGGTGGCTTTGCAGGGTGACTACCTGCTCAGCACATGCCCTATTGAAGTCTAACTGTTGCTCCAGCTTTTTCTGGCTCTGCAGTAGGGAGTCCAAACCTTCTTGGTACTCCTTCTGCAAGGCCAGAAATCTGGTATCCTGGTCCGCCTTTTCCTGTTGCAGCACATCCATATCCTCCTTTATTTTAAAGATGTACTGTCTGCTGTCCTTTTCTGACTCCTGGCTCCTGAGCAGCCTCTGCTCAGAAGAGTCCAGATCAGATTGGGCCTTCTCTAACGCCATTTGTTGCCTATTTGCCAGATCTTGGCCTTCAGCACATTTGTCCTGCATGGCTCCCATATATAGGTACAAAAATGCTGCTATCCCGGCAATCTTATTATGTTCATTTTTGGCTTTAGGGGCCATATATAGTTAACTCAGGGCCACATGTAGGGGACCCTGATCTTTCCATATATCTGACCCTGTTTCAGTGACCTGTTGCGTGATTGCCTGCAATAAGACCGTTTGGTCCTGATGAGTCCACTCACCTCTCACAAATAGCTTATGTAAGAAGTGCTCTCTGGCTATTTTGATGTCTACCAGTGTCGTCATTCTGGAATTTGAGTTCCTTCCTGACTTACAGAAGTTTGTATTTTATTTTTGCAAAACAGACCGTTTCCTTAGAGCATTTCTTTGAGGAGTGCTTTACAGCGTAACACAGCGTGGTGATCCGACCGGATGTATGTCTCCTGTCAGTTAGCAAACTGTATTAATCTGCACAAGTGATAGATCTAACCCAGAATCCCGGACGAGCCCCCACTTTGTAAAGCGGCTTCACTTCAACACTACAGCTAAGTCAATGCCTAGTCTGGGATGTTGAGGGAAACCTTTATTGATTTATTTTTAGGTCCAGTTCATGTACTCTGGATGACAACCCTTTATATAACACCCCTCTCTTAGAATCTCCCTGACCCCACTGAGCCAAGAAGTAGGTCTGTTTTGCAGATTTAAAAGGTTTATTTGAGAAATATAACAATATATATCTATCACAATTTTATAATAAATTAATATTGGATATCACACTTAAAATAAGACAGTGATCAACAATGGATAATGTTCTACTGGTAACTGATTTGGTTACTTAGAAGTAGTATAGAGGATGAGGTAGCTGAAATGCTTTATGGTTTCAAGGAAATGCAAGGTGGAATAAATGCAGTAAAGAAAATAAACTGATATGGTTTCACAAGAGATAATATGTTCACTTTTCCCCTGGTGGCAATTCACCCCCCCTATATGCAAGGCAAGGAGATGGAAGTAACACACACAGTCTTCAGGAATACAATCAAATACAATACGGAATTCAGTTCCCCCCCCAGCAAGCTTAGACAACAGGTATGCTTTTTAAAACACAGGCAAGAGTGCTTTGTAATATGGTGGCAAGGAAGTGAAAAGGGCTAAAATTGCTTTTAATTCCCTATAGGCGGTTCAGGGTGAGTGATAGACACTTTAGATCAGTTCAGGTCAGCCCTAACAATGATTCAGGGATGGTTATTAGGTTGCAAACGAATTTTAGCAGTTAAGGCAAAAGCGGCTATCTTTTTACAGATGACAAAATCAGGCCAAATCGCAAATCGCAGTAAATTTTGTAAGTGCGTGAATTGCGATTGAGGTAAAATTATTAGTCTTTCAGAGGAAAGTTAAATCTCGTTCCTAGGACAAACTGTTCCAGAGATACGGACGATTTAATAAAGGTAGATTTTCAGAAATGAATCACAGTTTCAGAATGACAGTTGACAGCTTTCAGCTTTCAAATGACAGGTGACAGTTGTGCAGCTTTAGAATGACAGATGACAGCTCGCAGCTTTAGAATGACAGATGACAGGATTTCTAGGAGGCAGTTCTACTTAGGTTAAAAAAAGTTTGGATTAGATTATTTTAACTAAGAGATTGGTTTTGGCACAGTGAGTACTCACACTATACTTTTGAAATAAGCCGTCAAGGTCTGGTCAGGTTGTACGGGACTTCTGGCGGTTCTGCTCACAGCGATCTGGGTCAGCTCTGCTCTGCTGGTCTAGCCTCTCTGGATACAGCGGCCTCTGGTTCTGGATACTGCTCTGCTTTCCGGTCCGGATCAAGTAGATTCTGGATGTAACACTGCTTTCTGGGTACTGGCCAAAGTTCTTGGCAAAGAATTCAGACAGCTCGCCCGGCTGTGGAATAGTTTGCAAATGATTTTAAGGATGTTGAGGCCTGCTGAGAAATACTTTTGCTTGCAGTGGGCCTTCTTGGTTCAAAGTTCTGTAGTCTCTGTTTAGCTTGGAAGTCTAAGTGTTGGATCTCTGGATGTGAAGTCGTTGGTCAGCATGCCCCGCAGCAAATGGAATTGAATGTCTCTACCTGTCCCAGCAGTCTCTTTTTATGTGTTTTGGAAGTGGGTGTGTGCATGGCATAACTGAGCCTGCCCCTCTCTACTTGTCATTGGCCGAATTCTCCCCTCTCCCATGATTAGGGGAAGGAAATGGATTGTCATCATGATGAGGTCTGTTTATGGGTCAGAGGATACTCCCCTGGTCAATTTGCCCACAAATCTATATTTGATTCAAATACATATTTCCCAGATACACAATTTGTTGAAATTACATGTACACATTATATATTCCTTATGGTCCATGCTTGTCCGCCTCTGATCTTCCTGGGGGCTTGCATTAAAAAATGACAACATTTTGCGCTTTTTGAATGGTTTACCAATATCGGACATTTACCAAAAATTGCACACATGTGCGCAAGGAGTATGGACATTAATTGATGAAGTGTCAGATTTTAACATGCAGACATTTGGAGTAAGACCCTATTTTCCGCTAGCAACCCCCCAGAATACACCACAGGGTCCTAAAATCTCTTAAAACGTGCACAGAAAAATCACAAGACTAATGATGTTACTTATATAATTCTGACAAGTCCGTACTATGAGTTATCCATCTTTTTTTTAAATTATGCTCTGGCCCAGATGGGTGTGGTTTAGGTTCCAAAGCACATGGGGGAAGCTTCTGTCTGTCCCTGCCTCCAGCTCGGGTGGCTCCCAGAGGCACTTCTCCTCCCACTTCTCCCAAGAGGAAGCCGCTTTACGGCCCCCCCAATATGACATTTGCCTGAGTCCAGGACAAGGCTTTGTTCAACCTCCTGCAGGTGCCCCTCCCCTAATCTAATCAGAGAGGTGTCAACTCCTTTTGGTGGGGAAGCAGGATGCAGCTAGGCCTGGGAAGAGTGGCTGAGCAGGTTTCTCCTGTCGGGGGTAGTTGTCAGGCAGAAATCAGCTAAATGTCACTTTAGTTCCCAGTTTGAATCAAACTTACAATTTTTACATATACATTAAATAATTACTTCCTTCAAGTCATTTCAGAATATAGTTTTACATTGTGTCCACCTCTTAGCAAGTCTTTCCTTGGCCTGGTTTGGGGTTCTTGGTTCAGTTTTACACAAAAGTCTGGTGGTTTTAAAACGCCGGCTTTCTGATAGTGGTGAGTACCGGTATTGCATCCATTTTTGGGATCTGTCTTGAATTACTGCATTTCAATAGAGTGGTCTTTTGCTTGATAGTATAGGACCCTTGCTTAACATTGTTTTGATGGCATGCTTACAGTAGAGTGGTGATGTGGAACCCCCCACAAGAAGGTTGTATCTTTGGAGTGGTCTTGTGCCAACTGCGCAGTTCTCCTGGATTTTGGCGTGAATGTGGGCGGCGATAGCTCATTCCCACATCCACCCAGTCTATTGATTTAGTTTGTTCTGGGATAGAATAATTGGCAGCGACAGCTCATCCCCACATCTACCCAGTCTAAGGATTCAACATGGGTCAAAACCCTTGACACACCAGATGACCTATCAGAGGCATATGCAATCTGTTATTCTGCATGTGTCTGCACCAAGACAGTTGCTGTAAATAAGTCATTCTGTTAACTGTTGTAGACCAAGTGTAAGTCATCTTCATGCCACACAGTGCCTATCTACCCATACTTGTTAAGAGTGGATGACAAAAGTCTGAAGTGCCATTGGGCCAAATGTGCAGAGCCATGCACAGGTACAGACAACAGCTTTCAGCTGAGCGTAGGCAACTGAGAAGAATAGTCATATCCTAGGGATGAGATGACAACACCCCATGCAGAGCCAATGCACAGTGTCCTGCAAAGTCCCACGCATGTAGTTACTTCTCCAGGTAGGAAGCAAAAAATAGCGGGAGCCCTTCTTAGTACGTTGGCTAATCCCTGGCTCCACCTTGTATGGGTATCTATATGCTTTAATTTTCCACCCAAAGTCCTACCTATGCACACAGCACCTGCTCAGCAACTGTGTCTGCCCTTACATCATTAAATACTATTAGGGGTTTGCCTTATCAGCATCCCCCTGTCTTATTTCCACTAGCCTGCTCAGTACAGAGGCTGCATCCACGGCAAGTACAATTCTATTAGAATGACCCAGAGCTTCACATCCCATGACTAATGTAGCTCAAATACACTACGTACAGGTGTGCTTATTGTGTGTGTTGGAGATTGCTGCATGGGCAAAGGGGCCCCAAGCCTACTTAGAGAAACCTCTGTGATGCCTTGAGTTCTTAACTCACCTGATAAAGATGGCAGATTCTATTCATCACTTCTCAGGGGATGTGATTTATATCTAAACTCATGAAAGTAGCTCTGCCCATCTTCAAAAGCAGCTGGTGGGGTTTGCTGTGCATTCAATACGTTCCTCACACTTTCCAAAACAGACAGACCATTGCATTGGTAGTCATTATTGTTAATGACTCCAATCAAGCAGTCCCACTAAGTCAGTGCCTTGTCTGGGGTTGCTCAAGGGAAGCCCTTATATATATATTTTTATGTCCAGTTCGTTTACTCTGGATGACAACCCTTATATAACACCCCTCCCTTAGAATCCTCCTGACCGCACTGAGCCAAGAAGTAAGTTTGTTTTGCAAATTTAAAAGGTTCATTTGAGAATTAAACAATATATATATATATATCGCACTTTTATAATAAATTAATAATTGATATCACACTTGTGAATATGAGCAGTAATCAGCAATGGATGAGGTGATACTTGCACGCTGGTTTAATTACTTAGGAGTAGTATATAGGATAAGGTAGCTGAGAATGCTTTATATGGTACAAGGAAATGCAAGGTGGAAAAGAAGCAACACAGGAATAAACTTGATATGATTTCAGCAAAACATAATATAATCACTTTTCCCCTTTTGGCAATTCACTCCCCCTCTATGCAATGTAAGGAGGTGGAAGTGACACACACAGTCTTCAGGAATACAATCACAGTACAATCCCAATTCAGTTCCCCCCTAGCAAGCTTAGATCAACAGGGATGATTTTAAACACAGGCAAAGTACTTTAAAGGTGGTATGCAAAGAAGTGAAAAATATGCTAAAATGATTTTAATTCCCTCTAGAAGTTCAGGGTGGGTGACAGCTACTTTGTATTAGTTCAGGATCACTTTAGCAATGCTCTATGAATGATTGTCAGGTGGAAAAACGAATTTCAGCAAAGGAAAGCAAGGAACTGCTATTTTGCCAAGTGAAGAAATTGAGCCAAATCGCAATTCGCGGCAATTTTTCCGAGTGTGCCGAACACGATTATGGAAAATTATAATGAATAGAAAGTTGGTTCTGGGTTCGTTGAAAAGCCCAGAATCCTAGCATTAAGATGAAAGTTAAATTTCGGAGATACGGACGATTTCGTGAAGGTAGATTCTCAAAAGAAAAGTCAAGCTCAGAATGACAGATGACAGTTTTCAGGTTTGAGATCACGGAAGGAACACAAGATTTCTAGGATGCAGTTCTCAATAGGTTAAAATAGTTTGAATTAGATTATTTTAAACTAAGAGATTGGTTTTTGCACAGTTCTGGCGGTACTCACACTATATTTTGGACAGGAATGCGACTTCGCCATGGATCGGGTCAGGATTAGACTGCAGTTCCCTAACCACGGACGGTCTCTGCCTGGTTCTGCTCACAGCGATCTGGGTCAGCTCTGCTAGCGGCACTGCACAGCGGTCTGGATCTCTGGTTCTGGCAAAAGTTCTTGGCACTGCACGGCGATCTGGTCTCTGGTTCGGGGTACAGCTCTGCTTTCTGGGTGTTTCTGGCACAGGGTTTTAGGCCAGAATCAAACAGCTCAGCCCAGCTGTTTTACTCTGATGTGCCCCTTGGAAGTCTGGGGTGAATCAGTTTGCAAAAGATTTTGAGGCCTGCTGACAAATTCTGAAGTCTGAATTCAAAGTTCTGGTCTCTGTCTGGATTTGAAGTTTAAGTGCTGGATCTGGTGTCTTCTGGCAAAACGCTCCGCAAGAAATCAGCTTGAAGTGGGAAGTGAATGTCCCTACCTGTCCTGCACAGTCTCCTTTTATGTGTTTAGAAAGTGGGAGGGTCAGCTCATCTTCTATGCCCAACCCTCTCAACTTATCATTGGCCAATTCCTCCTCTCTCCCTTGATTGGGGGAACTGGGTTGTGAGTCAGAGTGATGAGGTAGGTTTATGGTCAGAGGATCCTCCCCTTGTCAAATTGCACACAAATCTATTTCTGATCCAAATACATATTTATCTATGTACCATTTTTCTAATATTATACGTCCAGTTAACATATTTTCTGTAGCACCAAACCATCCGATCCCTGTCTTTGTAAGATGTTGTGTCCACTTATGACAGAATTCTGCCCTTTTCATCCAGATAACTACCTCTAAACCTTTCCAGAATTTACACAAATGTGCACCAGGGATATGGGTTTCAGATGATAAAGTGTCAGCTTTTTAACATGCATACATTTGGAGTAACAACCTTTTTTCCACTACTATCCCTAAGAACATACCATCGGGTCCTAACACCTCTAAAATGCACACAGAAATATCACAAGAATGATGATGTTATTTATATAATTTTTACAACTCCGCATTATGAATTATCCATCTTTTTAAAATTATGCTCTGGCCCCAAAGGGGCGTGGTTTTCCAAAGCACATGGTGGAATTTCTGGTTTATCCACTTCCCCCAAGCTCAGCTGGCTCACAGATGCAGTGCCCCTCCCCGATTCCTTCCAAGAGGAAGCCATTTACGACCCCCCTAATTTAACATTTGCCTGGACCAAGGACAGTGCTTTGTTTAGTTTCCTGTAGTCCCCAGGTGCTCCACCCCTAATTCAATCAGAGAGGTGTCATCTCCTTTTGGCAGGGGCAGCAGAATGCAGCCAGGCCTGAGAAGAGTGGCTGAGCAAGTTTCACTCCTGTCGGGGGTAGTTGCCAGGCAGAATTCACTCTCTTCAAGCCAGGCTTCAGCTAAATGTCACTTTGGTACCCAGTTTTCTACATTCAAATCAAACTGACAATTTTTATACATGCAGCTAGAACGCTGATTCTAAGTTCAAAACTATGACATTTCAACAGTTGCAAACTATGTGACACTCAACAGTAGGTCGCTCATTTATTTTAAACATTTAGATTTTAGTGTCTTTGAGTCCAATTTCACTTCAGCTGCTGACATCCACAGCTCAGCCAGTTTTGTTATAAACATTGTTTTGGGCTCTTTCTCTTTCCAGTTTTAGTATGCACACAAGAATACATTCTGCCAAATGTCTGTTGGTGTTCATTGAGATTTTTGAATATCTTGCGATGTTTAAAATAGGCATTTTTAGCTTGCATTTCAGGGAAACAAAGGTGATTTCAAAGCGCTTTTTTTAGCCACCGGCACTGCTGTTTTTCCTTTGGCACACATTTCACTCATGGCACTCCTGGTCCCTCACGCTCGCACTGGTGGGTGGCAGGTCAGCGACCATTTTGGTGTGCGCAAAACTGCACAGTTCTCCAGGATTCTGTTACAAATGTGGGCTTTTCTGCCCTCTTGGATTTCCTAAGCCCACAGCACCAAGTGTTGCAGCATAATAACTTGAACGTGGGCCAAGACACCCAACAAGCCCCCCCGCCCGACTGCGCTTTGATTTCGAGTCGAGGGGGAGTCAGGTGCAAAGGAGGTTTTGATCCACGTGTTGGTATGTCCGCATCCTCTTCTTCCAATTCAGCAGATGGCACAGTTCAGCATCTTTTCCTCCATCCGTTTGGATCGATCGGTTCTCCTCGCCAGTCCTGATGGGAATATTGGGCTGTACCTTGGGCCCTTCGGATCTTTGCTCCCGGTCCCTGGGTCGTTCTCCTTGGTCAGTCTCCATGGTTTCATCTCTCCTAGGATGACAAAGCAAAAGCGGCAATACCTATTCGCAGACATTTCTCCCCCACTATTGATATAGTGTGGCGGCATATATATTTTATTTTAAATCAGGAGGCAAGAACATATTCAAGAATCATAGAATTTTATAGGCTATATGGGGAATATTTTAGGGTGGAACTGAATTAATCTGGAGTGGTCCGCTCTGGTATTGCAGAGTACTCCTCCCGTTGATGCAGAGTGTGCCTGGAATGGCAACACTTTAGCTGATTTATATGGACCCACTTGTCTCCCCCTTCCGCCAGACTACCTTTGGGGATGCGGATCTTATACGCTACTGGGGAGACCTTGTCTATAATTTCAAACAGACTCTTCCATGTAGGCAAACATTTTCGCTGTTTGGCCTGGTTTCTTTGGAAATTGTATAGATAGACCCGGTCTCCCACATTATATACTTTCCTGGAAGTTTTCAAATTGTAATGGGTCTTCATGCTATCAGCTGATCTTTCTAGATTCCGCTGAGCATAGGCAAAAGCATGTTGAAGGTGTTTCCTTAAATTCTCCACATACTCATGAGTTGTGGAGGCATTTATCAATGTCTGCTCTTGGGTCCTGTAGAGCAAATGCTGGGGAAGCACCATCTTGCGTCCAGTCATCAGCTCAAATGGTGACATTTTAGTTGCAGATGACGGGGTAGATCTGATGGCATTAGGACCAGAGGTAATCGGATATCCCAACTTGGCCCAGAATCTGTCACAAACTTTTTTAAGATGCTCACAATGGGCCGGTTGTAGCGTTCTACTGCTCCAGAAGAAGCTGGTCGGTAAGCAATGTGTAGCTTCCTTTTGACCCCCAGTATCTCCCACATCTTTGTCATCACTTTACTAGTGAAGTGGCTACCTCTGTCTGACTCAATCCTTTGAGGTAGACCAACATGGGAAAGATGTGGTTAATCATCAGGGCAGCTGCTGTTTCTGCCTTGCAGTTTGGGGCCGGGAGACATTCCACCCACTTGGTAAACAATCATGTAACCGTCAACATGTACTTGTTTCCTCTAGACGAGCAAATCACAGGGCCTACAAAGTCGATTTGCAAATCTGACCATGGCAGTGTCATCCCCCTCTTTTGGAGAGGCGCCTGGTGTGTGAGGGATGTTGGCTGAAATTGTGCACACACAAGACACCCCTTCAAGTATTCGTCGAGGTCCTACCCCATGTGTGGCCAGTATGCAACCTCTCTTAAGATTTCCAGTGTTGTGTGAAACCCCCTATGACCGGCGGTGGCCGCATCATGGGCGTCACTTAACATCAGGCTTCGGAATTAGGTAGGGACCACCCACTGATCATGGCCAGCTTGGGATTTCCTTACCAACAAACCGTCTTAGATTTGGAACATCTTTGGACATTTCATCAACACTCTAAGGTCCTCTTTCCCAACGTAATCGGTATCCGTCAGGGGAAAGTTCTCAGGGTCCTCAATGTGTTGGTAAAACTTACCAATTATTTGATCCCTCTTTTGAGCCATAATTAAATCAGCATCAGGGGTCTCCTTACTCCATTGTGCAGTTGAAAGATCATTGTGAGCATTTGTCTGGGACCTAGTGATAGCAGTGACCTGGATTTCCCCCAACAGGGACTCTATTTCTATTAGATCCCCTTGGATGGCCCCCGTTTTGGGCAGCTGATCAGCTAAGTCATTTCCAGTTTTGTCTGGTCCCTCTACTTTGGAATGACCCTTGATCTTTTTTCCAGTAGATGGTCATCCCATTCGAGGTGACCAGATCATCAACATTTTGGATTAACTTCCCATGTTTCAGGGGTTTGTTATTAGCACACAACATGCCTCTGGTTTTCCAATTAACCAGGTGCTCCACAAACCCATTCCATACATAATCTGAATCTGTGATTTTGACCAGTTCGTGGAGTTGATGTTGGACAGCATTGAGGATGGCTTGATGCACAGCCATCAACTCTGCTACTTGACTACTTCGGGGACCGATTTTGTACCCAGCCTGAGGGTTCTGGAGACTCATTCACCGACGCATTCCCTACGCCGGCCACCAGTTCTTTTTCCCCGTTGTTTTCAACATGGTAAGAGCATTCATCCACATAGACAGTGGGCATTCCCTCACACTTGTCTTCTTCAAAGACTTTGTGCGGGGAATTAAGGTATGCCTCCATGTTGTCCTTGATTTTTAGACTTTTGTCCTCGGGACAGTTTTCTCTGGCACAATCATGCAAGTCAGCCAGACCTTGCGCGAGGGGACTCTTCTTGTTTTGGCCATATCTGACGTCCACAGGAAAGCCTTGCATTGACAGAATCCAGGAAGTAATTCGGGAATTACTCACATTTCCGGCCCGGATTCTGTCACTTTGGAGGTATTGCAGAGGCTGGTGTGGAGTCTCCACTATGATGTGTTCCCCCTGGATGAACGGGCGGTAATTCTTCAATGCCCACACCGTTGCCAGGAGTGCCTTTTTTCACAATTGTTGAATTTTTCCTCCACAGAGGATAAAGTTTTGCTCGCATAGGAGATTACTTTATTGACCTTGTCATGCTTTTGGTATAATACTGCCGTCAACCACGTATTAGAGAACCCTGTCTCCAGGAAGAACACCTTGTTTCTGACAGGGTAAGCTAGGCACAGCGCTTGTGAGAGGCTTCTTTTGAGTTGTCTTACTGCCTCGTATTGTTCTGGACCCCATTCCCACTTGACCCCCCCCTTCAAAAGATGAATCAGGGGTCTGGTGATCTCTGTGTAGCCCTCAATGAACTTTCTGCTGTAATTAGTCAGTCCAAGGAGGCTCCTTAGTTCCCGCAGAGTTGTGGGATCCTTCAGTTTCTGAAGTGCTTCCACTTTCTTTTCCTGGGGACAGAGACTCTGAGGAGTAATCTCATGCCCCAAGAAATTAACACGGGTTCTACACCACTGTGCTTCCTGAAAGGAAAGTTTGGCTCCGGCAGCCCTCAACTGTGTCAGAACATAATGGATCTCCGCTATATGTTCCTCCACAGATGAACTTTTGATGAGGACATCATCTACATAAGCCAGGGTACCCCTCGCACCCAGGTCGGGCATGGCCTTGTGTAGGAAAATGTTGAATTCATTGCCGGAGTTGAGGTATCCGAAGGGAGACCGGGTCCATGTGTACTGCTGGCCCCCAAAGGTAAAAGCCAGTTTGTATTGGTCCTCTCTACTGACAGGCACAGTCCAGTATCCATTGGTCAGGTCTATTGCAGTGAATACCTGTGACCCATGAATCTGGGCCAGCCCCATGGTCAATGTAGGGCAGAGGCCATTGGGAAGTATGGACCCGTTTGTTGAGCTCCCTAAGGTCGGCACAGAGTCTCCACTGGCCTTTTGGCTTCAATATTCCCAGCACCGGATTATTGAAGGTGTTGTGTACTGGACGGATTATTCCCCGGGACTCAAGGTTCTTAATTATTTCAGTAAGGGACTCCATGGATGCGAGGGGCAAGCGATATTGCTTCACAAACACTGGAGTCATGCCAGGGTCTGTGGGAATTGTTGTTGTGTGGATGTCGGTGCGACCACAGTCATATGAGTCTACCACAAAGAGATCTTGGAAATCCAAGAAAACTTGTTTCAACTTTTGCTTCTGTTCCAGAGTCACGCAGGCATCGGCTAGGTTGACTCTCTCTTCCACCATCTGCCTGAAGCCTGGAAAGACTTCTGGTTTTGCTATCTCAGCGGCCTCCTCCAGCTGGGTGGAGAAGTCCCTGGTCAGAGTGCTGATTTGGACTGGAGGCTTCGGGTGGGAAAGGCAGCCCTCATGGACCTGGAAAATCACCTCATCCCTTCCGAAGTCACAAGTCACATCTTCCTTACCATAAGGGCAGGAAGTGTACACCAGGAAGTTCCCCCCATTCCGGGTAAAGATCCTGTCTGGTGTTGTATTGTCATCACTGTCGCTGTCAAAACAGTCCTTGGGGATTGGTCCTAACAGTTCATTTCCTAAATCAATGTAGAAATGTCGGTCGTCAACCGCCATTCCAATAATGGGGCCTGCGGCTAGAGTAATACTCTGTAAATCGCTGTTATCCACCTCTATTGGAATGGTGCCATGTTCTATGTTGACTAATGTTGTTGGGTTTACCCCTAACCCTTGCTGTTGAAGGTAAGCATTTAGATGAATATAAGCATCAGGGTTTTTCAATTTTTGTCCTCTTTTAACTTTCACTTCCAGGGAGAATTGTCAGGTCCTTTCTGGGATGGTGACTTCCTCTTTAATCTGAATTTCAACTGCATAAGGTAGCAATTGAGCTGACCTAAATGCTTTTTCTGGATCATCAATGCCCATGGGATTATCCGCTAATCGGGACCAAGCTTTGAAGTTTATCAGGTCCAAACTAATGGCAAAGCGATTGAGAATGTCACTGCCTAAGTAAAAGGCGGCAATGACGTCTCACACAAACCAACAATTATGGACTATGCTCTTGTTGCCAATGGAGATTTTGAGCATACTCCTGCTTGGCAGGAGATGTTTGGAATTAGGTGCTTTCAGGTCCATTTCCCATTTGTCTATCAGTTTGAATGTGGGAATGGCTGGATCTTTTGGGAGTTGGCGGAACATGGCTTCGTTGATGAAGCTCTTACCGTTTTTCACACACACTCGGGCGAGAACAGAGTCCTTCCCATCATTTAACTGAACAGCGATGAACAACTGCTCTCCAATTTGTTGAATATCAGCCAGGCTCTGAGCTGATTTCACATCTTTCTGGACTATCGGAGTGGGAATATCTGATTGTGGATTAGTAAAGAATTTCAGAGTGTTTCCTTCCAGTGTGGAATACCACATTAAACTGGACGGAAGGTTGATTTTCAGAAATAGAGAGGACCCCCCATCACCAGTCTGTTGTCCTACTGCTATTACTGTCACGTCTGGAATTTGGTTGTTCTGGAAGTGAAATTCTACTTGGTCAGATTTTTGTTCAACCATGTGGCACGTGCCATTTAAACTAACATGGTTGACACTCTGCTTTAATTTTATTGTTCGGCTAGTCTGGGTCCAGACGACCTTGTTTACACAATCTATTAGGGCTGACAACCTTCTCAGGAGGTCATTACCTAGTAAACAAGGGTGGCCCTCTGGCGTCACTACTATGTCCGGGTGTTTCACCTTGTGTCGCCCAATTTTGATGTCCAAATCTGCAGTCCCCGCGACAGGAATTTCCTTCCCATCAAAGTCCTGGAGTTGTCCAGGAAGAGAGGTGAGAGGAATATGGTAATTCTCCCCCCTTCCTGCATTTAGTTCATCAAAGGCCCTTTTGGACAGAAGGGTAGCTCGGGATCCAGTGTCCACCAGTGCCAAAATTGTACCCTGCCCCTGTGCTTGTACCGGGGCATATTATCTTCCCTCCTTCTCCTCAAGGGGGCACAGATAATGCACATTTTTGGACAACTGGTGGGCTAACTTTCTGTTTTTGGACATGGCGAGAAAAGAGATTTGGGCAGAATTCTGTGGAGAGCCTGGGGAATCTGAAAGAAAAAGTTGGCAACTGGAAATGGTTTCGGGTTCTGGGCCCCCCCCCCTTTTTGGAGGCAGTCATCAGGATAGGTTTGACCCATGGGATTTTGTTATTGTTGGTTCTGATAGAATGATGGGCGGCGACAGCTCAATCCCCACATCTACCCAGTCTATTGATTCAGTTTTAGGTTCCCCTGGTTCCGGTTCTGGGCCGCCCCTGTCTTTTTTGAGGCAATCCCCAGGATGGGTTTGAACCAGGGGTTTTTGGTATTGTTGGTTCTGGGATAGAATGATGGGCGGCGACAGCTCAATCCCCACATCTACCCAGTCTGGATTGAAATCCCTTGGGACCCATTTTTCCTTGGGAGGAGTTCCCCATTCTCTGAAGGAGAAGATCCTTTCCCCAGGATCCTCTTGGGATCCCTCTCCCTCAAATTGGAAGACCTTTACCTCCTCCACAAAGTGGGTCTGTTTGGGTACTTTGTTTCACCTACCCCCCTCTGCTCCTTGGGAGGCAGACTTTCAGGGGCAGGAGATTTTGTTTCCGGTTCCTGGTTTTCCAGGGGCTGTTTACAAGTTGGGAAGGAAGCTTCCTCCAAGGTTTTACACCCCTCTTCCCCTTGTGCCTCCTGCCTGGGAACAAGTGGGTTATCGGGGTGCTGCCCCCGTCATTGTTCTGGAGCACCAGGTCCAGAGTTTGGGGCATTCTGCTGTGGCATGCTCATCTGAGGGTTCTGTTGAGCCCTCAGTATGTGACACAGATCCCGTGCCATATTTTGGACCTGGCGCTCAAGTTGGGAAACCCGCTCAGGTTGATACAGGGCTCTATTTTCTCCCCTGGTCTGATCCTGGGAAGGGTAGCTATCCCTTCTCTGGTAATACCCTGGGTTGGGAAGATTTGGGTACCCTTCTACCTTTGGCCTCCCTCTCCCGGATTAGGTGGTCTGGGCTCAGGGAATTGGGGAAAGAAGGATGGATGGTTTTGGGGTTGGAAATTGGGTGGATACCTGGGAAAAAAGTTCTGCCCAGTGTTTGGGGAATTTCTGCCCTCCTGTGGGAAGTTAGGAGGGAAGTTCCCTGGGTCAGGTGCTTGGCTGGATCCCCCCCCTTGGGCTGGAGGAGTCCACACATAACCCAGGATTGGTCTGTTTCCCTTGTAGCGGGGACTTAAATAGTCAGGGGAGCGGGGGACCCCATTTGTGGGACTACCTCCTTGACAGCCCTGTCTGTGACTGGCCCGAGGGCCTTCTGGGCTTTGAATTATTTGGTGCAGGCAGGTTGTTAGGTCCCCCCATCTCCAAATCTATAACAGGGGCAACCTTTACCTCTGCCACCTTGGCAACAGCAGGGGTGCTGTTGTTTTTTTTTTTTTTTGGGTGATTCTTGTTTTTCACCGGTTTCTGTACCTCATAGATGCGGGTGGCTTGCTCAATGACCCAGTCTAAAGACCTTTTCTCGTGAAAATCTCTCACGAGATGGGTCATTATGTATTTGGGGAGAGCATGGAAAAATGTGTTGACGAATTCTCTGCTGTCCGTGCGCACCCTTCTGGTGGTCTGCGCAAAGGCACGCTTCAATTCTTGCATAAATTCTTGTGGGGCCTGATCCTCTCCACATTGCAAATTGTAGGCTGCCTTGCGAGCCTCTTGGGGATTTCTATGCACAGAAAAGTGTTTCAAGATGGCCGCCCTATAGGTGGACCATCTTGAATGATTTTGGTCCTCCAGCCCCGCAAAGAAACTGGAGTATTCTGGGGAGAATGTCCATTTGACGTACTGGATGCAGCTACTGCTGTCCTTCAAATGGAAGGTCTCCATCATTTGCTCAAAGAGCTCCAAGTGTTCCCACACAGAATACTTGGAGTTCTTGTGATACGGCGTGATGACACTCCTGATTGCCTTAATCTGTTTTAAGGGGTCCTTAAGCAAGGCCCTTTTTGCCTTATTGGCCTTTTTGGTTCGGGTAACCCTGGTCCATTCATCCTCTGACTCAGAAGCACTGCTCCCAGAGGTGCCCGTCTGATCTTCCAGGTTTTCCCGGATTCTGCAAGCCTGGGAATGGCTGGCTTAATGTGGGGACCTGGTCTCCTGTGTCCTGTGACGCTCAGAGGAGTCTTCAGATCCCTCCTTGCTACCAGGAATTGCTGGGTACCCCCACCCACTGACCTAACTGGGCAGAGGTTTTCAGGATGCCCTTAGTGGGCCTACTCTCCTGGGGTTCCCCACAAAATTGCACTGCGCTTGGGTGCCCATACCCGGATGCCCGCCCATCCATTCCTGGGTGGTACTGGCCTATGAGCCCCATCCTTTTGGCTGGATAGTAATCTGCCATCCCTGTGGCCCTGTGCTCATGTGCACCAGGGGACATGAGGGTGGCAGAGTCCAGGGACTGGGAGAGATGAAGGCCTCTGGTACTAGGGCTCTTGAGGTTATGCTCAGGTGTTTCCCTTTCCCAGCGAACTTCATCTCTATCAGCCCCTGCTCCTTGTTGCAATGCAAGAGCCTGGGCTTTCTGTTCCTCAACCAAGGCCTTACTAGACTCTATCAGTCTCTCCTGCATGGCTACCTGTTGCTGGAGCCTATCATTGTGCTGACAGAGAGCCTCGTTCTCTCTCTATGCCTCCTGATTGGTCCTGGAATACTCGGCCAGTCTTTGCTGCAGGAGGGTTACCTCCTGAGACCCATCCCTACTGGCCTGCTCCTTTCTTGCCAGAGCATCTTCCACCCTCCTGGTGTGCTCTAGCAAGTCGTGATGCTCTTTTTGGACGTCACTCATCCCCTGGAGGGCCAGGTGATTTCCTTCAATTTTTTCTTTTAATTGGCAGACTTCCTGGCCTAAGGTGTCCTTTTCCTGACTAAGAGCCTGCATCTGTGCCGCCAGGTCGTCCCTCTGCCTTTGAAAGGCACCATTTTTCTGGCGTTCTTGATCAAACTCTGCCTGGGTATCCAGGTCTTTCAAAATCAATTTATTGCTTTCCTCTTTCTCTCTGTCTAGTCGAATTTGCAGGGTGGCTACCTGCTCTGCGCATGCCCTATTGAAGTCCAGTTGTTGCTCCAGCTTTTTCTGGCTCTGCAGTAGGGCGTCCAAACCTTCTTGGTACTCCTTCTGCAAGGCCAGAAATCTGTTATCCTGGTCAGACTTTTCCTGTTGCAGGATATCCATATCCTCCTTCATTTTAATGATGTATTGTCTACTCTCGTTTTCTGACTCCTGGCTTCTGTGCAGCCTCTGCTCAGAAGAGACCAGGTCAGATTGGGCCTTTTCTAACGCCATCTGTTGCCTATTTGCCAGATCTTGGCCTTCAGCACATTTGTCCTGCATGGCTCCCATATATAGATACAAATATGCCGCTATCCTTGCAATCTTATTGTGTTCATCTTTGGCTTTAGAAGCCTTATATAGTTCACTCAGGGCCACATGTAAGGGACCCTGATCTCTCCAGCTATCTGACCCAGTTGTAGTGACCTGTTGTGTGATCGCCTGCAACCATACATTTTGGTCCTGTTCAGACCATTCACCTCTCACAAACAGTTTATGTAAGAGGTGCTCCCTAGCTATCTTCATATCTACCAAGGTCGTCATTCTGGAGATTGATTTCCTTCCTGACTTACAGAAGTTTGTATTTTATTTTGCAAAACAGACCGTTTCCTTAGAGCGTTCCTTTGAGGAGTGCTTTACAGCGTAACACAACGTGGTGATCTAACCGGATGTGTATCCTGTCAGCTGGCACATTGTATTAATCTGCACAAGTGATAGATCTAATCCAGAATCCCCGGCTACGAGCCCTCACTTTGTTAATGACTCCAATCAAGCAGTCCCACTAAGTCAGTGCCTTGTCTGGGATTGCTCAAGGGAAGCCCTTATTTATATATTTGTATGTCCAGTTTGTGTACTCTGGATGACAACCCTTATATAACACCCCTCTCTAAGAATCCCCCTGACCCCACTGAGCCAAGAAGTAAGTTTGTTTTGCAAATTTAAAAGGTTTATTTGAGAATTAAACAATATATATATATATCACACTTTTATAATAAATTAATAATTGATATCACACTTGTGAATATGAGCAGTAATCAGCAATGGATGAGGTGATACTAGCACAATGGTTTAATTACTTAGGAGTAGTATATAGGATAAGGTAGCTGAGAATGCTTTATATGGTACAAGGAAATACAAGGTGGAAAAGAAGCAACACAGGAATAAACTTGATATGACTTCAGCAAAACATAATATAATCACTTTTCCCCTTTTGGCAATTCACCCCCCCTCTATGCAATGTAAGGAGGTGGAAGTGACACACACAGTCTTCAGGAATACAATCACAGTACAATCCCAATTCAGTTCCCCCCTAGCAAGCTTAGATCAACAGGGATGATTTTAAACACAGGCAAAGTACTTTAAAGGTGGCATGCAAAGAAGTGAAAAATATGCTAAAATGATTTTAATTCCCTCTAGAGGTTCAGGGTGGGTGACAGCTACTTTGTATTAGTTCAGGATCACTTTAGCAATGCTCTATGAATGATTGTCAGGTGGCAAACAAATTTCAGCAAAGGAAAGCAAGGAGCTGCTATTTTGCCAAGTGAAGAAATTGAGCCAAATCGCAATTTGCTGCAATTTTTCCGACTGCATCGAGCGCAATTACGGAAAAAGTATAATGGATAGAAAGTCGGTTCTGGGTTCGTTGGAAAGCCCAGAATCTTAGCTTTAAGATGAATTTCGTTCCTAGGACAAACGGTTCCGGAGATACGGACGATTTCGTGAAGGTAGATTCTCAAAAGAAAAGTCAAGCTCAGAATGACAGATGACAGTTTTCAGGTTTGAGATCACAGAAGGAACACAAGATTTCTAGGATGCAGTTCTCAATAGGTTAAAATAGTTTGAATTAGATTATTTTAAACTAAGAGATTGGGTTTTGCACAGTTCTGGCAGTACTCACACTATATTTTGGACAGGAATGCGACTTCGCCATGGATCGGGTCAGGATTGGACTGCAGTTCCCTTGGTACGGACAGTCTCTGCCTGGTTCTGCTCACAGCTATCTGGGTCAGCTCTGCTAGCGGCACTGCACAGCGGTCTGGATCTCTGGTTCTGGCAAAAGTTCTTGGCACTGCACGGCGGTCTGGTCTCTGGTTCCGGGTACAGCTCTGCTTTCTGGGTGTTTCTGGCACAGGGTTTTAGGCCAGAATCAAACAGCTCAGCCCGGCTGTTTTACTCTGATGTGCCCCTTGGAAGTCAGGGGTGAATCAGTTTGCAAAATATTTTGAGGCCTGCTGACAAATTCTGATGTCTGAATTCAAAGTTCTGGTCTCTGTCTGGATTTGAAGTTTAAGTGCTGGATCTGGTGTCTTCTGGCAAAACGCTCCGCAAGAAATCAGCTTGAAGTGGGAAGTGAATGTCTCTATCTGTCCTGCACAGTCTCCTTTTATGTGTTTAGAAAGTGGGATGGTCGGCTCATCTTCTATGCCCAACCCTCTCAACTTATCATTGGCCAGTTCCTCCTCTCTCCCTTATTTGGGGGAACTGGGTTGTGAGTCAGAGTGATGAGGTAGGTTTATGGTCAGAGGATCCTCCCCTTGTCAAAATGCACACTAATCGATTTCTGATCCAAATACATATTTATCTATGTACCATTTTTCTAATATTATACGTCCAGTTAACATATTTTCTGTAGCACCAAACCATCTGATCCCTGTCTTTGTAAGATGTCGTGTCCACTTATGACAGAATTCTGCCCTTTTCATCCAGATACCTCTAAACCTTTCCAGATTTTACACAAATGTGCACCAGGGAAATGGGTTTCAGATGATAAAGTGTCAGATTTTTAACATGCATACATTTGGAGTAACATCCTTTTTTCCGCTACTATCCCCAAGAACATACCACAGGGTCCTAACACCTCTTAAAATGTGCACAGAAAAATCACAAGAATGATGAAGTTATTTATATAATTTTTACAAGTCCGCACTATGAATTATCCATCTTTTTAAAATTATGCTCTGGCCCCAAAGGGGTGTGGTTTTCCCAAGCACATGGTGGAATTTCTGGTTTATCCACTTCCCCCAAGCTCAGCTGGCTCACAGAGCAGTGCCCCTCCCCGATTCCTTCCAAGAGGAAGCCATTTACGACCCCCCTAATTTAACATTTGACTGGGCCAAGGACAGTGCTTTGTTTAGTTTCCTGTAGTCCCCAGGTGATCCTCCCCTAAGTCAATCAGAGAGGTGTCATCTCCTTTTGGCAGGGGCAACAGAATGCAGCCAGGCCTGGGAAGAGTGGCTGAGCAAGTTTCACTCCTGTCGGGGGTAGTTGCCGGGCAGAATTCACTCTCTTCAAGCCAGGCTTCAGCTAAATGTCACTTTGGTACCCAGTTTTCTACATTCAAATCAAACTGACAATTTTTACACATGCAGCTAGAACTCTGATTCTAAGTTCAAAATTATGACATTTCAACAGTTGCAAACTATGTGACACTCAACAGTAGGTCGCTCATTTATTTTAAACATTTAGATTTTAGTGTCTTTCAGTCCAATTTCACTTCAGCTGCTGACATCCACAGCTCAGCCAGTTTTGTTATAAACATTGTTTTGGGCTCTTTCTCTTTCCAGATTTAGTATGCACACAAGAATACATTCTGCCAAATGTCTGCTGGTGTTCATTGAGATTTTTGAATATCTTGCTAGGTTTAAAATAGGCATTTTTAGCTTGCATTTCAGGGAAACAAAGGTGATTTCAAAGCACTTTTTTTAGCCACCGGCACTGCTGTTTTTCCTTTGGCACACATTTCACTCATGGCACTCCTGGCCCCTCACGCTCGCACTGGTGGGTGGCAGGTCAGCAACCATTTTGGTGTGCGCAAAACTGCACGGTTCTCCAGGATTCTGTCGCAAATGTGGGATTATCTGCCCTCTTGGATTTCCTAAGCCCACAGCACCAAGTGTTGCAGCATAATAACTTGAACGTGGGCCAAGACACCCAACATTATATGTGTTATCTATTTAATTACATTCATTAATTCTCAATAGGCATTTCATTGTTCTGTCCTTCTCTACCTCCTCAGCCTGTGTGACATATCTCTTGAACACTGCGTCCCTCCGGAAAAGTGTCTTCAAAATATTCTCCACCTCAACCATCATCCATTCCCTGCCCCAGGTAATTTCTCGTCCCCTCATGTCATCAAAATCTAAAAATATTCTTTCACCCAATAAACTATATCATCTAAATCTGGGTTGCCCACAGCTGACTTGCCTTATGCTATGCAACACTTTTGGGGACCTGGGTCCATGTACAGAAGTGCCAGAACTTTTCCTGGCAGGCAAGTTTCTTCAGTTTCTTGGTGGGGCGTCTTCCGCTGCGCATTGTTCATTTTGTCCCTTTGGTATGGAGCAACATGGTATGAGGTGTATCTCTTGGGCCAGCATTTCAGTTTTGCTGTAGTCTGGAATTTCCTGGCCCCTCTCCGAGAGGTGCTCTGTGGTATTGCATCGCGAGAGTCCTTTGTGTTGCTCTAGTGTCACTGTTTGAGTAAGATATGATTTGTGCTGCAGCTGCTGCAGGTTTTGTCTTAATTGCTCAGGGTTCCAGCTGGCATGGTGTTGTCACTGGTGCTAGATGGATCTGAACAGTGGCCCTCATCTGTGGATGTCACGTCCTCACAGGGCCTCTGTGCCACTCTTTCTTAGGGTGGCTGGTAGCATGGGTGGTATCTTGGACAATGCCTCTCTGCATTTCTATATTGCTACATGAAATGTGAACTTTGCTGGCCAGTTCCCACTCCACCCAGTCCCATGTTGAGTATTCTGGGGTACGGGCAGCTCATACCAAGTGATTTCAATGGTGTGCTGATGTTGTTGGCTGATTTCCTCATGACATGTGAAGGGGGATGGTTCTGTGCTGTTGTGTAGGAGTGTTGGATGCGCCCGGGGTGAGTAGGTGTGTGTCATGATCAGCCAAGTGTGAGCATGCACAAGTACATCTGTTGATGTGCAGAAACCACAGCTGTTTGGGGAATTTGGTATTCGGCAGATGATAATGCATGTTTTCGCCAGTGTTTGCTAAGATGGCACACCCCAAGTGTTGTGTATACTGTGTTTTCTGAGGATCGTGGCATGTTGTTAAGTTGGCTTTCAGGTGATGCCATTGTTCCACTGCATGTGTGAGGAACACTGCACTCTAAAGGTGTGTGTCCGTTATGATGTACAGTGTATCAACCATCAACAAATGCTTGGGGATCAATAATATACCCAAATCAACAGTGCGATTGGATCAATAATTGAGGTGTTACCCTCTCCAAATGTCATTCGGTATGCTGAAAGGAAGAAAAAGCATCCATTTATTAAATATGTTTTCGGTGGTGGCCAAAATAGTTAATTTACAGTGACCCCACAATTCACCCCCATATGAGGATATGGCAAGGGTTTGCACTCTATAAACATCAAGTGCTGTAAATATATGATAATAACTCCTAAGAAAGGTGATCTATCCTCCTTACATAACCATGAGAAAAATGCATCCCACCTATCTTCAGTAATTGTCACTAAAAATGGTGCCCGACTTTAATTGTTCCATCATAGAATATTTTCAAAAAATCCCCTTCTGATCACTCTATTTTAAGACCTTCAGCCATTCCCTCTTGTTCCTATAATCATTATTAAACCAACTATCTGTCAGAGTTGTAACAATGACTCTGGTTTAGCTGGTTTGGTCAATAGGGAAGCGATGATAGAGGCAAATGCCTTACAAGAGTTTAATATGACCAAAGAATCGTGGCACCTTGTACCTTTCACCAATTCAAGGATAGGCAATACATTGCTAGACATTTGTTAACATATTATTTTATTTTTTAATCTGCTCCTCTTGTGGGCACAATATAAGACTTGGCCATTCTCACCACGCTTTGCTCCCACACGGCTACCATCTTTAATCTTTATATTAGGGTGACAGACACAACTCCATGATCATGTTCCCTTCTTTGTAGCACTTGCATTTTTTTTAACACATTTCCAGTTGGGCAAACTTATTAAAATGTAATTAACATGGCTTACTTTAAGGCCATTTTGGTAGGAGGATATAGTGGAATATCACCACAAACCCTACCATTAATGGAGGTATTAGAGGAGGATTTTCCCAAATGGTGTCCTCCTCTCCAATGAAGTCTAACATCTCATCCTATGGTTTGAATTGTATAGTAAAGTCACACAGAATAATGATTGCTGGTTTTAACCCTTTTCCCACTTGTACATATATCCACTAACTTATCCCATTTATACATAGTTGTCACCCCTTTAGGGGCACTGTGGTTGGGTATAAAAATGAATATTAAATAATTAGAATGTGTTGTCTACAGGTAGTTCTTTATGCAAAGCTTGTAAATCAGGGGATTTGTTTTCCAATTTGGCAATATATGCATACAATTAATGTTCACCCATATACTATGGTCCTAGTCGGCCCTGTTTCCTGCAATTTTTTTTTTTATTTTTTTATTTTTATTGGTTTATTTACAAACCTTTAAAAAGAAAAGCAAGAAGGATGAGACCATACATCGCTCTTCGTTACATTCACGTTATCTACATTGGTTTTTGAGCCACCACATTAATCCATTAAACAATTCTCAATTAATGCTAGCAAAGTTGTCAGTGGTAGTATCAATTTTTGATCCGTTCCTCTAAACATGTGAGACCACCACTCCTCAGCATTGAGGGATGGGTGACTCTCGCTCCAATTACCCAGCAGTCGGGTTCTTTCTGTACGTAGGTTTGTACAAAATAGCACTAAGTGTTTTAAAGTTTCTGGTTCTTGATCGCAGAGTCGGCACATTGGATTCATATTCTTGTTAACTATCCATGTTCTCAGGCGTTCTTTTGTTTTGAACATGTTAAGCCGAAAACGCATGTACAGTCTTCTTGCGTTCGGATCAGGAAATAATTCAATGTATTTTTGCAAGCTATTAAAGGCACAAGCCTCAGGTGGCACTTCGCTCAATAATTTCAAGGCTCCTCTTTCAGAGCAAGTCAGCTCCCAGTCTAGGCGCCATAGTTTTAATTTTGCTGCATCAGGATTTCCTTCTAACAGGGCTGGTTTGATGTCGTATTCCGACATTAAGCTTTCACAGCGCTTTAGCCACATTTCTAATACTCCTGAAGTTGATGTGCTTTCATTATTAAAAATGGCAAATTGCGGAATTCCTTCTCCGACTTTTGTTTTCGGATATAGAGACAACAAATTCCAACAGACACGTGCGTGCATGGAGATCAGTGATAGTTCGTACCTAATTGATGCTGTTGCAGTCCCTTTGGGTAATCCCAGGACTTTTACCCAGAAGATGTTCTCGAGCGTGGACCAGATTTTCCAAGAGCACCCCAAGGCGTTTTCTGCTCCATATGTTAAGGATGGGATTACTTTTTGTTGATAGAATTTTAGCACCACTATGAGTGAAAACCTGCCAAATCTTTTCTTTAGGACTAGAGCTTGGTTTGCTAATTGTTTACATTTACGTTTTGTCTCTGTTACCCAAGGATTGTCATTAAGACAGGAACTGACGATCATTCCAAGGTATTTTACACTCAGTGATATCAGAAGTTTTTCCGTTCCTATGAACCAAGATTGGTTTTTTCGCGTTCTTTTCTGACCACTCTGCAAATTGTTTAGCATAAGAATTTCACATTTTTTTGTGTTAATGAGAAGATGATTTTCAAGCACGTACTGCTGTACTGCGTTGATTTTCCTTTGCAGACCAATCGGTGTCCGATCCAATAGTATGAGGTCATCCGCGTACAGAAGCCAATTCAGGGGGGACCCATGAATCTTCGGCGGAAAAGATCTTACTGCCTCTATTGGAATTCCGATGTCAGAAATAAACAGGGAAAATATCGCTGCCGCCAGGGGGCAACCCTGTTTAACCCCCTTAAATGTTTTGATCGGTGCAGACAATGTTCCAGTTTGGTCCAGTCTTACTCTCACAGTGGTGCCAGTATGTAAGTCTTTTATTGCGTCTACGAGGTCGATTGGGCACCCCCATTTGTTCAGTTTTTCCCATAGCAATTCTCGATCTACCATGTCGAAAGCATTGGAAAAATCAATAAATGCGAGGTATACAGCTGTATTAGATCTAATAGCCTCCATCTTCAATAGATTCAGTAGCAATAAATTCAAAGAACATCCCACACGTTTGACAAAGCCAGTTTGACGCGTATCAACATGGTTAGATTGGTTGGCCCACGTCACTAACTTTGTTTGTAACACGGTTGCATACATTTTTCCTAATACGTCGAGTAACGCAATTGGTCGGTAGTTTTTTGGGCAGGTTCTGTCACCTTTTTTGTAAATGGGTACAATTACTGCTGATTTCCATGATCTTGGTGTTTGCCTTTGATCATTTATTCTCTGAAATAATATCATGCAAAAGTCGGCCCACAACTCTGGTTGTTGCTTGATTGTGAAGTTTGTAAGGCCATCCGGGCCGGGCGCTCGCGAGTTGTTGGCTTTCTTAATTATGTTTATGATGTCATCTTTATTGAATACCAAATCCCATTTGTTTGAGATTGTGACACACGGATTAGGTATTTCAAAGTTCTTTTTGTATAAGTCGCTGAAGTGGGCAATCCATACTGACTCAGGCACCATCACGGCTTGCATGCCACACTGGGAGGCTTCTGAATCGTTAATGATGTTCCAGAAGTCTCTGGTATTTTTATTTCCGAGACTTATTAACATTCGTTCTGAGTCACTTTGTAACATTGACATTTTGTGAGATTTAATCCAGTTTTTGTACCGCTGTCTGGCATCTTTGGTCAAAGTTACGCGTGTAGCGTTATCGCGGTTCCGGGCTAGTCGGATAGTGCGCCTCATCAAACGTTTTTGTTGCAATACATTGAGATCAAAGCAATGAAGGCGTTTTATGCTAGGTCGTTTTAGCCCACCTTTGTTTGTTTGAAATTTTACTAATAGACCTGCATAGTCAGGTGTTGGTTCTCCTGTACAGTATTGGTCTAATATATGAACGACTTCTTCGGCGTCAAGCCTTAACCTCACTCTGTTTGGTCCAACTTTGATCCTCTGTGACCATTTCGACTTGACATTTTACGTCTGAATAGTAAATTTCATTATTAACATGTCATGGTCACTCGTTTCCTTTGAGATCACTTTTAGTGTGGTTACTCGTTTGTGAAGATCTGCTGAGACAAATATATAATCGATTATTGAGCCGTGGCAACCACTTTTCCATGTGTGCGCTGGTGGTATGTCGCCTTGAGTGTGACCATTTAGCATTTGCAAATTTCGAGCGCCTAGTTCTTTCTTCATTTTTGACCCCAGATTTTTTGTTGAAGATTTTCTTGCATGAAAGAAATCAATGTTCAAGTCGCCACAAAGTATTATATTGGAGCTCCTTTGGTTCACAAGTAGACGATCTATGATGGTCGAGATTGCGTCGATGAAATCATCATTCCCCGCACTGACATGGTTCCAATAAACGTTAATAATCGTCATTTGTTCAGGTGCTAGGTTGTCGCGATCTGGTCTGGTCAAGGTTGATTCTTGAATAAAGGGAGAATGATTCACAGAGTTTGTAATCCTGAACCCAGATATGCTCCTTACCATCGTTAGCAGACCAGCCATTGGGCGCCCCTTGCCAGATTGTATAGCAGGGTTTACGGCGATCTGAAAGCCCGTCGCTACAGGAGCTTCGGTTAACCATGTTTCTTGTAAACAAGCAATTGTCAAATCACCCAACCACTCACTGTAGAACAAATGGTTGAAACCCCGTGTGTTCCATGATCCTAGTGAACATGTCTGGGGTGGGGGCTCGGCCTGGCATTATTGTGGTTGATTGATGTTCAGTGTTGCTGCTACCCAGTTCCAGTTTTGTTCCACCCCAAGAGGAAGAGAAGTAATGTGAGTATTTGTTGCTTCATCGTTTGTTTTCCCATACCCTTGAATTGTTATGGAAAACTGTTTTATGGGTACATTTTCATCTTGACAGCAACCGTTATCAAATGAGATGTGTTTCTTACCAATAGGCAGAAACTTTTTGTTTGTTATTTTTGCTTTTGAACTCTCATCATTTGAGTTCTGATGCGGGGGCTTTAACCGTCCCGCAAAGTCGTTTGACGCTGCCTCGGACAGGCTCTCTGTTGCTTTTTGAGTGTCCCAGACACGTCCTAAAGACTTAAGTTGGGGGCTAAGGTTGCATGTTACTACTGAAGTGGGAGAATGGAAAACCAGACTCCCGTCCTTCACCTCTCGCGCTTGGCCTAGAGGGTCGCGGCCCAGACACCCGCCACGAGAAGAGTTTGCCCATTTACCAGATGACCAAATACCCTGGTACAGAAACATACGGATGTGTCCATCTGCCTGCCCAACAGCCCGCACTGGCCATGCCGACACCTGCGGCACGGACCAACTAGACTGAAATCTACACATCGTTAGAGATGCCATGACGACCTAGATAACGGGAAGCACCGCTGAACTATTATACACGCTGAACATTTCCACACCAATCTACACGAAGAACATACTCAGTGCTCTGACGTAGGCGACAGGCTTATTCACGGACGTGCATCTTTATTATTTTTACATAGGCTTTCAGAATGCAGAAACGCAAGACGCACCATGAGCTCATTTATAACGCTTGCTCACGCTTCTCTTGAAACCCGTTACCATCATGAGAGATATAATGGAAACACGATACTGGCCATGAAACTGTATGCCACTATAACCTAAAGCATCCATGCACTAAATGGATTACCCGTGCACCAGGCCCAAGTAGGCCTCAAGCAAGAGTTCCCGTGAACATTAACAAAGCAAAAGTCAGGTTGCTGAGCCTGCAGAAAGAACCCAGTGGAGCAACCAGCCAAGGTCGTAATGTTGCAAACCCACAGTCAAGAAACAAATCTTCAAAGGCACGATGTTGCAACCTCGCACTCCACGTACCAATGTTAAAATCATATCTGCAAATTAAACCAGACATACAGTGGAAAAACAATATTAATTGTGCAGAATTATGCCTCAAACACGGTCCCTGCCCACGTGACCAAGCCGAACCTGACGAGATGCCAAAACCCAGGAGAGAAAAGGCGTCTGGGTACCTCGCTACGAGACGCAGGCCGACACACTTGAAAGGCTCAATGGACACCTGCTACAGTGGGAACGGTCAGTCTCCCACCTATGAATAAATCCTCACATTGCCTGCACGTACCCATATTGAAACACTGTTGCAACCACAGGTGCACCGTGTGCTGGGAACAACGGTGGTCCCAGGCTGGGGAGCTCACGGATGCACCAATCAGAACATGAGGTTCTCATCTCAGACGTCAGTAACGTTAGCCAATCCTCAGGGGTCTTCATGTAACAATTCTTATGTATCTAATTGTAGGGACAACCCAGATATACCACCTGACTACATCTTAACCACTGATATCATTCTCTATATGCGTACTATACTAACCCCACCACTCGAGCAACCAATCAAGAGTGGCGATAGGTTCTTTTGGTAACTTTTTGGAATGACGCAAGTAGCGCGTCATAATGTAGTAAAAAGGGCCTGCGAGCCCCACTATTGTGTGTGTGTCAGGACGAACGCGTGCGCTCCTTGACCCATCCCTGCCGTTTGCATAATAAACGGCAGAAGTTGCCTTGCTCCTTGTGTGTGCCTCATACTCTGTCTCGATCCGAGATA
Source organism: Ambystoma mexicanum (assembly GCF_040938575.1). Classification (NCBI taxonomy): domain Eukaryota; kingdom Metazoa; phylum Chordata; class Amphibia; order Caudata; family Ambystomatidae; genus Ambystoma; species Ambystoma mexicanum. The sequence continues at coordinate 248,735,171 of NC_090940.1, read as the reverse complement.
TACACGGGAGGAGTTGGGGCCTCCCTGCCCGGAGGTCTGCGGACGGCCCGGCCGACCCCGGCAGAATCCCCCCCGACAAGTTGGAGGCACTGCTGAGATCTGTTTAAGATCGACTTTTATTTTTTATTTTTCCAGGCACTCCCGTTGCGGGGAGGCCCGGCGGCGCGGCCCCCTCTGCCGTTGCCCCCTTCTGAGGACTACAGGACCATCGCGGAGCTGCGAGAGGACCGGACAGCGCAATCCGGATATTGGCCCTCGGGAGCCGGTTGAGAAGTATCCCGCCCGCGGTCGGCGAGTGTCCAGACGTGGTCCAGACGAGGGGAGGTGGCGAGCCGCTTGGAGGGGTGCACGCAGTCGAGCGGCCCTGCATCGAGGGAACTTGGTGAGCATGACACGCACAACAAGCAATGCGAAATTGTGAGGGAGGGGGCGGAAGTAAATAAGGGAGGAGGGAGGTATTGTAAAAAGGTGGGGTGAAGGTTTAATTGAGTGATGATAATGGAATGAATGGTAGTGAATTGAGTGCGAGAGAAGGCGGCTAACGTTACGCGAAAGAGGGGGGCAGGGCACGAGAACAACACGTGCAGACGCTCGCAACAAAAAGCTAACGTTACGCGAAAGAGGGGGGCGGGGCACGAAAACATCACGTGCAGCCGCTCGAAAGACACTGATTGGCCTAAATCGCGACTACGTGTGAGGGTGGGTGTGTGTGGTTTCCTACGATTTGACATTTATCATTCAATGAGTAGATGAGGTTCCCTATTGTTCGAGCAAGAAACTCGATAGGTAGATGAGGTTCCCTATTGTTCGAGCAAGAAACTCGATAGGTAGATGACGTTTCCCTGTGGGCGGTGGCTAGTTACGTAGTTGCCCAAAACGGAAGATAATTGGCTGGTTAAGCCCTCCTGTTGAGGGGCGTATCACACGCGAGGCGACGCAGCGTGCGCAGTCCGGTTATAGTATTGATGAGATTACCTTGTTCCAGGAGAGACAGGAAGACAGCTGTAGGGTTAGCGGGGTAGATTGCAAGTGTATTTTGAATTTAAAGAACATAACACGAATATACCAGTAGTTCGAAGAAATAGGTGACGTCACCAGTAGGGATTTAGTAAGATATCGTGAACACAAGAAGCTTTGGGTTTGACAGTGGTGGGGAAGAGAAACATGATAAAGGAGCGGACACGGAGATAAACGATAAACGAGTGGATCAAAGAGGAGAAGGGGAAGGGGGCGTGGCTGCGCACGGAGAACGCCGGCCACGGCAAGTGTAAAGGTGGGAGGAGAACGGGGAAAAAGGACGACTGTGTAAGATCGTCGTAAGGGGTACGCAGCTGCAGGGGGCTGCGTGCGCTTCGGCCGCAGGGGGCCGTAGGGGAAGGAATATAATATAACATCATAAATATATTTGTTTTATAATTTTTTTTTTTGTGATTATTATCATTGCATAATTTGTCAAAGGATTGTCGTAAGTCCCCACACTTGCGGGGCAAGGTAAGCAATAAAAGGTTGTATGTTGCAAACTGGTAGCAAGGGGAAGGGTAAGAAAGGGTGCGCTAGTATGTCATACGGGAGAGGGTTGGGAGGGTGGGGGAATACCCTCACTACCCCACTACAACATATATGCACCACACTGCCACCACATAGGGAGAAGTTAATTAAGTACAGCATAGAGTGGACCCAGGGGACGGACAACAAAATGTTGACACCATGGCCGCCTAATGGTAGCTTTGACCCATATGCCCAACATTCACTATTAAACCATCTGCACAATACATACAAGGGGAAGAAGTTGGCAAACCATGTGGAGGTGTTTAACTTATGGAGGATGTTCCAGGGGTCTAGACCAGGACCAAATGGAATGTTCACTATGGGGGAAACACCGGAAGAAAAGGAGATTAAGAAAGAAGGAACGGATGGGGAAAAGGAGAGTGAAGGAACAAAGAATATGGGGAATGAAAAACTGGGTGGAGGAAAGGTTGATAAATTAGCTGACATAAAACAGGAACCGAGCAATGAGATACCCTTAACACCGGGAGTGAAAACAGAGGGAGGAGGGTTGTACCCTTTAAGAGAATTAGGAGAAATAAAAGGACAGTTAAGGGCGGCTGAAGGATACTCAAACCCGGCATACAGCCCTCCACCATATGTGGCTCATGGAAAGATACCAATGGGGGACGGGAGGAGAGAAGAGCAGACTGTAGAGATAGGAAACGATGAGTGGGTAGCTGCACAGATATTGTTGAAATTACGAGGATCACTAACTGGAGAGGAAAGGGAGGCGGTAAAGAGAACAAACGAGGATAGTGAAAGAGAGAGTGAAATGAGGGGAGAGGAGCTGCTACGGCAGAAGGAAGAGATTTTGGAGGAAAGATTAGCTAAACTAAGGGATGAGCAGAATGAACTGATAAAACAACTTGAGGGGGAGGAAAGAGAGAGAGTGAGGAAAAGGAAAGAAGGTAAGGACGAATTGGAAAAATTAAGGGAGCAAAGTGAGGAGAGAAAGAGGGAAGCTGTAAGGGTAAAAGCAGCAGCAGAAAGGGTATCAAGAGTAGTGATGAGGGAGAAGAAGAAGGAAGAAGAAGAAAATGAAAAAGAAATGGAAATATGGAGGAGGAGGATAATATCAGAGACAGCTAAAAAATATGAAGAGGGGAAGGTAATAGAGAGTATAGTAGAAAGAGAAAGGGTGAAATGGGAAAGGAGGAGAGAGGATGAAAGGATATTGGAACAGATGAGCAACGAAGTAATGGAGGAATTAAAAAGGAAAAGAGAGGAAAATAGTAGGGAGATGGAGGAGAGGAGTGAAGGGGAGATAGAAGAGAGTAAGAGGGAGAGTGAAAGATGGGGAGAAGTATATAAAAATAGAGAGGTAGCAACAACGTCAGCACTAAGGGGAACAGGTGGTAACAACGGAAAGGAAGAGGGAGACCTAATAGACTTAAAAACTGTAACAATAAAAGGAAAAAAGGCAGAGTGGGGGGCGCAATTTATGAATGATTTTTGTAGTGAGGATGGAAGGAAGAGTGAAAGGGAAAGCTTAGATAAGCTATACCTCACTAGAACAAACATAGATTCGCCATGGGTGAGTAGAAGATGGGAGGAGCTGGAGAGAAGTAAGGAGGAAGTGAAAAGAATGGGAGAAACACAAACTAACGAACACACGCCACCGACGCTCACCAACCAACACACGCCACCCACATCACCATCACGCTCTCTAACGCCACACCCCACATGTTCAACAACTGCACGCTCTCTGCACAGAATAAAGCTCGCACCCTTCATGGACGAAGTTACACCTTATGCATGTCGGCTTAGGGACCTCCCTAGTCGCAGGCAAGACAGGCAAACAGACGTGACAATATTGAACACAGGAAAGGATGAAAAAAGGGGAAAGGAAGAAGAGGGAGGTAGGAGAAGAGGTAGTAAGGAAGGATTTGAAGTAGTAAAAGGAATGGGGGAAGAGGAGGGGTGTGAAGAGTTAACATCATGGAGCATAAAGGATGACACAAGACAGAATGTAATGCCACTGCTGGAGAGAGGAGGGGTTAGACCACAATATGTACCTTGGAAACATACGGATAAGGAAAACATAAAATGTAGGCTCCCATCATTAAGTGGAGGTGCGGGTAAATGGATATATGAAATGGAAAAACACACCGCAGGACAGAAACTAGCAGTGGGAGATGTTAAGGGCCTGTTAATATCAATATTAGGGGATAGAGCGGATGATATTTGGAAAAGAGCGGGATTCCATGGGGTAACAATAACAAACACATCGCATGATGGGGCACCATTTGCAAACTGCAGACATGCGCTATGGCAGGCACTAAGAGTGCAGTACCCAGACACATCAGACATAGGAGCCATTACTTCCCGTAAGATGGGTGAGAACGAGGATCCTGTTGATTATATCCAGGATATTCAAGAGAAGTGGCGCATGGAAACTAGAGAACAATGGGACAAAACACCAGCCATATTTTATCATATACTAGTACAAGGGCTCCCAGAAGGAGTTCAGAGACAATTAAAGAAAGTAGTGGGGATGGAAGCAAAACCATGGCCGGAAATACAACTGACTATAGTACATCACTGTAGAACATGGCAAGGAAAAATGAAACAAAAGGAAGAGGACAGGAAAACAGAAGAGGCCAAATTAGTACAGAAAAAACTTACTAAATATACCATGGAAGGGGCACTAATAACTGCGCCAACACCAATGGCCCAAAGCCCAACGCAAGTAGTGGCTGCACAAAATCCAGCTCAAATAGCGCCTCCACAAGAGGTAATAGAGCAAGTGCTGCCTCTGCAATCACACGCACAGAACATGGGAGGAGGGTACCCAATGCAAGGAGCTGGGTATTATAATTATAATAGAGGGAGAGGAGGGTTTATGAGGGGAAGAGGATACGGATATAATACCCAACAACAGGCTGGGGGACTCAGAAATAACTACCAGACAGGGCAACCAGTATACCAGGACAACACAGGGAACTTCCCATGGCAAAACAGGGAACCACCCGTGTGTTGGAGCTGCGGACTATTAGGACACATGTCACGTACATGCAGGGTCAGGCCAGGAACACCAGCATGGAACGAACAAGCACAACATAGGACATCACAAGAACAGCAGGGCATACAACCACAGCAGATGTCACCACAAGGGAGTGACCAACACTATTCCCTACCACAACAACAAATAAAACAATACCTGCCACAAGTAACTGGTGCAGCGTTAATACGACCACCACCACAACCTGAACGAACGCAATTGGGTGGGGTGACGGTGTTGGGGCACAACCCTTACACAGGGAATGGCCAGTCATTGTACCCCCAATAGGACAGCCCACAGACGGCCTTGGTGTGTCCCATCCTGTCAGTAACACCTAATAGTGCGGAGGAGCCACGCATAGAGGTAACGATAGGTGACAAAAAATTATCATTCCTTGTTGACACCGGGGCAACCCGGTCTTGCATAAGGGAAGGTAAGTTTAAGATGTCAGGCGAAGCCATGAACACACAAGGGTTTTCTGGGGCTAAAGGGTTGGTTCCATTTACTGATAACGTTCCGCTATCTATTGGAGATTACGATCTGTCAGTACCACTTTTGTATTATAGTGCCTCACCAGTAAACATACTGGGGAGGGACATAATGAACAGATTAAATATGACGATCTCCTTTACAGAGGATGGCATAATTTGCTCTACTCCAGGGATTAACATGCTTGCAGCACGACAGATTTTGCAAGCATACTGTGGACAGATAGCGATCAGGGCGGAGCCGGTAGACGGCGAGCTATTCCAGTACGGAACAGACATGGCATTTGCATGGATGCCAGGGATAGGAGGGAAAATATGGAGGAGACCAGCAGCCTATCTATTCCGACCAGAAACACCAGCTAATGAACTGGAAGGGAAGGTCCTTGCAGTGGACATTGAGAGCATTATTGCAACAGCTGATTATGTTGCTGTGCACGCCCAAGATAAAGAAGGGAGAGCATGGAGGGCGGTGATAGCACTAGCAGAAGGATGTAGGCTGACCCAGGTGTCAGATGAAGAGTTGTTTTCAGAAGAAAAGGAGGAAAATGAAATGGTGTTGATGATGAGTGTAGAAATGTGGCTAACAGTGGCTCACAAACAAGTGGCACAGAAAATTGCAATGGCACTTGAGGCACCCGCTGGCACACCAGTCCCATTTTTTAAAGAAGATATGTCAAAGGTGCCAAAATCATTATGGACTATTAGCCCTTATGATGTAGGATGCATTAAAAGCATAGGGGGTGTAAGGATAAAATTAAAAAAGGGTGCCATACTACCAAGAGTGAAACAATACCCATTGTCAAGAGAGGCAGATGAGGGCATATACGAAACCATAACAGCCCTTATAAACAATGGCATATTGGTCCCCTCAGAATCCCCATGCAACACAGCTGTGTACCCGGTGCGCAAGGCTAAAGGAGGGTCTTGGCGGTTCATACAGGACCTCAGACCGTTGAACAACATAGTAGAAGCAGAGTATCCAGTAACAGCAAACCCGGCCACAATTTTGTGTGGCATTCCAGCAGAAGCATCACGGTTTACAGTGATTGACCTTAAAAATGCTTTTTTCTCAATACCATTACACCCAGACTCACAAGACTTGACAAGCTTCACTTACCGAAATAGGAAGTGGAAACATACCAGATTACCACAGGGATATTGTGAATCACCTTCAATTTTCAATAGGGTAATACAGATGGATTTGGGTAACGTTGAGTTGGAAAGCACAGTGTTACAGTATGTGGATGACATAATAATTTGCAGTACAAATGAAGATAAATGTAGAGAGGACTCATTAAAAATGTTGACGATATTGGCTGAAAAGGGGTACAAGGTAGACATGGAAAAGATACAATACTGTCAGGAACAGGTACTTTACATTGGCCAACTGATATCACAATATGGAAGAAGGATTGCACCACAAAGAGCACAGGCAATATCAGGCACTCCCGTGCCACAGACTGTAAGAGAACTGCAGCAATTTCTGGGACTGTGCAACTACTGTAGAGCATGGGTATTTGATTACAGCTCTTACATAGGACCCCTGCTTGAGGGTTTGAAGGAAGCAAATAAAGGGGAGAAAAAGTTGGGATGGACTATGGAAATGAAGGAGGCATTTGATGAATTAAAAGAAGCAATATCAACTGCTCCAGTACTAGCATCCCCAGACTATGAGCGACGATTTTTTATATTTTCACATTGCGACTCAGCAGTAATGAAAGCAGTATTGGCCCAAAAGACTAGCATGGGCTATAAACCAGTAGCATTTTACAGCGGTCACTTAGATCCAATAATGTTAGGACAATTCTCTTGCGAACAAGGTCTTGCTGCAGCTGCATTTGCAGTAGAAAAAGCATCATCAATAACTATGGGGTGTCCAACTACACTATTTGTAGAACATGCACTATTTGCGATATTGAATAAACCTAAGTCCACACTGACGACACAGAGGGCGACAGGTTATGAGATTATTTTGTCCAAAGCTGAACTGGCAATTGTTAGATGTAGCACGGTTAACCCTGCAAGGTTCCTAGCAGAAGTAATTGAAGAGGGAGATTACGCCCACGACTGCACCCAAGTAACTGAGATGTACTCATGTACTAGGAAAGTTGAAGAAAACGCACTAGAGGGAGGTGAGCTTTTGTTTATTGATGGGTCATCAACTATTGATCAAGGAGACGGGATAAGGAGGACTGGGGCAGCAGTAGTACAAATGATGGAAGCGCCAGTGTGTGTGGCTATTAAGTGTGTACAATTACCACAGCATTACTCTGCTCAAGCGGCGGAACTGGTTGCACTCATATTGGCACTAAAGGAAAGTTTTGATAAAAAAGTTACTATATATTCCGACAGTGCATATGTTACATCCACTGTCCACTCAGGGCTATCAAAGTGGAGAAGAAGAGGGTTTAGGAGAGCTGACGGCACTCCAGTACAACATGCCCTCTTGTTGGCTGAACTAATTGAAGTAATAAACGATCCCCAAGAACTAGCCCTAGTAAAATGCACAGCACACACCAATGGAGAAGACTATATATCAAAAGGAAATGCAGCAGCAGACGCACATGCAAAATATGCTGCATATTTTGGTGAGATATGGAACCCCACAGACTCACAGAGAGGGAGAGGGAGGGGAATAGCGAGGGAGATGTTAATAAAAGAAGGGTACACCCATCTCCCAGCCACCCAGATTATGGAGTTACAAGCGGCTGCACCAATGGCCGAAAAAGAAGTATGGGTGAAAAGAGGATGCACAATGTCACCAACCGACGCACTATGGCGCCAGGGTGGCACTGGGAAAGTTGTAATACCATTGGCATTGTTAAATACCGCCTTGAACCAATTACATCACCCTGCCCATACAGGCAAAGAAATAATAGCAGCACGAATTAGAGAAGATTGGTTCTGTCCCGAGCTAACATCCCATGTGTCAAATTTTATCAGCAATTGCCTTACGTGTCAACAGTTCACGGCCGGTCATACTTTAAAGGTGATAAGAGGTACCATACCCCGACCAGAAGGACCTTTTCGGCACCTCCACATTGACTATGTTGATATGATCAACATTTGTCAAGGCAATAGATACATGATAGTAGTAGTATGCCCATTTTCTAGGTGGATCGAAGCAGGGCCCTGTTCACACCCTGATGCGTTTAGAGCAGCCAAATTTATAGTAAGGGAGGTATTCCCCAGGTGGGGAGTGTGCGAGGTGTTAAGATCAGACAACGGACCCCATTTCGCAAATGAAATGTTCCAGCATATCACATCCCTACTGAACATTAAACACAAATTTGCATGTGCGTACCACCCACAGGCCAATGGTGTATGTGAACGCCTGAATGGCCTATTGAAGGAGGCAATTGCTAAAATACAGCAAACAACAAAGAAAAGTTGGTTGTATTGCCTTCCGTTAGCACTGTTCGAACTTAGAAACAGGCCAGGGTCCGACCACCACCTCACCCCACACGAGGTGGTTACTGGACGCCAAATGCGCCTTCCCCTAACACCAACGTCAAGGGCATTCACCGACCAAGAAAGTTCTGCGAATGTGTTAGGTGATGAAATGTATCAATATGTGTCTTCTTTGATTACTAGCGTTGTGTTTGTGTCTCAACAGCTCGAGCGCACACGGGGCGGGTCCACCAGCAACCAAGAAATAGACGAAAATACAGAATTGGGAAAGGAGAACTTGTGCCAACTTGCCAAAGGTGACCACGTACTACTTCGAAATTTTAATAGAAAGTGGAACCAGCAGAGGTTCACTGGCCCCCATTTAGTAGAGGACGTATCAACAAGAGCAGTAAAACTAAAGGATAAGCGTGCGTGGAACCACCTGCATGATGTAAAAATCTACAAACTGCAGACCCGCCCCAGCGCCAACGACAGGTCCATTGGAAAAACGCCAACAACATCCCCGGCAGCGGAAGAAAACACAACCACAGACAACGACCCAATTGCTCCCTCGGAGAGAATAACGGACGAAGAAGGGGGTGATCCCCACACTGCCCACCCCATGGTCACACGTTCAAAGAGTAAAACTGCTCCCGCCATCTGAGCAAACCCCCCCCCCCATTGACTACTAAATACAATTGTAATAAAAACTAAGGACTTCGCTTGCACCAATACACATGTAAACACGTGAATGTTCTCTTTTTCTCTCGCACATACAGGAGCTGCGTAATATTGTATTGTTAAGAAAAGTTATCTAACAAATTCAGTGTGCAGGCGTAGATGGTGCTGCCAGACGATAGTTACCCAGAAGAATTGTCACACCAATTTGTATACGAAATAAAAAGGCCAACATACTTAAAAAAGAAAAGGGTACGTGTATACTACACGGCCTTCCTCCTGGCCATAGAAAATTACATGCCCCACCTCCGCCCATACTTGCCGGTCTTGAGAGACCGATCACTTAGAGTAGCGTGGGAGCAACTCTTCACCTGGGCACTGAATGACTATTTGATAGGGAGAGCTTAATGAAACAAAACTAACATTTAATAACAAGCACTTTTTGAGAATTTTTAGGCGGGCAACTTTAACGTCGCAAGAATACGCTGCCAGGACTGCAGCAAGGTAAGAGCAAAAATGTCGGTGAGGTTAGCATATGTAATAAAAATAATAGGGATTTTTATGATCACCGGAGTTTTGGCTGCCTCTGTATGGCAGTACAGCTATGCTATGAGTTTTTTTGCTGCACCCAAACCTAATGTACCCCACCTCCCTGCTGCAACAGGTGTTACGTCAGGTGGTAACAGTAACAATGAACAAAAGCGAAATAAAGTTAAACGCAGCACATACTCAGACAATAAAGGTATTGATAATTATGTACAAGATTCAGCACACGTCACAAACAACATATGGTACCAGCACATGACCCGCATTGGTAGGCAGACAACTGAGGATAGCTGTTACGTTTGCTCATTAATACCATACGCCATGAGCGCTTCACGAACATTTGTTGCCACAGAAATAGATGAAAAAACAGCACAGTGCATAATATATTTGGCCCTGTTCCAAACGAAAGGAAGATTCCAAGGAACAGTAGTGCACATGACATGGAAAACACGAGACTCATACCCATATGAAAACAACTTCCTCAAGACCTATCTGAGTTATCACAAGACCAGTTTACATGCTGAAGCATTCAGATACATAACAAGTGGCCCTGAAAAAGGAGAAACAAAGAAGGTAACACTGCAGTATCTACCATGTGATTGGTACGCCACGGAAGTTCCGGGTAAACAAGGATGCTGGGAGAGGCCATTACTGACGATAACAGGAAAGGTGTTCCTGGGTACCAGCTGGGAGATAGGAGTGGTTGGCAGCAACATGGTAACAAAAGAAACTATCTCAACCATCGAGACACACAATCATCGATGTTGGACGACATGGATCAAGTATGTACCAATGCTCACGTGGGTAGAAGAAGATGAAGACCCGATAACTATATTACCATTGACTGCGCCCAAAGTATGTTACCAGCATAAAGGAGAGGTGGACGTGGGATATAACACCAATTGTGCAAGTGTGATGGAGTTACCTGAGGGGGGAGCGGGAACAGCAGTAATAATGGACCATTATTGGGCCTGCGGAGAAAAGGCATATCATACACTGCCTCCCCTGTGGAGTGGTGTGTGCACAATGGTACACGTCAATGTACCATCACTAGTGGTACCTAAGAAGCATGTCGATGTGGCGAAATTTCCGAAAATGGATGAAGGAGACAGGAGAAGAAAGAGATCTGCACCACTTCAGAAGGAGCAAGAAAACAGGACCAACAGCAATGATACTGTCCTAAACAGGAGAAAAAGACAAGGAGAGCCATTAACAGGAAATTATCTGTGGGGAAGGTCGGAAACGGAACTAACCTCAATACCGCCAGAACACAGACTATTCAGCAGAGCAGCAATGTTCTTCTCCTCAATAATACATCCGGGACTGCAGGCATACGCAAACGCAAAATGGCTGCAAATAACCAGATGGGAACTAATGATGACCATAAATTCGACAGTAAATGGGTTTAACGCAATTAAAGAGGAGCTGCGAGCTGTAAGGATGGTAGCACTACAGAACAGATATGTATTGGACCTTCTCACAGCAATGGAAGGAGGAGTTTGTGCAAAGATAGGACAATCATGCTGCACGTTCATACCTGCCAACGATGCCGACAATGGTACACTAACAGAAGCAGTTTCACAATTGGCCCAGATGCACTCCAAAATGATGGACGAAAGTAACGGCGTAAACAAGGATAAAAGCTGGTTTTCACTATTATGGTCATGGATGCCATCTTGGCTGTCAGATGGACTGAAAATAATAGTGGGATGTGCTATTTTGGCTGGAGCTGCACTGATAATAATTAGATTTTGGAAAGCCCGGAAGGCGCGCTCAACTGATGAGTTGCTGGAAATGGTGGGAATGCACCCCTTGATGCCAGCGGATGACGGCCAGCACACAGGTGTGATAATACACGAAAGGGAGAAGTTGCGCACCCAAATCATCGCCAATCATCTAGACCCACCATCAGTGAAGATCGAGAACCCAAGGAACCCTAGGAGCTACATAGGAAGATGGGTGTACTGTACTCCTGGAGGAACATGCGAATACATGTATTGGTCATTTGAAGATCACGTAAACCATTATGGACATCTCGGAGGGATAACCAAGATATGGAGAGTAAGAGGAGATAACGAGAAGGATATGTTTGTGGTCGACAAGTCGACCAGAGGGGGGACTGAAGTGGGAGAATGGAAAACCAGACTCCCGTCCTTCACCTCTCGCGCTTGGCCTAGAGGGTCGCGGCCCAGACACCCGCCACGAGAAGAGTTTGCCCATTTACCAGATGACCAAATACCCTGGTACAGAAACATACGGATGTGTCCATCTGCCTGCCCAACAGCCCGCACTGGCCATGCCGACACCTGCGGCACGGACCAACTAGACTGAAATCTACACATCGTTAGAGATGCCATGACGACCTAGATAACGGGAAGCACCGCTGAACTATTATACATGCTGAACATTTCCACACCAATCTACACGAAGAACATACTCAGTGCTCTGACGTAGGCGACAGGCTTATTCACGGACGTGCATCTTTATTATTTTTACATAGGCTTTCAGAATGCAGAAACGCAAGACGCACCATGAGCTCATTTATAACGCTTGCTCACGCTTCTCTTGAAACCCGTTACCATCATGAGAGATATAATGGAAACACGATACTGGCCATGAAACTGTATGCCACTATAACCTAAAGCATCCATGCACTAAATGGATTACCCGTGCACCAGGCCCAAGTAGGCCTCAAGCAAGAGTTCCCGTGAACATTAACAAAGCAAAAGTCAGGTTGCTGAGCCTGCAGAAAGAACCCAGTGGAGCAACCAGCCAAGGTCGTAATGTTGCAAACCCACAGTCAAGAAACAAATCTTCAAAGGCACGATGTTGCAACCTCGCACTCCACGTACCAATGTTAAAATCATATCTGCAAATTAAACCAGACATACAGTGGAAAAACAATATTAATTGTGCAGAATTATGCCTCAAACACGGTCCCTGCCCACGTGACCAAGCCGAACCTGACGAGATGCCAAAACCCAGGAGAGAAAAGGCGTCTGGGTACCTCGCTACGAGACGCAGGCCGACACACTTGAAAGGCTCAATGGACACCTGCTACAGTGGGAACGGTCAGTCTCCCACCTATGAATAAATCCTCACATTGCCTGCACGTACCCATATTGAAACACTGTTGCAACCACAGGTGCACCGTGTGCTGGGAACAACGGTGGTCCCAGGCTGGGGAGCTCACGGATGCACCAATCAGAACATGAGGTTCTCATCTCAGACGTCAGTAACGTTAGCCAATCCTCAGGGGTCTTCATGTAACAATTCTTATGTATCTAATTGTAGGGACAACCCAGATATACCACCTGACTACATCTTAACCACTAATATCATTCTCTATATGCGTACTATACTAACCCCACCACTCGAGCAACCAATCAAGAGTGGCGATAGGTTCTTTTGGTAACTTTTTGGAATGACGCAAGTAGCGCGTCATAATGTAGTAAAAAGGGCCTGCGAGCCCCACTATTGTGTGTGTGTCAGGACGAACGCGTGCGCTCCTTGACCCATCCCTGCCGTTTGCATAATAAACGGCAGAAGTTGCCTTGCTCCTTGTGTGTGCCTCATACTCTGTCTCGATCCGAGATATACACGGGAGGAGTTGGGGCCTCCCTGCCCGGAGGTCTGCGGACGGCCCGGCCGACCCCGGCAGAATCCCCCCCGACACTACAGTAGATGATTCATCTTGCAACTTATAGACATCAAAGCCCATAGAAAGAAGAGACACGTTTTCCTCCAAGATGGAGGAAGCGATCAAGGGAGAGGTTATATGAAGCACCACTTTGTCGTTCCGGGACTCTTCTGGGAATTCGACTAAGAGCAGGTCGTCTGAGTTGATGGCACGTAATCTCGGGACGTGATGTAATAATGTTACGATATTCCTGCGATTTAAAATCAAGTTATCATGAGGCTGCAATCGCTCGACAAGTATTCTAACTAAGGGATGATGATGGGATCCCCTGGATGTTAGAATCTCTTTCGTTGTTTTAGTTGTGTTTATAGATCTTGTTATGTAATCATTATTGTTCCTCTCTGATAGTAATGAGCGTTGGAACTCGACTCTTTCATTACGAGCTCCTACTTGACTCTTTCTCTGGTCCGAGGGTAGATGAACATGATCAATACACTTTTCTAATTGGTAAATTCTGTTTTGCTCTTGCCGTTTGTCTTGCATGGTCAGAAAATTGTTGCTCTTATTTGGTAGGGCGACTCCCTTGTCGTTTGTTTGGAAGTTTCGCGCAGGTGGACACTCAAAGTCAGCCTTGGATGACGTGGTAGGAGCACTCGCTTTGGCGTCGTTCCCAATGGAAATCGCTCTGCCCATCGCGGATGCTTCTATCTTTAAGCACTCCGTTTTCGGCTCGTTACCAGTATATGGTTTTTCACAAAGTACAGCACTGGATTCCAAGTCCTCATATACACTGTCATCATAAGTTGACATATTTAATAAGTCAATTGAGGGTTCTTTCTCTGTGCTTACTTTATTGGATTCCTTAGGGACACTCTCAGTGTCAGATAGACTGGCAGAAGCCTGTTTTTGAGTTTGCTTAACAGACTGCTTTATTATTCCCGGGGCTAACGTGTGGACCACCTTGATGTTACGTAAAAATTTGCGTGCTCCATTTTGTTTGTTGCCTCTCTTGACAGGTAGATTTTTAGATTTTTTTTTTAATTGTTGTCCGGACAGATGTTTACCACACTTTTTTGTGATGATATCTCGTCTTCTTTGTTGAAAATGGAGAATAATGGTCGATTTAAGTCTTCAATGGGACCCTGCTCGGTCCAGTTTGGTTCCGCACACTGCGGCTGTGTGGTAGAAGTTGATTCAACTTGTGAATCTCTCAAAGCTAAATTTTCAGAGTTTTTAGCTTGTTCGAATGCAGTGTGGAAGGATACGTCAGTGATTTCAATAATTGGAATAGCTTCAGGACTTGGAGTTGCTATACTTGCTGAGGCACAGAGTCTTATTGGCTGTAGTCTGAGTTTTTTTGATGTGATAATAGGGGCCGTAGAGGAATCCACAGGTGGAGTCTGATCAAGTGTCTTCTCAGACAAGACTCCAGAGTTCGCCTGTATTAGGCTAGATTTAATAATTGGACAAAGGCCCAGCGAATTTGCGGTGACACCACAGTGATCTGTTCCTTGCGTAGAATCTTCAGGTGCCAGTTGTGATAGGTCATGGGGTCCCTTTTGTCCTGATACTGAATGTGGTCGTTTTCCTTCCCATTTAAATAAGGCTAATGCTTCCTTGGCTACTTCAGCGAGTAGTCTTTTGTCAGTTGCCTCATTATTCCTTTGTTTAGTCACAAGCTTATGTAGGTCGTCTAGTTTTCCTACGCCCACCAGCTGTGTTTTATTAGTTAATCCACATATTTGTTCTACATTCACTACTTTTGAATTAAGTAGAGCCACTACCGTGGTCAAATCTCGGGTGGCCTCATGTAAATGTTCGTACAATTTTATGAACGGGGCAAGAGAGATGGTTAATGTGGATAAGACTAGTTCTTGCAGGCATGTGGTCGTCATAGCGGTGTTATCTAGGGAGCTGTGAGTGGGTGCTTTCGACTGGTTGAGGCTTCTGGCAGTATTAGTTCTGTTTCTTCTAATTTTCGGGAATGGTCGTTCAATGAAGGAAGACTCAGTGGTCTCATCACTGTCTGAGTCGAGGTCAGAGTTTTTACTACTCAGCGACAGTATCTTTTTTTTGTGTGCAGAAGTCATGGACAATTGACATTTTGTTGTTTTATTTGATCTATTTTGTGACAGAGGTGGTAAACTGTGCGAATCCGGGCTGAAATCCACCCGCTCTCTTGTTGTCGACATTTTTGCTCGCTTGTGTGGAATGTTTACGGCTCCTTCATCTTTTGAGCCGCCCCCACAGGCTAATCTCGAAATGTCGCGTTTTAATAAATGTTTAACCCCTTCGTTGTTAGGGGTAACTATGGTTGTTACTGTGTCAGCTACAGTATCTTTTTTTTGTGCATTATTTAATGTACTTAATTTTTGTAGCACGTTTGTTACGGGATCTGACAGTTCTCGCCGTGCTTTCTGAGTGGTTTGCATGTCCGTCATCGTTGCGCAAACCCGCGAGCCCACGCAGAAGTCAGTGGGCGGGCCGGTCCTCTCCTCATCCGCGAGTGCGAGTGCGTCCGTGCCAGAGCCGCCAGAACAACCCTTCCCGCCAAAGGCCGGCCCGTCCTCCGTCCAAGGCGAGGGCGGGCCAGGTCGCCGGGCGCCGACAGACAGGCAACCTGCAGGAGGCAGCGAGACACGGGCGCCCGCATCGACTGTTCGCCGGTCCTCCACTCCAGCCTCCCACTCTCCGCACAACAGCCCCTCGCATCACGCTGCATTAGTGGACAAATCAGCCGAGGCACCCACCATCACCTCCGGTGCCATCAACAACACAGCCCCCCACTCGGCCTCCGCCAAGGAACAACACACCATAGGTAGATTAGTGTGAGTTCCTGTGACTCTCTTGGCTTTGTTTACTGTCCGTGTCTCCAGTACATCATATGGGGGTTGAGCTACTTGATCTGCCACAGCGCTGTGTGGCTCAGGTGCAGAATATAGGGGCGGAGCTTGCACTTGTCCCTCCGGTGAGTCAATCAAATAGGGAGTTTTTGTCCCCCCCCGCTGAGTCTGTATATTACAAGTGCTTCCTTCGCAAAATACATCATCATTTAGAGTGCCAGAGTTTAATAATACGGCAGAATTTTCAAGCATTTTTGTATGCGTGTGTGTTTCCATGTCTTCCGGATCTTCGCTTGTTGATACACATGAATGATAGTTACTTACTTGGATTTGCCGACTGCTTTGCGGTCTTCGATGAATTGCTGCTGAGTCCCCATGTTTCTTCTGAGCACGAGTTTTGGGCGAGGACATCTTGTCAAAAGTACTTTAGTGAAGTTTTGCGTGCCTTTGTCCCTCAACTCCCAACTCGCCAAACAGCTAAACAGCAGAGAGAGAAATCCTCAGCCCTTTTCTCCTCAGGGCTTAGCGCCACAAGGGTGCAAGAGGCGGCCTTTTGTACCCTGTGACCTTACTGGTTGTTGTAATTAAAGGTACAGGTACCGGCACACGCACCTCTTTGTCCTTTGTCCTCTTTGTCGGCAGCAGGTTGAGTGCCCGGAAGAGAAAGTAGAGTATCTCGGTATTGCCACTCGCACTCGCCACAGCTAAACAGCAGAGAGAGAAATCCTCAGCCCTTTTCTCCTCAGGGCTTAGCTTTCCTGCAAAATGGATCGCCAGGATATACAAACTGGTATACCCCTCCAAATTAGTAGCATTACACACCAAGGTTTCTTGCAAACATACAATATCACATGTTCTAATAAAAATCAATCCATTCTAAATCCTTCAGGTGTTTTGCTATGACAAGCAGTATTCCATGAACCCAGATCAATTCCAAACAACAGGTCAGCAATTGCAGGGCAGAATCGATCATGTGGTGCACTACAATTCAAGTTGTAACAGCAAATGGAGTATTATTATTAACGGAGCCTGTAGATCTAACCTTATATAACATAACTACACTTTCCTTTGAGACACATTGGCCAACAAAAAAAGAGGCCTAGCTCTCAACCAGGTGAAAGGATATGCAAATCTATAGATACAATCATTAACCAAATGTTGATTTTTAAAAGTCAGTTAGATAGGATATTGTTCTGTTATCCCAGGCATTTGGTAAGTTTGAACTTCTTTGACATTGCCACTAATCATTGACAAATAAGGTTATTTTTTCTGATCCAATGTATATGATTACTTACAAGATTATTTTCCCTTCTTAAATATAGGATTCTGATATAGGAACAGTAATAATATAAATCACACCCTCTTTGTTCCTGGTCTGTATTAGAGGTTGCAGTGAGCTCCCAGTATTTGAATTCCTTCTCCCACCTCCAAATATGGGGTTTAATGGAACAGATAATGGCTTGTATTAAACAAATTGACCACGGGGACCCCAAACACCATCTCTTCCGTTGTTGAACATTCTTGAATAGGTGTGTCAATCTTCCTATTTATTAAATCTATCTGTGATGGCACACCTCCAGTATGAAACTGAGAGTTCATGCATGCTCTGTTATTTTGCTTTTAGTATCTTTCTTTAACTTCATTTCCCGCCTCACTATGCATACCAAATGGATTGTGTCCATCTCTCCTACTCTGTACAACACTTACACAAAACCCCTTTTTCGATCTTCTGGACTCCAAGGAGATCATCTACACACATTTTATCTGACAGCACACAAATACTCAACCCTCTCACGGGCGATCAGGTCTGTAACACCATCAAGGTAATTTACAGCACAATCCAAAACTGGATGGCCTCTCACAATGTATGCCTAAATGACGAAAATACAGATCTCATCTTTGGCTCTCCACACAGTGTAAGACACCTGTGTGCCACATTCTCCTCCTTCTATATTGATGGTACAACCATCCTTGTTCAGAAACAAATAAAAACGCTGTGGGTATACCTTGAAGAAGACCTAGCCAGGATCAGACAGATTGATACCCTAGCATCATCTACTACCTATACTGCAATACTTAATCGCTCTGAGTAGACAATTCCGATCACCAAGAAACCGCCTCACACTGGCACAGCCATTAATTCCTTTGAAACATGACTATTTTGATGTCCTTCTTATGGGCACATTGATTGCCAACTTGTCCAAACTCTGACTACTACAAAACAAAGCCCTTCGCTGCGCCCTTGGCTCAAGCTACAGACCACATGTCAGCTACAAGAGGTGAATCCCACTGGCATCCTATCAAAGCTTGTCTGGAATTTGAAACTCTATCCATCATTCACCTCAGCATTGATATGATATGATATGATATGGTATTTGTAACGCGCCTATACACAAGTGTTTCAAGGCGCGACGAGGCAGGGAGGGAGGGAAACAAGGGGAAGACAGACAAACGATCCTACTAGGCCAGGTGTCATTCAGATCGCGCAAGTGCAGAGGTAAGGGGAAAAGGAGAAAGTGCAGGGGGAGGAGGTGGGGGGGAAGTGCAGTACAAGGTAAGTAGCGTAATAAAATAATAAATAATAAATAAAAGGGCCAGCTGGTGGCAAGTGCGAGGTAAGTGCAGAGCAAGTGCTGGGAAGGGGGCTGTAGGGATACAGTGACAGTCCCACAGTGCAGGGGGAGCCAGGGAGGCAGTGCAAGTGGAGAGTGGCTGGGCCCTGGACCGAGGTCACTGAGAGTGGCCCAGATGCAGGTTTAGTGCAGAATTCAGTGGGGAGTTAAGCAGGTTTAGCAGGGGAGAGGGAGAGAGAAGGCAGAAGCGAAGAGGAAGGTTTTGAGGTGCTTCCGGAACCGGAGATGGTTCTCCTCGAGTTTCAGGGAGGCAGGAAGGCTGTTCCAGAGGGAGGACCCTGCTGCGGAGAGAGATCTACCCCCAGCTTGTTGCTTAGAGAAGCGGCTGACCATGAGGGAGTTGGAGACGGATGAGCGAAGGGCTCGTGAAGGAAGATATTTAGGAAGAGAGAGTTGAAGGTATTTAGGCCCCAAGCCCCAGAAGGCCTTGTGGACAATGCAGAGGGTTTTGAACTTAATCCTCGCAGCCACTGGGAGCCAGTGAAGAGATTCACAACGAGGCCCGCTCTACCAAAAGAACTGTGTTACCCAAATTGTCTCAGTGCGAGCGTTCAGATCCAGTACTAGCATTTCACTGTTTAGCCCCCACTTTAAGATCAAAAGAGGAGGTGGTGTCAGCTTCTGCGTCACAGCACCTTCACTTCGGAACTCTCTGCCCACTCAAATCAGTAACAAACAATCCTTCTCCACTTTAAAAAAAAAAAAACGATCAAGACATGGTTTGTTAAATTGTTTGTTTGTTATTTTTTCATAAAGCGCTCCTCACTCTGAGGTATCAGGGCGCATTACAAGAATATGCATTTACTTAGTTACAGTACAGATGATTACAAGTTATAAATGCAATATAAACTCGATAAATATGTGTAACAGTTTTTCTCTGTTTCTTACCTATGCCCTTAGTATGTACCTTGTTCTCCTACCTATGTACTGTACAAAACACTGTGATACCTGTGGGTCTGGACATTTCAAAACTGTAAAAATAAATAAATATCTCCTCCACTTTTGATTTAGTGGACTAGAATAGCTATGACAAATGCTTGACCTCATGAAATTTCCCACATCTTTCATATCCATCTTGCTGACTCAACATTCTGATAATACAGCTAGAGTCAGAAATGGGAGGACGAGTGTAAATATGTTGCTGCTCTTAGATATCCATGTTTGATTTAAGATTCTCTGTTTCGAGCAAAGGTAAATCATTTGCGAATGTAGAATCTTGTTCTTGGACCTAGCAGGGAAATTGCTGCCAGATAAATTTTGCGTTGGTTTTTAATTACACAGAAAAGACTGCTAGCTGCTCTGATGTATTGTAACATTTTCTGCTTAGTGTTTTTTTTAAAGCTCATGGGCCCACTTTATGACTTTGCCAGTCCAGAAAAAAAGACAGTAATATTGCCACCAACATTTTTGTGGAACCAGCAAAACACAAGTTTGCCAGTATGGGGGCAACGAATCTCCTGGCAGGCCTGACCTGCCGGTATATCAGGCCCCTAACAGCAAAGAAACAACTGAATTGTGCTGGTGATTCAGGCAATCCAAGGGGAACATACCATCATCTCCACCGCCCATAATAGTAATACCAGGCTATCGAGTGGCAGAGACGGTAGACCCAGTTTGAGAGTTCCCCACCAGAATTACCAGTGGGGTACCAGCAAACTCGTAATGAGGACCCATGTCTTTTTGCACCAAATGCGAATAAGAAGTTGTATTTTTTGTTTGGTGGATTGCATGACGGCTTGTATCCCAGTACATTCCTTTGAATACTTTTCTTTTTACTGGTAGAAAAAAAAACAGGCAGTATGAAAGATTAAAGAATATCAAGGCTTACTACCGCATAATAGAAATACACCAGTCACAAGGTCAAAGTTACAATTGTACTTTATTGACAAACATCTGTTTGGTTCGCAACACCTCGCAGTGTGTGCAAGCAGATGCCGTGAGATGAGAGAGCTGAACATTCCACAAATGCACATATTTCTTCACAGCCTTGGACACATCGTCCAGCCCCTCTTCATGTAATACATAACCTAGGGTTCGTGACCTAACTACATAACTAATTCATGCTTAAATATCTTTGCATAGTTTGCTGTTTTCCATCAAACAATTCAAATGTTTTCCAAATACAAGACACAAAGGTAACATTCCTCATTTTACTCGCTTATATTTGTCTAACATTTGTTCTTGAGTTTAAAGTCAGTTCTGAAAAGTCCTCTAACAGAGGAAACTGTGCTCTCCTCTAACCGTGTGGCTGTATCTCTTTGGAGAGTGGACACATTTAAGTATTTTGGAATCTTGACTTCCATTTCAATATGCTGTTTCTTCTGTCTTATTTTCCTTTACATAAAATAGGATGCAATTATTCTGATGACAGCACACTGTTTCACTTGATTCATTAGGATCCACAGACTGAATTTTAAATATCCCTTTAGGATGAGAATACAAAGACTCTGGCAATTCACACTGTGCATTCACTTATCTTTCAGGGATATTCCCAATCACTGCACTACTGAAATCTGCAGTATAGTGAGATTTTTGTCTTGCCATTCCTAACACAGAATTCTCCTCTAAATGAATATCCTGGCATCCTTTATTGTCCACCAGTATATTAATGGGTCCATCCCCAATCTCTACCAGTGGTGTATATTCACATTCCTGACCTTGCTGCCTTCTGGATTCATTTAGGCACACAAATGCATCAGAATCTTTCATCTGTTACCCATTTCTGTGTTTTAGCGTTATTGTAACTTGTCTGGTAAATGAAGGAATGATAACATCCCTTTTCACCTGTACGTCAATCGCATATGTGGCCATCTTGCACAATGATAAGCTTGTCTCTCGTCCTCAAATTCAGGTGCAGGTCTCCCTAAGCTGGACCACCCTTTGTGATTTAGGAAGTCTAGCACCATACACATTCTGTGCATAATGGCATTTCCCAGATAAAAGTTGTTCTTTGCCCCACTCACTATTCAAACATTGTGATGAATAGTCTTAGGACCAATTGTGCTTCTTAGCATGCAACTTCCTATGACTCTATTTCCTGACTCCAGATTATCCAACCCAAAAATGTGTTGGTTCTTTATTCTGAACTTTGGTATCTTCTCCCTGCCGATTATTTGCTGAGGCATTTTGTCATTAATGAAACTCCTTTCCTGCTCAAGCGCTAATGTAGCTTCTATCACTTCAGAATACCCATTTACCCGGATAGGGATCCATGGCTGTCATTTCCCGTGTGTATTTCAGAAAGTGTGGCAATGTGTTTTTCTGTGTTTACCTCTGGAGTAACACTTGGCATGCATCTCTCTTTGTTTAAATAAAAGTGCAATGTGTTTTCATCTATTTCTGTTTGCCATTTTTTTCTTAGGGTCTAAATAAATCTCCAGAGACTGCTTTTCTTTTTCACCTCACATTTCACCCTGACACATCAGAATGACAGTGACACTAGGCACATAACCATTCTGAAGATATACTTCCACTGCATCATCTGATTTAGCCACTATGTGGCATTCTTTCATAATGTTGTTTTGTGTCACCACTTTCTTAGGCCTCTAGAGTTAGGGACCATAAGATCCAATTTACCCCATCAATTAGGGGCGACAACCTTTTCAGGCAATTTGTCCCCATCAGAAACGGTATTTCACTAAGAGGTGTAATTAATACTTCCTGTCTCATCCTGTGTTTCCCTATCTTTATGTCAATCTCAGTGAAACCTTCGATAGGTATTTCCCCACCATTACAATTCTGCAATGGGCCTTTATTTTGTCTCACATTTATGTAATGTTTTCAGGATCTCCCTTCATTGATGCTTTTTAGACATGATTGTGGCCTGTGCGCCTGTGTCAATCATTGAAAATGCATTACATTTTTCCTCCACAGTGATACCAGGATAATACATGTCCTCAACTTCTTCCAACACACACACCATTTCAAGACTCACCTTTCTTAGCCCATTTTCACTTCTTGCCAGAAACATGTGCATGCAAAATGAAATGTTTCTCTCCTTTTTGTCCATTTCATCTTGGGAATCTTTGACTATTTTCCCATGTTTTGAACCCCTTTGGAATGTAGGCAGTGTCTGTCCCTCTGATCTGGGACTATCAGTGTTTACACTGCAGTTTTTTGACTGAACATTTTCACAAAGATCACGTGATAGCCTGTAATTTTCTGGCTCAGAACACCTATTTGCATTTAGCATGGTGCTTGTCTTTTCGGTCTCCTGAAATGTGTGTGGTTCAAAATACCCCTCAGGTGACTGGCCTGCACCCTACTTTTGAGCAACCATTTTTCCTGTCTGGACTTCATCAATATTCTCACTACCAAGGGAGGATATTTTAACAACTAACCCTACCTCTTCTTTTGATGTTTGATCTTCACATAAAGTGTCTTATTTAAATCTGTCTCTCTGTTCTTTAGGTTTTTCTTGTTTATGTTCCTCTTTTTGCTCTTCATCTGCACACACTTTGATAGTCTGGTTCAACTCTGAATGGAACCACACTCCCTTTTTTATGTGTGTGAATACCACTTGTTTCACCTTCGCTAGTGGGTATTTTCATTTTTTGACCGGCAAACAATTCAGGACCGTTACTCAAAGATGATTCATGGGCTTCTGTATTTTTATCATTGCAGGGGCTATTACATAGTCACTTGTTGTCAGCACACACACGATAATTCCTAAGACATTCTGCACCTTCACTTGGCTGCTGTTTTTGGACTGCAGAAAGTTTTCCTATTTGCTCAGACAACATCTTAACTTCGGCCTCAAGGCGTGCTAACCTATCCATGTTCCTGGATTCCTCTCTTGGCAGCCTGGTCCGATATTGATTAAATTCACCCTGATTGGGCCTATTTTGATATCGCTCAGGAGATTGATTTCTATTTGGGTTGTTTCTGAATTTATGGGCCATAGGAGACGAAGAACGTGGTGTGACCATTCTTTGATTGCGATCGACTGGTGGTGGTGATTGGTTATAATGGCGCGGAACATAATTCATATTGTGCCTTTCATTTGGTGGGAACTGCCCCCTATGATGATTTCCATTTGAAATTAATCTATCCACATACTGTGGCCTTTCTTGATGGCCATATACCATGGTATTAGGTTCAAACCTGCTCTGCACCCCCAGTGTCTGGTATGGGCCACTGTTCCTTTGATTTTGATTTTCATTGTTATTCATGCCTGACATATCGGGTCAGAATCCTACCCTAGGATTATTACCCAAATATCTAGGACTGATGTAATTGTCTCTATTGCTCGGGTCATGTGATTGAAATTCAGGGTTTTGGGGTGGCGTCTCTGTGGTGGCGTGCCCCTTTGATTAGGTGTTATATTGTTCCTTGCCTGAGCTTGGGCTCATTCAAGTGGCATTTTTTTCAGATTTGATCTCCATTACCGTTGGTGTGGAATGTTTAGATATCAATTTTGCCTCTCTATCACAATTGATTACCTCATTCAATGTAGTCCTATCCACTGTAGCAATTTTTCTCTTGGTCAAACTCACAAATTAACTGTGATAACATATCTTTTTGAAGACCATAAAATTATGCAATCTTAAATTCTGCCAAATTAGGATTAAATCTTGAAGGAACCGGTGTGGTGACATATCTGGCTTTGCTGTCATAATATATGCTGCCTTTGTGGCCTCTTGCATTGACTGGTAAGTTGAGAAATGATGTCTAACGCCTTTTTCAAAGTCTGCCCATGACGGGTTTTCTTGCTCATTAGGGCCCCAAATGACACTAGCAGTTGCAGAATCAAGTGTTAGGTGAAAGAACTGTCTATACTGTTCCCTAGGTATCAGAAGAGCTTTAAATATATTGTGGACTGTTTCTAAATTGTCTTCCATTCAACAATCACCTCCCTTTTTGAATGGTTCAATCAAACCTTTGATCGACTTCATTATTTTGATGGCGCTTTTTGGCGCAATATTTGGGGCTACATTATTCTGTCGCTCATTCCTTTTCTCTGGTGGGTAGGACTGATGATAACCATTGATGGTTGAATCAAGCCCCCTCAATGGGCTACAAGCAGATCTAGCCACAGGTAAGGATATTGGTACATTGTTTCCTATGGCAGGGCTAGGGATGAGTTCAACTCCATTAAATGTAATGCTTTGTTGTTCTTAGATTTAAAACACAATATTTGCTGTTCCAAATCTTTATATCTTTTATGAAATCGGTCTGCCTCCTGACAAAGGTTAGAGTTCTCATCACTAATCTTATTAATCACGGCTTGCAGTTAATTTATTTGCACTTGGCACTGATTAACCTCTCGGTCCTTCTTGTCATTCTCCTCTAACATACTAACCATGTCTTGTTCTACAGCATGAAATTAGTTTTCTCTCTCTATGTCATTCTTTTGAAGCATTTGCATCTCCAAAATAGTAACATCATTATCTTGTTTTATTGTCTATAACCCCTTTTAATTGCAATTGTTCCTGTTCAACCTCTTCAAACTGCCTTTTGTTCTGTGTTAGATTGCTCCAATTCCGATTTCAGTCACTTTATTTGCTTACTTGCCTCATCCAAGCTGCTCTGTAATTTATTAAGCACCTCAGAATCATTTTCCTGCAGTCTTAAAGACCGATTTAAAAGAAACCAAAGCTTCACACATAATCTTACTATGCAATGTTTTTCTGCATTTTTGTGTGAAGCCCAGAAAAGTCTTAATAGGCAGACCTGTACTACGCGGCCTTCTTCAAACATGTCATGTAATGACTCCTTTCGCACCTCTCCGGATATGTGGTCCAACCATAACACTGTATTTTCTGATGACCGCACCCCATGGGCAAATGGCTTTGTCTCCAGGTAGTTCACCAGCTCAGAAAAAGGTGCTTCAATTTGGGACATAATGACACTGCATGCAGCAGCTAACTATCACCTCACAAACTCGGTTCCCTTTTAAGTGCCTAATGCCCTTCCGGGTTGCTGCTCTTTTCCCCTATTTAAGGAGCCCGCCAGCCTCATTTCCTTTGCAGATGGGGAGCAGGTGCAAGTGGAACTTGGTCACCCTGCCTAAGTGCCGCCCGCCTGGTGCCTTCCTGGTTGCCTCTCTTTTTCCCCACTTAGCAAGCACCACCCACCTGGTGATTTCTGGTTGCTGCTCTATTTCCCTAATTTAGGAGCCCGCCAGCCTCTTTTCCTTTGCAGATGGGAAGCAGGTGCAGGTGGATCTTGGTCACCTGGCCTAAGCCCCACCCACCTGGTGCCTTCCTGGTTGCTGGTCTTTTTCCCCACTTATCAAGCCCTGCCCACCTTCTGCCTTCCTGGTTGCCACACATTGTGCCTACTTAAGGAGCCCTCCAGCCGCTATTCCTTTGCAGATGGGGAGCTGGTGCAAGTGGATCTTGGTCACCTAGCCTAAGCACTGCCCACCTTCTTAGCCCTATCTCTTTCTTCCTGCTCTTAACTCTTAGATCAAGGGCATCTATCACCGGGGCATCCGAAGCAAAGGGCAGTTGATGGAAAGGGCAATTTCTGTCTGGACCAGTTTGGACCAGGAGGATCCAGGGCCCAAACCCCTGCTCAGAAAGCAGGTAAGCATGCACCAAAATGTGTTTACTCCCTCTGTCCCCACAAGCCACCCCCGCCCCTCTGGTTCCCCCTGATGTTCTCTTTTGCCCCCGCTCCTTCTCGCACACATGTGTTGCCTGTGTTGCTTGATTCTGCTACCCTACTCCTCTGCAGGAGTCTGTCCTGATACATTCTGTTTTCACCATCAACATCTTGTGGCCAATGCTGGATTTGACTTTTATGAACTTCATTGAATCACAGTGGGTCACCCTTTCTTATGGTGGCCCTGAATCATGCTGTTCCCATCTTCATCTTGTATCCAGGCTTGCAGCATTATGTATGACTACTGACTTCTGCAATCATATTCACTCTCCCCTCTTGCTTCTCCACTCTTTTTGACTGCTTACTATCTGTTCACTCCCCCTCTCTCTTTCTCCCTTTTCTCATCTCCTTCCCTCCTCTCCTTACTTTCTTCTATGCACTTACTCAGAATTGTCCCTGGACCTAGTATGATAGCAACCTTGCCTGTCTCCTCCACCCCTCCCCTTAATTGTTCCCTCCCCTCCAGCACTATCTGAAATGTTGTCAGGCCTAGTACGATAATCACTTGTTTTGTTCCTCCCCTCCCTTTCTGCACCCCTCTCCCTCACCTTTTGTTTTCTCCGGCTCTACCAGAAATGTCGTCAGGCCTGGTACGGTAGGTGCCTGTCTATTTCCATTTCCTTTCTACTCTCCCCCTCCCTTCCTTATCTATGCTTCAGCTCTTGCACTATCTGAAATGTCATCAGGCTGATTATGATAGTTAATTTCACATCCTTACTGTTCATGGCCTTTAAGAATGCCATTGTATTTTCCCTTGTTCCCTCCCTTGCCTTGAAGTGCTTTGAAACACATTGTGTATAGACGCTATATAAATAACCTATCATATCAAATAAATAAACTATCATATCACTTGCCACTCCCAGTGACTGTTTCAAAGTTCCTCCCACAGGCCAACGCACCAAAATATGTTAGGGAATTTTTTCAGAGGGCTATACCTCATTCTGTGCTATTCTCTTATGGTGATAAAGTGGTATTGCGTTATAATGGTAATGCCCTATTTGGTGTGACAATACTCTCCTCTAATACCTGTTTTATATATTTAGGGTCAACTCTAAGCACAGATTATCAGGCTTTGTGCACTTGAAATCCTGACAGTACTAACTGTCACCCCAGCAACTTATCCACGAGGCTGGACTACTCCCTAGATAGCAGATCTATTCAGCTGTCACCATACACATCCGAAATATTGCACACACACACACACTTTAACTAAGGCCCACAAAGCATAATTTTCATGAGAGCCTTTTCCCTCTTGCCGTCATATGCAGATTAAACACAGTGACTCAAATGACACAAAAATGTTTCAGACACAAAATGTTTTTTTTCAAAGCATGTTTATCTTGGTAGATAACTTACCACTGCTAAGCAGCAATAATTATAAATATATTTGCATGTAAAATTAAGCAAATGAACATTGAAAAGTCTGGCTGACTAAGAAAAAAATCAATTAATTCATTCATGCCCTCACGTTTTTACTGGCATGCACACCTTACACACTGAAGATTCTCTCTCTCTGTGTCAGCTTGGCAGCAAATGCAGTCGACCTCCAGCCCATGAGGAGGATGCAAACTCTTTGCCAGAATAACCGCTCTCCCGTCTATCACCTGCCCTCTGCTCAGCTGTTGTTCATCTGCCTGGAAGCCTGGAACAAACCTTTGCCCCTCTCCACTACTCGTCTGCCATGATGTCCGCCATTCTTCTCTGAACAACATCTGGCCCCATCCTCTCTCTCAGCCACATTTAAAGTCTCTTGCTGTCATTCAAACAGAAGCCTTCCCCTTTCTAAATCATACCACTGAATCCCACATGGTATTACTGTTGGACCTGTAGGGTATTTTGTATAGATCTGGGGCCTAGCGGTATTTTCTTACCGCCAAAATGAAAATAATTCAGTAATAATCACTCTTTGCATTCAGATTAGATTTGGTATATAGTACTTTAGTATACATACATTATTTCAGCACACTGATACATTTAGTGGTATGCATTATGTTGGTATGCGTTATTGGTGGTATTTATGGGTGAGCATAAATCCTTTGTTTTATATATGTGACCACAATATCCAGAACCCCTTATTTTTGTTTAGTTTGTTCGTGTGATCACTAGAGAGACCTCAGGCTTGCATTTCAGAAACACCACATTTCCAATTGGAGTACCACCATGGGCTCTTCTCACTGACTTATCCACGACAGCAAGCTATATGTGGTATTTATCACCAACTTATTTACGTTTGTTGAGCTATGTCCAGGGCCTCTCTTCCTGCCGACTCATAGACCTTCGGCAGCCGGCTATTTCATCTTGTTATTATTATGTTCCATTCAGAAAACACACACACACTCATATACTGAATGGATTCATGCACACAGCTACTGCCATGTCTTATCTTTTAGCAACTTTTAAAAATGACAATTGCACTGTGCAAAGATCTTCCCATATTACCAGTGTTATAATGATAGATGCACAAAGGACAAGATAAAATGAAACACACTTCCCGCCTGCTTTCAGATAATTTTTTTTGTATTATAAAACTTGCATTTCAACACGGGCTTACTCTTTTTTTTTTTACAGAAATAAATGGAAAACTCACAGTAACAACATTATCTGTAACACAATGAAAGGAGAGTGGCAAGGAACAAGAATTCAATTTTCAACATTAACATGTGGTTAAAACACAGGAATCTCCTCTCCTACTCTGACTGGATATTTTTGCACACATACGCACAGCTCCCACACTTCAGCGAGATAATTACCAGGCTTGTTCAGCATGTAACTTCTTTGGCTGGTCGCCTTCTGGAGGGGTTCACCCAGCAAGGACAAGCATTTGCTGTCACTCAAACTGGGACTTGTTGACTGGAAATCCCAGCCTCTGTAGCAGTATTGAATCTTCTTAAGGAATTAGGCATCCCAAGCTATCAACCCAGTCCTTCTCCGAGCTGTGTCAAGATGTTGTCTGCCTAGCTTCTTCCCCGAGATTATACAAGAAAACTCTGGTTACCTCCTACCAAAGGATCCTAACCAATGAAATTCTATCATGCCCTATCCACCCTCTGCGCACAATAGAAATCTTTTACAGTAAGCAACTGTAACAAAACTGATTTCCTGCTATTCGAATCCATGCTTCCTGCAAAATACTGTGGACAAAGCAGCACAGAAAAACAAGAAGAAAAAAAAAATCTGCACACAATCTGAAATGAGTTTCAGCCTGCCTCATTTTGCAGTGGAGAACACATTATATTATTAAGAAGTTAGCATCATGTTAGTACGGTTAATTATATTAGTTCATTAATCTTCAAATGTGTCTCTTGCAACATAGGCATTTCAGATGAAAAGAAAAAAAAATTGTGTGCATTTTGAATATGAAAAATAAAATGAGCTTTTAAATGAGAAAATGGTTTGTTTTTAATCTGTGTAGCCTGTCTTCATTTACATATCCATATGTTGCACTGGCAACACATAGCTTGAAGCAATTGCATTAAACCCATGCAGTGGCGTTGCATAAAAAAAAAATGCTCAATAACACATGTCTTGCTGTACCACATTATATCAATGCACCAAACCCATGCAGTGGTGCGGCACTTCAAAAAAAATGCTATACATTGATCCTGTGCAGTGGTGCTGCGCTCTGTGCTCCCAAAACCGCTAAACAATCCTACATATACCCTCCTTTTTTTTTAGAACTTGGCTACGATCCAAGCCAATTTTAAAAAACAACCTGCTTCTTTTCTTCTTTTCAAAATGTATGTGTATTGGGATATCTTTCTCTTCCTGATGTAGCTACTAAAATTATCAACATTTTCATTTTTACTGATAGTACAATCAACCATCCACCCATCATTAGCACCAGGACAGCCAAACCCACTATAGAGCGTTCTCCCCAGGTTCCCCAATTAAATCTTTCCACTTCTATTATACCCAGGTTACTAACTATAATATTGTTTTTTTTTTAAAATTCATTCTCATTACATGTTTTTCTCTGTGATTCAATAAAAACTCCACATCCGGATCTATTGGAAATGTGTCCCTTTGAAAAAAATCAATGTTTTCTACTTGGCTTTTCCAAATATCGTTTGTTACATGAAACAATGTTAACCCTCCAATTGACACAATTGTATAATTCGTAACCTGCAAGTAAAAAACATTATATTTCACCTGTTTAACCACATATGTTCCATGATCCAAATGTATTATTGTCACATTCTTTAAATAGGTGCTGACTAACCATTTACCTCTGACCATCTTAGCCTGTGCCAATTCTTCACTCCCCATATTGCTAATGATCACTTCACATCCTTCTGATAAACTTGGGTCAGATCTCAAACCACAAATAGCGTCTGTGGCATCAGGAACAAATGGTTTACCCGGGCACACATAGTTTTGTTCTTTAAATTTGACACACGTTTCCAAGTTTGGTATCAAGTAAACTTCAGGTTCCAACGATTGAAATGCCACACTTCTGGAGTCTTAATCTTAATAAATTTGCCCTCTTGCCAAAATCCCACATTGTGTACCCACTTGGTCTGATAAATAAATTCAGGAGCCACATATGGGATGCATAGTAAAAACCCCATCTCCAACCTCTCCAAGTCCACATATAATGGCTTTGCTTTACCCATTTCAAATGCAATTTTTACTTGTAGCACATCAATCTCCCTCCTGGTCAACCTTTCTATCATTTGATGTATAATATCCTGTGAAACAAAATACAATGGTATACGTCCTTGAATCAATTGTGAAATTGCAGCTTGAACTTCTCTCATATAATTTATCAATAGTCTATCCACATGACTCATTATATTCAAAATCTCACTGAGTGTTTTGTCATGCTTAATAATTAACTTAGTTGTTTGTTGCATCACATCCGCCTGTTCATTCAATATGATAGCAGTTTCATTTATGAACCTTACTTGTTCATCCAATCCCCCTCTGATTCCATCTAATGTTGTTTGTATTATTT
The DNA here is from genome assembly GCF_040938575.1 of Ambystoma mexicanum. NCBI lineage: Eukaryota > Metazoa > Chordata > Amphibia > Caudata > Ambystomatidae > Ambystoma > Ambystoma mexicanum. Next base: position 248,703,842 of record NC_090940.1, on the reverse strand, counting down.
CTAGGTCAACACTCAGTTGTTGTGCTTTAGTGCTTAGTGTCCCTACTGAAATGGCATTGGCTGTTGATATCGTGGTAGCTATTATGGCTCCAATTATAGACATTACCAATGATATCGCCAGCATCACGGCTCCTCTCTTTCCTCTCCTCTTCTTAATGTCTGCTGGATTCACAAATGTTTTCTCCAATTGCATCAATATATCTCTTATTGACTGCTTAGAGTCCTCTTTTCTTATTTCCAGCCACTCTTTAGTCTGTTCAATCTTAATTCCGGTATTGTTCAAATGTTTTTCAATCAAAATCCCCGGATTCAATGGTATGTAGATATTTTGGAAAATCATCCTTCTATCACTCATGATGAATCCTGGTGCCTCTTCTACCGCGATACCAGATGCCGGTCCAGGTTCAATGACAACCTGTGCTTCTGAATTTTTTAAGATCCCTCCGAATATCATCATCATTAACCATATTGTTGGTGTAATCTTCAATGCTGATCGCTTTGCAGCCTTGGTCTTCGCCCCCTTTCGGGGCTTTTCCGGAATCCATCTACGTGGGCTCCAGGACTCCATCGTCTCCCGTGACCTCCGGTACAAATATGTTAATATTCTAAATCAAATAGAAAAGAAACAGATTAAGTATATAACACAATACCGACTTCACCCTTTTGCCAAAATAAAACACACTCTGTAAAATATTTCGCCCTTTTTCTTTCGCCTTCTGAAATTAAGCACAGGTTATAGAGAACAAGCATACATAAAACAACATTCAATGTTTAATGCATTTTCATCCTGCACACCAACTCAAGCTTCTATTATTTTTTTTTATTTATTTACTTTTTATAATATTTATATTTTTTATATATATTTACATATATTACAGTGTTTATGTACCATTTCAACCATCTTTTTTTTAACTTCTTTGTCACTGCCTCCTGACTAGACATATTCACTCCACCTTTTTATGTTCAAGGGACTTTATCTGTTTCTACATGCTCAAGCTGCCTGATCTTGTGTCTGGGATGGCATGGCTTAATCTGATTTACATGCACACATTGCTCTATTGTTGTTTCACCTTCAGTCTTTAAAATTTTATAAACTACAGGAGAAGCCTTATCTATAATTCGAAATGGCCCCTGCCAGGCTGCTAAAAACTTAGAATTTTTCTGTTTACTTTTTCCAAAATGAAACTTATACACCTGATCCCCTACACTGTATTCCCTCACTGATGTTCTTTTATCGTAGTATGACTTTGCACTGTCAGAAGCTCTTTCTAGATTTCTCTGCACAAAAGCAAATGCATGTTGCAAATGCTTCCTCAATTCATCAATGTACTCATGAACTGTGGATGCACTCACAAGTGTATGCTCATGTGTTCTGTATAGTAGGTGTTGTGGTAACACCATTTTCCTACCTGTTAAGACCGCATGTGGACTAATACCTGTTGCTTTGGCAGGGGTTGATCTGATAGCCATCAAAACCAGCGGTAAACGTAAATCCCAGCTGGAACCTGCTTCTGCCACAAAGTTCTTTAATATCTCCACAACAGACCTATTGCTCCGTTCAACTCCACCTGAAGAGGCTGCCCGATATGCAATATGTAGTTTCCTTTTCACACCCAGTATTTGCCATACCTTACTCATTAGAGTACTTGTGAAATGACTTCCTCTGTCTGACTCAATTCTTTGTGGCAACCCCAACCTTGAGAACACATGGTTCACCAGCAATGTGGCTGCTGTTTGCGCACTACAATCCGGTGCAGGAATACATTCAATCCACTTTGACATCAAACATATCACACTTAAAATGTAACGGTTTCCTCTGCTCTACCTTTTTAAAGGGCCTACATAGTCTATTTGCAAATCTGACCATGGAAGAGTTAGGCCTCTTTTCATCAATGGTGCTCTATGCATTGGTGAAGCAGGTTTAAATTGGGCGCATACTAGACATCCTCTAGTATATAATTCCACATCTTGGGACATATGTGGCCAGTAAGCATAATCTTTTAGTATTTCCAATGTTTTTTGTGAACCTCTGTGGCCTGCAGTTATTGCATCATGTGCATGTTGTAGCATTAGCCCTCTGAATGAAAGGGGTACCACCCACTGTATTTGTCCTGTTATGGACTCTATAATCATGAGTCCATCTTGCAGTCTAACTCGTTTTTTATTCTTTAATAGCACCCTCAACTCTTCTTTTCCCATACAATCATTTTCTGTTAAAGGGTTTTGTTCAGGATCTATCAAATGATTATAATAGATTCCCAAAATTCGATCATTCTTTTGTGCCTCAAACAAATCTTGGTCTGGCATATCATGACCCCACCGTACCACTGGTTGATCTACCTCCTTTGGTGCTTTAGAACGTGTTACTGCCTCAATTTGTATTTCACCCAGTAAATCATCTATAGGAAGCAATTCTCCCATCACAGCCCCAATTTTAGCCAGGTGGTCTGCCTTCTCATTTCCCTCCTTATCCTCTCAGGGTGTTTTTAAATGCCCACACATTTTTCTCCAGTATATTGTCAAATCATTTTCTGACACCAATTTGTCTATGGCTTGTATCATTTTTCCATGTTTAAGTGGCTTTTTGTTGTATGTAACCATGCCTCTCGCTTTCCAGCCAGGTAAATACTCCACAAAGCTATTTCGTGCATAGTCAGAATCAGTCACCAGGACAATTTCACTGAATTTATTATCAAATGCAGTAACAATTGCTTTATAAATGGCCGCCAATTCCACCACTTGACTGCTTCTAACTCCAACCCTCATCCCTACACTGGGGACGCCTTCACATTTCAACCAGACATTCCCTATTCCTGACACTAATTGTTTATTACTGTCATTTTCAATGTGAAAAGCACCACCATCTACATATACAGTTGGCATATCCTTGCATGTTTTTTCATCAAAAGCTTTGTGTGGTGATTATTCAAATTCCTGCAAACTAGGTTCCACTTCCATTTCGTTTGATACTTGTTCAGCTGCACAGTCATGTAAGTCAGCTAACCCTTGAGCAATTGGGCTCTTTTTATTTTGTCCATATCTCACTTCTACAGGAAAACCTTGTAATGCGAGCGTCCATGAAGTGATTCTGGACTGCGCTAGATTACCTGACCTAATCCTTTACTCTCTAAAAACTGCAAAGGTTGATGATTTGTTTCAATAATCACCTTTTCTCCCTGAACAATAGGGCGGATATGTTGTAGCGCCCACACAGTGGTTAATAGGGCCTTTTCACATTCATTGAATTTTATTTCAACTTGGGAAAATGCTTTACTTGCATATGCAATGGTTTTGTGATTCACATCATGTTTTTGTGATAACACTGCTGACATACAATGTTCAGAGAACCCTATTTCTATAAAGAAATCCCTACCCTTTATGTGATATGCTAAACATGGTTCCTTTACAAGACATTCCTTCAATTTAGCTACTGCCTCAGACTGCTCTTTTTCCCATTTCCAGGGTGTATTCATTTTAAGCAGTTTAGTCAATGGTTGAGTGATTTCAGCATAATTTTAAATGAACTTTCTGTTATAGACTGTCATCCCTAATAAACATTTTACCCCTTTCACATTTTTAGGGTCCTTTAGTTTTTGTATGGCCTCTATTTTCTTCTTTTGTGAATTTAGCCCATGTTCAGTCACTTCATGGCCTAGAAAGTTCACTTTTTTCTTGCACCATTGTGCTTTTTGTAAAGACACTTTGGCGCCTGCTTTCTGCAATTGGCCAAGCACATGTCTTATTTCATCAAAATGGCTTTTCAGGCTTTCATTTTTTATCAGGACATCATCCACATAAACTATGGTGCCTCTTTCCGCTGCATCTGGCATGGCCTTTCTCAAAAATATGCCAAATTCACTCCCACTATTGATGTAACCGAACGGAGCTCTAAGCCAGGCGTATTGAGTCCTGTCAAATGTAAAGGAAAATAAATTCTGTATCTCCTCTGCCAATGGCACGCACCAATATCCAGAGGTGAGATCTAATGTGGTAAACACTTTTGAACCATGTACCTGAGATAGGCCCTGATCAATGAATGGCAGTGGCCATCTGGATACTGGCACTCTTTTATCTAACTCCCTCAAGTCTGCACATAGCCGCCATTGACCATTTGGCTTTAACACACCTAAAATAGGTGTATTGGATGTGCTATGAATGGGCCTGATGATTCCCCGAGCTTCCAAATTCTTTATAATCTCTGCTAATGATTCTAAACATGCCAGCGGTAGTCTATACTGGCGTACAAATACTGGACTTCTGCTACACCCTTCCGGAAGTGTGGCCCCATGTAAATCAGTTAAACCGCAATCATAAGCATCTTTTGCAAATACATCATTAAATTCCATAAATATCTTTCTCAGTTCGTTCCTATCCTCATCGCTGTCACACGCATCCGCCAAGGAGACCTGCTCTTCTACCATTTTGGAAAATTCTGGAAAATCTTCTGGTAAGGGAATCTCGGCGCTTTCCTCTAACTGTGTGGCTGTGTCTTTTTGTAAAGCTGCCACTTTTAAATGTTTTGGCATATCAGCTTCCACTTCAATGGGCTGATTTTCTGTTTTATTTTCATTTAAATGAAATGTTATGCAATCCTCTTGATGGCAGCACACTGTCTCATTTGAATCATAAGGATACACTGAATGAATTTTAAATATTCCTTTGGGCTGAGAGTCCAGGTGTTCTGGCAAATCACCCTTGGCATCTACATACTTTTCAGGGATATTTCCAATCACCATGTTATTTAAATCTGCCGTATAATGTGATTTTTGTATGACCATTCCTAATGGGGAGTTTTCCTCTAAAGGAATATCCTGACAACCTTTATTATTTACCATAATTTTTACAGATCCTTCACCAATATCTACCAATGGAATGTATTCATAATCCAGGCCTTGCTGTTTTATGGATTCATTCAGGCATACAAATGCATCAGAGTTTTTCATCTGCTGTCCATTTTTGCATTTCAGTGTTATTGCAAACTGTTTTGTAAATGCAGGAATAATAGTATCTTTCCTCATTTGTAATTTGATTGCATAAGGAACCAGTTGTGCACAATGATAAGCCCTTCTTTTGTCTTCAAATTCAGGTGCCGGCCCACCTAGGCGTGACCATATTTTTTGATTAAGGAAATCTAACACCATACACATTCTGTGCATGATGTCATTGCCCATGTAAAAGTCATTTTGTGCTCCACTCACTATCCATACATTATGGTAAATTGTTTTCTGCCCAATGCTAATTTTAAGCATGCATCTGCCTGCAATTCGGTTTTCAAAGTCTGGACTGTCCAACCCAGAAACATATTGGTTTTTAATCCTAAATTTCGGAATCTCTTCCCTCTCCATTATCTTTTGCAACAATTTCTCATTAATGAAGCTCCTCTCCTGTTCAAGCGCTAAAGTGGCTTTTATTGTTTTAAAACAGTCATTTATACCAACACGAACCCATGGTTGCTCATCTTCATTGTGTATTTCCGCAACAGTGGTAATGTGTATTTCTGAATCTGTTTAAGAAGCAATATTCTGTTTGATTGTTTTCTCTTTTAAATAAAAACGTAATGTGTGCTCATCTATGGCAGTCTGCCAATTTTTCCTTGGGTCCAAGTATATTTGTATAGGTAGTTTTTCATTTTCGCTCTGCATTTTGTCTTGACACATTAATATAACCATGACACTAGGTATGCAACTATTCTGGAGATATACCTCCACAGCATCATTTGTTTTGGCAACGGTGTGACATTCATATATGTTGCTGTGTTGTGATTTTAGTTTCTTAGGTCTCAATGGTTTTTTGGTTAAGGACCACAGCACTCCATTCACCCCATCTATGAGAGGAGACAATATTTTCAGGCAATCTGCCCCCATCAGAAATGGAATTTCACAAATAGATGTGATCAATACCTCTTGTTTCATTCTGTGCTTTCCTATTTTTATGTCAACCTCAGTTACACCTATGATGGGCACCTCCTCCCCATTAAAGTTATGCACTGGACCTTGATTTTCCTTCACTGTGATCTGATTCTGTGGGGGTCTCCCTTCATTGATACTCTTTACCAGCTCCTTGGACATAATTGTGACCTGTGCGCCAGTTGCAATCATATCAAATGTTTGGCATTTTTCTTCTACAGTGATGGGTGCATAATATCTGTCCTCAACTTCCTCTAATACACATAAGAAGTGTGAATTCTTACTGATTTCAGGGCTCACCTTTCTCAGGCCTTTTTCACTTTTGGCTAAGCACATTAGTAAATGGAAAGACATTTTTCCTTCCTTTTTACCCATTTCTGCGTGAGAGACTTTATTCATTTCTCCACGTTCAGAGGTTTTTTGGAGTGTGGCCACTGTTCGCCCACCCATCTGGGTATCATCAGGGACCACATTACAACCTTCCAACTGAACATGTGTAACAACATCATTTAGTAATTTGTCATTGTTTAATTCTGTGCATTTGTGATCATTTAGTGTTTTACCAGCCCTTTCAGCTTCTTCAAAAATATCTGAATTCCTCAGGTGATTGATTTGTACCCTCCTTTTGAGTATTTCCTTTTTCTGTCTGTGTTTGTTCACCGTTTTGACTGTCCATGGAAGGAGCTATTGCATCCCCACTTACTCCCTGTTCACTGGTATTCCCCATGCATGAGTCATTTTTCTTAAATCTGTCTCTTTGTTCTCTTGGAGTTTCAGGTTTTCTTATTTCATTTGTACAAATCTCCAATGTTTGATTTAGCTCTAGGTTAAACCGTACCTCTCTTTTAGAATTATTTGCACTTTCTATTACATGTTCATTCATTGGTGCTTTCACTTTTACATCATTAGGCATCTCAGAGTCATTATGCAAAATTACATTAGGGCAATCTGTCTTTTCGGCGTTGTAGGTATCATGAGTACTTAGTTACTTTTCAGAAGAAGCCCCCCGGTCATTGCTATGGCCATCAGCCCCCTCTTTGGATGGTTGTTTTTGCGCTGTGTAGAGCTTCCCTATTTGCTCAGCTAACATTTTCACTTGGGCCTCTATTTACTAGGATCATGTGATTGGAACATTGGTGCAGAGTGTGATGACCTTTGTTGATTAACCCTTTGTTCAGGTGCCGAATTATTTTTGCATGTACTTTGAGCAGACTCAAGGGACATTTTGGCTGACCTGATTTCCATCACTGTGGCTGAGGGTTCTTTAGATGTAGGTCTAATATCTTTCATTTTATCACTTTCTCTACCCTGACAAAAGAGTACCTCATATAGTTTTGTGCTTTGATGTACAATCCATTCAAGGGACTTGTCACCGTCAAATTCACGGACCAATTGTGATATGATGTCTTTCCGTAGCCCATAGAAGTAGGCAGTTTTAAACTCATTGGAATTGGGGTCAAAAGATACATCAAAGCGAGAAAATGCCCTTTTTAAGTCCTGTAAAAATTGGCGAGGGGATGTGTTAGGCCCAGCAGTGATTGTGTAAGCGACTTTCTTTGCCTCCTGCAATGACTGAAAAGGAGAAAAATGACGCCTAATTTCTTTTTCAAACTCCACCCATGTCATATTCTGCTGTTCATTTAATCCCCTTATGATGCTGGCCGTCGGGGCATCTAAAGTTAAATGAAAATATTGTCTGTACTGTTCCTTAGGTATCTGGAGTGCTTTAAAAATGTCATGAACCGTTTCTAAGTGATCCTCAATGCAGCATTCCCCTCCTTTTTTAAATAGTTTGATCAGGGCTTTAATGGATTTCATTATCTTTATGGGGCTACTTGTTGCAATACATGGAATTGCACCATTTTGTGATTCAATCCTGGTTTCATGTGTATGGGATTGGTGGCTGCCCCCAATGGGAGTATCAAATCCCCCAAGGGCGCTGAAACAAAGTTCAGTCACCGGCCCAGTCACTGGAGCACTAACTCTTTGGGCAGAACTAGAATTCACCTCCACTCCATTGAATGTAGTACCCTGCCGCCTCTCCTGGGACCTGGGAATGCACATTTGTTGTTCTAAGTCTTTGCACTTTTTAAGGAGCCTGCGTGCTTCATTTTGCAAATAGTTGTTTTCATCACTCATTTTATTTATTACCTCCTGCATGTCGCACATTTGCATTTGGCATTGATTGAACTCTTTGTTTCTCTTGTCTTTTCTTGAATCATTTTAACAATTTCTTGCTCTGCATCTTGGAGATCACTTTCTTTTTCAAAATGTTCTTTTTGTAAAATCTGCATTTCTGAAACAATCTCATCTTTATCCTGTCTAATGTGGTCCACTAAGGCTTTTAAGTGTACCAATTCTTGCTCACTGTCCTCAAATTGTTTCTTGCTTTTGGACAACTGAGCATCAAAATCTCTGCATTTTAATTGCATGTCTTTTTGGCATACATCCAATTCTGCTCTTAACATCTCTTTTTTGCTTGCCCCATCTAAATCAGTCTTTAACCTGTTAATTAGCTGGTTATTCATTCAATAACCTTGTAAGGCAGACCTGAATTATGCTGCCTTCTGCAAAAATATTGTCTAGTTTTTCTTTCTGCACCTCACCCTGAATGCGGTCATGCCATTCCAAGGTAGTGTTCGATGACCACGTCCCATGTGCAAACAACTTTGCCTCTAAATATTGCACTAGGTCTGAGAATGTGGTTTCCCTTTGTGACATTCTGAAATTCGTTTTTAGTAACACACTGTTATTATAAAATGGGTTCCCTTAATGTACAGATGGCAGTGTGAGACACACTTGCCACACCCAGTAGGTGCTCTGTGATCACTTTCCCGGCCTGCAACGCACCATAAATATATAGGGTATTTTTTATAGATCTGGGGCCTAGCGGTATTTTCTTACCTCCAAAATGAAAATAATTCAGTAATAATCACTCTTTGCATTCAGATTAGATTTGGTATATAGTACTATAGTATACATACATTATTTCAACACACTGATACATTTAGTGGTATACATTATGTTGGTATGCGTTATTCGTGGTATTTATGGGTGAGCATAAATCCTTTGTTTTATATATGTGACCACAATATCCAGAACCCCTTATTTTTGTTTAGTTTGTTCGTGTGATCACTAGAGAGACCTCAGGCTTGCATTTCAGAAACACCACATTTCCAATTGGAGTGCCACCATGGGCTGTTCTCACTGACTTATCTACGACAGCAAGCTATATGTGGTATTTATCACCAACTTATTTACGTTTGGTGAGCTATGTCCAGGGCCTCTCTTCCTGCCGACTCATAGACCTTCGGCAGCCGGCTATTTCATCTTGTTATTATTATGTTCCATTCAGAAAACACACACACACTCATATACTGAATGGATTCATGCACACAGCTACTGCCATGTCTTATCTTTTAGCAACTTTTAAAAATGACAATTGCACTGTGCAAAGATCTTCCCATATTACCAGTGTTATAATGATAGATGCACAAAGGACAAGATAAAATGAAACACACTTCCCGCCTGCTTTCAGATAATTTTTTTTGTGTTATAAAACTTGCATTTCAACACGGGCTTACTCTTTTTTTTACAGAAATAAATGGAAAACTCACAGTAACAACATTATCTGTAACACAATGAAAGGAGAGTGGCGAGGAACAAGAATTCAATTTGCATCATTAACATGTGGTTAAAACACAGGAATCTCCTCCCCTACTCTGACTGAATATTTTTGCACACATACGCACAGCTCCCACACTTCAGCAAGATAATTACCAGGCTTGTTCAGCATGTAACTTCTTTGGCTGTTCACCTTCTGGAGGGGTTCACCCAGCAAGGACAAGCATTTGCTGTCACTCAAACTGGGACTTGTTGACTGGAAATCCCAGCCTCTGTAGTAGTAGTATTGAATCTTCTTTAGGAATTAGGCATCCCCAGCTATCAACCCAGTCCTTCTCCGAGCTGTGTCAAGATGTCGTCTGCCTAGCTTCTTCCCCGAGATTATACAAGAAAACTCTGGTTACCTCCTACCAAAGGATCCTAACCAATGAAATTCGATCATGCCCTATCCACCCTCTGCGCACAATAGAAATCTTTTACAGTAAGCAACTGTAACAAAACTGATTTCCTGCTATTCGAATCCTTGCTTCCTGCAAAATACTGTGGACAGAGCAGCACAGAAAAACAAGAAGAAAAAAAAAATCTGCACACAGTCTGAAATGAGTTTCAGCCTGCCTCATTTTGCAGTGGAGAACACATTATATTATTAAGAAGTTAGAATCATGTTAGTACGGTTAATTATATTAGTTCATTAATCTTCAAATGTGTCTCTTGCAACATAGGCATTTCAGATGAAAAGAAAAAAAAAATTGTGTGCATTTTGAATATGAAAAATAAAATGCGCTTTTAAATGAGAAAATGGTTTGTTTTTAACCTGTGTAGCCTGTCTTCATTTACATATCCATATGTTGCACTGGCAGCACATAGCTTGAAGCAATTGCATTAAACCCATGCAGTGGCGTTGCATAAAAAAAAATGCTCAATAACACATGTCTTGCTGTACCACATTATATCAATGCACCAAACCCATGCAGTGGCGCTGCACTTCAAAAAACATGCTATACATTGATCCTGTGCAGTGGTGCTGCGCTCTGTGCTCCCAAAACACGCTAAACAATCCTACAGACCACATAACACGCTAAACAATCCTACAGACAACATAATTATACTTTTCCCTTCCTTTTGCTTCTGGCTTAACAATAATGCCTCTCAGCAAAGCACATTCCTTTTTCGCAATCTGTGCCATGCTTTCAAGAAATCGCACAGCCAGAGAATGCTTGCATGTTGAAAAAGCACTTCAATTCCAACCTGTCAACTGTGCCTGCAATGCACTGCTTTGTTATATACATGTTGTGAATTTGAGGGTGAGGACATATTAATGGGTTAGTTTAGATTAGCATGTATGCAGTGCAAACTGGCCAGATGACCTGGGTATCCTGAACTCTTGGTATTTTAAACACGCAAGGTTGTGCATTTCCATTTGCAATGTGCACTAGCCATTCAATGTCTGTATTCTCCACATTAATCCCTTTGCCACTGTTTACTGCTCACTTACTGTCTTCATATACAGTATTCCTACACACCTCCATTAGAAGTGCTGTCTCTGACCCATACTATTGCAAGACGTAGTCTGTTAAAGTGAAAATCTAGTCACAATTGAGTATGGTAAAAAAAGACATTAAGAATATTCTTATTAAAATTGGTGAAGGTGAATATGATCTTTTTTCATGCAATCATGGATTCAGAATGTTATTGCTACAAAGGAAAGACGTGATGCAGGTGATGGTGAACACCTCATTGGATGGCATTATAATGTTCTTGTTATCAAAGAAAAAATAGAACTCTGGATCGGTTATGTTAGGCAAATGGTGTGAAGTGAAAGACAATTGATGAAACATAAATAATAATCAGTCACCATTGCACTACAAAGCAAGGCATATGGTGAAGAGGAGAGCAGAAGGCTAGACAAACAAGATGGATGTGCAGCTTTTCATGGTGGAATGGTTGCTACTTAGTGACATAGGGCCTTATTCATAAAATATGTTCTGGCAAAATTAAGACAATCCCCTCTTCATTTGTTCCAGAAAAGGCCATTTTAAACACATAAGGGCCATATGTGTATCATAGATACAGAAAAAAATACCCCTTTCTCCCTCTGTGCAAATTGGGTAGATGTAGAGGACAATTTACTGTACTTGAAAGCATATCTGGAATTCGCAAAAGGAATTCAATAGATGCCACCTTATCACAGTGGGCTTAAGGGTCACATGTGCCGCCCAATTTCCCATGCTCCATCCTTCAAAATGTTGCATATTTGTTTAATCATACCCACCACCCCAAAAAAGACAGAATGTGCTGTAAATCCACCAAATTAAGGACAATTGCATTACATTTAGAAACACGCACATTTGACTTAGATTTACTTTTTGAAACTTTTTTTAATAGAGATTACTGTTCCTATGATTTGCCATTAGTTCGACAGGCAAGCACCAGTGATTATTTAATCAGCGTTTGGAACTGGAAAGATCACCATGGAGTGCTCTGTGATCTTGGGCAAAATTGTTCTGTATGAGTGACTTTTTAAAATTATTGAAACATCATGAATAACAATATATATGTATTATAGGGCGACAGTCGCCACCCTATAGTTAAGGTGAGTCGGAGATACATAGGAACCCCTCAAAATTCTATTGTTAATAACTTTTGATTCGAGTAACAGATTTTGCCGAAATTTCGAAAGTGTTTAAAAGTTTGCGTCCCCTCCAGACCGCAAAATCACATAAAGATTTGTTAAAAAATAAAAAAGTTATTAAGGGGGTAATTCATAGAATGCAGCGCACAAGTGGCGCACGCGGCTGGCGCACAGTGTGTGCGTGCGAATCCCTGCGCCAGCCGCGTGCGCTAAAATCCATTTCCGCACACAGCGTATTCATGGATTCCAGCCACCAAAACCAGCCGTGGCGCACAGTGGCGCAGCGACCCTGCAGCAGCGCCAGTTACGCCCCCAAGAACGCCTCTCGCGCAGGGAAAAGCCATCAAAATCCCCAATCCAGCGCAAAGGGCTGTGCTAACCCTGTACCCGCACGGCAAGCGGGCTACGTGTATCACTGGGGTGCGCGGGAAGTACCTCACGTGATTGGCCCCGTGCGAGCAGGGTACGCGTATTTCAGGGGTGCGCGGGAAGTTCCACACGCGATTGCCGCAGGGTACGTGTATTTCAGGGGTGCGCGGGAAGTTCCACACGCGATTTCAGCAGGGTATGTGTATTTCAGGGGTGCGCGGGAAGTTCCACACGTGATTGGCCCCGTGCGAGCAGGGTACGCGTATTTCAGGGGTGCGCGGGAAGTTCCACACGCGATTCCAGCAGGGTACGCGTATTTCAGGGGTGCGCGGGAAGTTCCACACGTGATTTCAACAGGGTACGTGTATTTCAGGGGTGCGCAGGAAGTTCCACACGCGATTCCAGCAGGGTACGCATATTTCAGGGGTGCGCGGGAAGTTCCACACGCGATTCCAGCAGGGTATGTGTATTTCAGGTGTGCGCGGGAAGTTCCACACGCGATTTCAGCAGGGTACGTGTATTTCAGGGGTGCGCGGGAAGTTTCACACGCGACATCAGCAGGGTACATGTATATCAGGGGTGCGCGGGAAGTTCCACACGCGATTCCATCAGGGTACGTGTACTTCGGGGTGCGGAGGAAGTATCACACGCAACATCAGCAGGGTACGTGTATTCCAGGGGTGCGCGGGAAGTTCCACACGCGATTCCATCAGGGTACGTGTATTACAAGGGTGCGCGGGGAGCACCACACGTGAATTGCATCTGTGGGTCCTCCCAGGTGTTCCCTCTACACCCTCCACGGCCCTGCAGGTGGCTCACACCACAGGGGCCTACCCTGCACATGTCCTGCAGGCACCCCATCCACCATGGCCATGCCCCCCAGCCAACCCACATGTCAACTTGCACTACTGCCCACCAACGCATGTCCCCCTGCACCCCCAGCCACCAGGGGCACCCTCCACCAGTCCCCACCCATGTCTCCCACCCCACCACCCCCCAGCACTGTGGGGCACCTGCCAGCAGGCCCCCACCCATGTCCAATGCATGTTCCCCACCACCCCCACCCCCCAGCAGTGCAGGGGCACCTGCCAGCAGGCCCCCACCCATGTCTCCCACCCCCCCACCCCCCAGCACTGTGGGGCACCTGCCAGCAGGCCCCCACCCATGTCCAACTCATGTTCCCCACCCCCCAGCACTGTGGGGCACCTGCCAGCAGGCCCCCACCCATGTCCAACTCATGTTCCCCACCACCCCCACCCCCCAGCAGTGCAGGGGCACCTGCCAGCAGGCCCCCACCCATGTCTCCTACCCCCCCACCCCCAGCACTGTGGGGCACCTGCCAGCAGGCCCCCACCCATGTCCAACTCATGTTCCCCACCACCCCCACCCCCCAGCAGTGCAGGGGCACCTGCCAGCAGGCCCCCACCCATGTCCAACTCATGTTCCCCACCCCCCCACCCCCCAGCACTGTGGGGCACCTGCCAGCAGGCCCCCACCCATGTCCAACTCATGTTCCCCACCACCCCCACCCCCCAGCAGTGCAGGGGCACCTGCCAGCAGGCCCCCACCCATGTCTCCTACCCCCCCACCCCCAGCACTGTGGGGCACCTGCCAGCAGGCCCCCACCCATGTCCGACTCATGTTCCCCACCACCCCCACCACCCAGCACTGTGGGGCACCTGCCAGCAGGCCCCACCCATGTCCAACTCATGTTCCCCACCCCCCCACCCCCAGCACTGTGGGGCACCTGCCAGCAGGCCCCCACCCATGTCCAACTAATGTTCTCCACCCCCCACCCCCCAGCAGTGCAGGGGCACCTGCCAGCAGGCCCCCACCCATGTCCAACTCATGTTCCCCACTACCCCCCAGCACTGTGGGGCACCTGCCAGCAGGCTCCCACCCATGTCCAACTCATGTTCCCCACCCCCCCACCCCCCAGCACTGTGGGGCACCTGCCAGCAGGCCCCCACCCATGTCCAACTCATGTTCCCCACCCCCCACCCCCTAGCACTGTGGGGCACCTGCCAGCAGGCCCCCACCCATGTCCAACTCATGTTCCCCACCACCCCCACCCCCCAGCACTGTGGGGCACCTGCCAGCAGGCCCCCACCCATGTCCAACTCATGTTCCCCACCCCTTCACCCCCCAGCACTGTGGGGCACCTGCCAGCAGGCCTCCACCCATGTCCAACTCATGTTCCCCACCACCCCCACCCCCCAGCACTGTGGGGCACCTACCAGCAGGCCCCCACCCATGTCCAACTCATGTTCCCCACCACCCACCCCCCAGCACTGTGGGGCACCTGCCAGCAGGCCCCCACCCATGTCCAACTCATCTTCCCCACCCCCCCACCCCCCAGCAGTGCAGGGGCACCTGCCAGCAGGCCCCCACCCATGTCCAACTCATGTTCCTCACCGCCCCCACCCCCAGCACTGAGGTGCACCTGCCAGCAGGCCCCCACCCATGTCCAACTCATGTTCCCCACCCCCCCACCCCCCAGCACTGTGGGGCACCGGCCAGCAGGCCCCCACCCATGTCCAACTCATGCTGCCCACCCCCTCCAACCCCCAGCACTGTGGGGCACCTGCCAGCAGGCCCCCACCCATGTCCAACTCATGTTCCCCACCACCCCCCAGCACTGTGAGGCACCTGCCAGCAGGCCCCCACCCATGTCCAACTCATGTTCCCCACCCCCCCACCCCCCAGCACTGTGGGGCACCTACCAGCAGGCCCCCACCCATGTCCAACTCATGTTCCCCACCACCCCCACCCCCCAGCACTGTGGGGCACCCTCCACCAGGCCCCCACCCATGTCCAACTCATGTTGCCCACCACCCCCACCCCCCAGCACTGTGGGGCACCCACCAGCAGGCCCCCACCCATGTCCAGCTCATGTTCCCCACCACCCCCACCCCCCAGCACTGTGGGGCACCCGCCAGCAGGCCCCCACCCATGTCCAACTCATGTTCCCCACCCCCCCACCCCCCAGCACTATGGGGCACCTGCCAGCAGGCCCCCGCCCATGTCCAACTCATGTTCCCCACCCCCCCACCCCCCAGCAGTGCAGGGGCACCTGCCAGCAGGCCCCCACCCATGCCCAACTCATGTACCCCACCCCCCACCCCCCAGCAGTGCAGGGGCACCTGCCAGCAGGCCCCGACCCATGTCTCCACCCCCCAGCACTGTGGGGCACCCTCCACCAGGCCCCCACCCATGTCTCCCCCCCACCCCCCAGCACTGTGGGGCACCCTCCACCAGGCCCCCACCCATGTCTCCCACCCCCTCCACCCCCCAGCAGTGTGGGGCACCCTCCACCAGGCCCCCACCCATGTCTCCCACCCCCCCAACCCCCAGCACTATGGGGCACCCTCCACCAGACCCCCACCCATGTCTCCCACCCCCCACCCCCCAGCACTGTGGGGCACCTGCCAGCAGGCCCCCACCCATGTCCAACTCATGTTCCCCACCACCCCCACCCCCCAGCACTGTGGGGCACCTGCCAGCAGGCCCCCACCCATGTCCAACTAATGTTCCCCACCCCCCCACCCCCCAGCACTGTGGGGCACCTGCCAGCAGGCCCCCACCCATGTCCAACTCATGTTCCCCACCACCCCCACCCCCCAGCACTGTGGGGCACCTGCCAGCAGGCCCCCACCCATGTCCAAATCATGTTCCCCACCACCCCCACCCCCCAGCACTGTGGGGCACCTGCCAGCAGGCCCCCACCCATGTCCAACTCATGTTCCCCACCCCCCCACCCCCCAGCACTGTGGGGCACCTGCCAGCAGGCCCCCACCCATGTCCAACTCATGTTCCCCACCCCCCCACCCCCCAGCAGTGCAGGGGCACCCACCACCAGGCCCCCACCCATGTCCAACTCATATTCCCCAGCCAACATGTCATCACAATCTAGATCCCTGGTCCCTATGGTCAGCCTCCAAATGCAAAACACCCACCCGAGTATTGCATCCACCCACTCATAATTGGCAATTACATGACAGAACACCAATTGCAAGTTCCGAAACAAACACATTTCCCTCACATACACCCAATGTGTGTCAGTGAATCTAAAAACCCATATCATGATATGCATGAAACCAATGAGATGATACTACACATTGAAGTTTGATAAAAAAATATGTATTAAAGGAAACATAAATAGAATCAAAAATAAAGAAACATAAATGGGAATGTACAAAAATGAAAAGAAGCATGTCCGTGAAAAAAAGCAAAACCAAAAATCAAAATCCAAAGTAATGGTGTCCAAAGTCACTGTCCACAAAACAAAATCCAATGGGAAATAAAAAAGAAAGCCATTGCTCCATGGTTAAAATGTGAAAGAAAAATACAATCCAACAGTGAACTATGTACATACAAACAAGCCAGGGTCCATTATCCCAACAAAAGAAAGGAAACCTATCTAACTACACTAACTAATAAAATAAACAATATACAAAAATGTGGCCAATGTCCAAAAGGTCCAAAATAAATTTAAAAAAAATGAAACCTAACACTACCTACATAACTATGTACAAGGGCAGCGGGCTAGTTTGACGGCTCACTTTTGGATGTCCTGGGCCAGGGCATCATCGAACTCCTGCTCAATGTCCCAGAGGCGGTCCTCCTCCATGGCCCCGAGGGTCCGCAGGGCCGTCGCCGTGTCCACCTCCAAACCCCTGCGGATTGCCTCGAGGCACTCGGCCTGCCTCAGGGTCCTCCGCATGGAGTTCTCCGCCCTGACCATTGTGAGCCGTGCCTCTTCCGCCCGCTGCCGCTCCGCATCTATGGCGTGGCCCAACCGCTGCCACACGGAAGACACTCTCTGTCCTGGGTCCTCCTGCCCTCCGGCCGATGCCTGCCCCTCCGATGTTGAAGGCCCAGAGCCTTCATGGCTCCCACCACGTTGCTGCTGCTGCTGTGCCTCTGCCCGTGCACTGTCTCCTGCTGCCTGCACATCCTCCGCCGGCTGGGGTGCAGTCGTTGATGTGGCCACCCCAGCTGGACGTCCAACTCCCGACTGTGGCAGGTATACCTCCTCCACCAGCCTGGCCGCACCGTCAGAGGCAGCTCCACAGGGCACCCAGGTGACTGATGGGTGGGAAGATGGCACGGAGGACGACTGGCGCGTAGGGGGTTCAGTTGAGGAGGGGGTCATAGCAAGCTCCATCATACGGAGGAATCCGGCCTGGGTGACCTGTCCCAGCAGGCTGACGTGGTCAACGAGCCATTCGAGCTGACGTGCAGTCTCCTCATGAAAAGACTGCAGGTCACCTCGCATGGCCCGTTGACGCAACGCAATACCAGTCAGAACAGGCTCAACCCGGACCCGGATAGCCACGTCTGCAGGCAGAGGAAGGCCAGTTGTCGTGAGCTCATCCCCTGCCTGAAAACGGGTCTGGACGTAGGCATCCCTGCTGGTGCAAGATGATTCAGGGGCAGGATCAGGGACAGGATTGCACACAGGCACCTCCGCGGCGGCCTGTGCTGCCTCCTGTCCCTGGTCCTGCACTGCACCACTAGCACCAGTGGGATCCCCACCTTCAGACTCCATCCAGTGCTTGCACGGCCTCCTCCTCCACCAAACCCCCCACCAACCTGGATGACTCCGTGCCATCTTCCCCTGTTGGGCCCTGTGGGGTCCCAGCTGCCCCTTCTGCTGCCGAGGAGTCCAACTCCAACCTCCGCCTCTTGGACCTCCCCCCGGCAGCTGTGGCCTGGGATGCAGCACCGGACTCCTCACTCCCCGACGAGATGACAACATGGGAGGGGAGCCGGGCCTTGCGTCTCCGGCTGGCTGTGGGATCCCCGCCGCTGTGCTCCACAGCACCTTCTCCGCCCTCTTCATCAGTTGACGCTGCAGACAGGGAGAAATAAAGCACAGGCATCAGGGCACTGTACAATGGAATCATACACACATGACAGTTGTACATGAGTGGCATTGGCAAACCTCAGACATGGCATCACAATCCCCAACACACATGTCATTTCAACTCGCACACATGAGCCATACCACAGCCATATCGCAACTGCCAGCACCATCCATACACATACAACAGCATGAGAAGGCAAAGGTGAGCCAGACATCACATGCAACACAGGAAGTGCACCACACATGTACACACACCACCACACTTGCATGCATGTGTACACCTCTGCCAAGTGTTGCAGTGTTCAGATGGGCATCCATGTCACATCTGCCGATCAGGCTTCCACATACCGCTGTCACATGCATCCATGTCGCATCATTGTTGCACCCTTGTCAAATACACACAGATGCACATGTACACAGTGCTGATACATGCAGCTGAAATCAACATACATGCGTGACATCACGGACATGTCTACTTACATACACATTCATCCAAACATGTGTGCCCACACAACTGCATTTGGCATGCAAGCCTACACACACAAGCACCATCCATGTCTCACACATTCCAGCCCTCGCATGTGCTAGCCCCACGGCCCTGTACACCCCCACCCATACTCGACCCCATACAAACAGATGTGCAACCTGTACACTACTGAAAAATCACCACACGCACATCTCACAATCAGGATGCATGTACACTTACCGCTCGACTCCAGACGGGTCTGCCTCTCAAGGATCTGGACGTGGAGCGCTGTGGATATGCGTTCCAGGACCCTCATCTGTTCTTCCGACAAGTGGCCCCGGCGCCCCTTGGCATCCACTGCCTTCAAGAGGTGCTGGGCCTTGTTCAGGGTCCTGGACCTGAATTCCTCCCAGCGCTTCTTGACATGTTGTAAGTCGCAGACTGCCACCCCCTCCGCGTTGATGGCAGTCACGATGTCAGTCCAGATCCGAGTCCGTCCTTCCTTGTCGGCGCGGGAACTTCCGAAGAGGGCATCATACTGCCCCAGGACTTGCTCCACCAGGACACCAACTTCGGTGGCACTGAAGCTGGTGCCCCTCTGCCTCTCTGGCCGGGGGTTGTCAGTGGTCTCAGATGGTGTTTGCCCCGACATGACAATCCCAGAGGCAGGAGTGGGTGGGCAACTGGGTCCTGGGGCTGGGCTGTGGAGCGATGGAATCCCAGTCGGGAGTCTTCGGTTCCAGCAGGGGTGGTCACAGCAACAGCACCCCTGGCTGATATGCAGGCAGCAAATGGCAGGGCACGTGGGCAGCAGGCAGTCAGGCAGCAGCAGATGGCAGGTGGGAGTGTGCTCGGGGCTCTGGGGGGCAGTAGTTCGGCCTTCTGGGCAGGAGCGTGGTCTTCCGTGTGCTTACGCGTGGCCAGCTTGATACGGAGTGATTTGGCACGTGAAAAATCGGCACTTCAGCGTGTAATTCGAGGAAAGGCCCTTAGCGCGTAAGCACGTCTGCACGCATACGCATTTTCATTGGACAGAAGGCCCCTCAAGCGCAAGCGCCCCTGTGATGTGACGCGTACAGGCGTGCATGGGAATTTCAGCGCGCATGAAAAACTGCACGTCCGGGTGTAATACGAGGAAAGGGCCCATGCGCGTAAGCGCGCGTGAAAAACTGCACATCCGTGTGTAATACGAGGAAAGGGCCCATGCGCGTAAGTGACGTGACGCGCGCGTGCGTTTCCCTCAGCACGGGTTAAAGGTGAGCGGGCCCAGCAGTTCGCTGTACGTGCCTTTCGTCGAGACCGAGGTGTGTTGCTGCTTCCTGTTGTTTCCCGCGCCATCACAACTTCACAGCTATCAAGGACGTATCTCTTCTTTTGGCGGGGGTATTGGTTACGCGTGTTTTTCTGCATCGCGCTAGTCAGACGGTGAGTCGCACACGCTCTTTTTCCCACTGCGGGTGCCCCTGTGTATCGCACCCATTTTCGATGTCATAGTAGCCTGCGTGTCCCACGCGTACGCGTTATTCGTGTTACTGGGTGCCACCGCGTACTGCGGGAGGTTGAATCCACACACGTAGGCTGCAGGGTTGCGTGCACGGTTTTACTGCAGTTTTGGGGTGCATGAGCATTGCGTGACCCGTCACCACATCACCGGGGTCACATACAGCCTTGCAGGTGCAGGGGGGCTGTTAACATCTTGCTTCCCACCCCCTTCACCCCAATTGCCCAGGTCAATTGTGGTGTACACCTCCCATTGGCACCACTCCATCTGTGCCAGCACTTCTACATCAGTGCCATGGTTGGGAGGCCACCAAAGGTGAGGGGCGCCTCAGCTGGGCGTCCTTCTCGTGGCGGGCATGGTCGGGGATGTGGCCGTGGTGACCAGGGAGTAGGGGGACTCCAGGGTGTCCAGGGTGGCCACAGAGGGGGAAGAGGCAGGGGTGCGCCACTTGAGCACAATGTTGTGCCATGTGTCGGTGCAGTCATGCCACCACCCCCTGTGGTTCCGGGGGATGCAGCTTCTGCATCTGGCACCCGTTCAACCCGGCAGTCCGTTCCATCGACTGCCACTGGCCCAAGGGTAGTGGTAGCTGCAGGTGCAGCTGTGGACACCGCCACCCAGGCTCAGGGTCTGCTAGCGCAGGCTGCGTTGAGACTTGAAGAGCCCTTGGTAGATCTCCAACAGCCCAGGAGGGAAACCATAGGGGCAGGCCGGGATGCTCAGACCAAGACACGTGTCCCTGGGGCAGTCATGTCATCTGCTGCCCCGAACAGCCGGGTGTTGGCAAGTGCAGGGGCAGATGCACCCAACAGCACCCCGGTTGTGAGTTTGCCAACCAGGACCGTTGCGGTCAATGACCCTGCCACAGCTGATGTTGCTGCGCAGGGTCCATTAGTGGGCACCCAGCTGCCACTGAGACAAGTCAGGCCTTTGGTCATCCCTCCACCTGCCACTCCCTTGGCTCAATCCACCGAACCCACTGGCCATACTGGTCAGGGCGGCATTAGCCAGCCAGGGTCTGCGCCACAGTCCAAGAGGAGGAAGGTTGCACCTGCAGCACAGGCTGGGACCCCACACACAGCCACGACCTCCTGCACGTCGAGGAAGAAGCCTTTCTGTAAGCAGGAACTGGACTTCCTCGTGGACTATGTGCGGGGCCACAGCCGTGACATGCTAGTGGGTGCCAATAGTCAGACTACGGCTGCCCAACGTGACACCCACTGGAAGCATGTTGCGGAACATGTCAGTTCATTCGTCCATGAGGTGCACACGGCGCAAGAGTGCAAAAAGCGTTGGAATGACATCAATCGCAGCACTAAGGCTAAGCGTGCCTCTAATTACAACTTGACTCTGGTGACTGGTGGTGGGCCTGCACCAGAGGAGGAAGAGCTCACTCCGCAAGAGGCTCTTGTTGGGGAGTTCATACCACCTGAATTGGTCGAAGGAGTGGGAGAGATGGTGGACTTTGATGCGCAGTCCAGTGAGTGTTGATGCGTGTTTGTTGAGGACGTGTGTGTTTCACTTGTGGGATGTGTTGTGCATGATTGCTGCTACATGTGACGTGTACATGGTTCTGATGTGTAAGTAATGCAATGCTTCCGTCATGCATGTCTCCTCTGCCTGCATGCGGGACTCCATGTAGGCATGCTACCTTTCTCCTCCTCCGCCACTCTGCACCCCAGTTCCACCTTTGCACTGGTCTGCTTCAATCTTGCCAATGTGTAGTTTCTTGTTCATGTGTCCTGTGTAGATGCTAACTTCCAGCGTAGAATCTTCCAGACATATGCCGTGTGGTACAGCCTTAGTACTCGATGCAGGGTATCTCACTTGTACTGTGCATGGGTCAGATGTCCCGCAGGGACATGAGTGCCCATTCATGCTCCATGTGCATTGCACGCATGCCCCTATGTGTCCTTGACTGGATGATCACTGTAATATAAGTGCTTGGTTACATACATTGCCTGCCATCTCATCAGCCTTCCCATGTCAACTGTGGCTCAGTCCTGCGTTGCACACATGTTTAGGCTCTGACAATCTGTGTGGCTCACAGGCCTCAGCCTGTTCAATGGCCAATGACTCTGTCCAACTCTTGTTGTGTCTTCTTCACACGTGGGTGGCCTCTGGAGTTTTCATCATGTGTCATGCCTACTGTCCCAGCATCATTTGCAGTGTTGTCATTTGAATCACATTAAGCTGTTGATGCCAGTCAACACTGCCTGTCAATACACAGGTGTATGGTCAGACTTTTGATACCATGCTAGGCATTCCTGCTTTGATACTGGGCTGGAGGGGTGCTTGGCTTCTAGATATGGTACACATTGAATGCACAATGCACGTGATGTCTGAATTTGACATTGCACTGCCTTCACATTTCGTGGCACACACCATGTAGTGCTTGTACATGTAGGTAGTGAGTGGCGTACACATTTTCTGCACTGCATAGACCCACTTCCATGGAAACTGCCACCTTTCAACAGGTCTGATCACAGAAGCTATTCAAAGTTGACCCAGCATGCATGCCAGGTTATATGTTGTGTGTCACATGTCTGCTGGATGCGTTTGCTCTGTGTGTGTGTGTGTGTGTCGCGTGCTTCTGACATGTGTAGTGACCTTTTTTCTCTATTTTTTCAGGTGATGACGCAATGGAGGCGGAGGATGGTGTTGTCATGCCAGACACAGGGTTGGTAACACCACATCAACCCGGCACTAGTGGGGGTCGTGGGGTGGTAGGCCACGAAAACCCCCAAGTGCTGCAGTCCATCTTGTCTCTGGCTGCCTATGGGTCCAGCCTTGATGACGACTCTGAAGTCCATGTTGAGTTGGATGAGCATCAAGTCCATGTGTCAGGTGTGAGTGATTCTGATGTGGACACTCCTCTGTCTGCAACCCCTGCACTGAGGGATCAGACAGTCTTGGTTCCTCCGCCCGTGGTGGATCGGGACGCAGGGTCACCCTCCACACCAGTCACTGATGTGCCTGGGACATCACGTCGACGGGGGCATGTAGTCGTGCAGCCGCGGGCGGTGCCAACACAGCGAGGACCCCCAGTCCTTGTGTCCCGCAGGGGTCAAGCCCGGCAACGCGGTCGCCGCGCGCAAACGCTGTATACTGAGTGGGAGCAAGACATGACTGCCAATTCAGAACGGCAGGGGGCAGCAATGGAGAACATCGCTGAGAGCATGGAGCGTGTGGCCCGATCTGTGCTCCCCCCTGCTAGGCAGGTGCTTCTCCAGCAGCAGGCGGCATGGTCCACGGCCCGCTCGCTCAGGCTGGGTATGGCGGCCTCAGACAGGGCACGCCAGGCTGAAATGTCGTCTCTGCGTCAAGCAATTGCTGCTCACGCAAAGGCGCACATGGATGCCCTGAGGGAGGAGTATGCTTCCCTCAGATCCACTCTGGGTGTCCTTATGATGTCCCAGAGGCAACAGGCAGAGGAGAGGTTTGCACAGCTTGAGCGTACCATCTCGGCTGAGCTACAGGCTTGCTGGGAGGTGCAGCGGTTGTCCAGCCAGGACTTGCAGGAGGAACTCTGTGTTACACGTGCTACCTTGCAAGAGGAAACACGTGTATCACGTGAGGTTCTGCATGCAGACCTATGTCACATTGCCACACAGAACCAGGCTCACCCGTCCGGCAGACTTGCTGCTGACGAGGGGCAAGCTGCAGCTAGGCGTGGCCAGGCTACTGTGCCACGTCCTCCTTTCCAGGATGAGCCAGACTCGGACGACCATCTATCTCCCACATAGGTCGGGCTGTGCAGGCGTTAAGCCCATGGAGGTTTTTTTTTTGGCTCAGCATCATCGCATGTGGATGTTGAGCAGCACCCTGTACCTCCCCCCTCCTGGGTGCCTCCCCTCCCCCCCTGGTCATATGTGGCCATTTTTGATTTTTATTTTAGTTTAGTTAGTTAAGTTTCTGTTTGATAGTTAGTTTAATTAGGTAATGTAGGTTTTCCATTGTTAGTGTAATTAGTTAATAGTTGATTTAGTTTAAAATTGCTAGTGTATTGTGCTTTCATGTGACGGTGCGGTGCTTTGTGGCTTTTGAAGGCATCCACTGTCTGTTCCAGCTGGGCCCTTCAGGTTTGTCTTGTGTATGTGTTTGCTGCTTGGGGTCCTTGACTCACATATGCCACTCCTGCCTCCCTTATCCATGGGCTCGCAAGGATGGTTCGGTGTTACAGAATATTACACAAGGGCTTTGGACTGTCATATCTGTGGCATGTCTGGTGCTGTGTGACTTGTGTTGATACCCCTAGTGGGGATGATTTTGGTGTTATTGTCCATTGTTCAGCTTTTGCTAGATGGGGTGTGTCATGATTAATGTGTACATTGATTGCTATGCATTGTGTAGTATGTTTCATATCTTTCCTGTACACGTGCTTGTTGCAATTCATGCTGTAGATAGTGTTCCAAACTTTGGATGTGAAAGACGGACTGATGGTGTGATTTGTGATGTGACTCTCTGACATGGTCAAGTAATGAGATGCCTGATGAGACACACACAGATGACTTTGAAGCATTAATCATGTGTTTCATGCCCTTTCTGCAGGGGGATGAGCCTCCAGAGCACCTTTGCCAGCAGACATGGGCCATTGGACGACGGAATTCTGGACCCGTTTGTTGGTGCCCACATGCACATGTGTGCACAAGCAGAGGCACAGGGATTGCAGACCCACATCCTAGAACTGCTGACATGTTCCAAGGATCTCCAGGCAAGGTGAGCAGCACAGGGGGGCCACGACACAGAAAAGCTTGCACCAGGCGAGTTGCACATGCAGGCTTAGTCACAGCACTGAGGGTGAGCTTAGACGAATATTGGTGTTGAAGCACACAATGCAGCTCAGATGTGTTGGTGGACTGATGGCTGTTGATAGTAGGGTTGTCTGGGACACATGCAGGGGTAGTGGCACATACCCTCCGGTACACCAAGGTCCATTGAGGCACTTGTATCAACCATGTAGCCTTCCGAGACATGGAAAGGGGCAGCTCACAGGGACATACAGCAAGGGACATACTCGGGTGCAGTGCATGTCTTTTCCATGTACTTTATGATAAATGCACTGCCAACTTTGTTTGGGTCATGGTGGTACGCAACTTGCTCCGAAGTCATGGCTTGCTATATGTGTCTGTCTGCTTACCCAGGGAACATTGCATGTTGTGTGAATTGTGACACATTGGTGTTCCATTTGCCACGCACCCACCAGCGGCTGACTTACTGCATTGACTGTGTATGACCCGTCACAGGGGTGATGTTATATATGGGTACAAAGCATCTACACCAGATTGTCTGTTTGTAGAGTAGTTTGTTGCTATGGGGCATGTTTGGTGTTGTGTTTTTGTGTAATTGGCACGTACAGGTTGTTGACTGTGGCTCTCTTTGCAGCATTGCAGTGCTCCTGTAACCGGACCTGAGAGTGCGCAGCCAGGAGGCCAGCACTCAAAACCAGAGCTAAGTATCTTGTTGTTTTTCTTTCGAACTGCTCTGCATAGGCTTGCTGGGGAGTGTACTAATGCATGGATGTATGTGTGGTTCAATTTGGTATGTTTTTTCTCCCTAATCACCCGTGATCCTATGCAATTTTGAACCCTGTACCCTCTACCCGGTGTTCCTGCTTCCTGTACCTATCCAAGCAACGTTCCCTGACCATCTTTCCCCGCTGGGGTTGCGGATGCCTGTGTAAGCCCCGAACTTGCAGGCGCCAAAACCCTAGAGGGGGTGGTTGGTTCGTACCACTCCTGAGCCTGGACTACAGAAGGCCATGACAATGATGTCCAAGTTTGTTTGGATTGTGTATGTGTTCATGCAGGTAGAACATTTTCGTGAATTCCCTAGTTTCATGTGTCATTCCTCTTCCCTCTCCTGCCACTTATTGCAGTCATCCAGTGTGTCAACACCTGTCCCGACTGCATATCCCTGAACCTCCTTCCCCACCAGGGTCTCAGGGGCCTGTGTGAGTTTGACCTTGCAGGCACCCGGGACATGGTGGGGGTGGTTGTTTCGTGACACTCCCGCGCCTGTACAGGGGACCTGTGACAGTACACATCCGTTCATGGTGCATCATCCTATGTCATGTACCACACATGTTTCACATCCTGTCGTGACATTGTTTTGCTGTGCTACCTTGGTTGTTGCATCATTGTGGTAGTACGTGGCCTTTGTGAGGTACTGCTACGTCAAGTCATCTACTGGAGGGTGTTCTGGTTCGTTTTTCTGGCTTGGATTTTGTGATTTTGGACATTGATTATGAGGGTGCAGGCACCTTTTTACACACAAGGTGGGAGATGGTGACGAAGGGTAAAGGTGATCCTGTGGCCAGGTGGAATTGAGGTTTGAAGGCTCCATGACCCAGGTGCAGTTGTTCAGTGGGTCATGGTCATTTGTGAGGGAGGGGGGGGTTGTTGTTGATAGTTGCCTTGCCCTGCAGTGTGATGGGAACTCTGACATTGTAATGGTGGTATCCTATGTACATGTTGTGTTCTGCTGATCAATGCCTGTTCATGTGTTGTGTTTACCTTTCAGGTGCGAGGGGATAGTTGTGGTTTGACATGCTGGGGTGTACACATGGTGAATGTTCACATGTGATGTGTAGAGAACACTAATGGTCACTTGAGTGCACATGCATATGTGGAGTGCATGTCCTTGTAGAACCACACACTTGCACTCTGATGAACTACATGTACTCCCACCCATGCATATCCACCTGTACACTGTTTGCCTTCTGGTGCCCACTGTGTCCCTGCAGCACATGTTCTGTGACCGATTATGGATCCTGTACATGCCTAATTTGCTGTTTGATGTGGTCTGTCACTTAGATGTGATGCTCAGGGTATGCATCACACACAATGGCTGTTCACTGTGCTGTGCACTGAGCAGTGTGTTGCAGGAGTAGGACACTGCACACATGAGCTGCAGTGTTGATTTTGCATGTCATTGTTATGTTACGTCTACGACTCTTGTAATGCATTTGGAAATGACTTATTTTGGGTGGGAGATTTTGTTGGTCAGTCATTTCATCTGATTCCGGGTCAGGCATCATTGTCTGATGACACTGTACATTTAGGACATGGCAATGTGTACCATGTTTGAGTGACATGACAGTGATGGCCATGGCCTGTTTTGCAGGTGTGTGTGATGCACACCTTGCATGTCAGGGTCATCCGCTTCTCAGAGCAACTAGCTGGGGGTACATCTCTCTCCGCGGCAGGGCCCTCCCTCTGGAACAGCCTTCCTGCCTCACTTGAACTTGAGGGGAACCATCTCCAGTTCTGGAAGCACCTCAAGACCTTCCTTTTTGCTTCTGCTTTCTCTCTGCCTCTCCCTTGCAGAATTCTTCACTGGAACTGCACTGGAGCAGCAACTGGGCCACTCTCACCGACCTCGGTCCCTGGCCCAGCCACTCTCCACTTGCACTGCCTCCCTGGCAACCCCTGCACTGTGGTACTGTCTCTCTATCCCTACAGCCCACCCTTCCCAGCACTTGTCTGCACTTACCTTTGCAGTTGCCACCAGCCGACCTATGTATATTTTTTTTGGGCTACTTCCCCTGTACTGCACCCCCCCCCTTCCCCTTGGACTTTTCCCTTCCCCCTACCCCTGCACTTGCACAATCTCAATGACACCTGGCCTAGTAGTACCATTGTCTGTCTTCCCTTGTTCCCCCCTCCCTGCCTCATCGCACCTTGAAATACTTGTGTATAGGCCATATCATGTCATATGTCATATGTGTGCCTTTTGGTCACACAGGATAGCTTGTGTTTAAGTAGCTAGGGATGCAGACGATGTGGCACTTCCATGGCAACTATCTCAGGTTGGTAGGGTTGTGACAGTTGACTGTCTCTTTCTCATCATCGATTGTCATCTGGTATGTGCCAGGCCTGTGTGCACTCCGCAGGGGTGGGAGTTTAGGTGAAAAATGTGGCCACAAGCTGGGTCCGGGCTTCCTCGCCACGTGCCCTGTCCCCTCCCATGGGCAGCGCCTGTGCCTGTGGTTGGGGATGTGGGGCCACCACCATGTCCACCGGGACGCCCTGCCGTGTTGCAACATTGTGCAGGACACATGCTGCCACAATGATCCTGCACACTACTGGTGGTGCATAGAGTAGTTGCCCACCAGAGCGGTCAAGGGAGCTGAAACGTGACTTGAGCACTCCGAATGTGCGCTCCACTATGGCCCTGGTTGCAATATGGGCGGCGTTGTATCTTACCTGGGGTGGTGTGGTGGGGTTCCGGATTGGTGTCATCATGTGGTTGCTCAGAGGGTAGGCACTGTCCCCTGGGGAGGTGATAATAGTTGAGATTATTAGGGTTTGGATATTTGTCTGTGTGTGACTTGCATGCATGTGCAAGGGCATTTGTACTGACCCAGGAGCCATGTGTCGCCATGCTGCCCAGCTTCCAGGGCCCGGCTCAGGGCGGACATTCTGTATATGAAACTGTCATGGGTGGAGCCAGGGTAGTTTGCATAGACAGAGGTGATGATTCCCTTTGCATCGCATACCACCTGTACATTGATGGAATGCCAGTGCTTGCGGTTTCGGTAGATGTGCTCAGTGGCCCTAGGTGGACGTAGGGCCACATGGGTGCAATCCATGGCACCGAGCACTTTGGGGAAGTGTGCCACCCTGAAAAAATCCAGGACAACGGCCTGCCTTTCTGCGGGTGTTCTGGGCATGTATATGTTCCTGCGGACTGAGGGGCGCGCTGTCATGATTGCCAGTACCTGGTGTAGGCAGCGTGACTGCGTGGCCTGTGAGACCCCCCCCACTAAGGCAGTGGCCGCTGAAATGACCCAGTGGCCAAAAAATGCAGGACATTGAGCAGCTTCTCCAAGGGGCTCAATGCTTGGGAGCAAAGGGTGGGGGATGTAAGGTCATCTTCCCACTCCCTGACCAGGTCTAGGATGATATGGGGTGGAAACCTATACCTGCCATAGACCTGGTCGTCAGGCATCCCAAAAAGGCTTGTCCGTGGTGCGAAAATGCGTGCCCTGGCTATTCTCCTCCTCCTGTGGTGTCCCACGATCAGTGCTGCGACAAATGGGGCATTCATCGTAGCTGTATATACGCGTTTGTTGTTTGCGCACTTTTATGCTGTGCACGGGGACGCTTCCGCCTGCCTTCGTGTGGCGGACGCGTTGACGCCTGTGCGCGTCTTTTGCCGTGCGCGGGTTTCCCGTATTCGGATCCATGAATACGGGTTGTTCGCGTGCGTGTGGGCGTTCCGTGTAGTTCCCTGCAGTACTTCCCCAGTTACGCCTTCTTTTTCACGCGTTGTTCCCCATTCCGCGTGTTACGCCCACTGTTCCGCCCACTTTGGTTGTATGCGCCGCGCTATGTGCGCTTTTGCTGTGCGCGTAGCGCACGCCGTGTATGCCTGCGTGCGCCATGGCTGGATTGGCCGCACGGACAGCGGGAAACACGCACAGCGTCTTCCTTGAATCGCACGCGTGCACGTGCGCTGCGTTTCTCACGCTTGCGCTCCCTTGTGCCTGCTTGCGCATGGATTTTCGGCGCACGTTTGTTCCATGAATCGGCCCCTAAGTGTCAAAAAGATTTTTTTTTCCAAAATGCGGCCTACTTCCCATTCATTTTCTTATAGACAAAACGGTCAATTTTTGCCAAAGCGCACAGCCTAAAACTCTGGACATATTTGGAACAGGTCCAAAACAACTTGGGCATGAAGCATTGATTCGCCATCCAGGCGTGGTTTGGGGTTATTCCGTGCTGTAGTTATTTTAAAGTATAACAGATAACGGGCTGCCCATTTCCCCAGAAATTATAGTTATATCTCCCATGGTGCATTGCAGGATCATGGTTTTCAGAAAAAAAAACGACCGCCATATTGTTTGTGTCTCGATGCCAGGGATATGCACGTCTATAGCCGAGTTTATGGGAAAACTAAATGCAGTAAAAAGCTATTTGCAGGTCTAAAAACATACACATGTCATCATTGTAGAGGTGGAGGATGGCTAGAAAGCAGTGAGTGAAATTTGGGAGCTGGAGGGGGTCTAGGGACAAAGTTTGCAACCCAACGTTTTCTGTAGCCTCGGCTACGGCCGTGAATAGCCGACATCTGAAAGTAAACTGCGTCACAGAAGCAGCGTGTGTTCTGGGGTGAAAGGGAGAGGGCAGGTGAGGTGAGGAGGTCATCTGGGAAGTGGGGGGAGCTGGCACAGATGACGGGAGCACTTGGTAATTGTCAGGAAGCATTTTTCTTTCTGGTTGTTTTGCCAATATATTTGCAGCTATATTCTAGGTTACAAAGGACTACAGATAAGAGCGGGTATGTGTAGTTCGGTACCCGTGGTTACATTTTTAAAATTTTATATAACTATAGTGATGTTGAGGTGAAAAATCACTGGCTATGGTAAAAAGCTATGGCTATTGATGGAATTGCCATCCAGGTCTCGCATTCATGCAGTAAGCAGGACAAACTCAACTTTGCTTCTCCTCAGGCCATGTTACCTGATAAATGAGCAAGCCTTACAAGACCACTTAGAGGAATAAGCCAGCCCTTTTCTTGCTTTAAAGCTAAGTAGGGTCGATCCCGCTTACTGCATGGATGGGCGACCAAATGATTTACTTTTTTTAAACCATGCTACTGTCAGTCCTTGACGTTTTTGCACTCGGAGAATTTTTGTTTGTCTTTTGCTGAATTGCATTCTGGTATTTGTAGTCTCCCAGTCAATTATAAAGAAAATAGGCATTTTTACAGCAACAGTGGGTTTCCCATCCCAGCAGTAACTGGGACAAACCCTGCTTAGCTTCAAAGTGAGGAAGGGGTCAGTACACTAAGGCCAGGTTGCCTAATATATGCCCCATGCCTCAAGAAGAAGACTTGGAGGAACATTGCCTAAGGGGGCTGGATCCTTCCTCGCTTTGAAACTTAGCAGGATCTCTCCCTGCATCAGTTACTGCATGGATGGTAGATAGTGCACGGTTTAAATATCTCAAAATACATGGCATCCATATTTTTATAAAACACACAAAATTAAATAAAATAAATCACATTTATGCTGAACACTGTTATCAGGGAATGCTCGCCTCAAGGAGTACGAGATGCAGCACTTAATTATTATGCTACAATGATGTTCGTGTTTTCATTTTCACAAGTTTCATACCTAGCCTTTTATCATTGAACATATGAAATTATAGGCTAAGTATGAAATGTATGACCCTTGAAGCACCAAGCCACTGTGTCCTAGTGGTTAAATGATGTGCCTTGAACTCTGGCAGACCAGGGTTCAATGCTGTATGTTTCATTTTTTATTTAACTAATTTAATTTAATTTAATTAAAAGAAAAGCAATGAAAATGGGAGGTGGCGAGGTTTGTTGCAGTGCAGTCCTGTGATCTTATTAAACATGAGGGCATTTCGACATGGCTGTTCTGGAAGGAGCAGTAGTCAGTGTAAAGTTACACCTCCTATGTTGTAGAAGATAAACCTGTGGGGGCTGTTACTACAGCTGAAAGGTTGTTGTTTGTTAAGTTTTTTTAGAAATGTGCTAATTATTTTAATTAAGAATGTTTTACCGGAACCAACTTCAACACTTACATACAGGAGCAGAGGTTTATAATTTTTACAGCTACAAGTTTTAGTTTCATGTTTAAAACCATGTTCAGTTTTTTCAGTGACTTCTAGATAAATGGTGAGTTGTTCAACATTTAGCTGTGATTTCAGCACTGACAAATCTTCTTCCAATTGTTTAGATTGATACATGGCTATTTCTACTTTATTCAAAATGAGTGGTTTGCCAAGTTGTTCTTGTCTTCTGTAAGGGAAGCTTGACTGCCGTCAGCAGTGTCTTTATCTAGTTAAGCTTCAATTTCTTCCTCTTGTTGGCATTCTTTGTCCAACATTTCTATGTTTTGTTTAAAATTGACATTTGTGATACAGCTTTCATTTGATTTAAATGCAGCTTCAAATAAGTCATCATCAACTAATAATTCTTCTTCTATTCTCCAAGGTTTCAAAAGTTGCACTAGGGCCCAGTAATACATTTCTCTATGTTGCAGAGGTTTACATGGTAACTTTATATGATTAATCAGTTGGGATTTGAGAAGTTACACTAGGCTTCGT
The DNA here is from genome assembly GCF_040938575.1 of Ambystoma mexicanum. Lineage (NCBI taxonomy): Eukaryota > Metazoa > Chordata > Amphibia > Caudata > Ambystomatidae > Ambystoma > Ambystoma mexicanum. Next base: position 248,671,395 of record NC_090940.1, on the reverse strand, counting down.
TTACAAGTTATCTTCCAGTTGCCTCATCTGGTGTGACATTGTTTTTGTAGGAGTAGTTTTAGCTATGTGATACAGGCACATGTTTTCCAAAACAGTACTTCTGCTTGGGTAGTATGTGTCATTTTTTGGATGAAGCTGGACCAAGGTTTATCCAGACAAAGAGACTCATTACAAGTCCACCGGTAGCCATGCCGGTAAAACCGTAGGCTGCCGCCAGACTTGTGAATTTTACCAGCGCCGGGCTTCATGGAAACACCAGGCATTACAGCCCCAGTGGTCCATGAAGTCAGGCACCAGAAAATGTTAATCCCCATTCCCATTTGAGTCCCATAGGGAATGGGGAACACGGACGCTGCTAGGCACAGCAACTAGGGCAAGCATACCTGTAGTGTGCCAGTCCGGTAGACTTACAATGAGGTCTAATGTGTTCATATTTTCCATATATGACTGTACCCTTTAAACGTTCTGCAGCTTTGTATCACCCACATTCTCTATGGGAGAACTTTTCTTATACCAAAGCTGTACAATTTTTGGGACAGAGATTTGGCACGGAATATGTCATCCCAGAGGTCTTTCAGTTCTGTTTTCTCAACTTTGGTGACATATCTTTCAACTGCAGTGGAATTTTCTGCAATGTATTTTATGTCTGTCTTTGCATTCCACAAGCGGGCAATACTTGCATTGGAATCATTAATGTACTTCGTTGCTTTGTCCCTTTTAATGTTGTATGTGTTTTAGGGGATTTTCCTTTTACACTGTGTCTAACAGAAGACATCAAGCTATTTACTTGCCCTTTATTGCAAACTAGTTTAGGGAAGCCAAATTGACATTTGGTATAGAATTTACCTTTGTTTTCATATCTACGTCAGCAGTATTTGCCACACTTATGTTTTTGGAAGTGTAAGATCTGTGTACCTAGGTCACTATCTTTGGTTTCTGAAGGTATGTTCTAGGTAATGTATTTTTCAATAACATGTAAAACAGTGGCATCGCTGTCATGGCTGAATTTGGAAGCATCTATTATCCACAAAAGCATGTGGGCTTTGGATGTGTGGTGCTCCTTTGGATTGGTATTCTTTTCAACAAAAGAAGTGTTGCACTTCTCTGAACGCAGGGGTAGTCTTATTGCAGATGAAGTGCAGCATGGCAATAAAGTGATGGTTAAAGTACCTTGATACATTGACAGGGTCAAGAGAACAGAGTTCTCCTGGTGTTTTTATATCTATTCCGTCTTTATTTTGGTTTGCAGTGCATAAGAAGCCAGTTCATCCCATGCATACTCTGCACAACTTAAAGTAACAAACCGTGAGTGGACCGAGGTTCCATAGCATACAACGCACTACAGCATGACATTGGAACCAGTATTCTTTTGTGTCACGCATATTTGCCAAGAGAATTGTGATACTTGACTGCAAAACTTCATCTGTTGTCTTTTATTTTTTGAAGCAGTTGGGTACTGCACATGTTTAAAAAATTAGATCTTGTTTTTAATGTATGTGCAACTCCATAACTTAGAGTTTGTGGTCCACTTTTGAACAGCTTGTGGAAAATGTAATACATTTGTAAAGAGCGAAATTCTGATGCACTCATTTGTGTGGACCTTTCATCGTATAGTCCTCCTTTTCCTGTAGCTTCTACATTGCTTTGCCCTATGCTAATTGTGAATCATTTGGCTTGAAGCACTTCATATTTTTCTCATGCGTCTTCAATGGTGTATTCAGAGTGTAGTGGCTGAATTGTATACTGATCTAAAATGTTGGCTGCAGTAACAGGATCTACACATTCACATTGGCCAGTTGCTGGTGAATTTTGAAAAATTGGGTTGTTTCTTTTGGTACAACGTCCTTTCATCGCAGGATGTTTTTTCGAGGTTTTTTTTACAGCAAATTTTTTAACAACAAAACCCATTACATTTTTTAGGGGGGTTAGAAAGTTATATATATGGGGTCTGGGTGTTCGGCAATACTTAAAAACTTAAAGGGAATGGGGTCTTGGGGGGGAACCCCCCAAAAATTATGTAAAAATATGTGATGTGTTTTTTCATTAAAATTATTTGCGGTAAAAACCTTGCAAAAAACAACCCGCATTGAAATGACCTGGAACCTTTCTTTTAAGTTTTCCTCTATGTTTATATATTCGTAGTATTAATTGTTTTCTTTCAGATGTTCTAGGGATTGTCTAACTTTGCTAAAGTTGAATAGTCGTTGCCAAATCTTTGTGTCTTTTGTTGGTACACCATTAATGTGTACATTAAAAATGGATCTATTGGCTGCTGTACTACTAACGTTTTTACATTTTACACTGCTTTTCCCGGATGCCCTTTAGTAACTCAGATGAAGGCAATATGGCTGTTTTTGGATGAATGCATATTATAGCTTGATATGGGTATACTGTTTGCATTATAAATTATTAGTGATAGCATGTCTTGGCATTTGGTTGTTGTCAATCTTTGTGTTGCAGCATGTGCAAACAGTTTGGGGGTCAGTTATTTTGTATTTATTTTCTACTGTTAGTTATAAAGCTGATAAGAACCATTGCTGTTCCTCATTGTCCTCTATTTTATATGCCATATCTACTATTGTTGTGTTCTTTTTATGAAAAGGTGTTTGTAAGATTTTCACTAATGTTTTCTGAAGTTACTACTTTTTTAAGGCAAATTCTGTTCCAAAGTATTTACTTTGGATGTACTCTATTTATCTAAGAAGTTCTTGGGCTGTTCCATGTAGGAGCATGTTATTTAAATTTTGCAGTTTTAGAGCAGGACTTTTTGCATAGTATAGTCTATGCACAAGATTCCATATAGTAGAATGGAGTGTTTCTGACCTTTTGATGTGGTGGAAGGTGCTTTTGCAACCAGTTCCTACAATGCAGACTAATGCATGTCCCCAAAGTCCAGTGTGGCTGTGCACTGAACAAGAGTCAATGGTTTGTAAAGTTTTCATTTTACTTTTGTCTTTTACTTTTACATAGTGATTGAGGAATTGTTGTATAGATTTAAAAGCCTGTTGTTGTATGTTACACATTGAGCTGCATGCCCACTTGTACACTGGATGGTTTGTTTGGGTGAAAGGAATAATTGGTTCTAAGTTTGTTGGGGATGTATTTTCTATACGGGTTTCCTTTTTCATAATGGTGTCTCCTACCATTTCAAACCCTCGGCCATTACTGTCTCTGGCAATTGTTTTTGTTTTCTTTCTTGTTTATAAGCCTTCTAAGGGAGGAAGGGTCATTTTGCCCCCCCGTACATTCGGCACAAAAGAAACCTAATGCTCATACAATAGTGGGGAGACGTCCTGCTTGCCCTTCAGCACTCCATTTTTGGATTAGGCCACATCCCGATAACTAAGAAGGCTTCTCTCCTTTTTGCAGCACCGCGCACAGTGAACACTGACAGCCCCCCACCTCCTCCTCCTGTGTCTGTGCCACTCAGGCTCATTTCTCACAGATGCCCTGGCGCAAATTGTTACAAGTAAAAAGTGTATTCTTTTCCTTCCTCTGAGATAACTGCCCTGTGTGTGACCAGAGCGGATCTCGACTTGTGGCCCATCCGTCTCCACAAACCTGCTCCTGCTCCTCTCACCCCCAGCTTTGGAAGTTATTGTCTGTACAACCTTTTGCCCCTCCATTCTTCCTTTGATGTAACAGAAGTGTGACCCTTCCCCACTGACCACCCTAGAGTGCCCCCAATATGACTGGTTTCATGTCATCATATATTCCGCCTAAAACTAACACCTATCAATCCATTCCCTCAAGCTCTGGGGTGCCAGGCAAATAAATCCTAGATCAAGCCCACTGATAAAGCTCCTGCTGGGCAAGACCCTCGTACCCTTTACTTCTACAAAGGCCTGAGGCGAGAATGTGTAAATAAGCATGTACAAATTATAGGTATCCCCACATTCTAGACTATGGTTTATATTTTGCATTATTCACTGCATGTCAGGAGATATTGTGTAGCTTAGTTTAGACAGAACATTCTCCTCTCGTGGACCTGGCCTGACCTTCACCTCGTGAGGATGAGCCCAGCAGACCCACGTGATGCCTAACGGACCTCCAAGCTGCCAGCTAATCCTGTGGAGCTGGTCCCCAAACTAATATAATGTATCCATGTCCTTCACCAATCCCAATGTATTGTTTGGCAGAGTCCTCTCAAGGCAGCAGAGTCCTGTGCATGCATTATTTCTATAAATCTTTGTTTTACTCACAACCTTTCTCCTGGTTTCATTCCCTACTGGGGTATCTCCTGTTACTATGAGTTTATAATTGTCTTTTTGGGGTCTGGCCACTTTCACTTGGCTACGTGATTGTGGGTGCTCCGAGAAACACCCCTGTGCCGTGCGGAGAGATCTGGGACGCCCCATAAAGACCACCACCACCTACGGCTGACCAGTAGTTAGGAGCGTACGCCCCAGAGATGTTCCAATGGTCCCGACTTTGCAAATACCTGACTGCACCCGGAGCCGGGCCCGGCTTGATTAGGGGGCAACACCCTGATTGTGGATAGACCGTGAAAGGAGGCTCTCAGATCTCCTCAGGCACGTGACTATTGGTTGCGAGAAAGGGAAATTAAAGGGGGTAACAATCAAAAGTGTAATGGTGAGGGAACGGCCTGGGAGTCAGATGAAATATCCATGAGATTGTATGGGTGTTGAATAGTGTGCTTTTTCTCTTCTTTTCTTCATATGGCCATTAGGATTTTTATAAAGGTAATGGAATAAGAGGAGAATACGGGAACCTAGCTCCGAAAGGGGGTGGAATGATACACTGCATGGTGCTGTCTCGATCAGTGCAGGAATATAAGTGGAAATGAAAATGGAAACACATAGGAGTCTTATATATTGAGTAGACTCAGGAGATAATTTCAAACTCTTTTTCTTGTGCGAACAACTTTCTTAGAGGTTGTCCCAGAAGGGGCCCATGGAGAGGTGGATGTGAAGGGAGAATGTGGGGGAAGAATCCAGCAGTTTTATAAAGGGGAGGGATACAAAACAAAGTGTTAAAGATATCTGTTTTATATTTACTGTTGTTAGTGAAGTATGTCAGTTTAATTAGGTGTGTCCGTTAAATGGTTTCATGTTTCATTGGTTCTGATTACGTTTATGAAGATTTCCGAATAAGACAAGGTGTAAGTGAAATGTTTTAAACTGTGATGTTACAAGTTTCATGCTAAGTAATCTAAGGTCAGTTGATGTACTTTTGGTGGTACTACTGCACACACACACACACTCACACAATCAATTAATAAAATAGAATAATGGGAGCAGATACACCTATGATGCATATTTGTGAACACCTCCCTCTGTACAGTGAAAAGATAAAAATGTATCATGACCAGTGGCTCACTGAGATTAAGGGGGAGGGTTCATCCCTGGTATGGCCAGAAGGGGGATAATTTCCAAAAGGGTATTAGATCTTATGACAACATATTTACTGGCAAAATACAGGGGGAAACAACTCCAAAATAGACAAGAGGTCCTGGATCTCTGGAGGATGTTCGAAGAAACACCACCTGTAACTAGCACAGAAATGGAAATGTCCCCTGAGGAGGTACCTGCCCCGGCAGTAGGGAGGGGGAGAAAGTGAGGGAGGGGAGCCCAAGAAACTGTACCCACTACTAACTAGACCTGCCCAGGGATATAGTGACCCGTCATATTTACCCCAGCCAACTGCACCCTACACACCCGCGGCAGCACCCCACCCCCTTACGATACCAGATGTCTGTACGGTCCCACATGCACACCCCACCAGTAAACATTGCACCTTTAACTAGGCATTTAGAAGCACAACTGACACCAAACAAACAGAATCAACCAGGTTGAGAACACTGTGTGATAGGAGCCAAATGTTGCCAGGGGGTGGGCAGACACCATCACCGTCTCCATCAAAGAACCCCCTCCAGTTTAACAGAGTATGAGTGGAAGTCTGGTGATTTTTTCTTCCACCTTAATAAAATCCCAATAAAAGTACTATGAGTAGAGCAAGGGAGTGACCAAACAAGTGATGAACAAGGCAATGTAGCATCTGACAGATAACTAGAAGAATATTGGAGCGTTTTAGAAGAATATGAATAAGGAGCAGCGGCAGCAGGTCTACCGCTGCCGCAGCGAACACCGCAGGAAGAAGGAGAGCTGAGGGAAATATGGCAGGGAAGGCTCAGGAGCAGGCTTGGGAACATGGCACTGACAAGAAAGAAAGGAGTAAAGGTAAGTGAGATAAAGGGAAAAACAAAGTTACAAATGCCCCTCATTCACAAAGGAGCAGGAAGACCTCACTATGTGCCTTGGTCGCTGATGGACAAAACTAATTTGTTGAAAGCATTGCCTCTGCTTTCGGGAGGGGCAGGGAAGTTGATATACGCCTTTGAGAAAAACACTGCAGGGGTTCCACTGGCCATAGGGGATGTTTAGAGCTTGCTTGTGTCTCCCGTGGGTGACCAAGCAGACGGGGTGTGGATGAAAGCGGGTTCCCAGGAGTGACGCTTGATTGTGACCGCCATGATGGGTCATCCTTTAATAATGTGAGGGCCCAGGTATGGGATGCGCTGTGAAGAACCTTACCTGATACCCCTGATGTACACTCTGTGATGCAATGCACAATGGGGGACGAGGAAGATGCTGTGCAGTATATTCTTCGGGTGCAGGAAATGTGGCGAGCAGAGATGAGCACTGTGTGGGACCAATTAACCTCTCGATTTTACTTCATTATCAAAATCGGCCTCCTGAAGGAGGTACAGAACGCTCTAGATAACATTGCCATACAGGTTCTAGCAAGAGTGGTGCCAGAAGTAACATGGAACAAATGGAGAATACCCTCTGATTTTGTTTTCCACCCAGTTGGGGCCCCAGAGATTGTACTAGGTACCGTCCTCTCTTTAGACCTACAGGGGGTGCAGGTATCAGCTGAACGCATTGTGGCAATAGGACTGGACATGCATAGATGAGAATGGAGCACAGTGTTATGCATAGACCCAAACGTAGCACTGCATGATTTAACTGATGAGGAGCTGTTCACTGACAATGTCAAAGATGGGAGATCATAATGGACATTTGCATGCCATGCGACATAATGATTCAAAACAGATGAGTGACTAACCCCCTCATGGCCATTGTCAATGCACCGCCATCAATTTTTGATGAAGATATGCAACAGGTACCCATAAGGTTATGGACCACAGGCCCCCACGATGTATGGCTCCTGCAGGAAGTAATGCCAGTAAAAATAAAACTCAAACTAGGTGCAGCACTGCCCCATGTCAAACAATACCCCCTGTCCAGGGAAGCTGAGGAAGGAATAAAAGAAGCCATGCATGCACTACTGCAGCAAGGTATCATTGTACCATCAAACTCACCTTGTAAAAAGTGAATTATCCGATTAAAAAAGCAAGGGTCGGGACTTAGAGGATACAGGACCTCCGCCTACTTAATGACATCATACAGAAGGAGTTCCCCCTCTTCCCAAACCCTGTATCCATCTTATGCAGTATTCCAAAAGCAACCACGTGTTTCACAGTGGTGGACTTGGAAAATGCTTTATTCTCAGTGCCACTTGACCCCAGTTCCCAATATCTGACAGCATTTACCCTAGGGGGGAAAAGATACAAACATTGCACATTGCCCCAGGGATACTGTGAAAGCCCAAGTATTTTCAACAGAATTTTGCACGAAGATATTGGCAACATTGATGTCAAAAGCACAGTAATTCAATTTGTAGACAACCTTCTGATTTGCAGTGAAAGTGAAGAACAGTGTTGAGCAGACTCCATAACATTGTTGATCTTATTGGCACAAAAGGGATACAAGGTTGGCAAAGGGAAGTTGCAGTACTGTCTAGCCGAAGGACTGTATGTGGGGCAGTTAATATCCAAGGATGGTAAATGAATAATTCCAGACAGAGCAGCTTCAATACGAGCAACAATAATGCCCAAAACAGTAAAGGATATGCAGAAATTCCTTGGCATATGTAATTATTGCCAAGCATGGATACTTGATTATGCAGCGTACACAGGTCTCCTACTTCAGGCACTCAAAGTGGCACAAAAGGAGAATGCAGCAATAGCTTGGACACAATAGATGATCACAGCATTTTACAAAATGAAATACTTAATTTCAACAGCACCCATTCTGGCCACCCCAGATTATGACCAGTAGTTTTACCTATTCTCACACTGTAATGGCACACTCATGATGGCAGTACTGACACAGAAAACATCATTACGCCACAAGCCATTGGCCTACTACAGCAGCACACTCGATTCTGATGTCAACTTTAATGTTAACGTTAGTCTTAGCAGTGCATGGTGGTGGCACGAGTTATGTTGAATTTGCTTACCATAACTGGCAAATTTCCAGGGTTTTCCAATTTAACTTGTAACCATAACGTCCCTTTAACAATGTTTTTTAACTGAATTTCATTGTTTTTTATTAGTGTAACTTAACCATAATGCCCCTTTAACAAAGTTGTTTCACTGAATTTCAAAGCCTTTTACCAGTGCACCCTTAATTTGGTACAAGTTCCTCATATTGTACTCACCCGCAATGTAGCAGCTATAGAGTCTGCAGATGCTCACTAATGTCCACGGACAGCAGGTAGCATCCACAAAGCCCAGAAGCACAGGGGAGAACAGAAAATGTTCTACCTATCAACCAACAAACACATATACATACAACAACAGTACTTATATTTACAGCACCCAAATATAATGTTTTGCAAAAATGATTACTTTAAAATGTACACATTATTTTGTATGTATACCACATAATATAATGGAATGCACCTACCACACACCATAACTGTACACCTCATATTATCACTTCAATACAACTGTTCATATTGACTGACATACAAGCGCTTATTCTAAAACAATCTCTCACCAAACAGTAAGTACACTGTATTTATAATGTATTATTAGCATTCATTATGTAAACATGTCTTATAGAGAAAAAGCACTATTTTTACATTTTGACAGAAATGGCAAACACACTTGAGTGGTTAGAGGAGAACTTCCCAAAAGAAGAAATTAGTGACAATAATATCTCTAATGGTATACAATGCATCTTTTAATATAAACAAATAATGCAGTTTGTACAAATCTCCCTCAAATAATTATTATTTGTTTTCATGAAGAAACACGCACAATCCCGAGAATCACAAAGAGAAGCCCTATCCCCAACTGTACATTTTCATATCACCAAACTTTTACAATATGTCAAAAATCATGTCATTAAAAATGTTCCATATCACTGCCCTTCTTGCACCTGTCCCTCTTGAACCCAGAAATCATCCCCATCAAATTCCCAAAACTTAAATGAAAGACGATGTGATGAAAGTTCACTCCCTTCCTCCCCTGATCATTATTGTAGAGAAATTCCTAATTCTCCTATTTATGTTTCCCATTCCAATACCCCGTCCCTATCATGAATAAATGTGTTTTTTTATGCTATAAATATGTAGTATATCATTATGCAAAATGTCTTCTTTTTTTAAAGACGAATTATGAGTCCATGGACACCGCGACTGTCCGGGATGTCTGCAATCAAAATCGAGGTGCCCTCGGACAGGTGAAATGTCAGGACTTGTCGAGTTTTCGCATGACACACTTTTGATTAGTCTTCAGACAGCGTGCCGGTTCTACCGACACTTGTGCGCATGCACATTATGTCACCTGCCGATAGGTTTCTGCAGACAGCCGTCCGGGCCATAAACACCCCCAGACATCATGATGTGACTGCAACCGTGTGTTATGACATAGTTGTCCACAGAGTTTTTCGGTTACCACTTAGTTTAAAACTGCATTTTCGCCCAATTAAGGTGTTTCAAGTTAAACATGTACCGTTCAAGAGCTCTTAAACACATTCCTAGTTGATCCGACAACTTTTGAGAACTTTTCAAGGTCTATTTTTGATTTCGTAATCTGCGCACACTCATACAGTCCATGGACTGCTCCTCTGGAGGGACCCATCCATTAGGTTTCCTCATTCGCAATCTAGTTGTTCAGGAGAGAGAATTTGGGAAACGCCTGCTCTGCAGATTTTTGAAAACCTGCTGCAATGGCAGCTGCTATGGCAATCTCTGCTTCCCAACCATCTCCACCTCAACAAGCTGGAGGGCCAGGACTTGAGAAAAAGCACAGAGATACAGAAGATGAGCACCAAGAGGAAGAAGAGGTTGAGGTGGAAGAAGTCCCTATCTCCAGGGTGTGGCAATGTTTTACGACCATTGGAAATGTTCCAAAGGATTGTGCAATAAAGTTGAAATGTACTGAGTGCAAAGTTGTACTCAGTCATGGGAAACCTGGCTTGTATTCCTACGGGACAACTTCCATGAAGCACCACACCAAATGTAATGACCTGAATGCTCTGAGGAAGGCAACACCTTTCTCAGGTAAGAGTAGGATGGCATCCTCCACCATATGATATTCAAGTGCTCCTGATGTCACAAAGCATGCTCCTTTGGGGCCGAGTATCCCAGTGGCGGGTTCACAGGTCGTAAAGTATACTGTTGACCCTTTCTTTTCGAGGGTCACTGTCCTATGTTTGTACTTGGAAGCACCAATCTGTGGGGGGGGCAGTTTCAGAGTACTTTTGAGGACATGGTAAAGGACCATGAGAAACATTACCACTTACCTTGAGTAAGGCCGGCCCAACATCTTCCTCTGTCCACCTGCCCCTTCGTCTCTGTTGTTGGTGCTCCTTTCCTCCCTCCCCTCGAGCTTCCCTTACCTCTCCTGGAAAAATACACAAAAAAGCCAAAAATATGTACGACATAAAAAACAGTTCCTCTAGGAGCAACATTTACAGTTAAAAAATAGAAGTGAGAAAAAAAGTCACAGGCCCCTTTGCAGTCTGCATAGACCACAGACAGCAGAGTAGTTGCAGACAACTTAAAGTTTCCAGGTGTGTGGTGGGGGCATGAAAATAATTTTAAATGTTTTTCAAGCAAAAATGGTGGTTCTTAAAATAACCTTGTTTGTCTTTTTGACAATATCAAGTTTAATGTTCTCATTATGAAAAGATGTCATGCCAACATCGCGCAAACAAAGCACACACAGGGTTATTCACATTGCGCCTTGTTTTTTCCATTTGAAGATAGATTAAATTGGAACGCATCGACATTTGTCTCTGAGCAATCAGAGAAAAAGTAATTTTGGAATTTGGAAACATTTCCATTAACTTTTCAAAGGTCTCTTTCAATGCAAACTGCAATAAAATTCCAGTGATGTACCCCAAACTGTTCCCTCCACAATAAAAAACAATGATGCCTGGATGTTTTATGTGAACCATATTCTCACAAAACAAGAGCATTTCCACCCACTTAATTTCTCGCACTCCATACCATAACACTTCAAATTCATGGAATCCAAGATTTTCACCCAATCCACAGTGCTCAACATAGACTTTCAGCCAATAAATCCAAGAGTCCCCCAAAATCCATACACTCTGCCTCTTCAAAGACATAGCCGTATCCAAAAATTCTCTCAAAATTCTGCAAACAAAACTCCTGCTACCCTCTCTTCCTGTACACCACAGCCAGGAAACGTGATTGGCTGACCCTCGATGTCCACGGACACCCATGACTGTCTGTGGTTTCCACAGTTCCCTTTCCATGCCAGACATCCTAAAAGGACCCAGATGTGGCATGTGCCACCCGTGGACTACCGCAGTGTCCGTGGACATCGCAAACACTCAGTGGGGTGTGGGGTGGAACTTAAACACAATTTCAGTTATTTATTCTTTAGTGGTGGCTCTGAAAAGAACCTTTGTTTTAGTTTATTTTTTGGGGGTTTGTTAACAAACTTTTTTTTCCTTATATACACTATACATCTTCCCTTAGAATTTTCTTAAAGGAACTTGTTCAATGCATTCCTAACATTGAAAGAAAAATCACATTTCCGACATCTGTAAAATGAACTCCATCTTCACCAAAAACATTCACACCATAAGACCTTATATTGACATTCTCAAAAGATGAGATTCCTGCAGCGTATACAAAAGCAGATACAGCTTTATTGACAAGCTGCCTCAAATTTTCCATTTGTGGATACAAAGGTTTTGGACATCTCCATGTTTGCCTCTGATTCATTAAAGAAAAAAATATCTTTGCAGCAGGAAACAGTTCCATTAGGCTTTTAAAGAAATCCTTCTGGGCAATCTCCAAAATACAATGGAGTCACATAGCCCAAACCGTCCCCTCCACAATGCACAATTGCAATGGCTGGACATGTAAAGTGAGCCATACTCTGACAGAATGAGAGCAAGCTTGCCCAGTTTAAGCCACACACTTCAGGCCACTAAAGCTCCACTTATGCCACTCCAATACTTCCAAAGATGCCATGATTTTCTGCATACACCTTCAAGGAATGAATTGCAGAAGCTCCCAAAATCCATACACTCTGCTTCCTGAAAGCCATAGCCACAGCCACCTTCCCTAAACACAACAATTAAAACACCTAATCCCCGTCTCTTCCTATAAACCACAGCCAGAACACCTAATTGGCTAATCCCCAGAGTCCCCTTTCCATACCAGGCATCCTTTAAAAACATGGATGTGGCACTTGCCATCTGCAGACTACCGGACCCCATAAATCAGAGGCATCCTTCTACCCTTTTCCATGTTCATGTTCTCAACAATCCATCGTTGGCTGCTTTTCAAAGAATCACACATTCATCCACCAATCATGGCCACCCCCTTCATTGGCACAGGAGTGCCTACAAAGCTAGCCTAGCAACCAAGTTGCGTTGCACCCTATTGGCTGGAGGCGGTCATTTAGCCTCCAATCCAACGTCCGCAGGTGTCTGCATCGGCCCTCATCCAAAGACTCCAATCCTAAGGCTTCTTTCTGGGCCTTTCATTCATCACATAGGAGAAGCAAGCAGTGGATGAGCTCAGGGCCTCCCCACAGCCCGTAGCACATTCCACCACAAAACTAGGAGGCACCACCTCATGGAAAAAAAGAAACACCCAAAATTGGAACACTGTTGATTTAGTCTTCCTCCGGAAAAGGAGACACGCTCTTGAACAACTCTGGAGGAAGAACCCTACCTCCAAAAACAAATCAGCCTTCCAGTGTTCTGCTAACACCTTTTCTTTTTCATTATTAGCTGGTATGGTCGAAAATGAATCCAACCTTTCAGCTTACAATGTTACATTCAGAGTTAAAAATGTACACTCCAATCAGCACAAAATTAGTTTAAAAATGAACAAATTACATTTAATTCAATACAAAAAATAATTTAAAGTTTATATCTTCTTTTAAGACAGCCTATGTTTCTTTACAATTTTCATCTCAGTTTCAGGGCATATAGATAATTAATGATGGCATATCTCAGTGATTTCCTTTGAGCATGAAATAACTTTAACCAGAGCAGCTCCGTTGTCAATAGATTGTGATCCTCAAAATGAGGTTTTAAATGTAACAATCTTAAACATAGTAATTCATTACATGCTACCATTAAATGTTTCAACGTTTCTGGAAATTTGTTACAAAATTGGCATGTAATCTCCTCAATTGATATTTTCTTATATTTACAAAGTACTTCATTTGTGGGCCATAAATTTAGTCTAAAACATAAGAAATGTGCATGATGGCTGGCATTAGGAGACTGTGTTAAATAAAATTCAATAGTACCCATCTTTTTTAGACCAAAGGGATTTTCCGAATTTATTTTCCATAGCATGTACTGATCGCGTGTACATATCCAATCTTCTCTGTAGAGTAACATATTTGCTTTATTCAGATTTGTAATTAATAATTCAGTTCATATGCCTGCTTCGTGCAAAATTCTTTGCCCTTGATCACGCTATTGTTTTGCAAACTGATCTTGTGAGTTCATCAGATGGGCGGAGATTAACTTTAATAACCCATTGCTGCTTTCCAGCATGATACATTTCCTGTATAACATGCAGATCTTCCATTTGTATATGGCGTAGAGGGAAATTAGGCCTAATTCATGCCTGATGATACACGTATAGGTAAGAGCCTTTTTACAGTATGGACTCTTTATGCTGGGCCAGTATTCATATGTTTTTATTTTATTTATTTTACATTTATAAAGCGCTCACACAGCCCGCAGGCATCGAGGCGCTGTTACAGGAATTGTTTGTTTTTCTTAGTTGCGTAATTGTGTTTATTTTGTCTTAGTTACGTATTTATAACGCGCTTAAACACCCAGAGGTTTCTAAGCGCGGACCCGGGGATCGAACCTGTTGTTGCTTCGCGTCGTCTTGCTTCCAAGACGCGCACGCTGCCGCTGAGCTATCCTCCCAGGACATTGGTTGCCATTTTTTTGTTTCAGCTCCATATAATATAGTGTGTACAAGTTTTTGCTTATAATAAATTAGGAGAGGCATAATGGAGAATTTGCAGAACTTATTATTATCATCTGAGATGTTGCTGATTGTTGCTTCAGTCTAATATGATTCTCTGATAATAAATTGTTGGAATGGTTACTAATGCAAGTGCCTAGGTAGATGTAGGACTTCACAGATACCAATTATGTGTTTTGTGAATGCCACTTATATTGTGATTGCTTCTTTTGAACACATCCTAGATGCATAACATGTGTTTTTTGTAAATTTATTACTATGCAGTTCTTCACAGCATACTTGTCCAAGGCTTCTAGTAGATTTGATAAACCGGATGGAGTCTTGGATATGAGAATCATATCGTCGGCATATAGTAGCCAGTTAATTGGGTGCCCTTGTAATTTAGCACGTCTCCCACTAAATGTTTTAACCAATGTTTCACATCGGATATGTAAAAGTTAAACAGCCCTGATGCCAGCAGGCAGCCATGTTTCAGGCCTCTTGCGGTTGTGATTGGCTCTGATAATAATCCATCATTTCTTAGTCTGATTTGAATACTGGTGGCCGTGCATAGTTCTACAATCCATTTCAATATTCGCCATGGCCAGTCATTATCCAATAATTTTTTGTAAAGCAATTCCCTGGGTACTAGATCGATGCCGATCTAAAGTCGACAAATGCTGCATATAAAGCTTGATTGTGATGTTTTTCTTGCTGTATGATCGCATTTAATGTGATTAGGTTAATGTCCTTGCCTAATCCTGGAATGAAACCAGTTTGAAATTGGTCTCTCAAGGATTTGTCATCAAGCCATTTATTAAATTCATCTAATATTAGGCGTGCAAAGATTTTATCTTGGCAATCAAGAAAAGCTATTGGTCTATATGCTTTAGGATCCGCTCGATTGCCTTTTTTAAATATAGGTAATATCATTGATTTTTTCCAAGATGGGGGAATTTCTCCTGTTGCCATGATGTGAGTGTAGATCTTATGCGGATTCTGGGCCCATATTGCTGGATTCTCTTTAAGTGTAATGTTATGGAGCCCGTCCAGACCTGAGGCTCGGGATCTACTTAATTTAGAAATACAATGTTCTATGTCAGCCACACTAAATTCGAATTTATAATTTTGTTTGATCGACTCCAGATTAAGATGTATATCTGGATAAGGTGATTGATATTTAGATAAATAATATGATTCCCACTCATGTGCAGGAATATGGTTTGTTTGCATAATAAATTGGTGAGGTCATACTTTACCATTCATTAATGCCCAGATACCACCTGAAAATTTCAACACTATTTGCTTCATCATGGCTTCACCATCAACTTGATACTGGTTTGCACGTCTTCCTCTTAACCAGGCTTTATAACTTGCTCTTAACTTTTTAGTTTGTACCAATCTAGTATCCATATCATTGTGCTGTAATTGCTGTATATTTTTTTGCAATATCGCCTTTCTTTCTTTGACCGCCAATCAGAAATATGAGGATGACTATTCCTATGTGGCAAAGTCTGCTTCTTTGAATGTTTAAATAGTTGCATTGCTTGGACATAACAAGATTCTGGTTGCCCGACTGATTAACTGTAATTATAAATTAGTATCTTGTAATATTGGTGAAGCTTTTTTTCAGACCATGATATGCGGGTGCCTGCATTATTTACTATCAAGCAGGCTGCATTATGATTTATCACTGGTTTACATTCGAGCTTTGGGTCCCACCATGTCATACATAATTGATGGTGATCACTTAAAGTGGATGATTGGATTCTCCATGTGTTCACTCTATTCATGAAAGACAAATCTGAGTAGATGTAATCTAGGGTTCACTTCTGTGACTGTCTCTGCCATGTGGCTGTCGATTCATTATTTCCCTGCATCGCAGTGTTCAACATGACAAAATTCCTGTCAGTCATAGGATCTACCCATCTTTGTTCTTCTGTGGTTTTCTCTTTTGTCCCATGGGTTAAAAGATGAAGATTTAAATCCCCCATGACAAAAGTGTGCATGAGGGTAGAGTCTAGTAACAGAATGTCCAATATGTCAATCAATTGTTGGAAAAAACTGTCTGTAGATAGGTGACTCCTACCCCAGTATATGTTGACTATAGCCACAACAAGGTCCCCTCTTTGGATTTTCATAGCCTGAAAGAAAGACGACTCTATCTTCTAAGACTCAATCTTGAAGCATTTATCTTTCTCAAAGGCCATCAAAAGGCCCGCCATTGGTCTACCCTGTTTCGCATGTAATGCCGGCACCACATCAATGTTATACTGATCCCATATAGGGACAGCTGTAAGCCATGTTTCCTGGAACATGATTATATCAAATTCAAGCAGAGTGTTACTACTGGCATTGATGACATGATTAAAACCTTGTGTGTTCCAGGATAATAGGCTTATTACTTTGCAGTTTTCTTCTTGTTATGATTGCGTCATGTGAACCTGTGACTGCCAGTGTACTCTGGCATGACTTTAAGTGGTTTTGGATCTGATTTGTTCATAGATCCTGACACTTGGAGGATGCAATAATCGCTGTTTCTCAGAGATAACATCAACTTCTTGTGTCAATATAAAGCCTTTATTGTATAAAGCGGTGAGAGCTTGCCACAATATATTAGCCACTACACCTGATTGAATATATAATCTGGCTGTGTCAGGATTCTTATTATTAGTGAATTCAAGTAATCCAATATCTACTGATCATATGGCTTCTAATGCTGGAATTTCAGCACAGATGTTAAGAATGCTTTTGCGATTTAAGTCAAAGGTTTCGTAAGTATACAGTCTACATTTGATGATCAACCGGTGATGATTTCTAAACCGTACCCATTTTTTATCAGACATTAGGGCCTGAATCTTATCAAGATTGTTAAATGCTGCTGAGGGACTTTCATTGGCCAAATTATGCCTGTTTTTAAGATCATCAACTTGTGCATGGTGGTCCCTTCTTGGGGGTAACTGGAGATCCAATGGTGGCATATTTCTTGAGGATAATATTGGCGCGCCAAGAAGCCCATTGTCCCTTTTACAGGGGGCCTGTACGGCCCTTTCTTTATGGTCATTATCATGATTGGCCAATTAATATTGGGCTATTGAGTTTCTAAGTTTCCGCCTGTAGTTCTTGAATCGATGCAAATATTGGGGCCAATTTCTCCGATTGATAATCTAAAGGCAAATGCGGGATCTTGGGCAAGACCATCTGAGGACTTGCAAGAGGCCCATTGTCCTTTTTACTAGGGATCTGTATGGCTCTTTCTTTGTGGACATTATCATGATTGACCAATTTGTATTGAGCTATCGCGCAACTCCTGGATCGATGTAAATATAGGGGCCAATTTTTCAGCTTGGTCAACTGAAGGCAATTGCGGAACCTTGGGCAAGACTATCTGAGGACACATTGACAGTTGCACCGCTGGCGTTTGAAAACAGGGGAGTTCTGGTTCCATACTTGCCGCTTGTTTTGCTAGTGCCACTAAATCATTCAGTGGTTTGTAGTTATTTATTTCACTTTGGGGGTGCTTTAGTTCCTTTGTGCACTTCTCAGGTAGAACTTCAGCCTTGACTGGCATCACTCTGATACATTGCCTCAGTTTACTAAACTTTTTTCTTTTCATTTGTTTAACACTAACCTGTGAAGGTTTAGCATTTTGGGATGACTCTACACCCACATGTATTACCCTCTCTTTAGATGGTACTGAAAATATGT
The DNA here is from genome assembly GCF_040938575.1 of Ambystoma mexicanum. Classification (NCBI taxonomy): domain Eukaryota; kingdom Metazoa; phylum Chordata; class Amphibia; order Caudata; family Ambystomatidae; genus Ambystoma; species Ambystoma mexicanum. The sequence continues at coordinate 248,653,389 of NC_090940.1, read as the reverse complement.
TATATGCATTACTGTTATTGTTGTCCTGTGTCTCTTTGATATTTCCTTCAGATTTACCTGAGCTCCCACTCTTGGCTAAAGGGGCACCATTTGTGTAAATGTTCTCGTTAGATGGAGCGCTTTGTCCGTCGGGTGGAGTAATATCTCTGCCCTTCTCAAGCTCACTACAAGTTGTGTGGGCACCTTCACAAGATGGATTGTCAGTCTCTTTATCTTTATAATGAGTACATCACTCACTTGTACTGAGGTTCTACTTAGACTATCCTCCGCCACAATGTTACTCATCTGTTCGTTAAGGGACAATTTTAAGGGCTCGTACAGGGCAGTGACTGTTTTATGCACTACTGGTGCATTATTGCTGTTAATTACCACCCTCACCATTGCAATTTTGCTAATGAAAATAAGGCTGCGTTCATGGCACATAAAGTGTTGTTGAGGGCTGGGGCCTCCGGGAAGGAAAAACAGTATGCTCCCTGTTAATCATATCTTGTCGCATGAAAAAAGGTACAGACTTGCCTGGAGAGTTAAAGTTACATTTTCTTGGCGTTGGTGCAACAAAGGATATTGATTTATTCGGGCTCTCGGATATGGATTGATCAAATAAAATAGGGCAATGATAGAGATTCGACCTATTATTTTGTTGTATTGAATGAATTGAAGCTATATGCTGATCACTTATCTCACGCTCGTCAGAAAGTTGAATTAAAGCCCCAGTGTTGGAACAAATATACTTAACTTCTTGTGATTCACCATCATCTGGGTTGCTACTGTTCATAAAACACATGGGGCCTCCAGGGACGTCATTTGGGGGTCGCCAGAGGTCGCAACTGCGACCTCTGAGGTCTCCCTTGTGACCTCTGTGGTCACCCTTGCGACCTCTAGAAAAAAATAGAAAAAAAGAGAATTATTATTCTTTTTTTTTCTTTGTAATGTAAGCTCATGCGCTGTGGCCAGCACCATGTGGTTCTTTGTTTCTTTATTTCTGGATTGGCTCGCTTTCTTGTTAAGGACTCCTAAAAAAAAGAAGAAAAAGAAGAAAAGGAGTGACACAAGTCTAACATTTTCAGCACTGACCCTAAATAAGAAAGATTAGGAATACCAAATAATGTGTCTTTCTGGAATTCTATACAATAATTGCTAGACTCATTAAAGGTTTATTTCCGGAACACTTCAGGGGGTGAGTCACTGATTTAGTCTGTTCTTAAACGCCTCAACTCAGCCTTTAATCCTTCTGAGGTTGATAAATGAGTACCAACACAGGTTGGGTGATATTGGGTGTATATTTTTTCTATATAAAGCGCTTAAGCTTAAGTGCTATATAATAACACATCATTATCATTTAGTCGTGGACGTCTGCTTGCATTCACAGTAATTTGGTAATATGGGCCTATATACACTGATCTTAATGATACATATGGCGATCCATTTTTGTATGAAATTTACATCACATTATAGCGATATCGTAACCATATTTTTTGTAGTGTACAATGCTATGTGATAGCACTTCCTGTTTTGTCAACGGGTGAAAGGTCGCATTCCATCGCATCCCACGATATCACTTCGGGGTGGGGTCAATGACATCACTTCCTGTGATGTCACCATGGGTCAAGGGTTGTGTGATGTCACTTCCGCTACCCCTGGCATTTTGGTGAAATGATGTCCCTGGGGGCCTCATTACGACCTGTGCAGAATGCGTTTAATGGCGCTGGTAATGGTGCCGGCGCTGTTAAACGCATTCCGCACTATTACGAGGTTAAAACCAGACGTCCACATCGGGTCCCGCGAGGGGACCAGGGAGCTAACAACGGGCCGGTCGTAATCGGCCCCTTGTTAGCTCCCGCACCCATTCCCATTGAGCCCTATGGGGGCTCAAATGGGAATGGGGAAGGTCCGGCCCCAGGTTCCCTGAAGGAGGAATTACCGGGCCCTCCAAACTCGGAATGGCCCGGTAATTCCCCATTCAGGGAACCCGGACACGGTTTTGGAGGCAGCCATGCCCTTATTAAGGGCATGGCTACCTCCAAAGTCGTAATGAGGCCCATGGTATCTTCATTAATTTCCACTGCTTAGGTTAGAGTTTCATATGCTTGCCTTAGTTCCCGTTGTGCATCAACAGAGCAAGTCGGGATTATAGGGGCACAATTACAAGCTATGGGGGCCTCCTGTCCAGATGGACGAATTTCATCTATATTGCATGCTGACACCAATGTCAAATCAGTGATTTCTTCAAAGAGTTGCATATTATTATTTGTTAATTTGGCAGCTGGGGCACCTTTAGAGGCCTAAAAATTATGGGCAGACTCGGTTGTACCTATGGTGGACATTGTTTCAACACTTCTAATCCGGCAAATGCGCAGCCTCTGACTTGTCCTGCGTCGAGTAGAAGGTACGGATGTCAGTAGTAAGGGACACAGAGCGCTGTATCTTATTCAGCTTCTTTTCCCTTACTAATGCTCTCAGAGCCGCTTTTTTGTGCAGGGATTCGGGTATTTGAAATGAATCCCTACTACCGTTCGGCATGCCGGATTTCAAGGTATATAGACCATTTGACATGTTTATAACATTTGTCACATACACAAGCAGAGACAGTTAATTGCAAGTCTACGCTTGAATTATTTGAATTTTGCACCAATATGGCAATCACAGTTAAATTGTTACAGATCTTACTCACGGGTCAGTGAAGCTTGTTTTAGTGAAAACAAGTAAAGAAAGGTGACGCACCCTCGCGCCCTCCGCTATCTTGCTAGACAGCTAGACAGCAAAATCACTTGAGCAAACTCACTTGTGCAAACGCGCACGCGCATACGCCTGTGTCCAATAGTTTTAAAGTGAAAGTTTCACCGTGGGCGGGCCAACGGGGCTGTGTAAAAAACAAAAAAATACAAGATCCAATAAGCTCGTGGACAGCAAAGTCCTGTCAATATAGAAGTATAGCATTGACAAACTGTTCCTCGTACCAGATTCAGCAAATCAGCTTCTATTAGAGGGTGTGTCTACACACGTAGCAGGTTGCTCTGGAGGCCAGGCTCACTTCCGAAGTTCAGGAAAATGCTCCTCTCACGAAACCAGCTTCGAGACAGCAAAATCACTTGAGCAAACTCACTTTTGCAAACGCGCACGCGCATACGGCTGTGTCCAATAGTTTTAAAGTGAAAGTTTCACCGTGGGTGGGCCAACGGGGCTGTGTAAAAAACAAAAAAATACAAGATCCAATAAGCTCATGGACAGCAAAGTTCTGTCAGTATAGCAGTATAGCAGTGACAAACTGTCCCTTGTACCAGATTCAGCCAATCAGCTTCTATTAGAGGCTGTGTCCACACACATAGCACGTTGCTCTGGAGGCCAGGCTCACTTCCTGAGTTCAGGAAAATGCTTCTCTCACGAAACCAGCAGCGAGACAGCAGCGAGACAGCAAAATCACTTGAGCAAACTCACTTTTGCAAACACAAGCCTATAAATCAGCTATCATTGCCACCAAAACCAATAACTTTAACACCAGAATCTCTGATGCAAGCTCCAACACTAAAGAGCTTTTAAAAATTCTTTGGGAGCTCAAAGCCCCAGTAACCCCATCTGACAATTTTCCTAAAAATAAAGCATGGTGCACATTCATCCAATCTTCCCTGGACACCAACACATAGAAACTAAGGGACAACGCTATTCTCAAAACTCCCTTCTACCACCTTTGCCACCAATCCCCATCAGCGCCTCCACGACTGCAACCTATCCTCCTCATTTCCAATTCTCTTCCATCTCCCCCTCTGAAGTCCTCACAACTATCAAGCACCTGAAAGCATCCAATTGTGCTGGAGATACCTGCCACCTCACATTGTCAAAATGTGTTCATAACCCTTGGCTCCAACCATAGCCAGCTTTATTAGCACCTCCTTTAAGTCCAAATCAATTCCCACTGCCATCAAAGAAGCATGGGTCACGCCTCTCCTTAAGAAACCCACCTTAGACCCAACCATCCCGACTAACGATCGCCCTATCACCACTGTACCCTATCTCGTCAAAATCCTGGACCGCACTGACTACTCACAGCTTCATTTACCCCTTGAAAACCATAATCTACTAGGTACCCGCCAATCAGGATTTAGATCCAGACACAGGGCCTCATCACGACCTCGGCAGTAACCCTTAAATCCGGCAGTAGCACTATTACCGCCGGATTTAAGGGTCCGCCGAATCAGGGCCTCTGCGGATTTCAACCCAGCTCTGAGCTGGTGTGAAATCCGCAGAGAATTCGCACTCATACCACCGGCGGGAAATCCGCCGGAGGTATGAGCGCGAAATTTCCCCATTAAGCCCAATGGGGAATGGGGCATTCCCGAATGGGCTCAATGGGGAATGGGGACTTCCAAGTCCACCCAACTCGTGATCCCGCGCTATTAGCACCGGGGGCTATGGCGGTCGCACTAAAAGCCCCCACGCTTATACTGCCGGCGTTACCGCTGAGGTCGTGATGAGGCCCACAGTATGGAATCTGCCCTCCTTGACCTTAAAATGCAGCTTGACCATGTTAGGGATAAGGGCAAGATTGCAATCCTCCTCCTACTCAAACTATTTGCACCCATCCACCTGGTAGATCATGAAATCCTTTGCAAACACCTCACCACAACTTTCCACCTCCCCCCTGAAGCCACCATATGGATCCAATCCTTCCTATCGGGCCAATCCACTAGGGGCTTTCGGGGCCCGAATCAGTGGACCCCTTACCTGTCCCAAACGATTCCTGCCTCTCCCCCACCCTCTATAACATCTATACCAAACCTCTCTTTGACCACTTAGACAGCCTCAACATACCCTACACCAACTTTGCCGATGATATGCAGGTACTCCTCAAATGCACCTGCAACCATGAACTAGACTCTACCAACATTAACCACATCTTCAGCATCATGCAGGCCTGGATGGCGACCCATAATCTTTGCCTCAATGAAATAACAGAGCTCCTTACTGTGAGCACCCCACACTGCCGCTTAGGCCCACCTTCTCCTGCTTTTGCATTGACAGAAATACCATCCCTGTCTCCGCCCATGTCAAAACATGCTTCCACTGAAGCCTATTCTACCAAACGTATCAACCTTTTCAGGAGACTTCATGCCTCTAACAACTGTCTAACCCTAGCCAGGGCCATCATAGGCATCAGACTGGGCTACTGCAATGCCATCCTAGCAGGGACCTCAACCAAAAACATTAACAAACTCCAACTGCTCCAGAATAACTCTCTCAAAGCAGTCTGGGGCATGAAAGGCTTTGACCACATTTCACAAATCAGACGGGAGGCTCATTTGTTCTCCATCAAAGCTTGTATCAAATTTAGACTCCTTACTATCACGTACCACTGCTTACACAACACTGCACCCCCTACCTCATGATCCCTATCAACAAAAAGCACAACACCCACACTCTCTGTTCCTCCACCACATCAGCCTTGCTCATACATAGATTTGCCAGACAACGAGCTGGGGGCTCATATTTTACTACCATCACTCCCACACTCTGGAACGCCCTCCCTCAGCATATCCAAGACGAACTTGCTTAATCACTCTTCAGCAAGAAAGTAAACACTTCACTGTTCATCAATGATGTACTGACTTCTTAGCGCTGTGATACCTCCGGGTCTAGGCGCTACGTACAAATATAATAAATAAATAAGGACTTTTCATGTCGTGGCCACTTGACGTTCTGTGGGCCTAATACATGATGGCAGTGATTATGGGCAAATGCAAGATGGCAGACGAGGCCGGCAAGCCTTTTTAGCCACTTTGTGAGACAAATCTTGTGTTGCACAAGGCAACACTTGTCAAGAAGGGCCTCCACCAAAATGGCCACCCCCTTCGTCGGTACCAGAGTGCCTCCAGGGGTTGCCTAGAAACCAGGTCGCATTGGACCTGATTGGCCAAAGGTGGTCTTTTAGCCTCCAATCGGAAGCAGGCAGGCGCCTGTACTGGCCTACACCCAAATGCCCCACTCCTAAGGCTCTTGTCTGGGCCTGTCTGGGCCAGGTGGGGCTAGGAGGGCCCCCACCTTTCAGCCATTCCACAAACTATTCTGCAGCCACTTATGAACACCCTGCTTTTGCATGAACCCGGGCACCAGCCCCCTTATGCTTTGCTGACTCAGTGTGAATGATGACTGACCTATTCATATTGCCTCCTCCACTATCACCTTGAACCATGCATGTGCCTATCTCACTCCACCCTCTCTTGCCTCACCTATTCTACTTCTCTGACTGCATTTTTGTGTTCTTGAAAAATTTGATCCAGCGACATTCCTGATTGCATTGTAATTTGTACTGTAATTGGACTTTTGAATCCTGGCACTGTGCTTTAATATCCTGCGCTCCTCATTGCATTGTAATTTGCACTGTTATTCAACTTTCAAATCGTGGTGCTGTGCTTTAACATCCTGGACCCCTGATTGCATTGTAATTTGCACTGTTATTTGACTTTCAAATCATGGTGCTGTGCTTTAATATCATGCAACCTTGATTGCATTGTAATTTGCACTTTTATTTGACTTTCAAAACTTGGTGCTGCTCTTTAACATCCTGCACCCCTAATTGCATTGTAATTTACACTGTTATTTGACTTTTCAATCTTGGCTCTGTGCTGTAACATCCTGATTATATTGTAATTGTCCAGCTATGGAACTGTCAAACCTAGAATCTGAGGTTGTAACATTATGCAATTCACATTGCATCAAATCTTGTGTCCTCTTGTATACCATTTGACTCCCTGTGTGCTGAGCCAGAGCATGCAGCATGCAGGATAACCTTTCTTCTTCCTGAACTTTCCTCTGCCACCCTAGTGGCTCTCACCATCTATCCTATCTTCTCCAACAGCTTCACTATCACCTTCCCTACCTCTCTTACAAAGGCTGTAAGTGCAAGAAAGACATTCCAAGGGCCAACCCTGGCCTACCCATTGCAGACACCTATGTCAGTGCAACTTCCAGAGAGGTCTTCACTGACATTCTTTTCTCTGTCCCATCTCCAGATCTATGGACTCCTCATCTCATCTCCACTCTCCTCCCTTTCACATCCTCTCCCATCAACGGTGGCATCAAGTGGGAAGTCCTCCTGGTCGGCTTCTCGTCATCGCATTGCTTTGTTAATGCCTACCATACAGGAACTATCTTGGTTCAGGGTACCCAACGTCCTTCCCTTTGACCGGCTCCTGCCGTCCCTCATTAACTTCCTTCCTTCATCTGTCTCTACCCCTACCACTCTCTCTGCCAACTCCCCCCCCGACTGGTGTACCACGCCCCTGTATTCCACCTCAGAAAACCTTCCAAGTTGGAGACATCCTCCACCTGGCAACTCTTAACATCCACTCATCCAACAAACACTCTCCCTCCTCCTCCTTGACCATTGCTACCATTTACCGGCCTCCAGGCATTACCACCCTGTTCCTCTCAGAAAGGGCTGACTTCTGCTCTACCCTACTTTCAACCACCTCCAATCTCATCCTCTTGGGGGATTTCAACACTGAATTGGACTCTGCTGTCACAGCTTCCACTCTCTTCATTGACTGCTGCACCGCTATATCCCTCTCCATTCACTATTCCAGGGCCAACTCACTCAGCTGCACACACTCTGGATGCCCTCAGGCCCTCTGATATCTCTCTCTTTCCACTCTGGTTTTCCCCTCTCTCTTGGTCAGACCATTCTCTCCTCTCCTCTCAACTGGGTCCCTTGTGCCCTCTGACCACACACCCTGAAGCCCTGCTAACCTTGTTCACAAACATCCGCCCAATGAAACAAGTGTCAGCTTCTGCCTATACATCCACCTTCATCCCCTCTGTCCCCCAGTTCAGACTCTACCACCTGTTCCACTCTCTGCAACCTCCACTTGGCCATCACCAATACCCTTGACATTCTGGCCCCAGTCATGAGGATCCACCTGCAACCCACCTCCAAGAGTAACACCTGGTACGACTCCAAACTTGCAGCCCTGAAACGAAAGTGGCGGAATGGAAGTGACACACCTCAGGCTCACCCTCTGACAAACTGATCTGCTCTGTGCTCCAAAGGCAATATGGACACTCCATCCGATCCAAAAAAAGAGCCCACATCCAGGCACAGGTATCTGGTGCCTCCAACAACACGGCTAAACTTTTCAAAATCTGCAGGTGACTAGCCAACCTGTCCGAAGTCTCCTCCTCCACTCTTCCTTCCCAGACCCTCTGCAATGCACTGGCCTCGCAGTTCACCACAAAAACCCAGCACATCCTGAACACCCTTGTTACTCACCCACCCAACCCTTCCCGCACTCACTTGCCTGCCTTGGCTCATCACTCTCCCTCTTCCTCCTTCTACTCCTTTGCCCTTGTCATACCTAAAGAAGTTGCTCCATGAAGGTCTCTTCCAAACAGGTTTCCCCTTGTTCCTACAGAACCATCAAGGACAACATTGGGTTTCATGCCCCTGCACTCATTGATTTCTGCAATCATTCTTTTGCCACTGGATCTTTCCCCACCTCCCTCAAGCACTCCCTTATGTGCTCCCTTGTGAAAAAACATTCAGCAGATCCTACCTGTCCATTCAAATGAAACCCTATTTCTATCACCCCCTTCCTGGGTTAACTGCTGTAGAAGAGGGCCTTTCCTCAACTCATCTCACACAATGAAATTGTTGGTGGTCTCCATGACCATCGATCTGGATTCTGAGCATCTAGAGTCACAGAAATTGCTCTTTAGAACACCCGTGAAGAACTGCTCGCATCTCTGGACTCCAACACCCCAGCTGTCCCCATCGTACTCAATCTCTCCTATGCCTTTGACACAGTCAACCACTCCATCCTCATACAAAGGCTCCACGATACCCTTGGTATCTCGGGATGGCACCGTACTGGCTGACCTCTGTCCTTACGCACCGCCCAGGGCCCTAACCTCTCCCCCTGGATCTTTAACATTGACCTTGCTCAGCTGACTCTCCTCGTCTCTTCCATTTTCTCCAACTTCCAGTGTTATGAAGATGACACTCAACTCTTTTTCAAACTTTCTGCTGACCCTCTCGCACCTTCCATCAACCCTGACTGCCTATATGCTTATCTGCCACCCAGTTCTGGTGCACTTCCAATGATCTCTGCCTCAATGCCATTGGGACCCCTGCTCCCTCCTTATTCCCCTCTCTCTGGCCTTCCTCCATGGGCTCCCCCAGCTCCTGTTATGCTCACCTGGTCTCTTTGGGGAGGTGGGAGCACAGTTTCAGCCCTCCCTGCAACTGGCTCCCCTTGTTCAGGCTTCTTCCTCTGCTCCTGTGTTGTGGACTGTGCTGGTCGTTGGTACCGCACATGTTTAATTATGATGGCAAGCTCTCCGTCCTGCTTCTCACTGTAGGGGCGCTTTTAGATAGACCGAGTTTCTTCACTGGTCCATGTGCATGGCAGCCCAAACCGACTGTTACTGAACCACTTCAAGGTAAGTATCCTTTGATTGTGATTATTGTCTGTATCCTTTTGTAATGTCTTTTTCCTTGATTATTGTCCGTATCTTCTTGTAATTTCTTTCCTTTTCCCCAATAGGTGATATGAGGCCCAGCAGTAGTTGCGGTGCAAGACACAAGCCCCAGTGGAGAAAAAGGAAGTTCATCATGTCCCAATAGGTGGTAAGTTTGGTTCATAGGTCAAGCGCGAGGATTGGTTTGAGCGCAACCTTAGCGTAATGTCTTTATAGTTTTTCTAACCTTATTTTGTCCTTTTCTCTTGCAGAGATGGCCTGGCGAAGTCAGACCGGAATGCTGTTATCTGGAGATCTGCCTGCGGATGAAGGATGCCTGGATCCATGATGAAGCTGGCCAAAAGTGGGTTCCCAAGTTGTGTTGGGGTTGATAGCCGGAATAAGGTAGGGATACGATCCGACTGGTCTTGCTGCTGAAATCAGGTAAGGATGCGTTCCGACTGAGGTTGCTGTTGGATTCAGGTAAGGATGCGCTCCGACTGCGGTTGCTGCTGAAATCAGGTAAAGATGCGCTCCTACTGCGGTTGTTGCTGGAATCAGATAAGCTGCTGGAATCAGGTAAGCTCCTGGAATCAGGTAAGTTGCTAGAATCAGGTAAGGATGTGATTCAGGTGGCGGTGAGCGTTACGCTGCTGTAAGCAGACTAACGCAAAGCGCCGGCATGCGGGCAGGGCAGGCTTAAATATCTTGGTCTCAGCCACGTCCATTTGTTCTGACTCGTGGCCCCACCCTGTCACTCCTAGAGGATGCTGCACATGCAGCCGAATTAACTCCTAAGGCCGCGTCTGACCTGGAGGCAAGTGGAGGTAGTTTAGATTGTACTATCTTGGAATCCAGAATAGTCTTGAACTCGTATTCTGGTTCTCCTTCTATGATGTCGGGTTCGGGTGGTGCCTCAATCCAAGTACCGGGTTTAATTGGTTTCAAGAGAGAAACATGGAACACCAAATGGATCTGCACACTAGTTGGTAACTCCAATTTCATGGCAGCAGGGTTAATTATGGCTTTGATGGGATAAGGCCCCAGGTACCTGGGGTGGAATGCTTGTGGTCCTTTCAAGGGAATGTTCTTGGATTACAACAAAACTTTATCCCTGACCTGATAATGTGGAGCCTCTCTTCGGTTTTGATCTGCAAATTTTTTCTGTTGTTCTGGTCAGATTTTCAACTGCTTCTTTAAGGGTTTCAGTGTTTGTTTTGTGCAAGGTTGTAACTGCTTGCATTTCTAATTTGTCAAGTGAATCAAAAGTGGACGTTTGAGGATGTAGACCATGCACTGTGTAGAATGGGGTCTGTCCGGTGCTAGTGTGGATGGAATTATTGTAGGCGAATTTGGTCAACCAAAGGATAATTTTCCAGGACTCTTCAGTTTGTTGTAACATACACCTCAGGTATTGCTCCAGTGTCTGGTTAGTTCGTTAGGTTTGGCCATCGGTTTGGGGATGATGACTCATGGATACCCGGAGATCAATTTTGGCTATTTTGCAACACTTCCTCCAGAGTGCTGAGACGAATTGTGTTCTGCGATCTGAGACCAATACCGATGGGAAACCATGTAACTTGACAATTTGCTCCAAAAATGTGGTGGCAAGCGCGGAAGCAGTGGAATAAAATGGGCCATCTTGGAGAATAATTCTACAATAACCAGGATCGTGTTAAACAAATTGCAGGGAGGAAGATCGGTGATGAGTCCATAGACAGGGTATGCCATGGTGTTGGGGGTACAGTCAAGGGACGTAGTAACCCTGCTGGACTTAACTTCTGAGATTTGTGTTTCGCACAGACACCACAGGTCGCAATGAATTTGGCAATGTCTTTTCCCCAGGTTGGCCATCAATAGCTCTTTTGTATTTTAGCTCTTGTCTTGGCAATCCCTGGGTGTCCTTCCACTAATGATTAATGGTAATTTGCTATTATCCGGTCTTGTAATTTCTTGTCCGGAATACACAAGACCTCATTACACGGTAGGCGGAGAACCATGGCGCCTTGGTGGAAAAAGGAATTACCGTCCCATTCCAAGGTTGGAGGGGCGGTAATTCCCCCTTCCACCATTGGCCTTCCCCATTCCCATTTTTGCCCCATAGGGCATAATGGGAATGGGGAAGACGCTAATTACGGCACCGCAAATTGCGGTACCGTAATTAGCTCCCTGGATCCCTTTGCGGGTTGGTTTTTAATGCCTGCAAAAAGCAGGCGTTAAAATCCCCAACCCGCAAAGGGACCTTGTAGTAAGGCGGTAAGGATTTACCGGTACCGGTAAAATACCGGTACCGGTAAACCCTTACCGCCTACCGTGTAATGAGGCCCACAGTCTTCCTTGAAAATAGGGTAGATCATTTTTGATGGTTTATCGGTCTCCTCTAGCTAGCCACCCCAGTTGTGCTGTTTGGTTCCTCCGAGATTGGAGATTGGTTTTCAAGTCATCCAAACAGGTGGTTGCAGCAATTTGGTTTTGTATCCGTTCTTCGGGAATGATGGCCACATGTTCGGATGTTGTGAAAGCTTCCTTGTCCTCACCCGTGTGTGACAGAGCGTCTGCTTTCCCATTGCGTACTCCTAGCCTGTAAATAATGACAAAATCGTATTCGGCAAAGAAGAGAGCCCAGCGAAGCTGGTGTGAGGATTGCAAAAACCTTGGAATAAACCAACTTAAAAATTGGAAAATCAGAGCACACTCTGTACTCCTTTGTGGAAGTTGGTAATGGCGATTGAAGGATAGCATTCACCTTGCGTATGTCCATGTGTACCCGTCATGGTGTGAGCATGAAGTCCAAAAAATTCAATTTCCGTAACATGGAAGAACCATTTTTCTAATTTGGCAAACAGCTGATGCTGTCGAAGCTTTTCCAAAACTGCTCTTACTTGGCCGACGTGGTCCTCCTTAGATGCTGCGTAAATAAGAATTTCATCTATGTAGACGAGTGCGCAAATGTCCAATAATTCATGAAGCACATTGTTCATAAAGAATTGGAATGCTGCCTGGGCATTACATAGTCCAAAAGGCATAACGTGATACTCGAAAAACCCATATTTGGTTCAGAATGCCGTCTTCCACTGGTCAGCCTTGTTAACTCTCACAAGGTGAAAGGCTCCTCCTAGATCCAGTTTAGTGTAAATTTCAGCATTCTTCACCTGGTCTAGAAACTCCGGGATGAGTGGCAGGGGCTATTTGTTCTTTACCATGATTTGGTTAAGCGCTCTATAATCTATATAAGTTCTTAGATCACCCTCTTTCTTTGGTATGAAAAAGAGAGCCAAGGAGGCAGGGGACTTAGACGGGTGGATGAAGCCGTTAGCTAGGTATTGATCCAGATAAGATCTCAGATTCTGGTTTTCTTGCTCCGTTAGTCCATAAATTCGACTGCAGGAAATTTGTGCTCTGGACACCAGATTGATCTAGCAGTCGTAAGGTCTGTGTGGAGGCAGGGTGTTTGCTTGCTTCTTCTGGAACACATCCTGGTAATCCAGGTATTTATGGGGTAGGGAACCAGAGAGCCCCAGGATAGATTTTACCTTGATTTCCTAGATCTTCACATTTCTGTGGTAGCAGATGTTAGCACAGTCTTGAGGGAAGGTCAGCTCTTGTTTTCGTCAGTCGATCTTAGGGTTGTGGGTTTCCAGCCAAGGCATTCCTAAGATCATCTGGACCTGGGGAGCTCCTATGAGATCGAACGAGATGTCTTCCTGATGACCATTGCTTGTTTTGTTCCACCCCTCTCTTTCTGCACCCCTCTTCCACTCCTTTTGTTTTTCTCCGGCTCTACCAGAATTGTCGTCAGGCCTAGTACGGTATTCGCCTGTCTGTTTCCATTTCTTTCCCACTCTCCCCCTCCCTTCCTTATCCATGTCTTAGCTCTTGCACTATCTGAAATGTCGTCAGGCCGAGTACGATAGTTAATTTCACATCATTACTGTTCATGGCCTGTAAGAATGTCATTGTGTTTTCCCTTGTTCCCTCCCTTGCCTTGAAGCGCTTTGAAACACATTGTATATAGGCGCTATATAATAAACTATCACATCATAACATATCATACATCAGCATGACTTTTTCGGTATGTTGCGTCACTGGGTCGGATGACAACTGAGAACCATCCACTTCTGTAACGTTTTTCGATATCAGCTTTTGCTGGAGAGGAAGGCCTATTTGTGTGGCCAGATCTTGATCAATATAATTTCCCACCACTCCACTTTCAATATATGCCTCCAAGGCATGTACCTTTGATGGTTGTTGTTGGTTGACCAAAAGTACCGGGATGGCCAGATGTGAGGTCTGTACAGATTCCTTCTTTTCGCTTGACAAGTGGACCCCTACGCTTGTCGGGCGTTGGAGTTTTCCGGGTTTTGTTCCTTTTCCTCGTTGCCATTGTTCGTCCCACCAACTATCTTCTTGGGGGGTTTTACCCAGCATTCCCAGAGGAAATGTCCTGCTCTTCTGTAGTATAAACAGAGTTGTTGTTGTCTTCTCTTTTCTCTCTCAGCCTTGGAGATAGGAGCCTGTAATCCCCCGATCTGCATTGGCTCGGTTTGTTTGTGGGTTTTAATTTGGTTGTCCCGGGATCGCATATAGATCGACCTCCAGTCAGTCCTTGTGCAATCCATTTTTTGATTCTGCAACCTGTGGTCAAGCTGCATAGTCAGATTGAGGTATTCCGCACAACCTTCAGGAGGATTGACCACTTGGGCTAGAACATCCTTTAGTTCGCCACACAATCCCTGATAAAAGAGTGTGGTCCTCTTCTCTTCTGGTGAATTTGTCTGTGCTATGAGACGATTAAAAGTAGTGATATAGGTAAGCAGATCTTGGTTTCCCTGCCTGAGTGACAATAGTTCGTTATCCAGGGCTTGTCCTTGGGTGTGTCTAGCAAACAATTTTTCCATCTCCTGTTGTAATTCCCCAAAGTTTCGGAGTAGAGAATCATCCTGGTTTACTAATGGTATCGACCAGTCCTCTGCGCTGCCTCCTAAATATGAAAGAACAAAGGCGACTCTTGCGCTATCATTAGGAAATGCCACAAGCCGGCACAAAAAGTGGAGGCGACATTGGTTCATGAATATAGCGTACTTATTGGGGTCGCGGGTAAAGCGTTCAGGTGGGGCCAGTGGCACTGCACCTGGAAGCACCACTTGAACTGATGGTGATGGCTGTGGCATTGGAGGATGGGCAAGCCCAGGTAATGGAACTCGACCTGCGTGGGTCTGAAGCATTTGTCTTGCCAAGTAGTCAGTTTGTTCACGAGCTACAATAAGGTCCCTTCTTAAGGCATTGGTTTCTTGTCTGGAGGCATGCACTTCTGCCCGTAGTTCCCCAAATAGTTGGGCCAATTGGTCGTTTCCGAGGTTTCCATAACGCCCAGGCAGAGATTTGGAGAGGCTTTGTGTTCTGTTACGCTCACCTGGTCTCTGCGGGGACATTGGGGCACAGTTGAGGCCCTCCCTGGAAATGGATCCTTGGTCAGGCTTCTTCCCCAGCTCCTGTTTTGTGGACTGCACTGGTTGTTGGTACTGCCCCTTTTTAATTATGATGGCAAGCTCTCTGTCCTGCTTCTCACTGCAGGGGCGCTTTTAGACAGACTGAGTTTCTTCACTGGTCCATGTGCGTGGCAGCCCAGACCGGCTGTGACTGAACCACTTCAAGGTAAGTGTCCTTCGATTATGATTATTGTCTGTATCCTTTTGTAATGTCTTTTTCCTTGATTATTGTCTGTATCTTCTTTGAATGTCTTTCCTTTTCCACAATAAGTGATATGGGGCCCATCGATAGTTGCGGTGGAAAAAGCAAGCCCCAATGGAGAAAAAGGGAGTTCACAATGTCCCAATGGTTTGCTTCTTAGGTCAAGCGCCAGGACTGGTTTGAGCGCGACCTTAGCGTAATATCTTTATAGTTTTTGTAACCTTATTTTGTCCTTTTCTCTTGCAGGATGGCCTGGCAAAGTCAGACGAGAATGGTGTTATACGGAGATCTGCTGGTGGATGAAGGATGCCTGGCTCCGCGATGAAGCTGGCCAAAAGTGGAGGCGACATTGGTTCATGAATATAGCGTACTTATTGGGGTCATGTCCCAAAAGGTGGTAAGTTTGGTTCTTAGGTCAAGCGCGAGGATTGGTTTGAGCGCAACCATAGCGTAATGTCTTTATAGTTTTTGTAGCCTTATTTTGTCCTTTTCTCTTGTCAGACGAGAATGGTGTTATCCGGTGATCTGCTGGCGGATGAAGGATGCCTTGCTCCGCGATGAAGCTGACCAAAAGTGGGTTCCCGAGTAGTGTTGTGGTTGGGAGCCCGAATAAGGTAAGGATACGCTCCGACTGTGGTTGCTGCTGGAATCAGGTAAGGATGCGTTCCAACTGAGGTTGTTTTTGGAATCAGGTAAGGATGTGCTCTGAATGTGGTTGCTGCTGAAATCAGGTAATTGTTGCGTTCCTAGTGTGGTTGCTGCTGGAATTAGGTAAGTATGCGCTCCTACTGTGGTTGCTGCTGGGATCAGGTAAGGATGCGCTCTGACTGCGGTTGCTCCTGGAATCAGGTTAGCTGCTGGAATCAGGTAAATTGCTGGAATCAGGTAAGGATGCGCTTCAGGCGGCAGTGAGCGTTATGCTGCTCTAAGCAGACTAAAATGAAGCACCTTCTTGCGGGCGGGGCAGGCTTAAATAGCCTGATCCCGTCCATGCCCATTTGTTCTGACTCGTGGCCCCACCCTGCCACTTTAGAGGATGCTGCATGTGCATCCCAATTAACTCCTATGGCCAAACCCGACCTGGAGGCACGTGGAGTTCCTGCAGGGAAAAAAAGGCACGTGCACCAGAATAAAGTGTGCAGAACACACTTACTCATGAGCCTGGTGCCAAAGGTGCCAGGACTGGGCCCAACTGGACCTTTTATGTAGTGGAGCTTGTGGTCCTCGCCCAGTGGCCATAACAGCTCCTTCTTCTGAAGCTGGAAACCTTTGAGTCATTTTTGTTTCCTCCCTCACACCCAGGGCACTGCCAAGAGGTCCCACTTTCAACTCTTCCTTCTCAACAGAATTATCCCTTTCCTCACTTTCCCCCAGAATTCAATGTTATGCGAGCCCTGATTCTCTCTACGCTTGGCTATTGCAGTAGCCTCCTCCTGAATCTACCTTCTTCCGCTCTGCAATCCCTCCAGCTAATCCAGAATAGGGCAGCATGACTTATCCTTGGCCTGAAGCCCAGGGACCACATCTCTCCTGCCCTAAAGAGGCTTCACTGGCTCCCGGTGGCTGCACAGATTAAATTCAAGTCCCTCTGCGTCATCCACAAGGCTGTCTGGGGCCAGGGACCAAATTATCTGCAAATCTCTCTTACTAAATACTCTTGCTCTAGACCTCTGCTTTCCTCTGGAACCAACTCTTTGTGTGTAAAGTGTTTTTCTAAACAGAGGGCAGCAGACCAATCTCTTTCCTCAGCTGGCTCCCTCCTATGGAACTGCCTCCCCTTCCTCTGCGTCTTGTTCAGGACTTCCTCAAATTCTGGAAGCTCCTCAAGACTTTCCTCTTTGCCTCCTCTTTCCCTTCTTCCCTCCCCTGATAATCTCACAGTTGCTGTGATTGGTGACCAGGGCCATTATGCATCATTGGTTCCCTGGACCTTCCACACCCAAGCACCCCAGCTTCTGTCTACCTTTCAGCACTTGCCTCAGCACCTTCTAGCCTCCGTCCTGGAGGCTTGCACTTTTCCACCCAAGGCAGCACCCGGCCGTATAGAGCCTACCATATCATGCACTAGCCCATGAGTATGGATACCTCAGCACTCACACCCACCCCCACTTCCTTGCTGCACTTACACGTTCTGAATACTCATAAGGCATATTAGGTTTGTCCTTTCCCTCCACTGCATTTTACATTTCAATTCCTTTTTCCCTCCCTGTGCCCTGTGGGTGCTTCGAACAGAATTGTCTTACTGTATAGGCCCACAACAAGCAAACAATACATAAATCACATCCAAAATCTCTACACCCAACCCTGTCATCTTACTTCAACACTACAGATGTACACTTAAACTCTGAGAGTACATATCTCCAGTTAATCACAGCCATCTGCATAAAAAAACTACTGTGACACTCGCCAGATTTCTATTTCCAGATTCAACATCTGCGTCTAACAATGCATAGTACAGGTATGCTTATATATTTTAAAGTATTTTCTGCAACTCTTTTACAAATATATGTTCCCGCTACTTACCCTGCAATAAGTATATTATCTTTTTTAATCAGTCCAGTAAAATCCATACGTTGCAACATTGAGCACCTGCTCACATTAAACAGCAAATACTTGCAATGATGTCATTCAAAAATGTATCTTTTTAGGAGCATTTTCCTGAAAGCTAAAAAATGCATATGTGCATTTAAACCAGCACTGTGTGTAACTTTTTCCAAAAAAAAAAGGAAAAGGACTATGAAAATATTTGTACAACATGTTTAAATGTAAATTGATGTGTATAAGTTCAATATGTTAGCAGTACATGTATACTTGCCAACATGACCCATTCCAATCTATAAGCGCTTATCAAGTATTCTTTTTTATTTTCATTGTGTCACTTCTAATACCACTTCTCCTATTATAAAGCTCAGGATGCAACTCCCAGAATGCAAAGTCAAACCAGGACTGCATGGAAACTTGCAAAGTATGGCATGTACATTGAAAGAAAATTGGAAAATTCGGTGTGTTTAAACATATTTCTTTTTAGCAATATTTTCATTGAAGCTAACACATGCATGTACACATTTACAATAGCACTGTGCGCATCTTTTGTGAAAAAAAAGAAAGAAAATACAAATGATGTTTACAGCATTTTTAAGTGCCACTCGGTGTCACAACGTGCTAACATAACCCGTTCCAATATGTGGGTGCTTATGCAGTCCTACATTTTTCTCTGCAAACGTTACTAATTCAAAAAGTGCAACTACAACTCCCACAATACAAAGACAAAAACCAACACTTAATTAGAACTATATATTAGAATGCATCATATTGGCAAGTATTCTTATACTGCCATCATATTAAACTTCCACACTACAAGTACCACTTAAAATGTTCTACACATCGTTTCCATATGCTTTTCTTTTCTTTTACAAAAATGTTATACACAGTGCTGCTGTAAATTCACACATCCATTTTTTAACTTTCATGAAAATGCTCCTAAAAATAAACCTTTTTAAACACTGTGCATTTTTCATGTTTTATTCCATATACATGTTCCACTTTCCAACCTCACTCCTTACATCCCTTACAGTGTTGCCATTCTCCACCTGCTCACACATACATGTATACCACCAAAGAATCTTTGTTCAACACTTCCCCTTACCTATAAAGTACTCTTCTTTCCACGCCTCTACTACAAGGCACCAAACACTGCTGCAACAATAATCCTCCATTGTATTAATACTAGAGTACAGTGTCCCCATTGTTTAAAAACAGTGCAGCACATTACAAAAACACTGCACCAGAAACACAACACTTCTCTTTTTATAATCCGCAGCCCTAAAGTAAACTACAAATAAATATTGTTCTTACACACATTGTTGCCCTGTTCCTTCTAATCTCAAACAGCACTATTTATACTCCAATTGTTCTAACATAGTCAACATCCTTTAGTAGACTATCAATAACACAACTTTATTAACTGTTTTTCCCAACTCCTCCTACATTCACAAATAACCTCTTTTACTAAAAGTACTTCAGCATTACCAAATATAACCACTAACTTTATTTTTAGAATTACAAGAAAGAAGAATGTTCCCGAAGACACCAACCAGAAGAAGACTACTCTTCACATCCTACAAATTAAGTACATTACTATAGTATTAATTTCTCTATTGTTGTAACAATGTAGGTTTGATGTATATTAGCCTACAGTATTCCTTTCAAATCAACATTTATTTCACTCTACTTCATTATATTTGAACATAATTTCTATTCTCATCTAAACACCATCATTATAACACACACTGTTCTCGTCAAAACATCATAATGTCCCTACTTATACATCCATACCACCACTCTCTTACTAACTAACCCAAACCCTTCACTACTCTACAGACTCTTACTCTTACAACAACCCACCCACAACTATCATCCCACCGCACACTCACTCAGCAATCTATCCATCTTTACCAAAATATTCACACACCCATGCACAATACATCCATATACATTCCATGACTTTCAAACCCAAATGTTCTTTTTTGTCCAACAAACACAACATAATGCCTACTAAAAAACAACTACATAGAAAACAAAGGAAAGAATAGAGCAGATAAAAATTAAAGCAAGCCATATAGTGAATCACCTCTAAAACTATTTATAGAAAACATTAAAACCAAACTCGTGTAACGTCACTAAATAAAATTGAAACAGCAACCACTACGAAAAGAAAGGCCCCTCTATCAAAAACTAAAAGTAAACAAAAATGTATAAACAAAAGCAAATGTACACATGAATCTAACACTATGGCCCTCTTTACGAGTTTGGCCACCAAACCGGGCTCATTTACCGGGTTCCTGCAATGAGGAATAACCGGGTCATTCCAACATTGGAGGACCTGGTAATTCCTCCTTGCAGGAACCATTCCCCATTCCCATTTGAGCCCCAATAGGGCTCAAATGGGAATGGGGATGGAGGTAACAACGGGCAGGTTACAACTGGCCCGTTGTTACCTCCTTCTTCCCCTCACGGGACCCAGAAAGCAAGCCTGGTTTTACCAGGCATGCGATCCGGGTCCTGCGAAGGGAAGCTTGTAATCAGCCCTGACGGAATGAAGGTGGCCGGTCCCGTACCGGCCCCCTTCATTCCGTCAGCGCCAGCCTCGTAATGAGGCTCTATATCTACCAATGTTAAAGTAGCCACAGTAGTGGGGTGCTGTTGCGCGGTCTACAGTATGGCCGCAGCCTGAGAAACTCTGGCAATGACTAGTATATCCTATAATTTATCCTCCTTTCTGGGACGTGCTTTGGGCCCCCCAAGGCTAGAGTGGGGTCCGTGAAGGTGGCGGGCGCCATGGGGTGTCTTCACTATCTGCCTAAATGTCTGGTGTGAGGTGGAGGGGTCAGCGAGGTGTAGCGTCCCTTGATGGAGTGTGGCGGCCGAGGAGAGGGAGAGGCGCTTGGTCCATGTGTTGGACGTCTGTCCCTGGTTTAGGGGATCTGACCTAGGAGTGCGGCTGGGGGAAGTGTGGTGCGCTGCCTGGTGACTCGCGGTGAGTTCTGCATTTCGCCTAAGTGCCCGCGGCTTCTGGAGGCACTCTGTTGCGGGCTGGACGGCTCTGATCCCACGCGTGGCGGCAGGGGTGGCAGCTGCGCAGGTGGCTGGGAGACGCTGATGTTTGTTGCCGGGCCGCCCCAGGCCCACCGCTGGCCTGCGCCGTCAGTGGTCTATTGGGGGCGGCGGTCTCCCCCTGGATGGTGTCCTGGAGGCGGCAGTGATCTTATGCCAACATCGGCTGCATGGAGTGTGGTTCGATCTTCGCTCTGATGAGGGGGGGACATGATGGCGGATTGAAGGCGTCCCTCTTCCTTGGCGAGGCTCTTTCACTTTGATCAGTGTTTGGGCCCTTGCTGGGTATTATTAAGTGCCAGGGGCCGGGGTGCAGAATCAGCGGCCTGGCGCTGGAAAGAAGGGGCTGCTGCTCCAAGTCCTGTGAGTGCAACAAGTGTTGGCTGTAATTATCTGGGCAGACTGGAGGTGGACCCCACTGGAGGACTTACCCAGGAGCTGGGGCCGCAGTGAAGTGATCTTGGCATAGGAAACCCCCAGAAGCAGGCCAAGATGGACCAGTTTGCTCACCAGGATCAGGCTGCCTCAGCATCTGTGTCTAATAGCGCCCCCCCACAGGTCCAGCTGGACGTAGCTGCTCTCGATCAAACGCTGTTGGCTCTAAAGAGTAGCACTGATAGTATTGGGGCTAAAATTGATGCTCTATCGCGCAAAGTGGACATTTCAGCGGTGCAAATAGAGAAGCTCTGTGGTCGCATGTCAGAAGCAGAGAAGCGGATTGGGGAGAATGAGGACAGGGTAGTCACCCTTCAGCAGGAAATGACTGAGGTACAGCAGGCAGTCAAGAAGCTTCAAGCCAAGAATGCAGATTTGGAGGGGAGGTCCCGGCAAAATAACATTTGGATACTTCGAGGTGCCGGAGTCGACAGACATCGACAATATGGAGAAATTTGTCGAAACACTCCCTTACTTCAATGCTCATGGTTGAGACGGCTCACATGTCCTTGGCTAATCGGCCACCACAGGGGGCCCCAGAGCGCCCGATCATTGCTAGAATATTCAATTACAGAGATCGGGATGTTATTCTTCGCACGGCCAGAGAAAGAGGTGAATTGCGCTGGGGCTCCTCCACAATTCGGCTGTTTCCCGATTTCAGCCCTGGGGTGCAGGACTTTTCAGGCTGTAAAGGCATCTCTGCGCAAGAAAGGTGTGAAATACGCAATTTAATTTTTCACGCTGAACTCCGGGTGCAACACAAAGGTTCAATGACCTTCTTTAGGTCACCGGAGGCAGTGGAGCGGTTTGCATCGAATGGAGCGGTTTGCATCAAATCTGCCCGAACCACGCGAGCCACAAGATCGATCTCCACGACACCCTGGACTGTGTGATGCACCCTGATGAGCCCTGAATTACTGGTCTTACCAATGAAGAGAAGAGGAGAGAATGGAAAGAAGTCTTTCTTCTCTTTGAAGATGGTGGGAAGAAAAGGAAAGTATAAAGTGTCCTGTTTGTAAACTGGGAACAGCGGGAAATGTCTCAGAGGGGATATTATAGTTGTTGTGGCCATTTGGAGTGTGCAGGCCACCCTTAGCGTACCATTGGCCGTAATCCCTGTGGTTTGTTCTGGTTGTATATGAGGTTGGTTGCTGTACGGGGGTATGATGGGGAGTTCTAATGTTTTGCTGGCAGGTTTAATTGTTCATGGTGTTGGGGGGTTTTGGTCCTATTTGCAAACTCATGTGGTACTTGACTGCTGTGAATAATGGCGCGTATGATGCTATGCAACATGCTGATAGGGTGCGGGTCGTGGCAGGGGAAAGCTGGGCTCCACTAGGGGGATGACGGCTATAGCAATGGGCGGTCGGCATGGGTTGCAGCTGACAATCCTTTCATGGAATATCAGGGGATTTACAAACCAGAAGAAGTCTCGATTAATTGCAAACTGTGGGAGGAATCATGGGACAAATGTGTTGTGTCTCCAAGAGACTCACTTAGCTTGAGGCAGTCCCCTCCCTAAGTTCCTGGGCTGGGGCATACACAGATACGACTCCTTGTATACTTCACACTCTAGAGGGGTTGCTATATACATACACACCACACTGCAATTTAAACTACATGCGCAAATTCCAGATGAAGAAGTCCGCTTCATATTAGCTGGCGAAATACTAGGCACTAATCTACTGTTGAGAAACAAATCACTTAGAACACGTTACATCAATCTGGCAATATCAATTGTTCATTGCTAAGTGCACCCTAGTATTCCAGAGTACTTTACGCATTAGAACATATTATGCCAAAAACACATTGAGCCTATTATACCAAAAACACATTACGCCACATTACGCCAACACGTGTTTCAACCTTCCTAGGTCGTCTTCAGGGCGTCTAAATTACAAACAATTAATCCAACGTATAACTTCAGTAGATAAATCCTAATTTCCAGAGGTAGTCAAGGGAGGGAACATATACAACGAAGAGGTCAAATAATTTCCCAAAGGAGAGCAAATGATAGAGTCAGGGAAACAAAAAACAAAAAGACAAAAGAGCATTAGTATAATTATAGTGACATTACTATTTTCAAAAATAAGCCAATGATTTAAAAACTTAATCAAAGGGTTTTCACTTGAAGAAGGTTGCAACTTTTCTATGAAACTTATTGCTGTTTATTTGGTGTACAGGCAATATTAGTAATTATTCTGCTTTGACAGAAAATCATGTAACAAGTGCCGTGACTTAACATAGGAAAAACTCGGGGCCAAGTCCTTCCCCCCAATATCTCACCTAATGTGAAAGTCTTTCCGGGTGCTGA
This sequence comes from Ambystoma mexicanum, assembly GCF_040938575.1. Taxonomy (NCBI): domain Eukaryota; kingdom Metazoa; phylum Chordata; class Amphibia; order Caudata; family Ambystomatidae; genus Ambystoma; species Ambystoma mexicanum. The sequence continues at coordinate 248,629,889 of NC_090940.1, read as the reverse complement.
GGCCGTGTATTTTCCGCTGACATCATTAACAAAGACTTATTGGTGATGAAACGTTGCTATTTTAGCAGCGGTCAGATTTCCTGAAAGTGCAAGTAAGTATCTTAGTGCTGGGAGTCACATTAGACCAAATTAATTTGTTTTAAAATATAAGTAACTTTTAGAATGCCTTACTTTTTACCTGAAAATGTGAGCAAAGTTTTGAAGCGAGAAATAGTTTGCGTTCACCTGCTATACGTTTTCTTGCCGCGTTCTGCAACGAGAGAGGTGAGTTTGTTTATGGTGTGCATGTTAATTTAGCTACTCTAATGGTATTCAGTTAGTTTGAGGATATTTCTAACGTGTCTACGTTATTCAAACTCACCGGCTTGGCTGCAATGTACTGACTGGTGTCTGACGCCTTTGGGCAGTGAATGAATCATCGACGGGTTCACGTCGTTGCCATGGTGCCTTGGTTGCTGGTTCTGATCATGTGGCGGTCACATGCTCCATCTATGGGGTCATCTGACTATGGTTGCTAAGCAACTATACCCAACAGGAAAAGGAAATCATTTGAAATGGTGCTTCGTTTCACGGACTTCTTACATGATTTTTCAGCCGAAATGCAGGCAAGAAAACTCGAATAGTTATATATTCAAAGGTATTAAGGATATATTTGCACATGGTTGAATAATTCCTGAATATCCCAAATTTTACTGACTTACACAGACTTGTTACATAAATGTCATGTAATGTTACCAATATTTTGTCAAACCTTGAAGTGTATTAATTAGTGTGGACAACCTGTAAGTTGACTAAAACCCTGCATCATTATTTTTTACTGTTCATAAATTTATAAAAAGACATTTAAGTCATGATCCTTATTTAGACCAAGTGATACACATCGAAGTTTGCAAATCATTTTTGCTTCCTGTTGGCGTAGCTTCAACTCTCTGTCACCTCCTCTCGGATGGGGTGGAATCTGCTGTAGTCCAACATATCTGATATCTTTTACATCGTCCATTTGGTGATGTTCCTGCCAGTGGGAAGCCAACGGTAGTCTAATATCTTGACTGTTTAAGCTGTTAAGGTGTTCCCGAATACGGAAGCGAACTTCCCTTATAGTGCTCCCGATATACACTTTTTGACAAACACATTGTATTGCATATATCACAAATTTTGATCGGCAATTAATAAAATCCTTAATCTTAATTTCCAAGTTGCCATGACATTTGAATGTTTTCATTGGTGATAACGTATATTTGCAAAAATTACACATTCCACATTTATAAAAACCCGATGGTTGAGTCTTAGAAGTTAGCCAATGTTCCTGTCCAGGAGGTGCAGGTTTCAGGAAAGAAGGGCATAGCACATTTCTAAATGTGGTAGCTTTGGTAAAAATTATATTAGGACATTTTGAGATGTAATTATGAAGATCTGTGTCCAAAAGTAATATATGCCAATTTTTCTTCAACATTTGGTAAATAAGTTTACTGTCCCGTGAATATTTGGTGATAAAACTGACAAATTCTGGATACGGTATATCCTCGCCCTTAGATTTTGTTTCTAATAATGCTTGTCTAGATACTTTCTGTGTTGAATCTATTGTTTGTCTAATCAGATTTTTAGAATACCCTCTTGCCTGGAATCTTGCACCTATGGACTTACATTCTCTTTGGAAACTTTCAAGTTGACTGCAATTCCGTTTTGATCGGAGAAATTCTCCTCTTGGTATATTTTCTACGACACTGCGTTTGTGGCAGCTAGCTGCATGTAAAATAGAGTTGACTGCTGTGTCCTTCCTATTTGTGCAGGTGTGTAATTCGCCTGCATCTATTGTGATTTTGAGATCCAAAAATACAATCTCCTGTGGGTCAATTTGTCCTGTGAACTTAATCCCAAAGGTATTGTGATTCAGGTAGTCTAGAAAATTTACATATTCATCTCTTGTGCCTTCCCATATGGCCAGGACATCATCAATATATCTTTTCCAAATAACAATATGGTCTTGAAAGGGGTTATTATGAAAAATATATTTCTCCTCAAAGTATGCCATAAACAAATTAGCCAAAGATGGGGCGTATTTTGCACCCATTGCTATCCCTTTTGTTTGTGAAAAGTACTCTCCATTAAAAATGAACTGATTATGTGTTAAGGTGAAATCCAAGAAGTTTTTGATCATTTGGACATGCATATAATGAGAGGCAGAGAAGGTCCTGAAACTATAGTCTATTGTTTCTAAAGCCAAAGAGTGGGGGATCGATGTGTAGAGTGATGCTACATCTAGTGTCATTAGTGCATAGGTAGTTTGCCATTTAGTCTCCTTCAAAGTTTGTAAGACATGCATAGTATCCTTAAGATATGCTGGAATTTTTGGTACCAAATCCTTAATGCTACTGTCAATATAGTCAGCTAATGGCTCCGTGGCCCCACCTTGTCCACTCATTATCGGTCTTACTGTGGGCAAATGCTCGAACGGTTTATGAATTTTCGGAAGAAAATATATTGTAGGCATGAGTGGTTTGGTTACAGATAGAAATGCCTTTTCATCGTCCGTTAAAAGCCCTTGGTCATACCATTGTTGTAGTATCAGATGTAGTTCTTTCACAGTCTGATTAGTAGGATTGTTACTGAGTTTTTTGTAACAGCCAGGAATGGATAAATGTTCATCTGCCATTTTGATGTAATCTGTTCTATTTAGAATGACTATATTTCCCCCTTTATCTGCCTCTTTCACAATTATAGAGTTATCATTGTAAATCTCCTGTAAAGCTTCTCGTTCAATCTTGGTTAGATTGGATTTCTTACTTTTGACGGATGATTTAATGCGATCCATATGCGTATGAATGCCCTTAGTGACTGATTTGTAAAATGTGTCAATCACATTTTCCCCTCCAAAGGGTTTACACAAATTTGGATCTTTTTTTATGTTCCTTCATCTCTAAATTTCTTGAATGTATTCCTAATTCTTGCTGTATGTCTTTCATGGTTTTGGGTTCTTCTAAGGTTAAATTAGAAAGTATCTGAATGTTTTCAATTTCTTGTATACTCGTACTGATCGGTAACATTCTTTCTGGTTGTGTCCAAATGATTGGTTTATTGTGAAAATATTTTTTGAGTTTTAGTTTTCTGGTGAATTTATATAAATCAATTTGTACCTCTGTCATGTCTAGTTCTGCATTCGGTGCAAATGAAAGGCCATAATTAGGCACTGATGATTGTTGGTGAGAGAGGTGTTTATCAGATAAGTTGATAACTAGGCTTTCAGTATGGGTTTCGGTCTGGCGGTCTTGAGACTTGATCTGGTGAACCTTTTTTCTATATTTCTCCCTTCCTCGCCTATTAGCTCCTCGCCCTCTTCCTCCTCTGATGATGTTAGGGTAGTAGAGGTTTTCTGTCCTAAAGGGACATTCTTTTGGAACCGAACTTGTTTAATTTGAGTATTATACAAGGCTTGGTTCCCTTTTTTATATCTTTTGATTTCTGCAAGGAAACCTCTTCTGTTGTTTTGTATAGATTCAGCTGTTATGTCTTGTTCCTGGTTTTCAGTGTCCTTGGGTGTATCAGATTCTGAATCTGCATCAGAGGTAACAGGTGATGTAATTGGAGTAACAATCTGGGATTGGTCCCCATCAAATTTAGGTTGATAAGTGTATACTCTGTCATTCAAATAATCTTTCTCATCTCTGTAGAATTTCCTAAATTTTCTCAATTTAATTTCATCTTGATATTCCACTAATATCAGATTCATTTTAGCAAATTTTTTTTCTTTAGTACTTTCTGCATTTTTCATTGCTGAAATTTCTGCCTTAGTCTTGTCTATTTCGAGCGTAACCCTTGAGTGTTCCCGTTCTGCATGTGTCACCAGTATTTTGAACATATTTTCTGAACTGGAGGTGATATTGGCTTCCCAATCAGCCGCCAAATCCTGATCGTCTTTGTTGGTAAAATCTGGAAAGATTAGAATTCTCAAGCCTCTAGGTATAATGTTCTGTACTAAGTAGTTCTTCAGTGAAACTTGCTCCCAGTATTTGTTAATTTCTTTTTTGCATAATCGTTCTAATTTAATGAATTTTTGTGCTAGAGTTTCAGGGACATTTGGTCTAAATTTGAAAGGATTTGTGTCTGTACCTCTTGGTGCAAATAAAGCAGCACTGTCTTCCTCTCTGTTTTTGAGCTAATCTGTCATTGTTTTGGTTGTAAATGTGTCTGTACTTAGACACTGGTGCAGCAGTCACACTTGGGCCTATAAAAAAGCAAGTAAGTGAGTGGTGTGGAAAAGGTGGCCCAAGAAAGTGTGTGGGTGCGCAACCTTGAGATATTCACAAATCACGCTAAGATAAGTCAAAAATAGGAACAGCTGCAGCCGTGTGGTTAGACTGGTGATTTTCCACTGTCACCTTAAAAAACATGTAACTTAAAAAGTTGCTAGCCTCACAGACTGCGCTTGATCTTGCATTTGTCACACTCTTGTGACATTAGATAGGTGGATTTGTTCAATTTGTGAAATATATTCATTGATTAGAGACACACCTGGTAATTGTTGATAAGTAGGGTTCCAAGTTTTAATATCAAAAGAGAAACAAATCACTTAGAACACGTTACATCAATCTGGCAATATCAATTGTTCATTGCTAAGTGCACCCTAGTATTCCAGAGTACTTTACGCATTAGAACATATTATGCCAAAAACACATTGAGCCTATTATACCAAAAACACATTACGCCACATTACGCCAACACGTGTTTCAACCTTCCTAGGTCGTCTTCAGGGCGTCTAAATTACAAACAATTAATCCAACGTATAACTTCAGTAGATAAATCCTAATTTCCAGAGGTAGTCAAGGGAGGGAACATATACAACGAAGAGGTCAAATAATTTCCCAAAGGAGAGCAAATGATAGAGTCAGGGAAACAAAAAACAAAAAGACAAAAGAGCATTAGTATAATTATAGTGACATTACTATTTTCAAAAATAAGCCAATGATTTAAAAACTTAATCAAAGGGTTTTCACTTGAAGAAGGTTGCAACTTTTCTATGAAACTTATTGCTGTTTATTTGGTGTACAGGCAATATTAGTAATTATTCTGCTTTGACAGAAAATCATGTAACAAGTGCCGTGACTTAACATAGGAAAAACTCGGGGCCAAGTCCTTCCCCCCAATATCTCACCTAATGTGAAAGTCTTTTCGGGTGCTGAGGCCGTGTATTTTCCGCTGACATCATTAACAAAGACTTATTGGTGATGAAACGTTGCTATTTTAGCAGCGGTCAGATTTCCTGAAAGTGCAAGTAAGTATCTTAGTGCTGGGAGTCACATTAGACCAAATTAATTTGTTTTAAAATATAAGTAACTTTTAGAATGCCTTACTTTTTACCTGAAAATGTGAGCAAAGTTTTGAAGCGAGAAATAGTTTGCGTTCACCTGCTATACGTTTTCTTGCCGCGTTCTGCAACGAGAGAGGTGAGTTTGTTTATGGTGTGCATGTTAATTTAGCTACTCTAATGGTATTCAGTTAGTTTGAGGATATTTCTAACGTGTCTACGTTATTCAAACTCACCGGCTTGGCTGCAATGTACTGACTGGTGTCTGACGCCTTTGGGCAGTGAATGAATCATCGACGGGTTCACGTCGTTGCCATGGTGCCTTGGTTGCTGGTTCTGATCATGTGACGGTCACATGCTCCATCTATGGGGTCATCTGACTATGGTTGCTAAGCAACTATACCCAACAGGAAAAGGAAATCATTTGAAATGGTGCTTCGTTTCACGGACTTCTTACATGATTTTTCAGCCGAAATGCAGGCAAGAAAACTCGAATAGTTATATATTCAAAGGTATTAAGGATATATTTGCACATGGTTGAATAATTCCTGAATATCCCAAATTTTACTGACTTACACAGACTTGTTACATAAATGTCATGTAATGTTACCAATATTTTGTCAAACCTTGAAGTGTATTAATTAGTGTGGACAACCTGTAAGTTGACTAAAACCCTGCATCATTATTTTTTACTGTTCATAAATTTATAAAAAGACATTTAAGTCATGATCCTTATTTAGACCAAGTGATACACATCGAAGTTTGCAAATCATTTTTGCTTCCTGTTGGCGTAGCTTCAACTCTCTGTCACCTCCTCTCGGATGGGGTGGAATCTGCTGTAGTCCAACATATCTGATATCTTTTACATCGTCCATTTGGTGATGTTCCTGCCAGTGGGAAGCCAACGGTAGTCTAATATCTTGACTGTTTAAGCTGTTAAGGTGTTCCCGAATACGGAAGCGAACTTCCCTTATAGTGCTCCCGATATACACTTTTTGACAAACACATTGTATTGCATATATCACAAATTTTGATCGGCAATTAATAAAATCCTTAATCTTAATTTCCAAGTTGCCATGACATTTGAATGTTTTCATTGGTGATAACGTATATTTGCAAAAATTACACATTCCACATTTATAAAAACCCGATGGTTGAGTCTTAGAAGTTAGCCAATGTTCCTGTCCAGGAGGTGCAGGTTTCAGGAAAGAAGGGCATAGCACATTTCTAAATGTGGTAGCTTTGGTAAAAATTATATTAGGACATTTTGAGATGTAATTATGAAGATCTGTGTCCAAAAGTAATATATGCCAATTTTTCTTCAACATTTGGTAAATAAGTTTACTGTCCCGTGAATATTTGGTGATAAAACTGACAAATTCTGGATACGGTATATCCTCGCCCTTAGATTTTGTTTCTAATAATGCTTGTCTAGATACTTTCTGTGTTGAATCTATTGTTTGTCTAATCAGATTTTTAGAATACCCTCTTGCCTGGAATCTTGCACCTATGGACTTACATTCTCTTTGGAAACTTTCAAGTTGACTGCAATTCCGTTTTGATCGGAGAAATTCTCCTCTTGGTATATTTTCTACGACACTGCGTTTGTGGCAGCTAGCTGCATGTAAAATAGAGTTGACTGCTGTGTCCTTCCTATTTGTGCAGGTGTGTAATTCGCCTGCATCTATTGTGATTTTGAGATCCAAAAATACAATCTCCTGTGGGTCAATTTGTCCTGTGAACTTAATCCCAAAGGTATTGTGATTCAGGTAGTCTAGAAAATTTACATATTCATCTCTTGTGCCTTCCCATATGGCCAGGACATCATCAATATATCTTTTCCAAATAACAATATGGTCTTGAAAGGGGTTATTATGAAAAATATATTTCTCCTCAAAGTATGCCATAAACAAATTAGCCAAAGATGGGGCGTATTTTGCACCCATTGCTATCCCTTTTGTTTGTGAAAAGTACTCTCCATTAAAAATGAACTGATTATGTGTTAAGGTGAAATCCAAGAAGTTTTTGATCATTTGGACATGCATATAATGAGAGGCAGAGAAGGTCCTGAAACTATAGTCTATTGTTTCTAAAGCCAAAGAGTGGGGGATCGATGTGTAGAGTGATGCTACATCTAGTGTCATTAGTGCATAGGTAGTTTGCCATTTAGTCTCCTTCAAAGTTTGTAAGACATGCATAGTATCCTTAAGATATGCTGGAATTTTTGGTACCAAATCCTTAATGCTACTGTCAATATAGTCAGCTAATGGCTCCGTGGCCCCACCTTGTCCACTCATTATCGGTCTTACTGTGGGCAAATGCTCGAACGGTTTATGAATTTTCGGAAGAAAATATATTGTAGGCATGAGTGGTTTGGTTACAGATAGAAATGCCTTTTCATCGTCCGTTAAAAGCCCTTGGTCATACCATTGTTGTAGTATCAGATGTAGTTCTTTCACAGTCTGATTAGTAGGATTGTTACTGAGTTTTTTGTAACAGCCAGGAATGGATAAATGTTCATCTGCCATTTTGATGTAATCTGTTCTATTTAGAATGACTATATTTCCCCCTTTATCTGCCTCTTTCACAATTATAGAGTTATCATTGTAAATCTCCTGTAAAGCTTCTCGTTCAATCTTGGTTAGATTGGATTTCTTACTTTTGACGGATGATTTAATGCGATCCATATGCGTATGAATGCCCTTAGTGACTGATTTGTAAAATGTGTCAATCACATTTTCCCCTCCAAAGGGTTTACACAAATTTGGATCTTTTTTTATGTTCCTTCATCTCTAAATTTCTTGAATGTATTCCTAATTCTTGCTGTATGTCTTTCATGGTTTTGGGTTCTTCTAAGGTTAAATTAGAAAGTATCTGAATGTTTTCAATTTCTTGTATACTCGTACTGATCGGTAACATTCTTTCTGGTTGTGTCCAAATGATTGGTTTATTGTGAAAATATTTTTTGAGTTTTAGTTTTCTGGTGAATTTATATAAATCAATTTGTACCTCTGTCATGTCTAGTTCTGCATTCGGTGCAAATGAAAGGCCATAATTAGGCACTGATGATTGTTGGTGAGAGAGGTGTTTATCAGATAAGTTGATAACTAGGCTTTCAGTATGGGTTTCGGTCTGGCGGTCTTGAGACTTGATCTGGTGAACCTTTTTTCTATATTTCTCCCTTCCTCGCCTATTAGCTCCTCGCCCTCTTCCTCCTCTGATGATGTTAGGGTAGTAGAGGTTTTCTGTCCTAAAGGGACATTCTTTTGGAACCGAACTTGTTTAATTTGAGTATTATACAAGGCTTGGTTCCCTTTTTTATATCTTTTGATTTCTGCAAGGAAACCTCTTCTGTTGTTTTGTATAGATTCAGCTGTTATGTCTTGTTCCTGGTTTTCAGTGTCCTTGGGTGTATCAGATTCTGAATCTGCATCAGAGGTAACAGGTGATGTAATTGGAGTAACAATCTGGGATTGGTCCCCATCAAATTTAGGTTGATAAGTGTATACTCTGTCATTCAAATAATCTTTCTCATCTCTGTAGAATTTCCTAAATTTTCTCAATTTAATTTCATCTTGATATTCCACTAATATCAGATTCATTTTAGCAAATTTTTTTTCTTTAGTACTTTCTGCATTTTTCATTGCTGAAATTTCTGCCTTAGTCTTGTCTATTTCGAGCGTAACCCTTGAGTGTTCCCGTTCTGCATGTGTCACCAGTATTTTGAACATATTTTCTGAACTGGAGGTGATATTGGCTTCCCAATCAGCCGCCAAATCCTGATCGTCTTTGTTGGTAAAATCTGGAAAGATTAGAATTCTCAAGCCTCTAGGTATAATGTTCTGTACTAAGTAGTTCTTCAGTGAAACTTGCTCCCAGTATTTGTTAATTTCTTTTTTGCATAATCGTTCTAATTTAATGAATTTTTGTGCTAGAGTTTCAGGGACATTTGGTCTAAATTTGAAAGGATTTGTGTCTGTACCTCTTGGTGCAAATAAAGCAGCACTGTCTTCCTCTCTGTTTTTGAGGTAATCTGTCATTGTTTTGGTTGTAAATGTGTCTGTACTTAGACACTGGTGCAGCAGTCACACTTGGGCCTATAAAAAAGCAAGTAAGTGAGTGGTGTGGAAAAGGTGGCCCAAGAAAGTGTGTGGGTGCGCAACCTTGAGATATTCACAAATCGCGCTAAGATAAGTCAAAAATAGGAACAGCTGCAGCCGTGTGGTTAGACTGGTGATTTTCCACTGTCACCTTAAAAAACATGTAACTTAAAAAGTTGCTAGCCTCACAGACTGCGCTTGATCTTGCATTTGTCACACTCTTGTGACATTAGATAGGTGGATTTGTTCAATTTGTGAAATATATTCATTGATTAGAGACACACCTGGTAATTGTTGATAAGTAGGGTTCCAAGTTTTAATATCAATAGAGAAACAAATCACTTAGAACACGTTACATCAATCTGGCAATATCAATTGTTCATTGCTAAGTGCACCCTAGTATTCCAGAGTACTTTACGCATTAGAACATATTATGCCAAAAACACATTGAGCCTATTATACCAAAAACACATTACGCCACATTACGCCAACACGTGTTTCAACCTTCCTAGGTCGTCTTCAGGGCGTCTAAATTACAAACAATTAATCCAACGTATAACTTCAGTAGATAAATCCTAATTTCCAGAGGTAGTCAAGGGAGGGAACATATACAACGAAGAGGTCAAATAATTTCCCAAAGGAGAGCAAATGATAGAGTCAGGGAAACAAAAAACAAAAAGACAAAAGAGCATTAGTATAATTATAGTGACATTACTATTTTCAAAAATAAGCCAATGATTTAAAAACTTAATCAAAGGGTTTTCACTTGAAGAAGGTTGCAACTTTTCTATGAAACTTATTGCTGTTTATTTGGTGTACAGGCAATATTAGTAATTATTCTGCTTTGACAGAAAATCATGTAACAAGTGCCGTGACTTAACATAGGAAAAACTCGGGGCCAAGTCCTTCCCCCCAATATCTCACCTAATGTGAAAGTCTTTTCGGGTGCTGAGGCCGTGTATTTTCCGCTGACATCATTAACAAAGACTTATTGGTGATGAAACGTTGCTATTTTAGCAGCGGTCAGATTTCCTGAAAGTGCAAGTAAGTACCTTAGTGCTGGGAGTCACATTAGACCAAATTAATTTGTTTTAAAATATAAGTAACTTTTAGAATGCCTTACTTTTTACCTGAAAATGTGAGCAAAGTTTTGAAGCGAGAAATAGTTTGCGTTCACCTGCTATACGTTTTCTTGCCGCGTTCTGCAACGAGAGAGGTGAGTTTGTTTATGGTGTGCATGTTAATTTAGCTACTCTAATGGTATTCAGTTAGTTTGAGGATATTTCTAACGTGTCTACGTTATTCAAACTCACCGGCTTGGCTGCAATGTACTGACTGGTGTCTGACGCCTTTGGGCAGTGAATGAATCATCGACGGGTTCACGTCGTTGCCATGGTGCCTTGGTTGCTGGTTCTGATCATGTGACGGTCACATGCTCCATCTATGGGGTCATCTGACTATGGTTGCTAAGCAACTATACCCAACAGGAAAAGGAAATCATTTGAAATGGTGCTTCGTTTCACGGACTTCTTACATGATTTTTCAGCCGAAATGCAGGCAAGAAAACTCGAATAGTTATATATTCAAAGGTATTAAGGATATATTTGCACATGGTTGTTAATGATGTCAGCGGAAAATAGACGGCCTCAGCACCCGAAAAGACTTTCACATTAGGTGAGATATTGGGGGGAAGGACTTGGCCCCGAGTTTTTCCTATGTTAAGTCACGGCACTTGTTACATGATTTTCTGTCAAAGCAGAATAATTACTAATATTGCCTGTACACCAAATAAACAGCAATAAGTTTCATAGAAAAGTTGCAACCTTCTTCAAGTGAAAACCCTTTGATTAAGTTTTTAAATCATTGGCTTATTTTTGAAAATAGTAATGTCACTATAATTATACTAATGCTCTTTTGTCTTTTTGTTTTTTGTTTCCCTGACTCTATCATTTGCTCTCCTTTGGGAAATTATTTGACCTCTTCGTTGTATATGTTCCCTCCCTTGACTACCTCTGGAAATTAGGATTTATCTACTGAAGTTATACGTTGGATTAATTGTTTGTAATTTAGACGCCCTGAAGACGACCTAGGAAGGTTGAAACACGTGTTGGCGTAATGTGGCGTAATGTGTTTTTGGTATAATAGGCTCAATGTGTTTTTGGCATAATATGTTCTAATGCGTAAAGTACTCTGGAATACTAGGGTGCACTTAGCAATGAACAATTGATATTGCCAGATTGATGTAACGTGTTCTAAGTGATTTGTTTCTCTATTGATATTAAAACTTGGAACCCTACTTATCAACAATTACCAGGTGTGTCTCTAATCAATGAATATATTTCACAAATTGAACAAATCCACCTATCTAATGTCACAAGAGTGTGACAAATGCAAGATCAAGCGCAGTCTGTGAGGCTAGCAACTTTTTAAGTTACATGTTTTTTAAGGTGACAGTGGAAAATCACCAGTCTAACCACACGGCTGCAGCTGTTCCTATTTTTGACTTATCTTAGCGCGATTTGTGAATATCTCAAGGTTGCGCACCCACACACTTTCTTGGGCCACCTTTTCCACACCACTCACTTACTTGCTTTTTTATAGGCCCAAGTGTGACTGCTGCACCAGTGTCTAAATACAGACACATTTACAACCAAAACAATGACAGATTACCTCAAAAACAGAGAGGAAGACAGTGCTGCTTTATTTGCACCAAGAGGTACAGACACAAATCCTTTCAAATTTAGACCAAATGTCCCTGAAACTCTAGCACAAAAATTCATTAAATTAGAACGATTATGCAAAAAAGAAATTAACAAATACTGGGAGCAAGTTTCACTGAAGAACTACTTAGTACAGAACATTATACCTAGAGGCTTGAGAATTCTAATCTTTCCAGATTTTACCAACAAAGACGATCAGGATTTGGCGGCTGATTGGGAAGCCAATATCACCTCCAGTTCAGAAAATATGTTCAAAATACTGGTGACACATGCAGAACGGGAACACTCAAGGGTTACGCTCGAAATAGACAAGACTAAGGCAGAAATTTCAGCAATGAAAAATGCAGAAAGTACTAAAGAAAAAAAATTTGCTAAAATGAATCTGATATTAGTGGAATATCAAGATGAAATTAAATTGAGAAAATTTAGGAAATTCTACAGAGATGAGAAAGATTATTTGAATGACAGAGTATACACTTATCAACCTAAATTTGATGGGGACCAATCCCAGATTGTTACTCCAATTACATCACCTGTTACCTCTGATGCAGATTCAGAATCTGATACACCCAAGGACACTGAAAACCAGGAACAAGACATAACAGCTGAATCTATACAAAACAACAGAAGAGGTTTCCTTGCAGAAATCAAAAGATATAAAAAAGGGAACCAAGCCTTGTATAATACTCAAATTAAACAAGTTCGGTTCCAAAAGAATGTCCCTTTAGGACAGAAAACCTCTACTACCCTAACGTCATCAGAGGAGGAAGAGGGCGAGGAGCTAATAGGCGAGGAAGGGAGAAATATAGAAAAAAGGTTCACCAGATCAAGTCTCAAGACCGCCAGACCGAAACCCATACTGAAAGCCTAGTTATCAACTTATCTGATAAACACCTCTCTCACCAACAATCATCAGTGCTTAATTATGGCCTTTCATTTGCACCGAATGCAGAACTAGACATGACAGAGGTACAAATTGATTTATATAAATTCACCAGAAAACTAAAACTCAAAAAATATTTTCACAATAAACCAATCATTTGGACACAACCAGAAAGAATGTTACCGATCAGTACAACGAGTATACAAGAAATTGAAAACATTCAGATACTTTCTAATTTAACCTTAGAAGAACCCAAAACCATGAAAGACATACAGCAAGAATTAGGAATACATTCAAGAAATTTAGAGATGAAGGAACATAAAAAAAGATCCAAATTTGTGCCACCCTTTGGAGGGGAAAATGTGATTGACACATTTTACAAATCAGTCACTAAGGACATTCATACGCATATGGATCGCATTAAATCATCCGTCAAAAGTAAGAAATCCAATCTAACCAAGATTGAACGAGAAGCTTTACAGGAGATTTGCAATGATAACTCTATAATTGTGAAAGAGGCAGATAAAGGGGGAAATATAGTAATTCTAAATAGAACAGATTACATCAAAATGGCAGATGAACATTTATCCATTCCTGGCTGTTACAAAAAACTCAGTAACAATCCTACTAATCAGACTGTGAAAGAACTACATCTGATACTTCAACAATGGTATGACCAAGGGCTTTTAACGGACGATGAAAAGGCATTTCTATCTGTAACCAAACTACTCATGCCTACAATATATTTTCTTCCGAAAATTCATAAACCGTTCGAGCATTTGCCCACAGTAAGACCGATAATGAGTGGACAAGGTGGGGCCACGGAGCCATTAGCTGACTATATTGACAGTAGCATTAAGGATTTGGTACCAAAAATTCCAGCATATCTTAAGGATACTATGCATGTCTTACAAACTTTGAAGGAGACTAAATGGCAAACTACCTATGCACTAATGACACTAGATGTAGCATCACTCTACACATCGATCCCCCACTCTTTGGCTTTAGAAACAACAGACTATAGTTTCAGGACCTTCTCTGCCTCTCATTATATGCATGTCCAAATGATCAAAAACTTCTTGGATTTCACCTTAACACATAATCAGTTCATTTTTAATGCAGAGTACTTTTCACAAACAAAAGGGATAGCAATGGGTGCAAAATACGCCCCATCTTTGGCTAATTTGTTTATGGCATACTTTGAGGAGAAATATATTTTTCATAATAACCCCTTTCAAGACCATATTGTTATTTGGAAAAGATATATTGATGATGTCCTGGCCATATGGGAAGGCACAAGAGATGAATATGTAAATTTTCTAGACTACCTGAATCACAATACCTTTGGGATTAAGTTCACAGGACAAATTGACCCACAGGAGATTGTATTTTTGGATCTCAAAATCACAATAGATGCAGGCGAATTACACACCTGCACAAATAGGAAGGACACAGCAGTCAACTCTATTTTACATGCAGCTAGCTGACACAAACGCAGTGTCGTAGAAAATATACCAAGAGGAGAATTTCTCCGATCAAAACGGAATTGCAGTCAACTTGAAAGTTTCCAAAGAGAATGTAAGTCCATAGGTGCAAGATTCCAGGCAAGAGGGTATTCTAAAAATCTGATTAGACAAACAATAGATTCAACACAGAAAGTATCTAGACAAGCATTATTAGAAACAAAATCTAAGGGCGAGGATATACCGTATCCAGAATTTGTCAGTTTTATCACCAAATATTCACGGGACAGTAAACTTATTTACCAAATGTTGAAGAAAAATTGGCATATATTACTTTTGGACACAGATCTTCATAATTACATCTCAAAATGTCCTAATATAATTTTTACCAAAGCTACCACATTTAGAAATGTGCTATGCCCTTCTTTCCTGAAAACTGCACCTCCTGGACAGGAACATTGGCTAACTTCTAAGACTCAACCAACGGGTTTTTATAAATGTGGAATGTGTAATTTTTGCAAATATACGTTATCACCAATGAAAACATTCAAATGTCATGGCAACTTGGAAATTAAGATTAAGGATTTTATTAATTGCCAATCAAAATTTGTGATATATGCAATACAATGTGTTTGTCAAAAAGTGTATATCGGGAGCACTATAAGGGAAGTTCGCTTCCGTATTCGGGAACACCTTAACAGCTTAAACAGTCAAGATATTAGACTACCGTTGGCTTCCCACTGGCAGGAACATCACCAAATGGACGATGTAAAAGATATCAGATATGTTGGACTACAGCAGATTCCACCCCATCCGAGAGGAGGTGACAGAGAGTTGAAGCTACGCCAACAGGAAGCAAAAATGATTTGCAAACTTCGATGTGTATCACTTGGTCTAAATAAGGATCATGACTTAAATGTCTTTTTATAAATTTATGAACAGTAAAAAATAATGATGCAGGGTTTTAGTCAACTTACAGGTTGTCCACACTAATTAATACACTTCAAGGTTTGACAAAATATTGGTAACATTACATGACATTTATGTAACAAGTCTGTGTAAGTCAGTAAAATTTGGGATATTCAGGAATTATTCAACCATGTGCAAATATATCCTTAATACCTTTGAATATATAACTATTCGAGTTTTCTTGCCTGCATTTCGGCTGAAAAATCATGTAAGAAGTCCGTGAAACGAAGCACCATTTCAAATGATTTCCTTTTCCTGTTGGCTATAGTTGCTTAGCAACCATAGTCAGATGACCCCATAGATGGAGCATGTGACCGTCACATGATCAGAACCAGCAACCAAGGCACCATGGCAACGACGTGAACCCGTCGATGATTCATTCACTGCCCAAAGGCGTCAGACACCAGTCAGTACATTGCAGCCAAGCCGGTGAGTTTGAATAACGTAGACACGTTAGAAATATCCTCAAACTAACTGAATACCATTAGAGTAGCTAAATTAACATGCACACCATAAACAAACTCACCTCTCTCGTTGCAGAACGCGGCAAGAAAACGTATAGCAGGTGAACGCAAACTATTTCTCGCTTCAAAACTTTGCTCACATTTTCAGGTAAAAAGTAAGGCATTCTAAAAGTTACTTATATTTTAAAACAAATTAATTTGGTCTAATGTGACTCCCAGCACTAAGATACTTACTTGCACTTTCAGGAAATCTGACCGCTGCTAAAATAGCAACGTTTCATCACCAATAAGTCTTTGTTAATGATGTCAGCGGAAAATACACGGCCTCAGCACCCGAAAAGACTTTCACATTAGGTGAGATATTGGGGGGAAGGACTTGGCCCCGAGTTTTTCCTATGTTAAGTCACGGCACTTGTTACATGATTTTCTGTCAAAGCAGAATAATTACTAATATTGCCTGTACACCAAATAAACAGCAATAAGTTTCATAGAAAAGTTGCAACCTTCTTCAAGTGAAAACCCTTTGATTAAGTTTTTAAATCATTGGCTTATTTTTGAAAATAGTAATGTCACTATAATTATACTAATGCTCTTTTGTCTTTTTGTTTTTTGTTTCCCTGACTCTATCATTTGCTCTCCTTTGGGAAATTATTTGACCTCTTCGTTGTATATGTTCCCTCCCTTGACTACCTCTGGAAATTAGGATTTATCTACTGAAGTTATACGTTGGATTAATTGTTTGTAATTTAGACGCCCTGAAGACGACCTAGGAAGGTTGAAACACGTGTTGGCGTAATGTGGCGTAATGTGTTTTTGGTATAATAGGCTCAATGTGTTTTTGGCATAATATGTTCTAATGCGTAAAGTACTCTGGAATACTAGGGTGCACTTAGCAATGAACAATTGATATTGCCAGATTGATGTAACGTGTTCTAAGTGATTTGTTTCTCTATTGATATTAAAACTTGGAACCCTACTTATCAACAATTACCAGGTGTGTCTCTAATCAATGAATATATTTCACAAATTGAACAAATCCACCTATCTAATGTCACAAGAGTGTTACAAATGCAAGATCAAGCGCAGTCTGTGAGGCTAGCAACTTTTTAAGTTACATGTTTTTTAAGGTGACAGTGGAAAATCACCAGTCTAACCACACGGCTGCAGCTGTTCCTATTTTTGACTTATCTTAGCGCGATTTGTGAATATCTCAAGGTTGCGCACCCACACACTTTCTTGGGCCACCTTTTCCACACCACTCACTTACTTACTAATCTACTGTTGATTAACATTTATGCTCCAAATACCGACTCGCCGGAATTCTTTCACCAATGTGCAAGTAATATCCACAAGTTCCCAGGATATTAAATGGTATGGGCCAGTGATTTTAACCTTGCCCTTACGCTGGATCTCGATAGGTCATCCACAATGCAGACTACTCAGCCACAGGCGGTCAAGGCCTGGTCCGCTATAGCCCAATATCACAGGTTACTGGATGCGTGGTGACACAAGCATTTGGGGGATGGGGAGTACACTTTCTTCTCGGGGGTACACAGCAGTGCATCCAGGATCGACTATATCATGGTCTCTGATTCCTTGGCTGGTGGGGTTTCTGGGGCTTCTATCCTATCCCGGACGCTTTCCGATCGCTCTCCTGTTAGATCGAGACTGGAGATATCCAAGTTCCCCATGTCCCAAGTGAGATGGCATTTTAGAGCTGGGGCCCTTGAAGATGAAGCATTTTGTGTGGGAATTGAGCAGGATATTGATATTTTTTTCGTGCGAACACAGACTCAGTCCCAGACCAGAGTAAAATCTGGGAGGCCTTTAAGGCTTATATTAGGGGATGTTGTATATTTGTATATCTAAGGAAGGCGGGGTGCTAAAGACTATTCTAGGGGAAGATTCGAAAATAGAGAGAATGAAAAAGGGAGGCAGGACAAGCCTGAATTTCAGATCGAGCTATGTGCGCTTAGGGAAGAACTGCAGCTTTTGGCCAATAGGGAGGATAGGTTTATAGGGGATCCAATCCTTGCGGCCAGATACGGGGAGGCAGATAAGCCAAGTAGAACCTTAGCATGGGCCATTCGGAAGGAGCGTCAGAATACTTGTGTAACATAGATTGAGGGTAAGGATGGGGAACGTAAGAAGGAAGCGCAGGGGATTTGTGACGAATTTAGAGAATATTATGAGCAGCTATATACAGCTCGCTTTACTCCCGGGCATGATGAGTTGGTACGTTATCTGGATGAGGTTGCCCTAGGGTGGATCAATGGGAAGCTGGGCTGTGCCCTCAACAAATCCATCTCTGAGGATGAGATACAGGCTGCTATTAAGTCCCTTCCCAACGGAAAACCTCCCGGGATGGATGGAATAACTGTGGAATTTTATAAGGCATGTGCTGACCTAGTGGTTCCGCATCTGTTGAGAATGTAGGAAAGTGCCTTAGACACCGGCACATTACCTGAGTCCACCAGGTCGGCATTGGTGACCGTGCTTTTGAAACCTGGTAAAAATCCCCAAGCTATGTCATTGTATAGGCTGTTGTCACTAATTAATACGGATAACAACATTTTTGCTAAGATTCTTACAAGGCGTATCCTTCCTCATATCCCAGCCCTAGTCCTACCTGATCAGGCGGGATTCATCTCGGGTAGGTCCACACTACATAATCTATGTAGGCTATTTACCCTTATGCATAATATCAGAAGGTGCCGATGGTGGTCACCGCGCTGGACGCGGAAACGGCCTTTGACTTAGTCAAATGGCCTTTTCTATTGGAGGTCTTGCGACGCTCAGGATTTGGCCTCACATATATTAGGTGGGTTAAACTGCTGTACACGGCTCCTCGTGCATCGGTATACACAAATGGCTTGGTTTCACGGTGCATTTATCCCACTCGTGGTACTCACCAGGGCTGTCCATTCTCCCCGGTACTATTTGCTCTTGCTATGGAGCCACTGGCTTGTCACATCCGCAACCTATATGCACAGCGCGCATCCGTATCCAGGCATATTTATCCACCATATCCTTATATGCTGATGACATACTGTTGTATGTTAAATATCCACGAGAAAATGGGGCCCCTTTGACACTTGAAGTGACTCGGTTTGGTGAGCACTCTGGCCTCAGGATAAACTTGGACAAATCCGAGGTTCTCCCCTTGACCTCAGTAGTGCAGCAGGCGGATGTGGGTGAAGGGTTTCGTTGGTGCCCTCATGCGATTCGGTACTTAGGCATTTCAATATCCACTGATAGGGGTAGATTATATAGGTATAACTATATTGGCTCACTGGAGGTAATAGAGCAGAAGGTTGAAACCTGGATACACCTTCCAATCTCCCAGGCAGCTCGTATAGGCCTGGCCAAGATGGTGATTCTGCCAAAGCTTCTGTATGTTCATAACAATGTGCCAGTGTGGCAACTGGATTACTATTGGAGACCTGTGCGGGGCATGATGTCCAGGATGATATGGGCTGGGAAGAAACCTAGGATCTCGTTTGATGTATTGAGCCAGCCATATGAACAAGGGGGGGCTAGAATATCCTGACATGTTTATGCATTATCTGGTGGCGCAGGTGCAATATATACCCAATTGGAGTGCTTTGGTTGGTACATCCCCATACACCAGGCTAGTGAGTGCAATATCTGCTCCAGACACGTTGTTGGGCATGCTTTGGGGAAATAGAGAGGTGGTACCACTGGAGGGAAATCCAGCCTATACAAATAACTAGTAAAGCTTGGGAGCGAATGTGCCAACTGATATGCGCTACCTCTACTTACTTCCCGAATTATCCGTTATACAACACAATTGGGGTCCCACACAAGCATGAGAGATCATTCAGGGTGCTTTTCCAGGCATTGGGTGCACAAACGTTGGGGGATATGGTGGTAGATGACAGATTTATACTGTGGGAGGAGCTCTGTCTTAGAGGCCCGCATAATGCGTGGCACTGTTACACTACCACAGGCTGTGCAGTGTTCTTGAAGATAAATGGCCTAATTTCCCGCTAGCCCCGATACCGCACCCCACACAGAGCCATCTGATTATCCCGACCTTAACTGGGAAAGTGGTGTCCACTACCTATAAGCTGATTAGGTCTGGGAGGAGTACAGTCCGATGTCCTTACGAATCCAAATGGGAAGAGGCGATAGGTAAGACATTGAGCGAGGCCCAATGGAAACTCGTCTGTATGCAAACCCACCACATATCCATAAATGGTTGGTATAGAATGATACACTACAAATTTGTACACCAGTCTTATTACTCACCGCTTGCTCTGCACAGGTTTTATTCTGATAGCTCTCCTGCTTGCAAGAGGTGTGGGGTAGAGCCGGCGGATTTTTTTCATGTTGCATGGCAATGCTCTAAGATTTGCGCCTTTTGGGAACCTGTTGTGGAGGCAATGGATAGTATGTTGCAGTCAGTGAGGGAATATGACCCTGTGGTGTGGTTGCTGGCACTGATTGAGGGGCAGTCTCGTACTGAGACAAAACTGCTGGGGATGGCCACTGTTGTTGCAGGTCTCTTGTGGCAAGGGCTTGGGCGACACCCACCGCCCCCATTTTTTCGCATTGGTTGAACAGCATGCATCTATGTGAACAGAGAGAAACTGGATATGCCAAGATGCTTCCTGTGCCAAGTCGCCCATTTCACTATTGGCCCCCATTCAGGAACTATTTGCTTTAGATTCTCCAGGAGGGCCAGTCGCCTGAACCCACCTTGAGATGAACTTTCATTATCTGTGGATCAAAAGGGCGGGTGTGGATGCAGGGCTGAGAGAAACCACTGATGGTTAAGATCTGTTCTATGACTCTGTGCACTCTTTAATGATATGTGAAACTGTTTTTGTTTGTTCTCTGTACCTATTGAGTGTGGGGGTGGGATGGGCAGGGGGCCAAGGTGGGTTGTTGGAGTTTTATGTTGTATGTTTTAGTCTAAATAATGGAGTTTTATGTTGTATGTTTTAGTCTAAATAATAAAATTAGGTAAAACAAAAAAAAGTAGCCAAGGTAAAGCATTTCTAAAAATTAATTTGACAAAACATGTTCCACTGTAGAGTACTTCACAATTTTATGAGGACAGCTGGGAAGTCACGATCAACCCTTAAATGCTACCATAGAAGACTAATCCTTGAAGTTCTAATAGACAGCACATTTCTACTAAAAAGTAAGTAATTTATATCAATTTTAAACAGAGTGAAACCACTAACTAAATGAATCAGTAAATTACAAAAAGTACTTCTGAACATGCACAATGTCAATATAGATACCTTTTCAAACTACTGTAAAGGTGAATGGATTCACACAAGCAGCAAATAACCATATTTCAATGAAGAGGCTTAAAAACAACAACACAACAAAAAACAATTGCCATAGACAGTAATGGCCGAGGGTATGAAATGGTAGGAGACACCATTATGGCCCAAAAAACCCTTATATAAAAAAATAAAAAAACATCCCGAACAAACTGTCAATCAACTGTTCCTTTTGTCCAAACAATCTGCCCAGTGTACAAATGGACATGCAGCTCAATATGTAATGTACACCAACAATCCTTCAAATCTTTACAATTCCTTAATTACTATATGAAACTAAAAGACAAAAATAGAATGGAAACTTTACAAACCATGGACTCCTGTCCAGTGTACAGCCACACTGCGCTGCAAGGACATACATCTAGTTAATGGTGTACCAACAAATGGCAAAGACATGTTGCAACAACTAGTCAACCTAAACAAGGTTAGACAAGCCCTATAATGTCTTAAAGAAAACAATGCATACTACAAAGATATAAACATAGAGGAGAACTTAAGAGAAACCACCCAAATAATTCAGAATGGCCAATTTGAATGTGTAGATCCTATTACTACAGATGACATTTTGGACCAGTACACAATTCACCCACTGCACTCCAAAGACACCATAGCAGATGCATTAGAAACATATCAAATGTGTCAAGGCAAAGGATCTCCAATCAGCATATGGGAGAAAATTGTAGAAGCATGTTCCTTTCCTCTACTCTTTCCTACAGGAAAAAGAGGAAGATCTGTTGAAAGTTGCGCACAAAGAACAGCATTGAAATATTCCACTTTAGGAATGTATTCTGAAGACCCCAAGATGCAGACAAAATATAGAATACATTATCCACCTTGTGTTAATGTTCATCTATGTTATGGAGTTGCACACGTATTAAAAATAGGCTCTCATTTTTTAAACATGTCCGCTACCCAACTGCTTCAAGAGATGAATGACAAGGATGATGTTTTGCAGAACATACATGGTACAAAAGAATACTGGTTCTAATGTCACGCTGATTTACGTTGTATGCTAAGGAATCAAGGCCCACCCACATGGTTTGTTACTTTAAGTTGTGCAGAATACACATGGGATAACATGCACAACTCTGTTCTCTTGCTGCTGTCAATGTACCACAGTGCTTTCACCATCACTTTATTGCCATGCTGCAATTCATCTACAATACAATACCCCTCCACTTGGAGAAGTGGAGCACTACTTTTGGAGAAAAGTATATCAATCCAGTGGAGCACCACACATCAAAATGTGTTTGTGGATAAAATGTTCTCCCACATTTGGCCATGACAGTGATTCCACTGTTTTACAGTTAATTCAAAAACACATAACCTGCAACATCCCTTCAGAAACCACACATAGTGACCTACGTACACAAATGGTATGCTTCTAAAAACATACATGTGGCAAATACTGCTGACATAGATATAAAACCAAAGGTAAATACTATACCAAATGTCACTTTAGTTTCCCTAGACCAGTTTCTGCAAAAGGAGGAGTAAATAGCTTGATGTCTTCTGTTAGACAGAGTGTAAAAGGCAAATGTCCTAAAACACATACAATATCAAAAGGGATGCACCATCAAAGTACACCAATGATTACAATGCAATCATTGCCCTCTTGTGGATTGCAAATATAGACATACCATATATTGCAGACAATTATACTGCTGTTGCAAGATATGTCACAGCTTATCTCACCAAAGCTGAGAAAACATAGCAAAAAGACCTCTAGGATGACATATAATCTGACAAAACACTATCACAAAAATTGTACAGCCTTGGTATAAAAATGCTCTCCCATAGAGAATGCAGGTGCTATGAAGCTGCAGACCATTCAACAGGCACAGTCGTATATGGCAAATCTGAACACATTATCTGGCTAAACCTCGGCCCAGCTTCATACTGAAAAACAGTACTGAATTCCCATCAAGAGAAATAAACAATAGCCACATATGATCCCAACAGCCAGGACATTTTTTTTTAAAAAACAATATAATAGATACATACTACCCAAACAGAAGTGCTGCCTTGGAAAACATGTGCCTATACCACATAGCCCAAAACTACTCCTACACAAATAATGCCACACCTGATGTGACAACTGGCAAATATTTAGTCTCAATGTGTGAAAGAGGCCTAGTCAAACTTACCAAACCCAGCCTATTTAATTTTATACAATTATCATTTAAATCTCTGCAACATAGGGAACTTTATCACATGTCCCTACTGCAACTTTGTAAATCATGGAAAAAAGAAGAAGAATTATTATGTAACCATGACACATGTGAGGCTCCATTCAATGCAAATCAAAGCAGTAAAACAAATGTCAATTTCAAGCAATACTAAGAAATGTTGGACAATGAATTCCAACAAGAGGAAGAAGTTGAAGCTCACCTAGATAAAGAAACTCCTGAGGGCAGTCAACCTTCCCTTACAGGAAGCCAATAACTATTTTGAGAACCACTCATTCTAAATGAAGCAGAAACCGCCATGATTGAAGAAGAAAATACCATGTATCAAGATAAACAATCGGAAGAAGACTTGTCAGTGCTAAACTCACAGCTAAATGATGAACATCTCAATAATTATCTAGAAGTCAATGAAGAAATTGAACGTGCATTTTAAACATGAAACTACAACTTGGACCTGTAAACATGATAAACCTCTGCTCCTGTATGTAAGTTGTGAAGCGGGTCCTGGAAAAACATTCTTAAATAAAATAATCAGCACATTTCTATAATACAAAACAAACAATAACCTTTTGGCTGTTGTAACAACCCCCACTGTTTTAGCTGTCTACAACATAGGACATATAACGTTACACCGACTACTGCTCCTTTCAGTAGAACACCAAAACTAATTAGAATACTACAATTTATCAGCAGAAGCTGCTACTGAAGTACGCAGGATTCTGAAACAAATGAAAGTGCTCCTAATAGATGAATTAAGCATAGTTTCCAACCTCATGTTGGCTTTATTTCACCTCTGAATGCAAGAAGCCCTAAACACAGACTACAAAGGAATGTTTGGAGGAAAACACGCTATTGTTTTCAGAGACCTCCTACAGTTAACACCAGTAAAAGGTGAACCTATTTTCAAAACATTAGGACGCACACAATGCCGGAAAACACTTGGCAGCATAGGAAATGTAACTCTCTGGCAACATTCTCAGTACAAAGAAATAACTAAAAACATGTATCAGTCTACAGACCTCACCTATGCTAACATTTTGAAAAGCATTAGAACTGGTCTACTTGTTAAAGATGCAAATTCCATCTTAAATAGTAGACTTATCCATGAGCTAGATAGGCAAAACACATCTATTCCTGATGTAATGGAATAATGAACTCAACAAAATGTAAAATGCTTGTCCTTAATGCCAACCCTATAAAGATGTACTCAATTTAATGAGACAATGTTAAAAATAGAAATGCAACCCATACTGCATATTGGCTCCACAGATAAGCTACAGGTGCATGGTATGATACTCTCTATGTTTCAATAAGCAACAGCACAACTAAATAGCTTAGAAAAATCTATCTCCAAAACAGCTGGATTGGAGAAAATGTTACAAGTGTGTCTAAACTGCAGAGTAATTCTAAAATGTAACCTTGATGTAGAACAAGGTTTACTAAAGGGAGCAATTAGTACAGTTGTTGGCTTCCAAACGTATCCACATGACAACATTCAGTTTTTCAACTTCCACTTTCATAAACTCACAGAAGTTCCAAAAATACGGAGCACAATTGCACAATTCCTTCTTTTCAAAGACTTGTACCAACATAGAAAACAATTGTCTCTGCCTCTTGCATATTCCATCATTATTCACAAATCTATTGATTGACATTGGCAGCGTCTTTAAAGAAGGTATGAGTTATTTAGCACTTTCACATCTAGATACACTCAAAGGTCTATTCCTTGTCAACTTGGATGCAAACACAGTCACTGTTTACATTCCTTGCATCCTAGAATATAACAAGCTACATGCACTGTACACCCCATCTACATATGTACAATGCACATCTACAAGCTTAACATTTAAAAAGAAAGGTAATACAAACAGAACCTATACGAGATCTCCCAAAAATACCACCAAAGAAACACAAAACAACTGCTACTCCATCAAGCAATACAACCACAAACCTGCCTAGTGCAAACACAGTTGCACAACCACCAGAATACAGAAAGACAAACACTTCTTCAAAAAAACAAGGGCAGATCCTTCAAATGACACATAGACACAATTATCTGGTCCATTTATATTTAGCAACACAACTGGAGTACATTTCTATGCAAATGTAGCAGTCAATCTTCTCATCCTATTGCCTCCAATTGTTAAAAATATTTACTTAAACAGCTCAGACCAGTTGTTTTTACAAATGTTCATTCTTCATAGAAATACCACAAATAATCCTGCCAACACTTACAGTGTCTCAGGTATAAGGCAATCATTGGACTACTGTATAGGAATGGTAACGTTAACCATGAACATTCAGGACTATCCACAATAATTTCAAATGCACTAACTACAAGTACTAGAAACCAAAAACATACCTATAAATGAAATCTTCCAGATTTCATTCACATAGAAACATATGTGCAGTCTATGCAATCCTGTTTCATAAGAGAACATCCCTAATATACAATGTGTGCATGCATTGATATCACATTGTGAATCCATTCTATTTCACCAGCTTCTGTAAAATGCAAATCATGGCATATTAGGCACTTTTTGCAATTTAGACAATTGTTCCACCATACAAAAAAACTCACATAGCCAATATCTGATACTAATGCTTTTAAGGTACAATGCAGAGGATACCAAAAAGAACTGTACGCTTACTAGTGTTAAAGATTGCGTCTCTTGGGCGCTGAGTACCTGGGCTTCCGGTAGTTGTTCTTGGTGAGGTCGCCAGGCTGTCCGACAGGTGATTGAAGAATATGAGACGCGAGAAACCAGCACACCCCTTCCCCTAGAGTCAACAGGGTTAGAGGTGGACCAGCTCCCAACGCCACTAAAGTGCACCTTGCAGTGTTGGAGCAGAGTAGCAAGATAGAATTGCGGACGGAATGCCGTGGTGTTCCCAGAGGATGCAAATAACTGGAGGAGGCAGGCAAGTCTTGGAAGGCGAGGCAGTAGAGCAAGACAGTAGCGGGCACAACAGTAGAACAAGGCTGGAGCAGGCAAGGAATGGAGGGCAGGCTGGAGCAGGTGAGGACTGAAGGACTGGCTGTAGCAGGTGAGGACTGAAGGGCTGGCTGGAGCAGGCAAGGACTGTAGGGCAGGCTGTAGCAGGCAAGGAATGGAGGGCAGGCTGGAGCAGGTGAGGACTGAAGGGCTGGCTGAGCAGGCAAGGACAGGAGAGCAGGCTGGAGCTGGCAAGGACTGGAGCTGAAGCAGCGTGGCTTCAGGAGCGAAGACACGATCCGTGAAACAAACCGCATTGAGACGCGGTGAGTTTCAGGATCATGCGCCTTAAATAAGACCGGCAGCACTCGGGAGGCTTGGAACGCAAGCCGTGTTTTCCCCGAGGGCTGCCGCGTCCGAAACGAGGCTTGGGAAGCAAGCTTGTGGCTTCCCAAGCGTCTCGAGGACTGCGCATGCGCGAAGACCAAGACGCGGTCTTCCGCGCATGCGCAGGCCCCGGGACACAGAAACCCCGGAAGCGCCGGGTGTCGCGGACAACCGCGAACCCCCCAACCGGTATCGGGGATAACAGCGCCAGGATGGGGCGCGTCGGAATCCATAACCGCGCCCCCTCCGACAGGTAAGTGAGGTGGAGGTGGTGACACTATGCCCCCTCCCAGAAGGCCCAGGAGCCCCTGGTTTCCACGGAAAGCGGCGATAGAAATCACGGATCAGGCGGGGGGCATGCACATAACTGCGTGGTTCCCAAGTTCTATCACAGGCTGGGTAACCCTTCCAGTCCACCAAATACTGGAGCACACCTCGCCTGAAGCGAGAATCGCAAATTTCCTGTACCTCGAATTCGGGAGACCCCTGGACAACAACAGGTGCGGGACGAGGGGCAGAACGGCCAAACGTGTCCACCACATATGGCTTCAACAGGGAGACGTGAAAAACCGGATGCACCCGCCAAGTTTGAGGCAATTGCAAACGGAAAGCCACAGAAGACAGGCGTTTAGTGATCCTGAAAGGGCCAAAGTATCGGGGAGCCAATTTGGTGGGTAAATTACGAATGGGGAGATGTTTGGAGGACAACCAAACTAGATCCCCAACCTGGAAAGCAGGTTCAGGTGTCCTTCCCTTATCAGCCTGTCGCTTCATCCGTGCCTGTACTTCCGCCAAAGTACTGTGAGCCAAGGAGTGTTGATCCTGAATGGAAGTGACGAGCCAATCAGCGGAGGGAACCGTACTAGAAGGTACAGGACAAAAGGGTACCAATTTAGGATGTAAGCCAGACAAACAGAAAAACGGACTCAGGCCCGTAGCTGAATGAACGGTATTGTTATAGGAGACCTCGGCAAAAACCAGATGGGACTTCCAGTTAGATTGAGTGGCATTGGCAAAACAGCGAAGATATTGTTCCAGAGTCTGGTTAGTCCTCTCAGTCTGGCCGTTGGTATGAGGATGATAACCAGAACTGAGTGCACGATGGATGCCGAGATGACTGCACAATTGATTCCAAAAAGATGACAGGAATTGAGACCCTCGGTCGGATATAATCTTTTGCGGCAGTCCGTGTAACCTGTATATCTCCAGAAGAAATGCCGATGCCATCTGAGTAGCGGTTGGTATTTTAAGGAACGGAACAAAATGTGCTGCTTTGGAAAAGCAGTCCACCACAACCATAATGCAGGTATATTCTTCAGACGGAGGGAGTTCAACGATGAAATCAACTGCTATGGTGTGCCAAGGGTAAGGAGGAATCTCGGTGGGATGAAGCAACCCTAGGGGCCTCTTCCTAGGAATCTTCACCTGGGCACACACAGGACAACTCTTTACGTAACGTTCAATATCATGGGCCCAACCTGGCCACCAGAACTGTCTGGATATTAATTCTCGAGTTGCTCCGATACCACGATGGCCACCAACTCGGGAGTCGTGAAACCCCTGAAGCACAAGAGCTCGAAGAGAGGTTGTGGGAACATATAGCCTGTTCCGGAAGAAAAGTAGTCCATTCTCTTCAGTAACCTGAGGATTCCTCATGAGGCCTTCCCGATCAGGATCGGTACTAGTGTCTTGTAGAATCTTCTGGAGATAAGGTGATAAGGTGTATAAGAAATGCTTTGGGGATATAATTGGCTCCTCCCTGTACTGCTTTCCAGCTTCTACCTCCAAGGATTGGGACAAGGCATCGGCCTTTACATTGCGAACACTGGGGATGTATGTGATATGGAAGTCATAGTGGGAGAAAAAAAAGGCCCATCGGGCTTGGCGAGAGGTGCGGCACTGAAGAGACTTTAAGTACTGTAAATTTCGGTGGTCTGTACGTACTTCCACAGAATGCTGGCCTCCAAGGAGATGATGTCTCCACTCTTCGAATGCAGTTTTTATTGCCAATAGTTCTTTCTCGATTACTGCATAATTCTGTTCGCTAGGCGTGAGCTTGCGGGAAAAGTATGCCACAGGGTGTTCCACACCGGATTCTGGTTCCATTTGCAAAAGGACAGCACCCACGGCAAGATCGGAAGCGTCGGCTTCTACTATGTAAGGCACTTCGTCATTAGGATGACGCAAAATGGGAGCAGTACTGAAGGCTTGTTTCAAGACGTTGAAAGCCTTGGTTGCTTGCGTATTCCAGACAAAAAGCGTCTTACTGCTAGTTAGTCGAGTTAAGGGAGCCGTGAGTTGAGAAAAATGGGGTATAAATTGCCGATAAAAATTAGCAAACCCCAAAAATCGTTGTAGGGACTTTATATCAGAAGGTTGAGTCCAAACTTGAATGGCTTGTACCTTGGCCGGATCCATGAATATTCCAGTGCCACTGATCACATAGCCCAGGAATTCCATCTTTTTCTGGTGAAAAGAGCACTTCTCGAGCTTAACGTACAGGTGGTTCTGGGACAAACGTCGAAGTACCTCTCGAACGTGTTCTACATGTTGCTTCAGGGAGACAGAAAAAACGAGGATATCATCGAGATACACCCAAACTGATATCCCGATTAGATCACAAAAAACGCTATCCATAAAACGCTGAAAGACAGCCGGGGCATTGCACAAACCGAATGGCATTACCCGGTATTCGTAATGCCCGAAAGGAGTCTTAAAGGCCGTCTTCCATTCATCTCCCTCTTTGATTCGTATTAAGTGATAAGCGCCTCGTAGATCCAACTTAGTGAACACCTGGGCAGTTCGAAGGGACTCCATGATGCTTCGAATCAATGGCAATGGATACCTATCTTTTCTTGTAATGTCATTTAATTGACGGTAGTCAATACAGGGTCGTAAGGTTCCTTCCTTCTTCTTCACGAAGAATAGCGGGAATCCAGCTGGTGATTTCGAGGGAGTGATATAACCCTTCCTAATACAGTCTGACAAGTATTCTTGAAGAACTGCCTTCTCAGTAAGGGACAGGGCGTATACCTTCCCATGAGGTATCACTGAACCAGGTGCTAATTCGATAGTACAGTCAAACGTTTGATGAGGTGGCAGTGGAATGTCTTCGGGTTCAGAAAATACTGGCTGGAATTCGGCATATTCCTGAGGGACAGACAACAGGGCACAAAATTCAGGAGAGCCAGTACCCCTCGTGAGGGGTATGGTTGAGATCTCCCTTCCTAACACACCGGCCGAACAGCAATCCTGGAGACAGAGAGCGGAGGTGAAATCCAAAAGACGAGCTCCCCAATTGATGGTAGGATTATGGTGAAGAAGCCAAGGTAAACCTAAGACCACGGGATAGGAGGGTGATTTGATGACATCCAAGGCGATCTCTTCCCCATGTTCTTTAATCTGCATATGGAGACACATGGTTTGTTGGCTGATTGGACCGGAAGATAAAGGGGTTCCATCGATGACCTCGACTGGCAAGACACTTCTCCGGGGTAGCAAGGGTATTCCTTGGCTAATTGCAAATGTCTTGTCTATGTAATTCCCAGATGCTCCACAATCCAGTAAGCCCAGCACCTCTGTCTTCTTGTTAAACCATGACAACTTGATCCTCACCACCAGTAAAACAGCCGGTTGCATGGGCTGAAATGAAAAGGCGGAACTGGAAAGGACTGAATACGGATCTAGACCTGTCGTTGCCCTTCCAACTGACGACAGGCCAACTAGTTTTCCGGCTTTCTTTGTGGGCGTAAAGGACAAGTACCCAAGAAATGCCCAGCAGCCCCACAATACAGGCAAAGTCTTAGATTCCGTCTGCGTTTCCGTTCAGCTTCCGAGAGTGGGCCCCTAACGGCTCCCAACTGCATGGGTTCGGGGCCGGAATCCGAAAGTCCGGAATTACCAGTTTGAACGTTGGGTGGTCTTGTGAACAGCCGTTCAGCTCGTCGTCTCTCACCCTTCCGTTCCGCCAATCGATGGTCTATTCGCAACACTTGTTCAATTAATTGTTGCAAGGTATCAGGTTCAGGAATGTGGAGCAATTCATCTTTGTACTCCTCTCGTAGACCTCTTCGGAACAAAGTCTTTTGAGTTATCTCAGGCCACTGGGAGTCAGTTGCCAACTGACGGAAACGGCCGATGTAAGCTATAATATCCATAACACCCTGTTTTAGTTCCATCAACTGATTCTGAGCTGCGGAGGCTAGATTAGGTGACTGAAAGACCTCCAGAAATGCCTTTTCAAAAGCTGCAAAGTCATTGAGTATGGGGCTATTGGCAGATACGAATGGAGCGGCCCAGGCCAGGGCGTTTCCCGTCAAATTCCCCAGGATGTATCCTATCTTGGCTTTATCGGAATTGAAATGAGAGGTTCTGAACAGGAAATGTATTCTGCAATGTTTGCAAAACTCTGCCACTCGTCTCGGGTCGCCGTCGAACTTGATGGGCGTAGTCTGGGACATAGCCCCTTCTCCCTGGGACGCTACCCCAGAGGCTTGTGACACCATCTGTCTTAGACCGATGTTCTCTTGACGGAGTGCTGTCATTTCAGCCCGAAGAACACGCATCTCTTCCCGGAGATCTTGAGCCTCGTCCATCTCGAAGTCGGAAGGTAGGCGTCTCAATCTGTTAAAGATTGCGTCTCTTGGGCGCTGAGTACCTGGGCTTCCGGTAGTTGTTCTTGGTGAGGTCGCCAGGCTGTCCGACAGGTGATTGAAGAATATGAGACGCGAGAAACCAGCACACCCCTTCCCCTAGAGTCAACAGGGTTAGAGGTGGACCAGCTCCCAACGCCACTAAAGTGCACCTTGCAGTGTTGGAGCAGAGTAGCAAGATAGAATTGCGGACGGAATGCCGTGGTGTTCCCAGAGGATGCAAATAACTGGAGGAGGCAGGCAAGTCTTGGAAGGCGAGGCAGTAGAGCAAGACAGTAGCGGGCACAACAGTAGAACAAGGCTGGAGCAGGCAAGGAATGGAGGGCAGGCTGGAGCAGGTGAGGACTGAAGGACTGGCTGTAGCAGGTGAGGACTGAAGGGCTGGCTGGAGCAGGCAAGGACTGTAGGGCAGGCTGTAGCAGGCAAGGAATGGAGGGCAGGCTGGAGCAGGTGAGGACTGAAGGGCTGGCTGAGCAGGCAAGGACAGGAGAGCAGGCTGGAGCTGGCAAGGACTGGAGCTGAAGCAGCGTGGCTTCAGGAGCGAAGACACGATCCGTGAAACAAACCGCATTGAGACGCGGTGAGTTTCAGGATCATGCGCCTTAAATAAGACCGGCAGCACTCGGGAGGCTTGGAACGCAAGCCGTGTTTTCCCCGAGGGCTGCCGCGTCCGAAACGAGGCTTGGGAAGCAAGCTTGTGGCTTCCCAAGCGTCTCGAGGACTGCGCATGCGCGAAGACCAAGACGCGGTCTTCCGCGCATGCGCAGGCCCCGGGACACAGAAACCCCGGAAGCGCCGGGTGTCGCGGACAACCGCGAACCCCCCAACCGGTATCGGGGATAACAGCACCAGGATGGGGCGCGTCGGAATCCATAACCGCGCCCCCTCCGACAGGTAAGTGAGGTGGAGGTGGTGACAACTAGCTGCACACACATCCGAGTATCTCTTGATAAGAAAACCTTCACAACAGTAGGCATACTGTACAACACTGGTGCCACAACCACTGCAGGCCACTATACTACATGTGTCAAAAAAAGATGGTTGGTTTGAATGTAACAATACGTCCGTTACTCTAAAACATAGTTTACCAGCAAACCTAGCACATGCCTACTTAATATTCTTTAAACACAAATGTAGTCACTGAACTGTAGCACAATGAGAAGTTAGAATATGAAAACTGGTATCTAACTAAATACATAATACTACAATATTACTTTTAAAAGGTAAAATAGTTAGAATACGTCAACAGGTATCTAACTACTTTAATAATATCCTTCATTGCACTGCACTACAAATACACCCTCACAATTCTTACTACAAATCCTCTTGTAACATCCAATATACTTAGAATACACCAACAGGAATCTAACTATTTTAAACATTCCCTTAATTACAACAAACATCAAACAAACATATTGTCACACTTGCACTCACATAAATGTAATAGGGTTTTTTAAATCATCTATGGATTTTGTTTTTCTCCCAATGACCCAGTGATTATTTACATCAATGCAACAGCTGTGTACCACACACTAATGTTGTACCAAACAAAGTATATAGAATTTACTGATTACGAGGGTCTAAAAAGTACATAAATATGTGCAATTGCATGAGGTTAAACATTTTAAACTATCCTGCTTGATATATTGTGCTGTGTTTTTTTTCACAGAGAAAGAACCAAAGATTCCAACTGCATTACCATCTGAAACCAAGTGACCCTACCAAATGTAATCCTATTTGTTAACTTTGCAAAGAAACAAATACAAATTTGCTAAGCACTAACCTCAATTGCTCCACAATCGTAATTACTATTATACTTCAATTTTATTACTCCACCATATTACAAATACCGTATACTTCCCCCACAGTATCTATAATTACAATGCACATATAACTATATAGTTTATGTGGCGAGTGGCCAGATTCTTGGGGGGAATGGCCATAATGCAACCTTATACAAGTACATCCAATACATGCTGAAATAAGAAAACTCGGCCCAAATCCCCCCCAATTCTGGTGATGTCCATGGACACCAAATAGACTGTGGACTCGGCAGCATGTGCAGACCCTTTTTTTCACCTATATAAACATCTCCATATCATCTTTATTCCACTCCCCTACTATTTCAAGGTCCTCTTTCAGCCACCAAATAATCTGAAATGTATTTCCCAAGCAATCCGTTTACCAAGCTGTCCATGGACTACCGGACCGTCCACGGATTACCGTAACATCTGCACACCCTTTTCCCAGCTATCGAAAATTCTCCATATTATCTTTTTTCCACTCTCCTACCCTTCCTGGCCCCTCATTCCACCACCAAATAAACCCAAATGTGTTTTCCATACGTTTTCACCACTGCAATGTCCGCGGTTAGCGGAGACTGTCCGCGAATCCAACATGACAACCATTTCAGGGAATATGCTGCACGTCACGCTTTTTGCCATCCTATCAGCAGGATTGTCTGGCGGACATCACATCGCTCCCGAGGCCTATCACTGGGCTCTACACATACCGAACAAGTAAATGAACCAGTGGACCAAACCCTGGTATCACTAGCAAATTTGGTGAAATCCATCTAGCGGTAGGGGCTGTAGGCATAAGCAAAACAATGTTTCTATTGCATCTATGGGGAAAACACATTTTGGGACCCCCAATACCTTTGCCCCCTGAACAAAACCTCAACAATATTTGCAAAATCGATCTGAGGGAGCCATATACTTTGTTTGCTAAGTTTGGTGAGGATTCATCCAGGGGGGCCAAAGTTATAAACCACCCATAAAGTGCTCTTCCTTTGGGATGAGCAACTTAACTATAACTATATGGCTGCTACTGCAGGCCGTGTAATATGGAGAAAACTATTTTGTCTTATTTATCTAAGTTTTAGACCATTGTATATCTGCCTTCCCAGTGCATGTGTATTTTTTTAAAAAAGATTTATGGATCAGTTATAGAACATTTATCTTCGCATCCAAGATCAAAGACATGGTTTGACAAAAGAAAAGAAAAAAGGACATACATTTTCAAGAAATGAAGGCAAAATTTCATTTAAGTCCATTAGCGAGTTAGATATATATATCTGTTTACATTCATAATTCATCAAATATCCCTTCAAAGAAGAAGGAAAGAAAAAAAAAAGGGGGATTAGGTAAGGCATCCACAATTCATTCACCAGTCTATTTCTGGAAGATGTCCTTGGCTATCCCCCCAAGATTTCATTTAAAAATTGAATGATCGCAACGATCAAAGGTCGAGATTCACCCGCCATTATCCAAGTCCAGATCATTTCAACATCTCTCATGAGTTTTCCATCAATCAGATTTCCAATATATCTCGTACGGATCTCTGTTAGGCCTGGACAGAATAAAACAATATGCTTTAGTTTTTCTGTGTTTTCCTCCCGTTTGCAGAATCTGCATTTTGAGTCAGGAACTTGCCCATATGATTTCAAGATTTGTCTTGTCGGCAAAATATTAAACCGAAATCTCATGAATTGAGATCTGTACCATTCAAAGGGAAAACATCTGAGATACTTGCGGACGGAGTCACATGCCTTCGTTTCATTCATCATGTGACGTTGACACTGATAGGACCACCTGTGTGTTTCGATCTTATCATCTTCCTTCAAGAGTTTCTTCACTTTTCCTGGATTTAACCACAGGGTATCCATACATAAAACCAAGGAATCAATCTTGGCTAAACATGTTTTCCCCCATAGGTCTAGACGTGTGTTGTTTCTCTACTCCTTGTCTTGTATCAAGATTGAATAAAACTCAGATTTGGGGACCAATATGCACTTCCTGAATAGAGATAAAGTCTTCCATACTGTGTTAGCGTACACAGATGTCAGCCCCAGCTGGAATCTAATCACTGCTATCGGGACACTCTGAGGCAATCTCATACTCTTCCTCCAGAAAAAAAGCTTCCAGAGTGTCCCAAATTTTCCACAAGGTACAAGCCTCTGCTCTGTAGATCATACAGGCCATAACCTTGTATTTATAAAAGGCCACAATAGGGAGAATGGAACATCTACAGTATTTCTTGTAGATCAATCAGCCCATGGCCATTAGAGCTTTAACTGTTGTCTTTAGCTCCAGCTGGTGAGGCATATCTACCCAGCTAGAGTTTACCTGTATACCAAGGTATACTACTGAAGCCACCTGGGACAGGATCTCGTTCATCCAGGTAATATTTAAAGTTTGCGTTCTGTTTGCCATGAGTGGAGGAAAAGACTAGGATGTTGGTTTTGGCAACATTTATCTCTAAGCCATTTTTTTGCATGTATTTCTGGAGATCAATAAGCATGCTTTGAAGACATGTGGGTGTTTGATCCATAAGGACTATATCATCCCCATATAAAAAGCGAGGAACTATTTGGTCATTGATATGCAGGGGACAAGTGCTACTTTGGTTTCCACAGTTCTTTAGGTCTCCCAAGAAAAAGTTGAATAGAGTAGAGGGCCTTAATAGGGCCCAATATCTTCCTTAGATCCATGAAGGCAAGATATTTTTAGGTTTGTGTTGTCAAAGCACCGCCCTTTAGAAGGTTTATCATGAACAGATTTAATTCTGTCCCAACTCCTGGGACTAACCCCGATTGTCGTGAGTCTAAGCCAGTGGTATCCTTTATCCACTTTCTCAAGGTTTTTAATAACAGGGAAGCAAAACGTTTGCCCAGAATATCAGGGAGAGCAATTGGTCAGTAACTCGACAGTTTTGTCCAATCTCCCTTCTTGTAGATAGGCACAATAAGGGCTTTTCTCCTAGAGTCAGGGATAAACACCAATCACAGAACATGGGTGAAAAGAATGATGGTTAATGGAATCCAAGCCTCTCTGTGATTTTTTATCATAGAGTTTGTTAAGCCATCCGGTCCAGGTGCATTCGATGTATTTGCTTTTTTTATGAGGATCTCCAGATCAAGTCTGTCCATAGTGATGGCGCAAGGGTGGTTCAGCTTGTTCATCAGTTATATAGAAATGCATGATCCCTTCCTATAAAGATCTCTGTAAAACTTATTCCAGACCTCCTCTGTCACCACTTTAATTAGGGGAGCTTGGTTGGCAGCAATTAGATTGTTTAGCCATTGCCATATCTGTCTGGAGTTCTTCTTAGCCAATGCTTTTAACATGACTTCTGCATCTTTTTTGATTAGTATAGCCTTCTATCTACGCAACCAGTTTCTACATCTTCTTTTTAGCCTTTTCAAGAGTGTAACGCGAAATATACTTTCCACATTCTTTATTACTTTCAGATGTCTATTAAGCTGTTTCTTTTCCAGTTTCATCTTTTTGTTATTTATTCATCAGCGTAGCTTTTAGGTTGCATTTATCTAACTTGACGGTCCGTGTTTCTGTTGATTGTAAATGACATCTTGAGGAATCACTTTTGGCTCTTCTTGGTTCTTACCACTCTTGTGTGGGGATCACTGATCTTCTCCTACCCACCATTGTCATTCTCTGATGGATTACTCACTATGGCATTTTTTATACTGAGCAGTTTGTCTGTATTTTTGATATTGATCCAAAGGTTGAGTTCTCCACTAAAACTCTCCTTCTGTATTTCTTTTTTACTATCAAACCAGTCAGATAGTTTGAAACACACTGGAAGTAGTAAAGGTGCCAAATCCAGTAAGGTTGCTTTTATTGTCCCTGAGTGTAGAAGTAAGATAACACAATCCTTGAAAGATTGTCTAGGGAATTCCACTATCTTTACATCGTCTGACTTGATGAACCTTAGTGGAGGAATGTGTTGAAAAAGGTTCACATTCAGACAGTTAAGAATATGCTGCTCATCATCTGGAAGGAGACATTGCAGTTGTACTGTATTACCATCAGTTTTCTTTTTGACTGTATTATGCTTAGTCTCTCTTGACTGACTTTTTTCCCCTTTGTCAAAAGCTGTTTTTTTCTAATCTTCTTCTATAGCTCAGCCAAGCTGTCTTCACAGGTTTCACACCCATCTCCATTGAGTCTGTCTTGATGTCATAAATACAAACTCTTTTCTGTTCCAAAGTTATGAAATCTGGTAAGATCTGAGATTTTCTAAGGTGTTGAACGAGATTTGGAGCTGATCTTTTGTTCAGTGCACCATTGGGTACTTGTAGAGAAGCTCTTCATGGGTTAACCCATTGTAGGCATTCCAATAGTTTGTCTGTGTTTTCCCTGGTTCCCCTTTCAATTACCATGGATCTGGGGATATACCCCCTCTTCTTCCTCAATGGTGTAATCCAATAGGTCCACCTCATCATTGGTGAGGTTCTCTGGCTCCTGTTGCCATGTAAGGAACTGAATGGTCTGTTCTTGTCTATAGTCCTTAAGGTCTCCACTTTTTATTGGAAGAGGGGAGCAGTCCTAGGCTTCTTGCCTCTAGCATAGGCTGGGTTTTAATTTGTCTCACAAAGTTTTAGCCAGCTGTCGATTTTCTTTTCCTATGATGTGGAAGATTTTTAGTTTTTTGTGTTGCTTCATGCCAGTATGTTGTTTCTGGTTGGCTGGATTGTTATTTTTTTTATCTGGAAAGGCTGAGCTTCCAACAGGCTAGACAAGTCTTGGGCCTTGTGAGTTTTTTTATCTCTTTTGATGTAGAAGAGGAATTCCGAGAAGTCCCTCTAGAATTGTGTGTTGTGAGATCAATATATGGCCGCTTGTCATGTGCTTTTTTCTTTTTTTCCAGCAATGCCGGAAATTATCTTATCTGGTTTGTCATTGGTGTTACTGATTGGGGGTGTATCACTTATTTATGTTTGCTCCTTAGCTAAAGTTTCTGGCTTCCTGATCTCTTTAAGATTGTCACTGATATTTGAATTTCAAGGTGTGTCATTTCTTTGTGCCTGCTCGCTTGGCAAGATCAATGATAGTTCTCGTTATTGCAGAAATGTTGTATGAGGGGCATGCACTGATTTCTCTTTTTTTCATGTATAGTTTCCATCAATGATTTTACAATCAAGTTCTTCTCGTGTCATTCCACTTCAAGTGTCCGTTGCATGAGTGTTTGGATTTGGCTAGAAGTGGCCACCTCTTGATCAACTCTTGTCTGTAGATAGGTAATAAAAGCCTCAATATAAATTACTTTTGAGGGAACCAAAGCTGGAGTGCAGCCTGATCTTTAAAGCTCTCTTACATTGCTTTGTACAATTTTAGAAATGGAGCAAGAGATATTGGCCCTCATTACGACCCTGGCGGAATTCGCGGTGCTAATTGCACCGCGGAGCACGGCGGAAAGCCGCCGATAGCGCCATGGGGGTTGGCGGATTTACCACCCCATGCCGACCTTGGCGGAGCGGTAAATCCCCAATCCCCATTTTGCCCTTCCCCATTCCCATTCTTGCCCCATAGGGTATAATGGGAGTGGGGAAGGCGTTAATTACGCCACCGTAAAGTACGGTGGCGTAATTAACAACGAGGTCCCTTAGCGCCATGGATTTCTCCGCCCGGAAAAACCAGGCGGAGAAAGGCTCCATGGCGCTACGGGAACTCGTAGTAGGGCGGACGGGTCCGCCGCGAATAACGCTGGCGGAAACCCACTCCGCCAGGGTCGTAATGAGGGCCATTGTCAGTGTTGACATTAGGCTATTTTGAGTGTTGATGGTTGTAGATGATAACGGGCAAGGTTGGTCCTGGTTTTTTCTTGGCAAGAAGATTGAATCATCAAGAGTTGTAGAGAAAGGAGATTATCTCATTCTTTCTGCCTCTATATGATCTCCGTTCGTCGGATTCTGACTTAAGAGTCGTGGAAGACATCTGAGCATTTTCTTGATCTATATTGTTGCCCAGACTAGTGTAAGATGTCTTTTCTTCTTCCTGGAGTTTTTGTTCCTGTAAAAGACTCTGCTTGCTCACCAACCCTTTGTCCTCATTCAGTAGAGGTTGTAGGTCACCATCGTCCTCTTTTGCTCTGAATGGTTTCTTTCCCAACAGTCCTTTGATATAGGCTATGTTGCTTGCTAGATTGTGTGCACCACGGAATAGGTAGTGGTCAGACTCTCTTCTGTGCTCTGGTTCTTGGCTTAGATGGTCCTTTACTTCTAAGTTAAAGGCAAGTTTCTCAACAGGGGAGGATCTAACATTCTTCACTTTGTGAGAATGTATGGGCGAGTCACAGTCATTGAGTTTAACTTCCGGCACTTGTGTTTCGATTATTTCAGGGTTTTTAATTTCTAGCATTTCTGCAACTGTTAGGTCCAGTGTAGATAGTTTCTCCCTATTCTGTTTGGAGTTCTTAGAATATGTCATAAATTGTTCAATGCCTCACCTGTTTGATTTAAGACATTTTTCTGGGAGCATACAGGAGACTGAGAATATAGGTGACTTTTTCCTTTTCAGGACTTTTGCCAACCCTCCACATTCTGTGCCCTCTGTTTTGTCTTCCCTCCACATTTGAGCATATTTAAGATCTTTGTGTTCATAGGACGAGAGGGATCTTGATTTTATGTTATCAGTTGCTTGGTTAACATCATGGGAAGAGTCTTTTGTGGTAGTCTTTTAGCTTCAGCTGAACATTTAGTTTGCCTTCGGGTGCACAGGGGAATCAGACCTCCCTCTCCCCCACGATCTGAAATGATCTATCGTGTCTCGCACAACATGAACAAAAGTCGCTAATGTAAGCAAGAGGACACCATCCATATACTCTGGAGCTCTCTGAAAGGTATCAGTTTTTTCAAGCAGTTAGCCCCGCCTTCCTGTGGTCACACAAAGGCACACACTGTAATGCGTGTTCTGCAATAATTAGTGTTTTAGCTTAAAATGAGTTTACCATGCAATTCAGAGTAGTGCAGGACCTCTCCCTTCTCCTTTCCTGTCCGCACTGTCCACACGTAACACACAAAACTCTACGTCTCACTCTGCGACGCTTCGCATAGAGACAGTGTTTTTAAAGTGTTTCTTGGCAGAAGGGAATCCAACAAGGAAAGCAAAGAAAGACTAAAGACTGGAAACAGCTCCAGGCAGGCTACCAAACACGTGAAACACTCCGTCTTAACAAATGTGCTTTGTTTTGAACTGAGACACACCCATAACTTGTGAACATGTATCCATGACACTTAAATTGCCTTTCTTATTCGAGGCAGCAATGAGATACACTTCTGGGCTGGAAAGTAGGCCCTGTTCTAGGATTTGCAAAGCACTGTGCAAGACCCCTTAATTTACATATTTATTGACATTGCTGAAAGGGACAATACAGATAATGTCATGTTATGATATCAATATTTAATCCGTTAATGCATCATGGGGAGTTGTAGTACAAGAGATCAATATCATTCTGATATGCATATGATTAGTCACTAATGTTATAAATGCAACAACATTTAAAAAAAAAAAGTTTGTTAAACTGTGATTAAGACTTTATTGAAAAGTGTATATTATAAACTGAATCTCTTCTATGGACTAACCATTTGGTCATATAGCATACAGTAAGAGAACATTATGTGCCCAAGATCACACTCTTTAAGTTGCAAAGCTGGAAGTTTAGCCCAGCATGCAATTTATTCCCTTTACTGACCACATACCTTCTCAGCTCTGGTTGGCAAAAATACCTAAAGAAAGCAATATGACAAATATAAAAATCCTCAAAGAAATGCATTATGCAAGACGAGTTAAAGTGTAGCTTTGTATTCCCCATTCAGACTCGAAGTGTACAAGTACCCGACTGCTAAATAATGTAGTCCTAATCAATCTCCTTTATGTTCTGCAACTTACTTTGAAGCCTTAAAAAAACACAATCGGCAGCTTGTAATTATGAACAATGTAAAGGAAATGTGCAGTTCCCAAAAAAGAAAATACTTGGAATAAAACAGTATACAAATGGGACAGAGGGTCCTTCTGTGACTCGATGTAAGTGTCTTGAGAGAACATGCAGATTTTCAAAGTCAGCTGGTGGAGCTCTGTGGGGGCTTGCAAATGCAAAGTACCCCTTATGATGTATTACTAAAATGTTATTGCTAAATTAGAGTACTTGGTGCGCTTCACAAATGACAAAGAGCTGTAGTTTTAAATATAAATTAAGGAATGTGCATGCTCTGTTTGGGGCCTTGGCATTAGGGACACTGCAGACTCATATTAATGGTTTTGGAGGTGAGTGCAAGCTGCAAGAGTGAGGACCTGTGCAGCCACACAGGTAGCCCATGCTAAATTGATTAGGCCACAGGGGGTTAATGACCTGTGACTGTTGTAAGAGGATTCAATTCAACACTACAGCTAAGTCAACGCCTAGTCTATAATACTGAATGAAAACCCTTATTGATATATCTTTATGTCCAGTTCATGCGTTCTGGATGACTACCCCTATATAACACCCCTCTCTTGGAATCCCCCTGACCCCACTGAGCCAAGAAGTAGTTCTGTTTTGCAAGTTTAAAAGGTTTATTTGATAATTTAAAATATATATATATCACACTTTATAATAAATTAATAATTGAATAGCACACTCAATCTGATATGATAAAGATTAACCACGGAGAATCTGGCACTAGCACACTTCTTATAATCACAAATGAGTTGACATGAAATGGATAAGGTAGCACACTGGTAAATAGGAACAAAAGTATAATGTGGTAGAGGATGCTTTATGTAAGCTCAGGTGGATGCAATATTCAATTAATGCAGTACAGAAAATACTCAATATGATTTCAACCAAACAATGTAATCACTTTTCTCTGGCAATCCCTCCCCCCCTTGATGCAAGGCAAGGAAATGGAAGGAAAACACACAGTTCTCAGAAATGCAATCAATGTAAATTAGTTCACCCCAGCAAGCTTACACTACAGAAAACAGATAGGAGTTTTGAAAACACAGGCAAAATGCTTTGATATGTGCTAGCAATGGATGAGAAATATGCTGGAAATGCTTTTAATTCCCTTTCAGAGGTTCAGGGTGAGTGGTATCTAGTTAATATTAGTCCAGGTTCACACTAGCAATGATGCAGGGATAGTTAGCAGGTTAAACGAATTTCTGGCAAATGGAAGGCAAGCAGCAGCAGTTTTTACATGTGAAGAAATTTGCAAATCGCGGCAAAATTCGCGGATGCGCCGAGCGCTATTACAGAGGAACCACAAAGACTATCTCTATCGTTTTGGGGTCCTAGGAAAGCCTAGGATCTCATCTTCCAAATGAAAGTTACTGCAAGTCTCTAGCACAAACGTGCGGAGATATGAGCGATTAAATAAAGGTCGTTTTTTAGATTTGAAATTTTAAAGTTCAAAAAGACACGTGCAGGTTGCAACTAGAAAATGACAAGTGACAGCTTTGCAAATGACAGGTGA
This sequence comes from Ambystoma mexicanum, assembly GCF_040938575.1. NCBI lineage: Eukaryota > Metazoa > Chordata > Amphibia > Caudata > Ambystomatidae > Ambystoma > Ambystoma mexicanum. The sequence goes on along the minus strand of NC_090940.1, from coordinate 248,587,252 downwards.
CAGTTAGGAGACAGTTCTACTTAGATTAAAATAGGATTGAATTATATTATTTTAACTAGGAGATTGGTTTGGTACAGTTTGGCGGTACTCACAAGAGATTTTAAACAGGAAGGCGGCTTTGTCACGATCTGGTCAACAGGTCTGGACTTCGGACGGTCTCTGGGCACAGCGTCTGGTCTCTGGAACTGCTCACAGCATCGGGGTCAGCACTCTGGATACAATGGCCTTTTCTCTGCTAGGCACCGGTTCTCTGGGTCCGGTCCTGCCTTCTCTTTGGATATTTCTGTCACCGGGTTCTTGCAAAAGTTCTTGGCAAAATTCAGATGGCTCGCCCGGCTGTCTGAAGAGTTCAGTTGCAAAAATATTTTGAGGCCTGCTGACAAATACTCTTGCTGGCAGTGGCCTTTCTGGTTAAGGTTCTGAAGTCTCTGTTTATCTTGGAGTCTAAGTGTTGGCTCTTTGAAGATTGATGGAGGTAAGTATGGATTTTTCCGGCAGAGCGTCCCGCTGCAGATGGAATTGAAGGTCCCTATCTGTCCTGTCTGTCTGCTTTTATGTGTTTAGAATGTGGGTGTGTTCTAGCATCACTGACCCTACCTCTCTCTCAGCTTCTAATTGGTCAAACTTCCATTTATCATTTGATTGGGGAAAGAAGTGTGTGTCAGCGTGATGTCATTTTATGGCTTGCAGATAGGACACTCCTCTGTCAGATTGCACACATTCTATATTTGATAATAAAAGACATATTTCACAGTTACACAGTTGCTTGAAATTACATATACATGGTGTGGCTGAATTTAGCCATGTCTCTGTCCAAATCTGCTGTTTCTAAGAGCTTGCATTCAGAAATGGCACATAATTGACTTTTTAACTGATTTTTCAATTTCTGACATTGACCCAACTTTACATACATGTGCGCAGGGAGTATGGACATTAACTGATGAAGTTTCAGACTTTTAACATGCATACATTTAGAGTAATATCCACTTTTCCGCTAACACCCCCCTGAACATACCACCGGTTCTAAAAACCTCTTAAACTGTGGGCAGAAAAATCACAAAAATTATGGTATCATTTATAAAATTTTCACATGTCCGCTCTATGAGTTATTCATCTTTTTAGAGTTATGTTCTGGCTCCAAAGGGGTGTGGTTTCCTCTCAGCACAAGGTAGAAATACTGGTTTTTCCAGTTCTGCCAAGCCAGCTTGCTCTCACAGGCAGTGCCCCTCCCCTTTCCTCAGGAGGAAGCCACTTTTTACGACCATTTACGACTCCTGCCAATAAAACCTTTGCCTGAGCCAGGACAGGGCTTTGTTCACTTTCCTGCAGAGCACAGGTAATTCAATTATCAGATAGATGGCATATCCTTAGTGTGAGCAGCAAAAGGGCAGCTAGGCCTGGGAACACAGCTGTGACTCAAGTTTCACTCCTGATGGGGGTAGTTGCCAGGCAGAATTGGAATCTCTTTAAGCCAGTTTCAGATAAAATGTCACTTTTTGTTCCCCAGTTCCTGCATTCAAATAAAACTAAACATTTTTACATATGCAGCTAGAATGCTGATTCTAAGTTTAAACTATAACATTTAAACAATTGCAAAGGCATGTGACACCAAACATAGGTCACTCATTTAATCTAAACATTTTCGATTTTAGTGTCTTTAAATCCAGTGCAACTTAAACTGCTGACTCCACAGCAGTTTTGTTATAAGCACTGTTTTGGGCTCTTCATTTCCCAGATTTTGTAAGCACACAAAACCTCATTCTGCCAAATGTCTGCTGGTGTTCAGTGAATATTTTGCACATGTTGCAATGTTTAAAATAGACACTTTGGCTTGCCTTCAGAGGAACACAGGGTGGTTTTAAAACACCGGCTTTTGGATAGTGGTGAGTACTGGTACTGCACCCATTTTTGGGATTGAAGAATGAATTCCCCACAATTCTAGGTTGCATTTGGCAATCAGCATTGCCATTCCCAATGGTTTCAGACTACTGTGCGGGTAGTCCAATGGTGGTTTTAGGCAGTGTCCTTCTGTGCCCATAACATCGGCAAAAATGGGTGGCAGCCTATTCTTCCTGCATTTCCCTGTGCATTTTCTGGGAAGCTCTGGCCATCATGATGTTTTCATGTCAGTACTGCACAGTTTTGAGGTAGGGCTCGGATGCATGGGTAAATACATCCCACAAGCCCCCCTCTTGCGATGGCCATTCGGTTTCACTGATGGGACTCGCAAGATCTGGGATGTTTCCTCATCTTCTTCCAATAGATGGCACAGTTCAGCATCTTTTCCTCCATCCGGTCGGATCGATCGGTTCTCCTCGCCGGTCCTGATGGGAATATTGGGCGGTACCCCGAGCCCGTTGTGTCTCAGCTCCCGGTCTCCGGATCGTCCTCCTTGGCCCGTCTCAAGGTTTTCTTTCTCCTAGGACGACAAAGGAAGAGCGGCAATACCTATTCATAGACGTTTTTCCACCACCGTTGAGATAGTGGGGCAGCATATGCATTTCATCATCATGAAACATTACATTCTTATTTTGAAAAAAAAAACAGTATGACTAAGAGACAGTTTCATACAAATCACAGTATGTTAGAGACTAGATGTGGTATGTTTTATGATTGGAACTGAATTAGTCTGATACAGTACCCGCTAGGATTCCAGAGGATTCCTCCAGTTGTTGCAGAGTGTGCCTGGGATGGCAACATTTCAACTGGTTTATGTGGACCCACTTGTCTTCCCCCACTGCCAAAGGACCTTTGGGGATGTGGATTTTGTAGGCCACAGGGGAGATCTTGTCGATGATCTCAAAGGGTCCCTTCCATGTAGGCAAAAATTTGCGCTGCTTGGCCTGGTTCCTTTGGAAGTTGTATAGATAGACCCGGTCTCCCACCTGATATTCCTTCCTGGAGGTTTTCAGGTCATAGTGGGTCTTCATGCTATCAGCTGATCTTTCTAGATTCCGCTGAGCATAAGCAAAAGCATGTTGAAGGTGTTTCCTTAAATTCTCCACATACTCATGAGTTGTGGAGGCATTTATCAGTGTCTGCTCTTGGGTCCTGTAGAGCAAATGCTGGGGAAGCACCATCTTGCGCCCAGTCATCAACTCAAATGGTGACATTTTGGTTGCAGATGAAGGGGTAGATCTGATGGCCATTAGGACCAGAGGTAATCGGATATCCCAACTTGGCCCAGAATCTGCCACAAACTTCTTTAATATGCTCACAATTGTCCGGTTATATCTCTCTACTGCCCCAGAAGAAGCTGGCCGATAAGCAATATGCAACTTCCTTTTGACCCCCAGTATCTCCCACATCTTTGTCATTACTTCACTGGTGAAGTGGCTACCTCTGTCTGACTCAATCCTTTGAGGTAGACCAAAACGGGAAAAGATGTGGTTAATCATCAAGGCAGCTGCAGTTTCTGCCTTGCAATTTGGGGCTGGGAGACATTCCACCCACTTGGTAAACAAGCATGTCACAGTCAACATGTACTTATTCCCCCTAGCCGAGCGAATCACAGGGCCTACAAAGTCGATTTGTAAATCTGACCATGGCAGTGTCATCCCCCTCTTTTGGAGAGGCGCACGGTGCGTGAGGGATGATGGCTGAAATTGTGCACACACAAGACACCCCTTCAAGTATTGGTCGAGGTCCTGCCCCATGTGTGGCCAGTATGCAACCTCTCTTAAGATTTCCAATGTTGTGTGAAACCCCCTATGACCGGCAGTGGCCGCATCATGGGCGTGACTTAACATCAGGCTTCGGAATGAGGTAGGAACCACCCACTGATCGTGGCCAGCTTTGGATTTCCTTACCAACAAACCGTCTTGGATCCGGAACATTTTTGGACATTTCATCAACACTCTTAGGTCCTCTTTCCCAATGTAATCGGTATCCGTCAGGGGAAAGTTCTCAGGGTCCTCAAGGTGCTGGTAAAATTTACCAATAATTGGATCCCCCTTCTGAGCGGTAATCAAATCAGCATCAGGGGTCTCCTTACTCCATTGTGCAATTGAAAGGTCGTTGTGAGCATTTGTCTGGGACCTAGTGATAGCAGTGACCTGGATTTCCCCCAACAGGGACTCAATCTCAATTAGATCCCCTTGGATGGCCCCGGTTTTGGCCAGCTGATCAGCTAAGTCATTTCCAGTTTTGTCTGGTCCCTCTACTTTGGAATGACCCTTGATCTTTTTCCAATAGATGGTCATCTCATTCGATGTGACCAGATCATCAATGTTTTGGATCAACTTCCCATGTTTCAAGGGTTTGTTGTTAGCACATAACATGCCTCTGGTTTTCCAATTAACCAGGTGCTCCACGAACCCGTTCCGTACATAATCCGAATCTGTGATTATGACCAGTTCGTGGAGTTGATGCTGGACAGCAGTGAGGATGGCATGATGCACAGCCATCAATTCTGCCACCTGACTACTTCGGGGACCAATTTTGTATCCAGCGGAGGGTTCTGGGGACTCATTGACCCATGCATTCCCTACGCCGGCCACTAGTTCTTTCTCCCCGTCGTTGTCAACATGGTAAGAGCATCCATCCACATACACAGTGGGCATTCCCTCACACTTATCTTCTTCAAAGACTTTGTGTGGGGAATTAAGGTATGCCTCCATGTTGTCCTTGATTTTCAGACTTTCGTCCTCGAGACAGTTTTCTCTGGCACAATCATGCAAGTCAGCCAGACCTTGCGCGAGGGGACTCTTCTTGTTTTGGCCATATCTGACCTCCACAGGAAAGCCTTGCATTGACAGAATCCAGGAAGTAATTCGGGAATTACTCACATTTCCAGCCCGGATTCTGTCACTTTGGCGATATTGCAGAGGCTGGTGTGGAGTCTCCACTATAATGTGTTCCCCCTGGATAAACGGGCGGTAATTCTTCAATGCCCACACCGTTGCCAGGAGTGCCTTCTCACAATCGTTGAATTTTTCCTCCACAGAGGATAAAGTTTTGCTCGCATAGGAGATTACTTTATTGACCTTGTCATGCTTTTGGTATAATACTGCCGTCAAGCACGTATCAGAGAACCCCGTCTCCAGGAAGAACTCCTTGTTTCTGACAGGGTAAGCTAGGCAAGGCGCTTGTGAGAGGCTTCTTTTGAGTTGTTTTACCGCCTCGGCTTGTTCTGGACCCCATTCCCACTTGACCCCCCCCTTCAGGAGATGAATCAGGGGTCTGGTGATCTCTGCGTAGCCCTCAATGAACTTTCTGCTGTAATTAGTCAGTCCAAGGAGGCTCCTTAGTTCCCGCAGAGTTGTGGGGTCTTTCAGTTTCTGAAGTGCTTCCACTTTCTTTTCCTGGGTACAAAGACCCTGAGGAGTAATCTCATGCCCCAAGAAGTTAACACGGGTTTTACACCACTGTGCTTTCTGAAAGGAAAGTTTTGCTCCGGCGGCCCTCAACTGTGTCAGAACATAACGGATCTCCGCTATGTGTTCCTCCACAGATGAACTTTTGATGAGGACATCATCTACATAAGCCAGGTTACCCCTTGCACCCAAGTCAGGCATGGCCTTGTGTAGAAAAATGTTGAATTCATTGCCGGAGTTGAGGTATCCGAAGGGAGTCCGGGTCCAGGTGTACTGCTGGCCCCCAAAGGTAAAAGCCAGCTTGTATTGGTCCTCCCTACTGACAGGCACAGTCCAGTATCCATTGGTCAGGTCTATTGCAGTGAATACCTGTGACCCCTGGATCTGGGCCAGCCCTTGGTCAATGTAGGGCAGAGGCCATCGGGAAGTATGGACCCGTTTGTTGAGCTCCCTGAGGTCGGCACAGAGTCTCCACTGACCGTTTGGCTTCAATATTCCCAGCACCGGATTATTGAAGGTGCTGTGGACTGGACGGATTATTCCCCGGGACTCAAGGTTCTTAATTATTTCAGTAAGGGACTCCATTGATGCGAGAGGCAAGCGATATTGCTTCACAAACACAGGAGTCATGCCAGGGTCCGTGGGGATTGTTGTGGTGTGGATGTCGGTGCGACCACAGTCATATGAGTCTACCGCAAAGAGATCTTGGAAATCCAAGAAAACTTGTTTCAACTTTTGCTTTTGTTCCAGAGTCACACAGGCATCAGCTAGGTTGACTCTCTCTTCCACCATCTGCCTGAAGCCTGGAAAGACTTCTGGTTTGGCTATTTCCGCGGCCTCCTCCAGCTGGGTGGAGAAGTCCCTGGTCAGAGTGCTGATTTGGACCGGAGGCTTCAGGTGGGAAAGGCAGCCCTCATGTACCTGGAAAATCACCTCATCCCTCCTGAAGTTACAAGTCACATCTTCCTTACCATAGGGGCAGGAAGTGTACACCAGAAAGTTCCCCCCATGCCGGGTAAAAATCCTGTCTGGTGTTGTGTTGTCATCACTGTCACTGTCAACACAGTCCTTGGGGATTGCTCCTAACAGTTCATTTACAAGATCAATGGAGAAATGTCGGTCATCAACCGCCATTCCAATAATGGTGCCTGCGGCTAGAGTAATACTCTTTAAGTCGCTGTTATCCACCTCTATTAGAATGGTGTCATGTTCTATGTTGACTAATGGTGTTGGGTTTACCCCTAACCCTTGCTGTTGGAGAGAAGCATTTAGATGTATGTAAGCATCAGGGTTTTTCAAATGTTGTCCTCTTTTAACTTTCACTTCCATGGAGAATTGTCGGGTCCTTTCTGGGATGGTGACTTCCTCTTTAATCTGAATTTCAACTGCATAAGGTAGCAATTGAGCTGAACTAAATGTTTTTTCTGGATCATCAAAGCCCATGGGATTATCCGCTAATCGGGACCAAGCTTTGAAGTTTATTAGGTCCAAACTAATGGCAAAGCGATTGAGAATGTCACTGCCTAAGTAAAAGGCGGCAGTGACGTCTCGCACAACCCAACAATTATGGACTATGCTCTTGTTGCCAATGGAGATTTTGAGCATACACCTGCTTGGCAGGAGATGTTTTGAATTGGGTGCTTCCAGGTCCATTTCCCATTTGTCTATCAGTTTGAAGGTGGGAATGGCTGGATCTTTAGGGAGTTGGCGAAACATGGCTTCGCTGATGAAGCTCTTACCGTTGTTCACACACACTCGAGCGAGAACAGAGTCCTTCCCATCATTTAACTGAACAGGGATGAACAACTGCTCTCCAATTTGCTGAATATCAGCCAGGCTCTGAGCTGATTTCACATCTTTCTGGACTATAGGAGTGGGAGTTTCAGGTTGTGGATTGGTATAGAATTTCAGAGTGTTTCCTTCCAGCGTGGAATACCACTTTAGACTGGAAGGAAGGTTGATTTTCAGAAACAGAGAGGACCCCCCATCACCAGTCTGTTGTCCTACTGCTATTACTGTCACATCTGGAATTTGGTTGTTCTGGAAGTGAAATTCTACTTGGTCAGATTTTTGTTCAACCATGTGGCAGGTGCCGTTTAAACTAACATGGTTGACACTCTGTTTTAATTTTATCGGTCGGCTAGTCTGGGTCCAGAGGACCTTGTTTACACAATCTATTAGGGGTGACAACCTTCTCAGGAGGTCATTCCCTAGTAAACAAGGGGTGCCCTCCGGGGTCACAACTATGACCGGGTGTTTCAACTTATGTCGCCCAATTTTAATGTCCAAGTCTGCAGTCCCCTCAACGGGAATTTCCTTCCCGTCAAAGTTCTGTAGTTGTCCCGGAAGAGAGGTGAGAGGAATTTGGTAATTCTCTCCCCTTCCTGCATTCAGTTCATCAAAGGCCCTTCTAGACAGAAGGGTAGCTTGAGATCCAGGGTCCACCAGTGCCAAAATTGTACCCTGCCCCTGTACTTGTACCGGGGCATAATATCTTCCCTCCTTCTCCTCAAGGGGGCACAGGTAATGTAAATTTTTGGACAACTGGTGGGCTAACTTTCTGGTTTTGGACATTGCTAGCGAAGAGATTTGGGCAGAATTCTGTGGAGAGTCTTGGGAATCTGAAAGAAAAATTTGGCAACTGGAGATCAGAGCCATTGTGGGTTCCCCTGGCTCCGGTTCTGGGCCGCCCCCCCTTTTTTGGAGGCAGTCACCAGGATGGGTTTGAACCAGGGGATTTTCTTGCTGTTGGTTCTGGGATGAGATGGTGGGCGGCGGTAGCTCAGTCTCCACATCTCCCCAGTCTGGATTTGCATTCCTAGGGACCCATTTTTCTTTGGGAGGAGTTCCCCCCTCTCTGAAGGAGAAGATCCTTTTCTCAGGATCCTCTGAGGATCCCTCTCCCTCAAATTGGAAGATCTGTACCTCCTCCTCAAACTGAGTCTGTTTGGGTCTTTTGTTTCTCCTACCCCCCCCCCCTCTGCTCCTTAGGAGGCAGACTTTCAGGGGCAAGAGATTTCGTTTCCGGTTCCTGGGTTTCCAGGGGCTGTTTACAAGTGAGGAAGGAAGCTTCCTCCAAGGCTTTACACCCCCCTTCCCTTTGTGCCTCCTCCCTGGGAACCGGTGAGTTATCGGGGTGCTGCCCCCGTCATTGTTCTGGAGCACCAGGTCCAGAGTTGGGTGCGTTCTGCGCCGGCACGCCCATCTGAGGGTTCTGCTGAGCCCTCAGTATGTGACCCAGATCCCGCGCCATGTTTTGAACCTGGCGCTCTAACTGGGAAACCCGCTCAGGCTGATACGGGGCCCTGTTTTCTCCCCTGGGCTGATCCCGGGAAGGGTAGCTGTCCCTTCTTTGGTAGTACCCCTGGTTGGGAAGATTTGGGTACCCCTCCACCCTTGGCCTCCCCTCTCCCGGATTCAGTGGTCTGGGCTCAGGGAATTGGGGAAAGAAGGATGGATGGTTTTGGGGCTGAAAGTCGGGAGGATACCTGGGGAAAAAGTTCTGCCCAGGATTTGGAGAGTTTCTGCCCTCCGGTGGGAAGTTAGGAGGGAAGTTCCCTGGGTTAGGTGCTTGGCTGGATCCCCCCCTTGGGCTGGAGGAGTCCACACATAACCCAGGATGGGTCTGTTTCCCTTGTAACGGGGACTTACATAATCAGGAGAGCGAGGGACCCCATTTGTGGGGCTGCCTCCCTGGCTCCCTCTCTGTGACTGGCCCGAGGACCTTCTGGGCCTAGCATTATTAGGTGCAGGTAGGTTTTTAGGCCCCCCCATCTCCAAATCTAAAACGGGGGTGACCTTTACCTCTGCCACCTTGGCAGCAGCAGGGGTGGTGTTGGCTTTGGGGTTTTTCTGGGCATTACTTTTGCTATCTATCGGTTTCTGCACCTCATAGATCCGGGTAGCCTGTTCAATGACCCAGTCTAAAGATCTTTTCTCGTGAAAATCCCTCACGAGCTGGGTCATGATATATTTGGGCAAGGCATGGAAAAACGTATTAATAAATTCCCTGCTATCCGTGCGCACCCTTCTTGTGGTCTGTGCAAAAGCACGCTTTAACTCCTGCACAAATTCTTGTGGGGCCTGATCCTCCCCACATTGCAAATTGTAGGCTGCCTTGCGAGCCTCTTGAGGATTTCTGTGAACAGAAAAATGTTTCAGGATGGCCGCCTTACATGTGGACCATCTTAAATGATTTTGATCCTCCAGCCCCGCAAAGAAACTGGAGTATTCCGGGGAGAATGTCCACTTTACATATTGAATACAGCTTTGGCTGTCCTTCACATGGAAAGTCTCCATCATTTGTTCAAACAACTCTAAGTGCTCCCAAACAGAATACTTAGCGTTCTTATGGTAAGGCGTGATGACGCTCCTGATCGCCTTAATCTGCTTTAAGGGGTCCTTAAGCAAGGCCCTTTTTGCCTTATTGGCCTTTTTGGTTCGGGTAACCCTTGTCCATTCATCCTCGGACTCAGAGGCACTGCTCCCAGAGGTTCCCGTCTGATCTTCCAGGTTTTCCCGGATTCTGCGAGCCTGGGAATGGCTGGCAGAATGTGGGGACCTGGTCTCCTGTGTCCTGCGCAGTTCAGAGGAGTCTTCAGATTCCTCCTTGCTGCCAGGATTTGATGGGTACCCCCTCCACTGACCTAACTGGGCAGAGGTTTTCAGGATGCCCTTAATGGGCCTACTCTCCTGGGGTTCCCCACTGAACTGTACTGTACTTGGGTGCCCATACCCGGATGCCCACCCCTCCATTCCTGAGTGGTACTGGGCTATGAGCCCCATACTTTTAGCTGGATAGTAACCTGCCATCCCTGTGGCCCTGTGCTCATGTGCACCAGGGGACATGGGGGTGGCAGAGTCCAGGGACTGAGAGGTATGAGGGCCTCTGGTACTAGGGCTCCTGAGGTTATGCTCCGGAGTTTCCATTTCCCAGCGAACCTCATCTCTATCCGCCCCTGCTCCCTGTTGCAATGCAAGAGCCTGCATTTGTGCCTTCAGTTCCTCTGTTAAGGCCTTACTCGACTCTATCAGTTTCTCCTGCATCGCTACCTGTTGCTGGAGCCTATCATTGTGTTGACAGAGGGCCTCATTCTCCCTCTGTGCTTCCTGGTTGGTCCTGGAGAACTGGGCCAGTCTTTGCTGCAGGAGGTTTACCTCCTGGGCAATGTCCCTATTGGCCTGCTCCTTTCTTGCTAGAGCATCTTCCACCCTTCTGGTGTGCTCTACCAAGTTCTGGTTTTCTTTTTGGAGATCACCCAGCCCCTGGAGGGCCAGGTGATTTTCTTCAATTTCCTTTTTTAAGTGGCAGACTTCCTGGCCTATGGCGTCTCTTTCCTGACTAAGAGCCTGCATTTGTGCCGCCAGGTCGTCCCTTTGCCGTTGAAGGGCACCAGCTTTTTGGCGCTCCTCATCAAACTCTGCCTGGGTATCCAGGTCTTTCAAGATCAGCTTGTTGCTCTCAACCTTCACTCTATCTAGATGACTTTGCAGGGTGGCTACCTGCTCCGTGCATGCCCTGTTAAAGTCTAATTGTTGCTCCAGCTTTTTCTGGCTCTGCAGTAAGGAGTCCAAACTGTCTTGGTGCTCCTTCTGCAGGGCCAGAAATCTAGTATCCTGTTCTACCTTTTCCTGTTGCAGCACATCCAAATCCTTCTTTATTTTAATGATGTGCTGCCTACTATCATCTTCTGACTCCTGGCTCCTCTGCAGCCTCTGCTCAGAAGAGACCAGGTCAGATTGGGCCTTCTCTAACACCATCTGTTGCCTATTTGCCAGATTTTGGCTTTCAGCACATCTATCCTGCATGTCTCCCATATATAGGTACAGGTATGCTGCTATCCTGGCAATCTTATTGTGTTCCTCTTTGGCTTTAGGAGCCATATATAGTTCACTCAGGGCCACATGTAAGGGACCCTGATCTCTATATATATCTGACCCTGTTTCAGTGACCTGTCGCGTGATGGCCTGCAACCAGGCATCCTGGCCCTGTTCAGTCCATTCACCTCTCACAAATAGCTTATGCAAGAGGTGCTCTCTGGCTATTTTCATGTCTACTAAGGTCGTCATTCTAGAGATTGGTCTCTGTCCTGACTTACGGAAGTTAGTATTTTATTTTTGCAGAACAGAACTTTTCTTGGAGTGTCCCTTTTGAGGAATGCTTCACAGCGTAATGCAGCGTGGTGATCCGACCGGATGTATGTATCCCGTCAGTTAGCACACTGTATTAAGCTGCACAAGTGGTATTCTAACCCAAACATCCCGGACGAGCCCCCAATTTGTAAGAGGATTCAATTCAACACTACAGCTAAGTCAACGCCTAGTCTATAATACTGAATGAAAACCCTTATTGATATATCTTTATGTCCAGTTCATGCGTTCTGGATGACTACCCCTATATAACACCCCTCTCTTGGAATCCCCCTGACCCCACTGAGCCAAGAAGTAGTTCTGTTTTGCAAGTTTAAAAGGTTTATTTGATAATTTAAAATATATATATATCACACTTTATAATAAATTAATAATTGAATAGCACACTCAATCTGATATGATAAAGATTAACCACGGAGAATCTGGCACTAGCACACTTCTTATAATCACTAATGAGTTGACATGAAATGGATAAGGTAGCACACTGGTAAATAGGAACAAAAGTATAATGTGGTAGAGGATGCTTTATGTAAGCTCAGGTGGATGCAATATTCAATGAATGCAGTACAGAAAATACTCAATATGATTTCAACCAAACAATGTAATCACTTTTCTCTGGCAATCCCCTCCCCCCCTTGATGCAAGGCAAGGAAATGGAAGGAAAACACACAGTTCTCAGAAATGCAATCAATGTAAATTAGTTCACCCCAGCAAGCTTACACTACAGAAAACAGATAGGAGTTTTGAAAACACAGGCAAAATGCTTTGATATGTGCTAGCAATGGATGAGAAATATGCTGGAAATGCTTTTAATTCCCTTTCAGAGGTTCAGGGTGAGTGGTATCTAGTTAATATTAGTCCAGGTTCACACTAGCAATGATGCAGGGATAGTTAGCAGGTTAAACGAATTTCTGGCAAATGGAAGGCAAGCAGCAGCAGTTTTTACATGTGAAGAAATTTGCAAATCGCGGCAAAATTTGCGGATGTGCCGAGCGCTATTACAGAGGAACCACAAGGACTATCTCTATCGTTTTGGGGTCCTAGGAAAGCCTAGGATCTCATCTTCCAAATGAAAGTTACTGCAAGTCTCTAGCACAAACGGTTGCGGAGATATGAGCGATTAAATAAAGGTCGTTTTTCAGATTTGAAATTTTAAAGTTCAAAAAGACACGTGCAGCTTGCAACTAGAAAATGACAAGTGACAGCTTTGCAAATGACAGGTGACAGTTAGGAGACAGTTCTACTTAGATTAAAATAGGATTGAATTATATTATTTTAACTAGGAGATTGGTTTGGTACAGTTTGGCGGTACTCACAAGAGATTTTAAACAGGAAGGCGGCTTTGTCACGATCTGGTCAACAGGTCTGGACTTCGGACGGTCTCTGGGCACAGCGTCTGGTCTCTGGAACTGCTCACAGCATCGGGGTCAGCACTCTGGATACAATGGCCTTTTCTCTGCTAGGCACCGGTTCTCTGGGTCGGGTCCTGCCTTCTCTTTGGATATTTCTGTCACCGGGTTCTTGCAAAAGTTCTTGGCGAAATTCAGACGGCTCGCCCGGCTGTCTGAAGAGTTCAGTTGCAAAAATATTTTGAGGCCTGCTGACAAATACTCTTGCTGGCAGTGGCCTTTCTGGTTAAGGTTCTGAAGTCTCTGTTTATCTTGGAGTCTAAGTGTTGGCTCTTTGAAGATTGATGGAGGTAAGTATGGATTTTTCCGGCAGAGCGTCCCGCTGCAGATGGAATTGAAGGTCCCTATCTGTCCTGTCTGTCTGCTTTTATGTGTTTAGTATAATAAAAGACATATTTCACAGTTACACAGTTGCTTGAAATTACATATACATGGTGTGGCTGAATTTAGCCATGTCTCTGTCCAAATCTGCTGTTTCTAAGAGCTTGCATTCAGAAATGGCACATAATTGACTTTTTAACTGATTTTTCAATTTCTGACATTGACCCAACTTTACATACATGTGCGCAGGGAGTATGGACATTAACTGATGAAGTTTCAGACTTTTAACATGCATACATTTAGAGTAATATCCACTTTTCCGCTAACACCCCCCTGAACATACCACCGGTTCTAAAAACCTCTTAAACTGTGGGCAGAAAAATCACAAGAATTATGGTATCATTTATAAAATTTTCACATGTCCGCTCTATGAGTTATTCATCTTTTTAGAGTTATGTTCTGGCTCCAAAGGGGTGTGGTTTCCTCTCAGCACAAGGTAGAAATACTGGTTTTTCCAGTTCTGCCAAGCCAGCTTGCTCTCACAGGCAGTGCCCCTCCCCTTTCCTCAGGAGGAAGCCACTTTTTACGACCATTTACGACTCCTGCCAATAAAACCTTTGCCTGAGCCAGGACAGGGCTTTGTTCACTTTCCTGCAGAGCACAGGTAATTCAATTATCAGATAGATGGCATATCCTTAGTGTGAGCAGCAAAAGGGCAGCTAGGCCTGGGAACACAGCTGTGACTCAAGTTTCACTCCTGATGGGGGTAGTTGCCAGGCAGAATTGGAATCTCTTTAAGCCAGTTTCATGTCACTTTTTGTTCCCCAGTTCCTGCATTCAAATAAAACTAAAAAATTTTACATATGCAGCTAGAATGCTGATTCTAAGTTTAAACTATAACATTTAAACAATTGCAAAGGCATGTGACACCAAACATAGGTCACTCATTTAATCTAAACATTTTCGATTTTAGTGTCTTTAAATCCAGTGCAACTTAAACTGCTGACTCCATAGCAGTTTTGTTATAAGCACTGTTTTGGGCTCTTCATTTCCCAGATTTTGTAAGCACACAAAACCTCATTCTGCCAAATGTCTGCTGGTGTTCAGTGAATATTTTGCACATGTTGCAATGTTTAAAATAGACACTTTGGCTTGCCTTCAGAGGAACACAGGGTGGTTTTAAAACGCCGGCTTTTGGATAGTGGTGAGTACTGGTACTGCACCCATTTTTGGGATTGAAGAATGAATTCCCCACAATTCTAGGTTGCATTTGGCAATCAGCATTGCCATTCCCAATGGTTTCAGACTACTGTGCGGGTAGTCCAATGGTGGTTTTAGGCAGTGTCCTTCTGTGCCCATAACATCGGCAAAAATGGGTGGCAGCCTATTCTTCCTGCATTTCCCTGTGCATTTTCTGGGAAGCTCTGGCCATCATGATGTTTTCATGTCAGTACTGCACAGTTTTGAGGTAGGGCTCGGATGCATGGGTAAATACATCCCACACTGTTTTCAGAAACAGACCATAGAAAAGCTATAGTCAGCAGATGAAAGACTTGCTTTGCATGCATTGCATCTAATAGCGCGTTGGGACCATACTTATGGTGAAAGACGCTATAACACATAGCATAATTAATTAATGAAAATAATCATCTTAGTAACGTGATGTCCTTGTCTCTCAGCCCGCCCTGCTCGCCTTTTTTCCGAACACCTTTGCAGCCTTGCGTGTTTGGTGTTTTATTGCAGACCAAACCTGCAAGTCCTGCGTCAGTTCTCAGCCATGGCGCTTTCAAATGCAAGAAAGACTTCAAGATCCTCCTCTGCCTGATTTGTACAGGGGCTTGGAAAATGCAAAGTGCATATGAGAGTAATGTCTGACTAGTACAGGGAACAGCGGCAGTATGTGCTGCTGTCCCGGGTGCATTTTACCCCTCCCCCTGTCCCCCTCGCCACCGCCCCCATTGTGGTGAAATCCGCTCCCAGCATCAACTGGGGAGCTGGGATCCATTACAAATTACTGTTGGGAGCACGCTCTTGGCACACATCTATGCATGGGTGCTTTCCAGTGCCTCATTTGTGCTAGAGTATATCCTAAGCAGGGGTGGACTGGCCTATATGGAACTCTGGAGATTTCCTGGTAGGCCTCTGCACCCTGGGCATCTTTTGTGTGGTATTTCCAATTTTTCCCAAAGGAAAAGGGTTGGGTTTGCTGAAAATTTGTAATATGAGGCCACTTTGAAAATCATTTACAGGGCCTCTTTTGGCTCCCAGTCCACCTCTGATCCTAAGAGAAATGCCTAAGTCTTTTTTTTTTGCGAATAAGGTTGCCCGTTTGCTTCTTTAAGAATATACCCACAGCATAATGGGTGAACCGGAAAAACAATGTCAATTGTAAGACATAAACTAAAGTATGCCTGCATGGCTCTGTTTGAAACATGTTCCCTATTGTGCACAGTGTCCCTGCTTGCACTGGAAAGACAGTTACACCTAGAGGAGCCATATCATTCAGAAATGGATTAAAGTTTTGAAATACTGGCACTCTCAGTGAGATGAAAAGAAGGAAGGACTTTTAGTTAATGTAAATTAAAAGCTGTATTGTAACCAAAGTAGGATGCGCCGGGGAACTGTGTATTAGGCCGCAGGTGCATGAACCACCCATACTATTAGTTGTCAGCTGGATCCTGTGTTACCGACTTTGCTTGCGTTGTCCTCGCGCTCTGTTGACTAAACACATAGCCAGAGCCACGGCGGCCTACCCGTGACATGCTTACGTCCGTGCACGCTTTCACAGGGCACAGCGCTACTAGACATCGCCAATGGCGGCTTACTGCTCTGCGAATGCCAAGTAGCCTTAAGAAACCCCGGTTATGGCTAGTGTGCGCGGGTGCCATGCACACTACACAAGCCATTCGATTAACCTCCGATATCATCAGGGAAGAATGAAGGTTGAGACCAGGTGCTTGAAATCGATTTGCTATTGATTTGCAGGCTTTGCGCGAGGACATTTGAATAAATCAATAGAATGAACTGGGTTAATATTTCCCAATTAACCGGCGGTGTCTAGGAAGAGACTACCTAATGCAATTACCCGACTAACAAGCTGAGCAACAGTCAACGGTCTTCAGTTTATCAGAGAACGTGTTGCATCATGTCAGACACAGTGGCAGTCAATGCCGTGCAACTTTCCAAACTGATGTGGGTACAGACATTGCGAAAATGCCAACAGCAAAGAGGGTGATTTCTCACAGTGTAGTCACTCTGGAGTATGGTAGAACTCGGCAAAAGTAAGATATATGTCAGGCAGAAAGCGGACTGATTGTTCACTTGTAGCGAAGCCATGCCATAAACAAGCACTGGCAAAGCACAGTTTTGTCTTTTGTGTAATCAGTGACTTTGCATTTACCAGGAACTGCCATATGGCACAATTTAGCCACTAGATGCGATCACCTGGCACATTTTGTGAGGCTGTAGGACATTTGTTTGTGCATGCAAAAGACCCATCTAATGCTTGTACAACACCCAAAACAGTTGGCTCTTTTCCGAAGTTTGTTTTCGAAAAGAAGAACAGCTGTGAGGGCACATATGACACAGCACACAATACAGTAAAAATGTGGGAAACCTGCACACAATTTTTCCCAACAAATTGTGATTTTACACAACCCAATTGTGCATGCGTCACTATTATTTAAGCCAATCTAATTGTAATCAAAGGCATGACTTTAGGGTGCTCACAGAGGTGTACAGTAGATGCTTTGAACCACTGTAGGTGCATACTACTGTAATGAGGACCACCAGAGGTTGTCTGAAAAGCCAGAACTGGGTCAAGATTGGCCAGTTTATAGCTTTGATGGCCACATGCCAACTTTTTTGTTTCCAAAATAAGGTGGTGTGTCATGGCAAAATAAACATGCCAACATGTATAGTACTTGGCAAAATTATAAAAAGAACCAGAAACATCTATATGTTATGGTATGTTATGGTGATTTATATTGTCCACCCCTACCAGCCAGGGGCAGTCTCCATGTGGAACTGGCATCTGAGTGTTGCTTTGCATGAGTTTGTGGAGTAGGCCTTGTGTGTTGTAACCGTATCAGTAAGATTGAGTGCCTCAGGAGTGTGGTAGTGTTTTGTGTTGGTTTTAGTGTGATGAGTGGGATTATGGTGGATTTGGTTTCGTGCACTGGTTGGATAGTGTCCAGAAGGGATCCAGAGTCACAGGTGGCCGTAGCTGTAAGGTTATCTGGTGTATTGGTGTGTAATTGCGTTGTTGATAGTTTCATGGACTTTGTGGGTGGTTCACTCTAGGTGTGCTTCAGCGTCTGGAGATGCTGGGTGTGAACATAGAATTGATTATTGGTTTGGTTATGTGTAGTGTGGCTAGACAAGGTCTGGTATGACATCACTTATTTTGGAGGAGAGTGAAGCGGAATCGGCTCTTTAGTTGCCACTTGATGGCAATGATATAGCCATAATGACTAGGAGCCCAGGCTGTACCAGTTGGTAACGGCCCGGGGCCCGAGTTAATATGCCCGAGCCTAGCAATGGCCTTTAACAAGGAAAAAACAGAGTTAGGAGTCTATGACGCTGCGCTGCACACCACCGAAATGAACATTTCATTTTTTTTTTTAAATTAAACACTCTTAGCACCCACATGTGGAAGCATGACCATAATAGTGAAACTTAAAGGAACTAAAATTGCAAGAATTCTGCATTTCTTTTTTTAACAACAAGAATGAACAAGTGGGAAGAGCAGGGTTAAGGGAGGGTATATGATTTAAGGTGGGAAAGACAGTGATTAGGAAGTCAGAGATGAGAGGCAAAAGAGGTAAAGTCTGCAGAATGATTTGGAAAATGAATACATAGGCACGCTAACTGCACACTAGAAGTGTTCTATAGGAGCAGGATCATGGGAACAGGCCGCATAACAAAGTTCCAAACACACAGCAGAGTTTACTAGCACCCACAGGAAAAGTGTACTGCTGTGTGTAAACCAGAACAACTGTGTGGAACCTGTCATTGTGCTACATTGGCAAGAAATAATGGTATGGGGAGCAAAATAGTATGAAAATACAAACAGTAGTTGTCCATCCTGTTGATGGCTGGCATGCCATGTGACTCTTTCAGGCATTGCTTGTTTGGCAACAGTGCTGTGCCTGCTGTGAGTAGCTGCATAGCAGGTGTTGCTTTAAAAGCAAGGAGTGTCTAAAGGGCGGCCACTCTACAGTTTTAATTTCACTAACAACATATTTCTTCTTCACAAAAGTGGGTGGTTTGGCACTGGGGGGAAAATGAGATGTATCTATACATTTATGTGTACAAATGAGGAAAGTAAAACATGAAAGTCTAGTCATGTGCCCTGGCCCTACTACGCACTAAACCTTAAACGGGGTGTCTACATGCACCCAGCAATCTCACACCGATAGCCTTGACCTACATAAGAGGTGTGCATGATGACATTTCCCAAGCTGCTAAGACTGAATATATTTTATATGAACGTAATCACTGAGTTCTCAGCAAAAGAGGAAGGGAGACATTTTCAAGTCAGAATTCATCTTTTGCTAGGAATGCAAAACTGAATGGTGAGATATCCGGAACTAATAGAACTAGACTAGGAAACATATAACGGTTAAGTGCTGGGATAATATCGCTGTCGCTGGCGTTCTTCAGCAAGTGTCTGACCGTCCAAGGAGAAGGATACCTGCTGGTGCTGAAAAAGGCACTAGATGGAAAGATGGATCCTGTCTTAGATTTATGGAGTAAGGCCTGTATCTCGCATTTGGATCTCGTGAAGATCCTCCTGTCAGTCAAGAAGAAACTGATGGACCGAGATTGGATTGCTTCTGTGGAGACATGCAAATTATATGGCAGGAATACCAGCGTATACCAGCGAAGTCAGGGCAAGGGCCAGCCTCCCAATTTACCTGAATGAATTCCTGAATAAACAGCGTTGCCGTCAGTTTATGTGGTTTCGATTAAATGTACACCCCACAAAGGAAATCACAGAAGCAAGGAAGCCGCTGGCAGAAAGGAACTTCTCATGTAGACTGTGCGCAGGACCCAAGGAAACTCTTCAACGCTTGGTGTTATTTTGTCCAAAACTAAGGAACCAACGCACCCAATTACTGGGAACATTTCTCTCAGAATATAGCACATTTGATGCAGTAGATTGTTGGACAATGATGATTGCGGGAGAGAAATGATCCATGAGCCTGGCCCTACTGTATTTTGTGAATATGTTGTTTGAAATGTTGGCCAAATGCACAGCTAATTAAAAGTTCAGCAGAATGACAGTGGTTATAATCTGCTGATCCCAGATCGGAGGTATCAATGAGAATAAGAGACTTATGGACTGAAATTGGTTATGAATCGTTCTTGCTTTAGATTTTGATGTATCTTTTGTAAACTGATGGCGTACTCTTATTTTCGGTTTTCTGTATTCCTTTTCCTTCTTTTTGCTGTAGTCAGTTGTTTGGCTTAAGAAAAATAAAGGTTTGCTTTTTCAAACCATGTACTATAAAATAAAATAATAATAATACAGATGTTAAGCCCTGGTATATTATTATTATTATTATTATTATCTTTATTATTTATTATTATTATTATTATTATTATTATTATTATTATTATTATTATTATTATTATTATTATTATTATATATTCTCATAGCACAAACCTAGCTCGGTAGCAAGAGAGCACTGTAAAGGTCTTAGAGAAAGATATTGGTAGTGAGAATTTAACAATTCCTTATCTAATCATTAGTGATAATTATCACAGTGCAATATAACAATGGGGGTGTGCACAAGATAACCACAATCCAGGTTACATCAAGGTTCTAGCTTAGAATGAAGGAGATTTGCAGAACTCCGGATTGCAGCCAGGAGAAAGTACCCGAGGATCAGACCATAGCATTACAAGGGCTCTTTCCTAGTTTTCTCCGTGTGAGACAGACTAATTTCCAGGCTTACTGTGAGATTACGGTGTGCCACCCAATGATTTTAGTTTGCATGGTTGGGTAGGCTGTCATCTATTTCATCAAAAGAAGGGACATATACATACTTAATGACACAACATGTTACCCTCAGAAATCTGAACACTACCAACAGCCACTCAGCAAATGTGGGCTGTGTGTAATCTAATTAATAATGTATAACAACAATTTTCATTAAAATGTCATATTTTAATTCATTTATTTAATCGCACAAGTATCAAAAACTATTTTTTTAAAATACATTTACAACACATAAAAGTATACAATGTAAAAAGTAGTTATTCCACCACACAGAGTCAAGTTTTACAAATACTTGAAACACTACGCAGTAGCAACTCAATTCCTTTTGCTTCATACTGTGTACAAAAATTAGCCGAACTTATGTAAATTTCTGTCCTTGATGTTACTATTAACTGGACATTCTTAAGGGGCAGAAATGTGTCTTGTGCTTCCTGTAGACATCTCTATTCTTTCCTCTATGGTCAGGGTTCCTATAACTGGGGGTACATACAAACATAAACACATTACTACATGGGCATAATTGGTTAATTTATTACATCTAGCCATCCCTAATCACCATTAGACTGTAACAAGTATACCATTTATAATATACTAGTGTCTCAAACTTGTAGCAATAAATGTTTTCAAATTCATTTAACAATTACAATTTCTGTTCTTCACTTTCACAGTGGTGTGGAGAAATAGCCAGCACCTAACCACATTCTCTAATGCCACTTTTAAATTCACCATGCCTTGATGTGCACAGTATTAAAAATACACTGGGGCGGACAACATAAGCATATAAATTAAGTCCTCACCTCGGTCCCATAAAAAGCTTCTCTCTATCTTGGGAAAGATTATTGAAACTCTCTTGTAACCAAACAAACACAGAACAATGTGTCAATAATGCGGGTCATTTATTGGATCTAAAGGAAACCAAAGAAACTCCATGAGTTTATTGAATTTTAAATTGGGGTAGGTAATTCAACTGGTGTGAGAGATCTACTTACACACAGAATAAAATCCAAACCCTTACCTTCATATAACTAATCTGTAGGGTACTGGTAGTATCTAGGACCAGCAGTCTCCAGTTTAGAATCGCAATCCCAGGCTGTCTGTCCACTCAAAGGATAGGTAAGCGTCTAACCTATAGTAAAATAAACATACCCATCAAAACATTGAATTGAGAATTACTCGACTAAATCTCACAAATGTCAATCATATCGGGAATCCCTTGCTTACCTCTCACAAGCATTTCTCTAGCATGTATCCAGTCTGCTGTTCAGTGCTAACGGAATGCCCGGGATGCGAGCATTAAGAAACCCGTAGGACGCCGCGAATGCGCACGGGCCGATGATGTCATCGCGTACAGCGTGACGCAATGACATTACGGGAAATTGTGTTGTTGCCTTAGCAACCCGTAATAGAGATGCTACACTCCATTCTCATAGCAAAATTTAGCTGGAGGTAAAAACCAACCACGGACACAGATAAGGTTTAAATGTCTAATGCTTAGCATTGTTCTGTTTTGCACAAACAAAGCCATAGTTGCAAAAGAAATGCCTGAAACTCCAAATAGCCAAGTATTAATTTTGGTTACTAACTATTGTCCTGATTCTTATTCGCTACTATGGTGTCTCATGTATGCATGTACCTAACGCATGTACCTTCAATATTGCATATTAGCCCTCTTGACTCATGGGTAGGCTGTCATACCAGTGGTGGTTGCCTTGTAGGCGTGTAATGGGGTTCTGAACCAGATCCTAACCAGCATGGTGAGCCAGTGTAATTTGAGCAAGGCGGGAGAAATGTGATCAAATTTCCTAGAGCCAGCGATGAGTCAACAATTTTGGTTTACATAGCAAGTCATTTTCTTGTTGATTCTTGTAAGCTCATGCACAATGTGCAGGCCATGTGTGTAGGTGGTTTCAACCCAGCACTCCACTTAAGTCAATGGCTAGCATGAGATGCCCAGCTGGAACCTGTTAAGTGACTTCAATTCAGCAATCACACTAAGTCAGTGCCTCGTCTGGGACGCCCAGTCGAAGCCCTTCTTTATATATTTTTATGACAAGTTATAATCTGGATGATAAACCCTTATATAACGCCCCTCTCTTTGAATCCCCCTGACCTCAATATATATATATATATATATATATATGGTCAGATTATTTTAGACTAAGAGATTGGTTCTGGCACAGTTCTAGCTGAGTACTCACACTATAAATTTGAAATAGGCCGTCAAGGTCTGGTCAGGTTTGGACTGGACTCCTGGCAGGTGGTTCTGAAGTCACAGCTCTCTGGGTCAGCTCTGCTGGTCCGGTCTGGCACTCGGCACTGCACGGCGGTCTGTATCTCTGGTTCTGCTGGTCTGGATCAAGTGGATTCTGGATACAGCACTGCTTTCCGGGTACTGGCACAGGGTTCTAGCCAGAATCAAACAGCTCAGCCCGGCTATTTGAATAATTTGCAAAGGATTTTGAGGCCTGCTGAAAAAGGATTCAGCTGGTGGTTCAGACCTCTCTGCTACAAGTTCTGAAGTCTGGATTCTAAGATCTGGAGATGGTCCTTCTGGATATTGTCTGGTCCGGCAAAGCACTTTGCAAGAAAGGGGAAAGTGAAGTCTCTACCTGGGTTTCAGTGTTCCTTTTATGTCTTTTGAAAATGGGTGTGTGCGTGGGCATAACTAAGCCTGCCCCTCACAATTTATCATTGGCCAAGCTCTCCTCTCTCCCTTGATTGGGGGAAGGAATGGAGTGTCATCAGGCATCAATTTTATGGCATACAGAAAGAACACTCCCCTTGTCAATTCGCACACAAATCTGTTTTTGATCCAAATACATATTTATCTATGTACCATTTTTCTAATATTATATGTCTAGTTAACATATTTTCTGTAGCACCAAACCATCCGATCCCTGTCTTTGTAAGATGTTGTGTCCACTTATGACAGAATTCTGCCCTTTTCATCAAGAACACAACCTCTAAACTTTTCCAGAATTTACACAAACATGGACAAGGAATATGGGCATCAGATGATAAAGTGTCAGATTTTTAACATACAGACATTTGGAGTAATACCTTATTTTCCGCTACTACCCCCCAGAACATACCACAGAGTCCTAACACCTCTTAAAATGTGCACAGAAAAATCACAAGAATAATGATATTAATTATATAATTTTGACAAGTCCGTACTATGAATTATCCATCTTTTTAAAATGATGCTCTTGCCCAGAGGGGTGGCGTTTCCCAAAGCACATGGTGGAATTTCTGGTTTGTCCACTTCCTCCAACTCAGGTTGCTCCAAGAGGAAGCCATTTACGACCCCCCCTAATTTAACATTTGCCTGAGCCAAGGAAAGCTCATTGTTCTGTTTCCCTGCTCCCAGGTGCTCCTCCCCTGATTCAATCAGAGAGGTGTAATCTCCTTTTGGTGGGAACAGCAGAAGGCAGCCAGGCCTGCAAATGCAGTTGCTGGGCAAGTTTCAACTCCTGTCGGGGGTAGTTGCCGGGCAGAATTCAATCTCTTCAAGCCAGGCTTCAGCTAAATGTCACTTTTGTTCCAGTTTTCTTCATTCAAATCAAACTTACAATTTTTACACATGCAGCTAGAACGCTGATTCTAAGTTCAAAACTATGACTTTTAAACAGTTACAACCTATGTGACACCCAAAAGTAGGTCATTCATTTATTTTAAACATTTTGATTTTAGTGGTTTTAAATACAATTTCAGTTAAGCTGCTGACATCCACAGCTCAGCCAGTTTTGTTATAAACATTGTTTTGGGCTCTTCATCTTTCCAGATTTTATATGCACACAAGACTACAGTCTGCCAAAGGTCTGCTGGTGTTCAGTGAGATTTTTGAATATCTTGCAATGTTTAAAATAGGCATTTTTAGCTTGCATTTCAGAGAATGAAATGTGATTTCAAAACGCTTTTTGAGCTAACAGGCACTGCTGTTTTTTCCTTTGTCACCACGTTTCACTCATGGCACTTTTGGCCCATCACGCTTGCACTGGTGGGTGGCAGGTTAGGCAACCATTTTGGTGTGCGTAAAAACTGCACGGTTTTCCTGGATTCTGGCGCAATGTGGGCTTTTAGGCCATCTTGGATTTTCTAAGCCGACAGCACCAAATGGTGTAGCCTAATAATTCAAACGTGGGTCAAGACACCCGACAAACACTTAATGATATATTTTTATGTCTGAAGTTCTTTTATTTCTGAATGATGTACCCTTATATCACACCCCTCTCTTTGAATCCCCCCGGTCTCACTGAACCAAGAAGTAGGTTGTTTTGCAAAGTTAAAAGAATTATTTTATGAATTGAACATTATATATATCACACTCTTATGAATTTGAACAATATCTAGATATCACACTATTAATATTTCTACAATGATCAGCAGTGGGTGATATCACAACAAACAATCTCTTTAATTAATAGGAGTATGAATGAGAAGAATAATGTAGTATAGAATAAAACTTTGTGTGGGTTCAATGAAATGCAATGATAGGAAAATTAATGCAGCACAGAAATAATACTTTTATGTGTTCAATCAAATGTAATGTTTCCAGACTCGGCTGTGGGCGTGTCGAGAGCGCAGAAAGACCCGAGCCTTCCGCGGAGCGGACGCGGAGTCGGCGCTGAGTCTTGGGAGTGACCGGAGTGATTCCCTGTTCGCTCTGTTTTTTTGCAGTGTGTCCTTACTGCTGCCTGTTTCCAGACTCGGCTGTGGGCGTGTCGAGAGCGCAGAAAGACCCGAGCCTTCCGCGGAGCGGACGCGGAGTCGGCGCTGAGTCTTGGGAGTCTTACGAGGTTGAGGAGTGCGAGGCCTCGTGCACTCCCTCGAAAAGATGACGAAGGTGGTCCTTTCGCCCAAAACTCGGGCGCAGCGGAGGTTCGAAGCAGCCACAATGGAAATACGAGGCAAGGCTAATATGGCTCCCTGGGCTGAAACTGTAAGCCATGTACTAGAAGACCCAGCTGAACTGTCTTCTAACACATCCAACACAACTCATGTTTCCACGGAAAAGTCCTCTGCCACTTTTCAACAAGTAAGTGCTAACACGCACGCCTGTGTTCAATTTATCACCCCTGAACCCGCACTTGTAGCTAAAGTGGTGCATCCTACACAGCAGACGTTGTTAAGCCCTTTGTTAAGCCCGATGCCCGATCTGTCTCCCAAGTCCTGTAGAGTATTGTCTGATGTGTCGGATGTGAGCGACACGCCTACAACGCGTGCTGCTGAACAGGTGGTTGGAGAAAAGTTGGCAAAGCTGGCCTGTGTGCTGGACGGTTCAGATACGTGTGATGCAAATCCGAAAAACTTCAATGGCAAGAAGTTTGTCACTGGTCATTTGCCCACATCGGTGATTGAACATTCCGGTTCCTCTAACCCCTTAAGTATTGACTCTCAAGAGTTGGGCATCCCCTATATTATAGCAGAATCGGTTGGTTCGGTGCCATGTGAGTTTCGCCGACGGTTGCTGAATGCTGACTCCCTGAACTGTATTACTGAGGGAGTTTCTTGCGAAACAGAGACTACCAAAAATTCGTTTCAGTGTTGTGATTCGGAGACTCTAGAAATTGCACGATCCTTCACTGGGCCCGTAGATGACGCTCCACAACTGTCTATAGGCTGTGATGATGTTGTGTTTAGTGGACCTTTAGAAAGTTCTGGAGTTCTTCATCAACATAGAGATATAGCGCATATTCACTCCACCACTGATACTGATATGGTTCATGGTAGAGAACGAAGAAACTCACTAGAAGTGGTAAACAAATTGCTGGCTGATCTCACTCGCATAAATCAACAAAGAACATCTAAGGTCAAAACTGGCAAAAACAACGTTGGTGTCAAAAAGGCTGACTTAGAAAGCGAGTGTTGTCAAACTGCCAGTGGGGCTCATTCTCTACTTGAGAAACAAAAGAAGAATGGAGTTGGTTACCTGATGAAACGCACGAGACGTGAGGAAAGCCTCTCACCCAGTTTAAGATGCTCTCAAAATAAGAAAGCTAAAAGGCTTGTGTACAGCATTTCACCTTACTGCACCCTGCCCTTGGAATCTGAGCACGACTCTCGTAACTCGGATGTAGCATCTAGAGACATCTTCGCTGGACATGAGTCTTCAGATTCCTCGCTGATGGAGCGGCCCTACCCTAAAATTAGACGGCCTGTTTATAAAAAGAAAGGCGTGCCTAGCAAAGCAACCATGCCTGAACTTGCAAGGAACTTACCGTCAATGCAAGATTTACAGGCCCTGATAATGTCCTCACTAAACTTATCGATTGCTCCTTTTCTCAAACTATATGAAAGTCTAAATGACACGATCAAAGACTTGTCTGCAGGGGTCTGTAGATTGTCCAATAACTCTGTAAACTTTGGAAAAGAAATGTCTGAAACCAGGAACATGGTGGAAGAGATGATTAGGAAGACTAACATAACAGAGGCCGCACTCTTAAATCAAGTCACAAATGCTAACATTGATAAAAAATTACTGGCAGAGGTTGCTAAAGAGGCCTTGAAAATATTTCACAAAAAAAAAGAATGCGAAGAGCAATTAAAGTATCCTTATTGCCATAAGTGTCAAACGCAAAAAACTGTAAGTGATGTACAGATGTCAACAGTAGATACCTCTGACCAACAGACGCATGTTAAGTCGATTGTGCTCGAGGACCATTCTATTGCCTGCTTGGATGGATATAATGACTGTTGTGCGGCCGCTACAAAAGCTCATACTTCAATTAATAGTGAAGTAACGAGTCTGAAGTCTGGCTTTGCTAAAGCAATTCTAGAGGCCCATGACGTGTCTAACTTAGCCCTACAAGATCCACAAAGACCATCTACATCGAAGGAAGTCATCGCTCAAAAGCAGCAATTCTTCGCCCCATCTCAGGCTATGAAGAACAGCGAGGCTGAACCCACTGGGATATTTGCTATTTTAAACCCGCTGGTGACTTACAAAAGACGAGCAAAGCCAACAGCTCTGCAAATGAGACCCTTGGAATGAAGACTAAAAATCAACCAAAAAAGAAAGCTAAGAGACGAAACATTAACTCGCTTAAGTTTCTGAGAAACCTTAAAAGTTTGGACATAAGGGTGAACGGTGTGTCCACAAACGTAGTTCCAACAGCTTGCAATCAAACTGAAAAAGCAGTTTAAATACAGCCAAGGCCTTAAATGTCTCTTATACCCGTACTAGTGACATATCTGACACTCTTATAAATGTCTCAACCTATGAGGACGAAGATTCGTGCAACAACGCAATGATAAATGATCACGAACGGTCATTGGCTGTGCTCCAAGTATCAACAGCAGAAGAGATTTTACCACCATTGGCCACTCATGCGGGCCACTCAGTTGTATTGGTACAATCACAGAACAACCTACAGTCGATGGCCGATCAGGCCATAGGCGATTGTAAGCGGTCCCCCATGATGTCTTCTAATGTACACAATAATGAAACGATACTTCCTGACGATACGCGGATGTCATCTAGAACATGCCAAGTGATCTCTTTAACATCTAATTTACCACCTGGAAAGGAAGTGGTAAATTTGGAACTTATAACGCTTGAGGACAAAAGAAAGCTACTCGAAGCAAGGATGAAAGCATCTATGGCCTTACCGACTTGCAAAGATGCTAGCAGAGACTGGAACGAGCAGGTGAAGTTGCTGACGACTAGTGAGACGGTGTTCCCTGACTTTGCTGGAGTTTCTCGTGACCCTGGAAGGATTCCCAGAGGACCGGTCCTTAGCCCTTGGGCTAAGCCTCAACAAGTGACACACAAACTGCCGAAGAAGAAGTCAAACGTTGATAATGGAAGAGAACTTTATTCAGCGAATCAAGAGTCTCATACTCTGCAACGTTTGTTACTCGAGCGTATCGAATCTTCGGACGATCTAATCCTAAATTGGCACAATGTTCTCTGGCTGTGTCACTTGATTCCTAGCCTCAGAGCAATTGAATCTGACGATCTCAGAATTGTTGAATTTTATGACGAGAACAAAAACGACGCTGTCATCTTACATCTTCAATCAAAACTGATTGCTGAAGCCATGCTAGAGGCTGGGCCTGTTCTAATGTCCTTGGGGTTTGATATATCAAGAGTTGATGGCTGCCTGCAATTACCAATACACAAAAGAGATCCTGGTGTCACTGTAGACGGGAAGAGTCGAAACCACTCTCAGCAGCTCGAATCACGACCATCCGCTGCACTGATTCGAAGCCCAGTACCGAAGTCTACCTCTGTGGCTAAACCATCTAAACTTATGCAAACAGGAGAGTGCATACGAATCACCGTGAACGGACCCTTACGCAGTCATAAGACCCTTGCGGAAAGTGCAAGTGATCCTTCTTTAATTCCAGCAGATTCTGATTGGTCTTGGCTTGCAGGTTTGTTAAATAAGAGCGATAACAAATAACGCCAGAAGTCTGAGACGCACAATGTCTGTCGACTGGCCTCTTGGAACACTAGAGGTTTTAGCCATTTGTTTCAAACACCATGGGCAACCAACTTGGACCTGTTGTGCCTTCAAGAAACTTGGCTATCCTCCAGCCCTCTCTTAGAAGGATTTGAAATTGCTTGTAACCCGGCTATTCGCCAAGCCAAAGGAAGACCTATGTCGGGCTTACTGACAGCAGTGAGAAAGGCGGCGGGTTTTAGGATTGTACACTCTCAGAACCTGTCTCCATTTATTCAACTGTCAACTATTGCCTTACTCCAACCTAATGGAAAGAACGTTGATCGCCTACATATTCTTAATGTCTATTGGAACCATCGAAATAAATTTGCAACAACTTTTCTAGACACTGTGACTACTGTGATAGACGACCTCCTTGGGAAAGAAGCTTCGCTGAACTTGATTGTTTGTGGTGATCTGAACTTGGACTGTGTGAAAGAGAAATCCCAACTTGAGCCTAAAGCAGTGCAATGGTGCGATGAAATGGACCTTCGTGCTTTACACATGCTAAACGGTAACACCACAGGCGATATTCCGGCACAGCCTACATGGAGAAGAGACGCATCAACATCAGTACTTGATTACATGTTTGTAACTGAAAATCTTCACAAGAGAGTTCTGCATTTTAATGTCCAAAAAATGGTCCATAGTGATCATGAAATGGTACAACTAACCCTCCAGAAAAAATGCGCCTGTCCGCAGCAAGTATGGTCGCACACGGTAAAAACAGGCTCAGGTAGGATTCGACTCCATTTATCAGAACCAGAAGTAGAGGCAATAACAACAAAATTTATAGAAAATACTGAGGGTCTCGAATACGAACACTTATTAGTTCAATTTGAAGAAAGAAGATCCAAACTGAGCCATGTTCAACTCCATCGAAAACACAAATTTGACCTTTGTGTGCTACAGCAGAAACGTCTGATGAGACAGGAATTAAGGAAAACCAAAACCATACTCAATATAAATGTGAAACAAATCTGTAGAGCGATCAAACAGAAATATAAACATTGGCTTAAGTCTCATGAAGCCACCAGATTACAAAATGATTCTGAGATGATGATGGGAAAAATGGAAGGGCGTAACTCAGCAGAATTCTGGAGCATAATAAACAACAGTGCATCCTCACAATATGCCTTACAGGCTAACGCTGTTAGTGAACAAGCCTGGGTTGCATTCTACTCTACTTTATTCACCAAAGACGATCTAGTAAGAGCTAATATATTCCTGCCCGAATCTAAATGGGATTTGCAATTTGAAAGAGATGAAATTCTCTTAATTATTAAGGGATTGAGTGAATCCAGAGCGCCGGGCCCAGATGGACTAACTAATTACACGATCAAACGCAATCCAGAACTATGGGCAGATTTCTGTGCCACTCTGTTCAACCGCGTTGCAAAAAATGGATCTACTCCCAATTCATGGAAAAGTGCTATCGTGGTTCCCATCTTTAAAAAAGGAGATCGAACCAACCCTAAAAACTATCGTCCGATAGCATTACTTGATGTTGTAGGGAAGATCTATGCAACCTTGCTTCAACGCAAATTGGTGAAGTGGGCAGAAGAATCTAAGCACATTGATCCGAGACAAGCGGGCTTTGTAAGAGGAGTAGGTTGTGGCCTCAATCTATTACTACTAAACCTCCTAAAGATGGAAGCTCTCAGAACCAAAACAAAAATCTATTTGGCTCTGATCGACCTCTCGCAGGCATTTGATAGTATCAATAGAGAGAGGATGTGGGATAAACTGAGCAAATGGGGCTGCCCACCTAGCTTACTGAGTGCAATTCAGGAACTACACTCTGAGACGTCTATCAGAGTTCGGTTGGACCTGAAAGGCACCTTGTCTGCAAAAATCAAAACATGTAGGGGAGTGAAGCAGGGCTGCCCCTTGGCAGCAACAATATTCAATTTGTTTATATCAGATATGACTGAGATTTTTTGTGGCAACAACATGTTCCCCCCAAAAATTCAGGGAGTACCTATCAACTACCTGTTATACGCTGACGACCTGGTCCTAATAGATCAGACGCCTATAGGTCTTCAGCGAAAAATGAACCGGATAAATACCTATATAACATCAAACGGCTTGCAAATTAATAGACTAAAAACCGAAAATTTGATATTGGGAAACCTGCAAGGAACCCTTGGCAAGGGGTTGAAAGAGCATTGGTACATTGCCGACGAACGTATCAAAATTGTAAAATCCGTGAAATATCTGGGGATGACTATCAGTGCGAGCAGAAATGACGCTCGTTGGACGGAAGTGGCAAAAAGCAAATGTCGGCAATTAGCAAATCAAGCATGCTTAATTAACAACAAATACGGAAAATTTTCATTGAAGCCGACTATCCTATTTTTTCAACAGAAAGTGGTCCCGAGCCTGATCTACGGAGGAGAAAACGCCTTCGGTTGCTCTAATGATTTATGGAACTCTTTAGAAAACATCTTCTGGTCTCGTGTACTACACCTACCGAGGGGAATAGCAACTGTTTGTATACGGTATGAGCTTGGCTTAATTTCAATACATGCCAGAGTAATGTGGAATCTGCTAAGCCTATACCGTAAAACGATGCTAAAGACTCCGACACCCCAATTCCAAATCATGCATAGACCAGACAGTGCGAAAGAGTATACAATACTCGCAAAGTGGAATCAGCTTTGTCAAGACCTGCTAGGCGAGTACGATATTACCTCTGCCTTGCTAGTGGAAAACCCAGATGCAGCAAAGATGAAGATTTGGCGGTTAGATTGGATCAAGACCTGTGAGCAAAGAACAAAATGTAAGCTAATGCAGGAAGTCCCAGGTGAAGCGAAAGCCTTCAACCAACGCCACTCTTATCTAACCCATCTGCCAAATCAGCATGCCAGAGCCTTGTACATGAGATTCAGATTAAACGCTCTAAACACAAAAGAGCGATTAGGCTCCTGGCCTAAGTATGCAAATATTGATCGAAGGTGTCGTTTCTGTAATTTTGATATGGAATCTCTAAAGCACTTGATCATGTCATGCCCGAGCCTTGGGAAAGAACGAGGACGGCTTTTTTCACCGATTATTCATAATATTAGTTCAAGGAGTCTGGAAAACTGGTGGGAAATGTTCTTTGAAGCCTCCAACCGAACTGTACTGTTCAATTTGATAACCTTCCTCCAGGTCATAAAAACAAGATTGGATTTGAAGGAACCAATTGAAGTGCCTGGAGTCGAATGAGCCCTTGTAGTCCAAACGTCAAGACTCAGGCCACTTGTTTTACTGTGTACAGAACGGCGGTGAGAGAAATGGATTTTAAAAGGATATGTGGTTGATTGGACGTGATTTGTCTGTCAAAATTCTTTTAAAGGTTGAATAAACCGTATAAAAATAAAAAAAAAAAAAAATAAAAATGCAATGTAATCACTCTTTCCCCCGGATACTACTCAATCCCCACTAATATGCAACATAGAGATGGAAGGAGAGAAATCAGGTTTCAGGAATAAAAACTCTACAAATGCAGTTTCAATCCCAATTCCCCCAGCAAGTTTAGAGAAAAACAGGAATGATTTTAAAACAGGTTGAATGCTTTTGAATGTGATTTTAAATGAATAGGGAAAACACTGAAAAATGACTTTAAATCACCAAATGGGATTCAAAAATAGTGGGAGCCGCTTTGGATAGCTTCAGGTAAACACTAGCAATGGTTGAATGACTGGCAGATAGGAAACTGAATTCAGAGGTTGAATGCAAGAAATAGCTATTTTACATGTGATGAAATTGAGCCAAATGCAGATTCGCGGGAAACTTTTCAGCGCACGAGAAACACGATTACAGAAAAACTATAAGAAGTTGGAATGCGGTTCTAGGTTTGTTTGAAAGCAGAGGATGTTGCTTCAATTTGACACTTAAATTTCACTTCATGTACGGTTCAGAAGTTATGAAGGATTTAGTAGAGGTTGATTTTTTTAGAAACAGTCAATATTTTTAAATGAAAGATGTGCTTTTGAATATTACAAACAAAAATTTCTTAACACTAGGGGAGGCTATGAAGATGCAAGATACCCAACAGACAGCCACCAGAACAGTGGCACCTGCGCTCTGACTTTTGCCCGCCAAGTCACTTGTCCTTCATCAGCAATTATATTAGCGCAAAGATGAATTTGTCACTACAATTGACAAAGGACTATATGGATGAGGGAAAGATTCAGAAAAGACAAAGAGATTCTAAAATGCAGTCTGGATATGATAGAATGGTTGCATTGGATTACTTAGGGATAAGAGATTGGCTATGGGCAATTCTATGCTAAATACTCACAACTATGGTTTTGGAATAGGCCCGTCAAAGATCTGGTCAAAGGGTTCTGGACTGGAATTCTGCTAGCCCACCAAACAGGATTCAGGTGCTTGGTTCTGCACTCAGCACGACACTCTGTCTCAGCACGGCCCTCTGGACTGGATCTGATGGGTTTGTTCTGGAGTTTACAGCTATCTTTTTTCAGCTCTGCTCTACTGGTTGAGATCTCTGGGTTCTGGCAAGAGTTCTTGGCAAAAAGCAGAAAACAGCACAGCCAGGCTGGTCAATTTTTGATGTGCCCCTTGGAAGTCTGGGGGTTAAAATCAGGTTGCAAGATTTTAAAGGCCAAGCTGAGAAAGGTTCAGCTTTGGAATGGGTCTTCTGCTTTCAAAGTTCTGGAGTCTGGATCTAGATTCTCCTGCAGAGCGCTTTGCCAGTAAATCAGTTGATGGGTGAATGTGTGTGTGTCTAGGTCCTAAACAGTCCCTATTTATCTATTTCCCAAAGGGGTGGGTAGGCTGATTATACTAAGCTAACCCTCAAGGAATCTGATTGGTCAGAGAATTTCCTCTCCCCTGATTTTAGAAGCAACCAGAGTGTCATGATGTGTCATGACGACGCTGTGTTTATGGTCCAGGGAAAATCCTCCCCTTTGTTTCTACACAGAAAATCTATTTTACATAGAAAGCATATCTACAATATCACCAACTTGCTAAGATTATATATTCACATCACAGATTAAATAGCGTACATATCTGTCCGAGTTCCATCTTCTTGAGAGTTTTGGTTCAAAACTGACAGTTTTTTGCGCTTTTGGTTATTTACAGATATATATACACTTTATTTACAGATTTTTACCAATTTTGTTCAGTTTTCTATGAGTCTTTTTCAAAAAGATATTTTCTGTGCTTTCAGAATAAATAAAATTGTCTGTCCCTGCCTCCAAGGTTTGGCTGGGCCAGCACACCTGAGCCTCTTCCTGCCAGCAGTTGTTTTCTGTCCACACCCGAATTTGCATTTCCTTTCAGTTCAAGAAGCCTATTGTCTCTCTCCCAGAGCAGCAGAGCAAATCCCCTCCCACCTTCATTAACCACCCCATGCCAGTTCCTTAGCTGAGAGCAGGGGGTAAGATGCTTTTGTTTGAGCAAACTGGGGAATGTGCCTTTGAAGTCCAGTGTGGCTACATTAGTTCACTTTTAAAACACTGCTTAAAATTGTCTTTTCTGAAATAAAATTACATTTTCTACCAATATACACACACATCTCTTCATTTCAGTCTTTTTCAAACATAGAGATTGAATTGTAGCAACCCATATTGCTTTTGATGGCCAGTCTCTTCTTTTCTGCAATTTGATTTTAAGACACATTAAACTGACAGTATAAGTAATGACAGCTAGGTCGCAGGCAAGCGGCGGTACTGCGCCCATATCTGACATATTTTTCCAAGGCAATCACCTTATGAATGTAGATTTTTTTATGATAAAAGGTGTTCCTCCTGTCATGGTGCTTATGGGGATTCCTTAAATAAGGTGATGGTGAACACCCCACAAGGATGTTGGATCTTCTCTGCTGCTTGGGAACCATGATTTTGCACTTTTTAACAGCCATGGAGAAACGTATTTTAAACACTTCTGGATTTTCCTGGCAATGCAGCACTGCCTTTTCAAGCAGTTTTATTTTACTCTGTGGGCAGCCCAATGATAGGTATTGGCAGTGTGGTCTCCTGTTTTACCACTGACATAGGCAAAAATAGATTTGGCAG
This sequence comes from Ambystoma mexicanum, assembly GCF_040938575.1. Taxonomy (NCBI): domain Eukaryota; kingdom Metazoa; phylum Chordata; class Amphibia; order Caudata; family Ambystomatidae; genus Ambystoma; species Ambystoma mexicanum. The sequence goes on along the minus strand of NC_090940.1, from coordinate 248,552,575 downwards.
CCTATTTTTCAGGTTTCCCTGCGCACCTCTCACAGATTTTTAGCACGCATAAGGCTTTCCGGTGGCCATTTTGTTGTCTGGGTATAAAACATGTTTGATGACAGCAGCGCACAGTGATGTTGCAGGGCATAGACTAGTGGGTCAGAACATACCACATGTGTTAACAGCATCGTCAACAATCAGACCCTTTATCTGATGTAAAATCTATATACTAGATATGGACAAGAAGCACATGTACTTGTACTAAAAAAGTACACACAATATATGTGCTAAAGGTAGGCACTGAACATCAGGCAACTTGTGCAGGAAGGTTACGCACAAGCTATGCGAAACACATTTAGGCCCATTCACGTGTGACTCACTGGTGTGGTTAGCAAGGGATACCACACATCCCTTGGAAGAGTAGATGGACACATGCTTGGAAAACTCTATAATTAATTTTTAAAGACTTCAAATTCATGTGATATGAACAATAAGACATAATATACATAATAAAAGTGAACACACTCCTCTTTGAAAGTTTTATTATTTTCCATGAATTACTCACCTGGGGCTGAGCCTCTCACTGCAGAAAACATTCACAGGTCAGTGTATTTATTGGCAATGTATGAAGTACTAGCTGTGATGGCCAGTGCCCGTTTTGGTCACTGGACACCATCATGGATTTTCTTTTACTTTGTCCAGTGAATGGGGAGCTGAGATCCAGGGTAAAGTTATCATTGCTGAAGGATCCTGGAGATCTTCAGATCCTGCTTCATATCCTGCAGGCTTCAGATCCTGCAGAGAAGTACTTATTTCAATCTGTTACTGTTTCAATATAGAACAACGTGGTGAGTCCCAATTGCAAATGTAATGATGGCTTTGCCTCTGTGGTCAAACCATCTTCTAATGAAGCACTTTGCAGTCCCTAAGAACTCATACTCTTTAAGCTAGTTAAGTTAGTAGTATGACATGTCTGCTACTTATGGGCATTTCGGGTAGGAGTAATTGTAGCAGGCCTAGCAGTTCATGGTAGGACTCTTTTTTTGTAAGAAGGATGCACTGGATTGGGGTCATGCTGTTTGTATTGGCTTCTGAAATTGCTTATACAATGCAAATTCCCTTTAAACAATTGCCCTTGAGCTTCTTGTTTTGGTTGATTGCACATTGGGATATTCTGGTTCTTGTGTTAGTTGCATACACACTAGCTTCCCATGGTTTTGGTTCTCAAAATACATCAGTACATGCAAACTTTTCTGTTTAATCCAAAAGAGGGATTTGAAAGTGATCTGGCCTTAAACATGGGCACTATAGCTGTGCATAGTTCGGATCACAATCCTGTGATCCCAGATATTCTGCAGTGGTTCAGAAGATTTCACTTGCTTTCTACTTGCCTTTTTAACATGTTTTATACCCAGACAATGGTCTGGAAAATGCCATTGTGTGTGGGTTCCGAAAATGACCCAGTACCAAATCTGGTATTTTTACCCTAAACTGAGGATTTTATTTTATTTTCCACCTTTGATTTCAATGGGAACCCCAACATATTTGTCTGTGTTGTGGAAACCTTGTGGATTTGTTTTAGATGAGTAAAGCCTTTTCAGCTTTACTCACCTGCTCAACTCAGTTTATTTGGGCCACTGATCATTTCCTTTGGCCGGCAGCGAAGGGAGATTATTTCTCATATTTAGGTTTCCCTTTGTTTTCGTTTTGTAACCCAGACTACCTTCAGGGACAATTGGTGTCCTCAGTGACGATTGGTGTCCATCTTTCTGTTGGTCTGGGTAAACCTGTTATATCTTTGTGATATGAACAGGTCAGAATGTTGTCAGGGAACTGTGTTTTACCACACTTATGCCATTTGGCTACAATGTACATGAAATGACTGACTCACATGTTTTATGACCTGTTCTCTGGCAAATATGCATTTTTGCTGTCCTCCTGCCCTCTCATGCTGGAACCCTAGCATGCAAGTTGTGCATTTTTATGGGGTCTGTTAAGACGGATTTCTGAACTCTGTCCTGGTGGCGCAGAAGTTCAGAAGGCCAACCTAATTACTTGGAACAGCGTAACCTCTGGACGAGCCAGACCAATCAAGGTAGCGATCGCGGCGGTCAAGACTAGGTCTCAAGAGGGGTGAGGGTGACTGAAAGCCCGCAATGAGCACACAAAGCAAGAGCGCTTACAAACTACTCCAAACAGTTGTTATATCAAAAATAGATACACATTTATTTTAAGGCCTTTAAAACAATGACCGTAGCGAGAAAATCACAATATCACAATATTAAACCAACACATACCATATCAACACAATATATATACAAATACCACAGTCGCTAGCGTTATAAGCACGAAATATGTAGTCCACCTGAAAGGGAAGGAAAACAGGCAGTGCGATAACGCTTTAAACTCAGTTCGCCTTCAGAGGCACCTAACTAGATGGAAGTCCGAGCCCTGCGAAGAGTGGAGCCTTGTGCTCAAAGTACCTGCCACGCCGGTGCCAACGGGCAAAAGGGGAAGCTCTTCGGAGGAAGTCAGGCAGTTCGGGTTAGTGCACAGCAGAAGGAGAACAGGTTCCGCAACTCAAGCGCAGCCTCCACAGCGGGCAGAAGCAGAGCGCGAGTACGGCCAAAAGGGTGCTGTTTTTACACAGCAGGGAAAAGCAATGGGATACTGCAGGAGGGCAACCAGATCCTAGCTAAACTACTCACCGGTCCCCGAAGCAAGCAGACCCAGGCTTCTACACGTTAGTTTCAGCAGCTGGCAGGTTCAGAAGAGCAGGGAACGCCTCGTAGTCGTGTAGAGCAAAAAGACGTCCCAATCGACGAAACCAGCACAGTTTGTTGCCGCAGCAGGACAACGGAGCGGCCGTGTGTATTCAAGCCAAATGTACACTCCTCCCTTCAGACTTGGGAACGCCAAGTGTACGAAGCGTGGGAGAGTGACAAGGACTCGAAATACAACACAACCTGGCGGCAGTTACAGAGCAGGACTCCCTTGTAAGCTGGTCAGTAAACTGGATGGCCCAGAGACACTTCCGAAGGCTTACTTGGCAGGAGATGATGAAGTCGCCGGGAATAGCTGTTCCTGCTATTCCAAAGGTCGAAGCACCAGTACAGGCCTTCTGGTTCGATCCAAGGAGGAAAGGGTTTCACAGGACGACAGCAGTGCAAAGGAGGATTCCTTCAGCGGGTCACCAGCGATTCCTCGGTCCAGCCTCTTGGTTGCAGGATACTTGGCTCCTGTATTCCTTTGTTCGTGAGAACTCAGGAGATCGACATGGTAGTGGTGTTTCCAGCCCCCTCTTATCCACGGTTCCCTTCGCGCCAAAACGGAGGGGAGAAAATGGGAGATCCGCTCATCAACACACATACCATACGTGGACCAATCACGGACCACGGTGGTCCCAGGCATTCACACCACCCTAGACTCTCTGGCACCCAGGATGTGTATTGGGACCAGACATCCCAGCCCACACCCTGGAGGCACACAAACGACATGTAGAAGCCAGCGAAAGCAACCACGTTTCGCGGGAAAGTACATGCCCAAATAAGGAAGGCCCCGGGTCGCCCGACCTGGGGAAGGTGAAGGGAGCAAGACGGTCAGTGGACAGGACAAAGGAGGCTCGTGGTCTGGCCATTTTGGGAGCCAGGCCACCATTTTAGGTTCAGTGCGAAAAACGTGCTCAGAACGCCAAAAGGAGCTCAAAATAAACAAAACGATCGCCACCATTCCAGTCCCTGAATGACTTGCACCAATCAAAATACCATCCTAAAAGAGTATCTAGGGCCTGTAGAAGGCTAGAGACCCAAGAGAGCTGTAAATTAGCTTACAGTGCCCTCTTGTGTCATGTTGCACTAAAGCCGCAACATGATGAAAGAAACTACGGGAAACAGCGTTCCCCGGTACTGACTGTCTTAAGGGCATGTCAGTTTCCCCGTAAGAAAAGGAGCGAAAGCCCAGAGGAGTGCGGCAGAAGGCTGCACTTCTCTGGCAAAGTCAAGAACAAGGTGAAACACAACAGCAAAAAGTTTAGGGGTTGCCACATGGAAGGAAAATTACCTACAATTACGAAATCTTTCCTAACACTCGCCCCTCCCAGACTATGGACAGGGGGAACTAATCCACCCCTGGATGAGTCTCTTGTTCAGGTCGGTTAAACATTCTGGACAACCCATCAGCATTGCTATGTTGGACACCTGGCCTATGCTCAATAGTGAAGTCGAAGCCTTGTAGACTTAAGGACCACCTAAGCAACTTTGGATTCTCCCCCTTCATGTTCATTAGCCACTTTAACGGTTTATGGTCAGTTTGCACAGTGAAGTGGGTCCCATAGAGGTAGGACCTCAGCTTCCTTAGGGCCCACACAACAGAGAAACATTCTTTCTCTACCGTGGACCATCTGAGCTCTCTGTCCTTAAGCTGGCGACTAATAAAACCGATAGGGTGTTCCTTACCCTTCTCATCTACTTGTGATAGTACAGCTCCTATCCCAGTGTCAGAGGCGTCCGTCTGCACGATAAAAGGTCTTTGATAATCAGGGGCCCTAAGCACAGGGGCCTGGCACAAGGAGTCTTTTAAGCCATTGAAGGCCTTCTCACACTCGTCGGTCCAAGTTACCTTCTTGGGTTTCTTCGGAGTTGTGAGGGCAGTCAGAGGGGCAGCTATGGTACCATAGTCTGCCACAAAATTGCGGTAATACCCCGTGAGTCCTAAGAAGGCTCTCACTTGGGTTTGCGTAGTGGGGGTAGGCCAGTCTTGTACTGCTTGTACTTTACTGGGTAGAGGCTGTATCCTCCCTCCACCTACTTCATGTCCAAGGTAAACCACTGAGCCTTGTCCATTTTGGTGAGGGGCCACCCGGACACCCTCAAAAGAGCTTTCTGAAGGACTGCTTTTGAACAGGTCGGGGAGAGGTTCAGACTCCTCTTCCTCAACGTCTGAAGCAAAGAGCAGTGCTGCGATTTCGCCGCTTGGGACGAAAGCCTTCAGCCTATTCACGTGAAACACTTTTGGAGCCTGTCCAGGCCTTCCAAGGTCCACTGAATAGTTAACCTCACCCAGGGGCTCCACCACTGGGTAAGGGCCTGACCAATTGTCCTGTAAAGCTCGAGGCCTTATGGGATTCATGATCAGGACTTGCTGACCAAGTGTAAAGTTGATGAGGGAAGCTTTCTGGTCGTACCAAGGTTTCACCAGCGCTTGCCCTGCCTTCAATTTATCACTAGCCAAGCCCATCAGAAGTACCATCCGTTTTCTGAGCCCTAGCACATAATCAACTACATTGGTAGTAACAGGGGGAGTGGGCATCTCCCATCCCTCCTTGACAATGGCTAAGGGTCCCCGTACGGGATGACCGAACAGAAGTTCGAGGGGCTGAAGCCAACACCCTCCTGTGGTACCTCTCGGTAGGCAAACAGTAAGCATGAAACAAGAAGATCCCATTTTCTTCTCTGAGGCTCCTCCAGAGCCCCAATCATGCTCGTTAACGTCCTGTCGAAACGCCCCCCCAGACCATTGGTCTGGGGGTGGTATGCAGAAGAGAACCTGTAGGTGACCCCACATTCTTTCCACATAGCCTGCCTATACTTCGACATAAAGTTGCTGCCATGATCCGACACAACTTCTTTAGGGAAGCCAACCCTAGTAAACATGCCGAGTAAAGCTTCTGCAACTGGCTTGGCAGTTACAGTTGTAAATGGGACGGCCTCAGGATACCTGGTTGCATGGTCGACCAGCACCAGGATAAACCTATTGCCTGAGGATGTTTGCGGGTCAAGGGGACCAACCATGTCGATCCCTACCCTTTCAAATGGTACCCCCACAACTGGGAGCGGTACCAACGGAGCTTGGATTGTCGCGCCAACCTTACCAGACAACTGGCAGGAGGCACAACTCCTGCAGTGACTTTCTACTTGCACCCCCATCTTGGGCCAGTAGAAGTGCATGGATAACCTTTGCTTGGTCCTCTTCATACCAAGGTGACCAGCAAGGGGAACTTCATGCGCCAACTGCAGGAGGAAGGGCCTAACAGCAAGGGGAACCACCAACCTCCTATGGTCTCCTTCTGTAGACTCTGTGGACTCACTATACAGGAGTCCACCTTCCTGGTAAATCCTATGCATCCCAGGAGGTTCACCCTCAAGCTGGGAGCAGGCCTGTCTCCTTAGGCCTTCCAGAGATGGGCACTCACGTTGGCCTTTACTGAATTCGTCCCTATCAGGACCTCCTTCAACTAACAAGTCTTTTAGTTCAGGATGATCGTTGGGGTCGAATACTTCAGGCATCGCCACCTCCTCGTCAGGCCCGGGCGATTGACCAACTTCCTCCACCGCAGTGGTAGGCGAGCTCGGGGGAATATTCTCTTTCCCTCGTCTTGACCTGTAGACTCCTTTCGCCTTGGGTTTCCCCTTCGGCTGGGGCGGCGTATTGGACTTGGCCAATGCTGCCCGTGCTTGAGACCGTGTGTAGGGTCTTTCGGCAGTGTCTCCTACGAGCCCTAAAGCTCTGAGATCATTACCCAACAAGACCTTTCCCGGGACGTTTCTCTGAATGCTCACTGGAATCCTGACTGCTGTACCATTTAAAGTAAGATCTACAGGTATTACTGGAAACATACGGAGGGGGCCGTCAGCCAACTTAGTGGGCATCAGAGTAGCTCTGGCAACTTCCTCTGAGTCTACCAAGGTAGAATTCACTACAGTTCGACTGCACCCACTATCCCTAAGAGCTGGAGTATCCACTCCATTGATCAGCACACTGTCTTTAAAGTAGTGCTTGGTATTATCCGGAATCCTAGCATAAGCCTCTGCGACTTTAGGCTCCCAGGAACCCAGGGACACTAAAACTACCTCAGCCTCTATTCCGCTGGGAAATGAGTCTGAGGAGAAGGATGCTCCTGTAATCTCTTCTTCCTCGTAGGAGGAGAAGGCCAGATTAGCGGAGTGGACCCCCAAAGGTATAACCTTACACCGGGGATCCCCCTTCACATGGTCAGTTGCTCCACAAGAAAAACAAGCCCCAGTGGGTCTGTTTACGTAGGGAGGCTTATTGTAACCAGAGTTCTGTTTCGGAGGCGAACCTCCACCACCCTGTGAGTTCTCTTGTGTCTTACCCTTGTTTTTCTTTTTGTGGCCCTTATGGGAAGAAGATTTAGCAGATTCCCCACCCTCCATATCTTTGGACTTTTTCCCTTCCTCCTGCTTACCAGGATGAGTTTTGTCCTTATGGGACACTCGATGTGACACCCATAAGTCTGCTGCAATGGCCAGCTTCTTAGGATCTATCTCCTTCGAATCGGCCAAATGCTGCTTAAGCTCCGGGGAAGAAGAAGCAAAAATATGTTCCAGCATGACAAGATTTATCATGCCTTCGAAGGTAGAAACCTTATAACCTTCGACCCAGCCAGTTAAGTTTTTCAAAGATTCAGCGACATAAGATACCCAAGTACCACCTTCCTTTTTCTTATACTCTCGAAAACGCTTTAAATATTGGGCCGGAGTCTTCCCAAACTTTCAAATGAGAGTTTGCTTTAACATTGCGAAATCAGCCCGCTCAGCCTTCGACATTTCCATAATGGCACTACAGCCAGAATGGGGCAGTCTACTGAGCAACCACGCAATCTTATCAGCACTGTCAACTTTTTGAACCTCGCATGCATACTCAAACGCATTCAGCCAGTCCATTATGTTATTCCTTTCTTCATACACACTGAGCAGATCTTTCGGAAACCGTGGATGAGAGGAAGCCCCAGACCCATGTCCAGGACCCTTGGACCCATTTGCAACCTGAAGCTTGGCCAGTTCCAACTGGTGATCCCTGTCTTTTTGTTTTTCTGCCTGTTCGATTTTTAGTTTTGCTATGCTGAATTCAAGCTCCTGCTGCCTAAACCGCAGCTCTTGCTTCTTGAATTCAAGCATAGCATCCCCATCAACACTGGCAGAGGAAACATTAGACATCACATCCTCCCTGTCCTCGTGGTCGCGATGGATCAGTGCAGCGGCAGAACCGTCGGTTCTACCAGTGAGAGCAGCCCCACCACCTTCTGCACTGTCCTCAGAAGTTATAGCGTCAAGCTGCGCTTCTTGCCACGCCACGATTCTTTGGATCATTTCCAATTTCGTGCCTTGAGAGGAAACACCTCTCTCCGCACACATCTTTTTCAGCGTTTCTGATTTGGAAGCATTTAAAGTTAACAAGGTATTTGTTTTCATACTGTTTGATAGGACTATGGCCTTTTTAAAGTTATACTACAACAATTCACTACGTGTACTGTTTGGAATAACCTGAAATGCCTTTGTTCGAGCGCAACACTGGATACCTTCAGTCGTATCCCACCGCTGTACACCAATTTGTTAAGACAGATTTCCGAACTCTGTCCTGGTGGCGCAGAAGTTCAGAAGGCCAACCTAATTACTTGGAACAGGGTAACCTCTGGACGAGCCAGACCAATCAAGGTAGCGATCGCGGCGGTCAAGACTAGGTCTCAAGAGGGGTGAGGGTGACTGAAAGCCCGCAATGAGCACACAAAGCAAGAGCGCTTACAAACTACTCCAAACAGTTGTTATATCAAAAATAGATACACATTTATTTTAAGGCCTTTAAAACAATGACCGTAGCGAGAAAATCACAATATCACAATATTAAACCAACACATACCATATCAACACAATATATATACAAATACCACAGTCGCTAGCGTTATAAGCACGAAATATGTAGTCCACCTGAAAGGGAAGGAAAACAGGCAGTGCGATAACGCTTTAAACTCAGTTCGCCTTCAGAGGCACCTAACTAGATGGAAGTCCGAGCCCTGCGAAGAGTGGAGCCTTGTGCTCAAAGTACCTGCCACGCCGGTGCCAACGGGCAAAAGGGGAAGCTCTTCAGAGGAAGTCAGGCAGTTCGGGTTAGTGCACAGCAGAAGGAGAACAGGTTCCGCAACTCAAGCGCAGCCTCCACAGCGGGCAGAAGCAGAGCGCGAGTACGGCCAAAAGGGTGCTGTTTTTACACAGCAGGGAAAAGCAATGGGATACGGCAGGAGGGCGACCAGATCCTAGCTAAACTACTCACCAGTCCCCGAAGCAAGCAGACCCAGGCTTCTCCACGTTAGTTTCAGCAGCTGGCAGGTTCAGAAGAGCAGGGAACGCCTCGTAGTCGTGTAGAGCAAAAAGACGTCCCAATCGACGAAACCAGCACAGTTTGTTGCCGCAGCAGGACAACGGAGCGGCCGTGTGTATTCAAGCCAAATGTACACTCCTCCCTTCAGACTTGGGAACGCCAAGTGTACGAAGCGTGGGAGAGTGACAAGGACTCGAAATACAACACAACCTGGCGGCAGTTACAGAGCAGGACTCCCTTGTAAGCTGGTCAGTCAACTGGATGGCCCAGAGACACTTCCGAAGGCTTACTTGGCAGGAGATGATGAAGTCGCCGGGAATAGCTGTTCCTGCTATTCCAAAGGTCGAAGCACCAGTACAGGCCTTCTGGTTCGATCCAAGGAGGAAAGGGTTTCACAGGACGACAGCAGTGCAAAGGAGGATTCCTTCAGCGGGTCACCAGCGATTCCTCGGTCCAGCCTCTTGGTTGCAGGATACTTGGCTCCTGTATTCCTTCGTTCGTGAGAACTCAGGAGATCGACATGGTAGTGGTGTTTCCAGCCCCCTCTTATCCACGGTTCCCTTCGCGCCAAAACGGAGGGGAGCCAATGGGAGATCCGCTCATCAACACACATACCATACGTGGACCAATCACGGACCACGGTGGTCCCAGGCATTCACACCACCCTAGAATCTCTGGCACCCAGGATGTGTATTGGGACCAGACATCCCAGCCCACACCCTGGAGGCACACAAACGACATGTAGAAGCCCGCGAAAGCAACCATGTTTCGCGGGAAAGTACATGCCCAAATAAGGAAGGCCCCGGGTCGCCCGACCTGGGGAAGGTGAAGGGAGCAAGACGGTCAGTGGACAGGACAAAGGAGCCTCGTGGTCTGGCCATTTTGGGAGCCAGGCCACCATTTTGGGTTCAGTGCGAAAAACGTGCTCAGAACGCCAAAAGGAGCTCAAAATAAACAAAACGATCGCTGCCACCATTCCAGTCCCTGAATGACTTGCACCGATCAAAATACCATCCTAAAAGAGTATCTAGGGCCTGTAGAAGGCTAGAGACCCAAGAGAGCTGTAAATTAGCTTACAGTGCCCTCTTGTGTCATGTTGCACTAAAGCCGCAACATGATGAAAGAAACTACGGGAAACAGCGTTCCCCGGTACTGACTGTCTTAAGGGCATGTCAGTTTCCCCGTAAGAAAAGGAGCGAAAGCCCAGAGGAGTGCGGCAGAAGGCTGCACTTCTCTGGCAAAGTCAAGAACAAGGTGAAACACAACAGCAAAAAGTTTAGGGGTTGCCACATGGAAGGAACATTACCTACAATTACGAAATCTTTCCTAACAGGGTCCTACTCAAGACTTGAGTCAGTCCTTTGTGCACCTTTACACATTTCTACCAGTGGATCTCTGTTGCTCGAAAGATCTCCTGTAGCTGGATATTCACGATTGCACAGCCACTGTCAAGGACAAATTGTGCAGATCTCCCGGATTGGAGGGCTGGCATATTCTCCAGCCTTTGGTTTGGATAAGTGGAGGTGGTCTGGAGCTGTTCTGGAGGGCGACATTTGAAATCAACAATCAAAAGTTAGAAATTGGCGTTGAGAAGACCTGGATGACTGCAAAAGATGCATCTAGCATTGAGAAAGCCCATCACTGCAGACCCTCTCCTTCATCTTCGGTGACCAAGAAGACCTTCATCAGTGTCTTCCTCCCCAAGACGTGTGGGACAAACCAGACCCAAATCTATTATCAGATAAAAGTCATAGATTTTGCCATAAAGCTTACCGCCTACACACTCGCACCAATAGCAAATGATCATCTAACCAGGATCATCGCACTAATGCGATTAATCACATTTACGCCAAGACTCCTGCCCACAACATTGCCCCTACCATTGCTAACTACAGCCATATTAAAACTAAAGACTTTCTCATCAAAGGTGCCCTAATCAATGCCAGATCCCTCGCAGTGCACGCCCTTGATATTGCCGACTTCCTCATAACCGAAGACCTTGACCTCCATGCCATTACGGAAACTTGGCTTCATGCTGCAACTGGCCTTGCACTGTCCTTGGCAATACCAGATAACTATGCCATCATTAGATGTGACAGGAGTACAAACCAATCAAAAGGTGGTGGCATTGCCATTATCTTCAAGAGCTCGCTTGAGCTTAGACCTAACCCACACCTTCAGATCCCATCTGCTGAACTTCTATCAATCAAATTACACATTTCTCCAAATCATACTGCCACAATGCACCTCATCTACGGACCACCAGGACCTATCTCCACCTTCGCCAAGGATATCTCCACCATCCTTGCTGCCAACACCAAGCCCAACTCACAAATTATACTACTTGGAGATTTCAATCTCGGCCTCCAAGACCCTAATGATACCAAAGTCCTTGACCTAGCCAGTTCTCTAACAGATCTAGGCTTCGCCCACCACATCAAGGAACCTACTCACATCAAGGGGAGAACCCTTGATTGGCTTGCAGATCTGAATTGCACAATTAACCTGACGTCTGTCACACTGTGACATGGTCTGATAATCACAACATATCCTTCACCATCAAAGTCACCCCTCTAAGTAGCAAAATGAGCATCGCTCCTGCCATTCACACTTGCAACAAGAAGGACATTACAAAGGAGAAACTGCTCCCTTTAATCCTCACCCTTCTCAATAATCTCTTCATCTACTTCTGTCTCTACAGTCCCAGTGGACACCTAAAACCATACTATCCTAAAAGCTATAACTCTATAGCCCCTCTAAAATTGTGTAAACCAAAACCACGTCCTCATCTCAATTCGTGGTTTACATCTCATCTCAGAGACCAGCACAAAGCAAAAAGAAATGCAGAGTTTCACTGGAAAAGTATCCCATCGGTCGCCAATACAAGCACATTGACTAATGCATCTTCTAACTGCAAAGAAGCTATATTCCTAGCAAGAAAGGATGCCTACAATAAATGTATCATGCAGGTTGAATCTAACATCAAAGAGCTCTTCAAGATTCTTAAAGAACTTGAGTCTCTCTAGCCCCTCTGGACTGATGCAACACTGACACCTCATGATGCACCAACATCCAAAAAGCACTTCTTGATAAAATATCCACATTGCAAACTAAATTCAATACGAAAACATGCATCTTAGTCCCAGATCCAGCACCCAAAACTGCTACATCATCATATCCTGCTAAACCATTTAGCTTCTCACCTCTTTCTACATGGGAAGTAGAAAACATTATCAAAAAGCTCAAACCCTCCAACTGTCAAGGCGACTCTTGCCCAGTGCCTATTATCAAGGAGGCCGCCCATGACCTTGATACCTTCATCACCACCTTCATAAACACTTCCTTTAAATCTTGGATGGTCCCAGACAACCTAAAGGATGATTGGGTTATCCCCTTAATCAGAAAACCCACCCTTGATCCCAGTAACCCTGCTAACTATAGACCCATTACTTAAAATTTTGGATAGGGCAGCCTATTTACAAATTCAGGCCGACCTTGAACCTATCAAACTCCTAGGCCTTTGTCAATCGGGGTTCCATCCTAGACACAGAACAGAAACAGCCCTTATTGACCTAAAGACACAAATTGAGGATTTAAAAGATAAGGGCAAACTGGCCTTACTACTACTGCTCGACCTATCGGCAGAGTTTGATTTGGTCAACCACCAAGTTCTGTGCCAACATCTTAAAACAGCTGCCCACTTCTCAGACAAAGCCACCTCCTGGATCAGATCCTTCCTGGCAAACAGAACCATGCGGGTCTTCAACCGTCTGTTTCAGTTGAACCGTCACCAGTCCTGTGCGGGGTCTTGTGCCTCCCCGACATTGTATAATATGTTTACGAAGCCGCTCTTCAACATTCTCAAATACCTGGTTGTCACCTATACCAATTATGCAGATGACACCCAGATACTCATCCCTATCACTGGTGATCACGCAATTGACTCTAATGCACTTAACAATGTTTACTCAGTCATCTAGGCCTGGATGGTGCATCATGGACTGTACCTAAACAATGAAAAAACCGAGGTACTCATCTTAGGTTTGCATATTAGACTCAATAAACTGGACCATGCCTTCAAATACTTCATTATAGATGGAAATACCATTAAGGTTTCTAATGATACAAAAACATTAGGTATTTACGTTGACGCCACCCAGTCACTCACATGACAATCCAATGATGTGGTATCAGCTTCGGTATACACATGCAAGCTCATAAAAGCATGTAGACTTTTCCTAATGGCCTCTAACTGCATTATCCTTGCTAGAACCCTTGCAACACCCTCTATCTAGGGTCCAGCCAAAGAAACATCAACAAGTTCCAGGTAACCCAGAACAATGCCATCAGGGTGGCCCTTAACATCCATAGGAAACTTCATATCTCAGAAACTCATTAAAGCCTACACAGGCTCCTTGTTTCCCTCAGAATATCACTCAAAAATCTTGCTCTGACTCAAGTCCCAAGCCAACCAGGCCGGGTCTACCTTGCTGACCGCTTTATTGTCCACACCTCTAACAGACCTTGAAGAATTGCTCAATTCCACACACTATCGATACCGAGATTCAAGCTCCAGAAGGCTGTGGGATTCAGCTTCCCAGTCCTTGCCACCAAATTGTGGAACACACTACCCTGCAAACTCAGATCTGAACCCTGTTACTATGCTTTTAAGAATAACGTCAAATCTTGGCTTTCTGAGCAGGACCATGCTGCCGCATGCACGCAAACCCTTTCCACCTCTACCTAGAACTCTTACACCTTTTTGTAAATACATGTACCTACTCTAGAAATTGTGCCTTTCTGTAAATGTATGTACTCTCTCATCACACTATGCCCTTGGCTACAGACCAAGCGCCTACAGTAATTTGTTATTGCTGTAACCAACTGTTAACTCATGTACCTATCTATGTAATCAACTGTACCGTTCTCAAGAAATGCGCGCAGATGCCTTCGGGCCAGGTGTGCAATACAAATAAAATAAATACAAATACAAATCCTCTCAGTCATGTGATCCAAAAGCATAGCTCACATGACTGTGGATTATAAAGAACAACAATGGGCTAGTGCCTATACGTAAGTACCATATTTTAACAATTATACTGGCCATATTCAAAATGTAATCGGTTAGTTGAAATGGTACATTTGTGTGTTAACTCAACACTGTTAGCTCATTAGATAGCAACGGTTGTTATTGTACAATATGTTGCCCTGGAAACCCTGTCTCCCATAACACCGAACAAGGGGAGTGGAGGACACCCCTGCTCCCCTTGGTCGGTGTACAGTACTGCACATTTTTGCTGTACCAGACAAAATTCTGGTATGGCACAAATGTGCAGTACTGTAGAAGTCACAGTTTTGGTGGCAGCATTTTGGAATGATACATATGATAGTAATGAGTTTATTCACAGCAAACAACACTCTCTAGACTGATTTGATTTTGAATTATTTATATCGCGCACACAACAAACTAAATTGTATCCTGGCGCAGTTGGATCCATGCACTTAAAAACAGAAGTTAGCGCTACAGATGGGTGTGAATACCAGTGAAATTTAAAGAGAGATTTATGGAGAGAACCATAAAATTGCCATCCCTTCTGAAACAGGTAGGTCTTCAACCCTGCTCTGAACGTTGATAGGGAATTTGCCCTTCTTAGATTCAGTGGAAGGCTATTCCATAATCTTGGTCCAGCAACTGAAAGGCTACGGTCTCCTCATTAGACACAATTGGTCCTGCAAATGGAAAGCAATTACTGATCTTCTGACCTTAAGACCCGGGTCGGGTGGTATTGTTTCAATTTATTTATTTAATAAATTGGTGCCAATCCGTTGATACATTTGTACACCAGACATCCAATTTTACATGGTATGCAGTATTCCACGGCTTGCCAATGCAGTGATCGGCGAAGACCTGAGGTTGGTGTATTCATGGCAACACCAAAAGCCAGTCTTGCACCTGAATTTTTGGCTTTTTATAGGCAGTGAATCTATTTGGCCGGAGCTCTAGCCAAGAGTCCATAACAATAGTCTAATTTAGAGTTCACCAGAGCTCCCACAACCATCGCACAATCGGTGTCAGGTGCATAGGGTAATGCTTGACGTAAGAGACGGATGTTGTAAAAAAACTGATTGTATTGTGGCTGAGACCTAGCCATTACAGCCTAGATGGCTCTGCCAAATACAGCCAATACTCTTTTGATGTTAGTTGCATATTTGTGGCTAGTCCCCAAAAATTGGGGGGTGGAGGGCATCTTTTTCCCACAAGCAAATGTTTAGGACCAAATAAAATCACTTCTGTTTTTTTGAATTAAGTTGCAGCCAATTGTTTTCTACCCAGATCCCTATTTCTTCCAGACACTTACTCACTACAGCAATAGCATCTTCCATTTCATCAAGCCTGATGTATAGCTGGGCATCATCAGTGTAGGAATAAAATTGAAGATGATATTTCTACAGGATGTGCATCAAAGCATGAAACTATATATTGAATAGAGGCGGGGAAAGCGCTGATCCCTGTGGGATGCCACAGCACTGAAGAAGAATTTCAGATAGAAAGCTCCCTGTCTGTACTTGTTGTTTATACCAAGTAAGAAATGAGGTAAACCAATCAAGGGCATAGGGATGTACGTTCACAAGATTCTTCAAATGGTCCAACAAGATCCCATGGTCCACTTTATCAAAAGCGGCGGACAGGTCGAGCATCACAAACATGGACAGTTTACCTGCATCCCCTGCTTGAAGAAGCTCGTCCCATGCTGCCAACAGGGCCATCTCCGTCCCATGCTTGGGGCAAAAGCCGGACTTTAAGGGATGAAGAAAACCACTATCTTCAGTAGAGTTCTGTAGCTGACTCATGACCACCTTTTCCAAGACTTTTCCCGGCCATAGGAGACCTGCAATTGGACGATAATTGTTATAGTCTTCTGGGCCGAGACTGGGCTTTCTCAATAGAGGGGAGACAATAGATAATTTCAAAGAGTAAGGAACTAACCAGTGAGTTAATGACAGATTTAAAAATTTAGTCATAAACAGGGTAAGTTCAAGCGAAAGTCGCTTAGCGACTAAAGCAGGAATTGGAAAAAGTGAATCATTTGTGGGCTTTAGTTGTGACATAAGAAAACAGATCTCATCTTTGGAACATTTGTTTAAAACTAAACTGAACTATCTCAGCCGTTACAATCTCTGGTGTGTTAATGATGGTTTTGTTTATATTGGCAACATCTGATTCAGAGATAGTGTCAGATTCTCTATAAAGCCTGATGTTATTTTGAATATTCCAAATTTTGTCTCTAAAGACATTACACCCATTAGCATGGATAACGGATGAAGTTTTCACTGGAATATTAGTGTTAGGGTTGACAAAGTTAGCAATTGTATTAAATAGTTCCTGTGGCCGATTTCCTGCTACAATAATTCTTTTAGACAACAAATTGGATTTGGCTCTGAACACAACCTTTTGATAGTTGCTCAATGCTATTCTTGCCAATGTGGCATGTTCAGGAGATTTCAAGTGGAACCATCTATTTTCATGATATTTGTGTTCCCTTTTTAGCTCAAGAAGTTGTGGAGTATACCATGCCTTAGATGACCCTTTTTGGACTATGGTTCTCGGAGAGGGATATTTAGTGAAAATCTTACTCATAATTTGAGTCCCTTGTTGACTACAGTACATATATAGCATTTCATCATAAAAAACATGTAATTCACAGTCCTTGCTGGGGCCATTCCATGTTGTTCTTAGTTCACATATCATTTGGGATCCTCTGTGGCATACACACCCTTCTTTGTTTCCTTCAATTTCTAAAACTAAAATTCTTTCGATGCCAACAAACCTTAAATTACATTTGTCTTCAAGTGTTTGATTTTCCTGCCATTGGAGCGATAATGTATATCTATTGCCTTTTGAAATGATTGCACTCATGTGTTCTAAATTATTGCTTTAAGTTGGTGAAGAATATTCTGATGTACAATGTCTTACAGATAAACAGTAAAATATACACCACTTATGAACTTTTAGAAGTTAGGACAAGCTGCATTTTAATTGTATTGCCTGACTCAACTTTAAGCTTTTGTATGCCATAAAGCATAGAATTATGAGAACCCCAGGCTACTGTCTACCCTAATTGTCCTGAACATTATTATGCACATAGACTTTGAATGACAGTAGGGGTGAGGTAGTGATTTACAACATATTACGCAAATAACTCACGCCGGTTTGAAATATTCAATCTATGCAATTATGTTGCAGTTATTGTATTTGATCTATTGATAATTGTGTAGTGTGTGATTTTAAAATATTTGAATAAAAGGTTGCATAATAGCTTTGTAACACATATTACATGCATATTACAAGAGCTATACATGTATATTAAATGTTTTAAACCATCCTGAGTTTTTTACATTTTAATTTGTAAATCAGTGCATCACCCCTCCTAGAATTCAAAGTCTACTGATCCTATCAAGCACATACTTACATATGGCTACATTTAAACAATCATTTTATGTAATCATATATTTTCTAATATTCCAGAATTGATTGTGTAGGGTGTTTGCTCTTGAGGATTGTCTGTGGTTTGGTAAAAATAAAACAATGCAGCACTTTGTTTGATGTTATAATTTGCCTGTGCTTGTTCAACGTTTTAAAAAACAACATGGCTCTGTGAGATGTATTTGGTAATGAACAATGCCTCTCCTTTCTTGTGGGTGCCAATACTTCTCTGTCTCTTGTATGTGGTTCATGTTGCCTTCTTTATTATGTGCATGTTGTATTATAATCTCACCCTCAAAACCTTTTGTCTATGATTTCATACTCGTTGCGTATTCTGTGCTGCTGCTGCACTTATGGTTTCCCCTATAAACTTCTCTTACAGACTTTTCAATACGGTACTCCATCTGAACAGCTATTTGCCTGAAGGATGGATTTTAAAACAAATTGCTTTAAATGCTATTTTTAACTATGTACATGGTAACAAACAGATAGCAGATTTCTCTTTGATGGTTTGTGGAAGAGTTTCTAATACCAAAACAATTGCTATTGTAATAGTTGAAAAGTCATTTGAATTCTAATAACCAAACTGCCCAGATCATGAAGACATTGGCTATGTTGTGGGCATATTTTATTATTTGTCTGACATGTATATCAGTGGGTGTACGTCTCCCAGCTCTCACATAAACACATTTGCTACAGACGGAGCACATTTTGAACTCATTACTAATCCAAGTACCTGCTTGTATGTTTTTCCATTACAAAAAAATATTTTCTTTTCAAGTATGAAGTAAAGCATATATGTGATCATAGTCAATGTAGACAGAAACTGATCTTTTGGCATAGAGGAATTCTGATGGATTCATTTCACTTTTCTGATTTATATAAGTATATAGGATTACTGCATCCACGGTTACAAGCCAATAATAAGTCAAGGTTGATCGCTTTCCTTAGCTCGCTCTGTTCTTTGGAACAGCTCGCCCTCCCTCTTTGTCTTGAGCAGGACTTTCTTAAATTCCAGGAGATCCTCAAGACTTTTCTCTTTACCTCCTCATTCCCTCCTTCTCTCCTCTGCTAATCTCACAGTTGCTTGTTTGGTGTTCAGGGCTCTTATGCATGCTCAGGCCCTGACTTCCCACCCCAAATTGCACCCCGCTTCTGCCTATCCTCAGCACTTGCCACCCTGGAGGCACGCTCTTACCTTACATTGCATTTCACCTGTTGCTCTGCCATGAGCACCCCAGCACCTATCCCATCCCCCCTCCCTTCTGGACTTGTGCGTTCTGAACACTCAAAAGGCATAGTAGGTTCATACTCCCCCAAACTGTATTTAATATTTTTTTTCTTATGTATTTTCATTGTTTCTCATCCCCTTGTCCTGTATAAGTGCTGAACAAGTGAACAATAAATAAATAATGTTATTTCCTTTTTATTGTGCTGAGTTTGTTCAAAATAGGCATGCTATCACAAACATATGCAAGGAGTTCCTTCACCATCAGGCACAAGAATACATCTACATATGATGATATGGGTTCCAGTATTGATGATATTCCACTTACAATTGGTTTGTCCAAGGGAAGATGCTGGTAGGTTTTGTGAATTTTCAGTAAAATATATAATCTCAGACTGGTGAAATTTTTCACCAATAATTGATCTTTAACTTCCTTAGTAATTATACCTTCAGAGACCCAGTGGCCTATTTTAAACTCTACGCCTTTTTCTAAATAAATTGGATTAAACTGTATGATTTGTTGATACCAACACGGGGCATTAAGATGATTTTACCCCATTTTTAGGTATTCAATGTTGTTCAGTATAACAATAGTACCCCTTTGACATCTTGTTTTACGACCAAGATTTGATGTGTTTGTAGAATGTAGAGCCATTGGAACCTCCATATTGTGATTATTTTTGATCATTCACCTTTTCCTAATCCACCTTACATCTATATGATTAATATTTCAATGGTCATGGTTTGAAAAAAGAATCTATAAAATGTTCAGTTATTGTACTTCAGTTATTGTACAGGATGGACTTTTTGTTTATGATATATGCTTTGCTTGTTACCAGTTCTGCATGTCATTTGTGTATTGTTTCCATAGTGCTAATTTCTAGTCCTTCTTCTAAGAGGACCAGGAATTTGACTTGTTCAATATGTGTGTTGAGATATATGTGTTGGTTTGTTAACTCTTCTGTAGGTGGACCATTGACCTTGAAGTATTTCTTGATTTTCAATGTTCTACAAAATGTATATGTGTCAATAAAGAAATCCAATGAAACAAGACCTGTATTCTGTGCAGCAGATAATCCTTTTCTCAATACATGTATCTCTAAATTAAGGATCTAGGATGACAGATTAAGAATCAGTTTGGGGGAATTCAAGTTGTATGAATAGAAAGTTTAGACAGATATGTTTAAGGACAAATATGCAATAGTAGCTTGATGTGGGCTGGTGAAATAAGTTACCCCACAGCTCACTGGGGCAATGGAAATGTGGCAGCTATATTTAAGGTATTTTACAAATACTATGGATCTCTGCTAAAATAGGGACATTGATGCAAGGTGTTCTGCTATTACTTCTTTTGAACAACTATAGATATGGTTTCATCTAACACAGATAAGGAAATGTCTTCTACATATGTCCCCACTTTTAGATTTGAAGAGTCAATGTAGTTTCCTTTCAAAATCAATAATGGGGAGAGCCATACTCTTACTATACTACCTTGCTCAACATAGGTAGAATGGTGGAAGATGTGGTAATTAAGTGATTGAATCCATAAATGGCAGGATTAGATGCCACTGCTCTCCGTCAGAAATTTTACACTGGTACTGGTGCAAGTACAAATTCATAACACATAAGCATTAGGGCAAAATGTGCCTTAATGTAGAAAATATATTCTGTCCATTTATTTTTTAACTAGGGCAGTGTGAACTTGTTGGTACGATATTTGCCCATGACCCCAACGTATGCATACGATTTATCATGGATATGTGACCACTGTTTTTTCTCGAATACTATTAATCAGGTGGGGTTTTCCAGGCTCTTAAAAGACAAGGGCCCAACCTAGGCAGGACAGTGGCAAAGAGAGTCCCTAAAGTTAAATTAGAAAAGAATCCTGATCCAATGCGGATGCATCAAACAATTTGGAACAATGTTATAGGATAGACTCCTACATATCGATGACCACTGTTGAGCAGGCAAATAAAGAATATTAGTAAAGTGTATTTATTAGTAAAGGAATTGTTGTTAAATGTTGACTGCCAAAGAGCAGGTAAAAGAGAGGAGGGCCACAGCATTACTATAATTATTCATTTTAAATTATGAAACCTCCCCATCTCTTTTTATAATAAGATGTTATCAATGTTATTGCTGATAGGATATATCCCTATTTGTAGGTCTTTTATTGTATCTTGTGTCTGTAAATCTTTCTCCTGTTAAACATTGATTAAAAAAAACAATGCATAGAAAAGAAAATGTAAACTACTATTAAACATGAGCTATGTCATTGAATTATTTGAGAGACAACTAAGCAGTGACTATTGTGAGATTGGCATCATGCAAGTAGACACAGACAACATATTCAATGCATAACAAACGATTTTATTAATGTCAGCATGGATTAAACATATGTCAGGCAAAGCGCATACTCTCTATAACCTTTTTACAAGGCTGTTGTACTACATCCTGGACGCCCTGGGCATCTGATACACAAACAATGCTGATGATACACAGGTGCTTGTCCCCCTTACTAGGGATTACAAGTCCAACACCCTCAATGACATAAACTCAACTATCCAAACCTGGGTGGCATAAAACTGGTTATGTCTTAAAACGGAGAAAACCAAACTGCTGCTGATCGGATCTGCTGACACCCTGGGTAGATTGGACAAACAATACAGTTCCTTTTTGATTGACAATACTGACATCAAGGTCTCCGAATCTGTCAAGCCCCAGGGTGTATTTCTTGACTCTAACCTCACCATGAACAGGCAGGCTAACGCCATTGCTTCAACCTCACCATATCATTCCAAATTGCTTAATGCAGCGAGACCATTTCTCTCAGAGCAGAACTGTCTCACCATTGCAAGAGCAATAATTGGCTCCTGATTGACTATTGTAATGCCCTCTTTGTAGGGACATCAGCCAGCAATATGTCCAAGCTCCAAATAGTACAAAACAATGCACTCAGGGCTGCTACTGAGATTTCAAGAAAGGACAATATTTCTGAGACCAGGAAACAGGTTCAATGGCTTCCCGTAAGAGGATCATCTTTAAAACCTCAAAAAAGGTAGCAGGCTCTCCTCTCCAGAAAGAACATGGCATGATAACCTGTTCTAAGATGAGAGTTTGCAGCATACGCTTTTTGCTCACTGTACCTTTCACAGATGGGAAATATCCATTGTGCCTCTCTGTTTCCCTACTTAAGGAGCCCTCTAGCCTCTTTTCCTTTGCACAGCCGACCTGGTGCCTTCCTGTTTGCCGCTCTTTTTCACCACTTAGCAAGCCCCGCCCACCTGGTGCCTTCCTGCTTGCAGCTCTTTTTCACCAGTTAGCAAGCCCCGCCCACCTGGTGCCTTCCTGCTTGCTGCTCTGTTTCCCTACTTAAGGAGCCCTCCAGCCTCTTTTCCTTTGCAGATGGGGAGCAGGTGCAAGTGGATCTAGGTCACCTGGCCTAAGCCTCACCCACCTGGTGCCTTCCTGTTTGCCGCTCTTTTTCACCAGTTAGCAAGCCCCGCCCACCTGGTGCCTTCCTGCTTGCTGCTCTGTTTCCCTTGTTAAGGAGCCCTCCAGCCTCTTTTCCTTTGCAGATGGGGAGCAGGTGCAAGTGGATCTAGGTCACCTGGTCTAAGCACCACCCACCTTCTTAGCCCTGCCTCTTCCTTCCTGCTCTTAACTATTAGATCAAGGGCGTCTCTCGCCCGGGCGTCCTAAGGGAAGGGCAGATGAAGAAAAGGGCAATTCCTCTTTGGACCTGTTCAGACCAGGAGGACCCAGGGCCCGACCCCCTGCTCAGACAGCCTTTAAGCATGCACCAACAAGTGTTACCCCTCTGTCCCCACAGGCCATCCCCACCCCCTCTGTCCCCCCGTGATGTTCCCTTGTGCCCCCCTTCTTGCACACAGGTGTTGCTTGTTTTGCTTGATTCTTCTACCCTGCTCCCCCTCAACCTCCTCCAGCATACTTCTGAAGAGTCTGTCCTGATAAATTCTGGTTTCACCATCACCGTCTTGTGGCCAATGCTGGATTTGACTTTTATGGACTTTATTCATTCATGGTGCGTCACCCTTTCTCAACTCTCATGCTGGACTTCCTTTGCATATTTTACTCATGGTGGCCCTGAATCATGTTGTTCTCATCTTCATCTTGTATCCTGGCTTGCAACATTATCTGTTACTACAGACTTCTGCAATTGTATTCACTCTCCACTCTTGCTTCTCCACTCTTTTTGACTACTTACTCTCTGTTCTCTCCTCCTTTCCCTTCTCCCTTTTCCTATCTCCTCCCTTTACTTTCTTTAATGCACTTCCTCTATCAGAATTGTCCCTGGACCTAATATGATATCAACCTTATCTGTTTCCTCCACCCTCCCATTACTGTTTTTTTCCTCCCCACGCCCCCACCAGCACTATCTGAAATGTTGTCAGGCCTAGTATCATAGTCACTTGTTTTGTTCCTCCCCTCCCTTTCTGCACCCCTCTCCCTCACCTTTGTTTTTCTCTGGCTCTGCCAGAAATGTCGTCAGGCTTAGTACGGTAGTCGCCTGTCTGTTTCCATTTTCTTCCCACTCTCTCCCTCCCTTCCTTATCTATGTCTTAGCTCTTGCACTATCTGAAATGTCTTCAGTACGATAGTTAATTTCACATCCTTACTGTTCATGGCCTGTAAGACTGTCATTGTATTTTCCCTTGTTCCCTCCCGTGCCTTGAAGTGCTTTGAAACACATTGTGTATAGGCGCTATATAAATAAACTATCATATCATATCATATCATATATCATATCATATCATATCATTTGCATATCAGTCTTTGTACCGCCCACAGGGGTAGTACAGCACCAAAATGCTATGGCAATTCCTCTCTGAACAAGAGTACTAACAGCAACCCCATACACGTGTTTTAGCCTTCTTGGGCCTCATCAGTGAGGTGAAGCTGTGCCTCTCTGAGCACAGTGAGTAGGGAGTGCACATCTGGTTGGCCCAGGTAACTCAGGGTGACCAACCCCAAGTTCCTTGCAAATACTTCAAAAAAGGAGGCAGGCGTTCCTCTTCAGAAAGAACATGGCATGATAACCTGTTCTGAGATGAGAGTTTGCAGCACACACTTTTTGCTCACTGTACCTTTCACAGATGGGAAATATCCATTTGCATATCAGTCTTTGTCTCGCCCACATGGGCAGTCCAGCACCAAAATGCTATGGCAATTCCTCTCTGAACAAGAGTACCAACAGCAACCCCATACACGTGTTTCAGACTTGTTGGGCCTCATCAGTGAGGTCACTGAGCACAGTGAGGAGGGAGTCCACGTCTGGTTGCCCCCTGGTAACTCAGGTTGACCAACCCCAAGTTCCTTGCAAATACTTCAAAAAAGGTAGCAGGCGCTCCTCTCCAGAAAGTACATGGCATGATAACCTGTTCTGAGATAAGAGTTTGCAGCACACGCTTTTTGCTCACTGTACCTTTCACAGATGGGAAATAACCATTTGCATATCACTCTTTGTCCTGCCCCCATGGGCAGTCCAGCACCGAAATGCTATGGCAATTCCTCTCTGAACAAGAGTACCAACAGCAAACCCACACACGTGTTTCAGCCTTGTTGGGCCTCATCAGTGAGGTGAAGCTGTGCCTCTCTGAGCACAGTGAGCAGGGAGTCCATGTCTGGTTGCCCCCAGGTAACTCAGGGAGACCAACCCCAAGTTCTTGTGGCCTCATCAGTGAGGTGAAGCTGTTCCTCTCTGAGCACAGTGAGCAGGGAGTCCACGTCTGGTTGACGGCTTGTAACTCAGGGTGACCAACCCCAAGTTCCTAAGAATTATCAAAGACTGATTTGCAAATGAATATTTCCCATCTGTGAATGGTACAGTAAGCAAAAAGCAGATGGCTGCAAACTCTCAAAGTGGTTAAAAACCACTGAACAGGTTGTCATGCCATGTTCTTTTGAGAGAGGGGCGCCTGCTACCTTTTTTGTATTTTTGGAAGGAACTTGGGGTTGGTCACCCTAAGTTACCTGGGGGCAACCAGACGTGGACTCCCTGCTCACTGTGCTCAGAGAGGCACAGCTTCACCTCACTGATGAGTCCCGACAAGGCTGAAACACGTGTATGGGGTTGCTGTTGGTCTCTTGTTCAGAAGGGAATTGTCATAGCATTTTGGTGCTGGACTGCCCATGTGGGTGGGACTATAGGGTATTTTTGTGGAGATTTGGGGCCTGACAGTATTTTTTTACCACCGAAAAATAATTTAGCAACAATCACTCCTTGTATTCAGATTGGGCCATGTACAACAATAATACAGTGGACATGCATTATTTCAGCACACAGACATGCGTGGTTGGTATGCGTGGTTGGTATGTGTGATTGGTGGTATTTTGGTGAGCATAATTCCTTTGTTTTATTTGTGGCCCCAATATCCAGAACCCCTTATTTTTGTTTAGAGTTTTCGTGTAATCACTAGAAAGACCTCAGGCTTGCATTTCAGGAACACCACATTTTCATTTTTAGTATGCCACCATGGGCAATTTCTCTCTGTCTTATCTACGGCAGCGAGCTATCATGTGGTATTTTTCACTATCTTATATACGGTAGTGAACTATGTCCCGGGCCTCCCTTTCTGCCGACTCAAAGACCCCCGGCAGACTACAACACACACATTTAGTTATAATTGCTCATACTGAATTACATTGTGCACACAGCTGCAGCCAAATCGTATGTTTAGCTACCTTGAAAATGACAATTGCACTGTCTAAACATCTCCCCACATCATCAGCACTGTATTGGTAAATATAAAACACACCACCCGTCTGCTTTCAGATATTTTTGTGTCTTATAAAAGTTGCATTTAAACACGATCTCACTCTTTACAGAAATAAATGAAATAGCACAGTAACAGCATTATCTGTGATACACTGAAAAGAGAGTGGCGGAGACAAGAACTCAATTTGCAACATTAAACACGTGAGTAAAGCACAGGAATCTCCTTTCCTACACTGACTGAATATTCTCATACACACTCAGCCCCCACACCTCAGCGAGATAATTACCAGGCTTATTCAGCATGTAACTTCTTTGGCTGTTCGCCTTCTGTAGGGGTTCACTCAGCAAGGACAAGCATCTGCTGTCACTCGAACTGGGACTTGTTGACTGGAAAAGCCAGTCTCTGCAACCTAGTTGAATCTGCATTAGGAATCAGGCATCCCCAGCTGTCAACCCCATCCTTCTTCGAGCTATGTCAAGATATATCTGCCTTTCTTCCCCCAGATTCTGCAGCAAAGCACTAGTCACAGCCTCTAACATGATGCGCAATGTGACGTGCTCCAATCAGAATCAATCATGTTCTATCCTCCTACTTTTAACAATGGTTCTTCTTGTACAGTTGCAACTGTAACAAGCTGATTTCCTGCTTATTCGAAGTCTTTGCTTCCTGCAGTTACTGTGGACAGAGCACAGAAAGGCAAAGAGAAAAAAAAAAAAGAAAAAAACTTGAATGTGTGTTTAAAACTGATTTTCAGAGTCTGCCTCTTTTTGCAGTGAAGACACATTCTTTTATTAATGAGTTATAATTATTAGTCTTGTTAGTGAGATTAGTTTGTTAATTACCAAATGTGTCTCTTGCAACATAGGCATTTCAGGTGAGAAATGGTGTGCATTTTGAAGGTACAGATGTGTGCTTTTAACTGTGAAAAATGTATTTGCATTTTATATGCAAAAATCGTTTTTGACTGAATAACCTGCCCTTACTTATATGTCCATGTTACACTGGCAACACATTAGCTTGAAACAACTGCATCATAGCAATGCACCAAACCCATGCAGTGGCGCTGCATAAAAATGCTCAATAACACATGTCTTGCTGTACCACATCATATCAATGCACCAAAACCATGCAGTGGCGCTGCACTTAAAAAAAAAACATGCTATACATTGATCCTGTGCAGTGGTGCTGTACTCTGTGCTCCCAAAACACGCTAAACACTCCTACAGGACAAAGACTGATATGCAAATGAATATTTCCCATCTGTGAAAGGTACAGTGAGCAAAAAGCAGATGGCTACAAACTCTCAAAGTGGTTAAAAACTACTAAACACGTTGTCATGCTGTGTTCTTTCGAGAGAGGGGCACCTGCTACCTTTTTCATCTTTAAAACCCTTGCACTTATGCACAAATGTGTCCATAACCAAGCACCTACCTACCGTGTGCAAAGAATTTCCAAACCCATCCCTGCTAGACCCTTGAGAACTGCCTACACCAATCTAATTGCAATCCCCAAAACTCATAGAATTCGAGCGCGGAGGCACTACCTTCCCCACCATGGCTGCAAACTATTGGAACTCTCTACCCCCTCACATCAGGATGATTGATTCATACCTAGCATTTCGTAAAGCAATAAAGACTAGGCTATTTGTATAACATAGTAATGAAATAATTAATGTTCTCGCTGCTGTTATAGTAAGAGACATTACAGTTTATAACACACTAATTGCTATGTTACCGTACCCAGTGTAAGGTGATTCGCACTTCTTTCTCCCAACATTGCTTTACCATATTAAATGTTTGTGTAAGATTTGTAATGAAGTAATGAGTTCCTTATGCTTGGAATGCCTATACATATAACCTTTATGCAACAACCATGAAGTAATGAATTCCCTATCCTCTGAATGCCTATGTATGGAACATTTATGCCACAACCATGAACAACCAAGCCATCTTAAACTGTACACAAGACAATCATATGCAACAGCCCTAGATGCCTCTGGGCTGTAGTGTGCTCTATAAATGTAAAAATCAGTCAAAAGTTTAGAACAAATTTTCTACTCAGACAGAACGACTATTTCTTCACCTTCATTTGGGCCCGCATAATCTAAGAAAAACTCGCTATACACGTCTTTCTCAGATTGGAGTAGTTTTAACAATTCTAACTAGACTTGAACTTATCTTCAACTGTACTACTTTATTGTATACATTGCTAATGTCATTGAATCTTGTAATAAAAAAAAAATGTACAAAATAAATAGAATAAATACAATTAAGGCCTAACTTGCCCTGTGCTACAGTGGTATTTCCCTACCTGAAGAAACTAAGGAAAGTATGTGTGACTATGTTCCACTGAAAAGTCTGTCTGTGTCCAAAGCCTATACTTGCCCTCACAACTAATACAAAACCATGTGTAGGGATGTCAACAATACATTAAACAGTGTTCCAAAAGTAAAGTTCTAAGCTATTTCCAGCTTAGGCTTACTCTCAGCTTGTTTTTCCCAAATATCAATGAGTTCAGTATAATGTTAAATGTACCTTCTTTCGGACCTGAAGCAATAAAGTTGCACACTTTTGTACAAGGTCAATATATCCTTCCCCAAGTTCAATACAGTTTCTGGGCAGCATATCTCAGGGTTTCCTTCCCGAAGATCAATATCAAAAGGATGATACAAAAAGAAGTATCTTGGAGCTTTGATTTGGTATTTCAGTAATTCTTTACAACCCAGGGTTCCCTTCCCCAAGTCTGATATACACCAATAGTTGTTTTCCTTCTTCCAGAACAGAAAACCTCCTTGTTAGCATGTGGGGGGTTGTGCTTTAGCACCTTGAAGTGCCTTATATGTCCTAGATGAAATTACCAGTAAATATCACTGACCAAATAACCAGACAGATCAAAGGAAGATGGTGAAATACTGGTTTAATCTCAATGGGGGTCAATACGACCCAGGCGCTAATTGCGCCAACTTTACCACCATGGTGTAAACTGCGTTTACACCATGGTGGATGGCGGATTTACCGCCCCATTCCAAGGTGAGTGGGGCGGTAAATCCCCATTTCCCATTTTCCCTTCCCCATTCCCATTTTTGCCCCATAGGGCATAATGGGAGTGGGGAAGGCACTAATTACGCCACCGTACATTACGGTGGCGTAATTAGCATCATGGCAGGTTAGCGCCATGGATTTTAACGGCTGCTAAGAGCAGCCGTTAAAATCAGAATAGGCGTTAAGGGTTAACGACGGCGTTAACCCTTAACGCCTGGGTCGTAATGAGGCCCAATGAAAGAAAGCAGGGTGATATGACAGCTTTCAAAGTAGATGTTCAATGTTCACACATTATTTTGCTTGTGCATAGTTTTTATACTTCCACATGCGTCATGTATGATGTCATCCTATGTGGCATTTAATTAAACCTATCGCCGGTAGGGATTGGATTAGCAGAACATATCTACTTATAGAATTGTATACGTTTTATTATCTCATTTTGTATAAGGATTAACATCTCATTGGCTGCCCTTTGTCTGTAGGATACGCCCTGAGCTACTTATCAGTATGTCACATACTGATTATAGCAGAGAATATGGCAGCAGACTAATAACTGCAACATTGTGCCTCATTACAACCTTGGCGGAGGACCATGGTGCTATTAGCACCATGGTCCATGCCGCTAAGGTTGCAATTCCGCCATGGTGGATGGCGGAATTACCGCCCCATTCCAAGGTGAGTGGGGTGGTAATTCCCCATTCACCAATGGCCCCTTCCCCATTCCCATTTTTGCCCCATAGGGCATAATGGGAATGGGGAAAGGTGATAATTATGGCACCGTAAATTACGGTGCCGTAATTATCGCCAAGGTCCCTTTGCGGCATGGCTTTTAACGCCTGCAAAAAGCAGGCGTTAAACAGCTATCCCGCAAAGGGAACCTTGTAATCAGGCGTTAAGGGTCGGCGCCGTTTACGGCGCCGTAAACCCCTTAACGCCTGAGTAGGAATGAGGCCCATTGTGTATGAAAGTGCGTGGCAGGTCGTTTGATTGGTTGTCAACCCTATCCAACCTTGGACTTTCGGCAGCACGTAAACAGAATGAAACCTAGGTGTTCAAGCTATATCAACGTGTTTTTTTGTTTTCCCAATTAATGCATAGTATTTCATCAAGCTAATACTTAGGCAAGGTCTATCGTTTGTAGTGGACCTTGTAGTCTTCTCACTGTCCTGGGACATTCGATGGAGTGTGAGCACACCACTATCTTAACTCAAGCTCTAATGAATAGACTTTCTTTTGAGATCTTCATCATGTGTTCGGAGACCACAAGTTTGTCCATTTCAGCCTCTCAATTATTGCAATCAGATTTTATTAAACAGATTGTCATTACCCCTTCTGGTAGAGACTTGCTCACTTGACCTCACATAGACTGTTGCCCTCGTATTTGTTCAATGCTTGACATCTGAAAATGTCCTTTTCCCTCTTAATCTTAGCAGGAATATATCTTACGCAGATGGTCTGTTCATTTGACTCTCTTTGTGCATTGCACACATCTCTCGAAATAGCCTCCTTGACTTCAGGCCAACGTACTCCCTTGTTCTGCACAGGAAAACAGCTTCTTCATCAATTTTTCAATGTGCAATCCTAGGCTCATATTTTGAGGTATCTGGGTTTATTCTTTAACACAGGCCATCGTCCATTTTCTTACAATGGTTCTCCAAAGTTGTATGTGTATACCTCTTTTTAGCAAGTTTCAATATGCTTTTTCTACATTGCGTTACAGAGTATTAGTCAGCAAGCTACTTCATCTTCTTATTTGCATGGTTTATTCATTTTTAGGTACATCTTTCTCTCCGTGCTTCAGTTACATTGTCAGTTTTAAGTATGTTCGTATTGTTTCAATATAGGTTTATATGTCTTCTTCATGACATCATTCTGTTGTCATCAGACTTTTACTTGACGTTCATACATGATTCCCATATCTGAATTTTGGAACTTTGGCAGTGGGAATCCCTCTTGGTGACATTATTTCACTGTCTCAACATGAGGGTATCTTCTGAATGGCTGTTGTCTTTCACACAATCGACAGGGTATGGATATGTCGCATAAACTTGTGCATAGGTGTCATGACCACTACCCCTTGCCCTGTCAGTCAGGCGCCCCCGGCCGCACCACAGTGTCTCATCATGGCCCCAAGGGTCTACTCATGTCCCCCAAGACTCTCTTGGAGTCAGTCCTGGCGCCTTTGGCGCCAGGCTCATATGGCAGAAGGGGAAGCTAGAGCTCACAATGGCAGTGTCACAACATGGATCCCCCACATTGTTCAGTTCCAGAACTGAAACATGTGGTCTATCATTTATGGTGTGGTCTGGCCTGAAGGTACCTGAGATACCTGCAGGCTATAAAAGCCACGCCCAAACGGGAGAACACGCTTCGCGTTGCTCTGCTCTTGCAGCGTGACGTTCACCACGACCTATTGGATCTTCTTCAGCATTCCCGGCCACACCTGCAAGAAGAAGTAGAAGAAGACCATTAGCACTCTTACCTGTTAACGGGTCCAGCTCCTGTCATCTTCTGAAGGTGTACAGAACATCCAGCATCTCGGTGAACGCTCGCTCTCTCTCTTGGAAGCCGCAACCTGGGGGAGAATGATAGAAAGCAGCATTAGTAAGCATTTATTCTTCACATTCAAACAACGATCGGCTGTCTCACGTTTACCTGAGTTGAACTTGCTTCTGGTTCAAGGCCATTACAGTCTTCCAACAACCTGCAAGAGAAAAAGCAAGACTGATTAACTCACATAATTACTCTGAGGCAATTCGAACACCTACTCATCGCTCCGCATCCTCTCAGCAACTTATCATCCGGAACGTCAGAGTGGCCTGCAAGAGAGGGACAACACAGGTTAGCACATCGCAAGAAAAGCAAATAGCGCCGCGCTCCGCCTAAGAGAGAAGGAAAGACATTAACAGGGACAATTGCAAATAAGGACAAGCTGCCAAAACAGCAGACTTACCTGAGGAACTGAGTCACAGTGGGACTGGACTCACAGGGCCCACACCAGTGAAGCAACTCGGCTATGACACGCCCATCCACGACGCAGGACGGAGTGTGCACCATATCGAAAACCAAGGTGAGGAAAACACTAAGGGGACGTTGGGTCCACAATGGAGGTGGGCTCAGGGAAAAGAGACTATAAGCTAAAATCAGAAGTCCTGTATTCCAGTATTCCAGATGAGGTCCTCAACAGAACAAGAACCAGAGGGAGTGGGTCCAGGCCGGAAGCAGACCAGCCAGATAGGGTGGCGTCCCTGTGGATACAAGGTGGGCGTTAAGGAACACGAAGCCTCACAACCACTAACCACCCGGCCGTCAAGCATGGAAACCTCAGAAACTGATCAGTTAGATTAGGTGCTGAGGCAGTTACGCGCTGGGGTGCATTCGGCCCGGCAGGAGACCAACGCCTTGCAGAGAGAATTAATAGTGCCCAAAGAACGCACTGATGATTTGAGTAGACAACTCCTTCAATCACAGGCTGGACAAGCCCCATTGCCTGGGGCCGTTCCATCAATGTCAGCACCACCAATCTATCCGGTGCAGATTACCCTCCCAGGAGCATTTCTTTTAGCCCCACCGTTTCCTAGGAAGTATGCGACTTTCATGAACCAGTGTCACCTCCATTTTCTTTGCAGGCCTGGGGCCTTTATTAATGATCAATCACGGGTGGCCTTTGTGTTGACTTATTTGAGTGGCATTGCTGCGGACTGGTCTGTACCTTTTGTCAGTCGGGATGACCCATTGCTATGTGACTTTGGGGGCTTTCATCAGGAGATGGAAAAGCTCTTTGTACTGTCGTACCCTTGGACAGGCACTAGACAACAAACTCTTGTCCCTCCGTCAAGGAAACCAAGACCTATTGACATACATAGCAACCTTCAACAGGCTCATGGTCGAAGCAGGGTGGCCGGAGGAAAAGAGAACCACGCTATTTCACCGGGGCCTAAGGGAGGATCTAAAGGATGTTCTTGCCCAAGTAGTGGATCCACCAAAAGACTGTGCCGAGTTTATCAACCTCGTGGTTCAACTGGATCACAGGTTGCAAGACCGAAGAGCAGATCGGAGCAAACCAGACACTCGCCCTATGTTTGTGCGGTTAAAGGACCATGTGCCAAGAGTGGCAGACAGTTCTGTGGAATCAATACAACTAGGAGGGGTAAGACCTCCTTTAACCTCCCGTACCCGAACCTGAACCTCCGAATCTATGCAAATGCTGGAAAAAACTAATAATCCTTCCTGACCTAGCCGACACACTCCTCCAGTCTCCTCCGCCTACCTGCCAACTCAATAATCAACTAACCCCCGACGCCTTTGACTCATGGCTCAATACCTCACTAATGCGGCTGACACCCTCTTGCAAACCATCAGCCCGCCGTGGCCTTTTCTCTAGATGGTTCACACCTGAATTGAAGACCAGTAAACAACTGTATAAATACATAGAACTCAAATGCCGGAAAGACAAAACCCCCTTGAGCAGATCCACCTTGGCCCGGCACCTTCATCAGTACAAGGCAGAAATCCGTAAAGCAAAAAAAGCCCATTACTACTCCTGAATCCTAAAGTGTAAAAACCCCAGCAAAGAACTTCACAAAATCATCACCGAATTCACCAAACCATCATGCACCACCACCGTCCCGACCTCCTCACAATTGCTGTGCGACTCACTCTCTCTCCACTTTAACACCACAACTCTTGAAAGAACAAACCCCCTAACCAACAAACAAGCTCTCTTACACCCACCAGGCAACCCACCCCCCACACCGGCCAACCCACTGCCTGCGACCACTACCCAGCCAACGTTCGACTCCTTCAGTCCAATATCACACAACCAATTTCTTAAACTTCTCTCTGTCCGCAAACCATCTGGCTCTTCCCTAGACCCCTGCCCGGCCACAACCATCAAAGAAATGTTTGCTTCTACCTGCACAGGAGAACACGCAAGATCCATCATAAATGACTCCCTCGCCTCGGGAATTTTTCCAGACGCATTCAAACAGTTCATGTCAAACCTCTAATAAAAAAACCTCCCTCAACCCTCTCGAGCCCAAAAACTACCGCCCGATCTCAAACACCAGGTTCCTTGCTAAACTCATCGACCGAACTGCTTACTCCCAACTAAATGCCTTTGTCGAAGCCAACAATCCCCTGGACCCCGCACAATCAGGTTTCAGAGCCCGACACGGAACTGAAACCACCCTAACATCAATCTGTGATGACCTTAAAAACATGGCAGACTCTCCGGGTTGCGCCACTTTGATCCTTCTTGACCTATCTGCCGCCTTCGACACAATCAATCACTCAATCCTCCTTGTCCGCCTCCACTCCCTAGGAATTCGTGGAACCGCTCTCAAATGGATAGCATCATTCCTCAAAGATAGGAACCAAATAACCCTACTCTCCAACTATTCCTCCCAAGCCCGACCAGTCGACACGGGAGTTCCCCAAGGAGCTTGCTTATCAGCCCTCCTGTTCAATCTCTACATGGCCACCCTCCCACGAATAATTGGTTCACACAACATCCTGTGTTACAACTACGCTGATGACACTCACTAATCCTAAAACTCCTGAGCTCAAAACCCAACTGCCAACCTGACCTTGCTTCCTGCCTCCACGACATAGAGCTCTGGATGACCACAAACCACCTCTTGCTAAACCCCTCCAAAACCGAAATCATGGTATGTGGCAATTCCATACCCACTACCCTGGCCATCTGCCATGGGCAACTCACTGACTCCCACTAATTCAGTAAAAAAACATGGATGCACCCTAGACTCTGACCTAACACTCTTAGGCGCATCTTTCCATACCTCTCCTTTCCCAATAGACTCTCCGCGGTCCAATCAATTGTTATATAAAGACTGGACTACGCTAACCCCCTCTACCTCGGAGTCCACGCATACCAACTGACTAAACTACAAAGAGCACAAAACGCTGCAGCAAAACTGCTACTAGTGCTTGGCCCTAGAGACCACGTCTCCCCAGCCCTCAAAACTCTGCACTGGCTTCCGGTTGCCCGAAGGGTGACCTTCAAAACACTATGCATTTCGCACCGAGCACTGCATAAAACTGGACCTCAATATCTGCAAGACAAACTAAAACCCTATCGCCCTCCATGTAATCTAAGATCAAGCTCAGCCGGCCTTCTAGTCATACCTAAAACAAACTCAGTCAGGTTAGGCGGATCATCATCCTCAGCTTTGGCCCCCACGCTGTAGAACGCACTCCCACCCCACATCCGACTCACTGAAGATCTCATGTTTTTCCGCAAATTACTGAAAACTTGGCTCTTCCCCTAAAACCGACCACGGATTGAAACTTTCTCAAACTAGATAACAGCATCTCAATGACTTTACCAAATACTAGATCATAAATAGCAATGCTATAAACAGAAAAGAGGGGATTGTTGCTATGCCAGGGGAGAGGGACTGGGTAAGTGAATTAGAATAACCACTCAAAGTCAACTTCTTATTAGTCCAGAGAATTAATTTATATTCTGGAATACAAATATTCATTTGTTGAATTAGACCCAAATGCATTCAAGCCTATTGACAAAGAGATCAAACCTACTCATGGGTTGGAGTGTTGGATTATTAAATTTAGTGGTCAAAGTAAATCAACAATAGTATTACAAAGCAGGAAAATTCAACATCAAATATACAAAGACATGTAAAAACACATAGAATAGTTTAGGTATAAGTGCAAAAAGAATTCAAGCGTTAATTCAAAGACAGTCCAACCTGCAATTTCCGTTGTGCCAAGAAACATCATAAATCATACAGTTGAGGTTAACACTAATGAAAACCAAATGAAGGGGGGGCGGGAGGAAGGGATGGGGAAAATATCAGAAAATTGCAAAACGCAGTGGGGGAAAAACTGGAAGAAATGAAGGTGATTAAAGAAAGTTTGATATCCTGGATCAATTCCAGAGAGCTATGGGCCCCTCACAGTTCTTGCGTTTCGGCGGAGAAAGAAAACCAGAATAAAATGAGTAGTTGGTTCCGCCTTCCTCAGGGCAGCAGTGATAAGTTCTGCAAAGCAAACAGAGAGTCTCATGAAGAGATCGAAAAAATGGTTAGAAAGACCAACATGTGTAGTTGTTGGAATGAGTGTTTGATTCCGCCTGTCAATAGGTGAATATTAATTGCGTAGAGAGGAAAAGAAATTACATCTCTACAGGGAACGTGGTTCTGTACTGTACTCTGTAGTACTCATATCAGAGTCAAAAAGGACTTTATCTCCATAGTTGTCACCCATGCACCAAAGCTAAGGAGAAAAAAGGGAGTCACCGTGATTGGACGTGTACCATTAACTAGACATAATATGTTTTAGTGAAACCAAATAAGTATGCCAGAAAAAATATATATAGATACCTTACTGGGGTCAGATGTTCTAGACATAACTTGGTGTAGTGTGTTGGCTGCTCCGAAAAACACACTGTCTAGCTGAAAAAGCCATGTAGGCGTCTGTGAGAACAGGCATCCTGAATGTTAAGCCCAAAGATAGGGGTGGTGCATCGGACATTGAAAAAGAGGGCAAAAAAGAGGAAGAAACGGGTACAGTGGTTAAAGTCAGACAGCCAAAAACGGTGTCTGTATAAGAAAAAATAGTGCATGCATGGTTACCTTAGAAATGGATGGCATGCGTGTTCCTCGGTATGTAGGTCAGGCTTTAAAAATGATGGATGCTCGCTGGGCAGCATGAAATGTTGGATGCTTGGTACCGAATTGTACCAAAGAAAGGCGGTTAATGTGGGCCTGCTGCTGACCGGACCTGGGCATGGTGGAAACAATGAGGAGCAAGGCAGGAAAAGGGGAAAAGGAAGAAAATAAATAAATAAATAAATGAAAAGGGCTAAGAAAATGAATCAAGTGCAAGAATCACATAGGATGGCTTAAAATGGTGTTGCGAAATTAGAGCGCAGGGGAGAAGACATAGAGATACTGTAACAAACGTCCGTACTTTTGTTCCGCAATCGTGGATGAGCATTCTCAGGTGGCCGTGGACATTTAGCCAAAGGCAAACGTTCAATCCAGATACGCAGAGTTGTATGCTGCGAGCTGAGCACAGTTCTGGAGACCTCCGGCTTGTACGAGCTAAGAGCGACGGGGCGGAGCGCTATGGTGTCCATCCGTGAAAGGGTGGTTATGGCTCGACGGCCTACAGGTGGGTCGATTTCATCCGCCAGGTCACGGATTGATTGTGACGTATGCGGATGGTGGAAAAATTCCCTCTTGGCTGGTTTTCTGACTGGTTGTTCCATGTAGGGAACGCGGAACAGAGAGCACCCACTCACCCGTCACTGAGAGCGTGGCAAAGGGGGCTCGTCTCAAATTCCTGTCCCTATTGGTGATTGCCCAAGTGGCAGAAAAACACTGGGATGTCGGCGGGGATATCCCGTTTGGGCAAACAGAGAAATACGCACGCAGGTCCAGAGAGGAAGAAAAGGTGAACATCTCTATTGAAATGCTCACCTAGAGCGGAGTGGAAGCAGCTATTTAGTTATGCAGTGAATAATGGCCCGTATTGAAGAAGGGGACTGAGCTAGCATGTGAGACACATCCGAGTGTTGAAGGGGTAAATGTGTGATGGTCTTCAGCTAATGCTATGTGTATATTAGTGGTTTGTTCGTGTATATACAGCTGATGCTATGTGTATATTTGTAGTATGCATAAAGGGTCGAAGGTGGAGGTAACACCTGTTAACGGGGTGGTGAAACCAAGAACCCGTGCATGGCGTACTGAGCCTTAGTGTATTCTCAACCAAGGTGCAAACCCGGAGCATACCGCACTGGAATCCAAGCGTAAAATGTTTGCGTTTAGTGGGCCACAGTTTTCCCAAAACAGAAGAAAGAGGAAAAATGTAGCCAAAGAGTTCCCCCTCAGGCTGTTATTGGCAAATGGAGATGCATACATACATAAAGGTGTTCATGTAGGGGGGGTCTGCATTTCGTTTAGGCCATTCTCGTAGGTGTCTAGGTGGTAAATCCATCTGCTCTCTAGATTCAAAAGCCTGGTCTGGATGTTTGGACCATGATTAATTTTCTCCAAGACCCAACACTGGAGGTCATCGGCAGTGTGCCGAGCCTCCAAATAATGGGCTACTAAAGGAGATGGTATATGTTTGCATCGAATCCTGGACCGATGCTTAGATATTCTGGTACCAATTTTACGCATAGTTTGGCCTACATATCTGTGACCACACGGGCACTCGATGCAATACACTACCTGACTGCTTTTGCAGTTGGAGAGATGTCTCAAGACCCAGTCCCTCGTACCAAAGGGGAAAGTTTGAATCTTATTGGTGAATCTACAGACAGAGCAGGACCCACATGGATAGTGGCCTGTCATCTTACGTAGATTCCAAAGGCCCGATTGAGGGATGTCACGCACATACATGGAGTGCACTAGATGTTCCCTGATGTTTCTTGCTCATTTAAAAGCAAACCTAGGAACTGGTTCATCTGGCATCTCAAGTCTGACTATTGACCAGTATTTATTGATCACCTTTTTCATCTTCAAAGAGAAGGATCCATGTGTTGTGACACACGTGGTTCTATCTGATCTCAGATATTCTTCTGTTCTAGCAGTGTTTCTCGATCTGTAAATCTTGCTCTGGTCTTGGCTGTTGAGACATGTTTTCTGGGGTTCCCTCTGTGTCTGAGGCAACTGGCCAGTAGATCAGAATCGGCATGAAATGCCTCCACTGATGAGCAGTTCCTGCGGATGCGCAAGAACTGACCATATGGAAGATTCTGTTTTATGTGTCTTGGGTGATCACTGCTGAAGTGCAGAAGAATGTTTCGATCTGTGGGTTTCCTATATAAGTTAAATACAAGATTCCCTTCCCGATCCACAATTTGGAGGTCTAGGAAGTGTGTCATGTTTCTGTCGTATTCCATTGTGAACTGAATATTGTTATTGCAGTTGTTGAGACACTCATAAAGATTCTTGAGGGACAGTTCATCCCCTGACCAAAGGAAAATGACGTCGTCTATATAACTTCACCATTCTTGGATGTGAGTTCGCCATGGATTATCCTCATGAAAGATGTAATTGTCTTCAAAGGATGCCATAAATAGAATGGCCAAGCTCAGGGTGAAAGTAGCACCCATAGCCATCCCCTTTATTTGTAGGTAGAACTGGTTGTTGAAAGTAAAATTGTTCTTACAAAGTGCTAGAGTGATGATTTCAATGATAAATTCAGATGGAACTCAGGACTGGTTATTGTTCAAAGTAAGGTGTTCATAGATGCAATCTATAGCAACATCCTGTGGGATGGAGGTATATAATGTTTTGATGTCCATAGTGAACAGGTATTGGTCATTGGGGTTGAAAGGTAGATTCTCAAAGATTTGAATGGTATGTGTAGTGTCTTGTAAATAAGATCTCGTCGTCATACTCAGAGGTTTGATAAAGAAATCTGTAAATCTGCAAATGGGTTCTAATGGTGACTCCCATCCCGATACTATGGGCCTCCCTGGTGGGGTTAGAGCATTTTTGTTGATCTTGGGAAGGGCGTACAAACATGGTGTTCGCCCTTGTGATGTTGTCAGAAAAGCTGCTTCCTTCTCTGTAATCCAGTCTCTTTCTGCAGCGAAAGAGACTATCTCAGAGATCTCTGTGGTAATTTCCTTGGTGGGGTCTTTCTTCAATAGACGGTAACTACTGTGGTCTTCCAGAAGGTTCAAGACCTTCTCAGAATATTGCGAGCTGGTCATCAGGACGATCCCACCGCCTTTATCTGTAAATAGCAATGCAGCATCATGATCCAAGTGACAAATTGTAGACTAATTAACCTCTATTGGTTAGCTAAAAGACAAACAAAATAGAATGAGCAAAAAGGATCAAACCAGAGAAGTAGAAATAAAAGAATGTGTTGTACGAGAGCAGTAAAGTGGAAGAAATTATGGAAATGGGCAAATAAATGTATTGGATAAGAGGAACAATGTAGATGAGAGGAATAACGTAGATAACAACAATTGAACTAACCCAAAACTACTAGATCTTAAATAACAATAAGACAAATAACAATACAACATCATGATCCAAGTGAGAAATCGACAATTAATAACCTCTAATGTAAACTAAAGACAGACAGAATAAAATTAGTAATCTAGATCAAAGCAGTGAAATAATAAAAAATACATAAATAAATAAATAAAAATAATGTGAATACAGTAATGTGCATGAAATTAATGAGATGGATGAAATGATTGCAATGGACGAAAAGGAACAAAATGGATGGAATGAATAAAGTGAAGAGGGTGGAAAGAAAAATATACGAGACTGATGAGTACACAGACAGATGGCACGGAATGTTTAAGTGCATGGTATAAATGGAAAGTACACAATAGACGATTTGACTACATGAGATGGATGTAGTGCATGGGACTAATGGAGAGCAAGGAATGGATCAAGTGCGTGCGACAAATGAGATGGGCTGAACCGATAATGCAAGACGGATGAATGAGGGAGTGGAGTGGGTGAAGTCGGTGGAGTGGACGAAGTGCGTTGAGTGGATGAATGCATAGAGCTGAAGAGTGTGTAGAGTGGATGAGTGCGTAGAGCGGATGAGTGCGTAGAGCAGATGAATGCGTGGAGCGGATGAGTGCGTAGAGCGGATGAGTGCATAGAATGGAAGAGTGCGTAGAACGGGTGAGTGCGTAAAGCGGATGAGTGTGTAGACCGGATGAGTGCATAATAGTGGATTAATTAGATGAATGCACGCAGAGCGGATGGGTGCGCAGAGCGGATCAGTTCGTAGATCGGATCAGTGCATAGAGAAGACAAATGCATAGAGCGGATGTATGCATAGACCGGGCTAGTGCGTAGACCGGTCGAATGCGTGGAGCGGACGAGTGCGTGGAGCGGATGAATGCGTGGAGCTGACGAGTGCATGGAGCGGACGAGTGCTTGGAGCAGATGAATGCATGGAGCGGATGAGTGCATGGAGCGGATGAGTGCGTGGAGCGGATGAGTGCATAGAACAGATGAGTGCATAGAACGGATGAGTGCATAGAGCAGATGAGTTTGTAAAGCAGATGAGTGTGAAGAGTGGATGAGTGCGTAGAGCGGATGTAAGTGTAGAGCGAGTGAGTGCATAGACCGGGCAAGTTCATAGACCGGGCGAGTGCGTGGAGTGGACGAGTGCATGGAGCGGACGAGTGCGTGGAGTGGATGAATGCGTGGAGCGGATGAGTGTGTGGAGCGGATGAGTATGTGGAGCAGATGAGTGCGTAGAACGGATGAGTGTGTAGAACGGATGAGTGCGCAAAATGAATAAGGGCACGGAGCAGATGAGAGCATGGAACAGATAAAAGTGTGGTGCCGATGTAGGTTGTGGTGCAGATGTAGGTGGTATGAGTGGATAATAGAGTACAGCAGATGTAGGGTGCTTGGAATGGATTGGTGTGCATGGAACGGATTGGAGTACATCAAACGGATTGGAGTGCATGGAACGGATTGGAGTGCATGGAACGGTCTGGAATGCATGGTACATTTAAAAGAGCATGGAAAACAACAGCTCTGAGTGCTTGAAACAGTCATAATGCATGGCACAGTCAGAGTACATGGAATGGATGAGTACATAGAACTATTGGAGTGGGCACGATCTCAAACACCTAAGGTAAACCACCATATCACATCTCCACGCTTACTCTCTTCTTACACCACCACTCAACTAGAACACAGCGATACTATGACACCATTCGGTATAGCTGTTCTCATACCATCATCTGCCTCATACTCCCCATCACTCTAACTAAACAAACACCCCCAGCCTAGGCGTTCTCCTCAGGCCAAACGCAGCCAGGATCGTTCTGGATAATACCTGCCAGAGAGAACACATACTCTTGATCTCTCAACCTCCACACCTACCGCTAAAAAGCAGCTAACACACAAATGCCACACCAGCTGCACACATACCCGGTGCTCACTCGCAGCCTTGACTCCCTCTATTCTCTCTACTGACTTGAACTTTGGTTCTCAAGGGCGTTCAACCTACCAGCGCCTTGAGACCATACCAATGGTACATAAGGCGCTATATAAATGCTAATTAACATAACATAACATAACAAAGCTGAAAGGGACAAAAGGAGAGAACAGCAGCTATGCCTATACTGTGGAAAAGCAGGTCACTTCCTCAAGGAGTGTCCAGTAAAGCCTCCAAGGAGGGCCATAGGAGCCACGCATAAGGAAAACCTGAGTGAGGAGTCAGAAAACTGCCAAGTCCGGAAAATGTAGGGGTCCATTTGTCAAGCGAAGAAAATCAATTACAGACCTTCCAATTTGCATTGCCAGTGATCCTAATCAACCACCAACAGCCGTCTAGGATGCATACGGTAGAATCAAACATCGACAGCGGAGCCGTTGGGAATTACATGGACCAGGATCTTGCAGCAAAGATGGGGCTCTCTCTCTGCCCTAAGTCAACCACTGAGACAGTGACCACCGTAGACAGTACAGAAATCGCTTCTGGCCCTGTATCTATATGCACAACAGTTCTAACCCTCATATGTCAAGATGGCCACTGGGAATCTATCGCTTTTGATCTCATCAAGGCACCTCAGTTCCGGTTAATCCTAGGGATGCCATGGTTGGTCGTACACAATTCGCACATCGACTGGCATGCAAGGAAATTGGTCTTTTCCGAAGGCTGTACACGCACTTGCTATTATAATGGAAGGAAGTCAACAAACACAAGCTCAGGAAAAAGAGGCGATTACCTTGGGTTTGATTGGTACCCTACCAAGTGAATACCAAGACTTTCAAGATGTGTTTCAAAAGGAACATTGTGCTACTGTGCCCCAACTGCCATATGTATACCCTGTATGAAGTTAACCCTCCATGTGATTTAATGTTTTTACATCGCCTTGCCGCATAAGCCCTGCATGAGCGTCCCTTAATTGCCTAGGACTGTGTACTATTAGCAACATTTGCTGGCATCACATTGCTGCGCTCTCAAACCATAGATACCAGTCTGCCAACATGCCTATACACTGTACCAGGCTGCGGCTCACTACGTCAAATAACTAACTGTTGTACCATTACCTAATGCTGCTACATTACTGTTGCCAATGACTGCATAGATTATTGCCCAATTCCCTCGTTATATTTATGTCTTGCACACCTTGTCAGTAACTAGCACTATTGCAGGCAGGCTTTTCGTGCTTATTTTTCATTCATATGCATTCAAGTGGCACCACTTTAGCGGGGCATTCTAAATGCTGCAGATCA
This sequence comes from Ambystoma mexicanum, assembly GCF_040938575.1. Taxonomy (NCBI): domain Eukaryota; kingdom Metazoa; phylum Chordata; class Amphibia; order Caudata; family Ambystomatidae; genus Ambystoma; species Ambystoma mexicanum. The sequence continues at coordinate 248,509,757 of NC_090940.1, read as the reverse complement.
TACATCATGTACCCTCATTGAAATACTTATTCTGCATCTTGCTGCGAGATTGCCTATTGTGGTTGTTGAACACATATTACTATATTTGTTACATCTGCCCACTTTTAACCATTCACCCATGCACTCCCACTCCCGTGTACACCCTATATCCTGTATTAATAGTATTGCACCTCCCAACTGCCATTCTTTGCCTAATTAGTAACTTGATATAGCTATCCACGGCAATCTACCCGCTTGACCATAGACTCTAGCCCTCACCATCAGCCCTTAGCCCTCACCATCAGCTCTTAGCCAGCATTTTAGCCTCCCATGATGGCTACTCTAAGAGGGGCAACACTTGCCATGGCCACATTCCTCATTCCTCCCTTTACTCCACAACATCCCACTGCTGAATTGCAACAACGTGACTATTCCACTTTACCCTGAACCCCTATCACCAGTATATTGGATAAACAGATTTGCTTGGCCGCCTACTCCTCTCATTCCATGTCCTACACCTTTAAGAAATGTACATTTAGGCTCACACCTCAACATACCTACTACCATCAACCTGGACCTAGCTTTCCCTATTCATCTGATTAATGCCAGATTTAGCGATCGCACTAGCCTGAGGCACAAGTCCTTTCGAATGATTACCAAACAGACCAAGAATCATACATGGCAGACAACTCACACCGAATCTCCAGTTAACCAGCACTGCGCAACACCCCACAACCCACCACCCACAAATGTTACCCCCACCTCCACTTCCATTAAGGGTGCTCTCATCAATGCCCTCTTATTGGTAGCCCACACCACCGATGTTGCAGACCTTATCACTGCGAACCACTTAGACCTCATCGCAATCACGAAACTTGGCTCCATCAAGCAGCTGGTCCCACAAACTCCTTAGCCATACCTGATAACTACAACATCATCCGATCGGACAGAACACTGGAATTGGAGGGGGAGTGGTCCTTATTGCTAAATCCAACCTAGACATCAGAGCAGCAACTAATGCTACCCTACCCTCAGCCGAACTCCTTTCCATCAAACTTCCTCTAACACCCAAACCATTCTCCTACACAATATATATAGCCCTCCAGGTGCACTGTCCACCTTCGAAGAGGATATCTCTCTTCTGCTCACCACCAATACCAAACCTAAATCACAAATTATCATCATGGGTGATTTCAATCTGGGACTCAATGACCCAAATGACAGTCATGCTACCTCTCTCAATGACACCATTACTCATTTAGGCCTAACTCAACACATCAACAAACCCACACATACTAAAGGAAGATCTTTATATTGGCTAGCAGATGATAATTTCAACCTCTCATTGACAGACATTACACCCTGTGCTTGGACAGACCATCATCTCATCACCTTCTCGCTACCCAGAACCATACCTAAAATGGCACTGCCTACCAGGACACCACAAATAATTTCCATACACAACCGTAACATTATCATAGAAAACCTCAGACCGCTCCTTATGCCCATCACTAAGGTTAACTTCCCTACACGAATGACAACCCATCCGCCTTGGTAGATCTTTACAACAATACTCTGGAACAAGCCCTCAACCAGATAGCTCCTCTCAAACAACGAAAGGCCAAACCTATCGCCCATACCAACAAATGGTTCTCAGCAGAACTAAAGGCTCTCTGCAACATTAAAAGAGTGGTGGAAACTAACTGGAGGAAAGCCCCTTCTCTTACTACTAAAGATAAATTCTTATCGGCAGCCTCCACCTACAAATCCGCTATCTTAAACGCCAAAAAAGAGATTTATAACCTGAGAATACACAATGCCAAATCTGGCACGAAAGAACTATTCTCTATACTAAGAGAGCTCGAATCACCATTGCCACCCACAGAGGACTGCATCAAAGATAAAGCCTGGTGCAAAAATATCCAACTAGCCCTATCAAATAAAATTGCCCTTCTACAAGCCAAAATAGAGTCTAAAAAATCCAACCTCACCGCCAAAGACCACCTTAGTAGCGAAAAGAGCCTTACCACTCCCGAGTGCCCCCTTTTCCACTTTTCCCCAGTCACTGAGGATGAAGTAGTAAAGATAATTGCCAGCCTCAAACTATCCAACTGCAAAGGTGACTTGTGCCCGGCCTCAATCAAGAAGGATGGAGCCAAAGATCTAGCCCCATTTATCACTTCATTGATTAATTCTTCTTTCAAGAACTCAGTTGTTCCCAACAACCTCAAAGAAGCCTGGGTCCTCCCCCTTCTTAAAAAAAAACAATCTAGACCCTAACACTCCCACGAACTATAGACCCATCACAATGGTCCTTTTTCTCCTCAAAATACTAGATAGAGTGGCATATCTCCAAATACTTCATTATAAGGGGAGGAGACCCGGTATAACGCTGGCTTAAGCAAGTTAACAGTGTTTACTCTGTCTATATCTGGGTGGATAGTAGTCAGTATATATTAGGAGACAAAGCTAGTATATAGATAACATAGGTATAGAACATTCATCAGGAGGAAGTAGTTTTTACGACATAACCTAATTCTTATTGGATCATAAATATAATCAGTGGCTGTCTCATAGCATCTGTGGGGTTAAAAACACATAAAACAAAGGGTCAGCTTGTGAGTAGCTAGGTACTTTGATGAGTTCAAATGAAAGAACTAGAGCACCACATAATGGGGGATAAATACCTTATATGGTGCTGGTGGGGGCTCTATACTTCAGCCAGTAGGTAGGTGTAGGAGGATAATTCAGTCCTACAAAGTATATATTTTACACATTAAGCATACAGGATTGCTTAAAAATAAAGGCCTTATATGTGCTCTCAACACAATTACAGAATCAGTCGACCATCCCGCCATTAATAGCTTAGTAGTGGGACAGAGTGGTCTATGATCTAGCTTACAGAGAGATCAATACCCAGTGCAAGGAGATTGATATGATATGGAATAGGATAAGGATCCCGTGGTGCGTAGGTGCTCGGGTGAATAATAGCAGGTGGTACTTTTACTGAAGATCTAGTTAACAGAGTCATAAAGAGTTGTTAGTGAGCAAAGGGCGAATAGGTAAAAACTGTCACCAGGGCGGTATCGGTAGGTGAGGGGGCAGGGTTAGCGAATACCGAGTATCTATAAAAAGATCTAAGGAGAATGCAAATCCGTTCATGTCACCGTAAGTGTGATAGTCATATTAGTGAAAAGTAGCAGAGGTGTCATATCCGCGGACTGGAACAATAAGTGTCCGGTCGGGGTTGTAACAAAAAAGGTATGCAGGCAGGCGGGAATGGATCCCTTACTCGACGCTGTAATAGAGCGGGAGATGTTGTGTTCAGTAAGAGAATTTAATGATGAGTATAGAGAGTGCAGGAAGCGCGACCGAAGCATTTATCAGTGGGGCTTACCTAATGTTGAGCAGTCGTGGCGTGCAGTGCCTAGTGTTGGTCGGGAGAGCTCCGTATAGAAAACTGGTAGCGCGAGGGAGCCGATGCATCAATGTAGTCATGGAGATGCGGGTAGTCCTTTCTCAGTGTTAGTCATACGAGGTAAAGCAGGGAGAGGGGTGTAAAAGGGGTGGCCATGTTTGTCAGGAACGTGAATGTGAATAAGTCAATGTCGACACAGTTAGAATGGCGCTAGATTGGTCGTTAAAAGGAAGAATGAAGGACAGAATCCTATATTACTCTAACAGGTATTGAGATATAGTAGGAGTAAATACGGAAAAAGCTGTATAAAGGCTATAGATTGCACATTGGTGTCACTGATGGTAAACAAAGGACTAGTAATAGATATGCAAGGGAGTAGGTAAAGAGAGGTAAAGTAACCCACTGTGATTACAGGGAGAGGGCAGTGATGTAAGGGGGTGCTACATGTAGATATGTAGTAGTAAGGGGTGAGTAAAAGGTCTTGGTAACAAAGAGTGAGCTACTGGGAAATAAGAGATGGAAAATTAACTATATGGTGCAGTCTAAGAGGTAGGTGAGACTAGCATGTCATAAAGGGGAGGAGAGAATGAACTACATGGAAGGGTAAGAGCAAGCATCGGTCTTTAAAGTTAGGGAAGAAGGGGTCCCTGAATCGGCTAGTAAAGTGGATATAGATTATGACAGGGAGTGGACAGGGGCACCTTATGAATAGAGAGCTAGATATTGTACCATTCGATGGATTCATTCAGACCTTTGACATCACTGTGTAAAGTGTAAATCATTTTTTGTTCCATTTTCAAAAGTTTCTTTTCACATGTTTCACGATTAGTCCCTTTCAATAACATCCCTAGAGACTATAAGGTAGGATTGCATTTTCTGTACATGGGTTTTCAAATAGTGGTCGGCAAATTTAGAGAGTGGTTCTAATACTGAGTTTATTCCTGCCAATATAGGTCATCCCGTAGGGTTGATGAGGGTTTTGTGCACTTTAGGTAAGGTGTAAAACGTCGGGATACCAATTAACGTATTCTACCTTAAAGACTCTAGGGATGTTATTAACAATTATGAAAACACACTATCACCGTGATAACTGACCATCGAAATCTACAATACTTAAAAACTGCGAAGGCTCAATCCTCATGACAACTATGCTGGGCCCTCTTCTTTGCGGAGTATGATTATGTGATCACATTTCGACCCGGGGTAAAAAACAGAAAACCCGATGCCCTTTCGCGCATGGGTACTGTTGAACTGGTATACAAGACCCCTGATCCCGTGGCCATCATCCTGAGTGACAAACTCCTGGACATTACAACCACGTTGACTCAAGATGAATTACTGCAAGGAATCTGACATGTGATGACTCCTGAGTTATTGCAAGAATGGGATTCGCGAGGTGAAAACTATGCAGTAAAAGACCAACTCCCATACTTCAGGGACCATCTTTTCGTGCCCAAGAAAGAGCTTCAGAAACAGGACATCTCAGGATATCATGACTCCCTCATGGAGGGCAATCCTGGGATTGCTAAGACTCTAGCCAAAGTGAAACCAAGTTACTGGTGGCCCACGTGGTGTAAAGACGTCATTCAATTCATTATCTCTTGCGGTATTTGGGCACAGAATAAGTCATCTAAGCAGAAACCAGCTGGACTCCTCAGACCACTGGCAATTCCTCCAGCACCCTGGCATACGTTATCTCTTGACTTTATCACCGACCTACCATCCAGTCAAGGATACAATACCATTCTAGTGGTGGTAGACTTGTTTTCTAAAATCGCCCACTTCTTGCCGTTTAAAGGTCTCACAAATGCCTTCAGCCTGGCAAAGACGTTCCTGGAACACATCATAAGGCTCCATGGGATCTCGGATCTCGGTACCCAATTCGTATCCAACTTCTGGAGAAAATGCTGTTCAATGGCTCAAATCGACATCAGACTATCCACTAGCCACCACCCTCAAACAGAGGGTCAAATGGAAAGAACGAACCAAACACTCGAACAGTACTTGCGCTGTATGCTCCATCAAGTAGAAGGGAATTGGAAAGACTTGTTGTGGATTGTCGAGTATGCTTATAATAATTCCGGGCAGAGCAGTACTGGACAGACCCCATTTTATATAATATGCGGCAGACACCCATGGCTCTGGAAATGCCAGCCATCAAAACCTTACACACCATCATTTCTCAGGCCTTCACAAAGGCCATCGAACATTTACATCAAGCCAAAGACCGCCAAAAGAAATACCCAGACCATCGTCGTGACAGGGCTCCCAACTACCAGGTGGGAGACAAAGTTTGGTTAGCATCAAAGCATTTACCTATAAAAGGGACCTGGGCATTTTGCCCACGATACCTAGGACCTTTCATCATTGAATCTATTATAAACCCAGCTTCAGTCAAACTGGCCCTGCTGACCAACAAGCATATTCACCCTGTGTTCCATGTATCTCTCTTGAAACCAGTTCAGCCTGGAACACGGGTGACTACACCACCCAAACCGGTAATTGTCAATGTTTAACTGAAGTTTGAGGTCAAGGACATCCTGGACTCAAAGTACGTCAGAACAAAACTGTACTACCTAGTGGACTGGAAGGGATTTGGCCCGCAAGACCGGACATGGGAACCCTGTGATTACATCCATGCACCACGTCTTATACGACGTTTCAATCGTGAGTATCCCATCAAGCCAGGACCAGATAGAACCATCCAGAGAGAGGCCTTGGGGGGGAGTGATGTCATGAACACTAGTCCTTGCCCTGGCAATCAGGTCCCCTGGGCCACACCACTATGTCTCATCATGGCCCCAAGGGCCTACTCATGTCCCCCAAGACTCTCTTGAGTCAGTCCTGGCGCCTTTGGCACCAGGCTCATATGGCAGAAGGGGGAGCTGGAGCTCACAATGGCAGTGTCACAACATGGATGCCCCCCACATGGTTCAGTTCCAGAACTGAACCATGCGGTCTAGCATTTAGGGTGTGGACTGGCCTGAAGGCACCTCGGATACCTGCAGGCTTTGTAAGCCATGCCCAAACTGGAGAACACGCTTTGCGTTGCTCTGCTCTTGTAGCGTGACATTCACCACAACCTGTCGGATCTTCTTCAGCATTCCGGGCCGACGCCTGCAAGAAGAAGCAGAAGAACACCATTAGTACTCTTACCTGTTAAGAGGTCCAGCTCCTGTCATCAGCTCCAGTGTCCAGAACATCCAGCATCTCGGGGCACTCTCTCTTGGAAGCCACAACCTGGAGGAGAAAGATAGGAAGGCAGCATTAGTAAGCGTTTATTCTTCACATTCAAACAACGATCGGCTGTCTCACGCTTACCTGAGTTGAACTTGCTTCTGGTTCAAGGCCATTATTGTCTTCAGACAACCTGCAAGAGAAAAGGCAAGACTGATTAACTCGCATAATTAATCAGAGGCAATTCGAACAACACCCAGTCACCGCTCCACATCCTCTCAGCAACTTGTCATCCGGAACATCACGGCGGCCTGCAAGAGAGAGACAACACAGGTTAGCACATCCCAAGAAAAGCAAATAGGGCCACGCTCCGCGCTTTCACTTACCATCTCCAGCACAGCCCCAGCCAGCAAAGCATCTTCAGAACTCCTTCCGCAACTAAGAGAGAAGGAAAGACATTAACAGGGGCAATTGCAATTAAGGACACGCTGTCAAAACAGCAGACTTACCTGAGGAATTGAGTCGCAGCAGGACAGCAGGACTGAACTCACAGGGCCCGCACCAGTGAAGCAACTCAGCTGCGATGCACCCATCCACGACACACCCCTGCACAGAACAGCAGGACGGAGAGCGCACCATATCGAAAACCAAGGTGAGGAAAACACTAAGGGGTCGTTGGATCCACAAGGGAGGTGGGCTCAGGGAAAATAGACTATAAGCTAAAATCAGAACTCCTGTGTTGCAGACTAGGTCCTCAACAGAACAAGAACCAGAGGGAGTGGGTCCAGGAAGCAGACCAGCCAGATTGGGTGGCGTCCATGTGAATACCAGGTGAACATTACAATAGGTTCCCAATTGTAGCTCTTTGTCTGCTACTCAGATAAGACAGTGTTAAGGGGGCAGGGACTAGAGAAGGGGTATCCATCTGCTCCTCTCATGGTTCCCTGGTATTGGCACAGTTTTAGACTAATGAGGAAGAAAAAAGCAAGCACTCTCAGGCCATGACCACACAGATCTCGTACCAAAGATGTAAAAGGGATCCCAGGATTAGCAAGACATACATGAAATACAAAGTGTAGCAAAAGCAACATTGGGGTAGTACCTAGTCTTACTATGTCAGAGGCAGAACAATGAACAATCGATCTAGGTCTCTTTTAATGGGAGGATTTACCAGATGAGAAGTTCACCAATAGGAAGGAGGAACATAATCTGTGTGTGTGAGGTATGTCTTAACAAAGTGCAGCAAAGTACACGAACTGGAGACCACACTGTTGCATATTTGGGTATAGCTGAATCTCTCTACTCATGTGCTTGCCTGCCCAAAGTAAAGTTTGAAAGGTTCTCAGTGACTGTCTTGTGTGTTGTTTGCTATATGCATGAGTGGTTACTGGAAACTGATTTAAACCTGTGCACCTAGTGCAATTTTGGTGAAAACATTTTGACCAGTTGTATTATTTTATGTTTAATGGGGTTTCCCACATGTCCTCCCTCAAGCCCACCTCACTGATATGCCAAACAAATTAAAGGGGCATGACAGAGTAGACAGTGGATTCCCAAACCCTGCACCCCCCATTAGGAGATTCCACCTAGGGCAGAGGAGGGCTTGCAGGATGTGTGAGAATTGAATGCAACAGGCATAGAATGCAAGCAGAAGAAGAAGTGCAAATATCTCCACAGGAAGAAGGGAGCCAGGGTAGGAATGAACCTCTCCACCTGAAACTAAACAGAAGAGACCACATCACACCAGTCCTGAGAAATCTATACTGGCTTCCAGTAAAACAAAATGCATTCACTTCAAACTCTGCATCGCGCACACATCACTACATGGCCAAATTTCTCCAAGCCAAAATCAACTGCTAATAAAACGGAAGACACATATTATTGAGCAATGAAATCCAATCGAAATGAAACACTATAGGGCCTCATCACGAGTTGGGCGCTATCCCCCTAAGTATTACTGCTGGGGCTATTAGCCCTACCGCCTAACCCCCCAGCACTATTAGTGCCGGATCATGGGTTTGGTGGAACGGTAAGTCCCCATTCCCCATTGGACCCATTCAGGAATTTCCCATTCTCAATGGGGCCCAATGGGGAATGTTCGGCGTTATTACCGCTGGCGGTATTACTGTCAGTGGTAATAGTGCTGAAAATTGCCAACATTGCAGCAGATTTCACCCAGCTCAGAGCTGGGGGTAAATCTGCCAAGCCTGTGATTTGGCGAACCCTTAAATGCAGCAATAATAGCATTACCACCGCATTTAAGGGTTACTGCCAAACTCGTAATGAGGCAGCATGAGAAAAGGAAATTCGGAGGAACCACATTCTCCCTTATAATAGACAAACAGAATTGTCATCTAGGTGCCACGACACAGCCATCACTTTTGGATCCAGTTTCTGGGGCTGAACCAGTGCGGGAGTATCACATGGGTGAGGGGTCTTCGAGGAGTGGGAGTGGGACACTGTATGGTGAGACACAGTAACACCTTTCCTGTAACACCTTTACCCCATTCTACCAGGTAGGATACTTAGGAACTCAACCCTCCTCCCTCTTTCACAGCACAAACACTTTCTCACGGACAGCCCACTACGGGAGAAAACAGACTAACATCTGACTCATATACCTGATATGTGTCAATACAATGGTTAGGCAGGGTCAGGCAATTACTGACCATCACGCACATCTGATTTCCATTACACTTCCCCACATGGATTAAAGACAAAGCACGAGAGCACACTCTGAGTGAGGCAAAGCACCCAAGGAAACAGTGGTTTCAAGATGGCAGTTTAACACGAGGAGGAAGACGGCAAAACCAAAGGGGAGCACAAGGAGGGAAGTTCCCTTGACCTTTTTGACAAGGTCCCATTACTTTCACAAAACCTCAAGAATAGAAAGCATTAAGACCTAGAAGCCAAGATGAGGAATCCTGCATTGTGTTTCAGAGGTACCGGGGGCCCCTCACGTCTACAATCAAGGTGGGGAGAATCATCAGCTGCTGCAGTACTGTCCTTGGCTCCAACAAGAAAATAGAATCAGTGAAATCAACACAGCTGGTGAGTTGGGGATGCAAGACTGGTCTGTGTTGAAGTCAAGGTTGCAAGCGGCAACATTGTATGGCGAGCGCTGAATCTGGTAACATTGAGTGAAAGGGTGTGACAACCAACGCAAGTAAAGTTGAACTGCAGAGGAGTGATTGAACTTTGAAGTCAAAATATATGATACCTTTGACATAGTGGTCCAGCGCTGTGTGCGTGCTCAATTGAAGGTCTCTGTAAGGTGTCCAGCTGAGAGTTGATTAAAGTGAATGAGTGGCAAAGGATTGCGAATCAAAGTGGTCCTGCAATGGGCCAACCAAAATTTGATGCACAATCGAAAGTCTTCAATATTGATACAGTAAAGAAAGTTGATTGCAAAGTATAAACATTTGGTTTGAGTCCAGCAGAGGGAGATCAATTGAAAACTTTGTGTTAAAGCAAGTTGGGCTTCAGTAGATAAACTGGTTCGAGCCCAGCAGAGGGAGACTGATTGAAGATTATGCGTTAGAACGGATCTGAGTCTGACAGGGGTATCCGGGGTGAACCGTGAGTCACCCGAGAAATTGGACACGTGGAAATCCTAAATGTGTTTATGTTAAAAACGAACTTTGCATTAAATCTGATCTGAGCACGGCAGAGATGGATCCAAGGTGAACAGTAAATCACCTGAAAGTAATGGAACTTTGTTATTTGTTTGTTGATCAGGCCCTCACAAATAAGAGACTTTTGAATGGCAAACAGACTTTAGTACACAAGGCCGTGATGTTGGAGCTTTGAACTGCACCCTCGTGCTAGAAAAGCAGAGCCTGTGCTAAGCTCGAGTGTGCTGCCTTACCCCATGCTGAAAAAATGGGGAAGGGAAACCAACAGCTTCAATATCCTGACATCATTTCTTGAACACTTTTCTTTTTCATACAATTGTTTCCCACACTATTTGTATTTAGAGGTAAGGATTGACAAAAGGTTTATTAGTATAGGCCCTTTTATTTTGAAAAGACACCACTAGGACTGGGTTGTTATTATTATGTGATGGTCGTAGCTTGCTCCCATCTTTAGATTTAGGATTAGATAGGTGTTTTTCAAACCCAATTAAGGTTCAATAAACATCCTTGAACTGTGGTCACTTGTGTCTGCTTACCATGCCTTCCATAGACTATGGAACTCATTTCCATAGGAAATAAGAACGGCAGAAGATCAATAACCTTCAGAAAATGCCTGTAAATCTGGCTATTTACCTCACCAAGACAAACATGTGCACCGCCCAGGCCCAGAGAAAGTACAGGCTATACAGATCCAGGAACTGACAATAACCACCCATTAACCACACCCTGTTCCTTTCCCCTCTCCTGCATACCTCCCACATACCACACATGCCCACAGGGCTATAAATACTACACACAAAACACACAAGTCACACATCCTCCACAAGAACAAACAGCCACAAACAAAAAACAATGGAGACACTGCAATGCTACCCATCCAGACACAACAAGCCCAGTGCACACAATCCAAGCACACTCAGAAAGCCGACACACACAGACACCAGTTTCACCTGGTTCTGCAGGCATCAACAGAAGAGTACAACCTCTATCCTATCCCTCTTCACTCACTGACATACCCAACCTACTTTCGCACAGAGCCAAGTGAGCCCCTGGACACTATGCAATGGTAGCAGTGTTTGATAAAAATCAGCATAACATCAACATAACATAATTCGCCCTCTTCTCCCAATTGGAGCCTGTCCTGTTTTGTTCAGTAAATTCACACTTCAATAATGTGCACATCACTCACTGTCTTTTGCAGGTAATTTCACTTAACAACAGCCACATTCAACACTTAATAAAATCTGTGCTTAAAAGGGGACTTAAGTGTATTGCCCTTTTCCTCACCCCAAACAGTCATTTCATCAATAGATAGCAACACTATTTTGAGTCCAAAATCTCATCATAATTTAGCTAATCCAAACCAGAGGTACTGTCAATTGTGCTAATTGAAGTGTTCCAAGTGAACACTTGGCGCAGGTATATTGATGATATTATTTTCATCTGGCATAGTACTGCAGACAATCTTAATGCCTTCCTGCTATGGCTTTATCAATGCCATAACACAATTACATTCACAATTACTATGAGCAATATTCAGATATCTTTCTTGGACCTCCTGCTTCAACACCAGGCCAACAAACTCATCTGTTCATTACTCACTAAACCTACTCATCGCAACACTTTTTTTGCATTTCAATAGCTTCGACCCACGTAATCAAAAAGAAAGCCCGCCTTGCTCTCAGTTTCTGAGACTTAGGAGGAACTGTACGTTACTCTCCGATTATGATCATCATGCTCAGATTTTGACCACTAAATTCAAACAACGGGGTTACCCGAAAAAGCTCATCTCAGATTCATACAAACGAGCAAGGTTCACCCCTCGGGAAACCCTCCTTGAACCTAAAAATCAGCCACCACATAATAAATTGGTTTGTGCCTTTACATACAGTCCACGTACTTTCCTGATTAAAAAAACTATTAAGAAATAATGGTCTGTGGCACACCTTCTGCTATCGGAAGAACCACTTCCAATTTCTGCCATGAAAAGGCAAAAAAACCTGAAGGATCAATTGGTCCATGCCTCTGATCCAATAAAATCCTCTAGATCTACAACAACCAGCTGGGATCTGCGGCCCCTTACAGGCCTCTTTCCTTGTGGGTCCTGTTCAGTTTGTAAATTTGCACTCAAAACCAAAGTTTTTTCTTTTAATGGCAAAACCTGAGACCTACGGCACCACTCGAATTGCAAAACAGCTTGGGCAGTGTACTGCATCAAGTGTCCTTGGGGGCTTAAATATACTGGCAAAACTACACGCCCTGTGCATACTCGCATCACGAAACATCGTTCCCACATTAGATGCAAAGCCATTAACTCACCTCTGGTGAGCCATTTTATTGAGTATGGCCATTGCACAGAAGACCTACGTTGGTGGGTCAGTGATGTTGTCAAGAACGCTGCTAATCAACACCAAGCATTGACCAATAAGGAAGCACGCTGGATTTTTCTCCTTGACACCATTGATCATGGTTTAAACAAAGCATTTCCTGTCTGGTAGAGCTTACTTTCTATGTTATTTTTTCCAACTATTGTCCATTTGTGCTCACAGACCTGCTAGTTAGCACCTACTTTCCATATTTAATTTTTTGGATCTTAGACTTTGACACTTTTTTATTGATGTAGTGCCCTGTATTCTTGTTCTCTATTTCTTTTTTCATTTCATGAGAGATTTCTGCTCCCTCTTATAGGTTAGGGCATTGTTCCCTTTTTTAGGCAGTATGTCTCACTGCAGTATTTCACTGCACCCTAGTTTTTCAATGCTCATGGTTTCAGTGCCCTATTTTTGAAAAAATATATTCTATTCTGTGCGTCCTCAGAATTACAGCTAGTAATTCTAGCTAGCACCTTCCATCCATATTTAATCTTTTAGATCTGAGACTTTGACACCTGTTTATTGATTTAGTGCCCTGTATTCTTTTTCTTTATTTCTTTTTCAATTCCATGAGAGATTTCTGTTTCCCTCTTACAGGTTAGGGCACTTTCCCCCCCCTTTTTAGGCAGTATGCCTCACTGCAGTATTTTACTGCACCCTAGTGTTTCAATGCTCACAGTTTCAGTGCCCCCTTTTTGAAAAACATATTCTTTTCCGTGTGTCTTAAGAGTTACATTAGCCTATTCATAGTCCTCTTTTGCTCTGCATGTCTTGATTCACTTACTCACCCTTAGCCACGCCCCCTTCATTGGGCTTATTTGTTTTCCTGCCGTGACATACACGGAGGTGTCTCTAGTAGCACTACGATGGCGCCTGAAGTCTGCAATTTGAGGTTAGTCGTCTGTAGCCTGCAGCTATCCGATGCACTTCTAAACTAACTAAAGCTCCCGTACCCACGTCTACGCTCTGTTTCCATGGTTTGTTTACTTTTTGCTCTGCTAGTATCCTGCCGCAATGGTGTGAGCTTTTTGAAGCTGTTTCCCGACCCGTGGGCATACTCTCAACAGACAACATTCACTGCCGTGAGCCTGCAGCACTTCCAGTAGGTATGTTAACCTCACTGAGGGCTACAGCCAAATTAACAACTGATCCCTGACTTTACACGCAGGGCACACATGCATACTTAAACAATAAATATTACTTTCATTTTATTTTATTAGATCACACAGAAACTGTTTTGAGTCTCACAGGTACTTCAGAGGTACTCCATGGTGGTATGCCATTTATAAAATAGTACCACCACACTCGTATGCCTGTCATTGAAGCAATATCTTCGGTAGGTAACAGCGCCCTACTTGAGGTGCGATTTCCTGCACCTTTTCAATACCTTTTTGGTATCTGTTTTCTCTCTATTTGTACCTCACAAATAACCTAATGGGAACGGCACTATAACACTTTGCTCTTCTATGCATGCAGCTTACACCGGTTCTTTCTCCAAGATCTCCTCATCTAATGAACGCTGTGTTTCTCTTTTTGGTCACTGGACTGGTGATGCATGCACACTAGGGATAGTCAGAGGGGGCACTTCCCGAGTGACCTTTTCAGGAGCTGCGAATGTCTGCTTATGCATGTCAAAATGCTGACTACTCTTTTTTGATACCTCTCGTACTTATATTTGTTTGTACATTAATGTAGGCACAACCCATTTTTCAACTTTGTTTGGTTGTTCTCCAGGGGCTGAATAAACGATTTATCATCCCGATAAAGGTGGTGTATTCTTTCTATATCACCACTGAAATGCCAGTTCTGCCACTGTCCATGCACGGGGGTTGTGATCATACCCATGACAAATGAACGTGGCTCACCACGCTTTTTACCACTCACGACAGCGGATCGTATCAGCCTCATTTTTGTTGTGTATTAGCCTTATTCTGATTAGCTTTGAGACAAGCATTTGTGTAGCATCAGACCACAAAACAGTACCTTGGCTGACTATCTGTTACTACAGACTGTTGAAATCAGCACAAATTAAGTCAGGGACAGGTAGTTATTTACGGCACAGCCAAGACTTGAAGCCTTACTGACAAATTTAGTCTGTGGACTACAACTAGCACTACTAACAGATGTGTGACCTTGAGCTACATTGGTTGAATTCAGTTCATTTTTCTAATTGCATTTCTTTATTGTGCTAAAGATTGTTTGATGTTTGTCTCTAACACATCAGCTCCAGATAATTTTCAGTTTTTTATATTTGTCATGCTTGTTATATTAGTTTCAACCAAAACGTTTTCCCTGTTTTATATATTTGTCATTTCTCCTTGGATGTTATAATTTTTTTGTATCATTGGTATAATAAAACATAGGTTTGAATGTGTTCTAGATGTGTTTATTTTGTCACACTAGTGTCAATAAGCACATACTGCACTACTATATTATGACAGGTATCATATGTTTACTAAATCATGTGATTTACTCACTATAGCAACCGGTCTAGTAAATACTGGCAGTTTATAAAGTATTTGTTCAATTTTGCTCACACGAGAACCCCTCTTTTTCTGTTTTTAGTATTCCAAGTGACACTATTGAGGACACTGTATTCGTCTGGCACACCTCGCTGTTTCTTGGACCCTGCTCCGCGTGAAATTCTTTATTGCTTCAAGAAACACTCCCATGAATACTTCACTGGAAGTGAAGCGTAGTGAAGTGTGCCAAGTGATTGGTATGATTGAGGAGACTCTATTCACCTGGCTGTCCTCGCAGTTTTTTGGAGTCTGCTCTGCATCCTCCATTGTGAGAGTGTATATTGTTTTAAGAAACACTCCCATAAACACTTTGCCGGAAGCAAAGCGTAGATGAGTGTGCCAAGTGAATGTCATGATTGAGAAGACTGTATTCGCCTGGCCGACCTCACTGTTTCTTGGACCCTGCTCTGCCACCTCCATTTTGAGAGTGTACATTGCTTTAAGAAACACTCCCATAAATACTTTGCCGGAAGCAAAGCATAGCGAAGTGTGCCACATAATTGGCGTGATTGGCCTGCAGGTTGGGGTGGCGTCCCTGTAGTGGTCGAGATGAGTACCTGTGAGAACATACAACTCCATTCATAGGGTAAGCCCTGCTTGAGTACCGCCTGTTTTTGTCTGATCAGCTACTTTCGATGTCGTGTCTCTTACACTGAAATATAAACACAGGTGTCTGAATCCGTGCAATATGCCGGGAAAGACTCAAAATAAACGCACATACAACTTGAGAAACAATAAGCCCTACATGAAGGTGCATGGTTACAAACGGGATGGGTGACAGGCATCACGGCCGTAGAAGCGAGGCAGCGACTAAACAAGTTCTGCAGATGATGTGGCTTGCACAGCAATTATGGTTGGGCAAATTACTACTTACTTTAAACCCAGTAATACAACAAAATGTTCAAAAACCACTTCCAAGAATACTTCTATGAGGTCAAACACTTTCCCCAAACAGAATCCAGCTAGAATATTACTTGCAAGGATTTTGATGACATTTATAACAACTCATTGCTCGATCTGTGTTATTCTATGTGTCATGCAAACTTGTGTGTACAACCTCCACAAAACAAGACCAGCATAAAAAAAGCAAATTAATATACGATTCAGAGTGTAGCCGAAGTAAATACAAGCCTGAGAATATCTGCCTCTCCCAAAATGTTATTGACTAATCATCCTGAGAGCGACATCACCACCCATGATGATCCTGAAAAACAGTCTGTTGAGCTCAGTGACCACTCTACCCGGGAATGAACATTTAAGTGATGACCCAGCGTGGGGAGTATTAAACTTCACCAGAAAGATTATTTTTAAGCTTTGTAGATGGATAGACAAAGATGTCCAGAAACAAGGGGCTTTGATTGCACAACTACTGAAGCACAGTAAAAATGCCCATGCTTGGCCCTGACTGAAATGGCCGCCTAGTTTCGGTGCTCTGATCCGGTGGCTTAATTACATTATAATCCCCCCTTTCCTACCTTGGCTTTCATCTCACGGTGGTCTGCGTGCTGCGGTACCTTCTGGGGATCCGTGCCCTGTTTTTGAAAGTTCCGTTGGGCTTTGAAGTCTCGTCTGGAGCCCTATATGGGCTGGGCCTGCAGCCGTGTCATCCCATGACTGCAGTAGCCGGAATCTCCTGTCAGCTGCTCGGACTCCTCACCGCCCAAAGCACGCCTCACGCAGGTAATGTTATTTGTACAAAACACAGTCTTGTAAATGAACACAAACGACCAACGTCTCCTGAATTTTAGCATTAGAACTACCCTTTTCAAGGATTTAATTGCCTAAATCTCCACTTCTGAAGGGCTTTGCATGCTTATTGACTGCTTTTGTGGGAAAAACTAGTTTCAATTAGATTTTCTCTCAAGTTACTTCATAGAATTTAAGCAAACTAATATTACTGCATCGCTCAAGGATTTTACAGAAACATTTCATACCCACATTCATATACAGTTGCTATGTACTATGGATAAGAAAGGTCAGACTAAAGAAACATATTCAGTCTCCCACTTCCTTCAAAAGACCGAAAAGTGACTCTCCCACACCTAAAGAAGACATTGTGGACACCGTCATGCAAACTATTCTATTGGAAATAAGAGCTCTGATGCCATTCTTAGAGGTTACCAATGCTAAATTGCAGCAGCTTCGGATGAATGAGGTGGAAAGCCGTATAAGTGATGCTGAATACATTACAAATAGAGTAACTTCTCTGGAATCAACCATCACAAACCTTCAAAAACAGGCTATCTTGAGTATCTTGAAAACAGAAATAGGAGTAATAATCTTCCTATTGTCGACATTCAGGAAGGAATATAAAAATATAATCCTATTTCATTCCCAGATGTCTTTTAACCTCAGATCTTTGATTGATCAACATCAGTACATCTCAATATCCAAAGAGCACATTGGGTTGGTCTAATTAATTTGGTCAAAACCCTACAGGCCTACCCAGAACTCTCATTCTAGCTCTCTTGGATTACACCCACATTACTCTCATAATGGAGAAAGGTAAACAAATCAAGCAGCTGTCTTGGGAGGACAAGAACAGATTTATTTCACAAGATGTCTCCAATGCGACTGCAGCAAGAACAAAAGAGTTCCTCATGTTAACACCAGCACTAAGACTGTTAAATGCCAGATATGGAATTATTCATCCAGCTATTCTCAAAGTCACCCTAATGGGCATACATCTACATTCCACAATATTCAATCTCACAAAAGAGATGATATGGACACTTCAAAACCCCCTACGTGAATGATTTCGATACATCTATTGGGCTAAATAGTAAACTCTCTCTGTTGAGCTCCCGCCGGAGCGGGGTGGAGCGCACCTCATTCCAACTGGCTCTCCAACCCATCTCAATATATCTCTAACATGGATTGGTGTGGCTGTTTACTGTTAACCAGATTTCTATATTTCGTTTTTGGTCTTACTTTATCATTATCAAATTCCATGTTTTCATAATTCGTCCCCCCGACCCCTTATTGTTTCCCTCTCTTTATGTTTCCATTTGTAATGCAGGTCTCTATTTATTTATCCTACCGGTGGACTGCTCAATTGTTCCATCAAATATGTCTCAGTAACTTTCACCCTTTTATAAAGTAGCTTTCCTTTCATATGCTTTGTGTATTTTATGTTCACCTTATCCTAACCTATGCCACTTAACATTACCTCTTGGAACATTAAAGGATTACATAAACTGATCAGGAGAAAAAAAGTGCGTTCCCACCTTAACAGAACAAAACCATCAATTGCCTGTATACAAGAATCACCTCTCTTAAAGGAGGAAGCAGCTAATCTTAAACATCATTGGGTTGACCAGGTCTTTTCCAGTTCAGCAAATGGCAAAAAGAATGGTGTTATTAGACTTATCAACAAGGCTTTTAAAAGCAAATTATAGCTAACGTATCTGATGACTTAGGTAGATGGGTACTAATTAAAATCCGATGGAGTCTGAGGAGTATACTGTCCTGAATGTATATGGCCCTACATCTGCAGACCCTTCCTTTTGGCAACAACTCAGAAATCATGTTTCACTTGTGCATGATATAAATAAAATATCACATCATACCATAATGCAACCCCCATAATCTGATAGTCTGCGGAGACTGCAATCAGAATATGGACCCTTTCCTTAATAAGAAATCTAGTGTGCTTCAAAAACACCACCTCTCAATCACAATTTTTACAGTTTGTATCAGAGTTAGGTCTTAGCAACACATGGCCTCTAACCCTAGTGATTCTGATTTTTTTCTCTACTCCTCATAACTCGTTTTCACGCCTAGAGCATATTTTCAGATCTATGGTAAACCTCCTTCTTTCTGCCCAAGTAGAATCTATAACCATCTTGGGTCATGCATCTGTTTACATTCAACTTGCATCACCACAAAACTCCCATAACTCCAATAGATGGAGATTTAATGCAAATCTTTTTAATGACAAATCATGTGTACCCTTTATTGCACAGCAGTGCAACTATTTTTTCTCAGAGAATAAATATCAGGACACATCTATTACCAAAAGTTGGGTCTACCATAGAGCTGTTCTCATGGCCAAATCATATCCTTTGTTGCCAATAAAAAGAAAAAACTAAAGCTGGAATCCGAAACCATACTCAGACAGCTCAAACCCCTTGAGACTCAATATGCACGTACTAAATCTGATTCCATTCTCAAAGACATTCTAAAGTTAAGATTCCAATATTATAAAATTATCACGCAGTACTTGTGTGCTAACCTGCTGAAATATAAAGCAAAGATGTATCAATTATTTAATAAATCTAGCAAATACTTAGCATCATGTCTTAAATTCAAAAAAGAAAAGGGTAAAGTTATAGTTAGGAAAGACCATAAAAGAAATAGGAAATACTTAGATAAAGAGATAATTTCAAGTTTTCTCTCAACTCTACTCCAATCTATACACCTCTGAGGCCCCATCAAATAATATTCTCATTTGAGATTTTCTTATAATATACGCATGATACTTATCCCAAACAGATCTCCAATCACTTAATGCCCCAATATCCTCTTCTGAAATACATCAAGCCATGGCAAGGCCACTGGCCCGGATGGCTTTCCTATTCACTTTTTTGCCCTTTTTTGCAATTTATTAGTCCCTAAATGCAATTAACTCTATACGCACTTCATTACGGAAAGTGTGGCGCACAGATCTTTTATAGAGGCTATGCTCATGGTCTTCCCCAAACCCAACAAAGACCCAGAACTTCCCCAAAGATATCATCCAATTTCCCTTATTAATACGGATTGTAAAATCTTCACCAAGATCTTAGCTAATACATGTCTCTCCTTCTTACCTTGCTTACTTAAGCCTAGCAAGGTGGGACATTTGAAGGGTAGGTTATCTTCTTCCAACATTAGACTTTTCCTAGATGTCCTAGATATAATACATAACTCTAAAGATCCACACGCAGCTTTAGCCCTTGGTGCTGAAAAAGCCATTGATAGAGTGGAATGGGACTATATGTTTGAAGCTCTTAAGTGGCATGGTTTTGACACCCCATTTCTTACTATGATCCGCGTCCTCTACTCCAGGCCAAAGAGTGTGGTCTTTGTGAATGGACAAATGCCATCCTACTTTCCCTTAACTAGAGGGGTGTGTCAGCGCTGCCCTCTATCCCCAATTCTTTTTTTTTTTGTATTTCAGTGCTAGAACCCTTCTTAGAAGCAATTATGCAAAATGATAATATTCTAGGAATTTATTGTGGATATTTACATTTTAAAACTGCAGCATATGCTAATGGCATGCTCTTGTTTCTAAAAAAAAAAACAGAACATAGTGCTCAGTTTTTAATAGACATCATTTCAAGATTTTCCCTAGGATCGGGCTGCAAGTTAAACATTGACAAGTCAGAAGTCCTCCTCCTCAATGTACATTGCACAATATATCATACCCCTTCTTCAAGCATAAATTGGTGTCCCTATGGCTTTAAATACTTAGGAATTCATATTTCGGCATCCAATAAAAATATGCAAAAGCAAAATTCTGAGATTCTACTGGCACAAATCAAAGAACTAGTAACCTTGTGGTCTCCTCTTTACCTATCCTGGTGGGGACGAATGGAATGTATTAAAATGATGATTTCCCCCATTATTCTCTACCTCCTTTATATGTTACCAATCCCCCTTTCTCCCTCCTTTTTTAAAATCCATTGATTCTTACCCAAATGGATTCCTTTTTGGAAAAAAGAAAAGGCATATAAATTATTTTAGCAAACTTAACAAATCCCGTGTTCATGATATTGTAGGTTTCCCTGATTTAAAAAAATAAATATCACATGGCCTTTGTTCTAAGGCAAACAGAGCTATGGTTTACCCATGAAGATCCAAGTTTTACACCTGGGTACTCCTGGAAAGAGCTATGGTTTCTCCCATAAACCTGGCAGATTTTTATCTCAACAAAGGTAAAAACAAATTTACAAAATACGCCTATATTCGCTCATTCTGCATATTTTCGTAGATGATATATGTCCCCCTCATTTGCAAAACCCTCTTTGTTCAACTCTCCTTTCATTTGGCTTAATCCCTTAATTAAAATCAAAGAGGAATCCATCTGTTGGAAACCATGGCTCTCTAAAGGTATGATATTTTGCAATCATCTATTTCTAGATGGTGTCCCAATTGCTTTTAATGAGTTTGCTACCAAGTACCATATGCCTATCTCTTTGATGAAACAATAAGTGGATATTATCTTTGCAATTGTGGAAAACTATGAGATTGTACTATATAATTCCAATATCCCCAACGCGCAAAAACTATTACATTTGCTTAACTCTGACATTTCTGCCTCTATGTTTTATAGAACCCTAGCTCTAGCATCTACTTCCCCGACTGTTGATCACCTTCATAGCAATTGCCAGCAAGACTGTTTACTACCTGATAATCAACTACACTGGCCCCCACAATGGAAATGTATCTCAAAGATCACTGCTTCGGCCATTTTAATCCAAACCCTCTTCTTTTTTCAACATACAGCGTTTATCACCCCTGTTTTACGTTTAAAATGTAAAATTGTACTCGGTGATAATTCTTGGAGTTGCTTACACTCTCAGGGCTCTTTCAAACACATGTTTATGGATTGTCAGCATGTTAAACAGTTTTGGATTCTGCATGTAATACTATCAAATGTATTTTTAACCTGCGTCAAGATTTTTGTTTTGAATTCCTTATCTTTGGTAGCTCTTTCATATTTGATGCTATTAATAAACATACCTGTTATTTGTTTTATCTTTTTATGATGATAGCTATCTAAACTGTAACTGCCAACAGGAAAAAGTTAAACCACAATCATTATAATTTATATTGCAACTCTATTTGTTATATCCATAGGATGGAAAGTTGCAATGCCACCTCTGCAGATCCACTACGCAAACATCAGTTGAAATGGCAGTCCTTTCTTTGTTACCTATCTAATGTGTACTCTCACTAACATTCGGTGACCATAACTATTCTATGAATGATTCAGCATCTCCCATTCCCCCTTCTTTCCTGTACATGTCCTGTCTCTTTGTTTGTTAAATCTTGTATGTCTTTCTGTTCCCCCCTTCATTCAAAAGTTCCAATCCTCTTTATACAATGCTAGTTTGCTTTTACTTGGCTCAAACTTACATTATGTTTTTACCTATTATACATTTTTCTTATTTAGGTTTTATTCCTTAAAACATCTGTTTTGTTCATTATATGCCTTGTATATCTGGTGCTGCAAATAAAAATCTTTAAACAAAAAACAGAAAATGCCCAGCACTCTAACAATGAAAATCACCTCATAACCAAGAGTCTGAATCTACTCCTGCCGCTGCTACCATAAACCATTCTCAAGAGGTGATAGTAATGGAGTCCCAATTTGCCAAGCAGCCTGAATCACCTCTTAGATATCCCACACATAAACAGATATGGCAAAATAAAAAATGAAAGGAAAAGGTGGCAAGGCACACTGAATCAGATACGACTGTCCTACCACCTGAGGAAGATCCAGCTGAGCCAATGAACTCCACCATAGCGACTATTGTAAATCAGAAACAGTTAACCAAAAAAGCAAAGAAAAAAGAAATACAAAGACAGAAATGTCAGCAACAAAATGCTGGGACTCTAACAAGCTGGCTCTTACAAGAGAATGAAATTAATATAACTAACTCCAATGACACTAACTTGATCTCCAATGAATCAGTGGCTGCTTCTATTGGTCTGTCTATTGCCCTGCTTTGTGCACCCTATGCTTCTGTTGAACCATGAGATGCTGAAGTGGAGATCGGCCATCCAACTCCACCATTGAGTACCATTGGTCACGTGAATACCGCAGTGAAATTGGATGCGCACATTTTGACTATGAAGCACAGAGCTGAGGCAGGGATAAAAATGCACATCAATAGGACACATTTACTTAACATCTTTACAAAAAATATCATCCTTGCACATTTTGACTTTATTACAACAGAACATGGGGGGGCTGCTGTTATGGTTTCTGTTCATTGTCTGCTACCCATGACAGTGGCCCAGATTAGAAATCAAGCTGATTTGCTGGAATTTCTCGGTTAAGATCAGCCGTGCACACCCCAAGCAACTACTTCTTGTTGCGACCGCTGTAGAGAATCATTAAAAGGGGTAACCACAGTGAGGACTGATTTGTGTAAAAAACAAACACTGATGAATATGACAACAAAAAAAGAGTAGCAATGGTTGAAAAGGCTGTTACCAGGAATCAAAATAGCGCATAAGTGACATCTTCATTTTATTTCATGGAATACCTGTGGCCACTCCCACTTTATACAAAAGGACCCCTCACTTAACAACCTAGTAATGTATTCTGTACTAATGCTCTGGGAGACATGGTTAATGCAAAATATCTATATTGATGGGTATGTAAATTACCAGTTATTGGCACAAAGAGGTGGAAAAGGGCATCTTTTGGTGGCCTCATTATTGGGGTAAAACAACAAATACCATTGATTATGATATCGAATCCTGACGATAATTAATATGTGTTGGCAGTTGAATTGTCACGGAAGAATGGTATTGGTAATTACTGTATACTCATTAATATGTATGATCCACCTGGTGCTGATAATACTGATCCTGTACTTGAATCAATTGATTCCATTATCACAAATTGGTATGAGAACACTGAGACAGATATGATATTGTTGGGTGGAGACCTGAATACGAGATGTACTGAATACTCTATTGTTGAGTTTTATTCCACTATCGTAGCAAAGAATGTGATGGTGTGAAAATCAGTAAATGCAAAAGGCAAACATTGGCTCCAATTTCTAAAACAATGGGAGGCATACCCCTGGTGATATCCCTGGGCAAACCACATGGAATTGTGGGCCTAAAATAGCTAATATAGACTATGTGGTAATCCCCAATTGATCAACACTGTTAAAAACGTAACCATCAGCAGCAATTCATTCAGCGACTATGCCACCCTAAGTCTGACCTTAGAGCTAGACTTATTGGAAGTGCAACAATACGCAACAAGGTGGCCCTCGAGTTGTCTGTTCGGAGGGAAACATCCGAAAGGTGATTAAGAAGATGGCACTCTCAATTCATACTGATGACTCTATTTTAGGTTTGTACACAGGGATGAGATGAAAGACAGGCTTAAGGGGTTTGTCTATGAGTGTGGAAAACCAAAGAAATACCCATTGGTATTAGCTGAAAAGAAACACATGCATGCCTTTGCTATAGAAATTCAAAAGTGAAAATGAGGGATGCATGTGCAGATTGGAAGGGTAAAAAGAGGTGGTGTCACAAATTAGAAGTCCACACCGATTCACGTAGGTTGTAAACCTCATATTATAACTGGTTAAAGCACAGGAGACTCATGGTTATTGTAGGATATTTTGTGTAGATTTGGGTCTGGCGGTATTTTCTTACTGCCAAAAAAAAAACGATGGTAAATTGGTGATGACTACTCCTTGCATTTAGATTGGGTTTGGCCTTATTTCTTTTCAGTGACCATACCTTATTACATTACATGGGATAATTTAGTAGTATACACTATTGTTTGTAATTTAGTGGTGAGCATAATTTTCCTGTTTTATTTATGGCCCCAACATACACAAAACTTTTCTTCTTCTTATAATGTTCTTGTGATCTATAGAGAGCATTGGACCTATATACAGAGTCACCACAATTTCACACATAGAGTATTATCAATAACTTGTGGTGTCATCACTGACTTATATACATCAGTGAGCTATGATTCCATAGGCCTCATTACTGGTTCATGGACCCCCAGTAATCTATATTTTGTATTAGATTTCACCCAAACACCATGCACTGGGTGAACACACGCCTACAACTATTTATCACTGCTAAGTCTATCTATTCCATCTGCATGGGAAACATGACACATGTATTACCTAAAAATCTTCCCCATTTCATAAGGTATTATTCCAAATGCACCAAGAAAAGACAAAAAAAACACTCTACACAATCTGCGTATATATCATTTGTATTATAACAGTTGGATTTCAAAGTAAACATCTTACCATTTGTATTACCGCATTGTCTTTAACAAAAAGAAGAGAGAAAAAAATAAAGCGACAGAACAAAATTCACTTTGTAACATTATAACATGGCAATTAAATGCAGGGGATGCCTGATATTTTTAGAAGGTCATTCGTACCACAGCACAGGGTAACCTCAATTCACTTTGGATATTTACCAAACATCTGTAGTTCTCTCCCACACATGACCTCACTTTGCTCGCCTCCAAAGAATGGGCCCAGGGTTGCCTTTGTAATCTTGAAGGTTTGAAGTGCACAGCGAGAACATGGAATTCTCAAGACGGTGTTAAGTGAGACTGGGCACGTCTGTCTCACAGCCCAGTCTCAGATCCTCCGTCTCGGCAACTCAGCAAAAGCGATGTGAACTTTTTCTGTCAGACTTTCCCCCAGCAGAACTCTGTTGCTTATGCAGCTTATCTGCAGATATACTACCCTCCAATCCTATTAGCAGAAAGTGTATTAGGTTGACACCCGTATGACACAAACAATGGGAGCTTCAAATTATAACTGTTTCTTTTTGATTTCCTGCTGCCTTCCTGTCTTTCGCATTCAGCACAGCCAGAGAAAATAAGAGCGAAAAATGCATGTTTAAAAGCGAATTTCAAAACATGTACTTCCACCTCATTTTTCACATAGAGATTACTTTATAATGTTAATGAGTTAGCACTAGTGATTAGTACTTGTTAATTAAGTCAGTCAGTTAGATAAATAATGTAGTCTCCTCTGTATGAGGCATTTCAATGAAGAGAACAGAAAAAAAAATAATGCACATTTACCCTCTGTAGCTTTATATTGGGCTTTCTGGCTGCATTATGAATTCCATACCATGCATCCCTCCAGCCATATATTCACCTGTTATATTGGCAACATAAAATGACTATATGTGTGTGCCACATTATTGCTGGCAATAGAATGCTATCACATTCAGTGAAGTGCTATACTTCAAAGCGCTACACTTCAAAGCACTATAAATTATACTACATTATCCCTCCTTTTCTGTCAATTTGGCAGTGGTCCAAGCCACAATTGGAAGAAACCCAACTTGTGCTCCTCTTTTTATTTGAAAATGTATGTGTGTTGGGATATCTTTCATTCCCTGTTGTAGCTAATATCATGAGCAACATCTTCACCTTTACGGATAAAATGATTAACCAATCTCCCATTATGAGCACCACAACAGCTAAACCCACCATAGTGTGTTCCCTCCAAGTTCCCCAATTAAACTTTTCTACTTCTATTATACCCAGGTTACTAACTGTGATATTGTTTTTTTCTCAAATTCATTTTCACAGTATGTTTTCTTTATGATTCAATAAGAACTCCACAACCGGGTCCATTGGGAATGCATCCCTTTGAAGAAACTCAATATTTTCTACTTGGCTTTCCCAAATATCATTTGTAATATGAAACAATGTTAAACCCCCAATCGAAACAATTGTATCCTTTGAAACCTGTAAGTAAAACACATTGTATTTCACCCGTTTAACAACAAATGTTCCATGATTTAAATGTATGATTGTCAGATTTTTCTATACAGGTGCTGACTAACCATTTTAGCTTGTGCCAACTCTTCACCTCCCATATTGCTAATAACTACTTCACATCCTCGTGATATACTTGGGTCAGATTTCAAACCACAAATAGTGTCTGTAGCATCAGGAGTAAATGGTTTACTTGGACACATGTAATTTTGTTCTTTATATTTTACACATATTTCCAAATTTGGGATCAAGTAAACCTCAGGCTCCCATGACTGAAATGCCACCACTTCTGGAGTCTTTATCCTTATAAACTTATATTCTTGCCAAAATCCCACATTATGTACCCACTTGGTTTGAAATTCAGGAGCTATATATGGGATGCATAATAAAAACCCCATCCAAACCTTTCCAAGGTTCAAACCTTTCCAATGGGCATTGCATTGCCCATTTCAAATGTAATTTTCACTTGTACCACATCAATCTCCCTCCTGGTCAACATTTCTATCATTTGATGAATAATATCTTGTGAAACAAAATACAATTGTATATGTCCTTGAATCAATTGTGAAATTTCAGTTTGAACTTCCGTCATGTAATTCGTCAACAATCTATCAATCGGATTCATTACATTCAGGATCTCATTCAATGTCCGGTCATGCTTAATTATTAGCTTGGCTGTATGTTGAATAACTTCTGCTTGCTCATTCAAAATGTTCGCAGTTTCATTTATAAACCTCACTTGTTCATCCAATCCACCTCTAATTCCATTTAAAGTCTTTTGTATCATTTCTAAATCAACACTCAGCTGTTGTGCTTTAGTACTCAGTGTCCCTACTGAAATGACATTGACTGTTGACATCGTAGTACCTATTATAGCTCCAACTATAGACATCACCAATAAGACCGCAAGCATTACTGCTCCTCTTTTTCCTCTCCTTTTCTTTATGTCCGCTGAATTCACACATGTTTTTTCTAATTGCATCAACATATCTCTTGTCGACTGCTTGGCGTCCTCCTTTCTTAGTTCTAGCCACTCTTTAGTCTGCTCAGCCTTAATTCCAGTATTATTAAAATGTTTTTCCATCAAGGTATCAGGATGCAAGGGTATATAAATGTTCTGGAAGATCATCCTTCTATCACTCATGATGAATCCTGGTGCTTCTTTTACCGCAATGCCAGATGCTGGTCCGGGTTCAATGACAACTTGTGCTTCCAAAGTTTTGAAATTCCCTCCATTCATCATAATAATTAACCACGTTGTTGGCGTCATCATCAATGCCACTTGTTTTATAGATTTGGTCTTCAGCCCCCCCCCCCGGGGCTTTGCCGGAATCCGTCCTCGTGGATTCCAGGACTCCATTGCCTCCGTGTCCTCCGGTCCTGTGACCTCCGACCTGAAAAGACAGGTTAGAGTTCAAAATAAAATAGAAAATAGACAGATTAAGTACATAACACAATACTAATTTCACCTTTTTGCCAAAAATAAAACATCTATGTATTCAAAAATATTTCGCCCTTTTTCTTTCGCTTTCTGAAATTAAGCACATGTTAGAGAGAAAACAAACATAGATAAAGCATTGTTGATCATTTAACATATTTCAACTTTGAAAAAATAATTTCATTAGTTTCAGCCTTCTTTTAATGATCATCACATATAGTCTTTTTATTCACATCTATTCCATTACAACAATCACTTCTATTTTTATTTCTCTGTTATTGGGCCCTATTAATAGACTCAAGTGTCTTCTTTCATGTATTTAAGGGACCTGATCTGTTTCTACACGCTCCAGCCTCTTTACTTCATGCTTGGGGTGCCAGGGCTTAATTTGGTTAACATGAACAAATTGTTCTGTTACCGTTTCACCTTCAGTTTTCAAAATTTTATAAACTGCTGGAGATACCTTATCTATAATTTGAAATGGCCCCTGCCAGGTAGCCAGAAATTTGAATTGTTCTATTACTTTTTCCAAACTGAAATTTATACACCTGATCCCCTATACTATACTCTTTCACGGATGTCTTTTTATAATAATATGATTTTGCACTGTCAGCGGCTCTTTCTAAATTTTGCTGCACAAAAGTAAATGCATGTTGTAAATGCTTCCTCAGTTCTTCCATGTATTCATGAACTGTAGATGTGCTTACAAGTGTCTGCTCATGTATCCTGTAGAGCAAGTGTTGCGGCAACACCATTTTCCTATCTGTCAATACTTCATGAGGGCTAATACCTGTTGCTTTGGCAGAAGTTGATCTGATTCCCATCAAAACCAGAGATAAACGTAAATACCAGCTGGAACCTGCTTCTGCTACAAACGTCTTTAATATATCCACAACAGACCTATTACAGTGTTCAATTTCACCAGAAGAGGTGGGTCTATATGCAATATGTAGTTTTCTTTTCACTCCCAGTATTTGCCATACCTTACTCATCAAAGCGCTTGTGAAATGACTTCCTCTGTCTGATTCTATTCTTTGTGGTAACCCAAATCTTGAAAATATATGATTTACCAGTAATGTAGCTGCCGTTTGCGCACTACAGTCTGGTGCAGGAATACACTCTATCCATTTTGACATTAAACAGACCACACTCAAAATATACTGGTTCCCCCTGCTCAACCTCTTTACAGGCCCTACCTAGTCTATTTACAAATCTGACAATGGAAGAGTTAAGCCTCTTTTCATTAATGGGGCTCTTTGCATTGGTGACGCAGGTTTAAATTGGGCACATACTAGGCATCCCCTACTATATAACTCGACATCTTGGGACATATGTGGCCAGAAAGCGTAAACTTTCAGTATCTCCAATGTTTTTTGTGAACCTTGTGTCCTGCAGTTATTACATCATGTGCATGGTGTAGCATTAGCTCTTTAAATGAAAGGGGTACCACCCACTGTATTTGTCCTGTTATGGACTCTCTAATCATGAGTCCATCCTGTAGTCTAATTTGTTTCTTTTCTTTAATGGTACCCTCAACTCTTCTTTTCCCACACAATCATTTTCTGTTAAAGTGTTTTGTTCAGGGTCCATCTAATGACTATAATAGATTCCCAAAATTGGATGATCTTTTTGTGCCTTAATCAGATCTTGATCTGGTGTATCATAACTCCACTGTACCACTGGTTGTTCTATCTCTTTTGGGGCTTTAGAGTGTGTAACTGCATCAATTTGTATTTCACCAAGTAAATGTTTGCTAGGTATCAACTCTCCCATCACAGCCCCAATTTTAGCTAAATGCTCTGCCTTATCATTTCCCTCCTTATCCTCTCCTGGAGTTTTTAAATGTCCACAAATGTTTCTCCAGTATATTGTCAAATCATTCTCTGACACCAATTTGTCTATGGCTTGTATCATTTTTCCATGTTTAAGGGGCGTTTTATTGTATGTAATCATGCCTTTTGCTTTCCAGCCAGGCAAATATTCCACAAAGCTATTTCGTGCATAATCAGAATCAGTCACCAGGACAATTTCACTAAATGTATTATCAACTACAGTAGTAATTGCTTTATAAATGGCTGGCAATTTCGCTACTTGACTTCTCCTAGCCCCAATTCTCATCCCTGTACTGGGAATGCCTTTGCATTTCAACCAGACATTTCCTATTCCTGACACCAATTGTTTATTACTGTCATTTTCAATGTGAAAAGCACAACCGTCAACATATACAGTTGGCAAATCCTTGCATGTCTTTCATCGAAAGCTTTGTGTGGTGATTGTCCAAACTCCTGTAAACTAGATTCCACTTCTACTTTGTTTGATACATATCCAGCTGCACAGTCATGTAAATCTGCCAAACCTTGAGCAACTGGGCTCTTTTTATTTTGGCCATATCTCACTCCTACAGGAAACCCTTGCAATGCCAATGTCCATGAAGTGATTCTGGAGTATGCTAGATTACCTGACCTAATTCTTTTACTCTCTAAAAACTGCAAAGATTGAAGATTTGTCTCAATAATTACCTTTTCTCCTTGGAACAATGGGGCAGAAATGCTGTAGCGCCCACACAGTGGTCAAAAAGGCCTTTCACATTCACTGAATTTAATTTCAACTTGGGAAAATGCCTTACTTGCATAAGCAACGGTTTTGTGATTCAAATCATGTTTTTGTGATAACACTGCTGACATACAATGTTCAGAGAAACCTATTTCTATAAAGAAATCCTTATCCTTTATGGGGTATGCTAAACATGGTGCCTTTACAAGACATTCCTTTAATTTAGCCACTGCCTCAGATTGCTCTTTTTCCCATTTCCAGGGTGTATTCAGCTTTAGCAGTTTAGTCAATGGTTGAGTAATTTCAGCATAATTTTCAATAAACGTTCTGCTGTACCCCATCATTCCTAATAAACTTTTCAAACCTTTCACGCTTCTAGGATCTTTTAGTTTTTGTATGGCCTCTACTTTCTTCTTTTGTGGGTTTAGTCCATGTACAGTCACTTCATGGCCTAGAAAATTCACTTTTTTCTTATACCATTGTGCCTTTTGTAAAGATACTTTGGAGCCTGCTTTTTGCAATTGGCCAAGAAAATGTCTTATTTCATCAAAATGGCTTTTCAAGCTTTCATTTTTTATCAGGCTATCATCCACATAAACTATGGTTTCTCTTTCCGCTGCATCAGGCATGGCCTTTCTCAAAAATATTCCAAATTCACTCCCACTATTGACATACCCGAATGGAACTCTAACCCATGCGTATTGGGTCTTATCAAATGAAAATGAAAATAAATTCTGAATCTCCTCTGCCAATGGCACGCACCAATAATCAGAGGTGAGATCTAACGTAGTGAACACTTTTGAGCCATGCACCTGAGCCAGGCCTTGATCAATGAATGGCAGTGGCCATCTGGATAGTGGCACTCTTTTATTTAATTCCCTCAAATCTGCACATTGACGCCATTGACCATTTGGCTTTAACACACCTAAAATAGGTTTGTTGGATGTGCTATGAATAGGCCTGATAATTCCCTGGGACTCCACATGTTTAATTATCTCTGTCAATGACTCTAAACATGCTAGTGGTAATCTATATTGGCGCACAAATACTGGGCTTCTACTACACCCTTCCGTTAACGTGGCCACATGTAAATTAGTTAGGCCGCAATTATAACCATCTTTACCAAAGACATCTTTAAACTCCATAAATATTGTTCTCAATTCATTTCTATCCTCATTGCTGTCGCATGCATCTGCTGATAAAATCTGCTCTTCTATCATTTTTGAAAATTCTGGGAAATCTTCCAGTGGTGGAATCTCTGTGCTTTCTTCTAACTGTGTGGCTGTGTCTCTCTGCAAAGCTGCCACTTTTAAATATTTTGGTATATCAGCTTCCACTTCAATGGGCTGATGTTCTGTTTCATTTTCATTTAAGTCAAATGTTATATAATCCTTTTGATGACAGCACACTGTCTCATTTCAATCATAAGGGTACTGTCAGGCTCCTGTTGACTGGCGCAGAGGCAGCACAAACACCTGCCTCCCTGTTGGGTCTTAGCACCTGGGAATGTAAACCACAGGCCACCTTGACCCACCGGGGAAAGAGGGTTACGGTCCATTGGTTTGGATGGGTAGAGGGAGTTCAGGATAACCGGAAAGAGGATTAGGTGGCTGTTATGGATAGGTAGGGGGTTTTAGGGAAACATGCTCCTCGGCTCCTGTGCGCTGCTCCGATGGACGTACTCCGCCCATGCACTCATGCACCTCACTCACACTGTGTGCCCTTCAAAGGGGAGCCTTTGTACTGGAGCTCCAGAACCAGGACACTATGACATGAAAGTGCTGACTATCGTAGCTGCTCCGCTACTAACTATAGTATTACCACAGTAATAACACCTGCATTAACTCATGCAGCACATATTCTCAAATTGTGTGCGTGATCACCAACCCCATTGCATTATACTCATACAGGGTACAAACAAATAACAGCACTTAGCTCTGATTGCTGGCTGGTACCTCGTATCTCCTGACTTGTTCGTGTTGCTCAGCCAAAGGACACTCAAGCTTTCACCGCAAAATACCAAAACACATTGTCAGTGCGGGCGAAAACAATCCTGGTGCCCAGCACATGGATAGAAACAAACTCGTAGTTGACTTCACTCCGAGTAGCTTAATTAGTTTTTCCACGCATTAAGTGCGTGGGCAGTTAGTCACAGTATTGCCCCAAATCATGCAGTGTCTATGTGCTTGTTCCCAGACTGCAGGGGACTCGTGCGCAATGCTTCTCGTGCCTCTGCCCCAGTCTGCAGTATGGTGTCTAAACCGTAATCCCAACCCGAAGTACAGCCGAAATCGTCGTGGCCTCCCAACTACGTTTGCGTTCCCAACAAGTAGTTTTAAAAGAGAAACTTATCTTTTGATTGTGTGTGGGACCTGGGGTGTTCAGGCAGGAGCTTGTGCCCTGCGTAGGCGTGCCTGCCGGAGCTCGGGTGGAACACGTCTTCTCTCCTCTGCATCCGGAATTGCGAGCATCGCTCCGATGGCGTGGCTCACGCATGCGCATTAGCACAGGCGTGGCATTTCCTGACAGCAGGCTCGTGCAAGGCACGGCCTGCTGGGAGATGTAGTTCCAAGGCGGTTCTCCATCCCAGAGTCTTCTTTCTGCAAAAGGGATGGAGATCCCCCCTTGAATACTGGGTAGGGTATTTCAGGGGGATTCTCACCCCTTCTGCAGCCCCCACAGTGGCTGCTACCTGCCTTCTAGCCCCAACACATGGCTCAGCCCTGACAGGTACACAGATTACATTTTAAAGATTCCTGTGGGCTGAGAATCCAAGTACTCTGGCAACACACCCCCTACATCTACATACCTTTCAGGGATATTTCCAATCACCATGTTATTGAAATCTGCAGTATAATGTGATCTTTGTATGGCCATTCCTAATGAAGAATTTTCCTCTAAATGAATATCTTGACATCCTTTATTATTCACCAAAATGTTTACAGACCCTTCACCAACATCTATCAATGGAATGTATTCATAATGCAGGCCTTGCTGTTTTATGGGTTCATTCAAACACACAAATACATCAGAATCCTTCATCTGCTGTCCATTTGTGCACTTCAGCGTTATTGCAAACTGCTTGGTGAATGCAGGGATAATAGTATCCTTCCTCAGCTGTAATTCAGTTGCATATGGGACCAGTTGTGCGCAATGATAAGCCCTTCTTTTGTCTTCAAATTCAGGTGCCGGCCCACCTAGGCGTGACCATATTGTGACCATATTTTTTGATTAAGGAAATCTAACACCATACACATTCTGTGCATGATATAATTGCCCATGTAAAAGTCATTTTGTGTCCTACTCACTATCCACACATTATGGTGAATTGTTTTCTGTCCAATACTAATCTTCAGCATGCATCTGCCTTCAATTCGGTTTTCAAAGTCTAGACTGTCCAAATCAGAGACATATTGGTTTTTAATTCTAAATTTTGGGATCTCCTACCTCTCCATTATTTTTTTGCAGTAATTTTTCATTGATAAAGCTTCTTTCCTGTTCAAGCACTAAGGTGGCTTTTACCACTTTAGAATGGTCATTTATACCAATGTGAACCCATGGTTGCTCATCTTCCATGTGTATTTCAGCAAGAGTAGTAATGTGTTCTTCTGTGTTTGTTTTAGGAGTAGTGTTCTGTTTGCATGTCTTCTCTTTTAAATAAAAACCTAATGTGTGCTCATCTATTGCACCTCGCCATTTTGTCCTAGGGTCTAAATATATTTGTACAGATTGTTTCTCATTTTCACTTTGCATTTTATCTTCACACATCAAGATAACAGTGACGCTAGGTATACAGCCATTCTGGAGATATACCTCTACTGCATCATTCGTTTTGGCAACGGTGTGACATTCATTTATATTGCTGTTTTGTGATTTTAGTTTCTTAGGTCTCAATGGTTTTTTGGTTAAGGACCACAGTACTCCATTCACCCCATCTATAAGAGGAGACAATCTGTCCCCATCCGAAATGGAATTTCACAAATAGATGTGATCAATACCTCCTGTTTCATTCTGTGTTTTCCTATCTTTATGTCAACCTCGGTAACACCTGTAGTAGGCACCTCCTCCCCGTTAAAGCTATGCACGGGACCTTCATTTTGCCTCACTGTGATCTGATTCTGTGGAGATCTCCCCTCATTAATACTTTTTACCAATTCTTTGGACATAATTGTGGCCTGTGCGCCAGTGTCAATCATTGCAAATGTATTGCATTTCTCTTCTACAGTGATGGGAGCATAATACCTGTCCTTCAACTTCCTCTAACACACATAAGAAGTGTGAATTCTTACTGATTTCAGGACTCACCTTTCTCAGGCCTTTTTCCCTTTTGGCTAAACACATTGGTAAATGGAAAGATATTTTTCCCTCCTTTCTGTCCATTTCTGTGTGAGATACTTTATTCATTTCCACATGTTCAGAGGTTTTTTGGAGTGTGGCCACTGTTCACCCATCCATCCAGGTATCATCAGAGGTCACATTACAATCCTCCAACTGAACATGTGTAACAACATCACTTGGCAATTTGTCATTGTCTAACTCTGTGCATTTGTAATCATTTAGTATGGTAACAGTCCTTTTAACTTTTTCAAAAATATGTGGCTCAAAGAATTCTTCGGGTGACTGAACTGTACCCTCCTTTTGAGCATGTATTTTTTCTGCCTGTGTTTGGTTATTGTTCTGATAGCCCAGGGAAGGAGTTATAGCATCCTCATTTACTCCCTGTTCACTGGTATTCCCCATACATGAGTCATTTTTCTTAAATTTGTCTCTTTGTTCTTTGGAATTTCAGGTTTTCCTGTTTCATTGGTACCAATGTCCAATTTTTGATTTAGCTCTAGGTTAAACCGAACTTCATTTTTAGATGTATTTGCAATTTCTGTCAAATGTTCATTTACCGGTATCTTTATCTTTGAATCTTTAGACATCTCAGAGTCATTATGCAACATCATATCAGAGTAATCTGTTTTCTTAGCATTGCA
Organism: Ambystoma mexicanum; assembly: GCF_040938575.1. Classification (NCBI taxonomy): domain Eukaryota; kingdom Metazoa; phylum Chordata; class Amphibia; order Caudata; family Ambystomatidae; genus Ambystoma; species Ambystoma mexicanum. Next base: position 248,474,178 of record NC_090940.1, on the reverse strand, counting down.
GGTATCATTAATACTTAGTCACTTATCAGAAACCCCCCGGCCGTTGCTATGGCCTTCTGCCCCCTCCTTTGATGACTGTTTTTGTGCTGTACAGAGCTTTCCTATTTGTTCAGCCAACATTTTCACTTGGGCCTCGAGACACTGGAATCCTTCCATTTCTCTAGAATCCTCGCTCTGTGGCCTAGATCAATATTGGTTGTTTTCCCCCTGATTCGATCTATTCTGATACCTCTCAGGAGAATGATTTCTATTGGGATTGCTTCTGAACTCTTGATTCATATGTGGAGAGGTGGGAGGTGCACCCATCCTTTGGTTGTAGTCCCCTGGTGGTGGTGAATCATTGTATTGACACAGAGCATAATTCATATTCTGCCTCATGTCATCTCTCATGTTGTGGGTTCAAAAATGAGGGCTCCAGGCTGGGAGCCTATTCTACCTAGGAGGGTTAGTAGGGAACAATAATTACAATTGAATAGGTTCAAGAAAAATAGGTGCTCTCAGAATACTCCTGCATAAAGAAAGAATACATTTCTTCAAGCTCTGTTATAGAATCAATCTTCTTCTTTATCTAAGGTTATAGAGTTTAATATAAAATGGACGCTCCAGAGTTGACATCAAAAAAAGGGGGAGGTCATTGACCGGAAGTTCAGAAAATATTTACAACACACGGAACCAAAAGTTTCTCGGTAAAACAACCACTTTGTGTGTGCAAGACAAAATCAAAATCAAGTATCATTTGTCATGAAGTTCACATTAGAATAGCAAACATATAGACATTTGGACATTTATAACATCACTTGATTTTGATTTTGTCTTGCACACACAAAGTGGTTGTTTTACAGCGGGGGCATTACTGACTCAGGTAATGCCTCGGGGCCTTCATTAACTATGGGCCCGGGGCATTTTCTGAGTCGGTATTGCCCCCGCCACTCGGTACATATTACTTAAATATATTGAAGTGAGTAAAGAATGGATGTTTCCACTACATTTTATAGCAGAGCTGGGCTAAAGAAGGAAGGCATTGTTTCTAGTGTGTCACAGTGAGAAAACAAGTGAATTACAAAGTGAATCTCAGAAAGGCGAGACTGGATGATCCCTGAAGCCAAGGTCTTATCAGGCTGTAGTGACCAGATATTGGATACAAATCGTGTGAAAGAACTGAGCTCCAGTTCAGGAGGCAATAACAAAACAAGGAAGATGTCGGAGGTCTATTAGAAAATAGTATTTTTAATACACGAGAGGCTCGATTTTGTTGTCTTCCGTCACATGGAGGGAGGAAGTTGGACAAACATGATGGTCACACCTACGCATGAGGGCAAAGCGTGTCTTCACTACCCTGAATTCTCCAGAGCAAAGAACACTCCCAAGGACAAGTTCAAAGCACCAATTGACAGCAAACCACTGAGGGATGATGGATGAATATGCTAATTGGTGAGAAGCTATGATTGGAGACTAGCTCACCAGCACCTGGAAGCACAGTCTGCGTGCTGCTAGACGTAGGTGGGCAAGTACTGATATAGGTTAGAGTGCCAACCAATGGTAGAATACTGCATGATTAAGGGTCTTATAGTTTGTGTAGCCAATGAGATGTTGTGTATTTAGTGATGTTCATAGTGACTTGTTTTAGGGAAGGGCTTATTGCCCCACCTGATGTTAAGAAACCTATCACATTTCTTCACTGCCTTAGACAAGCATGAATTGTATACTTAGATATTCCCTAAGACCCTATCACTTTCTTCAATAGGTTTTTGTAGTTTACCACGTCGGATGACGTTAGTAATATGCAAGTTGACGTCACATATAACAATTTTTTGCTATAAAAGAATGCTTCTTTTCAAAATCCATTCAGAGATCTTACACTGAGACATCTGTCGATGTCTGTTGTACTCCCTGTTTTAGATAATTGATCTTAAAACAGTTATCCTTTCGCCAACTACCGTTTCAATTATTGATGTTTGAGTAATTTCTGCATCCTCATCCATCTCAAGGGTATTTCTACCTCATCTAAAAGGGCTTGAAGACCCCAGTTCATGTGGTATCTGAGAGGATAGTTAGATACCCATCGATAGAGTAGGATTAGGGGTCCCGGAGATATCGCATAACCTCTGCCATTTGGCTGAAAGGATGTGAAGCTCCATGTACATAGCATTTTTTTTAAGTTAATGCAAAGTCTTGCAAGCAAGGTTAGATGGGCCCCTTGTTTTCAGGCAGAAACCCCTACCGGCATGTACAGGAAGCTGAACGAATGGAAAGTTGAAGAGGCTACTGAGGAGGCGTACGATCCTGAGAGTCGGAAGTTGAAAAATCGAATGGTGAGTAAAACTGAGTGAGGTGGCAAAAGTGTGAATGGGCAGCGGATCAAGGAAGTGATAAGCGGAAACGAGTAATGGAGGGAGTCTGGGATAAAGTAACTTGAGAACGATGAGTGTCGAATATTGAGTAAAATTGACTTGAGGAGAGGCCAAGCAATTAAGAGGTATCATGAGGAGAGGCCACGATAAAGAGTACGAGCTAAATTACCCACGTTTTAAATAACAGAACAGAAGGAGTCATACCTAGAGCCCTAATTTCCATGTGACGTAGGAGACAAACTTGTTTAACCCTTTAAGTGCCATGGGTATTTTTCCCCAGTGCCAGGGCCTTTTTTGGTGATTTCGGTATGTGGCCATTCAATGGCTTGTAACTTTTTTGTTACATGAGATATGTCGGCCACATTTGGCTCCTTTTTTCCCACATAGAGGCAGTCGTAACGCCACCCAGGAATCCTAGGTTGCTGTAGGGGGGTGAGAGAAAATAAGCAAAAAGGGCAAAAATAAAAATGATGTACAAAGAAGCCTGTGGTTTTTTCCTTGTAAGAGCTAGGAACAAATGGTTTGCTGTGCTGAGTTCCCCAATTTCCTGGCTTTCAAGAACAGGTTAAGTGGAAATGGAAAAAAAAATATTTAGATGTGGTTATCAACCGTTTTGTGAGAGGTAGGCGATTTTGGCCATTTTTGCCAATTGGCCATGCATGGACGGAATGGGAGAAAAGGGTAGGAAAGCCGAATTGGAGGACGGAAAGGCATATATTTCTGAAAAGTAGACAAAATTCCAAGTTTAGGAAGGGGTGATTTGCGTAGGTCAGGCAAACACTAGTTAGGGGAAAATGCCATAGATTGGGGGAAAAGCGGGAAAATGACCAAAAAAAAAGGTATATGTTGGACATGGTTGGCTTGGTACGGCAATGGCTTCTATGAATTTTGAGAAAAGCAATGCTCCGCTACATTTCCCCGACTCTAGCAGTTACGAAAGCACACATTTTTTGTAGTGTTTTACAAAACAAGCAATACCACAGGCCAAACACTGAGCCATGGTACACAGGAGTTTTACGCTCACGGCCTGAACAGACGCACTTAGCATGTGTAAATCGGCAAAACCAATGCGGTGAGGAACGGCAATCATATATTTTTTGAAAGAGCACAGGCAGACCTTTTCAAGGGTAGATGACTTGTGCAGGTTACAAAAGTGTATGGTGCCTAAAGCAGTGACTAAATGTAGGGCACATTTGGGAAATGAAAGGGTTGTGTGACAAAGGGCACCAGCAAATGGGTCAAAAAATTATGAAAACCACACAAACACAACACATGGCCTACCGTCCCGCGTTCCCACACGTGTCCTGATGAAAACAGTACCTGACATGTGTGGGTGCACCTAACTGGCCGCCAAGGAGAAAGCCTAAAACACAAGTAACCCCAAGTCTGTTTTCAGACCGGAATTTCAGACGCTCTGCCGACCGGCACAACATACAGATATGGGCCTCGGGTGTCCAAGCCACCAAGGAAAACAGGGAACCCCATGCATTTCCGAAAAGAGGACACCGGTGGGAATCCGCAGAGGTGTGATTTGCCCAAATCGCCCCAGAATTTGTTACCCAGACACCCTCACAAAGTCCAAAATGTGGGGAAAAACGCATTTTCCGCACATTTCGCTCGGCTCACCCATCGAAACACGCCCCCAACAAGACATGGCCTACCGTCCCGCGTTTTCACAGGTGTCTCGATGAAAACGGTACCTCACATTTGTGGGTGCACCTACCTGGCCGCCAAGGGGAAAGCCTAAAACACAAGTAACCCCAAGTCTGTTTTCAGACCGGAATTTGAGACGCTCTGCCGACCGGCACAACATACAGATATGGGTCTCGGGTGTCCAAGCCAACAAGGAAAACAGGGAACCCCGTGCATTTCTGAAAAGAAGACTCCCATGGGAATCCGCAGAGGTATGATTTGCGCAAATCGCCCCAGAATTTATTACCCAGACACCCCTGCAAAGTCCGAAATGTGGGGGAAAAAACCATTTTCCGCACATTTCGCTTGGCTCACCCATCAAAACACTCCCCCAACAACACATGGCCTACCGTCCCGCGTTCCCACAGGTGTCCCGATGAAAATGGTACCTCACATGTGTGGCTGCACCTACCTGGCCGCCAAGGGGAAAACCTAAAACACAAGTAACCCCTGGTCTGTTTTCAGACCAGAATTTGAGAGGCTCTGCCGACCGGCACAACATACAGATATGGGCCTCGGGTGTCCAAGCCACCAAGGAATACAGGGACCCCCATGCATTTCCGAAAAGAAGACACCCATGGGATTCAGCAGAGGTATGATTTGTGCAAATCGCCTCAGAATTTATTACCCAGACACCCCCGCAAAGTCCGAAATGTGGGGAAAAAAATTCATTTTTCGCACATTTCGCTCGGCTCACCCATTGAAACATGCCCCCAACAACACATGACCTACCATCCCACGTTCCCACAGGTGTCCCGATTAAAACGGTACCTCACATGTGTGGGTGTACCTACCTGGCCGCCAAGTGGAAAGCCTAAAACACAAGTAACCCCAGGTCTGTTTTCAGACCGGAATTTGAGACTCTCTGCCGACCGGCACAACATACAGATATGGGCCTCGGGTGTCCAAGCCACCAAGGAATACAGGGACCCCCATGCATTTCCGAAAAGAAGACACCCATGGAATTCCGCAGAGGTATGATTTGTGCAAATCGCCTCAGAATTTATTACCAGACACCCCCGCAAAGTCCGAAATGTGGGAAAAAAATGCATTTTCCGCACATTTCGCTCGGGTCACCCATTGAAACACGCCCACAACAACACATGGCCTACCGTCCCGCGTTCCCACAAGTGTCCCGATGAAAACAGTACCTCACATGTGTGGGTGCACCTACCGGGGGCGCAAAAGGAAAAGAGTTTAATATTTGGTTGGGAAAAAACACAATGTTCACTTTGTCTGGGGTTCTGGGTAATAAATTCTGGGCCGCTTTGCGCAAGTCAGACCTCGGTGCATTTGCACGGGTGTCCTCTTTTGGGAAATGCATGGGGTTCCCTGTTTTCCTTGCTGGCTTCGTCACCCTAGGCCCAAATCTGTAGGTTGCCCACATGAACAAATTGTGCTGTGTTACCCTTTTCCTTTTGCGCCCCCGGTAGGTGCACCCACAGATGTGAGGTACCTTTTTCGTTGGGAACGCGAGAAGGTATGACATCTGTTGTTGGCGATGTGTTTCGGTGAGTGGACACATGGAAATGTCTCTGAAATTGGCTGGAAATTAAGACAATTCTCAGACATTTCGCTCTGGCCACTCACCGAAACACACCGCCAACAAAACGTGGCCTACCTTCCCGCATCCCCACACGTGTCCCGATCAAAACGGTACCTCACATGTGTGGGTGCACCTACCAGGGGCACAAAAGGAAAAGGGTAACTCACTGATAACCCCAGGCCTTTAGCCACTGCCCATTTTGTTCATGTGGGCAACCTACAGATTTGGGCCTAGGGTGTCGAAGCCAGCAAGGAAAACAGGGAACCCCAGGCATTTTCCGAAAGAGGACACCCACGGGAACCCACACATGGCCAAATTGGAGGGGCTGCCCATCACATGTAGCCCTCCTCAGGGGCAGATAATGGGCGGGCTGTCCTGCACTCCTCCCTGGGACCAGGCGTCCGTTCCTAGGAGCAGATATCTGGTCCCAGGGAGGGCTGCATGACATGGCAACCACTCCATTGTGGCTGGGCGGGGGGGGTCAATGCCCCATCCCATTAGAAACTTCCCAGACCGTTGGGGTGCCCCACAGCCCCCCCTAAAAAGCATTCCACCATTTTCCATTTTTTTCTTTGTTTACGAAACTTGCCTTGGTGCAGAGGGGCACATTGGGGTGCCAATCTGGCCCCGGGGTGCCCAAACCTTACTGCCCCACCCACTGGGGGGCCTTTTGGATATCTGCCCCCAGGGAGGGATGCATGAGGTGGAGCCCTCCATTTGGGGTCGGGGGGAGAGGGCCACCCCCCATTACAGTAGAACATTTGCCAGCAATGTAGGGTGCCCCTCGACCCCCCCTAAAAAGCAGCCTACATTTTTGTATTATTTTCTTTGTTTACCCAACTTCGCTTGGCGCAGATGGCCACATTAGTGTGCCAATCTGCCCCCAGGGTGCCCAAACCCTACTGCCCCATCTATTGGGGGGCCTGTCCCACCATTTGTGGTGGCCTTCTCCTCACCCACACCGAAGGGAGGGGGGCACATCATGAAGCCCTTCCTAGGAGGCTCAGGGAGGGCTGCATGAGGTTTCCCCCCCAGCCATTTGGGTGAGTATTGACAGTCAAGAGTGACGTGTCAAAATGGAGGATATTACTCCACTTCTACACCTCTGTAAACTGTTACCAAAGCCTGCACCCAAGCTTAGACAGTACAGTGCAGACTGGGATAAGGGTACCACAGACAAAAAGTTCATGCCTCGGCCGCAAGGGTGATCACTATCATAGGCAGTTTTGCAGCATATGACGACATATTTGCATGCTGCATATACAGGAAAAAAGTTAGAGAAATGATTAGCGAGCTTAGTGCTCCGGAAAATGTACCAGGAGAAGAGAGAAGAGCTGCCTCCTGCAGAATGGATACTTAATGTATGCACAGAGTGGGGTGAAGAGTCTTCTTCTCCACCCGCCGTGTCTCAAGCAGACAGTGATAGCAAGAAAAATGACGGGTTGTACCCATTTAGGGAGTTTAAGGCAGCAGCAGGGTATAGTAACCTGGCATATGAGTCGCCTGCGCAAAGCAGCGATGATGGTCCAGAGAAAAATACTGAGAGAGATGTAATCGCTAAGGTCCCAAGGGACAGGGGGAGATGTGATAAAGAGAGAAGTGAATGACCAAGTACATCCTTAGATATAGGACGGGAAATAAAATGATGGAAAGGAGAGAAAGAGAAAACTGATGAGTTAGCGTTCATACAGAACAAACAGATGGGTGGTCAGATTTTGCTCAAATTTGGTGGTAAGATCATCAAGGACGTAAGGTGAGGGGAAGAGGAAGGTGATGCGTTTGGCCCTGAAGGGTGCTTTTCAATGGATAAGGAAGTAAGATGGTCGGATTTAGACTTACCCAATTCTCAGGCGTCAGAATCATTGACGTGGCTAAATCGACCCAAAGAGCGATCCCATGGTCGCCACTGTATGTGAGTAGGTTAAGGTCGCTACCAGGTGGAAGGCGGAGCGGAACCATTATTCCTTTTATGGATAGACAGATGAAGGGTGACAAATGTGAGTTTGGGGTTTCACAGTTTCCTTTGTTAGAAAAGAAGGAGCGAGGCCACAGTATACACTTTGGCCATAGATGGATAAGGATAATTTAAGGAGTATTCTCCCGAGTTTAACTTCTGGCACTGGGAAATGGATACATGACTTAGAGAAAATGGCAGGAGGAAACAAGTTAGCCATAGGGGACATTAAAGGTCTCCTGATTGCTATCCTTGGGGAGGGGGCTGATGACGTTTGGTCAAGGTATTCTGGTGTTACCACGATAAACACTGCTCACGATTAGCACTGTTTAATAACTGTAGGGCGGCGGTCTGGAAAGCGCTTAGAGTAGTGTATCCGGGCATGTCAGACATTGGAGCTATAATGGCAAAAAAGATACAGGGAGGGGAGGATCCACTTGGTTACATTCCAAATTTCCAAGAGCAGTGGGTCTTGGAGACACAGAAATCTTGGCGAAAATCTATACCTGTATTTTATCATATATTGTGCCAAGGGCTGCCAGAATCAGTACAGAAGCAGCTCAAGAAATTGGTGGGCATGGAAGCGAAGCCATGGTCAGAAATATAGCCGACTATTGCGCATTATTGCAGGCTTTTGCAAGAGAAGAATCGAAAGAAAGACAATGTTAGGAAAGACGAAGTGGCAAAATTAGCACAGAAAAAACGATCCAAGTATGCTATTGAAGGGGCGATGTTAACTAGTGGACACAGATCGGGTTCACAGCAAGCCGCAAACATGTCGCAGGTGAACAACCAAAGACAGTTTGACCAAAATAATAGTGAATTTGCACCACGGGGACAGGGAGGTTTTCAAGCTAGGGGCTTCCAGAATAATCAGGGAGACTTTCAGTATAATCAGGGAAACTTTGAGAACAATCAAAGTGAGTTTCAGAACATGCAGAATGATAATCAAGGCATGCAGGAGGGGCAAAATAGAATACATCCACCTATATGCTGAACATGTGGTATGACAGGGCATTTTTCTCGCACATGAAGAAGTCATGGGTTTGCGCAGAATGGGCAATTCTCAAGAGGTAGGACTATTAACCCGCCTGCATATTCGCAGCAGAATGGAGATGGGTTTGCTCAGAATCAAACAGTGCAGCAGACACAAGTGCCGAGAATGCAACAAGGCTTTCAAACACAGCAGGCAACAATTAATCCACCACAAGGGCAGTCACAGCAGTCACCTATGCAGATACAACAGAGCACAAACACAGGACAACTGTCTCCTAGAATAGGGGGTGTAACTGTTGATGGAGGGAATCCTTTCATCGGTAGGGGGATGAGAATGTACCACAATAGGACAGCTCACTGGGAGTCTTGATGTGTTAAATACCTCTATAACGCCTAATCCTCAAGAGGAACCGAAGGTTGATGTTAAAATAGGAGGCAAATCCTTTTCATTTTTAGTAGACACAGGTGTAATATGATCATGTATACGAGAGGGGACATTTTCGATGTCTGGAAATGCCATGAATACTCAAGGTTTTACAGGAGCTACAAGCAGAGTTCCTTTTACTGATGAATTACCAGCCTCTATAGGAGAGTGTGACATGTCTGTGTTATTATTATTGCATTTGAGGCAGACACCTGTCAATATATTAGGTTGAGATTTAATGACTAAGTTGAATATGACAGTTTCATTCACTGATGAAGGCATAGTGTGTTCAACACCAGAAATGAATTATTTAAACGTGAGTGAATTTATTATGGCATTTACAGGACAAGTGTTCATATGAGGAGTACCTTTACAACCAGATGTTTTTTATCATGGGGTACTCATTCTGTAAACTTGGCTGCCAGGCTTAGTGGGCAGGACTATGAGAATACCTGATTATTTTTTTTTTAGGCCAAAGATACCAATGGATGAAGAGGAAAGGCAAATCTTTCCTTTAGAATTAAAAGCAAGCATAGTGCGGGGAGACATGGCTTTGCTTGATGGGAATGATTGTGATGGCAGACAATGGTGTACAGTGATTGCCATTGGGGAATTTTACAGATTAACTGATGTCACTGATGAGGATATGTTTGGAGATCATCCAGCAGATGATGAAGTAATATTTGAGATGAGTATCACTTATTGGGTGAGTGCGATTAAACAAGAGGTTCCTCATAAAATGTTGTTAGCACGCAAGCATTTGTGAATATTTTGAAGATCAAATGGCAAAAGTGCCAGTCCCATTATGATATGATTAGTTATATATAACGTGCTTAATACCCAGAGCTTTCTAAGCACGGACCTGTGTTGCTCAATGTCGTTTAACTTCCAAGGTGAGCACTATGCTGCTGAGCTATCCTCCCGAGACAAAAGTTATGGACAAAAGGCCCCTATGACGTAGGCCTATTGAAATGGGCTGGAGAAGTGAAGATTAAATTGAAACTAAGAGCAATTATACCTCAAGCACAACAGTATCCTATGTCTCAAGAGGCCGATGAAGGTATTTTTAAGACAATATCTGCTATGTTGGAACAGAGCATCTTAGTGACATCAAAGTCACTGGGCCTCATTACAAGTATGGAGGTAGCCATGGCGCTATTAATGACATGGCTACCCACATATCGGTTACCGGGTCCCGGTTCCTGGAATGGGGCAATATCGGGCCATTCCGACCTTGGAGGGCCCACTATTTCCCCATTCCAGGAACTTGGACCCGGTACATCCCCATTCGAGCCGCATAGGGCTCAATGGGAATGGGGAGGATGCTAATAACGGCCCCGTTAATGACAGGCCGGTTTACCAGATGTCCTTAGAGGGTCCCGCGAGCAGACCTTGTAATGAGGCGGTAGAGGGTTAATGGGACGGCAGATCTACCGGCGCCCTTAACCTCTACTGCCTGGGTCGTAATGAGGGCCACTGTGTAATAGCGCAATTTATCCAATAAAAAAGGGAAAGGGGGTTGTGGTGTTTAATTCAAGACCATCACCCGATTAACCAGATTGTAGAGGCTGAGTTCCCTCTAGTTCCTAATCTGGCAACAATCTTATGTAATATACCTGTTAAGGCACAATATTTTACTGTGATTGACTAGAACAATGTGTTTTTCTCAATCCCATTGCATAAGGACTCACAAGATCTGACGTCATTTACGTTCAGACAAACTTCCTGAAATGCATACGTTTACCCTAGGGGGTTTGTGAGCCTCCAACGATTTTCAACAGGGTCCTACAGATTGACTTAAGCAGTATTGATTTAGAAAGTGTTGTGTTGCAGTACGTGGATGTCATATTTGTCTGTAGCACCTCAGAGGAAGAGTGAAGACGCAACTCAATTCAGCTAATGATTATTCTTGCAGAAAAAGGATAGAAAGTAGACAAAGAGAAATTGCAGTACTGTCAAGAGGAAGTTCTGTACATAGGCCAGTTGATTTCGTGTGAAGGAAAGAAAATTACTCCAGGGAGGGCAGAGGCTATTTCAAAAACAGCAAAACCATTCACGATAAAGCACATGCAGAGATTTTTGGGACTATCTAACTATGTGAGAGCATGAGTCTTTGATTACAGTTCATACATAAGGCCCTTATTGCAAGCTCGAAAGAAAACACAGGTGAATCAGAAACAAATTGTTTGGACTGAAGAAATGGAAGAAGGGTTTGATAAGTTGAAAAAGGCAATTTCCACTTCGCCAGTATTAGGGATTCCCAATTATTCTTTTTATTTTCGCTGACACTGTTATGACAGCTGTACTCACACAGAAATCCATGTTGAGGTACAAGCCCCTTGCATATTACAGTGGGATTCTAGACCCAGTAATAAGAGGTCATTTTCTGTGTGAAAAGTCTTTTGCTGCTGCGGCGTTCGCCATTGAGAATGCTGCTAGCATAGTGATGAGATGTTCCATGATGTTATTTGTTGAGCATGCATTATTTGCCATTTTTGAGAAACCTAAAGGCATGTTGACCTCTCAGAGAGCTTCTGCCTACGAGGTAGTCATATCTAATCTGGCAATTAAAACAATCTGAAGCAGAATAGTGAATCCTGCCATGTTTGTAGCAGAACCACTGGCAGAGGATGAGCATGCACATGATTGCTCGAACTATGAGGAATTCTATGATGAGATGCCGAGAGTGAAGGAAAATGCATTGGCAGCTGGGGAGTTTCTATTTATTGACGGCTCTTCAAGAATCAATCAAAATGACATTCAGAGATATACAGGTGCGGCTGTGGTGAAGCACTCGGCCAATGGGGAGTTTGAAGTATTGATAAGTGCATGACTACCGTCTCACTTTTTCGGCACAGGCTGCAGAATTAGTGGCGCTGATTATTGTGCTAGAGAGACACACAGATCCGGAAGTAACAGTGTACAGTGATTCTGCCTATGTGAGGTAAACGGTGCACGTAGGGCTAGCATGTTGGAAAAGGAGGGGCTACCTTAGAGTGGCCGACACTCCAGTGCAAAACACATCCTTATTGGACAGGTTTATTAGGGCACTACAACTCCCAGTGGCCACACCAAAAGGGCACACTTTATCCCACATGGAATTCAAAAAGCAGATGAGGAAGCAAAGCAAATTACATGTTCAGAAGTTATCATGTAATTTGATACGCCTGCTGTGAATGAAAGCATGGTGGTGAAGGTTAGTGTGTCTGAGTGTTATAATAATCTATCTAAAACTGACCTAGCAGAGATACAAGGGGAAGTACCCGAAGACGAAATAGACTTGTGGACGCAGATAGGGTGTTCTTTTAACCCCTCTGAAGCATTGTGGCAACAAGACGGCACTGGTAAACTGGTGATGCCTTTATCCTTATTGAGGGTGGTGTTGGACCAGCTACACTACCCTGCGCATGTCACTAGAGAGAGCCACGCTGCAACAATGGTGGAGGATTGGATCATTCTGAATATAGTAGAACACGTTGCATTTTATGTATTAAATTGTATTGTATTGTATGTCAAATGTTTACTGCGGTGCACACATTATGCACAATTACTGGAGTTATTCTGAGACCTAATGGTCCCTTTCAGTATTTACATATCGACTATATTGACACGCTGCAAGTATGTAATGTAAATAGATATATGATATTGAAAGTATGTCCCTTTTCGAGGTGGATTGAAGCTGGACCATGTACACATCCAGACCCTACCTGTGCAGCCACATTTTTTGTACGAGAAGTGTTTCCTAGAAGGGGAATATGTGAAGTATTTAGATCAAATAATGGCTCTCATTTTATAAATGAAGTATTTGAGCAAATAAGCTTGTTGCTTAGTAAAAAGCACAAGTTTTCACCAGTGTATCACCCTCAAGCAAATGTATCTGTGAGAAAGTCAACGGCTTGCTGAAAGAGAGAATAAAGAAATTGAAATTGACCGTGAAGAAAGGATGGTTGCATTGTCTACCACTGGCATTGCATGCGTTGAGAAATCAGCCAGGTTCAGACCACTATGTTACCCCACATGAGATAGTGCCAGGGAGGCGAATGAGGACACCTTTCACACATCTGTCTAGAACTAGAAGTGATACCCAGCCAACAGCAGAATCGTTAGGAAAGGAGTTACGTGATTATCTTACATGCATGACCTCAAGTATCTCTGTCACTTCAGATCAGCTCAAGCGGAAGGGGAGCAGGGCAACTCGGAACACAGAAGGAGATGTTACAGCAAACAGAGTTAAAGAGCTATGTCTTCCCAAATGTTTTCCTGGAGATGCGTTCCTAATCTGTAACTTCACTAGAAGGTGCCACAAGCCATGTGTTTAACAGCCCCTTCATAGTGGAGGACGTTACACCATCTGCAGTCAAGGCACAAGCAGACACGCTTGGATATTTCTCAGAGATGTTAAGATCTATGCTGGAGAACCCCCTTCAACAACTCCCCCATCTGAAGTAAGCAGCTGGGAAGAACCACAGCACATGCAGACTAGGTCTATGACAAGGAAGAAGGACGCAGAAGCTATTGAATAAAGATAAAGAGTTCATTGGACTGTGGCTTGTTTCGGGACACTCTTTTCAGTCACTAAAAAAGGAGTTAAGGGAAGTTATTTGTTCTTGAGCCACAGGAATTTGTTAAACATTGGACTGAGGCATGCTTAAGCCTTGATTGAACAAATAAAGATATGCCAGATTTGGAGTTCCTTTTCGATGACTGGAAGAGGAAGCAGTTCCCTGATTCCTTTCACACTGAACTTCTGTTTGGAGTGGCCAATGGTGGTGCCCAATGACAATGTTTCACGCATCGTTCTTGAAGATTTCTCATTCATTTTGTCATTTTGCGCATATACCCTGCGCTTGTGGGGAGAACTGCTAGTGTTCATCTGTTCTTGCAAGAGCCTAAGAATGGTCCAATCATGAGCAGATTGCTTGCAGCTATTATTGAACAAATTGTTCAGCTTCCTGAGTTCAGTGGGCAAAATGCAAATGCCCCTGTCACCGGATAATGCACATAGACTGGTCAGTTTGGTGTTCTACTATTTAATTGAGGAATGTGTGCATCTTGTTGGGAGACAAACTGATATCAGAACCTTCCTGAGGGATCCGACGAACAATGCAGCGCTCAATGAGATGCTGGGAAACATCATCATACAAGTGAATGGGTACTCTGAGAGAACATTGAGAATTGAATGAGACTTTTGAGGGAGAAGATCCAAAAGTCTACTGGTTGAGGAAGTTTGTTTCATGCTGACAGAGAATCTTCATGTCGTCTGGTCAGAGGCCAATTTATGGTATCCCCTTGGAATTTGTGTTCACCATTGTATAGCCAGCTGCAGCTGATCGAGGGGAACTTTTGCAGCCAAGACAGCAGTTTCCAGAAGTAGTGCATGATGTTGCCGGATTAAAGATTTGTTTTTTCTTCCTTAAAAGAAAAATGGGCGGCATCAATAGCAACTTTGTCATGGAAGATCACGAGTGATGTCCACGATGTGCAAAACGTTATTGCTGCAAATGGTCTTCTCTGTGTATAATTTACACATGCATTCTGTTCATAGTAAAGAACAAACACAGGGATACCTGTATAGCCCCCAAATCCCTTAGGTAAAAATATAAATATGATCAAAACATAGATCAGGGGCAGTGAGGTTGGATTAGTTCTACTAGCATAGACTCCACTTAACATTTAAGCTGAGAGAAAAAGGTTTTCTTATTTTTAATTCATTTTCACATCAAAATACATTTGTTTACATAAAACAACCATAGAAACTATATACCATAGAAACTATATACGCCAAAAGTGTTTTGACCATACGTTTTAAAACCAACTTTCATACACATTCATGCTATCTCACACTCCAATCTTTTCCACACGTATTTAGCACATATAAACATTATAATATACACTGAACCATGCCTCAAAGTCGACTATGTCTGTGGAAATGCTTTGGGCGCTATTTAACAAATCACTTAAACAAATGTTACACTGTCAGTGCAGGGAATGGTTCCCTATTATGTTCAGCACAAAATAGCACTGAAAAATCAATGTTGTATTTATTTAAATGTAATCTCCCTCGGGTTTAAGTAAGAAAACAGAATATAACCCACACTAGCAAACTACAACATTGTATTCTCATTCTCTTAATAGTTATTTGAAAGCCTCTGTGCTGTGAGCAGGAAATGCTATGTTTTTTTATGCAAAGTCAAATTTCATTTGTCCTTAAATGCTGTGAAAAACACAGCACAATTTCCCACTAAAATACTAAGGTATTCTGTTTGGAAGGATTCCCCCCACACACAATTCCTTCCCACTCCAGGGACTTGGCAGGGCAATGATTCTAGGTCACTTATCCAAATACATATGGGGAATGATTGTTTTGTCACTTTGAACAATTGTTTAAGGTGCTAAACCAGCAGAGACCCTCATGTGTACCCTAGGAATTCCCAGCTAGTAGGACTCTCATGGTCTTTTCCTTATTTTTTCAGAAAAACATGTCTGCCCAAGGGTAAGTTGGTTCAGAATCTGTCACAGACAAGACCACATTGTCCCAGTGGTATCCAGATTCAGCACTCACCCAGTAAGCAGGTGTTCTTTAACCCTGCAGCTTTCATTCCAGAGTGAGCTCTCTACTTCCTGTTCGTTCCTGCTTATTGTAATCACTCATATTCCCACACTTTGTCATGCTTAAGTAAGTTATCAGTATTAATCATTTTATACATTTTTAATAATGCTACTAATACTTTGTTTGGATTCATTTAACAGAGGGCAATTTAACAGTCACCATGCACTTTCACGTATGATTATAATTGATTTGGTTGTGAATGTATGGTTACATATTTTTTTAATGTGAGTGTAATGTTTTTTTTTTTAATGTTTCCTGAGTTCCAACCTTACTTTTGTTTCTGTAGATAATGAAAGCCATGAGGCCAACAGGACATTTGGTCAATAAGTAACCTCTGTCTGCTGACAAAGGTCTTTGGTTTGCAATAGGCTGACCATCGGGTCAGGGTTTAGGAAAAGAAAACAGGGTTTAAAGGTGTCATTGTAAGTGCAATAATATGTGTTTGAAGCTTATCACTAGAAAAACTGATCTGAAGGTTATCAGGCAGCACACCATATGTTCTACTCATATTTTAGCTTGTGTTTATAAGGATATCTTTTTCGTATGTGCAATTACATGATGTGCAGGGAAAGAAGCCACATCTGTTCAAACATGATTTCACCAATACTTCAGGAATGTATATTTCTGCCAATCACATTATTACAGTGCAGCAGGAACAGTTTGACATCATTACAGAGAGTGCTTTTACATTGGAGCTTTCAGCATTTCCTGCTAATAATTCAAGACCCAACATTTAGACAAATGCACATTAGGGTTACTGGTATGTGTGTAACTTAATTCCATTTGTGATGTGCTGTCTCACAGGGAAGCAGGGAATTACTGGTAACCCGTAAGTGAACGCTGGTCATGATAGATGTTGAGAAACACAAGTCATGAAAGAAGCAATGCATTATTCTGGTATCTCTCTGCTTTAAACTTGAGACAATCGTGTTTGTCTTTGCATTCTTCCCTACAATGTACTGCTCATCCAGGATTGTCCCTATTGTATTGTCACTGTCTGAGTAAATGCCCAATGTGGGCTTAACATCTAGAAACTAGTCATTTAAGCCCAATAACGGCATCACGCCTTCATCATTGCATGGTGGTGTTCTTTTAATTTTTTTATTTTATTTGTCATTAGGGTAACACACTACTCCCATCCTAATTATCAAATCTTTTGTAGCTCTAAATGCAGTAACATTGCATTTTATATTTCAGTTGTTAATACATTTGACAAAATATTGGAAGACATAGATTAGGATGTACAAGAGAGAGCAAAAGTGTCCCGTTCCTGTTGCCTTCTCCTTTTCTGCCCTTCTGGCATTATTTAAAAGTTAGTCATGCGTGGCAGTTATCTTTTTTGTGAATGGGAAAGATACGTGTGAAGATCTTCTAGGTGGAACAGCTGCTCTCATTTCAACAGGTTTTCTCATTCATGAAGTCGTGTGACACCAGCTAAATCAAGATATCTGTTTGCAGTGCTGACACACAGCAGCTACACTGTGACTACACTGTTTCCATCTTGTTCATTCATCACAGTAGCAACAGTCAACAATGAATTAATTAGTCTCTGACTCTATTGGACTGATTTACAAAATGCTTTGGAATTGAGGCACTTTGTGCCGCTGGGTTTGAAGACAGCCGTGAAGAGTAATGGCGCCCAATACAAGAGGTGTACCTCATATTTTATTCATCAAAAAGTAGAGTTGACAGTGATGTTTAGTTTTGTTTATTTTTTTTTAATTTTTTTTGCTTTTATCATATCAATGATTTTGCAAAGAGAAGTAGAGAAGAAGGCTGGGAAAAAATGAAAAGTAGGAAAGAAGTCACAAGAAAAGAGAAAAAAGAGAAGCTTAAAGTTTCTTTAGCCTAGTTAAAGGTTTCTTTGACGTGGTGAGAGCACGTTCCCTTCATTGTTTGAGTTCAAATCCAGGTTCAGCGTTTAGTCAGAGCTTGGTTGGCCGGCTTCGCTTGATTTAAGGGAACATGCCTCTAACGCTGCTTTTAAAATTTTTGCAATTGCTATTGACCATGTAGTTCTGGAACCGCTCAGTAGTCGATTCAACCAGACATCTTCTTCGTACATGAGATTAGGATTAATCAGCAGGCCCAGGTAGGCTCTTCTCCATTTTTCCGTTTTGGGGCAGTGCATCAAAAGGTGCTTTACTGATTCCGGCTCCTGGTTTGTTCCGCAGAGGCGACAGAGATTGGTTTTTGATTGACCTCTTATGGCCCTGATTTCATTTGTCGGAAGAAGGTTGAGACGACTTCTCAAAAAAATTGATCTTAAAGCCTTGTCCGGGAATCTTTTCAGGACTTCAGTAGTTGAATGTAATTTTTTGGGCTTGAAGTTCAAATGGATGAGAAGTTTGTTGTTTCCTGCTAGTGTAGGAGTCTCTATCCAGTCCAAGAGGTCCATTTTCCGTTTGATTTTCGTGGGGTTTTGGGTCAAATCGTCTTCAGTGCATCCACTGTTGACCAAGTGTGCACGTTGCTTGGCTGCCCAGGTGGCAAGAGGCTTGCTCCTTCCTTCCGTCATTTCTGCTTTAATTATGTTGTACACAGGTGGTGAGTCTTCCATTCATATTTTTCTAAAAAGCACCATTTCTCCTGTCTCGATGGCCGCTTTCAGAGAGAGAATTCCCAGTTCTCTTCTGATGATCGAGATGGAAGTAGAACTTGGGAGCTGAAGGACCTTCCGCCAGAAGTAGGCTTCCAATTTAGGCCAAATCGCTGAGGGGATTGCTGGCATTACCTCACATCCGTATGCCAAGCTCGGGATTACTTTGCCCTTGTAAAACTTCATGGCCGGAAGAAGCGAGAATCGACCGTATTTTCGGTCAATTATTTTAGTTTTGTTTATTACTTATAACGTGCTGCACACCTGAGGCCTCAGAAAGCATATGTGGTTACAGTATTACAATATCCACATCAGCTTTATTTTGACCTTTTAAGAGACACTGAATCCCTCCGGCAAGTCCACAGACCATTATGTAATCTGAGGAAATACTCTTTACCTGCGTATCGTCCATGATATAGTATTACATTGTTTGGCACTTCAGATATTATTAAAGCCATTTTTATATGATATCATTTGGGTTATAAAATGTTACTCCTATTGTTAAATTGTATAAATGTAATGTGTTCCATTGTTCCTATTGGTCAAACATACATGTTCACTTGATAATGAATTTAAAGTCAATCTTTTTCTCAAATTGGTGTATCGGATATGAGAGAGTGTGCAAAAAATCTGTTGAAAGCTAAGTGGCCATGGTGAACAAGGATAGATGCAGAACCTCTGTGAGCAACAAGCACTATTCACTAATGTGACCCATATTTGAAGAGTCTCCTGCCCACACAGCTATATTTTTCTAGATGTTTCCATTTAGTGGGGGGAGAAGAAGTCTAGCTATACAGCATTACATTTACTATGAATGTTTAAGGGGTTCCTTAGCTCATGTTATTTCTCAATGGACAGAGCGGCATTTCAGATAAAAATGGTTTCAGCCACTTATAAAAAGCTACAGCGAGACCTTACACCAGTCTAATTCTTTGTTTGTAAACAGATCTTCCATCAGTGATATATGCCACATCGTGATCTATATGGTGTGCTTGGAAAAGGTGAGGCACCATACATAACAAATATTCATATATTGTATGTATGTGGTGTCCCGATGTAAGAAGGAAAATCCTTTTCCTAGATGACCACCATGGAAAGGGAAGGGAGGGTTACATACAGGGCCCCTCTTCGCTTCCCATGGGCGCCTGCAGAAGGCAAAGAGGGAACTCTATGACCATATTACCACAAGCACATTTTCTTTCCTTTTCAGATCTATCCCAATTTGAAATAATTTGACCACAAACCCAGTCCCAGGTGGACATGGCCAATTTAACCCCATGTTTTGTCCCTCGTGGTCATGGCCAGTAGCCAGATTCTCGGGATCATGACCTTGTTCCATAACCCGCACAATGGCCACATACTACACCTCAGTTACCAAAGGTGTATCACTACTTTTTGTACCTACATTATGACACTGGTTAAAAAATAAAACACAGGCACATTTGCAAAACCATGCTTTCAGGTCCTTCTCAATGCTCTTTAAACAAGTTTGCTGGAAATCCACTCATGTTTTTTTTTCAAAAGTGTCAAATGTATGCACATACAATCGTCATATAACCTAGCCCCCACTTGACAAAATCCATTCAGACTTTATGAAAACATTTATATCTAGATCTATTATCTTTATGTGAACCTTTGTGTAGATTTGTCAAATGGCACCACATTTATAAGCCTTTACAATATTTTAGAAGCCCCCGTCTAATTCTGCCCCCTCTCGACAAAATCTCACCAAACTTCGCAAAATCATTTATATCTAGATCTATTATCAGTTTGCTAAATTAAGTGTAGATTCGTCAAATTGCACCTAATTTATAAGCCTTTACATTATTTTGAGACCCCCCCTCTAATTTTGCCCTCTCCTGACAGAATCCCACCAATCTTTGAAAACACATTCAGGATCAGGTCAGGAATATATTTGCAAAATTTCATGCAGTTTCATTAAGTGTCTCCAAAGTTATAAGCCATTCAAGAACTGCTTTTCACCAAACCTATAATGCAGAGGTGTCTGCAAACTTCACAGGACCGTTCGCGAACATCCGAACCGTTCGCAGACTTTCATGGTGAAAAGCAAACTTTTTTGCTTCTTGCAGACATATTCCATCCCATCCTCATCACCCCTCACCTCCCCAGAAATTTAGTGTGATGTTCGCAAATCTAAGATGGCGGGCGGTTTTCAATAATCTGAAACACCTCACGCTACACTCCAAACAATCAGCGAACACGTCGCATGTCCATGGACATGTCGCAGGCCGATTAACCAATCAGTGTCCTGTCTGCGGAGCGAACAGGGTAGTGTGTCCGCGGAGTGGACATAGATATCACAAATTTTTTTAGACCTACTTTTTGGTAGTTTTAAAAAAAACTAGTGGACGGATTTTCACCGAATATACAAAAGCAAACTTTCGGGACCAAGCCGCTGCTCCTACCGCAAATTTGGTGAAAATCCATCCAGCGGTTTGGGCTGTAGGCACGACAGACATTTTTTATCCATTCCGCCTATTGGGAAAAAAATCACCCCCCTATAAGTTTGCCCCCCCTGGACCAGACCTCACCAAAGTTTGCAAAGAGTTGCCAAATATTTTTTTGCAAAGTTTGGTGAGGATTCATCCAGGGGGAGCAAAGTTAAAAGCCACTCAAAAAGTGAACTTCCTATGGGTTTAACAACTTAACCATAACTACCTGGCCACTACCGCAGGCCATGTAATGTATCGTCGATGACCCGTGGGGCTTACTTCAGAATCAGTTGTTCAAGATAAATGTTGATAATTGTGCATATGCTATTTAATATGAAGATTACACATTGATTGTTATACTTGTCACACAAATCTGCATATCAAATACAATTTGCGTGACTACTAAGTGAAAACTGTCCACACACAAACGAACATGTCAATATGGAAGAGGGGAAAACGTAACTTCTACCACCACATTTGTAAGGATGCCGTCAAACCATTGGGAACAGCACATCACTGCATAGACAATGGGCAATATGACCTAGCCATCAAAGTTGCCATCAACGTTGCCACCAGAAAAAAAGAAAACATGGCAACCTGCCACACAATGTAACCCCATAGATGCTGACGTCCCACCAGAGACACATACATTGGGAAAGGTGGGTTGCACTGTGCCCTCAAGTAACAGGTCTGAAAATGTTCCAGCGATATATTCAGGAAATCTGGGTGCAGTGTGCAAATGCACGTGTATTAAAAGACAATCTCGATGCTTCAAGGGCAGGCTAAGGAAGAGCGATTGGGAAACAAACAACAGAGACATGACACATCTTTGCAAAAATGTCACAATGTTACAAGGGCAGGGCAAAGGCAATTCCACTGGGAGAGACACAACAGGGCTATGTCGGACAAGCAAAAACAAAACAGGCATTGATTGTAGAAAAAAAGCAATGGGAGCACACAAGGGAAATGCATACAAAGGTAACACAACAGTGAGCAACAGACAGCGCATTAATCATTGCCCCCTTCTCGCAGGGCCAGTTATTGCTGAACCAGAGGCAAGACCTAGTGAAATAAAATCGCACATGCCTGCATAGGTGGCAAGACTGCAATAACAGGGCAATCTGCTCGGAACAAGTCTTTACCACTGTATCCTTGGGGCATTATTTCCTCTCGAACTCTCTCTACTCGCACTCTCCTTCGCACATTATACGGCGTTCCAATTTCTTTTACTGTTTTCCTTTTTCTCAGTTGTAAATGTATCTTGCAGTTACTACCGCGAGATACAGCTCTGATTATAAATGACTATAGATTTAAATCCACCAAATGTTCATATTAACATCAATAACGTATTTGATCCTAATTAGCAAGGGTGCCAGGTCCATTTGTCACAGGGTGAGGACTTTAGCAGGGGTTCTACAACCTTTGAGTGCCCAGATGTTTTGGACAGCATCTCTCATCAGCCCTATCCAGCAAAATTAAAGGTGAGGCATCATTGGAGTTCCAGACCAAAACATCTGTATAGTTGCAGGTTGCAGACCCCTGCCTTAAGCAATATGCCCCTAGCGGCGGGGGCATTACTGGCTCAGGTAATACCCCGGGGCCCATATTTAAACGCTGCAGCATTTTAGGACAGAAAAAAAAGAAACAACCAAGAAAATAGCTGCCGGAAAAGGGAAAAGGGAGTCCGTTTTCCCTTTCCATGGCGGCCATCGGGAGCGGACGCGCTGTGAGCAGAAGTCTTCACAACGTGTCCGCTCCCAAAAAAAAGCAGCAGTAGGTAAGTGGGGATGGGGGGTGGGAGGCTAAAAAAAAAGTAAAAAAAAAAAATATGCACCTGCGTTCCCGGCAGGGGACGTTGGGAGCCTCCAGCCATGTGGAGGCGCGGAGCGGGGATGGCCCTGCTCCGAGCGTCCACATGGCTGGAGAGCTTGCTATCGTCCCCACCGGGGACGAAAGAGCAAGAAGCTAAAGGGGTGAGGAGGGCAGGGAAGTATTGAGGAGGGAGGAAAGGGAAAATAAATCAATTAAATAAGCCTTACCCGAGTCCCGGGGGGGGCAAAGGCAGCCTCTCAGCCGTGGGGCCGCTTTGAGCCTCCTCATTGACTGAGGGGCTGCCACGCCCCCCACTGAGGACAAGACAGCTGGAATCCCGGCAGAGAACAAAGGATTCTCGGCTGGGTAAGGACCGGGCGAGAGCCAATCAGAATGCGTGTTGCAACCTGCTTGACTCTCGCCGGGTACTAATTACACTTCCCAAATTGGAACATATTTCACCCCATGAAAAGGACCACTCCACTAATGTGCTGTTTATTTGTAACCATTTTTCAAACATATGCAGGAACCAAAGCTCTTAGATTGCCTGTTTAGGTAATAGATGTGCCACAAGTAATTCCTTTCTGCTCCTGTCTTTCTGTAATGTGGTGCCCCAGTACTGAATTTATTTTCCAGCTATAAATGCAGGAATGCATGTGACAGTTTGCAAAATAATGGGACTTTGAATGCCAGGGAAACCTGACCATCTGACTTCTGACTTGAATCTAATTGTGTTCGAGCGAAACATTTCCGTGAGCTCTAACTGTTTTACAATGTGGGCTTCTTATAGTCAATGTTTGATACAAGTGGACAGTTTCTAACCATATTTGATTAAAGTAAAATATGAAGGTCACACACAATACAAAATCAATATCATGGAAATAACTAGATGGCTTTGCAAAGTTTAAGAAAATAATGTTTATTGTTTAGTTTACTTTAAAATCAGTCTAGTGAGCAACCCACTGTGGCCTACATAGGGTGCTCAGATTAAGGGTATGTGTTCCTCCCATTGTCAATTACCCTAATTGTCGCTCATTTGTCAATTAGTGATTTATAAAAGTCCTCCCTAAAACAAAGAGGCTTAAAAATGTTGTTGCCAGGACACCTTATGTCCTGGCAGGGCTTGCCAGACATATCTCCATCATGATGGATCTGATGCTCTGAGTAGGGGCACAGTCAAACCCTCAAAACTGCATTGATTGGACATTACAAGGTGAAAATATTCAGCACAAATTGTAGGTTGATCTAGAGATACACATCTGCCCCAAGCTTGTGGCAACTAATCCAGTGACAGAAATGTCCTTTTGGATTATTCTCTGCATTTCAGGACCACTTAGATTGTTATTGTTATTGTTATTTGTTATTTGTATTTTGCATGTATATAGCGCCTTATATACCATTGGTATGCTCTGAAGGCGCTGGTAGATTGAACGCCCTTGGCAACCGAAGTTCATATCAGTAGAGAGAGTAGAGAGAGTCAAAAGGGTACGTGCGGGCACCGGGTATGTGTGCAGCTCATGCGGAATCCATGTAATAGCTGCATTCTAGTGGTAGTTGTGCTGATTGAGAAGTCAGGAGTATGTGTTAGTTCTGGCAGGATTTATCCAGAGCGGAAGTGACTGCGTTAGGCCTGAGGAGAACGCCTGGCTGGGGGGTGTGTTACCAGCAGTGGTTACTTAGAGTGATGTGGAGTGAGCGGCAAATGTTGGTATGAGAACAGTTATACCGAATGGTGCATAGTATCACTGTGTTCTAGTTGAGTGGTGATGTAAGGAGAGAGTAAGCGTGGTGGTGGGTTAAGATGGGTTATATACCCTTTCAGATATTCTTCTGCATTCCAAATCATACTAGTCATTGTGGGATAAATGCTCTTTAAGCGTTATTTGCGTTCCAAACCATACTTTATACGTTGCGCAATTCAATGCGCTTCAGTCTGTTCTATGCCCCCCAATCTACTCTTGTTTGCCCCACGCGTGCACTCTTGTCGGTCTCAAGCATGTACCCACTCACCCCCTCTACCCACTCGCCCCTCTACCCACTCAACCCCTCTACCCACTCAACCCCACTACGCACTCAACCCCACTACACACTCAACCCCACTATGTGCTCACCCCTCTACGCATTCACCCCCTCTATGCACTCACCCCCTCTACGCACTCATCCCCTCTACGCACTCACCCCCTCTGGTCACTCACCCCCTCTGGTCACTCACCCCCTCTACTCACTCACCCCCTCTATGCACTCACCCCTTCTAGGCACTCATCCCTTCTTTGCATTCATCCCTTCTATGCACATATCCTCTCTACGCATTCTTCCTCTCTACGCACTCAACCCCTTTATGCATTCAATTCTCTTTATGCACTCATCTCCACTACGCACTCATCCCTCTACGCATTCATCCCCACTACGCACTTATCTGATCCCCGCACTCATCTGCTCCCCGTACTCATCTGTTTTAAGCACTTGTGTCGCATTCAACATCAGTATCCTGTCCTATAAATTCATCTCTACACTCATCTGTTCTGTACCTTCATCCGTTCTAACACTCATTCACTCTGTATACTTGTTCGCTCTGTACACTTATCCACTCTGTACACTTATCCACTCTGTACACTTATCCGCTCATATGCTCTATCTACTCATCATCTTTATCCATTCAACCACTCTGTACACTTATCTACTCATACGCTCTAACACTTATCGGCTTTATCCACTCATCCGCTCAATCCACTCATTCTCTCAACCGTTCTATCCAATTGTCCGTTCTATCCTCTCATCTACTCTATCCACTCATTTTCTCATCCGTTCTATCCACTTGTCCTTTCTATCCTTTCATCCATTCTATTCACTCTTCCACCATATCCATTCATCTGCCTTATCTGCTCATTCTCTCATTCGTTCTATCCTTTTGTCCGTTCTATCCTCTCATCCACTCTATCCATTCATCCGCTCCATCCACTCACCCCTTCTATCCACTCACCCCTTCTATCCACTCGCCCCTTCTATCCACTCGCCCCCTCTACGCACTCACCCCCTCTACGCACTCACCCCCTTGACTCACTCACCCCCTCTACTCACTCACCCCCTCTACTAACTCACCCCCTTGACACACTCACCCCCTTGACACAGTCACCCCCTTGACTCACTCACCCTCTCGATGCACTCACTCCTCTATGCACTCACCCCTCGATGCACTCACCACTTGTCCACTTGTGCATATCAGAAGGCTTATGTCATGCCACCAGCCAACATGATAATCTCAGTGGACTGGCTGATTCAAGCGACCAGCAACCACAATCAGTCATTAAGCTATCTGTTCCCCACCAATCTTTGATGGCAATCCTCTATTCAAAAAGTATGGTAAACCTAGCATGTTGATCTTAGTTACATATATATAAGTAATGGTCTTTGCTACAAATGATTTGTTTTTCGGCTATTGTACCTGTACTTTTAATTATCCACACACTGTTACTTCTTTCTATCGCTCCTTGCAGAGTGAACGTTGCTGCAGACTATTCATGAGCCAGCCAAGTCCGTCCCAGCTCCCAAGATGGGCTCCAAGAAAGTGCTCTCGGAGTTGCCCCATGAATGTCGGGAAGAAGAGCAATAGGACAGGAAGTAGAGCTGTGCCATTTACATCTACAAGGTGAGGAAGCAGGTGCCCCTGGAGACCGGCATCTCCTGCAAGGCCATGGGTATCATGAACTCATTTGTCAATGAAAACTTTGAGCACATTGCCCACCAAGCCTCCTGCCTGGCTCACTACAACAAGCACAGTACCATCAACTCCAGGGAGATCCAGCCTGCAGTGCATTTGTTGCTGCTGGGTGAGATGGCCAAGCATGCGGCGTCCACGTCTATCCAGGCGATCACCAAGTACACCTGTGCCAAGTGAGGGTTAGCCACAACCCTTGGGCCCATAAAATGTCCACACAGTGCATATGGAGGACTATTCCAACCAAACAAAATCATCAAGACTTCTAGTTGCATGGACAGTTCTATTCAATGAGGACAGTTTCTATTTCCACAGGAAAGGCATAAAGGATGAGGCCACTGAAAAACAAGCTTCTTCACAATGTTTAATTTCTATGTAGGGATGACCGTTCCAACGTCCTTGTATGTCTTACCTCACTCGGTTCCTCTCATAGCTTCGATTCCTAGAGAGAAGTTGACTTTGGACAATTCTGTGACCCTATTGAGACTGACAAGACTTGAGTCTAATAGAGCCTTCATAAAAAAAAAAATTAAAAAAATGCTGATTATAGGATAATCCAGCTTAAGGGTCTTCAAAATGAAATATTTGTTAACTGACTAACTTATCACAGAAGTTTTGGGAATTATTATTAACAAAATTAAAAACAATGTTATACATTGGATTCTTTTCGAATATAACAATGTGTTCACAATATAACAGGAATGAATCACTTTCATTTATTTGGAAACACACACATTTAAAATGTACATGTGAATGCAGTATTCCACTCAGGATCTCATATTTGGGGTTCAGTTTACTTTGGTTCTATTTTGATATACAGAGAAAACTGATTGGTTGTCTGACTTAGACTGGGGCAGAGAAATACATGCTACAGTTTATTTCCCTTCAGTTTGAAATCTTAAGTCTATAAAATGGACAATCATCCATTACCTATTCCAGAGTATTTACCCCAGTACTTCTCTCTAATTAATGAGATTTTTTGATCCTCAGGGTGCAGGTTCGAGATTTGATTATTGATCTAAAAAGGCTTAACTTGGGAGGTGAGCCTCACGGTTTGTAAATACTTCTCAGACTGTTAGTGTTAGACACCTTCCATTCCCTTCAAGTGAGCTGCTTTGTGCATCCTTACCCCCTGAGAAAGGTGCTGGTTGTGACCTCTCAATCAGGAGACTAACTATCCTGTACCGCAATATGATTATACCTTTCATTCCCACATTCCCGCACAACACTAATCTAATGTAGACTTGGCAAGTATGGCCTGCCTCCTTCTGATGTCTGTGTAATCTATTGCAGCCTATTACGCAAATGTACAACACAAGCCGAACCAATTCAGTGCATCTTTTCTTCATGACTCTTATGTGTACAGGATTCCATTTTAGGCAGACATAGTCCTTCGCGTAGTTTGTCAGGCCAGTGTTTCTATGAGCACCCCTATGGAACTGCGCACATTGATATGTACGTTATGTTTCTAGAATTTGCATAATGTACACCTACTCTTGGTCTGGTCTCAAAGCTCTTTCCCAGCCTGAACGTACCTCATGGTACAGTCCTAGGCTCTTAGAGGTCACAGATTAGGTTCAAGGTTGTCAGGTTTTGAGATGGAGGCTATGGTCTGATGGTGTTCTCGGTTGTGCATGATAGTCCACTATGGTTCAGGTGTCCACTATGTGTCATGACATGTTGCACTTAGTGCAGGCCAATCTATCCAGAATACTTATGTGCTCAAGAGGAATGGAACCATAAAAGTGATCCTTGTTTCGGTGCTGGGTTGGCTGGTTGTTTGAAAGGGATGAGACTAATGGCTGTGATGATCTGCTTGTCAAGGAGCAGGATGCTCACTATGTGCCATTGTGGCTATAGAGTACATTTGAGAGAAAAACTCACAGCAATAGAGGAGAAACAAGCCACTCTCCAGCCCAGCTGCATGTTTACAGGGGTATGCAGATGGAATATAAGTTTCATGCATTAATGTTGTGGGCACTAGCAATGCATGAGGATAAAGTCAGCTTGTTAGTACATTGCATGAGTTAAGTTATGCTTCACAGCAAATGCAATTAGGAGGGGAGCTTGTACTCTTATTTTATTTTTGTATTGTTTGCTTGTTAGGCACTTATACAGGAAGTGAATACTGTTTCAAAGCTCCCACAAGACAACACTGAGGGAACATGGGAAAGAAACACAATAATATACAAAGAAATATAAAGTACAGTGAGGGAGCAGAAACGGGAAAATCTACTATGCCTTGTGAGTATTCAGAACGTGCAACTGCAGCAAGGAAGAAGGCAGTGGGGGTAAGTGCTGGATTTACTGTGCTCATGTGTGAGACACAGAAAACATGCTAGGTATAGAAAGTGCTACATGGCATGGTGCTATGTTGGGTGGCAAAGTGCCAGACCCCAGGGCAGAAGGTGTGCAGAAGTAAGTGCTGGAGGCAGAGAGAAGCTAGGCAATTGGGAGTGAGAGGTAAAGGACACCGAAGATGCATAATGGCCCTGTACACCAATCACAGCAACTGTGAGATTAGCAGAGGAGAGGAGAAGGGAAGGAGGAGGTGAAGAGGAAAGCCTTGAGGAGATTCCGGAATTTGAGAAAGTTCTGTTCAAAACGCAGAGTGAGTGGGAGACTGTCGAAAAGGTTGATTACGGGTGCACTCCTCAAATTCAATGAAGATTATAATAACATTTGAAAATTGTTTAAGGTTTGTTTTAGGTGCGGGGGAGGAACTGGGGACATGGCACAAAACACCAACATGAAAAGTCAAAAAAGCAGAGGATTCAGTCTAGGAACCCTCCCGTCCCCTGCACACTTTCAAATGTGTGGACTGGGTCCACTACTAAATTTAGGTAGTAATATCAAGAAAGAATATAAACCAGAGGATCCAGTTCTGTAAGATAAAGTGAGAATGTATATCATAAATATATAGTCAATGTTCATTCACAAAGAAACATTATAAAGTAAAGAAGCAAAAATAGGTCACAGCAAATTTGAAGAAATGGTGGAATCCAATTCAAGTGGCGATGCGTTTCAAAGATACTTTGCTCTTCTTCATAAGGCCAAAATTGAATTCTTAATGCAAAGAGAAAAAAAGGGACATTTGTACAAAATTGTCATTGTTAGCTTAACATAGGCTATAATGCATGTGCTGTACATTCAAGTGTCATCAGTTAACATGTCTATGGGCCTCATTACGACCCAGGCGGTAAGTTACCGCCTGGGCCGTGACTTTACCACCATGGCGTAAACTACGTTTACGCCATGGTGGTTGGCGGACTTACCGCCCCATTCCGAGGTCGGCGGGGCGGTAAGTCCCCAATCCCCATTTACCCTTCCCCATTCCCATTTTTGCCCCATAGGGCATAATGGGAGTGGGGAAGGCGTTAATTACGCCACCGTAAATTACGGTGGCGTAATTAACTCCATGGTCCCTTAGCGCCATGGATTTTAACACCTGCTAAAAGCAGGTGTTAAAAGCGCCATGGCGCTAAGGGACCTCGTAGTTGGCGGTAAGGGGTCGGCCCAGCTAACGCTGGCATTAACCCCTTACCGCCAGGGTCGTAATGAGGCCCAATGTCATTTTTGTATGTCATATATTAGACAGAAGAACATCAATTCAGTTTACCCTGTACTGGGTGGGCACATTGACTCATGATTCAAGGTTAAGTGGTGCTGGTTAAATTTTATAGCGTTAATCTATTTGTGTCCACAAGGGGGATTCGCTCAAGACGACGATTTTACAGACAAGCAACATGAACACCCAGTGACTAGAAGAGTTTCAAGGTGAGTGTGTCTGTCCTAAAGATCCATATAGCCCACAATAAGGACAGTGAGGGATAGTTATTGCAAAGTGTAATTACCAACAAAGGAAGTGTATTCCAAACTCAAGGTGCAGAAAAGATCGAGAATGGTGATTCAGGTAGTGTGATTGACCTCTGCGGGTAAGATCCTCCAACTGGAGAGCGTTTAATTACTGTAGCGACAGGAGACATAAAAGACAATTGATGGTATGTAAGTAGGAACAAGCTGATGAACAGTAGGAGTAGAACGGCTAGTGCATATCCAAAAGATATACCTGAAGAATGAATGTAGACAGTGGATTGGTCCCTAATAACGGGAATAGTGAGAGATGGACAGTCTCAGATTCAGGCACTCGCAAGGCAGCAGTGCTTCAGAAGAACAGCCTGTTATAAGTAGACTGGTCTGCAAGTACAAAAAATATCAGGGGTGTACCTTAACAACCTTATATATAAAGTACAACGATAATCTGAGATAATAACCTCTGGAAGTCGGTAAATAAAATACCTTGTGAATATGTCCTCAAAAAAATGATGTAGCACGGACTGTCATGCTCCACGAGCTGAGTATAAAGATGCTCGGTCAGGCGGTCTGGCGGCTGTAAATGCGCCGATCAGATTATGTACACATTTGGACGTGAAGTAGCTAAGTGAGAAAACTCACGATATGCCCATATGCATGTATTAAACCCTGCAAGAATGAAACAATAGGTTAATCCCGCTAACCGGTCAGATCTGTGATGGATGTACTATCCTGGGGAGGGGATAGTGTAGTACTGCTAGTGCTTACCTTCATCGAGGAGGACCGATCTGAACAGCAGCTGCTGTGAGGTTAAGAGTCTTTCCTTTGCAACTATGGAGACGGTGCGAGTTCTAAGATGTCTGATAACAGATATGGCGATAGAAAAGCGCCCGTAGGAGTCTCATAGGAGTTTGGCCATCTTTGACTGGTCTAGTAACGTTAGTAAGCGGCCATTTTAGAGTGGTCTATATCGTTATAGACTGATCTAGTAACAATATAAAGTGGCTTTTTTAGGAAGGTCTAGAGCGGTATAAAGCAAGATGTTTGCAAACGGAAATGTGATAAAACAGAGAAGTAAAAGTATGAAAAGAGAACAAGAGATGGTACCTAGTGTGGGTACCAGGGTAAAGATCAGATAAAGATATATGAAGTTCTACACAAGATGGAATGAATGACTGAAAATAAGAATAGGATTAGATCGATATATGTCAATGCTGTCAAATCGTCGGGGCGAGGAATTCTCCAACCTCTGTGGGGCTAACAAGAATTTGTTTTGGACAACTCAGAGGGTCATCTATTTGGTGCAAGAAATGCAAAGATTCACCAGCATAGACATGCATCTAGTGCATATAATTCAAAGCAACATGTCAGAATGAGTTTACTCAATTTAACCATAAGTAAGACATATCTTGAGAGGGTAAATCAAAGATTACACTAAAAAATTACGTATGGACACAAAGTTTACAGTGGAATGGTATCACATAATTTGATCATCCCAAAAACCATAGGTCTAACACTGGTAGTCTAGTGTTTCCTGTTTACAGGAAACAATTTAAAGTAAAGTCTACATTGAGGCCCCATGGTTGTAGAGAGCCCATTTTGTCGATCCATTAAGCCTCTCTTTGTAGTAGGAGGGACTGGTAATCCCCACCCCTTATTGGTCGTTTAACAACTTCAAGTATCTGAAATTTGATTTGTGCAATTTAATATTTCTCAGAATTAAAGTGGCGGGCTACTGGCAAGTATTGGTTATTGCATCGTATGTTTGACTTATGTTCAGTTAGTCTTAGTTTTATGGGTCTTTTCGTCTGGCCAATGTAGACTTTCCCACACAGACATTTCAGCCGATATATCACTCCTGATGACAAGCAGGTAGCGTAATCTCTAAGCTTAATCTTTTGGCCGCTTCCTGGGTGCGTTACCACGTCACCTTTAATAACGTTGTTGCAGTGTGTGCATCCCAGGCAGGGGAAAGTACCCAGCTTCTTGGTTGTTAGGAAGAGTTGCCTCTCCTTAGGTATTTTTTCAGCCTTAACTAACTTATCTCGGATGTTTCTGCCCCTTTTATAGCACATCATCGGTGGTGTCGGGAATAGCTTTTGTAAGGTTTGATAATTGTGAAGGATATTCCAGTGTTTCTTTATGCTCCTTGAAATCTGAAAACTCTGTCTTGAGAACTTCGATATAAACAACAGTGGTGTGTCCTTTGCACTGGATTTTGTTCTTAACAAGAGTGGCTGCAGAAATCAGCGAGTGTGAGGGGCAAGTGTGCCAATGTTGTCCTTAATGGTTCTGGATGAGCAAGGGGAAACTTGTTGGAAGAAACCTTCATGGAGCGGAGAATTCTGGTGACTTCTTCAGGTGTCACTGGGACAAAGGAAGAGAGGAGGGAAGGAGAAGGATTAGAGGCCAAGAGTGGGAAATGGTGTGGGATGGGTTGGGCGGGTGGGCAAAAAGGGTTTTCAGGATGCCATGAGTTTTTGTGGTGAAGTAAGTGGCCAGTGCATTGCAGAGAGCCTGGGAAGGAAGAGGGGAGGAGGAGACTGTGGAAGGGTTTGCAAGTTCCCTGCAGATTTTGAAAAGTTCAGCCGTGTTATTGATGCATCAGATACCCATGCCTGAATGTGGCCCCTTTTCTTGGAACGGATGGAGAGTCTGTATTGCCTTTGGAGCAGGTGGCAGGCCAGTTTGTCAGAGGGTGAGCCAGCAGTTGGCTACTTCTGTTCTGCCACTCTGCACTTTTATTTCAGGGCTGCAAAATCAGAGTCATACTAGGTGTTACATTTAGAGGCAGGTTTCAGGTAGATCCTCATGACTGGTGCAAGAATGTCAAGAATATTGATGATGAGAGTGGAGTCAGTGGTAGAGTCTGAGGTAGGGAGGCAAGGGGTGATGAAGGTGGTAGCAAATGAAGCAGCTGACACGTGTTTCATCGGGTGAATGTTCAAGAACAAGGTTGGCTGGGCTTTTCGGGGGCCTGTCAGAGAACTAAAGGGAACCAGGAGGGAGGAGAGGCGAGAATGGTCAGACCAAGAGAGAAAGGTCAGAGTGGATGAAGGCATCCAGAGTTTGTCCAGCCGAGTGGGTTGGACCTGAGGGGAGAATGGAAAGGGATAGACAGGTGCAGAAGTCAATGACCAGGTTGAATTATGTGACAAGGGAGTCGAATTGGATGCTGAAATCATCCATGAGGAGGAGGTTGAGGAAGGTTTAAAGTAAGGAAGAACAGAAGTCAGCCCAATCTGAGAGGAAGAGGGTGGAAGCACCTGGAGGCCAGTACAATAGTCGTGATGGTCATGGTGGGGTAGGGAGAGATGACCAACCTGCATAACAGAATCTCAAAGGACAAGTAGAGCTGAGTGGGTAAGATGGAAGAGGGAACCCACTCAGGGAAGATTAAGGCAACCCCACTCCCAGCACAGTGAGTTTGAGGCTTGCAGTTGATCTTGAAGATGCCAGGGAGGAGGGAGTCAAAATCAGTGACTCAGCAGACACTGAGCCATGTCTCGGTAAGAGCAAGAATGTGGAGGTTAATGTCTTCAAGAAGGAGGCAAATGTCAGCAGAATGTTTGTTTGCTGAGCGGGTGCTGAGAGTGGCCAAGTGGATGAGGTCTCTGCTTTTGAAGGTTTTCTGAGCTGGTGCTCCAGTCAGAGGAGGCAAGACAGTGACAGTGGTAGGTGGACAGGCAAGAGAAGAAAGTAATTTAATGAGGGATGGCAGAATCCGGTCAAAGAGAAGATGGTTGGTTTGAGGACCCTGAACCAGACTAGTGCCGGTGTGGTAGACATTAACGATGCAACGTGATGCAAAGAAGCCACCCAAGAGGACTTCCCACTTGGTGCCACCATTAATGGGATAGGATGTGAAAGGGGAGAGAGTATAGGTGAGATGAGGAGTCCTTAAATCTGGATAGGGGACAGAGAAAGGGATATCAGTGATCAATGTCAGTAACGCATAAATATGCGGGTATGCTCTTTCTCTGATTTCAAGATGGAGCAGTCAGTATAGGATTTTTGGCTGGTTCCAAATAAATTGACATAAGTAATTGGTGGTAGAGACTTAAGAGATGCATATCAGTGTTAAATTCCTCTCTGCGCGTGCAGCTGTCCAACGCGCATTGCAACTGCAACTAGTATTATTGCCGGCAATAATACTAGTTGCAGTTGCGATGCACGTGTTATGTGTAACTGACACTATGGAGTATCCAATAGTGCTACACAAACTGGGGTTAACCCATAGATTTGTCCATTACCAACCCAATTGGGCATATAACATTGGACACAGGCCTTGAAAATGATACATGTCGAATCACGTGTCAGCTGACATTCTTTTCTTGGATTAAAGATAAAGTTGAATCAACAAAAAAGGCTAGCATCCCCTTTATTGCAACTAAGACCTTGCAGACTCATCAAATATGTTTTGTCACTGTAAATGTTTTGAGTTTCTGAGCTCTTATTGAAGCAACTGAGGGCATAAGCATGTTACGCCTGTCACAAAATTAGCACTATGTTTTTCCACATATGTCCACATATTTGTATTAAACGACAATGAAAAGAAAAAGTAGGATTCATAGATAACTGCATACATATGTCAACATGGCAATACAACAAATCCATTATACATTCATGCACGCATTTTTACTGAATTGCAGGTGTCCCCAATTTAAATTACCAAACAAATAGACCCAAAATTGCATAGAAAAACAAGATTATTGAACATATTTATTTTTTATTTTTAATCTTATTTAATGAAAATATTGTTAAACAATTGTTAAATTAAATATATTCCATGTTCAACTAAATATGAAGGGTGCCCTTTTGAAGCGAAGTGTGAGAAAAATACTGACCCTCGACCTCGCAGCAACCCTCTCCAAATTTTTAATTAGCATCTCCCACCTTTTCCCCTTCATTTTTTTCTCAATCAGCTCTGCAAAATAAGCCTGCAAATGTCACTATGCCACACATTTCAAATTGCATTAAAGATGTGTATGAGTTAATGGTGGTCTGAAATTAATTGTACGTTTTTATTAAAAAAGTTGCTTTGTTATAAAAAAAAATGTTTCAAAGTTTGTAGTAACACTGCAATTTATGGTTGCTAGAAAACAAAAGTAGGTAGTAACATGCACTTCTGTATTTACTCACTGTAGAGGAGCAGCCAACTGCCCCTGCAGGAAGTCACACCCCTTTCACACCTATATGGTGGAAGCCAGAACTCGAGCCATGCTTGACACTAGCGATTTTGACTATTCTGCGGCGAATCTTTGAGAAAAGGTATCCACTAAGAAAACCCTATCAGTTTTTTTCCCGAAGAGATGACAATCTTTTGGAGGAGATCCTTGTAGGAATATGAAAAAGAGAGAAAGAGAAGTTGGTGACATTACAAGAAATGAGTGTAATGCACTGAGTAGACTAGCTGAAGAAGAGAATGTATGGCCCTCATAGAAACTGATGACGAAGTAAAGGATTGAATACACTTCCATATGCGAGAAAAGATTGCACACGTGAAGAGCACTGCAGAAAATGCAAATCGTTCAATAACTGTACAGATGCAGCAACGCAAGTAGACTAAGTGATCAAAGAAACTATCTATATGTAGTGAATAAACTGCAGGGGGAGCCGCCATTATATAGAAGCTGGACATCAGTGTCACAATTTTAGTAAGTCAAACACATGAAGAGAAGGGCTGAAAGCTCTGTCGCAGCAAACAAGTAGCTAAGAGCATTTAAGAATCGAGAAGGGCTGTCTCGCCAGTTGTCTAGGTTGGAAGCTGCCAAAGAATTGTTATCTATCCTTGAAGAACAGTGAACGTGAGACGCTGAATCATCCCTTGTTAAGGTGCAAAGAAAGAACATCATGAGTGCCAAGCTTATTCATTTAATACAATTAAATGCTGTAACTTGGGCTGAATTACAGTCTCCTGTCACTTGAGCCAAGGATGGAAATTGAAGTTGGCCATTCATTTCCTGAACTATGATAGCGTGTGCTCACACTCCCGTGTATTCTCAGAAGCAAGGATACTTTGCAAGGCCAAGTTCAAAGATAATCTTCATGGCAGAAGGCATGGGTGATGAGAGACAGTGGGCTAATTGGATGGGGAGGTACAGTCCAGTCCACCTCCTGCACCTGGGGTATGAGCTTACGTGCTGCTAGTGATCCGAATGTTCCAGAAGGGCATGAGCATACCAACCAATGGTAGAGGGCCATATAACGAAGGCCCTTATAGTTTGATAGCCAATTATATATTGTGTATCTAATAACTATTGAAGATGACTTGCACTGGGGTAGGCATGAGTTGTCCACCTGACTGTAGAGACCTTATCACAACCGACCCCTTATAGAAAGTATACTTGGAAGTTTCTTTTTAGCGCATCACAACCCCCCATAGGTTTTTGCTTATTTGCCACGTAGTATGACATCACATATGATGAATTTCTACTGTAAAAGTATTATTTTTTATGAAATGCTTCGAGAGAATGCTGTGCGACGTCTGTTGATGTCCGTTGTAACTCCCTGTTTTAGATAATTGATAATAAAACAGTAAACAAACTTTGCCATCTTCCTTAGTTGGTTTGATTATTTGGTGTAAAGAGTTACTCTTCATCCCATCTACTGTATGACACTCTACCCGCTAATGGCCATAAGTTCATCACTTTGCTAACTACAAAGCTTCCTATATCTGAATATTAAACAAAAAAAAACATGTACAATATCGATGTTTGCTTTCTGCTGATAAACAAAGACGTTAGCAGTGACTTATTTCTGGAGGCAGCCATTTTGGAGTTATTTGCTCTATTGTTGCTAAATTCCACAGTCACTTTGGAATATGGTGGGTGTAAATTGTGCAGGTTGACATACTGTAACTGACACACATGTTGTGGGGAAATGGGAAAAGTGGCTGCAGATGGAGGCAGGGAATGACTCAAGGACAGATTGTGTTACTGCAACATTTGTAGACTAAATTCTAGAGAGCGGCAAAGTAATATTTGCAGTATATAAAATAAAAGAGAACCCTGTTGGGTGCCTGAGAAGCTCCAGAATGTGCTTAGCCAATCCGAAGAGATATGTAGGTTTAGGGACCAAGGATATTTACCAATAGTACTGCAGGTTCATTTTTGAATAATACCTCCTGCACTGCCAGGAATAAGACTTGTAAAGAGGTGGATTCACCTGGGAAGACAAGAGAGAGGAATGGGATAGACAGATACGTAAATGTGAAACATAACCTGTATTGAGCCTGAACCCTAGAAGTCTGGATGTCTGAGTGTTCCTTGTTCAACTGTCCATTGTAAATTCCTGTAAGCAGTGATACGATTAACACTTCTCCATTGCTACAAAATAGCAAATAATGAAAGGACTCTTATACATGGAAATACTGTTTGTCATTCATTGGCGAGATGCAGGCAGCACATACATGTTAGGGGTAGAAACCAACCTACTTAAGATTTTTAAAATACCACCAAATGCCCACAAAACTGAGTACACCTTAAGTTACTTGACAATGCTTGAACTCTTCACATATCTAGAGCCACTGATCGCACGGGTACAGACGTGTAGTCTGAACTGACATGTTAAGCATTAGAACATAGTCGGCACTCTGCAGTACATAAATCTTGTAACCGTGGCACAATAAGTAGGGAGTGAGGACTGGAAAAATAAGTAACCCTGAATACAGCTTATTAAAAAAATTGCAGCGAAGAAAACTCTAACTATAGGCATTGGAAATGTGGATGGGTTAGAACGTCTTTAGCATGACCCACGGGGAAAGAAAATGTAGTACACTTCATTCAGATACAGTGTTAAATCTGTTTCCAATATGGGAACTCCCGTCCTTCACACACTTCCTAAGGCTGAGAAACCAAACCTTTCAATATTTAGAGTCAAGTATTTCAAGATTTTGGTATAAATCTTACGGTAAAAGATAACCACACATTCTTTTTAGACTAAAAAGAATGTTCATATAATCAAAGGTAAGTCAACACAATTATGTCAACAGAGGTTATCCTTGGTGTCCAAGAACTCGCAGGAAATCATGTTCATTTTCATAACATGTATTCATCCTGCCCAACGTGTTTCGAGTTCACATAACTCTTGATTAGGGGCTGTATTGCACTTCAATTTTAAGAAAACATTGCAAATAATATACATTTTAGAGGTATGTGCCAGTCATCCCAAAGTTATAATCCACTTATTCAATCAATAGCTATGAACATATACAGTATGTACTTTATACCATCTGGTCTTCAAGTGGCTAAGGACTTGGTTTTGCCCATCTGACATCGAGACCATTTCTACATTCCTTGTGATCAATACACTTATGTATGAGTGCATTCCAACATTCCACAACAGACTTAACTTCCATATTGCAATTTCACTCAATCCTAAAACTAACTCCTTATCTTGTAGACAAATGGACCTTTGCTATTGTGAGTTCACTCAATCGTAAATCTAACGCCTATTCTTATTTACAAATAGACCAGCATCTGTTCCAACACTACAAGTGCCTTCTTATGACGTTTTAGAGACATTAATGATATGCCCATGTTGTCTCTCTGTGATCCTTTGAAAATGAAATATTGAAATATTGGGCCTCATTACAGGGATGGCGGTAAGGATTTACCGGTAACGGTAAAATACCGGTACCGGTACTGGTAAATCCTTACCGCCTTACTACGAGGCCCCTTTGCGGGTTGGGGGATTTAACGCCTGCTTTTTGCAGGCGTTAAAAACCAACCCGCAAAGGGACCCAGGGAGCTAATTACGGTACCGCAATTTGCGGTACCGTAATTAGCGCCTTCCCCATTCCCATTATGCCCTATGGGGCAAAAATGGGAATGGGGAAGGGCAATGGTAGAAGGGGGAATTACCGCCCCGCCAACCTTGGAATGGGGTGGTAATTCCCCTTTCTGCCAAGGCGGTGCCAGTATTTTACCGGCATGAACCATGGCGCTAATAGCGCCATGGTTCTCCGCCATCCGTGTAATGAGGCCCATTGTCTAAAAATTAAAAAAAATCCAAATCATGGGCCAAAAGCACTCTCACTTCTCCCTTCATGTACATCACTGGTTGAGAATAACAATGCTGCGTATAATTTCTCACAAGGATCATGAAGGACTGTAAAGTCTAGAACATTAACAAAATGAACGAGTCTCTCATTCTGGTTAAACTAACTATGTCACTTGTTGTCAGGCCTAGTCTTATCTGGTGAACTCTCCAGTGACCCCTCCTCACCTCTTTCCTCTGAGGAGTTGGTCTGGGTCTCAGATGTGTCTCTTCTCCAGGACTTCTTATTGGCTGTGCACTTCTTGATCTTGACCTTCTTATCGCGCAGGTAAGGACGGACTCCACTGGAGGCCACCTTGGCAGGATAGGTATTCCTGAGCAAAGGGAACCCCAAGGAGCCAGACTCAAAAGCAGGGAAAAAGCTTCTAAGCACCAAAAATCCCCACTGTAATGTAGGTCCAGATGGCCTGCTGATGATAGTCCTCTTGGTATTCAATGAGGTTCAAGCTTGTAGTTTGGAGGTTTAAGTCCAATGTAATATACAGTTGGATCAATGGAGCTATAGGCAGAATAGCGATCCGAAAGGTAAGGGCAGATAGCAATAAGGAATGTGAAGTAAGGAAAGACAGAGTGTAGCGGGTAGCGGAAGGAACTGTCAGAAACGAGATAAGCGAGAAAGGGAAATGCCAGAGCAGCTGAAGGGAGTGCAGGGGCACAGGAAAGGCAAGAACAGTCTCAGAAAAAAAAAGTCTTCCGTTAAGAACACAACTGCGTACGAGAAGGTAAGCAGCGGAGCTGATGAAAAACAAAGAGCGTACCTTACTGAACGGGTACCAGCCGAGGAGATTCTCGGGTGAAATCGAGTTGGAAAGGCAAAAGGAGACGCAGGGAAGTAGAAAGGAACAGAGAGCAGACCAGACAGAAGGGGACACTCTGGGAAGCAGGACAACACCAGGAGGCAAGAATCCATGAAGCACAGGCTACAAGGAGAACCAGTGAGAGTTGCTGCAGCGGGTACCAGGAAGAACGATACAACGCAGAGAGCTGAGATCACGGTGCGTTGTTATAGTAACGCCGCAATGCGGCAGCCATGCCGGTAGAGGACTAGACCGAGTCCAGTGCTTTCCAGATGTCTATTAACAGAAAGTGGTTTCGAACAAGTAGCACAGTGTATTTTCCATCTCTGCCACAACCTCCAAGCCTGCCGCATGACACTTGCATCTACCATCATATATTGGCTCAAATGGTATATGATGACAAGTAAGTCATGTTATCATAACACTCACCGCTAAACATAGTGCTGCAGGTTTTCTTTGTGTAGGAAACATCACCATTCAAAGTGGTCCAAATCTATCAGCATAACTACAAAGTAAGCAACAGTGTTTAGTGTAGTGTAAAGGCAATGGGTCTCATCACGAGTATGGAGGTAGTCATGCCCTTTGCTGCCTCCATACCGGGTTCCAGTACCGGGTACTGTGAATGATGAATTACCGGGTCATTCCGACCTTGGAGGACCCGGTAATTCCTCATGCACAAAATCATTCCCCATTCCCATTTGAGCCCCAATAGGACTCAATGGGAATGGGGATGGAGCTAATAATGGGCCCTTTAATAACGGGTCCGTTATTAGCTCCTTGGTCCCCTCGCGTCTGGTTAGGGGACTTCGGAATCAGGCATCCCGTAATGAACGGTGCCGATCCCGTACCGGCACCCTTCATTACAGGAGCACCTGCCTCGTAATGAGGCCCAATGTATGTATATTCGACTTGCCACCCTCTTAGTTATAGCATACACACGCTCTGTATATTTACCTTTGTTCGCGCTGCAACATCTCCTCTAGGATCCGTAGTTGTCTGTCCCGGTTGAAAAGTGTCCTAGCACATGGATGTAAGCAAGCATCAGTTTTTGTACAGTGGTGGATGATGGAATGCTGATGTGGTCTATGATGACACATGTGAGGCGTCTGCCATGCAGTGGCCATGATCATGTTGGTGAGTGGTTTGCTTGGTGATTAGGGATGATGGTGTGTATGGTGGGTATGTGTTGTTGGAAGAGAAGATTGCAACACATAAAAGAAGGTGCAGATCTGATATTTGAGGAACAGGTTTCTGGTCCTGGGAACAAACATTTCCAAATATGAATTCCCCTTTTATTCATTTGCCCTCTAGTTCAGTTTTCCAGGCGAAAGAGACATCCTGTGATCTAACAGTAAAACAGCAAATAAAGGGGCATGGCTAAGTAGGTGGGTGGGGATTAGGACATGTGATCTAGATCGACTTGCACAGCTCATCAACTGCAAAAGAAAAGAGTGGGTAAGGCTGCTTAGGTAATGAAAAAAAGAGCAGCAAAACAGGAAGACACTAAAAGATTAAAAGTGATTGAAAGGTGGGCATCGCTTAGGTCATGTGATCTAGAATTACTTGTGCCAGCACACCAACTGTAAAAGAAAAGAGGTGTTCCTTTTCTGCGGGGGAATAGAGAAAGAGATAGCATATATCTTTCAACCATTAGATCTCTTTATATTCCTTTTCTTGCATGTGTTGGGCCTTCCCAAGCAAGTTAGGTTGCAGAAAATAGAGCTGATTTACAAAGATGGACCTGGAGTAAGCCAGACTTAGTCCACACTCATCTCCTCTATCCAGGATTAAGACAGGTGTCAGAGTCTGATTTATTGTTTTTACTATAAAACTGTGCCTGTGATTTGAAGGATTGCTTATACAGACTAGTGTCGATTTACAAATACGTTTTCAGCAGTAACTCAGACCTGACTGTCCCCTTGATATACTCCTGCCTACATTTACAACGTTATCAGATGCAACTCTTACTTAATCTTTACTAACTCCTGGAAGGAGAAGTATAAGTCAGAAGCAAAGTTATTTCTGGTAATTTTTGTGTGAATCAAACAGTATCTGATGTAGACCCCGTAACATGAGTAGTGGCTTTTCCCCGACTGTGCACCAACTCTAATTTTGTTTCTTATGTATCTGTTGAACTGATGTAGCCCCCCGAAACATGAGGGACTGTGCACCTACTCTAATGTTGTCCCCTACACATATCTGTACACCTTTGTAGCCCCGTAACATGAGGCGTGCTCTGCAAGATAATGCTTCAAGTCCCCCCCGCCTGATGTAACCTTATGGAGGTCTTGCACATTTGTTAATATCACTTTGCACTTACTGTAACTAGCACCTAGATTCCAGAGGTTTTTGTGTGCTTCAATAAATGTTAAATACATAAAAATAAATAAAGCTTCTCTCCAAGAAAAAGTAAGATTTCCTCCTTGTAACACATTTGTGAAGTATATCTGACTTATGCTTGACTTACTGTTCTCTCTCCAGGAAAAATTCAAGAGTAAGTTAGCGTTAATACATCGATAACATCATCTCGAAACACCCTTTTAATAATACATAACATTATTTGCTGAAGCACTCCTTCTGTGTATTAAACACATTAATGT
This sequence comes from Ambystoma mexicanum, assembly GCF_040938575.1. NCBI lineage: Eukaryota > Metazoa > Chordata > Amphibia > Caudata > Ambystomatidae > Ambystoma > Ambystoma mexicanum. The sequence goes on along the minus strand of NC_090940.1, from coordinate 248,431,756 downwards.
AGAAGTTGCAGCTTGATTTGTTCATCTGTGATCTTTGGTTGGTATGTTTGGGGTGTTTGCATGAGCATCTTTAGGATATGATTACGCAATCATCTTTTCTGTGGCTGAATTCTTATTACCATTACTGTGATGATGAACACACAATGCATAGACCTTTTAATAGTGGCATGTATGCTCTATGCAATGTGTTTATTTGGTATATTAGATATGTACTAATGATTATGATAACTGCATTTTTTTGTTGCTGAAAAAATTCCACACTTTCACAACAAAACCACGATTTTAGATCATCAAAGTGACCCAAGTCAATATGAACTTGCAATATATTTAAACTGCATCTTTTCAACCAAATGATTGTTCGTTGATCTAGTTTTAAATGACTAATTGGTGTAATGGATCCTAGTATTTTTTTAAGGTTTTCAATTCAATTCAATTTTATTTCATGAGATGAACTCCAATAAAAGCAAAGCACAGTATATATGACAAAAACACAGAATCCTTTTAAAAGCATTCAAATATATAGAAGAAAACATAAAACCATAAAGCACAGTTAAAAATGCCAAGTGTGTGCCACACGAATATACTTTCCTGAAAAAAATGTTCACAGTAAATGCATTGCAAGACTTTCCAAGCTAGTGTCTTCGAGTTGGCCCATGAATGAAAGACCTGACTTGATCTACACTGTTGGAATCCGTCCTCCTGTAAAATACATATGATTGTTAACTCTCTACCAAAATCATAAGCAGGGCAAACCTATCTAAAATGCATATGAGTCCCTCTTTTCCCTGTCTGGCTTAAAATGTTTCAATTACCAACTTCACTATTCAGCTTCATCAATTGAAACCAATAGATTGTTAGTATTAGTTCTTAATAATAGTTATTAGTATTATTTTGTGAAAATGGGGAGACCAATCTAAGTATTATTGACGAGTTATCATACTTAATAATCTCCAGTACATCAATAGGGAATTACACATTTGGTTGAAACACCTCAGATAAATGTAAATATCATGTCCTCATTCAGTCATGCTGCTTAATAGAATGCTGTATTAGTACCCCGCGAGGGGGTGTGGTGGCCTCCCAGCCAATGGGGAAGTTCAGAACACAGGCGTTACCAGACGGTAATCCTGCCACCCTGAGCCACCTCAGGGCTGGCGGCCGCCGTCTCCCCTTGCTGGGGAATGAGGTAAGTGCTTCTAACCTGTAAGGATATTTGGCGTGTTACAGCACAGAGTACAGCACTACTGCACAGGTAGCAATTTTTTTTTATGCAGCACCACCACATGGGTGCGGTGCATTGCTATATGTGTTACCAGATTAACATGGACTTATAAGTAAAGACAGGCTATTCAGTCAAAAAACGATTTTAACATATAAGATGCAAATCTATTTTTACAGTTAAAAGCACATGTGCACATTCACAAATGCACACTATTTTTCACCTGAAATGCCTATGGTGCAAGAGACACATTTGAAAATTAATAACTAACATTATTAATAACTAACCTGACTAATAAAACTGCATTTAACATAACCCACTAATACAAATGTGTCTCCACTGCAGAAATAGGCCTACTCTGAAAGTGAACTTTTAAACGCACATTCATTTTTTTTTCTTTTTCTCTGCTGCTCTGTCCACATAAATACAGGAAGCCAAGGGCTCGAAGAGAACAGGAAATCAGTTGGTTACAAATGGTTACTGTAAAAAGGAGCCATTGTGTAGTGAGGGAGGAGATGGCATGATTGATTTCTGATTGGAGCAGCGTCATAGCAAGTATCATGCTAGAGGCAGTGATGAGAGTTTTGCTGGGGGGAGTTTGAAGAGAGGGGGAGGACAGTCGGGATTTGGCAGAGCTGGGAGAAGGACCTGTTTTCCTGGCTGGAGCATTCCTGCTGCAAAAGCTGAGAATTCCAGGCAATAACCCCGGTTTGAGAACGAAAGACGGTTGTTTTCACCGGGGTTAATCTTCAAGGGAGCCAAATTCAGAAAGAGAACAGCTGAAGAAAACTCAGGCTGAACAGATAAGGTAATTACAGAAGTGTGGGGGCTGAGTGTGTACGAGAATATTCAGTCAGTGTAGGAAAGGAGATTCCTGTGCTTTAATCACATGTTAATGTTGCAAATTGAGTTCTTGTCTCCGCCACTCTCTTTTCAGTGTATCACAGACAATGCTGTTACTGTGCTATTTTATTTATTTCTGTAAAGAGTGAGATCGTGTTTAAATGCAACTTTTATAATACACAAAAATATTTGAAAGCAGACGGGTGGTGTGTTTTATATTTACCAAAACAGTGCTGATGATGTGGGGAGATGTTTAGACAGTGCAATTGTCATTTTCAAACTAGCTAAACATCAAATTTGGTTGCAGCCGTGTGCACAATGTAACTCAGTATGAGCAATTATAACTAACTGTGTGTGTTGTAGTTTGTCGGAGGTCTATGAGTCGGCAAAAAGGGAGGCCCGGGACATAGTTCACTACCGTATATAAGATAGTGAAAATACCACATGATAGCTCGCTGCCGTAGATAAGACAGAGAGAAATTGCCCATGGTGGCACACTAAAAATGAAAATGTGGTGTTCCTGAAATGCAAGCCTGAGGTCTCTCTAGTGATTACACGAAAAATCTAAGCAAAAATAAGGGGTTCTGGATATTGGGGCCACAAATAAAACAAGGGAATTATGCTCACCAAAATACCACCAACCACGCATACCAACCACGCATACCAAATACGCATGTCTGGGTGCTGAAATAATGCATGTCCACTGTATTATTGTTGTACATGGCCCAATCTGAATACAAGGAGTGATTGTTGCTAAGTTATTTTTCGGCGGTAAGAAAATACCGTCAGGCCCCAAATCTCCACAAAATACCCTACAAACCCCTCCCGCTTCTCCTTTCCCCTTCCACACATTTCCCTTCCTTCCTTCCCTTACTCCCTCCACACTTCCCTGCTTTTCAGGAGTGGACACACTGGAAACACTTCTGTCTCCAGCGAGTCCACTCCCGATCTGTGACAGGCCGCCACGGAACGGAAGAAGGGACTACATAGTACCTTCTCTTCTTTCCATGGTGGCCATTATTTTGTTTCCTTTTTTTCCTTCTTTTTGAATGGCTGCCATGGAAAATGAGAAGGGGCTACACAAGGGACTATGTGTAGTCCCTTCTACCTTTCCATGGTGGTCAAACTGTGTTTACTTTTTTATTGTTTTTAGTGGCCACCAAGGAAAGGGAAAACGGACGTCATTTTCCCTTGCCTGGCGGCCATTTTTTGAACTTTTTTTCTGTTGCAAAACCATTTAGCAAAAGAAAAACATGCTTTTAGTACCACGGTTTTACAGGCCGGGGTACTAAAACAATAAGCCCCTCACAGGGGGTGGGGCATTACTGCTTTATGTATAGCCCGGGGCCTTTACTCAGGCCTGTAACTATGGGTCTTGGGGCATTACCTGATGTGGTAATGCCGCGCCTGCTCGGCGCTTATCGCTTAATTATAATCACACACTGCAAACTTTTAAGCACCAAAGGTGAGATAGTAAATATTAATGATCAATATTAATCAGTCATATAAAGTGCAGGGGAGTAACATTCTGTGAAAATCATATTAAAGAAAGGTAGCACACGATACATGTTACAAACATCCATTTGTTTTGATATTCCTATTGATATGCTTCATCTAGAGGTTATCCAAAACTAAGTTATCCAAAACATAGGAATAGAAGCAAGACCAGTAATGTTTAGCCTTGTGGGTTAGCAGTTTGGGATGGACTAAATGCATAGGGGACAGGACCAAAGAGTGATTTGCATACAATGGAATTCAAGACATGTTGTGGGGAAATGGGAAAAGTGGCTGCAGATGGAGGCAGGGAATGACTCAAGGACAGATCGTGTTACTCCAACATTTGTAGACTAAATTCTAGAGAGCGGCAAAGTAATATTTGCAGTATATAAAATAAAAGAGAACCCTGTTGGGTGCCTGAGAAGCTCCAGAATGTGCTTAGCCAATCCGAAGAGATATGTAGGTTTAGGGACCAAGGATATTTACCAATAGTACTGCAGGTTCATTTTTGAATAATACCTCCTGCACTGCCAGGAATAAGACTTGTAAAGAGGTGGATTCACCTGGGAAGACAAGAGAGAGGAATGGGATAGACAGATACGTAAATGTGAAACATAACCTGTATTGAGCCTGAACCCTAGAAGTCTGGATGTCTGAGTGTTCCTTGTTCAACTGTCCATTGTAAATTCCTGTAAGCAGTGATACGATTAACACTTCTCCATTGCTACAAAATAGCAAATAATGAAAGGACTCTTATACATGGAAATACTGTTTGTCATTCATTGGCGAGATGCAGGCAGCACATACATGTTAGGGGTAGAAACCAACCTACTTAAGATTTTTAAAATACCACCAAATGCCCACAAAACTGAGTACACCTTAAGTTACTTGACAATGCTTGAACTCTTCACATATCTAGAGCCACTGATCGCACGGGTACAGACGTGTAGTCTGAACTGACATGTTAAGCATTAGAACATAGTCGGCACTCTGCAGTACATAAATCTTGTAACCGTGGCACAATAAGTAGGGAGTGAGGACTGGAAAAATAAGTAACCCTGAATACAGCTTATTAAAAAAATTGCAGCGAAGAAAACTCTAACTATAGGCATTGGAAATGTGGATGGGTTAGAACGTCTTTAGCATGACCCACGGGGAAAGAAAATGTAGTACACTTCATTCAGATACAGTGTTAAATCTGTTTCCAATATGGGAACTCCCGTCCTTCACACACTTCCTAAGGCTGAGAAACCAAACCTTTCAATATTTAGAGTCAAGTATTTCAAGATTTTGGTATAAATCTTACGGTAAAAGATAACCACACATTCTTTTTAGACTAAAAAGAATGTTCATATAATCAAAGGTAAGTCAACACAATTATGTCAACAGAGGTTATCCTTGGTGTCCAAGAACTCGCAGGAAATCATGTTCATTTTCATAACATGTATTCATCCTGCCCAACGTGTTTCGAGTTCACATAACTCTTGATTAGGGGCTGTATTGCACTTCAATTTTAAGAAAACATTGCAAATAATATACATTTTAGAGGTATGTGCCAGTCATCCCAAAGTTATAATCCACTTATTCAATCAATAGCTATGAACATATACAGTATGTACTTTATACCATCTGGTCTTCAAGTGGCTAAGGACTTGGTTTTGCCCATCTGACATCGAGACCATTTCTACATTCCTTGTGATCAATACACTTATGTATGAGTGCATTCCAACATTCCACAACAGACTTAACTTCCATATTGCAATTTCACTCAATCCTAAAACTAACTCCTTATCTTGTAGACAAATGGACCTTTGCTATTGTGAGTTCACTCAATCGTAAATCTAACGCCTATTCTTATTTACAAATAGACCAGCATCTGTTCCAACACTACAAGTGCCTTCTTATGACGTTTTAGAGACATAAATGATATGCCCATGTTGTCTCTCTGTGATCCTTTGAAAATGAAATATTGAAATATTGGGCCTCATTACAGGGATGGCGGTAAGGATTTACCGGTAACGGTAAAATACCGGTACCGGTACTGGTAAATCCTTACCGCCTTACTACGAGGCCCCTTTGCGGCTTGGGGGATTTAACGCCTGCTTTTTGCAGGCGTTAAAAACCAACCCGCAAAGGGACCCAGGGAGCTAATTACGGTACCGCAATTTGCGGTACCGTAATTAGCGCCTTCCCCATTCCCATTATGCCCTATGGGGCAAAAATGGGAATGGGGAAGGGCAATGGTGGAAGGGGGAATTACTGCCCCGCCAACCTTGGAATGGGGTGGTAATTCCCCTTTCTGCCAAGGCGGTGCCAGTATTTTACCGGCATGAACCATGGCGCTAATAGCGCCATGGTTCTCCGCCATCCGTGTAATGAGGCCCATTGTCTAAAAATTAAAATAAATCCAAATCATGGGCCAAAAGCACTCTCACTTCTCCCTTCATGTACATCACTGGTTGAGAATAACAATGCTGCGTATAATTTCTCACAAGGATCATGAAGGACTGTAAAGTCTAGAACATTAACAAAATGAACGAGTCTCTCATTCTGGTTAAACTAACTGTCACTTGTTGTCAGGCCTAGTCTTATCTGGTGAACTCTCCAGTGACCCCTCCTCACCTCTTTCCTCTGAGGAGTTGGTCTGGGTCTCAGATGTCTCTCTTCTCCAGGACTTCTTATTGGCTGTGCACTTCTTGATCTTGACCTTCTTATCGCGCAGGTAAGGACGGACTCCACTGGAGGCCACCTTGGCAGGATAGGTATTCCTGAGCAAAGGGAACCCCAAGGAGCCAGACTCAAAAGCAGGGAAAAAGCTTCTAAGCACCAAAAATCCCCACTGTAATGTAGGTCCAGATGGCCTGCTGATGATAGTCCTCTTGGTATTCAATGAGGTTCAGCTTGTAGTTTGGAGGTTTAAGTCCAATGTAATATACAGTTGGATCAATGGAGCTATAGGCAGAATAGCGATCCGAAAGGTAAGGGCAGATAGCAATAAGGAATGTGAAGTAAGGAAAGACAGAGTGTAGCGGGTAGCGGAAGGAACTGTCAGAAACGAGATAAGCGAGAAAGGGAAATGCCAGAGCAGCTGAAGGGAGTGCAGGGGCACAGGAAAGGCAAGAACAGTCTCAGAAAAAAAAAGTCTTCCGTTAAGAACACAACTGCGTACGAGAAGGTAAGCAGCGGAGCTGATGAAAAACAAAGAGCGTACCTTACTGAACGGGTACCAGCCGAGGAGATTCTCGGGTGAAATCGAGTTGGAAAGGCAAAAGGAGACGCAGGGAAGTAGAAAGGAACAGAGAGCAGACCAGACAGAAGGGGACACTCTGGGAAGCAGGACAACACCAGGAGGCAAGAATCCATGAAGCACAGGCTACAAGGAGAACCAGTGAGAGTTGCTGCAGCGGGTACCAGGAAGAACGATACAACGCAGAGAGCTGAGATCACGGTGCGTTGTTATAGTAACGCCGCAATGCGGCAGCCATGCCGGTAGAGGACTAGACCGAGTCCAGTGCTTTCCAGATGTCTATTAACAGAAAGTGGTTTCGAACAAGTAGCACAGTGTATTTTCCATCTCTGCCACAACCTCCAAGCCTGCCGCATGACACTTGCATCTACCATCATATATTGGCTCAAATGGTATATGATGACAAGTAAGTCATGTTATCATAACACTCACCGCTAAACATAGTGCTGCAGGTTTTCTTTGTGTAGGAAACATCACCATTCAAAGTGGTCCAAATCTATCAGCATAACTACAAAGTAAGCAACAGTGTTTAGTGTAGTGTAAAGGCAATGGGTCTCATCACGAGTATGGAGGTAGTCATGCCCTTTGCTGCCTCCATACCGGGTTCCAGTACCGGGTACTGTGAATGATGAATTACCGGGTCATTCCGACCTTAGAGGACCCGGTAATTCCTCATGCACAAAATCATTCCCCATTCCCATTTGAGCCCCAATAGGACTCAATGGGAATGGGGATGGAGCTAATAATGGGCCCTTTAATAACGGGTCCGTTATTAGCTCCTTGGTCCCCTCGCGTCTGGTTAGGGGACTTCGGAATCAGGCATCCCGTAATGAACGGTGCCGATCCCGTACCGGCACCCTTCATTACAGGAGCACCTGCCTCGTAATGAGGCCCAATGTATGTATATTCGACTTGCCACCCTCTTAGTTATAGCATACACACGCTCTGTATATTTACCTTTGTTCGCGCTGCAACATCTCCTCTAGGATCCGTAGTTGTCTGTCCCGGTTGAAAAGTGTCCTAGCACATGGATGTAAGCAAGCATCAGTTTTTGTACAGTGGTGGATGATGGAATGCTGATGTGGTCTATGATGACACATGTGAGGCGTCTGCCATGCAGTGGCCATGATCATGTTGGTGAGTGGTTTGCTTGGTGATTAGGGATGATGGTGTGTATGGTGGGTATGTGTTGTTGGAAGAGAAGATTGCAACACATAAAAGAAGGTGCAGATCTGATATTTGAGGAACAGGTTTCTGGTCCTGGGAACAAACATTTCCAAATATGAATTCCCCTTTTATTCATTTGCCCTCTAGTTCAGTTTTCCAGGCGAAAGAGACATCCTGTGATCTAACAGTAAAACAGCAAATAAAGGGGCATGGCTAAGTAGGTGGGTGGGGATTAGGACATGTGATCTAGATCGACTTGCACAGCTCATCAACTGCAAAAGAAAAGAGTGGATAAGGCTGCTTAGGTAATGAAAAAAAGAGCAGCAAAACAGGAAGACACTAAAAGATTAAAAGTGATTGAAAGGTGGGCATCGCTTAGGTCATGTGATCTAGAATTACTTGTGCCAGCACACCAACTGTAAAAGAAAAGAGGTGTTCCTTTTCTGCGGGGGAATAGAGAAAGAGATAGCATATATCTTTCAACCATTAGATCTCTTTATATTCCTTTTCTTGCATGTGTTGGGCCTTCCCAAGCAAGTTAGGTTGCAGAAAATAGAGCTGATTTACAAAGATGGACCTGGAGTAAGCCAGACTTAGTCCACACTCATCTCCTCTATCCAGGATTAAGACAGGTGTCAGAGTCTGATTTATTGTTTTTACTATAAAACTGTGCCTGTGATTTGAAGGATTGCTTATACAGACTAGTGTCGATTTACAAATACGTTTTCAGCAGTAACTCAGACCTGACTGTCCCCTTGATATACTCCTGCCTACATTTACAACGTTATCAGATGCAACTCTTACTTAATCTTTACTAACTCCTGGAAGGAGAAGTATAAGTCAGAAGCAAAGTTATTTCTGGTAATTTTTGTGTGAATCAAACAGTATCTGATGTAGACCCCGTAACATGAGTAGTGGCTTTTCCCCGACTGTGCACCAACTCTAATTTTGTTTCTTATGTATCTGTTGAACTGATGTAGCCCCCCGAAACATGAGGGACTGTGCACCTACTCTAATGTTGTCCCCTACACATATCTGTACACCTTTGTAGCCCCGTAACATGAGGCGTGCTCTGCAAGATAATGCTTCAAGTCCCCCCCGCCTGATGTAACCTTATGGAGGTCTTGCACATTTGTTAATATCACTTTGCACTTACTGTAACTAGCACCTAGATTCCAGAGGTTTTTGTGTGCTTCAATAAATGTTAAATACATAAAAATAAATAAAGCTTCTCTCCAAGAAAAAGTAAGATTTCCTCCTTGTAACACATTTGTGAAGTATATCTGACTTATGCTTGACTTACTGTTCTCTCTCCAGGAAAAATTCAAGAGTAAGTTAGCGTTAATACATCGATAACATCATCTCGAAACACCCTTTTAATAATACATAACATTATTTGCTGAAGCACTCCTTCTGTGTATTAAACACATTAATGTAGAAGTTGCAGCTTGATTTGTTCATCTGTGATCTTTGGTTGGTATGTTTGGGGTGTTTGCATGAGCATCTTTAGGATATGATTACGCAATCATCTTTTCTGTGGCTGAATTCTTATTACCATTACTGTGATGATGAACACACAATGCATAGACCTTTTAATAGTGGCATGTATGCTCTATGCAATGTGTTTATTTGGTATATTAGATATGTACTAATGATTATGATAACTGCATTTTTTTGTTGCTGAAAAAATTCCACACTTTCACAACAAAACCACGATTTTAGATCATCAAAGTGACCCAAGTCAATATGAACTTGCAATATATTTAAACTGCATCTTTTCAACCAAATGATTGTTCGTTGATCTAGTTTTAAATGACTAATTGGTGTAATGGATCCTAGTATTTTTTTAAGGTTTTCAATTCAATTCAATTTTATTTCATGAGATGAACTCCAATAAAAGCAAAGCACAGTATATATGACAAAAACACAGAATCCTTTTAAAAGCATTCAAATATATAGAAGAAAACATAAAACCATAAAGCACAGTTAAAAATGCCAAGTGTGTGCCACACGAATATACTTTCCTGAAAAAAATGTTCACAGTAAATGCATTGCAAGACTTTCCAAGCTAGTGTCTTCGAGTTGGCCCATGAATGAAAGACCTGACTTGATCTACACTGTTGGAATCCGTCCTCCTGTAAAATACATATGATTGTTAACTCTCTACCAAAATCATAAGCAGGGCAAACCTATCTAAAATGCATATGAGTCCCTCTTTTCCCTGTCTGGCTTAAAATGTTTCAATTACCAACTTCACTATTCAGCTTCATCAATTGAAACCAATAGATTGTTAGTATTAGTTCTTAATAATAGTTATTAGTATTATTTTGTGAAAATGGGGAGACCAATCTAAGTATTATTGACGAGTTATCATACTTAATAATCTCCAGTACATCAATAGGGAATTACACATTTGGTTGAAACACCTCAGATAAATGTAAATATCATGTCCTCATTCAGTCATGCTGCTTAATAGAATGCTGTATTAGTACCCCGCGAGGGGGTGTGGTGGCCTCCCAGCCAATGGGGAAGTTCAGAACACAGGCGTTACCAGACGGTAATCCTGCCACCCTGAGCCACCTCAGGGCTGGCGGCCGCCGTCTCCCCTTGCTGGGGAATGAGGTAAGTGCTTCTAACCTCTAAGGATATTTGGCGTGTTACAGCACAGAGTACAGCACTACTGCACAGGTAGCAATTTTTTTTTATGCAGCACCACCACATGGGTGCGGTGCATTTCTATATGTGTTACCAGATTAACATGGACTTATAAGTAAAGACAGGCTATTCAGTCAAAAAACGATTTTAACATATAAGATGCAAATCTATTTTTACAGTTAAAAGCACATGTGCACATTCACAAATGCACACTATTTTTCACCTGAAATGCCTATGGTGCAAGAGACACATTTGAAAATTAATAACTAACATTATTAATAACTAACCTGACTAATAAAACTGCATTTAACATAACCCACTAATACAAATGTGTCTCCACTGCAGAAATAGGCCTACTCTGAAAGTGAACTTTTAAACGCACATTCATTTTTTTTTCTTTTTCTCTGCTGCTCTGTCCACATAAATACAGGAAGCCAAGGGCTCGAAGAGAACAGGAAATCAGTTGGTTACAAATGGTTACTGTAAAAAGGAGCCATTGTGTAGTGAGGGAGGAGATGGCATGATTGATTTCTGATTGGAGCAGCGTCATAGCAAGTATCATGCTAGAGGCAGTGATGAGAGTTTTGCTGGGGGGAGTTTGAAGAGAGGGGGAGGACAGTCGGGATTTGGCAGAGCTGGGAGAAGGACCTGTTTTCCTGGCTGGAGCATTCCTGCTGCAAAAGCTGAGAATTCCAGGCAATAACCCCGGTTTGAGAACGAAAGACGGTTGTTTTCACCGGGGTTAATCTTCAAGGGAGCCAAATTCAGAAAGAGAACAGCTGAAGAAAACTCAGGCTGAACAGATAAGGTAATTACAGAAGTGTGGGGGCTGAGTGTGTACGAGAATATTCAGTCAGTGTAGGAAAGGAGATTCCTGTGCTTTAATCACATGTTAATGTTGCAAATTGAGTTCTTGTCTCCGCCACTCTCTTTTCAGTGTATCACAGACAATGCTGTTACTGTGCTATTTTATTTATTTCTGTAAAGAGTGAGATCGTGTTTAAATGCAACTTTTATAATACACAAAAATATTTGAAAGCAGACGGGTGGTGTGTTTTATATTTACCAAAACAGTGCTGATGATGTGGGGAGATGTTTAGACAGTGCAATTGTCATTTTCAAACTAGCTAAACATCAAATTTGGTTGCAGCCGTGTGCACAATGTAACTCAGTATGAGCAATTATAACTAACTGTGTGTGTTGTAGTTTGTCGGAGGTCTATGAGTCGGCAAAAAGGGAGGCCCGGGACATAGTTCACTACCGTATATAAGATAGTGAAAATACCACATGATAGCTCGCTGCCGTAGATAAGACAGAGAGAAATTGCCCATGGTGGCACACTAAAAATGAAAATGTGGTGTTCCTGAAATGCAAGCCTGAGGTCTCTCTAGTGATTACACGAAAAATCTAAGCAAAAATAAGGGGTTCTGGATATTGGGGCCACAAATAAAACAAGGGAATTATGCTCACCAAAATACCACCAACCACGCATACCAACCACGCATACCAAATACGCATGTCTGGGTGCTGAAATAATGCATGTCCACTGTATTATTGTTGTACATGGCCCAATCTGAATACAAGGAGTGATTGTTGCTAAGTTATTTTTCGGCGGTAAGAAAATACCGTCAGGCCCCAAATCTCCACAAAATACCCTACAAACCCCTCCCGCTTCTCCTTTCCCCTTCCACACATTTCCCTTCCTTCCTTCCCTTACTCCCTCCACACTTCCCTGCTTTTCAGGAGTGGACACACTGGAAACACTTCTGTCTCCAGCGAGTCCACTCCCGATCTGTGACAGGCCGCCACGGAACGGAAGAAGGGACTACATAGTACCTTCTCTTCTTTCCATGGTGGCCATTATTTTGTTTCCTTTTTTTCCTTCTTTTTGAATGGCTGCCATGGAAAATGAGAAGGGGCTACACAAGGGACTATGTGTAGTCCCTTCTACCTTTCCATGGTGGTCAAACTGTGTTTACTTTTTTATTGTTTTTAGTGGCCACCAAGGAAAGGGAAAACGGACGTCATTTTCCCTTGCCTGGCGGCCATTTTTTGAACTTTTTTTCTGTTGCAAAACCATTTAGCAAAAGAAAAACATGCTTTTAGTACCACGGTTTTACAGGCCGGGGTACTAAAACAATAAGCCCCTCACAGGGGGTGGGGCATTACTGCTTTATGTATAGCCCGGGGCCTTTACTCAGGCCTGTAACTATGGGTCTTGGGGCATTACCTGATGTGGTAATGCCGCGCCTGCTCGGCGCTTATCGCTTAATTATAATCACACACTGCAAACTTTTAAGCACCAAAGGTGAGATAGTAAATATTAATGATCAATATTAATCAGTCATATAAAGTGCAGGGGAGTAACATTCTGTGAAAATCATATTAAAGAAAGGTAGCACACGATACATGTTACAAACATCCATTTGTTTTGATATTCCTATTGATATGCTTCATCTAGAGGTTATCCAAAACTAAGTTATCCAAAACATAGGAATAGAAGCAAGACCAGTAATGTTTAGCCTTGTGGGTTAGCAGTTTGGGATGGACTAAATGCATAGGGGACAGGACCAAAGAGTGATTTGCATACAATGGAATTCAAGACATGTTGTGGGGAAATGGGAAAAGTGGCTGCAGATGGAGGCAGGGAATGACTCAAGGACAGATCGTGTTACTCCAACATTTGTAGACTAAATTCTAGAGAGCGGCAAAGTAATATTTGCAGTATATAAAATAAAAGAGAACCCTGTTGGGTGCCTGAGAAGCTCCAGAATGTGCTTAGCCAATCCGAAGAGATATGTAGGTTTAGGGACCAAGGATATTTACCAATAGTACTGCAGGTTCATTTTTGAATAATACCTCCTGCACTGCCAGGAATAAGACTTGTAAAGAGGTGGATTCACCTGGGAAGACAAGAGAGAGGAATGGGATAGACAGATACGTAAATGTGAAACATAACCTGTATTGAGCCTGAACCCTAGAAGTCTGGATGTCTGAGTGTTCCTTGTTCAACTGTCCATTGTAAATTCCTGTAAGCAGTGATACGATTAACACTTCTCCATTGCTACAAAATAGCAAATAATGAAAGGACTCTTATACATGGAAATACTGTTTGTCATTCATTGGCGAGATGCAGGCAGCACATACATGTTAGGGGTAGAAACCAACCTACTTAAGATTTTTAAAATACCACCAAATGCCCACAAAACTGAGTACACCTTAAGTTACTTGACAATGCTTGAACTCTTCACATATCTAGAGCCACTGATCGCACGGGTACAGACGTGTAGTCTGAACTGACATGTTAAGCATTAGAACATAGTCGGCACTCTGCAGTACATAAATCTTGTAACCGTGGCACAATAAGTAGGGAGTGAGGACTGGAAAAATAAGTAACCCTGAATACAGCTTATTAAAAAAATTGCAGCGAAGAAAACTCTAACTATAGGCATTGGAAATGTGGATGGGTTAGAACGTCTTTAGCATGACCCACGGGGAAAGAAAATGTAGTACACTTCATTCAGATACAGTGTTAAATCTGTTTCCAATATGGGAACTCCCGTCCTTCACACACTTCCTAAGGCTGAGAAACCAAACCTTTCAATATTTAGAGTCAAGTATTTCAAGATTTTGGTATAAATCTTACGGTAAAAGATAACCACACATTCTTTTTAGACTAAAAAGAATGTTCATATAATCAAAGGTAAGTCAACACAATTATGTCAACAGAGGTTATCCTTGGTGTCCAAGAACTCGCAGGAAATCATGTTCATTTTCATAACATGTATTCATCCTGCCCAACGTGTTTCGAGTTCACATAACTCTTGATTAGGGGCTGTATTGCACTTCAATTTTAAGAAAACATTGCAAATAATATACATTTTAGAGGTATGTGCCAGTCATCCCAAAGTTATAATCCACTTATTCAATCAATAGCTATGAACATATACAGTATGTACTTTATACCATCTGGTCTTCAAGTGGCTAAGGACTTGGTTTTGCCCATCTGACATCGAGACCATTTCTACATTCCTTGTGATCAATACACTTATGTATGAGTGCATTCCAACATTCCACAACAGACTTAACTTCCATATTGCAATTTCACTCAATCCTAAAACTAACTCCTTATCTTGTAGACAAATGGACCTTTGCTATTGTGAGTTCACTCAATCGTAAATCTAACGCCTATTCTTATTTACAAATAGACCAGCATCTGTTCCAACACTACAAGTGCCTTCTTATGACGTTTTAGAGACATAAATGATATGCCCATGTTGTCTCTCTGTGATCCTTTGAAAATGAAATATTGAAATATTGGGCCTCATTACAGGGATGGCGGTAAGGATTTACCGGTAACGGTAAAATACCGGTACCGGTACTGGTAAATCCTTACCGCCTTACTACGAGGCCCCTTTGCGGCTTGGGGGATTTAACGCCTGCTTTTTGCAGGCGTTAAAAACCAACCCGCAAAGGGACCCAGGGAGCTAATTACGGTACCGCAATTTGCGGTACCGTAATTAGCGCCTTCCCCATTCCCATTATGCCCTATGGGGCAAAAATGGGAATGGGGAAGGGCAATGGTGGAAGGGGGAATTACTGCCCCGCCAACCTTGGAATGGGGTGGTAATTCCCCTTTCTGCCAAGGCGGTGCCAGTATTTTACCGGCATGAACCATGGCGCTAATAGCGCCATGGTTCTCCGCCATCCGTGTAATGAGGCCCATTGTCTAAAAATTAAAATAAATCCAAATCATGGGCCAAAAGCACTCTCACTTCTCCCTTCATGTACATCACTGGTTGAGAATAACAATGCTGCGTATAATTTCTCACAAGGATCATGAAGGACTGTAAAGTCTAGAACATTAACAAAATGAACGAGTCTCTCATTCTGGTTAAACTAACTGTCACTTGTTGTCAGGCCTAGTCTTATCTGGTGAACTCTCCAGTGACCCCTCCTCACCTCTTTCCTCTGAGGAGTTGGTCTGGGTCTCAGATGTGTCTCTTCTCCAGGACTTCTTATTGGCTGTGCACTTCTTGATCTTGACCTTCTTATCGCGCAGGTAAGGACGGACTCCACTGGAGGCCACCTTGGCAGGATAGGTATTCCTGAGCAAAGGGAACCCCAAGGAGCCAGACTCAAAAGCAGGGAAAAAGCTTCTAAGCACCAAAAATCCCCACTGTAATGTAGGTCCAGATGGCCTGCTGATGATAGTCCTCTTGGTATTCAATGAGGTTCAAGCTTGTAGTTTGGAGGTTTAAGTCCAATGTAATATACAGTTGGATCAATGGAGCTATAGGCAGAATAGCGATCCGAAAGGTAAGGGCAGATAGCAATAAGGAATGTGAAGTAAGGAAAGACAGAGTGTAGCGGGTAGCGGAAGGAACTGTCAGAAATGAGATAAGCGAGAAAGGGAAATGCCAGAGCAGCTGAAGGGAGTGCAGGGGCACAGGAAAGGCAAGAACAGTCTCAGAAAAAAAAAGTCTTCCGTTAAGAACACAACTGCGTACGAGAAGGTAAGCAGCGGAGCTGATGAAAAACAAAGAGCGTACCTTACTGAACGGGTACCAGCCGAGGAGATTCTCGGGTGAAATCGAGTTGGAAAGGCAAAAGGAGACGCAGGGAAGTAGAAAGGAACAGAGAGCAGACCAGACAGAAGGGGACACTCTGGGAAGCAGGACAACACCAGGAGGCAAGAATCCATGAAGCACAGGCTACAAGGAGAACCAGTGAGAGTTGCTGCAGCGGGTACCAGGAAGAACGATACAACGCAGAGAGCTGAGATCACGGTGCGTTGTTATAGTAACGCCGCAATGCGGCAGCCATGCCGGTAGAGGACTAGACCGAGTCCAGTGCTTTCCAGATGTCTATTAACAGAAAGTGGTTTCGAACAAGTAGCACAGTGTATTTTCCATCTCTGCCACAACCTCCAAGCCTGCCGCATGACACTTGCATCTACCATCATATATTGGCTCAAATGGTATATGATGACAAGTAAGTCATGTTATCATAACACTCACCGCTAAACATAGTGCTGCAGGTTTTCTTTGTGTAGGAAACATCACCATTCAAAGTGGTCCAAATCTATCAGCATAACTACAAAGTAAGCAACAGTGTTTAGTGTAGTGTAAAGGCAATGGGTCTCATCACGAGTATGGAGGTAGTCATGCCCTTTGCTGCCTCCATACCGGGTTCCAGTACCGGGTACTGTGAATGATGAATTACCGGGTCATTCCGACCTTGGAGGACCCGGTAATTCCTCATGCACAAAATCATTCCCCATTCCCATTTGAGCCCCAATAGGACTCAATGGGAATGGGGATGGAGCTAATAATGGGCCCTTTAATAACGGGTCCGTTATTAGCTCCTTGGTCCCCTCGCGTCTGGTTAGGGGACTTCGGAATCAGGCATCCCGTAATGAACGGTGCCGATCCCGTACCGGCACCCTTCATTACAGGAGCACCTGCCTCGTAATGAGGCCCAATGTATGTATATTCGACTTGCCACCCTCTTAGTTATAGCATACACACGCTCTGTATATTTACCTTTGTTCGCGCTGCAACATCTCCTCTAGGATCCGTAGTTGTCTGTCCCGGTTGAAAAGTGTCCTAGCACATGGATGTAAGCAAGCATCAGTTTTTGTACAGTGGTGGATGATGGAATGCTGATGTGGTCTATGATGACACATGTGAGGCGTCTGCCATGCAGTGGCCATGATCATGTTGGTGAGTGGTTTGCTTGGTGATTAGGGATGATGGTGTGTATGGTGGGTATGTGTTGTTGGAAGAGAAGATTGCAACACATAAAAGAAGGTGCAGATCTGATATTTGAGGAACAGGTTTCTGGTCCTGGGAACAAACATTTCCAAATATGAATTCCCCTTTTATTCATTTGCCCTCTAGTTCAGTTTTCCAGGCGAAAGAGACATCCTGTGATCTAACAGTAAAACAGCAAATAAAGGGGCATGGCTAAGTAGGTGGGTGGGGATTAGGACATGTGATCTAGATCGACTTGCACAGCTCATCAACTGCAAAAGAAAAGAGTGGGTAAGGCTGCTTAGGTAATGAAAAAAAGAGCAGCAAAACAGGAAGACACTAAAAGATTAAAAGTGATTGAAAGGTGGGCATCGCTTAGGTCATGTGATCTAGAATTACTTGTGCCAGCACACCAACTGTAAAAGAAAAGAGGTGTTCCTTTTCTGCGGGGGAATAGAGAAAGAGATAGCATATATCTTTCAACCATTAGATCTCTTTATATTCCTTTTCTTGCATGTGTTGGGCCTTCCCAAGCAAGTTAGGTTGCAGAAAATAGAGCTGATTTACAAAGATGGACCTGGAGTAAGCCAGACTTAGTCCACACTCATCTCCTCTATCCAGGATTAAGACAGGTGTCAGAGTCTGATTTATTGTTTTTACTATAAAACTGTGCCTGTGATTTGAAGGATTGCTTATACAGACTAGTGTCGATTTACAAATACGTTTTCAGCAGTAACTCAGACCTGACTGTCCCCTTGATATACTCCTGCCTACATTTACAACGTTATCAGATGCAACTCTTACTTAATCTTTACTAACTCCTGGAAGGAGAAGTATAAGTCAGAAGCAAAGTTATTTCTGGTAATTTTTGTGTGAATCAAACAGTATCTGATGTAGACCCCGTAACATGAGTAGTGGCTTTTCCCCGACTGTGCACCAACTCTAATTTTGTTTCTTATGTATCTGTTGAACTGATGTAGCCCCCCGAAACATGAGGGACTGTGCACCTACTCTAATGTTGTCCCCTACACATATCTGTACACCTTTGTAGCCCCGTAACATGAGGCGTGCTCTGCAAGATAATGCTTCAAGTCCCCCCCGCCTGATGTAACCTTATGGAGGTCTTGCACATTTGTTAATATCACTTTGCACTTACTGTAACTAGCACCTAGATTCCAGAGGTTTTTGTGTGCTTCAATAAATGTTAAATACATAAAAATAAATAAAGCTTCTCTCCAAGAAAAAGTAAGATTTCCTCCTTGTAACACATTTGTGAAGTATATCTGACTTATGCTTGACTTACTGTTCTCTCTCCAGGAAAAATTCAAGAGTAAGTTAGCGTTAATACATCGATAACATCATCTCGAAACACCCTTTTAATAATACATAACATTATTTGCTGAAGCACTCCTTCTGTGTATTAAACACATTAATGTAGAAGTTGCAGCTTGATTTGTTCATCTGTGATCTTTGGTTGGTATGTTTGGGGTGTTTGCATGAGCATCTTTAGGATATGATTACGCAATCATCTTTTCTGTGGCTGAATTCTTATTACCATTACTGTGATGATGAACACACAATGCATAGACCTTTTAATAGTGGCATGTATGCTCTATGCAATGTGTTTATTTGGTATATTAGATATGTACTAATGATTATGATAACTGCATTTTTTTGTTGCTGAAAAAATTCCACACTTTCACAACAAAACCACGATTTTAGATCATCAAAGTGACCCAAGTCAATATGAACTTGCAATATATTTAAACTGCATCTTTTCAACCAAATGATTGTTCGTTGATCTAGTTTTAAATGACTAATTGGTGTAATGGATCCTAGTATTTTTTTAAGGTTTTCAATTCAATTCAATTTTATTTCATGAGATGAACTCCAATAAAAGCAAAGCACAGTATATATGACAAAAACACAGAATCCTTTTAAAAGCATTCAAATATATAGAAGAAAACATAAAACCATAAAGCACAGTTAAAAATGCCAAGTGTGTGCCACACGAATATACTTTCCTGAAAAAAATGTTCACAGTAAATGCATTGCAAGACTTTCCAAGCTAGTGTCTTCGAGTTGGCCCATGAATGAAAGACCTGACTTGATCTACACTGTTGGAATCCGTCCTCCTGTAAAATACATATGATTGTTAACTCTCTACCAAAATCATAAGCAGGGCAAACCTATCTAAAATGCATATGAGTCCCTCTTTTCCCTGTCTGGCTTAAAATGTTTCAATTACCAACTTCACTATTCAGCTTCATCAATTGAAACCAATAGATTGTTAGTATTAGTTCTTAATAATAGTTATTAGTATTATTTTGTGAAAATGGGGAGACCAATCTAAGTATTATTGACGAGTTATCATACTTAATAATCTCCAGTACATCAATAGGGAATTACACATTTGGTTGAAACACCTCAGATAAATGTAAATATCATGTCCTCATTCAGTCATGCTGCTTAATAGAATGCTGTATTAGTACCCCGCGAGGGGGTGTGGTGGCCTCCCAGCCAATGGGGAAGTTCAGAACACAGGCGTTACCAGACGGTAATCCTGCCACCCTGAGCCACCTCAGGGCTGGCGGCCGCCGTCTCCCCTTGCTGGGGAATGAGGTAAGTGCTTCTAACCTGTAAGGATATTTGGCGTGTTACAGCACAGAGTACAGCACTACTGCACAGGTAGCAATTTTTTTTTATGCAGCACCACCACATGGGTGCGGTGCATTGCTATATGTGTTACCAGATTAACATGGACTTATAAGTAAAGACAGGCTATTCAGTCAAAAAACGATTTTAACATATAAGATGCAAATCTATTTTTACAGTTAAAAGCACATGTGCACATTCACAAATGCACACTATTTTTCACCTGAAATGCCTATGGTGCAAGAGACACATTTGAAAATTAATAACTAACATTATTAATAACTAACCTGACTAATAAAACTGCATTTAACATAACCCACTAATACAAATGTGTCTCCACTGCAGAAATAGGCCTACTCTGAAAGTGAACTTTTAAACGCACATTCATTTTTTTTTCTTTTTCTCTGCTGCTCTGTCCACATAAATACAGGAAGCCAAGGGCTCGAAGAGAACAGGAAATCAGTTGGTTACAAATGGTTACTGTAAAAAGGAGCCATTGTGTAGTGAGGGAGGAGATGGCATGATTGATTTCTGATTGGAGCAGCGTCATAGCAAGTATCATGCTAGAGGCAGTGATGAGAGTTTTGCTGGGGGGAGTTTGAAGAGAGGGGGAGGACAGTCGGGATTTGGCAGAGCTGGGAGAAGGACCTGTTTTCCTGGCTGGAGCATTCCTGCTGCAAAAGCTGAGAATTCCAGGCAATAACCCCGGTTTGAGAACGAAAGACGGTTGTTTTCACCGGGGTTAATCTTCAAGGGAGCCAAATTCAGAAAGAGAACAGCTGAAGAAAACTCAGGCTGAACAGATAAGGTAATTACAGAAGTGTGGGGGCTGAGTGTGTACGAGAATATTCAGTCAGTGTAGGAAAGGAGATTCCTGTGCTTTAATCACATGTTAATGTTGCAAATTGAGTTCTTGTCTCCGCCACTCTCTTTTCAGTGTATCACAGACAATGCTGTTACTGTGCTATTTTATTTATTTCTGTAAAGAGTGAGATCGTGTTTAAATGCAACTTTTATAATACACAAAAATATTTGAAAGCAGACGGGTGGTGTGTTTTATATTTACCAAAACAGTGCTGATGATGTGGGGAGATGTTTAGACAGTGCAATTGTCATTTTCAAACTAGCTAAACATCAAATTTGGTTGCAGCCGTGTGCACAATGTAACTCAGTATGAGCAATTATAACTAACTGTGTGTGTTGTAGTTTGTCGGAGGTCTATGAGTCGGCAAAAAGGGAGGCCCGGGACATAGTTCACTACCGTATATAAGATAGTGAAAATACCACATGATAGCTCGCTGCCGTAGATAAGACAGAGAGAAATTGCCCATGGTGGCACACTAAAAATGAAAATGTGGTGTTCCTGAAATGCAAGCCTGAGGTCTCTCTAGTGATTACACGAAAAATCTAAGCAAAAATAAGGGGTTCTGGATATTGGGGCCACAAATAAAACAAGGGAATTATGCTCCCCAAAATACCACCAACCACGCATACCAACCACGCATACCAAATACGCATGTCTGGGTGCTGAAATAATGCATGTCCACTGTATTATTGTTGTACATGGCCCAATCTGAATACAAGGAGTGATTGTTGCTAAGTTATTTTTCGGCGGTAAGAAAATACCGTCAGGCCCCAAATCTCCACAAAATACCCTACAAACCCCTCCCGCTTCTCCTTTCCCCTTCCACACATTTCCCTTCCTTCCTTCCCTTACTCCCTCCACACTTCCCTGCTTTTCAGGAGTGGACACACTGGAAACACTTCTGTCTCCAGCGAGTCCACTCCCGATCTGTGACAGGCCGCCACGGAACGGAAGAAGGGACTACATAGTACCTTCTCTTCTTTCCATGGTGGCCATTATTTTGTTTCCTTTTTTTCCTTCTTTTTGAATGGCTGCCATGGAAAATGAGAAGGGGCTACACAAGGGACTATGTGTAGTCCCTTCTACCTTTCCATGGTGGTCAAACTGTGTTTACTTTTTTATTGTTTTTAGTGGCCACCAAGGAAAGGGAAAACGGACGTCATTTTCCCTTGCCTGGCGGCCATTTTTTGAACTTTTTTTCTGTTGCAAAACCATTTAGCAAAAGAAAAACATGCTTTTAGTACCACGGTTTTACAGGCCGGGGTACTAAAACAATAAGCCCCTCACAGGGGGTGGGGCATTACCGCTTTATGTATAGCCCGGGGCCTTTACTCAGGCCTGTAACTATGGGTCTTGGGGCATTACCTGATGTGGTAATGCCGCGCCTGCTCGGCGCTTATCGCTTAATTATAATCACACACTGCAAACTTTTAAGCACCAAAGGTGAGATAGTAAATATTAATGATCAATATTAATCAGTCATATAAAGTGCAGGGGAGTAACATTCTGTGAAAATCATATTAAAGAAAGGTAGCACACGATACATGTTACAAACATCCATTTGTTTTGATATTCCTATTGATATGCTTCATCTAGAGGTTATCCAAAACTAAGTTATCCAAAACATAGGAATAGAAGCAAGACCAGTAATGTTTAGCCTTGTGGGTTAGCAGTTTGGGATGGACTAAATGCATAGGGGACAGGACCAAAGAGTGATTTGCATACAATGGAATTCAAGACATGTTGTGGGGAAATGGGAAAAGTGGCTGCAGATGGAGGCAGGGAATGACTCAAGGACAGATCGTGTTACTCCAACATTTGTAGACTAAATTCTAGAGAGCGGCAAAGTAATATTTGCAGTATATAAAATAAAAGAGAACCCTGTTGGGTGCCTGAGAAGCTCCAGAATGTGCTTAGCCAATCCGAAGAGATATGTAGGTTTAGGGACCAAGGATATTTACCAATAGTACTGCAGGTTCATTTTTGAATAATACCTCCTGCACTGCCAGGAATAAGACTTGTAAAGAGGTGGATTCACCTGGGAAGACAAGAGAGAGGAATGGGATAGACAGATACGTAAATGTGAAACATAACCTGTATTGAGCCTGAACCCTAGAAGTCTGGATGTCTGAGTGTTCCTTGTTCAACTGTCCATTGTAAATTCCTGTAAGCAGTGATACGATTAACACTTCTCCATTGCTACAAAATAGCAAATAATGAAAGGACTCTTATACATGGAAATACTGTTTGTCATTCATTGGCGAGATGCAGGCAGCACATACATGTTAGGGGTAGAAACCAACCTACTTAAGATTTTTAAAATACCACCAAATGCCCACAAAACTGAGTACACCTTAAGTTACTTGACAATGCTTGAACTCTTCACATATCTAGAGCCACTGATCGCACGGGTACAGACGTGTAGTCTGAACTGACATGTTAAGCATTAGAACATAGTCGGCACTCTGCAGTACATAAATCTTGTAACCGTGGCACAATAAGTAGGGAGTGAGGACTGGAAAAATAAGTAACCCTGAATACAGCTTATTAAAAAAATTGCAGCGAAGAAAACTCTAACTATAGGCATTGGAAATGTGGATGGGTTAGAACGTCTTTAGCATGACCCACGGGGAAAGAAAATGTAGTACACTTCATTCAGATACAGTGTTAAATCTGTTTCCAATATGGGAACTCCCGTCCTTCACACACTTCCTAAGGCTGAGAAACCAAACCTTTCAATATTTAGAGTCAAGTATTTCAAGATTTTGGTATAAATCTTACGGTAAAAGATAACCACACATTCTTTTTAGACTAAAAAGAATGTTCATATAATCAAAGGTAAGTCAACACAATTATGTCAACAGAGGTTATCCTTGGTGTCCAAGAACTCGCAGGAAATCATGTTCATTTTCATAACATGTATTCATCCTGCCCAACGTGTTTCGAGTTCACATAACTCTTGATTAGGGGCTGTATTGCACTTCAATTTTAAGAAAACATTGCAAATAATATACATTTTAGAGGTATGTGCCAGTCATCCCAAAGTTATAATCCACTTATTCAATCAATAGCTATGAACATATACAGTATGTACTTTATACCATCTGGTCTTCAAGTGGCTAAGGACTTGGTTTTGCCCATCTGACATCGAGACCATTTCTACATTCCTTGTGATCAATACACTTATGTATGAGTGCATTCCAACATTCCACAACAGACTTAACTTCCATATTGCAATTTCACTCAATCCTAAAACTAACTCCTTATCTTGTAGACAAATGGACCTTTGCTATTGTGAGTTCACTCAATCGTAAATCTAACGCCTATTCTTATTTACAAATAGACCAGCATCTGTTCCAACACTACAAGTGCCTTCTTATGACGTTTTAGAGACATAAATGATATGCCCATGTTGTCTCTCTGTGATCCTTTGAAAATGAAATATTGAAATATTGGGCCTCATTACAGGGATGGCGGTAAGGATTTACCGGTAACGGTAAAATACCGGTACCGGTACTGGTAAATCCTTACCGCCTTACTACGAGGCCCCTTTGCGGCTTGGGGGATTTAACGCCTGCTTTTTGCAGGCGTTAAAAACCAACCCGCAAAGGGACCCAGGGAGCTAATTACGGTACCGCAATTTGCGGTACCGTAATTAGCGCCTTCCCCATTCCCATTATGCCCTATGGGGCAAAAATGGGAATGGGGAAGGGCAATGGTGGAAGGGGGAATTACTGCCCCGCCAACCTTGGAATGGGGTGGTAATTCCCCTTTCTGCCAAGGCGGTGCCAGTATTTTACCGGCATGAACCATGGCGCTAATAGCGCCATGGTTCTCCGCCATCCGTGTAATGAGGCCCATTGTCTAAAAATTAAAATAAATCCAAATCATGGGCCAAAAGCACTCTCACTTCTCCCTTCATGTACATCACTGGTTGAGAATAACAATGCTGCGTATAATTTCTCACAAGGATCATGAAGGACTGTAAAGTCTAGAACATTAACAAAATGAACGAGTCTCTCATTCTGGTTAAACTAACTGTCACTTGTTGTCAGGCCTAGTCTTATCTGGTGAACTCTCCAGTGACCCCTCCTCACCTCTTTCCTCTGAGGAGTTGGTCTGGGTCTCAGATGTCTCTCTTCTCCAGGACTTCTTATTGGCTGTGCACTTCTTGATCTTGACCTTCTTATCGCGCAGGTAAGGACGGACTCCACTGGAGGCCACCTTGGCAGGATAGGTATTCCTGAGCAAAGGGAACCCCAAGGAGCCAGACTCAAAAGCAGGGAAAAAGCTTCTAAGCACCAAAAATCCCCACTGTAATGTAGGTCCAGATGGCCTGCTGATGATAGTCCTCTTGGTATTCAATGAGGTTCAAGCTTGTAGTTTGGAGGTTTAAGTCCAATGTAATATACAGTTGGATCAATGGAGCTATAGGCAGAATAGCGATCCGAAAGGTAAGGGCAGATAGCAATAAGGAATGTGAAGTAAGGAAAGACAGAGTGTAGCGGGTAGCGGAAGGAACTGTCAGAAACGAGATAAGCGAGAAAGGGAAATGCCAGAGCAGCTGAAGGGAGTGCAGGGGCACAGGAAAGGCAAGAACAGTCTCAGAAAAAAAAAGTCTTCCGTTAAGAACACAACTGCGTACGAGAAGGTAAGCAGCGGAGCTGATGAAAAACAAAGAGCGTACCTTACTGAACGGGTACCAGCCGAGGAGATTCTCGGGTGAAATCGAGTTGGAAAGGCAAAAGGAGACGCAGGGAAGTAGAAAGGAACAGAGAGCAGACCAGACAGAAGGGGACACTCTGGGAAGCAGGACAACACCAGGAGGCAAGAATCCATGAAGCACAGGCTACAAGGAGAACCAGTGAGAGTTGCTGCAGCGGGTACCAGGAAGAACGATACAACGCAGAGAGCTGAGATCACGGTGCGTTGTTATAGTAACGCCGCAATGCGGCAGCCATGCCGGTAGAGGACTAGACCGAGTCCAGTGCTTTCCAGATGTCTATTAACAGAAAGTGGTTTCGAACAAGTAGCACAGTGTATTTTCCATCTCTGCCACAACCTCCAAGCCTGCCGCATGACACTTGCATCTACCATCATATATTGGCTCAAATGGTATATGATGACAAGTAAGTCATGTTATCATAACACTCACCGCTAAACATAGTGCTGCAGGTTTTCTTTGTGTAGGAAACATCACCATTCAAAGTGGTCCAAATCTATCAGCATAACTACAAAGTAAGCAACAGTGTTTAGTGTAGTGTAAAGGCAATGGGTCTCATCACGAGTATGGAGGTAGTCATGCCCTTTGCTGCCTCCATACCGGGTTCCAGTACCGGGTACTGTGAATGATGAATTACCGGGTCATTCCGACCTTGGAGGACCCGGTAATTCCTCATGCACAAAATCATTCCCCATTCCCATTTGAGCCCCAATAGGACTCAATGGGAATGGGGATGGAGCTAATAATGGGCCCTTTAATAACGGGTCCGTTATTAGCTCCTTGGTCCCCTCGCGTCTGGTTAGGGGACTTCGGAATCAGGCATCCCGTAATGAACGGTGCCGATCCCGTACCGGCACCCTTCATTACAGGAGCACCTGCCTCGTAATGAGGCCCAATGTATGTATATTCGACTTGCCACCCTCTTAGTTATAGCATACACACGCTCTGTATATTTACCTTTGTTCGCGCTGCAACATCTCCTCTAGGATCCGTAGTTGTCTGTCCCGGTTGAAAAGTGTCCTAGCACATGGATGTAAGCAAGCATCAGTTTTTGTACAGTGGTGGATGATGGAATGCTGATGTGGTCTATGATGACACATGTGAGGCGTCTGCCATGCAGTGGCCATGATCATGTTGGTGAGTGGTTTGCTTGGTGATTAGGGATGATGGTGTGTATGGTGGGTATGTGTTGTTGGAAGAGAAGATTGCAACACATAAAAGAAGGTGCAGATCTGATATTTGAGGAACAGGTTTCTGGTCCTGGGAACAAACATTTCCAAATATGAATTCCCCTTTTATTCATTTGCCCTCTAGTTCAGTTTTCCAGGCGAAAGAGACATCCTGTGATCTAACAGTAAAACAGCAAATAAAGGGGCATGGCTAAGTAGGTGGGTGGGGATTAGGACATGTGATCTAGATCGACTTGCACAGCTCATCAACTGCAAAAGAAAAGAGTGGGTAAGGCTGCTTAGGTAATGAAAAAAAGAGCAGCAAAACAGGAAGACACTAAAAGATTAAAAGTGATTGAAAGGTGGGCATCGCTTAGGTCATGTGATCTAGAATTACTTGTGCCAGCACACCAACTGTAAAAGAAAAGAGGTGTTCCTTTTCTGCGGGGGAATAGAGAAAGAGATAGCATATATCTTTCAACCATTAGATCTCTTTATATTCCTTTTCTTGCATGTGTTGGGCCTTCCCTAGCAAGTTAGGTTGCAGAAAATAGAGCTGATTTACAAAGATGGACCTGGAGTAAGCCAGACTTAGTCCACACTCATCTCCTCTATCCAGGATTAAGACAGGTGTCAGAGTCTGATTTATTGTTTTTACTATAAAACTGTGCCTGTGATTTGAAGGATTGCTTATACAGACTAGTGTCGATTTACAAATACGTTTTCAGCAGTAACTCAGACCTGACTGTCCCCTTGATATACTCCTGCCTACATTTACAACGTTATCAGATGCAACTCTTACTTAATCTTTACTAACTCCTGGAAGGAGAAGTATAAGTCAGAAGCAAAGTTATTTCTGGTAATTTTTGTGTGAATCAAACAGTATCTGATGTAGACCCCGTAACATGAGTAGTGGCTTTTCCCCGACTGTGCACCAACTCTAATTTTGTTTCTTATGTATCTGTTGAACTGATGTAGCCCCCCGAAACATGAGGGACTGTGCACCTACTCTAATGTTGTCCCCTACACATATCTGTACACCTTTGTAGCCCCGTAACATGAGGCGTGCTCTGCAAGATAATGCTTCAAGTCCCCCCCGCCTGATGTAACCTTATGGAGGTCTTGCACATTTGTTAATATCACTTTGCACTTACTGTAACTAGCACCTAGATTCCAGAGGTTTTTGTGTGCTTCAATAAATGTTAAATACATAAAAATAAATAAAGCTTCTCTCCAAGAAAAAGTAAGATTTCCTCCTTGTAACACATTTGTGAAGTATATCTGACTTATGCTTGACTTACTGTTCTCTCTCCAGGAAAAATTCAAGAGTAAGTTAGCGTTAATACATCGATAACATCATCTCGAAACACCCTTTTAATAATACATAACATTATTTGCTGAAGCACTCCTTCTGTGTATTAAACACATTAATGTAGAAGTTGCAGCTTGATTTGTTCATCTGTGATCTTTGGTTGGTATGTTTGGGGTGTTTGCATGAGCATCTTTAGGATATGATTACGCAATCATCTTTTCTGTGGCTGAATTCTTATTACCATTACTGTGATGATGAACACACAATGCATAGACCTTTTAATAGTGGCATGTATGCTCTATGCAATGTGTTTATTTGGTATATTAGATATGTACTATTGATTATGATAACTGCATTTTTTTGTTGCTGAAAAAATTCCACACTTTCACAACAAAACCACGATTTTAGATCATCAAAGTGACCCAAGTCAATATGAACTTGCAATATATTTAAACTGCATCTTTTCAACCAAATGATTGTTCGTTGATCTAGTTTTAAATGACTAATTGGTGTAATGGATCCTAGTATTTTTTTAAGGTTTTCAATTCAATTCAATTTTATTTCATGAGATGAACTCCAATAAAAGCAAAGCACAGTATATATGACAAAAACACAGAATCCTTTTAAAAGCATTCAAATATATAGAAGAAAACATAAAACCATAAAGCACAGTTAAAAATGCCAAGTGTGTGCCACACGAATATACTTTCCTGAAAAAAATGTTCACAGTAAATGCATTGCAAGACTTTCCAAGCTAGTGTCTTCGAGTTGGCCCATGAATGAAAGACCTGACTTGATCTACACTGTTGGAATCCGTCCTCCTGTAAAATACATATGATTGTTAACTCTCTACCAAAATCATAAGCAGGGCAAACCTATCTAAAATGCATATGAGTCCCTCTTTTCCCTGTCTGGCTTAAAATGTTTCAATTACCAACTTCACTATTCAGCTTCATCAATTGAAACCAATAGATTGTTAGTATTAGTTCTTAATAATAGTTATTAGTATTATTTTGTGAAAATGGGGAGACCAATCTAAGTATTATTGACGAGTTATCATACTTAATAATCTCCAGTACATCATTATGGAATTACACATTTGGTTGAAACACCTCAGATAAATGTAAATATCATGTCCTCATTCAGTCATGCTGCTTAATAGAATGCTGTATTAGTACCCCGCGAGGGGGTGTGGTGGCCTCCCAGCCAATGGGGAAGTTCAGAACACAGGCGTTACCAGACGGTAATCCTGCCACCCTGAGCCACCTCAGGGCTGGCGGCCGCCGTCTCCCCTTGCTGGGGAATGAGGTAAGTGCTTCTAACCTGTAAGGATATTTGGCGTGTTACAGCACAGAGTACAGCACTACTGCACAGGTAGCAATTTTTTTTTATGCAGCACCACCACATGGGTGCGGTGCATTGCTATATGTGTTACCAGATTAACATGGACTTATAAGTAAAGACAGGCTATTCAGTCAAAAAACGATTTTAACATATAAGATGCAAATCTATTTTTACAGTTAAAAGCACACGTGCACATTCACAAATGCACACTATTTTTCACCTGAAATGCCTATGGTGCAAGAGACACATTTGAAAATTAATAACTAACATTATTAATAACTAACCTGACTAATAAAACTGCATTTAACATAACCCACTAATACAAATGTGTCTCCACTGCAGAAATAGGCCTACTCTGAAAGTGAACTTTTAAACGCACATTCATTTTTTTTTCTTTTTCTCTGCTGCTCTGTCCACATAAATACAGGAAGCCAAGGGCTCGAAGAGAACAGGAAATCAGTTGGTTACAAATGGTTACTGTAAAAAGGAGCCATTGTGTAGTGAGGGAGGAGATGGCATGATTGATTTCTGATTGGAGCAGCGTCATAGCAAGTATCATGCTAGAGGCAGTGATGAGAGTTTTGCTGGGGGGAGTTTGAAGAGAGGGGGAGGACAGTCGGGATTTGGCAGAGCTGGGAGAAGGACCTGTTTTCCTGGCTGGAGCATTCCTGCTGCAAAAGCTGAGAATTCCAGGCAATAACCCCGGTTTGAGAACGAAAGACGGTTGTTTTCACCGGGGTTAATCTTCAAGGGAGCCAAATTCAGAAAGAGAACAGCTGAAGAAAACTCAGGCTGAACAGATAAGGTAATTACAGAAGTGTGGGGGCTGAGTGTGTACGAGAATATTCAGTCAGTGTAGGAAAGGAGATTCCTGTGCTTTAATCACATGTTAATGTTGCAAATTGAGTTCTTGTCTCCGCCACTCTCTTTTCAGTGTATCACAGACAATGCTGTTACTGTGCTATTTTATTTATTTCTGTAAAGAGTGAGATCGTGTTTAAATGCAACTTTTATAATACACAAAAATATTTGAAAGCAGACGGGTGGTGTGTTTTATATTTACCAAAACAGTGCTGATGATGTGGGGAGATGTTTAGACAGTGCAATTGTCATTTTCAAACTAGCTAAACATCAAATTTGGTTGCAGCCGTGTGCACAATGTAACTCAGTATGAGCAATTATAACTAACTGTGTGTGTTGTAGTTTGTCGGAGGTCTATGAGTCGGCAAAAAGGGAGGCCCGGGACATAGTTCACTACCGTATATAAGATAGTGAAAATACCACATGATAGCTCGCTGCCGTAGATAAGACAGAGAGAAATTGCCCATGGTGGCACACTAAAAATGAAAATGTGGTGTTCCTGGAATGCAAGCCTGAGGTCTCTCTAGTGATTACACGAAAAATCTAAGCAAAAATAAGGGGTTCTGGATATTGGGGCCACAAATAAAACAAGGGAATTATGCTCACCAAAATACCACCAACCACGCATACCAACCACGCATACCAAATACGCATGTCTGGGTGCTGAAATAATGCATGTCCACTGTATTATTGTTGTACATGGCCCAATCTGAATACAAGGAGTGATTGTTGCTAAGTTATTTTTCGGCGGTAAGAAAATACCGTCAGGCCCCAAATCTCCACAAAATACCCTACAAACCCCTCCCGCTTCTCCTTTCCCCTTCCACACATTTCCCTTCCTTCCTTCCCTTACTCCCTCCACACTTCCCTGCTTTTCAGGAGTGGACACACTGGAAACACTTCTGTCTCCAGCGAGTCCACTCCCGATCTGTGACAGGCCGCCACGGAACGGAAGAAGGGACTACATAGTACCTTCTCTTCTTTCCATGGTGGCCATTATTTTGTTTCCTTTTTTTCCTTCTTTTTGAATGGCTGCCATGGAAAATGAGAAGGGGCTACACAAGGGACTATGTGTAGTCCCTTCTACCTTTCCATGGTGGTCAAACTGTGTTTACTTTTTTATTGTTTTTAGAGGCCACCAAGGAAAGGGAAAACGGACGTCATTTTCCCTTGCCTGGCGGCCATTTTTTGAACTTTTTTTCTGTTGCAAAACCATTTAGCAAAAGAAAAACATGCTTTTAGTACCACGGTTTTACAGGCCGGGGTACTAAAACAATAAGCCCCTCACAGGGGGTGGGGCATTACCGCTTTATGTATAGCCCGGGGCCTTTACTCAGGCCTGTAACTATGGGTCTTGGGGCATTACCTGATGTGGTAATGCCGCCCCTTGCTCGGCGCTTATCGCTTAATTATAATCACACACTGCAAACTTTTAAGCACCAAAGGTGAGATAGTAAATATTAATGATCAATATTAATCAGTCATATAAAGTGCAGGGGAGTAACATTCTGTGAAAATCATATTAAAGAAAGGTAGCACACGATACATGTTACAAACATCCATTTGTTTTGATATTCCTATTGATATGCTTCATCTAGAGGTTATCCAAAACTCTCCTTGACCATAATCATGAACCAAAATCTGACATCCATTCATTAACACATGATGTATTTTCCTATTATTTTATTTAAGTTTATTAACACAACTGACATTACCAAATAAGTGTATCATGCTGGTCAAATATGTATTTCTTTAATTACTGATGACAGAAACATTAGCTGTTATTTCCAATTTTTAAATAGGCCATGGACATATTAATGCCATCCTGACTAGCACAAAGAATGAGAATCGTATTGTGGTCCCCAGTGAAGTTATCTTGAAAAGGCAATGAAGGCGCATTTCTTGCACTCGTAATGAAATGCAGAGGTGCCTGTTTAGCCTTTAAAGCAAATGGTGTCCGTGTAAATTCCCTTTGTTTCCAACACTCCTGACACATTCCTATTCTGGACAGAAGAAGTAAAAAGTGGAGCAAAGGCTTTTACGTGCTATGTTAAAACTTGCAGCACAACTTGGTTCATGTCATAAATGCTAATCAGAGAAACGTAGATAGTGTATACCCTTTACCTTACTTTGGCAAAGTACCTTTCAGAGACGTAGGCCAAGAGTGGAAGAATTCAAAGGACAATATTACAGTTTTTTTCATTTAGTAAAATGAAAGGACAGCCCAAGTAAAGACTGTAGAAAAAAAATAGCATTATTTATTCAACTGACAGTATATCTAAAAAAAACTAAGCACTGTCCCGGCTAAGGAACAACTGAAGAATGGAGACTGACTTAAAAACATATAGCATGCATAGAAACATGAAATTGTGATCACAAAAACAGTCAATTGATTTAAAAAGAGAAAACACAAAACAAGTATTTAAAAAAAGTCTTTGGACAAGATTGTGAATGGGAACTTAAAAGTCTCTAATGCACACCTATATGCAAGGTGGACAGGTAGCATAGGATACATATGAAAGTCAGCTCGTCCAGAGGTTGTCTATCTTAGAAATTTTGTGTATTGCTCAACAGCATTGAGGGAACATTTCTGGATGTGTTCCATTGGTTTTAGCTGTGCTGAAACAGCTTTGAGTTGATTACCTAGTAATCAGTTACTGTGGTGTGTTTTATGGAATGGGTGGCTCGACCTCTGGCATGAGGTAGCGTCTTAAAATCTGGCAGGGTAAACTGTGTCAATAGGGGCATCAGTGGAGAAAGCTGAAGGTTTATATCAGGGGTCTTAATGTTGGTGAGGTGTCTTGAGGAGTCATGATCATGGCATGGATGACGTCGAAGTGAATGGGCTTGACTGGCTCAATCCTCAGGCTCGAAGGGAAGATGGGCTTGCCGAATGTGGCAGCAGTTTATTGCATGAAGTCATTTCAGGCAAACTCATAGTGGAGCATAGCTATGGTGGAAGGTATCCAGGAGCACACACCTGTGAGGACCCCATAAACATAGTACAGTGAACTGAAACAGCAGTACGCATTTAAAGTAAAGCACTTCAATGTTTCAGAGTTACCAGGAGTGTCCTTGGATGGTCCTTAACTCTTTAGAGAGCCCACCAGAACAGGTTATGTTATCCACATATACCTTAAAGCCTGTGACCATAGGTTTTCAACTACTTTCCCATTTGTGGCTGGGTTGGTGGAGAGGACGGGTGGCACACTGTCCTTGGTCTATTGGGATGCTCACCACCTTTCTTCCACCATCCAGGACAAGTATGGGTGGAAAAATAAGGTTGCTACATGCGAAATGTAATTATGAAGGGGACATTAGAGTAAAATCAAAATACGATAGACGTGTGGCTTTGGATTAATCATTACCATTATCCTTACTTTGAGCAGTAGTCTAAACCATCATTTGTGGGATATCAGCACCATAACAGAAAGGGGTCTGCCATGTGCAAACGAGTACTCACCCTTCCACCTAAAGGTGCAGTCCAGTTGAGCTGCTGTGCCACATTCCCACAACATAGGAATAGAAGCAAGACCAGTAATGTTTAGCCTTGTGGGTTAGCAGTTTGGGATGGACTAAATGCATAGGGGACAGGACCAAAGAGTGATTTGCATACAATGGAATTCAAGACTGGCCAGAACAATGTGATTGGTTTTGGTTGATTATAGTTCTACAATGCAGCCCTTTTGGTTTAGGAGTATCGCCCTAAGTAAGCGAGTATACACATACAAGGGTGCCTATTTTTTTTACCCTTAGTGAATCAGTCTAAACCTCATGGGTTGGATCCAACACGTTCATGTCTGAAAGAATCATCATCAAGGATAGGACATTGAGTATGGAGCTCTTCCAGATCAGTTTCAAACCTAACTAGAATGTATGCTTGTCTGTGTTGAAGCCTGTCTGTCAGCGGTTTTCACGTTTGGGGTCCTATTGACCTCCATACGTTTACCTTGTTCACGTTGTTTTAGTAGCTACTAACACTCTTTATGCAAGCAGAATGTATCCTATGTATGGCGGAGCATGTTTAAGACCTTATTTGAGGTAACTCGTGGGGGTTTATTCTACTCCCACACCAAACTGAAACTGCGCCCCCAAGACCTCAGCTCCCTGGCTCACACATATAAAAAATCCTGGGGGAGGTCGTTTGAGGAATGTACACCACAGGAAATGGGTAACAATTGAAATAAGGGAAAGGACGTTTTCAGGGTTTTAAAAATCTACAATGTTTATACTGGAAACTAAAGCTATTCATTCTGTTGGTTCTAAATTTTCCTGCAGTCTAAATGAAGGGTAACTTTATACCAATCCAGTTCAAGTGCTGCACAGTTATGCTATTTTCCCCCAAAATACACAGAAGCAAAGGTCTCAGTTTACCTCAGGTAAGACTTGAAAGATTCTGCAGATCCTGGCATTTGGCCTCAGTGCATGCTGTATTAGTGCAGAGTATTTGTAGTTCTATTTTGAAACTATAAATGTAGGACTACAAGCACCAAATTGCAAAGTGATGGAAGCCCACAAGTTAAGACTGGCTAAGCATCTAACTCCGGACATGGACCATCTTGAAATGTCCTTATTCTCCTGGATTATACATGCGTGATCGAGTAAAATGGTTTGATTCATTGTTTCAAGGAATCCTGCATCTTGTAGTTATGCATGATGTGAAAAAAATGACATATATTAAGGAAATCATCTTGCATTTTTAACTCAGGAATATGGTTTTGCTTTTTAACTGAGTCTAATATATATATATATATATATATATATATATATATATATATATATATATATATATATATATATATATATGTTTGTGTGTGTAAGCACTCTGCTTTTGTAAACAACTGTGTAGCAGAGTATGGTGATTTCCTGTGGTTATCTTATACAGGCCCTGATATATCAGTGCCCACAGCAGAATAGATAGTGGCTTTTATTGTGAGTGCAGACCCCTGTGTTATGACATGGCTTGCTCTGATGTTGATGGAATGGTGCATAGCGTCCCTTGGACTTTTCTGTGAATTTCCTGGGGTGTGGCCGAAACCTTCAGCCCTTCAATGTCTGGTTTTCTGCCTCCCACACTGTCAAGCCAGTTACCACTGGAAGATGAGGCAGAGAATTCCCTCCTATGAACAAGCTCAAGACCTGCATGCTATGTTACTTTTTTTAATAGTGCTCCAGTCACCACCGTAGTGATCTAACATCGAAGAAGCGTGTCCAAAATGTGGCGTATTGTGGTCCACATAGGAGTATTCCGAATTGTCTCTGTCAAGGAAAGATAAAGGACATCAGAGCAGATGAAGGATGAAGGCGGAGCAGAGTTTAAATGAACTAAACAATCTGTAATAGTAAGGGAGGTGATGGAAAGACAGGGATGGAGTTTGTGAGAGTGCATGCCGGTGCCTTCATTGACAGGCGACCAAAGCATTACTCTGACTGGGAAAAAGGCCTTATGCTTCCGAGAATGAGCAGAGCTGCCTGTTGTTAATACGCACTGGATTTGTCATGAAGTGTTTGCATGATGGGCTTGAGTTCTGCTCCAGTGCACACTCGAACTACCTAGGCTTGGATTTCTGTAAGGTACTACCCTAATCTGGGTTCACCTAGCCAGCTATCAGAAGTGATTGAGCCCAGAGCGAGGTGAATGGTGAACACTCAAGGTGAATAGGGAGTGTGGGCTATTGCACAGCTCACCATTATTGCATGGTAACTTGCAGGAATCTTAGTATGATGGAAATGGAAGGATGCAAATCACTATTTCATACAGGTCTATGCTTACCCCAACAAAAAGGCCACTAGTGGGCGAAGGTCTTTGACTATGTCGATATCTCTCCCCTGACATTGTGCTGAAACCGTCCACCTATGGTGATATTCAGGCCACAAACTCATCTGCCCGAAAGGACTGTTTTGTACACGTGTCGTACTTGGCTTTGGTAGGACCCATTCTCGGTTCCATCCATCCGCATGGAAATGAAGGCCGCTATGCGATTGAACACCTCGATGTATTTACTGCCCATTTAAATCCTGGGTTCCGTGGGGGAGCGGCTTTTAAGGTTGTGCTCTGCTACTGGATGCTGATTAACTTTGCAGAGCAGGGACCCAGAGTTTAATTCCGGTCCTATTACATGTAAAAGCATAAACACACCAATCAAGCACTAGAACTGTCCCCGCAGGCCAATTAAATGGATTCTGTTGTCATGAAGAGAGCCCTAACAAGCGCATTCCCAATGCATTTTAATATGCTATTTAAATACTTCTGCACGCATACAAATGAACTATTCCAATTGCAAGGCATTTCATGCCTTCTAGTCAGGCAAACATTTTTGCATCTCCTCCCTTATGCATGCTGATGGAGTTGCGTTGGCAGGGAGGGGCGGAGGGATGCTCTCTGCGATATGTGGTTACGAAAGGACAGGGGTGATCTGTTGTTCAAGCCTATGCGCATGTGCGGCACCAGGCATGGGCTTGGGGGGGCTGAAGCCCTCCCACTTTGATGCAGCAGTCATCAGTTTGCTGTGAGGCCTATCCGGGCATAGATGTCAAAACGCTGTCACATCGGAAAGAGGTGTATTTACTTTTAAATATACTTTTAAACTTTAAAAGTAAGTAAATACACAGCTCTCCAATGTGAGAAAATAGTCTTTTACCGTATCTGAGGCATCAGCAAACGTGCTGAGGACAAAAGCCTGCCCAGGGGATGATATAAATAGACCCTCTATGCGGAAGCTAAAGGCTAAACTGCTTGGCTCAACTTTTAGTTGGCCAATGCCCCCGATGATTAGTGTTCTTTTGTTTAACTAAATAGCCCGTGGGCTGCAAAGGCACAGACAGGGAAGGGCTTGCGAGGGTCCAGAGGGAAACAGGTAAGAACATAAAAAGCCTTTTAGTGTGTGTGTGTGTATGTGTGGATTGAATGCATGTACATATGTATGCATACCTGCATGTGAAAGTCTGTGTACGTGCGTGTATGTTTTTTATTTATGTATTTATTGTGTCACGGTTTATCAACAAACCTGTCACAAAAAGATACACACAAACAATTTACATTTAAGTGCATGCATGCATGTTTGCATGTGAGGGGGTGTCTAAGTGCATGCATATAATTAAATGCAGTGTGAATGGTGTACATGGCTGCAAGTGTGCATGTGAATGAGAATGAAGTGGGAATGTTCTGGGTGCTTGTGTGAATGACAGAAGCTCTATGGGTGTGTGCGTGTGTGTGTGCATGGCGGGCACATTGGAGCATGAACATTTTTTGCCAGGAGCATAGCAGGTTTTACTGGCATTTTTGGGCAAAGCCAACTTGGTAGTTATTATGTGAGGGTGGGGTTGGAGCGGGGAGGGCACTGCAATGGGGCTGTCTGAGTCCTTCTGTTGCATTGAATGTTGTACTCGCATTAGGGATAATGCTAGCTTGGTGAGTGTTCTTACATGGAGAGGGCATGTTTCCTTACTGTGGCATGGCATTGTCGTACTGGTGGTAGGGTCAAAGTCAACATGATAAGTGTTCTTACATAGGCATGGGAGCCTTTGTGCAGCCTGTAAAGCACTGTTTTCTTACTGTTGCATGACATTTTTTAATGGCATTGGGGGCACATACACACGATGAGTGTTCTTATATGGGGAATTTGAGTAATGATAATGATGTATTCTTATAGTGCTTTTGCCAAAGCACTGTACAGAGATCACGTGTATATAAAATGATCACCCAACCGAAGTTGGTACTCATGTATTAACCTCAGAAGGATGAAAGGCTGAGTGGGCCTTGCCGGGATTGGAACTTGTGCTCTGCAGATCACAAACAGATTGCAGTACCAAGGGCTCAAACCGCTGAGCTATTCTACCAACTAACCAGCAAAGGCATGTTTCCTTACAGTGGCATGGCTTTTTGTTAACTGGCATTAAGGCAAAGCCAACGAGAGTCTGTTCTTACGTGGGAATACAGCATATATTGGCAGAGCCAGCATGAGCATGTTTTGTCATAGTATCATTACTGGCATCATGGTCAAAGCATCATGAGTATTCTCTGATTTGGGAATACTGGCATACATAGGTGCACCAGAATGGACGTGTTTGGGCACAGTCAGTGTGAACACGTATTTTACACTTGTGGGCTACTGGCATGTAGGTGGCAAAGGCATTATGAAAATGTGTTTGAAAAGGCTCCTGTGTGTTGTTGATGACTGCGCATCTAATGAACTTTTTCATGTTTTACCCCACAAAAATGATTGCAAACTGTGTCACTTTTTACCTAATCTATCACATGAAGTGTACTGTATGATTCACTATTTCAACCCCTTATTTAAAACAATTTCTCAGGGGAGCACCCCTCTGAACCCACCCGGGTTGGTTTGCTCTCCCTCGCTACTCTCCAGATTCAGCCAAGGGCAGAGCAAGTCCAGCGGTGGGGAGTCATAATGTCGAAAAATAAATGTCGACAGACAAAAATGTCGACAAAATAATGTCGAAAAAAAAAATGTCGACTTTCGTTTTTTTTAATTATATATTTATTTTAGGGGTTCGGGAGTAAAAAAAAGGGAAAAATAAAAAAAAAAATAAAAAAAAGGGGGGCTGGGGGGGGAACCCCCCCATTTCGAAAAAAAAATGCATTGAAAAAAAAAGTCGACATTTCTTTTTTCGACATTTTTTTTTCGACTTTTTGACTGTCGACATTTTTGTTGTCGACATTATGACTATAAACCAAGTCCAGCTCCTCTTAGGGTGAACCCTGCTACGTTAGCTCAAGGCCCCACTTGTTACACAATCCTGGCTACACCTCTGGTGAGTTGGGTGAAAGATGCATCTACTGTGTCAAAGGCGGGTGAAATATCTTCTCAGCCTCCTGGGCTCAAGTGGACATCAAAAGCGACATAGGTTTAATGACCCTGCTCAATAACAGCTTTCAAAATTACCTTTCAAAATTGCCACTCAGCCCCCACCCCCTAAATGTTGCGGCTGGCTCCGCCCCACCCTATGCGCTGGACACAAATGAAAAGATAGGGCATTCGCCAGCTATCAGAAACACAGGGCCTCATGACAAGTGTGGTGGTATTACCCCAGTTAATACTGGACAATTAAATGACTGCTAACAAATGAAGTCATGATGTAGTAATAGCAATGCCTTCCAATATTTAAAGTACAAGTTAGTCTCGATGTTGGAGTTCCATTGCAGATAAGTGGCATAAACCCATATGTTAACACAACATGGGTCGTTACCGCTATTATAAGTGCAGGCGATACCTTACAATCAGGCGTGTTTAATTCATATGGGTATCAAACCCAATAAATGTGCAGAGCGATTACACAAGCAGTATTCCTAAATACCACCTGGTTCACTGATACAGCACG
The DNA here is from genome assembly GCF_040938575.1 of Ambystoma mexicanum. NCBI lineage: Eukaryota > Metazoa > Chordata > Amphibia > Caudata > Ambystomatidae > Ambystoma > Ambystoma mexicanum. The sequence goes on along the minus strand of NC_090940.1, from coordinate 248,392,102 downwards.
CCTTGTAGTAAGGCCCATTGCAAGGGCTTCCAGAATGCTTGATTGACACCCAGTTAATATTACACTTGAAGCCACGTTCCCCTAATTTTCACCCAGTTTGTTGGGACTTAATTTATCAACCTCAGAAGGGTGAAGGGCTGAGTAGCAATGAATGCTGTGGCACATGGATATCCAAACAAACACTCAAATAATGCTATGAATGAAAGAACGATTGAATGATCAGCCTGGTATATTACTCAACAGCCAATGTGCGAGTTTCAGCTCTCTCATGTAAATGAGTGAACAGAAGCACACACACATGATCAGATGAGGTGGGCCCGATTCATGGAATATTTGCCCCGTTCAAAGTGAATTTGCACTGCTGAAAAGTGACTTTGCATTGCCGACACTAACCCTGACTTTGCTATGCAAAGTAAAGGGCAAAGTCATGTTGTACTGCAAAAATGACTATGCGCTGACTTTGCCCGGATTTTGCACTGCAAAAATGCACTTTGCATGGTTCCAGGAATCAGGGTTTGAGTCAGCAGTGCAAAGTCGTTTTCCAGCAGTGCAAAGTCACTTTGAACCGGACAAACAATCCATGAATCGGGGCAGGTCTCTACAAACCTGAAACCTGTCAAGATGCATCTTCCTGACTGAAGTAGTAGATGCATAAAAAGTGTGGGTACGGAAAATGCAGGGATTTCTGTTTGTTTGTCTGATGAATAGATGGTTAGTCTTTGTGGTGATGTCTTCACGGGCAGTGCTCCCTAGATGAAGGAGACCTTTCCGTCTTAAGAAAGCAAGCCTCTTGAGTTGCAGCTTGTTTGCAGGCTTATTTGCACATTTTGGTTCAATGAGTGCATGGAACATGTCCGAAGTGTTGAATTAACTTTTGTGAAACGAAATGCTGTGGAGAAGGGCGTTGACGTGCCTAAGATCATACACGGTGTCAAGAGGTTCAGGGCCCTGAAAACATCAGGGGCCAGATTACAGAATGATTGCATCAATGGACACAAACAAGTTACTCTCTAAATGTCCAGGGCCAAACCATCTAGAAGTTACAAAGCTTTTTATTTTAGATGTGCTCTAGAAGAGAATCCCCAAAATAAAATGATCTATTTTATAATATCTGTCAGATTGCCAAGCTTCCTGTTTGCTCTGCAGTCTCGTGTTTTAGGTTACCTAACCTAAACGTATCATGCATGCTCCTTAAGTTACTCATGTCTCATTTACAAACCCACTTATGTGTGTTGTTTGGGTTAGGCCCTGTTTATTTATTACAGTAAATCATGTCATATCTTCGTAGAGGATGGATTTCAAAGGATTTCTTGAATAGTGTTGCCTGGATAGATAGTTGGATGCAGGCCCGGCTCCAGGAATTTTCATCTGGGTGGGCCAGGTGTGTGATCAGGGGGGCCCGAAGTTCCATTGGGTGTGGGTCTAAGAGTATCCTAAACAAAGTGCTGGCGTTGATACAGATTTCCCAAGTCCGTGATCCAGCAAAAAATGTCTTCCCAGATCTGCAAAAATACTTTTGCACCCCTCTATAAAAAACTGTATATAGCAAAAGAGAAGCATGGAAAATAGTGTTGCAACATCAATCTAGCTATCTTCCCTTCCCATCTGCTCTCCCCTTCCTGTTATATCTGATCCTCCTTCACCTTTCACTCAGCTGCCCTAACTACCATTCCCATTTACCTCCCCTCCAACCTATTCACACCAGCACCCACCATGCCTTTCCTGAACTGGATTGGGAGAATTGAGGGGGATGGGTGATGGATCATCCTCCTCCTCTGAGAGGGCTAAGCAGTGAGGCCCCTAGTCTTTGTACCATCTTAGATGGTCTCTGCCCAACAATACCTTCCTGAGCAATGTGGATACTCCCACCAGGCCCCGGAGGAGATGCTTGTGGTCCGCCCATCTTGTTGTGAAAGATAGACCCACCCACCCAGAATACTGAAGCAAGGAATAGATTTTGTTTCCTACAAAATAACATTTTTTTCAAACGTCTTTAAATTTCAAGAACAGAACATACAAAATCAAATCAATACAGGTAGTCTTGTTGATCTTAACAATGTTTCGAGCACAGCAACATATCCTCCAATAGCATACACATGTATACAATCGTCCCTTCACCCACCCAATCCCCAACGTCCTCCCCACCCTCCTTTCCAACTGAACCCCCTACAGTAGTCCCATTCTGAATGTCTCCCATCAATGGTTCATGTCCAAAATTACATTTTAAGCACAAAATGTAATTTTTTGTTGCATTTTTGCAGCACTTTTAATTGAGTTGCGAGTGCAAGGGAGTCCTAGGGCTGTAAGGGCTGCATCAGGAGGCTGACAGTGCAGGTGGAGGGGTTTGCTGTTTCCTGGTATCGCTCCTGGTGGGGCGTGCCCCTGTACATAATTTTCTGGTACATACTGGTTAGAATATTCAATTGTCATGATGACTCTTCGGTGTGTTTTCTCTGATTTGCTATTGAATGACACAATTGTGTTCAATAAATGTGGCCCAGATATTTTCAAAGTTAGATGTGTGTGTGCCCTAATCCCTGGGCTGCACATCTATTAAGCCATGAGTGAGGCTTTTTGGAATAGTTAATAATGTGAACTGAATCACTGTTAGGGGCACCTAATTTTAACAGGTAAGGCAGGGTGAAATTAAAAAATATGCCCAGGATCACACACTTTGGTCAAGTGGTAAAGCCATAATTTGAGCCTAGCCTGAAATTTAGATACTTGAACACACATCTTCCAAGCTCAAGTTGATACAAATATGTGTTGAAGTTTGGCTTTGAATACCTAAAATAATACTAAATTGTATACAGATTACTTTAAAAAAAAATGCACAAGTCACACGATAAACCAACCTGACAATGTATTCCTCATTGTAGAAACATGTTGATGAAAAGATCAATGGGGCATTTTGTTTTTAATCCTAAATTGCACAAATCCGAATTCTCCTGTTTGCACTTTTTTGCAAAAGAGGTCATTCATTAATTTTAATGTGTTGTGCCCTATGGTCGCCCAGACCCCACTTGCACTGTGTTGTGCCCTAAGGTCGCCTAGACCCCACCTGCATTGTGTTGTGCCCTATGGTCGCCTAGACCCCACTTGCATTGTGTTGTGCCCTATGGTCGCCTAGACCCCACTTGCATTGTGTTGTGCCCTATGGTCGCCCAGACCCCACTTGCACTGTGTTGTGCCCTAAGGTCGCCTAGACCCCACCTGCATTGTGTTGTGCCCTATGGTCGCCTAGACCCCACTTACATTGTGTTGTGCCTTATGATCGCCCAGACCCCACTTGCATTGTGTTGTGCCCTATGGTCGCCTAGACCCCACTTGCATTATGTTGTGCCCTATGGTCGCCCAGACCCCACTTGCACTGTGTTGTGCCCTATGATCGCCCAGACCCCACTTGCACTGTGTTGTGCCCTATGGTCGCCTAGACCCCACCTGCATTGTGTTGTGCCCTATGATCGCCCAGACCCCACTTGCACTATGTTGTGCCCTAAGGTCGCCTAGACCCCACTTGCATTGTGTTGTGCCCTATGGTCGCCTAGACCCCACTTGCATTGTGTTGTGCCCTAAGGTCGCCTAGACCCCACCTGCATTGTGTTGTGCCCTATGGTCGCCTAGACCTCATTCGCATTGTGCTGCGCCCCACCTATAACGCCAATGCCCCCTACACGCCACCCCTCTGTACATCACCTCAGCCCCAGCATGCTATTCTGCCTGACTGCGATCATGTTCCCTTTCTGTGTCATGCAAAGTAACATACCCTGCACTGGCAACAGTTACCTAGCCCATAATAATGGTTTAGTCAGACCCGCCTGCCCAAGACACCACCCGATCACCTGCCCTACACCATTCCTGCCCACTACACCAGCCTTCCCCCCGGATACCAAGTCCGCCCATCCCACCCATAGACATGCACACGCTCCGCATGTCGCAGCTAATACTCACCTAGCTGACCACAAGCAGAACCCCATCAACACGAGAGCATCATGCCATACCATCGACTACAACACCTCTACATTAGCTAACCCAACTAACTCCCGTAACACTACCCTCATCCCCTCCGATCGGAACTCTAGACTTGGCGCCAGAACCCACCACAGACCCAGCAAAGGCCCAGCCAAATCACTCAATAAGACCAACCCTCACACTATAACTCCCATCAACACCATCCATCCCAGTCTTAAAGGAGCTCTCCTAAATGTCAGATCATTAGTCGCCCATGCCACAGAAGTTGCAGACATTATTCTAACAAACAACCTGGACTTCCTTGCGGTAACCGAAACATGGCTGCACGATGCTGCAGGTCCATCTCTTACCCTAGCCATACCTGATAACTACACCATCCTTAGAGCAGATAGACCGAACGCTCGAGGAGGCGGCGTAGCTATTATCTTTAAGTCCACGCTTGACATCAGACTATCCTCTGCTCCCCCACTCAAATCCTGTGAACATATTACAGTCAAAGTTCAAACCTCCCCTAAAAGTACTATTACACTGCACTTAATTTACCGACCCCCGGGCCCTCCTGGCTCATTTGAGGAAGACATCACCTCACTAGTTGCTGAAAGCTCCAAACCTTCAGCACAACTGATTATACTCGGAGACTTTAATCTCGGGTTTAACGACCCCCTAGACACCCCAGCCACTGCCCTGGCCATGGCATTAGAGGAGCATGGCCTCCAACAACTCTGTTCCAAACCCACCCACTCGAAAGGTAGAATCCTCGACTGGATAACTACCCTTAATTGCAACATTACTACGGAAGATCCCACACAACTTATCTGGACTGACCACCACCTCCTCCCGTTTGACATTCTTACCAGCAATTCAGCACATAAAAGGCCTATTATTGCACCTGCCTGCCCTACTAGGAAAAAGAGCAATATCACAGCGGAAGCCCTAATACCTCTGGTGATCCCTACTTTAAACGCACTACCCGTTACAACGGACTTGAACCAACTGGTCAATGCCTACAATGAGTCCATGGCCAAAGCCATTGACATCATTGCCCCACTGAAACTGCGCAAAGGAATACCCAAAGCGCACCTGAACACATGGTTCACCCCGGAGCTCAAAACCCTTCGTCAACAAAAAAACAAACTTGAAGCACTCTGGAAATCAGTGCCTTCCATAAATAACAGAACTAATCTCACCAACATCTCCACCCTCTACAAAAATGAGATTATACGTGCCAAGAAAGATTCTCTCAATACTAGGATCTCCCAGGCAAGCTCCAGTACTAAAGAGCTCTTTAACATACTAAAGGAATTAGAAAACCCCATTACCCCCACTGACTCTTGCACTAAGGACAAACCTTGGTGCACAGGGATCCAGAATGCCCTAGCCAACAAAATCTCAGGGCTCCAAACCAAAATCAACAACAAACGACAACAACTTACTCTCGATCCCACCTCCATCCCCACACCCCTTCCACCTACTGCCACTAGTTCAGGCTTCACCTTCAAAAAGGTATCTATATTGGAGGTTCAGAAAATTATAGCATCCCTTAAACCATCGAATTGCAAGGGGGACAGCTGCCCCGCACAAATCATAAAAGATGCAGCTAGGGATCTCTCCCCATTTATCACTAAATTAATAAACCTGTCCTTCGCCAACAACATGGTCCCCAGCAATCTGAAACAGTCCTGGGTCCTACCTCTACTAAAAAAAACTACTCTCAACCCTGACATCCCCACGAATTACAGACCTATTACCACCGTCCCATTCCTACTAAAAATCTTGGATAGAGTGGCTTATTTACAAATTCAGGACTACCTCGAGGCCAATCACCTACTAGGAACTCGCCAATCTGGCTTTCGACCACAACACGGGACAGAAACGGCCCTTGTTGATCTCAAATGCCAGATAGACGAACTCAAAGACAAAAATAAGGCTGCCATCCTTCTTCTCCTTGACCTCTCCGCTGCCTTTGACCTGGTCGACCATAAAATCATGTGCAACCATTTGTCTCTGGCAGCACACTTCTCCCACTCTGCAGTCACATGGATCCAATCTTTCCTGGACAACAGAACCATGCGGGTCTTCTCCCCCCTAGCAGCGGCTGACCCCATCCCCATCACCTGCGGTGTCCCACAAGGATCCTGTGTCTCACCCACCCTTTACAATATTTTCACCAAGCCTTTATTCGACAAGCTGGACAATCTGGGTGTCACCTACACTAACTATGCAGATGACACCCAGATACTCCTCACCCTATCAGGCAACTACAACAAGGACGCCAAATGGATCAATGAAGTCTTTTCCATCATTCAGGCATGGATGGCCACACATGGCCTATGCCTGAATGATGACAAGACTGAATTGCTTCTTGTCGGCTCACCTAACACTATCAGTAAACTCTGTCCCGGCTACACTAGCTTCACTATTGACGGTAACACCATACCCATCGCCAAGAGTGTAAAAACCCTCGGTTTCTACCTAGACACGAACATTAACCTAATTAAACAAATCAATATGACCGCCTCAGCCACTGCCTACACTGGTAAACTAATCAGGGCCTGCAGACCACTGATCTCCCCTAGCAACTGTCTCATCCTAGCCAGAGCACTCATCCAATCTAAACTGGATTACTGTAATAGCCTCTATGTAGGTGCCAACAAAACAGTAATCAATAAATTGCAAGTTCTACAAAACAACGCACTACGTGCCGCCCTCAATATTCCTAGAAGGGAACACATCTCCGCCACCAGAACTGCCTGCAAATGGTTGTCCATCCAACAGAAAATAGACTTGAAAACCATATGCCTTACTTACAAAGCCCTTAATCATCTTGCCCCACCCTACCTCTCGAACAAATTTACACTAAGACAGAACACTAGAACCACCAGATCGTCCAACTCATTACAACTAACAGTTCCCAAATTCTCCCTTAAAAGAGCCGGAGGATCCAGCTTCCCAACTTTGGCATCACAACTCTGGAACTCCATCCCACTGGATATTAAATCTACACCTACTTTCCAACCCTTCAGAACTAAGGTCATCTCCTGGTTAACCAACAAATAACCGTCCTACTACATATGTATGCACCCTGAATGTCCAATTGTATGTATATTGTTTGTATACTATTATCTATGCCCTATTAATACTGTACTATTGTCTTTTACCTGTAACCTGATGCTCAAAGCGCATATATACCCCCGGGTCAAGAGCGCTATATAAATAAATAAACAAACAAACAAACAATTGTTTTCACCAAGTACTGGAAAAGTAAAGAGTAAAACGCAGGCGAAAATTGCTTTTGCTCTTTACTTTACCACTACGTGTCTGGAAAAGTGTAAATCACTTCCACAATTAACGATTGTGGGAGCCATCCACAATAGATTCCTTTGGATTCTGCCCGCTTTTCCCAGGTGTAAAAGTCAGGCAGGTCCCGTAGGAATCTATTCATTTTCCGCCAACGTAAAAATACATGCTGGTGGAATACCAACCGGATTTGGCAGGGGGACCTTGTTAAGTCTGATCTGTTCTCCAACTTCGCCTGCCAGATCATACAAAACCCTGCACCTCATAAAAAGTGGAGCTACATGCATTTAGCTCCACTTCTTCCACTCCACTTGACCTGGAAAATGATCCCCTATGACTGTAGCTTTATTTTCCCCATCCTGAATGGAAGCCTACAAGCTCCAGCATATCAATTAATGAGAACGTACAAACAATCTCATACAGACACAAAGTGAAATGAAATGCATGACAAGGTTATTGTTTCACACAGCTTTTTCGGTATCCCCTTACTTACTAATCACCCAACAATCACACTTAAATAGCTTATTAAAACCCTGTACAATCTTTTTTAAAGTGCCACAGCAATGGGCACTGCCTTTTTACCTTTTCTCATCTCTAATCACTTCCTGTTGTAAATAATCTGCCTCTGAGACACGTTAAAAGATCTCACTGGTAGGGCCTGATCAGCCCTGCTGCTTGAATTTGAGGGGAGAGAGTAGAGCAAGGGTTGTGGGGGGTGGGGGGATTGGCCTTTGTTCCTTGTCCAAATGTTAAATCCACCTCTGATTGCACTCAATAGAACATATTTAAATACTACTTTTTAGTTATAAAGAGGTACACCTTTTATACATTGCCTGCAACATTATAGAAAACGCTCTTCTTTTTTGTTATTTTACGGGTGTTCATGTTTCATTTCCGGCACTGCCTGAACACCCAGCACCCACGATTTACATCATACTTTCCAAACAAATCCCACAACATATATGACATATTCTGTTTGCATGCAAACTCTATACATGTATTCAAACAGAATGAGGCTATCAAGTCAGTACTTATCAGTTTGTATCATGAAAGGTTCTGTCAGAGTAGACTAGGCTTCCAAACAAAAGGTACATTCTATTTAGGTTGGAGCCCCACTGGTAAGTATGCATGAGAAAATCTGAAACTGGTCAATACTTGCCAATCTAGCCTTAGCATTTTCAGGTAGGGACTTGTTGGACTTAGGGAGACAAACAGAAGCCAACATGCATTGGCAAAGCCAACAGCTTGGGCTTTTGATTAGGCATGGATAGGCGCCAAGCACTGCCATAAGGGTCCCGCCTGGCCATAAGACGCGAACAGCTGGAAAATGGCACCATTAACTTGGCATATTATGGCATTGCCTGGCAAATGTCTGCTAATACCTATACACAAGCCAAAACTGCTGCCTTTGTGATTGCTTAAAGGATAGTTCCGGGACTTTTTTTTTATTGTCCCTACGGTTCGGCCATGTGTTTTTAAGCATAAATCGGTAGATCGTAGAAAACTTTCCTATGGACCTTACCCGACTTTTCGTCCATTAACGCACTCGAAATCAGCCGCCGTTTTGTGATAATCCTATCATTTCCCCCCATCGACCTGGCTCACCTGCGTTTGCGGCACTAAATCAAATTCCCCGCCCCTGAGCCTGACATCAGAAGACGCATACCGCCCATTTCCGAACGCCAAAGCACGTTTCGTGTCAACAATCGCTGCGCCTCAGCTAATGAAGTGTCGCCATGGAAATGGCAGGACGCCTCTTTCCTCAATAAGTATAAACACACCAGTTCACAACACACAGCAGCAGATTTTCGATTCCATTACTCTCTCTGTGTTACTTTGAGTATTCTGTGACTCGTTTCTGTGCTCTGGTCAGCTACCTTCGCCGCTTCTAGGCCTTGTGAACACCTGTACCATCTCTGTAAATTATTTTACTTTCTTTACCACACAATGGCTACAATAATGCCGTATATGTACGAGCCCGAGTACACCGTGGAGGAACTACTGGAAAGGCAAGCACGCGAAAACGATGGGGATTCGGACGGCAGTTGGGAGGACCAGTCAACGGATGAAGAGCCTGGACCATGTCGCATGGACGGCGTCTCCACCTGGTGCACGTGCAATCGGTGCGAGCTAATGCCAACTGAGGAGGAGAACTGCTGCTGCCGTGAAAATTCCGAGTGCTTGGCCTACATTTCGGAAGGCGAGCCAAGTCCGCAATGCATCACCGAGCTGCCAGAGTTCAGGGAAGCCTGCCTCTCACGGACCGTGTTGAGGATGATGATGGTGCTTATGCACGAACTTCGCGGCACTGTTCGTCCGCGTAATCCGAGTAACGAGTAAGTATACTCTGGTTGTGATGTCAGTGATGCCACTACTATTTCATGGTCGTCTCCCACATATAAAATTACATCTACATATCATTCGAATGCATGTAAATTGGTTCCATATTGTGCATTTTCTAGATAGAATTTTTTTCAAAGCAGAATGACATTTTTTACCTGAATCGACAGTGATAAGAAAGTTTTGTCATTTTAATACAGTTTGCATCTTTCATTTTCACAGTTGGTACAGGCTGGTGGCCTATCGTTGCTTCACTTGGTGGCTTCACGGGAGGCTCGGACACCGCGTTCGGAGAGTAATACCTGCCTGTGCGGTACTTGCCATTAGACAACATTTCCCCAGCGACAGTGGACAATACCGCGGATTTTCCCTGGATGTGCTGCAACCGGAACTTTACAATGTGTAATGTTTATTATTTATGTTCAATTGAAATTAAGATCTAAAATAAAACCCAACATATATTTTAACAATGGTTGTTTTGATTTTTTAAATGAATCTAGTGTGTCTCCATTGAATAGTCTTCCTGTGCCTTGTCTTGTCACACCACATGTCTCCGGCCAGCATCCTCCCTCACGCTGGCCGCCCACCTTCAATCCACATAACCGTTGAACCCATATGCAGCAGACATACATATGTTATTTTGCGGGTTGGCATCAAGCCTCCCGGCATTGCCTCCTCCCCCAAAAATACTTACCACACCACTTTGTTCAAGCGTTGGCAATAAAAGGCCGTTGGATTTTATTGATACAAAACATGGTTATAGGTAAATAATCAATATGGTTGATCATAATAAATCATCCTTTTGGGCACCGGGTACAGAGATGACCCCCTCTGGCCCGTGCCGCCTTGCCACCACAGGCCAGCCTGCTGCTGACTAACTGCCTAGGCATCCAGGGTCTCCAGGGTGAACTGCACCCATATATTCTCCTGGGAGGGTGAGGTATTTATGAACTCACCCCCCTGCCTTCCATGTACTAGATCCTGCAGCCTGCCTCTTACATGCAGTTAGATGGCCTCTCCTTGGTGAGGCCCTGCGGCAAACGAGTCTTGTCTGCACGACCACCACTCTCCTGCCAAGCATCCCCCCTCACGCCGGACGCCCCCCTGCAATCCACATAAGTGTGTCTCCATTCACGAGTCTTCCTGTGTCTTGTCTGCACGACCACCGCCCCAATCCACCCCCTCCCGCCCTATCAAAGGCAGTTCGCACCGGGGTACTTGTGCTGGCAAGTGGAGCTGTCAGGGAGCGATAAAGGCCAAGAGGTGCCAAAGACCATGTACACTTCAAAGTGGTCTATAGAGCATGGGTTGTTGTTCCCATGTCTACCTCCAGACCCCGTGTCTCCTGCCAAGCATCCCCCCTCACGCCGGGCGCCCCCCTGCAATCCACATAAGTGTGTCTCCATTCACGAGTCTTCCTGTGTCTTGTCTGCACAACCACCGCCCCAATCCACCCCCCCGCCCTATCAAAGGCAGTTCGCACCGGGGTACTTGTGCTGGCAAGTGGAGCTGTCAGGGAGCGATAAAGGCCAAGAGGTGCCAAAGACCATGTACACTTCAAAGTGGTATATAGAGCATGGGTTGTTGTTCCCATGTCTACCTCCAGACCCCGTGTCTCCTGCCAAGCATCCCCCCTCACGCCGGACGCCCCCCTGCAATCCACATAAGTGTGTCTCCATTCACGAGTCTTCCTGTGTCTTGTCTGCACGACCACCGCCCCAATCCACCCCCCCGCCCTATCAAAGGCAGTTCGCACCGGGGTACTTGTGCTGGCAAGTGGAGCTGTCAGGGAGCGATAAAGGCCAAGAGGTGCCAAAGACCATGTACACTTCAAAGTGGTCTATAGAGCATGGGTTGTTGTTCCCATGTCTACCTCCAGACCCCGAGTCTCCTGCCAAGCATCCCCCCTCACGCCGGACGCCCCTCTGCAATCCACATAAGTGTGTCTCCATTCACGAGTCTTCCTCTGTCTTGTCTGCACGACCACCGCCCCAATCCACCCTCCCCGCCCTATCAAAGGCAGTTCGCACCGGGGTACTTGTGCTGGCAAGTGGAGCTGTCAGGGAGCGATAAAGGCCAAGAGGTGCCAAAGACCATGTACACTTCATAGTGGTCTATAGAGCATGGGTTGTTGTTCCCATGTCTACCTCCAGACCCCGAGTCTCCTGCCAAGCATCCCCCCTCACGCCGGACGCCCCTCTGCAATCCACATAAGTGTGTCTCCATTCACGAGTCTTCCTCTGTCTTGTCTGCACGACCACCGCCCCAATCCACCCTCCCCGCCCTATCAAAGGCAGTTCGCACCGGGGTACTTGTGCTGGCAAGTGGAGCTGTCAGGGAGCGATAAAGGCCAAGAGGTGCCAAAGACCATGTACACTTCAAAGTGGTCTATAGAGCATGGGTTGTTGTTCCCATGTCTACCTCCAGACCCCGTGTCTCCTGCCAAGCATCCCCCCTCACGCCGGACGCCCCCCTGCAATCCACATAAGTGTGTCTTCATTCACGAGTCTTCCTGTGTCTTGTCTGCACGACCACCGCCCCAATCCACCCCCCCCCGCCCTATCAAAGGCAGTTCGCACCGGGGTACTTGTGCTGGCAAGTGGAGCTGTCAGGGAGCGATAAAGGCCAAGAGGTGCCAAAGACCATGTACTCTTCAAAGTGGTCTATAGAGCATGGGTTGTTGTTCCCATGTCTACCTCCAGACCCCGTGTCTCCTGCCAAGCATCCCCCCTCACGCTGGACCCCCCCCTGCAAACCGCATAATGCCACGACATATACACGTCATTCATTCACAAACACACCCCTGTTTCGAATTCTTTATAACCCACTTCATATTTCTAATGAGAACTTCTTTGCGCTTTGCTAGTCATCCCGTGAAGGTGCTAGTTATCTGCTCTTCGTCTCTGTGAACTTCAGTGACCACTTCGAGCAAACTCGTCAGTTTGCAACCTGTGAACTGCTCCCTGTTCTACGACAAGAAACTACTCTGATCCCTGCATCTAACTGTTTGTTCGTCAAGGTAAGGCCATGTACCATAATCATTTTGCGTCCAATTTCTTTTCGTTCAAGACAGTACATGCAAGGATCTAGTCACATGTTCTGAGTTTAGTCAAATTATTTTTCTATTTTTTTAAAGTTATTCAAATACTTATCCGCATGTGAATAACGTGTATAGTTCCAAGAACCAAAACGAACCTTGCATTGAACCTTTTATGTGTCATTTAATTTTTTAACACATTGGTATTCATATAGAATTGTTGATCTTTACTTTTCAGAACTTTCCACAATGCCTGCCTGTTCCATTGGCGGTTGCCCTTCGAAGACCCATAAAAAATCTGAAGATACTATAATGCATGTTTTCCCTAAGACAATAGATCAGATAAGAGAATGGGTCCGATATTGCGGATATCCACCGTCTGAGCTTGAAAGTAGAGTCCTAGAAGTCTTTGCGGACAAGAGGGGTGATCGATACCGCATCTGCAGCAGGCACTTTAGCTCAGACATGTACTCCACATCATTGCTAATAAAGAAGAACACACCGCGAGCGAAGCGAAAATTGCTCTCAACCGCTATTCCCACTCTATTCGTCCACATCCCTCCACTGGTGAGTCAAGTTTACGTATTTAGCTCTCGGCCTTGCGGTAGTGTGTAGCATTAGCTAACAATAATTTCCCCATTTATGTATCCACTCAATATGAAGGCGGAAGATTCTCCATCCGTGTCGTTATTGCAGTCATCAGCCACTTCAAGCGCCTATCGGGTAATCTTACTTAGCTATTCTGCCACTGACTTGTTTTAGGCATGTAAATCAATAGTTTTAATTTATCGTGTAATTATTTTACCTAATGGTACACCCTTGTACTCGTCCTCTAGTCTTTGTTTTCAGTTATAATTATTGTTATCCAAAATAATGCAAGTACTGTCTTTCAGGGAGATGCTGAGGAGTCCAACGCATTGACGACAACCGTTGATGTCACTCAGATGCTCGAGGTACGTTTCCGGACAGTTCCATCGATGGAGATCATCAGACCTTGCATTCTTGTAGCGTGATTGTTACACACAATGTTTCTTTCATTTTTAGCCATTGATATGTCCTTCTGTCGTCGCCCTCCTATGTGTCTTCTTTTTTCAATATTGTGTTCATTACTAATGAAAGTCCTATGTTTCAGGGAGTCGATGGAGCATTAGTCCAAGAAGAAGGGGGAGCATGCAGTTACCGGTCGGCGCAACAGCTTGCAGAAGTGTGCACCGCAGTTACAGCGTCCCTTGATGTTCTTATGCATTTCGAGGTATGGATACTGACAGTTCGATCAAGCAAAATCATATGACGTGATTACATCCGCTATACTTCCTTCTTTATTAACGCAAGTACTATGTTTCAGGGAGATGACGGAGCTTCTTCTACAAGAACATCACCCCTAGTAGTTGATGCAGATCTCTGGGTGGTGACACTTCCAACGATCGAGCAAATCGAATCATATTTAGATATCCAATATTTATTTTAGACAACTGATCATTTGTGCAGGTCTATTTAGATGAGCCGTTGACGCCTGCACAAAGTTTATGTTCTTTTTAACAAAATAGAAAACCATGCTAATGCAATTACTGTGTTTCAGGGAGTTGCTGAAGCGTCATCTTCAATAATATCATCAATGGAAGTCTATGAGGAGCCCGAGGTATGGATCTTGACAGTTCCATCTAACTAGATCAAAAATGCGTGAATAATTGTCGTTTGAATGTTCTACACAAAGCGTTCATTCGTGTTTTGCTATTGAGATGTACGTGGGTATTGGTCCCCAAGTACATTTTGTGTTTTCAATGTTATTATACATACTAATGAAAGTTCTATGTTTCAGGGAGTCGATGGAGCGTCAGTGCGTGATGGATGTGCTTATCATGAAAATATAGTCGTTGCAGCGCAAGAGGAAGTGGAGACATGCACACACGAGTCGGAGAAACAGCGTCCAGATGTTGAAATTCGAGGCAAGAAAGTTTCAAAGAAAAAAAGCAAAAGATGGTTAGTGTCCTGGTCACTATATTATGTTGTTTTTCACTGTTAATAGTTCAATACTGTAAATTGTGTTTAAACTGAACATCCCTTTTCCAATCTGTCCTCTAGTTGCGAGTGGGTGTACGAACTAGATCTACACAGACAGTGAAGCGAACGAGAGATGTTGCTTGTCAAACCTTTTGGCAGGGACTTGAGACTGGAGATGCATCGTGCCAATGGGAAGAATATGAAGTGATTGACAACGGAGCTATACCACCACCAGCCATTGATAGTGAATGTCCTCCTGGTAGTTCGTATGCAGTCGGAGATCAATTCACAGAATCCACACCCGCAAAAACTAAGACCGCGAGAAAGTTGAAGAAATTGTTTTATTCACCCATCGCCGGAGAAGGAACAGATGTTGCAATGGAAGAGAATGAAGTGGACGACAATGAAACACCATCAATATCACTGAACATAGCGGAAGACGATATCAGAGATTCTACCTTTCATGTGAGTGACATGTCCTCAACGTTACAGGCCGAACCAGCTGGGATGCAGAGTGACAGTATAAGGAAAGAGGCCAAATTCATTGTATTCGATAGTTGTTTGATTGATATTATTATTAGGATGAAATGTGGGCATTCGGTTGGTGGGGAAGTATGTGGGGAGCCATTGATTAATGTGACTCGTGCAATTCGAGGCACTAACCTTAAAATACATGCCACCTGTACAAAATATCATCCTTTCTCATGGTCTGCACAACCCATGCTGGGGCAACTGCCAGCAGGCAATCTACTTTGTGCAGCGGCCGCACTTTTTAGTGGTTCAAGTTTTAAAAAGTTAGAGTCTTTCTTTCAGTTTGTGGCAATCCATTTCATTGCGAAAACTCAGTTCTACAAATACCAAACCGATTATCTATTTCCAGCCATTAGCGAAGCTTTGAGAATGGAAAAAATGTCTATTGATAGTACATTCGCGGGCAAACGGTTCAGGCTAGCCGGTGATGGACAGTGCGACAGCCCAGGATTTTCAGCCAAGTACTGCACCTACCACTTTCAGGGCATGGACAGTAAGAAAATTGTGAGTTCGGTGGTCGTGCAGGTGTCACAAAGTACATCCTCAGTGGCCATGGAGAAAGTTGGCTTTGTAGCATCATTGCAAGAACTACAATCGCGGGGAATGGTGATCGACCTGATAGCCACGGACAGACACATTTCAATTGCCAAGACCATGAAAGAAGAGTACAAAAATATAAATCACCAATTTGACGTTTGGCATCTTGCAAAAACAATCAATAAAAAAATGTCGGCTGCAGGTAAAAAAAAAAGATATGCAAGGTATTTCACAGTGGTCCAAGTCAATCAGCAACCATCTTTGGTGGAGCTCAAAAACATGCAGAGGGTCGTTGGAAATTCTACTGGAAAAATGGTGGTCAGTAATGCTACACTGTAGCAACGTTCACCGCTGGACCACAAACCAACATTTCCACAATTGTGAACATGGCCATTTGTCCACAGAGGAGGCACGGAAGAAGAAGTGGTTGATTCCTTCATCACCCACTCACAAAGCCATTGAAAAGATTGTATTTGATAAAACTATAACAAGAGATTTGAGGGGACTCACGGAATTCTGCCACACAGGAGATTTGGAGGTGTTCCACAATATGTGCCTAAAGTACAGGCCAAAACGATTGCATTTTGGCATGGAGGGCATGATAAATCGGACTCTTCTAGCGGTCTTGGCACATAACCATAATGTTGGCCGTCAACAAAGTAGGACGACCGGAACTTTAGGGACGCTTCGCTACAATAAGGCCTTCACTAAAAGAAGTAAACAATGGGTGATCAAACCAGTGTTTGAGGATATGCAATATGAGTTTATTGAGAGACTTATTGTTGATGTCCTAGATAGGCACATACATGGAGTTGTGAACGAACCTGTGCAGGGGACAACTGCGTTGCCACCCAACATTGCCTCTGTTCCATGTCCACCTAAAGCAGAGCTCATTGAGAAATACACATCACGGTTTAAATGATTGTAATTTGATTGTCTGTTCTCTCGAGTCTCCTCATGTTGCAGGCCCATTGAATATGTGTATCTATGTAATGTGTAAATAAAAGTGATTGCTCAGTGTACATGCAATGTGTCTCTCCACCCTTGCCCCTCCCTTCACCGTGCAGTAGTGCGAACCACCCGGGTGTCACCTGTGACTTTGCTCTGGAGTCTCCTCATGTCGCAGGCCCATTGAATATGTGAAGCTATGTATTGTGTAAATAAAAGTGATTGCTCAGTGTACATGCAATGTGTCTATCCAAGCTTGTTCATTTGCGCATTAAATTAAACCAAACAGTAATATAAATCATTTTTCAAAAAATATAGAATGTCTCCGTATTTATGGTTCTCTGGGGCTGCAAAGCACGCAGACAAAATGCAAAGATGGAGTGTAAATTTCAAGTCCTGTGAGATGGCCTTACACTGAATGTAGCTAACTAGGAATGTGTGCTCGTTCAAAGTGAAGGTCAGCTGCTTTGATTTTTTGCTCGGGTGCCGGAATGGCCCACGACTCAGTATAAGGTTCTATTGTTATTTGACCTTGACAGGCCGGGACCATCCCGAAAGACTTCTTTTTGGGGGTGTGGTGCAATAACGTAAGAAACGATAATGAATATAATTTCAGAAACGAAAGCCATTTAATGTTCGTTCATTAGAAGAAATAACGTCGGCGTAGAAGGAGTGGTATTTCGGGGCTGCCCTACGCACAGACACAATGGAAAATGCAAATATAATGTAAGTAACTCTTTAGATGAGTTTATACCGCAATTTAATTACTATACAGTAGCTTTAAAGACGGGTTAAGTTGTACTTGTTCGTTCTATGTGGCATATTGTTTTGTACCGCTCCTTTTACCATCTCCTTTTACGGAAGCACCTCAAAACCTTCCTCTTTGCTTCTGCTTTCTCTCTCCCTCTCCCCTGCTACAACTGGTCCACTGTCTGCGACCTCGGTCCTGGGCCCTTCTACTCTCCACCTGCACTGCCTCCCTGTCAACCCCTGAACTGGGGGACTGTCTCAGTATCCTACAGCCCCCCCTTGACGTATAATACCCAGTTGCACTGTCCTAGCTATGAAATAATTTCCCGACCTAATATGTAAAATGAATAATTTTAATAAAGATCTGATGGTGAGACTAATTTCATTTTTTATGTTTTTAAAACAGGTACATCCTTCATTATTGTATGTGTCACGAGTACCAGACACCGGCGGATGGCTTTTACAACCGCCAGTTCCTTCTCCGCGTGAACAACGTTACCACCCTGACCGTTTTATGGGACGATCGCCAAGTACAAGTATGCCCTTACGCGGTACTAACGGCTAGATGCAACATACAGACCGTTGTGGTGGCCTAATGCCTCATTGTTGGAACAGCCATGCGATTATCAGTGCGACCGAAGAGCTTATTTTATCGTAAACCAACACCCTGTGTACTGCACACGAACATCGCTTGCCTCAAGACGAACTATTTTGGATCGAGAGCAAAGAAAAATGCAAATCGCTGAATATTCTCTAAACATTTGATGTCAAATAAATGTACTTTACCAAATTTACAATCTTGCGGTTTGATTTAAAAGTACAGTTTCATATTCCGAATTGTGGCGCGCTGTGTTGTGAGCTGATCTGTGTTGGTTTCCGGGTTCTGTGTGGAGTCGCGTAGAAGACGCCTGGGCGCGTTTGCCTACGCAGCACAGTCACGTCACGGATAGAGGTGGGGAATATGAATGTTTTGATAAAGTCTGTTTCAGGGGCGGGGGATATGATTTAGTGCCGCAAACGCAGGTGAGCCAGGTCCATGGGGGGAAATGATAGGATTATCAGAAAATGGCGGCTGATTTCGAGTGCGTTAATGGATGAAAAGTCGGGTAAGGTCCATAGGAAAGTTTTCTACGATCTACCGATTTATGCTTAAAAACATATGGCCGAACCGTAGGGACAATAAAAAAAAAGTCCCGGAACTATCCTTTAAGACAGGACTTGAGAGCAAGTCACAGAGGCATTGACAAATATATTGCTTATAAAATCAACTGGCAGAAGACACACATTAAGAGAATTGTACTACAACAGGAGCTCATTTACAGTGTCACTTAAGTGATTAAACACTCAAAAGAATGCTTAGACATAGCACTGGCAGGCCCTATACAGCAACTCATTTGGTGTTGCTTTGTGATAGAGCTTTCTCAAAGAGTTCTAGAAAGGTTAGGTTTTGGTGGTGAGGCATTGACATAGCCATGGCTAGTCGTTAGGTGGGTAAATGAACAGACACACCCATGTAAGGTGTGTTTCTCCTCACATTGTAATGCCATCCTATCCGTGTTTCACGGTATGTGTTCTGGTTGTACCTAATAGGTAAAAAGTTTCTGAATCAATTAGAAACACCGTCATTGCTCTGGCCAGCCTTCCATACCATTGTTTGCATATCAACCTTGGCCATGTCACTAATGCCAGAAGCCCTTCCCAAACTGCTAGACCACACAGCCTAAACATTCATATGGTTGCTTGTGTTCCAGTGGAGATGGAACACGGCCTAGCAACTGAGATTGAACTACACCTTTTGGTGGCAGAACCAAAAGTCATTTGCTAATGCTTGTCCCCTTCTCTAATCGCACATACATACTACAGAATTATGGCATGGAATGTTGCGCAGAGCAATGGTAGTGGTTATGTTTAATTCAAAGCCTTGCATTTATCACTTTTTGATTTTACTATTCTCCCCTTCAGAATTATATTTTTGTTACTACCAGCCTTATCTTTTCACTCGTACTCAAGTAGTTAATGCAGCATAATATATACTTTGAATGTAATTTGTAAGGGCCCCCAGTCAGTTGACGCACCGTCTGCAGACATCTGTGTTCAAGCAACTTTAACTGGCATTTATTGTTTGATATAGTTAACCATTTTATTAAGCATGATGTGAAAAACCACTATATTCCCACAAAAAATAAACATACTTTAAGTTACAGAAACCAAAATTGTAATTTTAGATTTGAGAAAATAGTTGTAGGCAGCCTGCTTGAATAAGTGTGCAACCTCACTTAGAGGTGTGAATGGTCCTCCATCTCCCTGGTCATTTGTACTTTTATGGCTGTGGGGCATAAATCATTGTCCAGGGCAAGAAAACAAATCCTGCCCAGGCCTCCTGCAATTCAGCCTCACACAATGATGTCTCTGAGGTGGCTGCTGAATGATAGAGTGGCAACCATCAGGCTAGGACTGGCCTATAGGGCAGTAGGGCCATGGCAAACCAGAACACGAAAAGCTGGTGTAGCCCAGTGTTCTGGGTTAAAGTGGGCCACTTTTTATGGCCAATTTGGGCCAGTTTGATGAGTTCATTCACTCTGAGGCTAGTAGTTTTGACCAGTGTTGCTGAATAAATATTGTTTGACATGCACAATTTGCACCACACTTTAT
Organism: Ambystoma mexicanum; assembly: GCF_040938575.1. NCBI lineage: Eukaryota > Metazoa > Chordata > Amphibia > Caudata > Ambystomatidae > Ambystoma > Ambystoma mexicanum. Next base: position 248,372,037 of record NC_090940.1, on the reverse strand, counting down.
CAAAAAAACTCCCCCTTGGTGACTATTCAAACAGTGTCACAAAAGGAATGAATAGCCATTTGGAACTGTGGGTCACTTGTCGATTGTGCCCGAGATAATATTAGGGCCCAGTCCGACCCTGACAACCTCCCCACACTCCTTTGGTTTCCAGTGGTGTATTACACTTTCTTTCTAGGGGGGACCAGAGGCTGACTCTGGGGGGGGGGCTGGCCCCCCTGGCTCCCCTGCTGGAGCCGGGCCTGGTTGGATGACAATAACATTGGTCATCCTAAATCTGATCTTCAGAAATTATATGATATATCAGTCAGTCAAACAACTTTATTCGGCCTGGAAGGCCATCAAAGTGCATCCTAAAAAACAGTTCTAATACATGAATGCATAAAGAAACAGAAAAAAAAAAGAAGAACGACAACACACCCATGTAGAGAACCAAACCATCCATGAGTGCCCCCACACAGATCTCTAGGCCAATAAACAGGAACCCTCAACCACCTTCCCTCAGGTATCTCCCGTAGCGCCTCTGGCCCAAGGCGGTTACATTTGCCCCTGAAAGGGGACTAAACCCAGAGGAGGTTCTTGCAGGGCACACAAGGGCAGGTATAGGGGGTGCGCTGACAGTGATACCACTTTTCCCTATCAGCCAATGGCCATTACATTTTTCCAATACGGCCCTTGCCAGATGGGCGCTCCCAAAAACCAGTTTGACGATGTCCGTTTTGGCTGAAGGATTGGACAGTCTGGTGCACTCCAACAAAGAGCCCATGGACACAAACTCACACTCCCCCACAGCCCGCAACCAATGTAGACATTTATTCCGCAGGGCGTCCCTTGGTTCTCTTGTGCCAAAAGTGAGTTTTAGAACACCATGAAGGAGGACCATGGAGCTACTACAGCCTTCATTAGTGTGGCGCCCCAACCTCGGCCTGCCCGGACCGGGGATTGAGGCACTGGCCCTCCTCCCCACGGGGTGCTGCAACAATGGGGGCTTAGTCCTTGAGTCTAGAACAGTGGTTTCACTCCTTCGGGGTGACAGTGGGGGAAAACCTAGCTTTGGTCGGCTCCTCAGGGACAGAGGAAACCTAGCCACGGAAGTAGCCAGGGACGGACAGGGGGTCGGGGGATGTGTCCCTTTATCAAAGACAAGATTAGGACCCCTAGGGCCGGACCCTACTGCGCTCTCACCTTCCCTACCCGTACCCTCCTCCCCCCAGGTCCCCCGTGTCCCTTTGATCAACACTAACAAAAGATTTTTGATCTCGACCATCTCTGATAACAGGAGGTTCCAGGGACAGCTAGGGAGGGTTGCAAAATCAGACGAAGTTTGGGCTGGTAGAAAATGTTCACCATTTGGGATGGATTTAGAGGCCAGGGGAGGGCTAAGACGGGGCAAGGAGCCAACCCCTGGGGGAGCATCAGAGGTTGGCTTAGTACTGGATCTGGACGGAGGGCAGGACTTCTCTCCCCCGCTCAAGTCGACTGGACCCAAGGCCTCAGGAGCCACAAACATGGGCACAAGGGAGGCGGCGGGATGGGCTTCAGCTTCAATATGAGTATGAGGAACTATAACCTCATGGTTTCGGCCGGAAGATGGATGGAAAGGGGCCGGCGCCAGAGAAGGCAACAGAGGTGGGACCATAGATGGGGCCAGCGACACATTCCCTTTGATCAGTTTCGAAAACCCTATTGAGATCCTCTCACAGCCGTTGGCCAAGGTATCCAGAAGTCCGGCTGTAGCCACACAGTCAAGACCCCCTCCAGGGGTTAACAGGTTGACAGGGGTCCCAAGGTCATCCAGAAATGGGCTTAAATGTCCAGTTGTGAGAAGAGGGATTGAAACATGATCGCAGGAGGTCCCAGAGGGACTAGGTAGGGGCCCCACCTGCAAGCTGGGGGGCAGGGTGGCTTGAGCAAGGATTCTGAAGAGGCTCCCTCTTTGGTGCAAGCAGTGACCGAGGACAGTTGGACAGGAACTCCTTTCCCACAGAGACTCCCAATGCCCGTTCCCTTTGCCTGCGTAGCCCCCAGTGCTTTACTCGACATACCTCCCCTCAGCCTTCTGCCCTTAATTGGCTTCCGATTCGCCAGTGGGGCCAAGGGTCCCTGTAGACTCGATAGAAGAGAGGATTTAGAGAGGTGAAGTGGGGAAAAAGGAGAGGAAATGTCTCCACCTTCCATGGCTCCATTGGCGACATCCTGGGGAAGACCCGCCATGATATGACCTTGAGCGCCTGCAGGGGGGGGTAATAGAGGTCTGGCCCTCCACAATACACGCTGTAGGCTTTGTTGGCTTTGTTGGCCCTCCCCACAGTAAATGCCTCAGTCTCACCTCACAGTCCAGGTGCACCACCACGGGTCCGCGAACACCCAGCGGGACGCAAACACCCGCGCCCTTTCTCCCGCGGGCTTCACCCTGCGGGTCGCGTTATCATCAGAAATAGTGGGGGGGGCGTGGCTTCGGTATGGCGGCCCTCCTGGGCCAAACAGCGGGACGCAAACACCCGTGCCCTTTGATATGATATATACGAGTAGTACTAGTGTACAGTCAATAGTCATTCGTTCAGTACAATACACTGATGGGGAACATCATAAGTGACTTTAACAGAGGTAATGCTAATTCCAGCCCTGCCATCTCCATAACTTTGTAAAATCTAATGGAAACGATTTCACAAGGTATGTATGCATCTTTTGCTGGAGGGGCACATTTACCATACATGTCTTCTAGGGTTGGACAGGAAGCCCTCTTGAATTGTTCCAACCAGAATTTTTTTTATTACAAATAGAAAAAGGTGAGATTTTCAGGTGTTTATTGATCTATGTATATCTTTATCATTTGTATTCAATCTGATAAAAACAATGTAAAATGTTCTGAGAAAAAAATGTACTCGTTCATAAAATCATGATAAAAACATGCCCTTATATATGTTACAAAATATACTTGCTTTGGTTTAACATAGCATAAATGCTAGGAATGTACAGATGATTTGTTCAAATTTGAAAATTCAGCTATTGCCCATATCAAAAAAGCATTAAGGTTGCAGTTACAGGTAAATGAGCTGTTATTCATTTTAACTTAACGATTGAAGTGAAAACAACCTGTCTCTGCTTATATGTAAATCCCAGAGTCTTGAGACTTGTTGGGATGCAAGTGCAGCACCCCAAACGTGAAAAGAGGTCCGGACGGTGTACATTCTATTTGCATAGAGAGCTGGTCATTTAGTGTCAGCATTTATGCCATTTGGTTTAGCATTTCAGCACACATACTATTTGGAGTTAGCTTTAACACACTTTAGAGAGCAACACACAGTGACAATATTGCTAATTATATTAGAGTTTAGGCTCAGGAATTTTTAAGGGCTTTATAGCAAGCATTACTATTAAGTTGTACTTTATTTGTATGAAGCAGAACTCAGAATATGTTGGTGATTGGTGAAAGTGTGACTAAGGTGCCATGCCGGGAAGTAGGATAGATGGTGCTATGTTGGTAAATTAAGGGCTGTCAGCTACGTTACAAGAGTTCTGCCATTTTGAATTAGGTCCATTTAGAGGTTGCAGCTTCTGCCAGTTAAAGTATTTGGCCGCATCTTGGAGCTTCTTTTTTGTTAATTTAATTAGAGTTTATTCATGCTTCCCCCAGCTTGGTTCAGGCTTCGAAGGTCCCCGGAAGGAGGAGAAAGTGCTGCACAGATAGTAATTAATGGTACCAGGCCGAGCACGCCACAGGAGCTGTGAATGGATTGTTTTAGGTCAGTTTGTTCCTGACGATTAGATTAGTGCAGCAGTTGTGAAGGGCAAATCTGGTGAGTACGAGACATGGTGTTTTGATTTTGTCAGTCTATCAAATTGAGAGGTGGTTTTACTGCCCCCATTGCGAAGAGGCAAGGCCATTGGATCTGAAACATACTCACTGAGTAGAGCAAATACATCAGAGGCATTTATCCCCAAGAGCAGTGTCTTGGATGCACTTTTTATAAAGCAAACATGGTTCCCAAGAGAGATAGGGAAAGATGCATGCTAGGAAAGCAACGTGTTTCAAGACAGGAGTTGCGAGAGGTGTTGTGAAAGAGTACAGCTGCAAGGTCAAAGAAGCCATTCAGGGTTGCCAAGTTGTCTGGTCTCGTGAGAAAGACCACTTACTTGCCACAGGGTGTTGGCTTCACTGTTCACACTTACTCATTATTGGGTCTCTTTAAGGGGCATGCACATCACACATTATCTGAAGTTGTTTTGACCAATAAGGAAAGTTCATTTTTGCAACAAATTACCTGAATGTCATGGAACAATGAGAACAAAGTATTCTTCACTGACTGCACAATTAGGTCATTGGCACTGGGCTGTACCCATGTTATCGTGGATACAAATGTGGTAGTTTAATATAGATGATGTTTAGACTTGTGTATAGGGGAAAGCCAATAAGGAATGTGGACTTAATTTGTATTGTATGCATGGAGCGAAATATAGCTTTTGTGGTTTTTGTTCTTTAAAAGATGTAACTAACATGGGCGCGGGGGGTGAGTTCCTTAGTTGTCCGTTCTAACGAGCTCACTGACACTCCCGGCCATATTTGCATGTAACAAAACTTATTTTTCTAGCAAAGTGTGCACTACTTATTGACCCCTTGGATTGTTTTTATTGTTCTGTTTTTGGGCTCACCGTTCGAATCAAGCTCATGTAATAACTCTTTAAAGGTCCAGAGGTTGGTAGGAGAAGCTGGGTCTCATCTGGTGGAAGCTATCTAGCGAATCGTGTGTGAGGATAAAGTGGAAATTGATACAGTTATTAATGATATACTATTCTGCAAAGATGACAAGTCTGCCCTACATTGAATTGCTTCACGTCAGTGTGCTTCTTGAATTTCTTTACTCCCCATGGAAAACCGGGCCACAAAATATACTGCTTGATGATCATCACATGGTTGTACTGTAAAGAGTTCTCACTTTGCCCATTGAGGAAGGCCATCAATACAAACCAGTAGAAACATAGGCCTCTGAATTTACTCCTCGCTAAAGATCACACAGGTACACTGCAATGAGTGTCTCTATCACTCAATACTGATTGTTGTATTTTCTCCTCAAAAACAAATGCTAAGTGTTTGCCCAGGAGCTCATGACCCTTTCAACATGCTTGCGACCTAAGTCACTAATGGGGACAGCTCAGCTACTCTTGGGACTCAGCGCAGGCGACTGTTGACATTTTGATAATAACATAGCATATAATGTTCATATGGAGAATTAAAGTTCATTGACCACATGCACTTACACTTTTTGCTGAGCTGTATTTTTGGAATGACGTCCGTGGCAGAGTTACAGAGCCCTTAAGTCAGGGATGTCCAAATTCAGGCCTAAACGGGCTGCAAACCTGGCAGGTTTTCAGGATATCCTTCATAAATTTCATGAGATAAATGTGCATTAATTTAGAATCATTGTATGCAAACTATCTCATCAATATAAACCAGTAATATCCTGAAAATTGGACAAGTTTCCGTACTTCGAGGCCTGTAGTTGGAAAAACCTACAGAGCATTAGCTGTCATTTTGCAACAATTTAATCTCACGTCCAATCCCAGTGCCTTTGCAGTTCCAGTCCTGGCTGCCTTCTCTCTCAATTGTCTCCCCTCAGCCTCTTGTACTGACAGCATATAAAACATTAAAATCCCTTACCCAGACAACTAAAGCCAAGTCATCTATCAGCTCAAGTTCTCTGGGGCACATAGAATGCCCTTCTCTTAGAACTTCATAACTAACCCTTTGCCTAACCTTTGCTCATAGCAATACTGGTTCCTATGCATTATTAGTACCCGGCTTGGGACAATGTGCTTGTAAGAAGCAAGCTCATTGGCTCTCACCAGGTTCTTACCTTCACAACAAAATCTCCCTCCCAGTCCCATTCAGTGTTCGAATGGTCGTCATGGAAAGGGAGAAGAGACTATGTGTAGTCCTTTCTGCCTGAGCCCGGGTTGTCATCTTCATTGTTTAATTTTTTTAAATCACTTTTTAATGGCCGCCATGGAAAGGGAGACGGGACTATGTATAGTCCCTTCTCCCATTCTGTGGCGCCCATTTTTTTTCTTTCTCTCAGTTGTGCAATGTCGAAAAAGTAACACAGCTTTAAGAAATACACTATTTTTATCCCGGTCTTACGAGCTGTGATACTAATAGCAATAAGCACCTCACTGGGGTGGGAGGGGGGGCATTAGCACTTCAAGTAATGCCCAGGGCCTTGGTTAACTATGGGCCCGGGGCATTACCTGAAGTGGTAATGCCCCCCAGCTCAGGGCTTATTGCTTAAATATGTGTTGGCTGTGAACCAAGTATTTTCATTTTAAGGGCCAGATGATATAATGTTTGCACCAGTGGTAACAATTGAGAACATGCACAAGTATGTGCCAGAGGGTCTTCCAACTTTGCCATTATCCACCGTCGAGCACAAGATGAAATGTGGTTTCCTTATGCTATACTTGCTCCATAACTATTTTATAAAGTACCCAACCTAGGCCACCTGTTCTCCGTTTACGGTACAATAGCCTGACTGTTTCAGCACTTGCATCCATCCACATTTCCACACGCGCAGTCAGCATCTGCATAGTAAAGTTATTTTTTTTTCCATTTTGATAGAGTACACAAGGACAGTCCTCATGCTGCTTCTCAACAACATAGGACATAAAACATAGGGCCATAAGCATGCAACAAACTTGAGCAGCCTCTATGTCCAAATAGCACACCAACCTACAGAGACATATTACATTTACACCAGCAACAAAATCTTGAAGTCAAGAACCAAAGATGAAATCAACATGGACATGTGTGTCCACCAGACAAGCCATAAAGGCACAACCAAGTGAAGTGTGACCAGCATTTGAGTCTCAAGCTGACCTTCAAAAAGCAAAATAAATCTGGCAAGTGTGACCCATAATGTATGGCACACTCAACCAATAGGTCCTGTAAATGGTCCAGGGGTCATCTGCAGGACCCCTGGGCTCGTCTCCCTCTTCCTCTCGGAGTGGGCTGACATTGCCTCTTCTCTTGGGACCTCTACCTCTAAGCTTCTCTTCCTCAGAGACTTCAAAATCCATCTTTACTCTCCTGATGCAACCACTTTACTCTTCCACAACCTCTGTGACTCTCTTTGCCTCAACATTCTTCCCTCCGGTCCTACTCACTCAGCCTGGCACACCTTGGATGCACTCATCTCAGCGGACATCTCTTTCTCGAACCCTCTCATTACACCTCTCTCTTGGTTTGACCATGCTCTCCTCTCCTCACATTTGGAGCTCCTGGTCTCCTTTGGCTTAGCCTCTGCCTGCACTGCCTGTCTCCTTCGCCATCATTCACCCGTTGAAGCGAGTGCCAGTAACTGCTTTTGTCGCCTCTGTCATTCCCACTCCCGCCCCTGTTATTGATTCTCCCACCAGCTCAGCCCTTGCTGAACTTCACCTCTCCATCTCAAACACCCTTGACACCCTTGCCCCTGCCATGAGGATCCACATGAAGCCTGCTTCCAAGTGCAATAGTTGGTATTATTCTGACCTTGCTCTGCTGAAAAGCAAGTGCAGAGTTGTGGAACAGAAGTGGTTGGCTTTTTGCACACCCACTGACAAACTGGCCTGCTTCCTGTTCCAAAGGCAATACATATTCTCCATCAACTAGAAAAAGCAGGCCCATATCTAAGCCCGCATCTCTGAACTTTTCAAAATCTCTAAGGAACTTGCCAATCCTACTGCCTTCTCCACTCTTCCTTCCCAGGCCCTCTGCAAAGTTTTGGCCTCCCATTTCACATGTAAAACTCAGGTTCTCCTGATCTCACTCTCCTCTGCCCCTCCCAGCTCCCCTGCCTGCTCTCAGGCCTCCCTTGGCCCCCCTCCCACATTGCCCCCTACTCTTCTCTTTCTCACCAATAGCAACGAAGGAGATCACCGAGACAGTCTGCTCGATGAAAGCCTCCTCCAAACAGGTGCATCCCTGCTCCTCCAGAACTATCAAGGACAAAAATGCCTCCTTTGATCCCTCCTTGGCTGAGTTCTGTAACTACTCCTTTCCCCACTGGCTCCTTCCCACTACCCCTCAGGCACTCCCTTCTGTACCCCTCCTAAAAAGCCGTCCTCGGACTCTTCCTGCACAGCTAACTACCGCCCTATCTCCACTATCCTCATCTTGGGCAAACTCCAGGAGAAGCCGGTCAACTCTCAACTAATCCATCACACTGACAGGGTAATTCATAGAATCTCGCAGAAAAGTGTCGCAAGCGGCTGGCGCAGAGTGTCCGCGTGCGATTGACTGCGCCAGGCACGTGCGCTAAAACCGATTTCCGCGCACAGCGTATTCATGGATTTTAGGCTTCCAAACCAGCCGTGGCGCAGAGAATCGCAGCGACCCTGCAGCAGCGCCAGTAACGCCCCCAAGAACGCCCTCGCGCAAGGAAAAGCCATCAAAATCGCTAAATCATCGCAAAGGGCTGCGCTAACCCTGGACCAGTTCACCGGGCTGGCAAACAGCAAACGCCAAGCGGGGAACGTGTATTGCAGGGGTGCGCGGGAAGTTCCACACGCGACTGGCCCCGTGCGAGCAGGGTACGTGTATTACATGGGTGCGCGGGAAGTTCCACACGCGATTCCATCAGGGTACGTGTATTTCAGGGGTGCGCGGGAAGTCACACACGCGAATGGGCCAGTGCGAGCAGGGTACGTGTATTCCATGGGTGCGCGGGAAGTTCCACACGCAATTTCATCAGGGTACGTGTATTTCAGGGGTGCGTGGAAAGTACCACACGCGATTGGCCCAGTGCGAGCAGGGTACGTGTATTTCAGGGTGCGCGGGAAGTTCCACACGCGATAGTCCCAGTGCGAGCAGGGTACGTGTATTTCAGGGGTGCGCGGGAAGTTGCACACGCAATTTCAGCAGGGAATGTGTATTTCAGGGGTTCTGGGGAGTACTACACGTGAATTGGCCGTGTGGGTCCTCCCAGGTGTACGCTCCACAACCTCCACGGCCCCTGCAGGCAGCCCACACCACAGGGGACTACCCTGCACCCCTGCTCATGTCCCGCAGGCAGCCCATCCACCATGGGCATGCCCCCCAGCCAACCCACATGTCACCTTGCACTACTGATCAACAATGCATGTCTCCCACCACCCCCACCCCCCAGCAGTGCAGGGGCAGCCTCCACCAGGCCCCCACTCATGTCTCCCACCACCCCCACCCCCCAGCCACCAGGGGCAGCCTCCAGCAGGCCCCCACTCATGTCTCCCACCACCCCCACCCCCCAGCAGTGCAGGGGCAGCCTCCACCAGGCCCCCACTCATGTCTCCCACCACCCCCACCCCCCCTGCCACCATGGCCACCCTCCACCAGGCCCCCACTCATGTCTCCCACCACCCCCACCCCCCAGCCACCAGGGGCAGCCTCCACCAGGCCCCCACTCATGTCTCCCACCACCCCCCCCAAGCAGTGCAGGGGCAGCCTCCACCAGGCCCCCACTCATGTCTCCCACCACCCCCACCCCCCAGCCACCAGGGGCAGCCTCCAGCAGGCCCCCACTCATGTCTCCCACCACCCCCACCCCCCAGCAGTGCAGGGGCAGCCTCCACCAGGCCCCCACTCATGTCTCCCACCACCCCCACCCCCCTGCCACCATGGCCACCCTCCACCAGGCCCCCACTCATGTCCCCCTGCACCCCCACCCCCCAGCATCCAGGGGCAGCCTCCACCAGGCCCCCACTCATGTCTCCCACCACCCCCACCCCCCAGCAGTGCAGGGGCAGCCTCCACCAGGCCCCAACTCATGTCTCCCACCACCCCCACCCCCCAGCCACCAGGGGCAGCCTCCAGCAGGCCCCCACTCATATCCCCCTGCACCCCCTCCCCCTAGCATCCAGGGGCAGCCTCCACCAGGCCCCCACTCATGTCTCCCACCACCCCCACCCCCCTGCCACCATGGGCAGCCCCCACCAGGCCCCCACTCATGTCTCCCACCACCCCCATCCCCTGCCACCATGGCAGCCAACGGGCCCCCACTCATGTCTCCCACCACCCCACCCCCCAGCCACCAGGGGCAGCCTCCAGCAGGCCCCCCCTCATGTCCCCCTGCACCCCCACCCCCCAGCATCCAGGGTCACCCTCCACCAGGCCCCCACTCATGTCTCCCACCACCCCCACCCCCCAGCCACCATGGGCAGCCTCCACCAGGCCCCCACTCATGTCTCCCACCACCCCCACCCCCCAGCAGTGCAGGGGCAGCCTCCACCAGACCCCACTCATGTCTCCCACCACCCCCACCCCCCAGCAGTGCAGGGGCAGCCTCCACCAGGCCCCCACTCATGTCCCCCTGCACCCCCACCCCCCAGCATCCAGGGTCACCCTCCACCAGGCCCCCACTCATGTCTCCCACCACCCCCACCCCCCAGCCACCAGGGGAAGCCTCCACCAGGCCCCCACCCATGTCTCCCACCACCCCCACCCCCCAGCAGTGCAGGGTCACCCTCCACCAGGCCCCCACTCATGTCTCCCACCACCCCCACCCCCCAGCCACCAGGGGCAGCCTCCACCAGGCCCCCACCCATGTCTCCCACCACCCCCACCCCTCCAGCAGTGCAGGGGCAGCCTCCACCAGGACCCACTCATGTCTCCCACCACCCCCACCCCCCTGCCACCATGGCCACCCTCCACCAGGCCCCCACTCATGTCTCCCACCACCCCCACCCCCCAGCCACCAGGGGCAGCCTCCAGCAGGCCCCCACTCATGTCCCCCTGCACCCCCACCCCCCAGCGTCCAGGATCACCCTCCACCAGGCCCCCACTCATGTCTCCCACCACCCCCACCCCCCAGCCACCAGGGGCAGCCTCCACCAGGCCCCCACTCATGTCCCCCTGCACCCCCACCCCCCAGCATCCAGGGGCAGCCTCCACCAGGCCCCACCCTCCACCAGGCCCCACCCCCCTGCCACCATGTCCACCCTCCACCAGGCCCCCACTCATGTCTCCCACCACCCCCACCCCCTAGCATCCAGGGTCACCCTCCACCAGGCCCCCACTCATGTCTCCCACCACCCCCACCCCCCAGCATCCAGGGGCTGCCTCCACCAGGCCCCCACTCATGTCTCCCACCACCCCCACCCCCCTGCCACCATGTCCACCCTCCACCAGGCCCCCACTCATGTCTCACACCACCCCCACCCCCCAGCCACCAGGGGCAGCCTCCAGCAGGCCCCCACTCATGTCCCCCTGCACCCCCACCCCCCAGCATCCAGGGGCTGCCTCCACCAGGCCCCCACTCATGTCTCCCAGCACCCCCACCCCCCTGCCACCATGTCCACCCTCCACCAGGCCCCCACTCATGTCTCCCACCACCCCCACCCCCCAGCATCCAGGGTCACCCTCCACCAGGCCCCCACTCATGTCTCCCACCACCCCCACCCCCCAGCAGTGCAGGGGCAGCCTCCACCAGGCCCCCACTCATGTCTCCCACCACCCCCACCCCCACCCCCCAGCCACCAGGGGCAGCCTCCAGCAGGCCCCCACTCATGTCCCCCTGCACCCCCACCCCCCAGCATCCAGGGGCAGCCTCCAGCAGGCCCCCACTCATGTCTCCCACCACCCCCACCCCCCAGCATCCAGGGTCACCCTCCACCAGGCCCCCACACATGTCTCCCACCACCCCCACCCCCCAGCATCCAGGGGCTGCCTCCACCAGGCCCCCACTCATGTCTCCCACCACCCCCACCCCCCTGCCACCATGTCCACCCTCCACCAAGCCCCCACTCATGTCTCCCACCACCCCCACCCCCCAGCATCCAGGGTCACCCTCCACCAGGCCCCCACTCATGTCTCCCACCACCCCCACCAGGGGCAGCCTCCAGCAGGCCCCCACTCATGTCCCCCTGCACCCCCACCCCCCAGCATCCAGGGGCAGCCTCCAGCAGGCCCCCACTCATGTCCCCCTGCACCCCCACCCCCCAGCATCCAGGGGCAGCCTCCACCAGGCCCCCACTCATGTCTCCCACCACCCCCACCCACCAGCAGTGCAGGGGCAGCCTCCACCAGGCCCCCACTCATGTCTCCCACCACCCCCACCCCCCTGCCACCATGGGCAGCTCCCACCAGGTCCTCACAATCCCCAATCATGTGCGTAATGGTCAGCCTCCACAGCCAAAAAGCCCTACCAAGTAACCCATTCACCCACATGGAAATGGAAATCACATGTTACACCCCCAATGTACATGAAGCTAATGAACCCATGTCCGTCACACACAATGGTTGCAATTGAATGGGAAAACACCCAACATGACATGCATGAAACCAATGAGATGATATCACACAGTGAAGTATGGAAACAAAATTGTATTGAAAAAAATAAAGAATGCTAAAGAAAGAAAACAAACTACAATGTGAATGAGAAAAAAAAAGCTGCATGTCCGTATAAAAACACAAAACTGCAAATGAGAATCCCAAAAAAATGTGTCCAAAGTCAAATGTAAAAAAATCTCAATGCAATAAATAACTATGTAAAAAAATACCAAGGGTCCATGAGCCCAACTGAACAAAAGAAACCTACTAAAAAACCTACCTAAAAATCAACTATATACAAAAAGTGGAGCAGTGTCCGTCGACTCCAAATCATAATAAGAAAGAAAGGAAACCTAAAACTAAAGAACTATATACAAAGGCGGCGGGCAAGTCCAGCGGCTCACTCCGTGGTGTCCCGGGCCAGGGCATCATCGAACTCCTGTTCGATGTCCCGGAGGCGGTCCAGTTCCATGGCCCCGAGGGTCCGCAGGGACGACGACGTGTCCTCCTCCAACCCCCTGCGGATTGCCTCGAGGCACTCGGCCCGCCTCAGGGCCCTCCGCATGGAGTTCTCCGCCCTGACCATTGTGAGCCGCGCCTCTTCCGCCCGCCGCCGCTCCGCACCTATGGCGTGGCCCAACCGCTGCCACACGGAAGACACTCTCTGTCCTGGGTCCCCCTGCCCTCCGGCCGATGCCTGCCCCTCCGATGTCGTAAGCCCCGAGCCTTCATGTCTCCCACCATGTTGCTGCTGCAGCTGCTCTGCCTCTGCCCGTGCACTGCCTCCTGCTGCCTGCACATCCTCCGCCGGCTGGGGTGCAGTTGTTGATGTGGCCACCCCTGCTGGACCTCCGACTCCCGACTGTGGCAGGGATGCCTCCTCCACCAGCCTGGCCGCACCGTCAGAGGCAGCTCCACAGGGGACCCAGGTGACTGATGGGTGGGAAGATGGCACAGAGGACGACTGGCGCGTAGGGGGTCCAGTTGAGGAGGGGGTCGGAGCAAGCCCCATGAGACGGCGGAATCCGGCCTGGGTGACCTGTCCCAGCAGGCTGACGTGGTCAACGAGCCATTCGAGATGACGTGCAGTCTCTCCATGAAAAGACTGCAGGTCACCTCGCATGGCCCGTTGACGCAATGCCACACCAGCCAGGACAGGCTCAACCCGGACCTGGATGGCCACGTCCGCAGGCAGAGGAAGGCCAGTTGACGTCAGCGCATCCCCTGCCTGAAAACCGGTCTGGACGTAGGCATCCCTGCTGGTGCAAGATGATGCAGGGACAGGATCGGGGACAGGATTGCACACAGGCACCTCCGCGGCGGCCTGTGCTGCCTCCTGTCCCTGGTCCTGCACTGCACCACTAGCACCAGTGGGATCCCCACCTCCAGACCCCGTCTCTGGTGCTTGCACGGCCTCCTCCTCCACCAAACCCCCCACCAACCTGGATGACTCTGTGCCATCTTCCCCTGTTGGGCCCTGTGGGGTCCCAGCTGCCCCTTCTGCTGCCGAGGAGTCCAACTGCAACCTCCGCCTCTTGGACCTCCCCCCGGCAGCTGCGGCCTGGGACGCGGCACCGGACTCCTTACTCCCCGACGAGATGACCACACGGGAGGGGAGCCGGGCCTTGCTTCTCCGGCTGGCAGTCGGATCCCCGCCGCTGTGCTCCACAGCGCCTTCTCCGCCCTCTTCATCAGTTGACGCTGCAGACAGGGAGAAACAAAACACAGGCATCAGGGCACTGTACAATGGACACATACACACATGACAGTTGCACATGAGTGGCATTGTCAAACCTCAGACATGGCATCACAATCCCCAACACACATGTCATTGCAACTCGCACACATGAGCCATACCACAGCCATATCGCAACTGCCACCACCATCCCTACACATACAACAGCATCAGCAGCCAAAGGGGAGCCAGACATCACATGCAACACAGGAAGTGCACCACACATGTACACACACCACCACACTTGCATGCATGTCTACACCTCTGCCAAGTGTTGCACTGTTTAGACGGGCATCCATGTCACATCTGCCAATCAGGCTTCCACATACCGCTGTCACATGCATCCATGTTGCATCACTGTTGCACCCTTGTCAAATACACACACATGCACATGTACACAGTGCACATACATGCAGCCGAAAAAAACATACATGCCTGACATCACGGACATGTCTACTTACATACACATTCATCCAAACATGTGTGCACGCACAACTGCATTTGCCATGCAAGCCCACACACACAAGCACCATCCATGTCTCACACATTACAGCCCTCGCATGTGTCAGCCCCACGGCCCTGTACACCCCCACCCATACTCGACCCCATACAAACAGATGTGCAACCTGCACAATACCGAATAATCACCACACGCACTGCTCACAATCAGGATGCATGTACACTCACCGCTCGACTCCAGACGGGTCTGCTTCTCTAGGACCTGGACGTGGAGCGCTGGGGATATGCGTTCCAGGACCCCCATCTGTTCTTCCGACAAGTGGCCCCGGCGCCCCTTGGCATCCGCTGCCTTCAAGAGGCGCCGGGCCTTGTTCAGGGTCCTGGACCTGAAGTCCTCCCAGCGCTTCCTGACATGTTGTAAGTCCCGGACTGCCACCCCCTCTGCGTTGATGGCAGTCACGATGTCAGTCCAGATCCGAGTCCGTCCTTCCTTGTCGGCGCGGGAACTTCCGAAGAGGGCATCATACTGCCCCAGGACTTGCTCCACCAGGACACCAACTTCGGTGGCACTGAAGCTGGTGCCCCTCTGCCTCTCTGGCCGGGGGTTGTCAGTGGTCACAGATGGTGTTTGCCCCGACATGACAACCCCAGAGGCAGGAGTGGGTGGGCAACTGGGTCCTGGGGCTGGGCTGTGGAGCGATGGAATTCCAGTCGGGAGTCTTCGGTTCCAGCAGGGGTGGTCACAGCAACAGCACCCCTGGCTGATGTGCAGGCAGCAAATGGCAGTGCACGTGGGCAGCAGGCAGTCAGGCAGCAGCAGATGGCAGGTGGGAGCGTGCTCGGGGCTTTGGGGGGCAGTAGTTCGGCCTTCTGGGCAGGAGCGTGGTCTTCCGTGTGCTTACGCGTGGCCAGCTTGGTACGGAGTGATTTGGCACGTGAAAATCCTGCACGTCAGCGTGAAAATCGAGGAAAGGCCCTTAGCGCGTAAGCGCGTCAGCACGCATACGCGAATCTATTGGACCAAAGGCCCTCAGCGCGTAAGCGCGTCTGTGACGTGACCCACACGGGTGTTTCCCACACAGCACGTGATGACAGAGCACACGTGGAAAGACTGCACATCAGAGTTTGATCGCGTGTGATTGGTGGAAATGGCCCTACACGCAGAAGTGACAAAGCGTGTAATTGGTGGAAATGGCCCTAGCGCGTACACGCCGCGTAAGTGACGCTGGACGTGTGGGCCTGTATAAAAGGTACGCGTAGAACACCATTTCCTTGTACGTGCTTTTCGTGGAGAGTGAGTGGGTGAATTCTGTACTTCTTGTCGTTTCACACGCGATTTACTTCACGGCGTTTCAAGTTCGTATTCCCTGTTACCTCTGACAGCTTTTTCTGTTTTTTCTCTTTTACTGGTTTACCTGGGCCTGTTCCCTCAAACAGTGTTCCCTTCCACTGTTGTCCTGTCTCCTCAGACAGCGTACAAATCTTCTTTTGGCGGGGGTGTTGCCAACCAAACGCGTTCCTTTTTCATGCTCTTTTACCTGGCAGACGGTGAGTCACGCACGTATCTAACATCTGTGCTTGCCCCGTGTGTAGCCTACCCCTTCAGAGGTCATTCTAGGCTGCGTGTGACACGCATACGTTCATTCTTGTGTTACTGGGTGCCACAGTGTAGTGTAGGTTTTTCTTTCTGCACACGTGGTCTAGGAGGGTTTGCGTGCAAGTCATCTCCCTTTTTTGGGGCTCCTGTGCGTAGCGTGACCCGTCATCTTTCCCCAGGGGTTACAATCAGCCTTGCAAGAGCACTAGGGTACAATTACCATCTGGTACCCAACACCTTTGACCCCCAATTGCCCAGGACAATATTTTACAGCCACTCCCATACGCACATTAACATCAGTGCCATGGCTGGGAGGCGAGGATTCCGTAAGGGTGGCAAAGGTGGAAGAGCCACAAGTGGTGGCCGTGGTGGATCCGGTAGGGGACGTGGTCGTTACTTGCAGGGTGAGCCTGTCCCCCCATGTGTGGAGGACTAGTCAAGGGCACCCATAATCCCCCCCCCTCCCGTTGAGGCTGATGTGGCTGACACCATCCATGCTCAGCCCTTGTTGGACCAGCCCATTGTGGCACCAGACCTGGCTGACTCCATGGCTGACTTCCAGGTCAGCAGGCCTATGACACGTGCGCTGGTGCACGTTGATGTCACCATGCCACGTGCATCTGGGGCAGCAAGGTCATCTGCTGCACCAAGTAGGCAGGGCGGAGAGGCTGCAGGGGCAGCTGCGGCTCCATCCACCCCAGCCCTCACACACCCAGCCCGGACAGTGTCGGTCCTAGTCCATGCTGCTGACATTCCCCCTGACACCATCACACTAGAGCCAATGCCTGCACCAACTCCCATGCTGAGTGTGCAATCCCACACTCCTGATACAGAGTCCACCAGGGCTCCTGCCCCTAGTGTCCAGAGCGGCGCAGGACACTCAGGACCACCACCACCTTCCAAGCGGAAGAGGAAGAGTGCTCGTCCGGCACAGGCTGATGCCCCAGACACGGCTACACAGTCCGGCCCGTCCAGGAAGCCCAACTTCACGGATGACGAACTGAATGCACTTGTCGAGTATGTGTCCGCACATGACAACGAGATGGTCATTGTTGCAGGATCCAAGACCACACCTGCACAATGCCAGGCACACTGGCAGACCGTTGCGGACATCGTAAGTGCCCTTGGAATCGTGAGGCGCACAGCCAATGATTGCTATAAGCGCTGGAATGACCTAAAGCGCAGGGCAAAGAGTAAGCTGGCCTCAAGTCATGCCGCAACTCTAGTGACTGGAGGTGGGTCTCCAGTAGAAGACATGGAACTCACTCCACATGAGTCAGTCGCTGGGACCTACGTCACGGAGGAACAGATCCAAGGCGTGGGAGATTTAGCTGATTACGAGGCATTGTCCTGTGAGTGCACATGCATGTGTGTGTCATCCATGTGCATGGTGTGTGTGAGGGCTTCTGTTTGTGTGCCAGGTGAGAGTGTGTGCGCCTGAGTCGTATGGGTCAGCCATGTGCTTCATGCAATACATCCTGCGCAGCTGCATTTGGCCATAGCAGTATCCCTTCTGCCAACAGTAGACATCTAGCCCAACTGCACGCCAGTTGCCCTTGAAGTGTCACCTTGCCACAACATTGTTGCTTAATTTATCAGCGTTCATTTAGTCAGATTATTTGCATTCCACCACTTTTACTAGGCATGTCGCAGTCCTCTAGTCACATGTCTGACATGGCTATGGTAAAGTGGAGTGACTTTGTTACCTGGATATCATTTGTTCAAACATGTCCCTGTGCAATTGGACCATTTCTGACTGGCAGCTCCAGGTGAAGAATCTGACCTGTTTGAATTAGAAAAGCTATTACATGCGGGAACTGGACTGAATTAATAGGTGCTGCCCTCCTCTACATCTTCACTCAATAGCAATGGTACATGCCATCTGTGTGATGGCATGTGTGTTTCACCTGACAATCACAGGCCAATGTGTGATGCCACTGCCAGGCAGCATGCAGAAAATGTGTTCATCTTCCATCTTGGTGTCATCAGTGTGTGCCATTAGCCTGCCCTTCATACGCAGTGAGGGTGCATGCATGGGAGGGTTTTAGTCATGTGGGACATGTGTCAAACAAGTACTGGTTCTCTTGCTTCTCAGCCCTCATTGTGTGCCATGGTGCTAATGCCTGTTTCCATTTCTTTGTTTTTATGTCTTTGCAGGGGAAGACGCACCTGATACTGCTGGGGTTGTGGAGATGGTGCAGACCCAGGAGGGGTCCGAGGGCCGACCAACCACCAGTGAGGGACGTGGTGTGGTGGTGGGTGAGAACCCACAAGTGCTGCAGGTCGTGCTCTCAAGGGGTGTCTCTGGCTGCACCTCCCCCGAGCTGTACTCAGGTGTTGATTCGGATGAGACCTACGTGCCGTCGCAGGTGAGTGTTCCAGGGAGGGATTCTGTTCTGTCCCACCCACCTGCACCAGGGTCAGAACCCTCAATGTGGATGTCAGTGTTGGCAGCTACGCCTTTGGTGGTTACGGATGCAGGGTCACACTCCGCGACATCTGATCCCGTTCCTGGGCCAGCAGATCAGAGGGGGAATGCAGTTCTGCAGCCTCAGGCATTGCCGGCACAGCAAGGCGCAGTTCGCCTTGCCCCAGACAGGTGTGGTGCCCGCCGACGTGGTGGCCGTACGCCACCTGGCAATACCGCATGGGAGCAATCCATTTACGGTATGGCAACCCAACAGGCATCATCATCCGAGATGATGGCTCAGGCCATGGATAGGGTGGCCACTTCCATTGTCCCCCCTGAAAGGCTGATGGAGCGACTAGAGCAGGCAACCGACTCCATCTGCCAGTCACACAGGGAGGACATGTTGGGGTCCAACAGGGACAGGCGGGCGGCACTGGCGACTCTGCAGGAGGCCATCTCCATTGAGTCCCAGGGCCACAGGGAAGCCCTGAGGCAGGAGCTCCTTCACCTCAGGACAACTCTTGTTGAGCTTGAGGCTTCAACACACCAAAGGACAGAACAGCAGCTGGAGCGCCTCAACAGTACGCTCTCAGCTGAGATGCAGGCAACGAGGGCGGAGGTCCGGGCATCCCGTGAGTTGTTGCATGGGGACCTCCGCACACTCATCCTCCAGAACCAGACCTACCACACCCGCATGCTTGCAGCCATGGAGGAGCAGACTAGGGCCTTGCGTGGGCTGCCTCCCATAGTGCAACCACCTCTGGATGCAGCTGCACAGGGTGATAATAGCGACAGCAGTGATACTCCCACAATAGGGTAGCCGTGTGGGCCATGAGCCCATGGAGGTGTTTTATTTTCCCAGGATCCATGCTGGTGGGTTCTGGTGTGCATCCTTTCCTCGGACCTCCTGGGTGGCCTCCCCAACCCCCCCGGGCCCATCAATGGCCATTGTTGATTTTTTTTTATTTTTTTTTTTATTTTTATTTATTTTATTCCCAATTTTTTTGGGACGATTTGTTGGCTTCCGTGGTTCCTGTGTTTGCATACGCTGCATTGTGGCTGGGCACATGCAGGCTTGTAATGTACTTGGTTCAGATGCTTGGCTTTGAGTCACACACACCCCTCCTGCTTCCCGTTTCCATGGGCTTGCAAAGGGTGTGCCCAAGTGACAGTGAATTACACAGTGACGTTGGACTCCCATGAGCTGTGTGGGCAGTCTGTAGTCAATACTGTGTATACATTCGTAGTGCATATTGCTGTTGTGTTGTACACTGCATGTTGCATTGATGTGTAACTCATCTTCTGTGTCTACCTCCCAATTTGCAGGTCCCTTCCTCATGTCTACACAAGGACCTCTAGTCTGGAGATGGGGTACATGTTGGCAGCAGTGCACCTACAACTCTACATGGCGCCAACACTGCACAGTTGGTAGTGGTGGGAGTGCAGGCATTTCCAGGTGGTGAGACTACTAATATTTAACATTTGTGATGTCATGTTAATGGTAGTACGTGCTCAAGTTTGTTGTTGGTCCGGCATTACTGTGAGCATTTCAGGTGTTGCAAGTTTCTAATAGGGACACTGTACATTGTGACACTAGTGTCATGTTGTGGGGATTACTTTGTTTACCTGCAAATAGCATGACATGGCACGGTGTGTCGTGTGGCGGTGCTGGGGTTGGGTTGGCTGACATGGCACTGTCCTCTTGTTGCATTTTGCAAGTGGGTAGTCATTTTAGCTGCTTGAATGTGTAACTTCACAAAACTGCAATGGTGGTGTCTGTGTGGGTAGGGATGCACACATTGTGACACTTCCAGGTGAACAATCTCAGGCTGATATGGTTTTGACGGTTCATTCTCCAGACATTCAGGATCAGTGTCAGGTTGAGTCATCATTGATTGTCAGATGGAATGTGCCAGGGCAGTGTGCACTCCACAGGCGTGTGATTTCTATGTGAAGTAATTAGCCACTAGCTGTGTACGGGCTGCCTCCCCCGTGCCCTTTCCCCTCCCATGCGCAGCGGCTGTGCATGTGGTTGGGGATGTGGTGCCACCACCATGTCCACGGCCAGGCCCCGGTGTGTTGCAACGTTGTGCAGGACACATGCTGCCACTATGATCCTGCACACTACTGGGGGAGCGTACAACAGCTGCCCGCCAGAACGGTCAAGGGAGCGAATGTGCGCTCCACAATGCCCCGGGTTGTAATGTGGGCTGCGTTATATCTTACCTGGGGTGGCGTGGTGGGGTTCCGAATTGGCGTCATCATGTGGGGGCTGAGAGGGTAGGCACTGTCCCCTGTGGAGGTGGTGATTGGTATCATTGGTGGGGTTGTGACCTTGCTCAGTATCTGACATGCATGCATGTGCAGTGGCATTCATACTCACCAAGCAGCCATGTATCGCCATGCCGCCCAGCTTCTAGGTCCCGGCTTAGGGTGGACATTCGGTAAATGAAGCTGTCGTGGGTTGACCCGGGATAGTTGGCATATACTGAGGTGATGATTCCCTTGGCATTACATACTACCTGTACGTTGATGGAATGCCAGTGCTTGCGGTTCCTATAGATGTGCTCAGATGCCCTCGGGGGACGTAGAGCCACATGGGTGCAGTCGATGGCACCTAGCACTTTGGGGAATCGTGCCACAGCGTAAAAATCCAGGGCGGCAGCATGCCTTTCTGCAGGTGTTCTGGGCAGGTATATGTGCTGCGGACTGATGGGCGTGCAGTGATGATGTTCAAGACCTGGTGTAGGCAGCATGACTGGGTGGCCTGTGATACACCACCCACAATGGCACTTGTCCGCTGAAATGATCCAGTGGCTAAGAAGTGCAGTACATTGAGGACCTTCTCCAGGGGTCTGAGTGCTTGGGAGCACAGGGTGGGTGATGTGAGGTCATCCTCCCACTCACTCACCAGGTCCAGTATGATGTGTGGTGGAAACCTGTACCTCCCATGCACCTGGTCATCAGGCATCCCGAAAAGGCTGGTTCTCGGTGTGAATATTCTGGCCCTGACTAACCTCCTCCTCCTCCTTTGGTAGGCCACGCCCACTGCTGCTAGGAACGGTATGTTCATCCTGGGTCTGAGCTAGTTATTTTGTTAGCGCGCAAATTAATGCGTTGCGCGTTTTGTAGGCGAGCGTGTGTCCCGCGCACCCCTGAAATCCAGTACCCAGTCCAATAGCGTGTGGAAATTTCCGCGAACCCCGGGATACAGGTGCGCTGACGTACTTGCGTGTGTAAGTGTCCGCGCACCCCTGATATACACGTACATAGGCCAATCGCGTGTACGCGCACTTTTGTCCTATTACACGCGATGACACCCTGACGTGCTGTCCAATGACACACGATGAGACTCTGACGTGCTGTCCAATTACACGCGATGACACTCTGACGTGCAGTCTTTCCACGTGTGCTCTGTCATCACGTGCTGTGTGGGAAACACCCGTGCGGGTCACGTCACAGACGCGCTTACGCGCTGAGGGCCTTTGGTCCAATAGATTCGCGTATGCGTGCTGACGCGCTTACGCGCTAAGGCCCTTTCCTCGTTTTTCACGCTGACGTGCAGGATTTTCACGTGCAAAATCACTCCGTACCAAGCTGGCCACGCGTAAGCACACGGAAGACCACGCTCCTGCCCAGAAGGCCGAACTACTGCCCCCCAGAGCCCCGAGCACGCTCCCACCTGCCATCTGCTGCTGCCTGGCTGCCTGCTGCCCACGTGCACTGCCATTTTGCTGCCTGCACATCAGCCAGGGGTGCTGTTGCTGTGACCACCCCTGCTGGAACCGAAGACTCCCGACTGGAATTCCATCGCTCCACAGCCCAGCCCCAGGACCCAGTTGCCCACCCACTCCTGCCTCTGGGGTTGTCATGTCGGGGCAAACACCATCTGTGACCACTGACTACCCCCTGCCAGAGAGGCAGAGGGGCACCAGCTTCAGTGCCACCGAAGTTGGTGTCCTGGTGGAGCAAGTCCTGGGGCAGTTTGATGCCCTCTTCGGAAGTTCCCGCGCCGACAAGGAAGGACGGACTCGGATCTGGACTGACATCGTGACTGCCATCAACGCGGAGGGGGTGGCAGTCCGGGACTTACAACATGTCAGGAAGCGCTGGGAGGACTTCAGGTCCAGGACCCTGAACAAGGCCCGGCGCCTCTTGAAGGCAGCGGATGCCAAGGGGCGCCGGGGCCACTTGTCGGAAGAACAGATGGGGGTCCTGGAACGCATATCCCCAGCGCTCCACGTCCAGGTCCTAGAGAAGCAGACCCGTCTGGAGTCGAGCGGTGAGTGTACATGCATCCTGATTGTGAGCAGTGCGTGTGGTGATTATTCGGTATTGTGCAGGTTGCACATCTGTTTGTATGGGGTCGAGTATGGGTGGGGGTGTACAGGGCCGTGGGGCTGACACATGCGAGGGCTGTAATGTGTGAGACATGGATGGTGCTTGTGTGTGTGGGCTTGCATGGCAAATGCAGTTGTGCGTGCACACATGTTTGGATGAATGTGTATGTAAGTAGACATGTCCGTGATGTCAGGCATGTATGTTTTTTTCGGCTGCATGTATGTGCACTGTGTACATGTGCATGTGTGTGTATTTGACAAGGGTGCAACAGTGATGCAACATGGATGCATGTGACAGCGGTATGTGGAAGCCTGATTGGCAGATGTGACATGGATGCCCGTCTGAACAGTGCGACACTTGGCAGAGGTGTAGACATGCATGCAAGTATGGTGGTGTGTGTACATGTGTGGTGCACTTCCTGTGTTGCATGTGATGTCTGGCTCCCCTTTGGCTGCTGATGCTGTTGTATGTGTAGGGATGGTGGTGGCAGTTGCGATATGGCTGTGGTATGGCTCATGTGTGCGAGTTGCAATGACATGTGTGTTGGGGATTGTGATGCCATGTCTGAGGTTTGACAATGCCACTCATGTGCAACTGTCATGTGTGTATGTGTCCATTGTACAGTGCCCTGATGCCTGTGTTTTGTTTCTCCCTGTCTGCAGCGTCAACTGATGAAGAGGGCGGAGAAGGTGCTGTGGAGTACAGCGGCGGGGATCCGACCGCCAGCCGGAGACGCAAGGCCCGGCTCCCCTCCCGTGTGGTCATCTCGTCGGGGAGTGAGGTGTCCGGTGCCGCGTCCCAGGCCGCAGCTGCCGGGGGGAGGTCCAAGAGGCGGAGGTTGCAGTTGGACTCCTCGGCAGCAGAAGGGGCAGCTGGCACCCCACAGGGCCCAACAGGGGAAGATGGCACAGAGTCATCCAGGTTGGTGGGGGGTTTGGTGGAGGAGGAGGCCGTGCAAGCACCAGAGACGGGGTCTGAAGGTGGGGATCCCACTGGTGCTAGTGGTGCAGTGCAGGACCAGGGACAGGAGGCAGCACAGGCCGCCGCGGAGGTGCCTGTGTGCAATCCTGTCCCCGATCCTGTACCTGCATCATCTTGCACCAGCAGGGATGCCTACGTCCAGACCCGTTTTCAGGCAGGGGATGAGCTGACGTCAACTGGCCTTCCTCTGCCTGCGGACGTGGCCATCCAGGTCCGGGTTGAGCCTGTCCTGGCTGGTGTGGCGTTGCGTCAACGGCCCATGCGAGGTGACCTGCAGTCTTTTCATGGAGAGACTGCACGTCATCTTGAATGGCTCGTTGACCACGTCAGCCTGCTGGGACAGGTCACCCAGGCCGGATTCCTCCGTCTGATGGGGCTTGCTCCGACCCCCTCCTCAACTGGACCCCCTACGCGCCAGTCGTCCTCTGTGCCATCTTCCCACCCATCAGTCACCTGGGTGCCCTGTGGAGCTGCCTCTGACGGTGCGGCCAGGCTGGTGGAGGAGGCATCCCTGCCACAGTCTGGAGTCGGAGGTCCAGCAGGGGTGGCCACATCAACAACTGCACCCCAGCCGGCGGAGGATGTGCAGGCAGCAGGAGGCAGTGCACAGGCAGAGGCAGAGCAGCAGCAGCAGCAACATGGTGGGAGACATGAAGGCTCGGGGCTTTCGACATCGGAGGGGCAGGCATCGGCCGGAGGGCAGGGGGACCCAGGACAGAGAGTGTCTTCCGTGTGGCAGCGGTTGGGCCACGCCATAGGTGCGGAGCGGCGGCGGGCAGAAGAGGCGCGGCTCACAATGGTCAGGGCGGAGAACTCCATGCGGAGGGCCCTGAGGCGGGCCGAGTGCCTCGAGGCAATCCGCGGGGGTTGGAGGAGGACACGTCGTCGTCCCTGCGGACCCTCGGGGCCATGGAACTGGACCGCCTCCGGGACATTGAACAGGAGTTTGATGATGCCCAGGCCCGGGACACCACGGAGTGAGCCGCTGGACTTGCCCGCCGCCTTTGTATATAGTTCTTTAGTTTTAGGTTTCCTTTCTTTCTTATTATGATTTGGAGTCGACGGACACTGCTCCACTTTTTGTATATAGTTGATTTTTTGGTAGGTTTTTTAGTAGGTTTCCTTTGTTCAGTTGGGCTCATGGACCCTTGGTAGTTTCTTACATAGTTCTTTGTTGCATGGAGATTTTTTTACATTTGACTTTGGACGACATTTGTTTGGATTCTGATTTGCATTTTTTTAATTTTTTTATACGGACATGCAGCTTTTTTTTTCATCCCCATTGTAATTTGTTTCATTTCTTTAGCATTCTTTATTTGTTTAAATACAATTTTGGTTTCCATACTTCACTGTGTGGTATCATCTCATTGGTTTCATGCATGTCATGTTGGGTGTTTTCCCATTCAATTGCAACCATTGTGTGTGACGGACATGGGTTCATTAGGGGTGTAACATGTGATTTCCTTTTCCATGTGGGTGAATGGGTTACTTGGTAGGGCTTTTTGGCTGTGGAGGCTGACCATTACGTGCATGATTGGGGATTGTGAGGACCTGGTGGGGGCTGCCCATGGTGGCAGGGGGGTGGGGGTGGTGGGAGACATGAGTGGGGGCCTGGTGGAGGGTGACCCTGGATGCTGGGGGGTGGGGGTGCAGGGGGACATGAGTGGGGGCCTGGTGGGGGCTGCCCATGGTGGCAGGGGGGTGGGGGTGGTGGGAGACATGAGTGGGGGCCTGGTGGAGGCTGCCCATGGTGGCTGGGGGGTGGGGGTGGTGGGAGACATGAGTGGGGGCCTGGTGGAGGCTGCCCCTGCACTGCTGGGGGGTGGGGGTGGTGGGAGACATGGGTGGGGGCCTGGTGGGGGCTGTCCATGGTGGCAGGGGGGTGGGGGTGGTGGGAGACATGAGTGGGGGCATGGTGGAGGCTTCCCATGGTGGCTGGGGGTGGGAGTGCTGGGAGACATGAGTGGGGGCCTGGTGGAGGCTGCCCCTGCACTGCTGGGGGGTGGGGGTGGTGGGAGACATGGGTGGGGGCCTGGTGGGGGCTGCCCATGGTGGCAGGGGGGTGGGGGTGGTGGGAGACATGAATGGGGGCCTGGTGGAGGCTGCCCCTGCACTGCTGGGGGGTGGGGGTGGTGGGGGACATGAGTGGAGGCCTGGTGGAGGCTGCCCCAGCACTGCTGGGGGGTGGGGGTGGTGGGAGACATGGGTGGGGGCCTGGTGGGGGCTGCCCATGGTGGCAGGGGGGTGGGGGTGGTGGGAGACATGAGTGGGGGCCTGGTGGAGGCTGCCCCTGCACTGCTGGGGGGTGGGAGTGGTGGGAGACATGGGTGGGGGCCTGGTGGGGGCTGCCCATGGTGGCAGAGGGGTGGGGGTGGTGGGAGACATGAGTGGGGGCCTGGTGGAGGCTGCCCCTGCACTGCTGGGGGGTGGGGGTGGTGGGAGACATGAGTGGGGGCCTGGTGGAGCCTGCCCCTGGATGCTGGGGGGTGGGGGTGCAGGGGGACATGAGTGGGGGCCTGCTGGGGGCTGCCCCTGGTGGCTGGGGGGTGGGGGTGCTGGGAGACATGAGTGGGGGCCTGGTGGAAGCTGCCCCTGCACTGCTGGGGGGTGGGGGTGGTGGGAGACATGAGTGGGGGCCTGGTGGGGGCTGCCCCTGGATGCTGGGGGTGGGGGTGCAGGGGGACATGAGTGGGGGCCTGCTGGAGGCTGCCCCTGGTGGCTGGGGGGTGGGGGTGCTGGGAGACATGAGTGGGGGCCTGGTGGAGGCTGCCCCTGCACTGCTGGGGGTGGGGGTGGTGGGAGACATGGGTGGGGGCCTGGTGGGGGCTGCCCATGGTGGCAGGGGGGTGGGGGTGGTGGGAGACATGAGTGGGGGCCTGGTGGAGGCTGCCCCTGAACTGCTGGGGGGTGGGGGTTGTGGGAGACATGAGTGGGGGCCTGGTGGAGGCTGCCCCTGCACTGCTGGGGGGTGGGGGTGGTGGGAGACATGGGTGGGGGCCTGGTGGGGGCTGCCCATGGTGGCGGGGGGTGGGGGTGGTGGGTGACATGAGTGGGGGCCTGGTGGAGGCTGCCCCTGCACTGCTGGGGGGTGGGGGTGGTGGGAGACATGGGTGGGGGCCTGGTGGGGACTGCCCATGGTGGCAGGGGGGTGGGGGTGGTGGGAGACATGAGTGGGGGCCTGGTGGGGGCTGCCCCTGCACTGCTGGGGGGTGGGGGTGGTTGGAGACATGAGTGGGGGCCTGGTGGAGGCTGTCCCTGCACTGCTGGGGGTTGGGGGTGGTGGGAGACATGAGTGGGGGCCTGGTGGAGGCTGCATCTGGATGCTGGGGGGTGGGGGTGCAGGGGGACATGAGTGGGGGCCTGCTGGAGGCTGCCCCTGGTGGCTGGGGGGTGGGGGTGGTGGGAGACATGAGTGGGGGCCTGGTGGAGGCTGCCCCTGCACTGCTGGGGGTGGGGGTGGTGGGAGACATGAGTGGGGGCCTGGTGGAGGCTGCCCCTGGATGCTGGGGGGTAGGGGTGCAGGGGGACATGAGTGGGGGCCTGCTGGAGGCTGCCCCTGGTGGCTGGGGGGTGGGGGTGGTGGGAGACATGGGTGGGGGCCTGGTGGAGGCTGCCCCTGCACTGCTGGAGGGTGGGGGTGGTGGGAGACATGAGTGGGGGCCTGGTGGAGGCTGCCCCTGCACTGCTGGGGGGTGGGAGACATGGGTGGGGGCCTGCTGGAGGCTGCCCCTGGTGGCTGGGGGGTGGGGGTGGTGGGAGGCATGAGTGGGGGCCTGGTGGAGGCTGCCCCTGCACTGCTGGGGGGTGGGGGTGGTGGGAGACATGGGTGGGGGCCTGGTGGGGGCTGCCCATGGTGGCAGGGGGGTGGGGTGGTGGGAGACATGAGTGGGGGCCTGGTGGAGGCTGCCCCTGCACTGCTGGGGAGTGAGGGTGGTGGGAGACATGAGTGGGGGCCTGGTGGAGGCTGCCCCTGCACTGATGGGGGGTGGGGGTGGTGGGAGACATGGGTGGGGGCCTGGTGGGGGCTGCCCATGGTGGCAGGGGGGTGGGGGTGGTGGGAGACATGGGTGGGGCCTGGTGGGGGCTGCTCTTGGTGGCTGGGGGGTGGGGGTGGTGGGAGACATGCATTGTTGATCAGTAGTGCTAGGTGACATGTGGGTTGACTGGGGGGCATGCCCATGGTGGATGGGCTGCCTGCGGGACATGAGCATGGGTGCAGGGTAGTCCCCCGTGGTGTGGGCTGCCTGCAGGGTCCGTGGAGGTTGTGGAGCGTACACCTGGGAGGGCCCACACGGCCAATTCACGTGTGGTACTCCCCAGAACCCCTGAAATACACATACCCTGCTGTAATCGTGTGTGGAACTTCCCGCGCACCCCTGAAATACACATACCTTGCTGAAATCGCGTGTGGAAATTCCCGCGCACCCCTGAATACACGTACCCTGCTCGCACTGGCCCAATCGCGTCTGGAACTTCCCGCGCACCCCTGAAATACACGTACCCTGATGAAATCGCGTGTGGAACTTCCCACGCACCCCTGAAATACACGTACCCTGCTCGCACTGGGCCAATCGCGTGTGGAACTTCCCGCGCACCCCTGAAATACACGTACCCTGCTCGCACTGGGCCAATCGCGTGTGGAACTTCCCGCGCACCCCTGAAATACACGTACCCTGATGAAATCGCGTGTGGAACTTCCCGCGCACCCCTGAAATACACATACCTTGCTGAAATCGCGTGTGGAACTTCCCGCGCACCCCTGAAATACACGTACCCTGCTCGCACTGGGCCAATCGCGTGTGGAACTTCCCGCGCACCCCTGAAATACACGTACCCTGCTCGCACTGGGCCAATCGCATGTGGAACTTCCCGCGCACCCCTGAAATACACGTAACCTGATGAAATCGCGTGTGGAACTTCCCACGCACCCCTGAAATACACGTACCCTGCTCGCACTGGGCCAATCGCGTGTGGAACTTCCCGCGCACCCCTGAAATACACGTACCCTGCTCGCACTGGGCCAATCGCGTGTGGAACTTCCCGCGCACCCCTGAAATACACGTACCCTGATGAAATCGCGTGTGGAACTTCCCGCGCACCCCTGAAATACACATACCTTGCTGAAATCGCGTGTGGAACTTCCCGCGCACCCCTGAAATACACGTACCCTGCTCTCACTGGGCCAATTCCGTGTGGAACTTCCCGCGCACACCTGAAATACACGTACCCTGATGAAATCGCGTGTGGAACTTCCCGCGCACCCCTGAAATACACATACCTTGCTGAAATCGCGTGTGGAACTTCCCGCGCACCCCTGAAATACACGTACCCTGCTCTCACTGGGCCAATTCCGTGTGGAACTTCCCGCGCACCCCTGAAATACACGTACCCTGCTCGCACTGGGCCAATCACGTGTGGAACTTCCCGCGCACCCCTGAAATACACATACCTTGCTGAACTCGCGTGTGGAACTTCCCGCGCACCCCTGAAATACACGTACCCTGCTGAAATCGCGTGTGGAACTTCCCGCGCACCCCTGAAATACACGTACCCGGACAAATCGCGTGTGAGACTTCCCGCGCACCCCGGTATACACGCACACGTATTATTTTGTCAGGGTGTCCGTGTTTGTGGGTACCCCTTTGCACGTCATTTGTCCTGGAGGGCCACAGTATAGGACATTCATCATGGCAGTATATAGGTGCTATTTGTTGGCGCACCTTTTGGCGCACATTTCTTACAGCCGCAGAGACGCTACCGCCTGCTTTCTTGTGGCGGTCGTGTTAGTGCCTGTGCGCTGGTTTGACCGTGCGCTTTTTTGCCCTATTCTATTCCATGAATACATGTTGTAGGCGAGCGTGTGGGCGTTCCGCGCACTTGTGCCCTGTACTTCCCCCGTGACGCCCACGTTTTGGCAAATTGTTCCCCATTCCGAGTGTTACGCCCGTGTTCCGCCTACTTTGTTGCTTGCGCCGCGCTATGTGCGATTTTCGCTGTGGCCTGTGCGATTTTTGCTGTGACCTGGCGCACGCTGTTAGATGGCCTGTGCGCCAACATGCGCCGCGCACTTTTTTATCGCACATCCGCTGGTTTTCTCGCGCACGGCCTTCCATGAATCGATGTGCGCTGCTTTTCGTGCGATTTTCGCACTTGCACTGCGATTTTCGCTATTCCACTGCGATTCGCACGTTTTTGCCCACTTGCGCCGCACAAATTATTCCATGAATCGGCCTCTGAATCTGATGGCTCTCTTCATGACCACCAATCTGGTGTCAGAGCAGCCAGAGGCACGGAAACTGCTCTCCTGAACACCCGTGAAGAATTGCTCTCAAACCTCGACTCCATCTCTCCCTCCGTTCCCATCCTCCTCGTTCTGTCCTCTGCCTTTGACAATGTCAATCATGTCACCTTCCAAAATTGGTTCCATGATACCCTTGGGATCACAGACTGGGCACTGGACTGGTTGATCTCATTCCTTTCTGATCGACCCTCCTTACAACTGGGCCATTTTCTCTCCTCTATCTCACGCTCTACTTGTGCCGTTCCTCAGGGCTCTATCCTCTCGCTGTGGCTTTTCAACATTTACCTTGCATCTCTCACCCACTTGATCTCCACTTTCTCTCCTCATTTCCAGTGTTATGCTGATGACACACAGCTCTCCTTTAAGCTTCACTCCTCTACCCCCTCTCCTTCCTTTCTCATTCCTGTTTGTCCGACTGCTATTGATGCATGGTTTGCTGCTAATGGTCTCTGCCTTAATTCCAGTAAGACTGAGATACACCTCATTGGGACTCATACCCCTTCCTTCCCTCCTACCCTCAGGCTGACCTCCTTGGGCCCCCTCTCCTCACCCTTGTGTGAGGCAAAAATTCTGGATGTCCTCTTTGACTCTTCCCTCTCCTTTTCAACTCATTTCACTGACCTTGCCAAGAAGGCTCACTTTCAGCTTCTCCTCCTGACAGGCATTCTCCCTTTCCTCACCTTCCCTCAGAAGCTCAATGTCTGTTTCTTTTTATGTTTGTTCATTTGTACCGCGCTCCTGGTACCCAAAGGCTTAAGGGTGCAAACAAAAAACAATAGAAGACAAGAGAGATAGAACATTTCATGAACTTGGTGTAGTCAGGGGTTTAGATAGCAGGCAGTGAGCATTGAAAGGTCTAGCAGAATAGTAAGGTCTTGAGTTTCTTCTTGAATACTTCGGTCTCAGAGCTCTGGTTCTCTCAGCCTTGACTATTGCAACAGCCTCTTCTTCAATCTGCCTCTTTCCTCCCTCTGCACTCTTCAACTAATCCAGAATAGGATTGTGAGTCATATCCTTGACCTCAATTCCAGAGGCTGCATCTCTCCAGCCCTAAAATCTCTCCATCATCCCCATGGCTTTCTGTTGCCTGGGTCCTGGCTACATCCAACCCTCGCTCCCTAAATACCCCCCTTCTAGATTCCTCTGCTTCTCTAGCTCAATCTCTATGCATATTAGACATTTCTCCAACCAAAGAGTGGGGGGAAATTCTCCTTCTTCAGGAGGAGCCTCCCTCTGGAATGTCCACAAGCCCCTTTCAGACTTGAGCTGGATCTTCTTAAACTCCACAAGCTACTACAGTATGTCCTTTTCTCCTACTCCTTCCCTCTCCCCCTCCCTTGCTAAATCCCCTCTGTCGCTGTGACTGGTTCCTGGCCCCTTACAATTCTTACAGGGACCAGGCCTTCCTCGAAAAGTCCCCCCCCCCAGCCTCCACATAACCAGCACTTGCCCTTGGGAATCTTTCTCTGACTAGTCTACCGAGTCTGGTCCAGCCCCGTCCTCACATTTGTCAACCCTCACCCCTCGTTCCCCGGGCTCTAGTCCTCTTGGGCTCCCTTTAGCACTTGCCCAGACCCTTGGGTCTCCTCCCTCCTGAATTTCTACCTCTCCCCATTCCCTTATCCCATCCTTCCTCTCTGACGTGCCTCCTCTCATTTCACTTCCTGTTACTGCACTTGAACATCACAAGGCCTAGTAGGAATATTATTGTTGTTTTCTCCTATGTACCCCACCTGGCTTGTGGCGCCTGGAAATCCCTTTTGCTCTATATGTGCCATACAAATGCTCAATATATCAAAGCAGACCAAATTCCAATGTAAAAAATGGCAGATGAGACCAGTGGCAGGGTGACACGCTATACAATGCAAGGGGCCCAAGGCATGCAAGATATAGAAAACATGACCTGACTACTGGATACAAGTAGACAATTACACCATGAGACCATGCACTAGAAACCAACGATAAGATCAATTAATACCAAGGGCTTAGAGTGATGATGTAAACAACTCCTGTAGGAGATCAATGCGAAGTGTCAAGAAACATTACTGAGCAGAAATCCATGAGGCAAACCTTCAGGTCAAAAAAAGAGGTTAGATGGGGGGCCTGTGTTTTATTTAGACGGGGTACACCCTGGCATTAGCGTTTTAAACATGGAAAAAGGGCAAACACAACTGATAGATATATGGTGCAACACACTCAGCATTCAAACATGATTAGAGAAGAAGTGAATAGTATTCCTTCTGGTTGTAAAGCTGTCCTAAAGTGGGGGCAGAATCAGGGAGACAGCATGGAATGATTGCCTAACTTTCCCTCCCAGATGGGGAACTACCCCTGGCTGCGCTGGCGTGCCACATATCTAAAAGTGGATAGAATAAGAAGGAATAAGGTATTTTTTGCCTGATTCTTATTTTTTCTCCAGTATAACACTTTTTTGTGTTAAAAACTCATTACTTATGAGTCAGTTCATTATTACGTGCCTCAGACTTATATTCATCAATTTCACATAAAAGGTTGAGGAGGGCCCACAAGAGTATTTACGGCAAAACACTGTTTTATCAGCCAATAGTCTAGGAGACCTTATATTCCTAAAACCAAATGTTAGAAAAATATGAAGACACTACTTCCTCTGATCAGTGATGGACACACCATCTTTTCCGTTCCATCTAAGATCAAGTCTAAACTGTATCTGTAGATATGATTCCTGATGCCCTCACTACAGTTTATGTTGTCTACCGGTTTAAGTGGTTCAAATTGCTTACACCCAATTTCTTCTGGATGGTCTTCATTAAAAAAGTGACATACTCACTGGTCTTCTGTTTAGATGCGTTTATGCATACTTCCTTACCACATCGCAGTTTTCATACTATTTTGAGACTACAAACGTGACCCTAGACAGGAAATTTAAAGGGGTCATGGTGCTGTAGCACATTTCAATAAATTAAACAGGTACATTTACAAAGTCATCACAACTCTTGTGCACGTCATGTCACAAACCACACAGTCGATACCACATAAAATGACAGAGTAGATACTTGAGATTACTGGATGCAGATCATGCAACTCCCAGTTTCTCAATAATTGTTAAGTGAATGTTATAGAAAATCTAATTTTGATGACCTGAGTTATGATTTAGTTGTCCGAAAATAGAAATAAACTGTAGTGTAGGTTCAGATCCCACATGTGGCTCTCCATTAGTCATCTAGACACATTTTCTATCGTGGTAGGGGAAGAGAATAGAGAAGATCTTAGTTATATATACTTTTTTGTAATTAAACCGTTCCCCCTCATCGATTTGATCATATCTGTAACCATATCGAGGGTAAGCACTCTGTGCTTTGTGGCACGATGTATGGATTTTCATGGCTACATGCCGAACTGGTTAATGCAGATGTTATTGCCAGTGATTGCTCTAAAATTCTTACCTTTATGGTTGCTGTGGCCCTGTGTAATAGGGATCCTCTGTATAATAAGGATCCTCAGTGTAGCAGGAGTTGTGTCTCCCACGCCGCCTGTATCAGTAAGGTTGCATATTTCCAATGCAGCTCGCATCTACTATGATGATAACTCTGCAGCAGATGTGCGTCTGTCAAGTGAGCGGTGCATCCCAGTGGCGAGGTCAGGCAGGACAGGCAGTGTCAGTAGTGTTATTCAGCTAAACTTTAGAGCATTTTGTGACAGCACTGGTGAGAAGGTTGACCCCTGCTGCAGTGGGCAGCTGTTCAATAAACCATGCAATGTCCAAGTGTGCCTACCCCAATTCCTTTCATCACTTTCCAAACTATCACCTAGCAAGATCAACTCTAGACGCAGTGTCTAATAACCGTCATCCTGGTGTTCATTATCTGAAGTACATTTATTTCTTCCAACTGATTTAGACAAATATCTATTCCATGCAATGGTGTATCACACACCATGTCTGGTTCCCTTTTTCCATGTCAAAACCCTGAGGTCCTTCAAGAACTTCCCAGTGGAAGCCCTTACAGAAGGCCTTGCTAACCTAGACCTTAAATAGACCGAACACCCCCAACCGAACTACAACTCCCTACTGGAAGCACTCAATGCCATCATCTCACCCTCCATTGACCAACACATGCCTCAGAAACAACTCACCTGATAACGGAAAATGTCAGCAACCTGGTACATCCAAAAACTCAACCTCAGCAAAAGAGTCATCAGGAAACAAGAGAAAAACTGGTGCTGTTCCAGGACCACTTCCAAAATGGCACCCCTCAAGGAACTCCAAGCAACTTGCAGACAACTAATCAACACAGCCAATGCCTCCTACTATCAGAATACCATAGCAGAAGCCAACAACAAAATCATGGCACTCTTTAAAGCAGTTAAGCACACTACCCAACCGTGCCATAGCACACTGCATCACAAATTTCACAGCCATCAACACCTTCTTCATCAACAAAATCAGCAAGATTCGCCAGCACATAGACATCAGCTCTATATCCACAGTCCCACCTCACATCCCTCCTTGTGAAATCTCCACACCCTGGACAACATTCAAGACACTCTCAACAGACGACCTGGTAGAAACCCTGGCCTCCATCAAATCCACATCGTATACAGATGACATCCTCCTAGCATCCACATCCATCCTCAAGACCCTCCTTGCAGAAGGTCTCCTTCTCTACCTGAAGATCATCAACAGCTCCCTAACTCAAGGCACCTACCCATAAACCTTAAAAACAGGACAAATCCTCCCTCTACTAAAGAAACGCCAATGCTAACCATCACCTGTGGAGTCCTGCAGGGTTCCATCCTCTCCTCAGTGATCTTCATTCTATACATGTAGGTGCTCGGAGCCCTCCAAGCCACACACAACAGCCACATCCACCAATATGCTGATGACACAACGCTATAGCTCAAGATCAACTCCATCAAGGACATCCATAGGTCAAAACCTGCCTCTTGCTGATCCAGTCTTGGATGTCCAGTGCATACTTGAAGCTCAATCCCTCCAAGACCGGATTCCTACTCCTCACCAACAACACCAAACACCCAGACAAACAGACCTGGCTACAAACCATTAACTCTGAGGGCTGCACACCCGAGCGTACCTTCTGAGCCAAGTCCCTGGGTTCCACATTGACAAACACCTCTCCTTCAAGAGACACATAGAAAGAAAACTCAGACAGCTTGGTATCAGCTCTCTCTCCTGATAAAAGTCAAGCCAGTCCTTCCTCCGGACAGCTTTAGATCCACCGTTCAAGCACTTGTCCTATCACACCTGGAAGGGGGCAATGCACTCCTCGAAGGCCTCCTCTCGTCCTCCCTTGTGCCCCTGAGAAGTAGTCCTAAATGCGGCTCTATGCCTTATCAAGGTCTATGCAGTACAACCACATCACCCCGGCCCTCATCAACCTACACTGGCTCCAACTGCACGCAAAAATCATCTTCAGATCTTGCTGCATTCCCTATAAGGCAATTGTCCTCAAGTCATACAGCTACCTTGTGGAGAAACTCCGCATCTCTGGCGGACAGCGCACCACCAGAAGTCAGGACGTGTGCAGATTTGAAATCTGCCACGACAAAAAGGAACGGACCAGAAAACACACGTTCTCTGCCTATGCCACAAGACTATGGAACTTCCTCTCCATCGGCATAAGACTTGCCCCCACGCTTCAACAATTCAGAAAAGAACGCAAGAATCGCCTCTTCAAGGAATCTCTCCTCCTCAACACCTAGCCCATCTCGTTGCCCCTCATGCCACTTTACTCGATAGATGCTGCCCACCCCTCTCCTCTCTGCAAACCGGTACAGCTGTACCCCTTTTCTGTGCCCCTCTTTCCACCCGCTGTATTTATGCTCTGTCGTTACTCTTGAAAAGCGCTCCGTTATGCATCTGAAATGTTGTACACCTCTGTAAAGCGCTCCGTTATGTATCCATATTGGTGTATACCTCGGTAAAGCACTCTGTTGCTTCTCAAAGCGAGGTCGGCGCTCAATGAATTCATAATAATAATAATGATAATAATAATAATAATAATAATAATACAATATTACCAAATAGAATCAGGTATCGTAGACAATGGTTCGTAGTACTAACCCTTCATTAGAGCACATGCCCATCCCATCAGCAGTAGCAGACACATGCAGCTTATCCAAAACTACAACCGATTGCATGGCAAAACAGAGTTCATTATTTCACAGATGAGAAGTCTAAAATATGAGAATGTTATAGGTCTCAAAACACAGAACGTATACCACAAAACTGGAGAAAATAGTAGCTCGAATGGTGGTTTTGTTTTTATAAGCTAGCCCAGACACCGCCAGTCGGTTCAGTTTGTAGATTTTATAGTTGTGCTTTACCATATCAATCCAATCCTTCAAGATGTGCACTAGCTCCCAGTGAGTTCTGCATCAATGCTCAATATTTCCAATGTAAAGTTCCAAGCAGAACAATAAAAACAACACTTAATATGATTATTAATATTGATGCAGAAACAGGTGCTGCTCTTTATTGTGGTACATGAGGTCTGTCAGTTTGTTTCACATCCAATCTCACAGATGGCAATACCACGAACATTAAGACGCACTCTGGACTCTGTAGGGAAAATGAGACTCTGAATTTCAGCTGAGACTACAGAATTTCATCAACAAAAAAACTGAAACTCTGGCAGCAAGAGAGTTGAGACTCTGCTGTGAGACTGTGGGCTGAATATGATGTGAGTCAGTATTGTGAATGCATAGAAAACCTACAAGGTAAAAGGGCGGGTTGAACTTCACACTATATAAATGCTGATGGTATAATTTGGACAACACAACGTGGTAGAGTTATGCACTGAATTGCAATAAAATATATTATTTACTATTTACTTACTCACTAACACCCCTAAATTACTAATCTATCCCCACACTAATGTTAAAAGCAAGTCAGTCCATAGCCCTTTGGTGTAAAATATTGGTGCAGGACAATGGTAAAAACCGTCTCAGTTTATGAAATTGTACGAGCACAGGCTATGAAGAATTAAAATCGTTTTTTGCAGTGATGATGTGACACCATGTGAGCTGAGGAATGTGAATTTCATTTTGCTTAAAGCAAGCTTATTGTTTACAACTTCCATAGCAGGAAACAAGTGCAGAGATATGGAACTTGTTGATATCTGTTGACTGTCTGAATTTCTATGAAAAGTGACAGGTTAAACACATGCTCTCTGGAACCTTCTAGAGAGTTTGCCAACTTGAGGGTGGTGTTTGTTTGGCACATGACATCAGAGTCTGGGGTAGTCAATTTCTTATACTTTCTGTAGGCAAGGCAAACAAACATGTTATGGGCAGATCAGGGAGAGGCCTTAAAAAGGGAAGTAAAGTGCAAAGAAGCACTCTGTCTTTCAGAGGAGTGCACTGCATTGCTGATGGTGTGCAGGTTGGCTGTCTCTTGGAAGAGTGTGTGCTGAGCTGTCCTACAGAAAAGGGTCGAAAAGCAGATAGGACATTTTCCAGTGTGAGCACTGACCATCCGAGCTGCGGTGGGGAGATTCTCAGCAGCCAAGCATAGAGGAAATCCTAGCCTTGCAGTCCAAGGGCACACAAAACCATGTTTGCGTTAGGTAAGATCACAGTACAAGTGAGGTGCGTGGGGTGAATGTTTTATGAAAACATGTTATAGACAGATGCAGGCTGCTGAACTTTGTCCTACATTAACAAATGTGGATAGATTTTTTATCTGTGTTCTCCACCATCCAAGAACATTGTTTCACACAAGACAACTGATAATTGTCTGGGTCAGTCATAACAGGGTTCTGAACAACTATCATAATAGGCTAATTCAAGTTCATTGTAAAAAAAGCTCTTTACCGCGGGGAAAACAGATTGGGATGTGCTTGTTCATTTTTGAATTGCAGGGAATGTCATGTTTAAAAAAAACGAATTGCCGACTGGCCACCAGGGGGCGCACGGAAGATGAAAGCTGCCTAGAGCCTCTCCGTGCCTCTGATCCCCATAATAGAAAATGTGCCCCAACTTGCCAGGCTGCTGAAAGCCCCCCTATCACTCCTCATCTGGATGAACACTGGGGTCTCAATTTGAGTGAAAATCCGATTCAAATTGAAGCTGCATTTCTATAGAAAAGTCGAAAAGCAAGTACGAGCTAGGCCACGCTCCCAGAGTGACAGGTAGCCCAGGAATCCCCAGCGCAGAGACCTGGGCCCTGGAAGACACGCAGCAGCCGAGCGTCTACCCACAGCACACTACAGTGAGCTCAAGCGAAGATACATACTGTAGCGCGAAAACACATCCACATAACGTTCATAAGCAGGCACCAGAAACATACCCAAGAACAGCGGATCAATAAATCACCATCCGCAGTGATCTTCTGGCAACTGGCCGTCCCAGCAGACATGGCGGGTCAGGTCTAGGGGCAGTTCCCACCATGCATAACTTGAAAGGCACACCTCAGTGGAACATCAGATGAGGCAAGCCAAAGAAGAACGCAGCTCCGGCTCTGAAAGACTGAGGCATTGCCTACCCGCTATAGACAGTCTCCAACAATGGTGGAAGGAGGGGGACACAGCAGAGGTGAGAGTGGGATCCCACCCTGCACCTCTCAGACTGAAAGGCCCCCTAGCATAGTGTGCACCCCTAATCCGCCCCCCAAACCTGACTCAAAACCCTGCGGTGCTCTGGGTGCCACAAATCTACGCATAGAGCGGCGCCCTGGTGGGGGAAACTCAGAACCCTGAAGCTACACAACCACCCTACCCACCTGCAAAAGTTCTCCACTGTGGAGTGCAGCATGCCACCTATCGCAAAGGCCACCCATAGCCTGAAGCTACACAACCTCCCCACCCACCTGCAGAAGTCCTGTGCCGTGGAATTCAACAGACCATCATTGAGGCCGAGCGTGGCATATAGTGGGAGAATAAACGTATAATCGCTCCAGAGCCATTGCTGAGGACACGCACTATGTAGCAAACTACAAGTACAATTCCAACAAAGACATTTTGCATGATAATACTAAAGCAGAACGATACCTCTGAGCATACTGAGACGGTCGGTGTGGGACTCACCCTCTCTGGCTTACACAGCAGAATCAGCTCATGACCACCGTTACAACTCTGTGAAAGACACTCCTTGCTACACTGTCTCGTGGCACATAATGCAAGCCTTTCCCACAATAAAAGTGGCACCCAGCATTGAAGACGGTACACCTCAGATAAGATAAAGAAAAGCAAACATAAAGATCAGTGGAAGCATGAACCCGAGGTGCGTGGCTCCCGATAAAGGGCGTGTGCCCGCCTCACTTACACCTGCATAACAAAACCAGCACAGCATACATTATAACCACAATGCGTGCCTGGCTGATATAGCTGGACCAGCTTATGACGATCAGCAAAGCCCACCTGAGAATACTTAACGCCATGCCGCACCATCCTGTGCAGCACATCACATAGCCATACTGCAACTAACATAGTCAAGCACATACAGGGAATCAGTCACGACACAAAGACCAGCAGAGAACAGTTTGAGATAAGTGGCCGCTGATAAGGTGCGTGTGCCCACCTACCCCCCGCACAGACAGCCCAACTAACACTGTGCACAAGGGAATGTCGATAAGATCCTGGACCACATTACCACCCATGGACAGAAACCCCTGGCTGGAGATAACTATAGTAGTGCCCGACCCCTGAGATCATCCACCTCCTTGCAGAAGTTCAGCAACGAAGGATCATACTATATGAACTGCAAAATTCACCTAGCTGAATTTGTGTTCTCTCAAGACACCCAAAAAAACTCCCTATCTCCTGTATCAGACATGGCCTCCAACAGCAAGGACTCTACAGTGACCAAGGGAGATATAGCTGCCTTACTAGATGAAAAAAGGGGGATGCGTATTGACATAGGTAACAAAGTCGATAAAATCAACAGCAGAATTGATCATATTGAGGATAGGCTTAAAGAAGTTAAAAACACAAGCAATCATCTCTTGACACAATTGAAATGCAAATAGATGTCTGCCTAACTGAAATAGAACACTGCGAAACAGACATGGCGCTGAAAATGGACGACTTTGAGAACAGAGAAAGGTGCAATAACCTTCGCTTTTTTTGGAGTCCCTGAAACCGAAGGAGAAACCAAGGGAGACCTGAAGAACATCATACATCAAATGCTCACACTTCTTTTCAAGGATGAATAGATTGACACTACAAAAATATAGAGACCCCACAGAGCAGGTGGACCCAACAGAGGCCCGCAATCAATACTGGACTGATTCCATAATTATCCAGACAAACCCAGAATTCTAGAAAGAGCCAGAACCAAATGCACCGTACTATTGGATACTGCACAAATCACGATCTTCTAGGATCTCTCCTCCCTTACTCTCGCTTAAAGACAGTTCTGCTCCCCTCTGACCAAATGGCTCAAAGATAAAGGGGTCCGCTATAGATGGGGATACCCCTTCTCTATCATGTTTGAATACGGGGACCAGAAGCTCAAGCTCGTCACAGACACAGAGATAAATGACGCTGTTCGAGAGCTGGTCGACGGAATGGAATTCGCCTCAAGTCCTTCAGCACACCCCACTGAAAATTGGAAGTGCCGACTCAAAGGACCTAGTAGAAAGAAAATACCTGGGTCAAGAAAGTTCAGAAGACTTAATACCTCACCACCCACTATGTCTCAAAACAAAACTTCCACATGAGACTTCCCTGCGATCACATGTATGGCATACAGAGCCTTAAGCATGAGGATGTCTGCTGATCCTGCCCTCGAGGACCATCAGCCACAACTTGCTCACAGTGACGAGAATACCATAGAAAATAAGCGATAAAGAACTGAATTATCTCAAATGGCTCTAGGCTTACTACCGACAAGTTCAACTTCAACCAAGAAGCATCCAAATGATAGCAATTGCGGGCACCGGATACAGCGATATGACATAATGGGGTCAGGTATGAGGACCCAATCGGTGGCTCAGACTCATCTAAATCCTATAACCAACGGAGACCGAGTGTCATCAGTGGAGGGTTAACATGGGAGGGGAAGGGCGGGGGGCAAGTGGGAATTATAAAGGTCAAGAAAAGTTCAAATGTCACTAACAAAGACATCACAGTCAAAGAGGCACTCAACGCTACAAAAATGTTTACGTGTACAATGGCCACGAATGGCACACAACAACAGATATACACATAGCAATCAATGACAATGGCAGCAATGGCTAACTTGTGTGGTGTCGACACCCCACGAATTTCTACGATAAACGTCAAGGGCTCGAACTCACCAACAAAAAGATCCCTGATCTCCAGAGAATTCAAATGGTTTAAAATTGATGTCATGTTCCTACAGGAAACCAGATACCAAAGGGGAGAAGAACAAAACATACCAAGTACTCTCATAGGAAATAACTTCTGGAGTTTGAACATTGTGAAAAAAGCTGGAGTCGTAATCTTGATACGCAAGGGAATTTGCATGCAAATCTTGAACTCATTGTCTGACGAGGAGGGAAGAGCTCTCCTGGTCTATGTCCGATGGGAATACACAAGTCACTTTTGCAACTGTTTATGCACCAAATCAAGGCAAAAACAAATTTCTACTGAGAATTACTGAAAAAATATTCAGCAACGTGCAAGGATACCTGATGGTAGGCAGAGATTTCAACACCTGGATGGATGCGAGCAAAGATCGACAGACAAAAACTCACCTAAAAGACGACCCCCAAAAAGGGAGAACCTGCAAAGATTCGTGAAACCCTTGAACTGTACGGCCTGAGAGATGGATGGAGGCACTTACACCCAGAAGAAAAAGCCTTTACTTTCTTTTCTGCCCCGCACGGTACCCTCACGAGAATTGACTATATTTATGTTACCGAATGCCTACTAGATATTATGTCCAGCTCCAAAATACACCCAATCTCATGGTCTGACCATGACATGGTTACGGTAGATCTGAAATGGGCTGAACTTCCCCACAGAAACTCAAAGTGGAGGTGCAATGAACATTTGTGGAAGGACCCGCTCTTAAAACAAGAACTCGAGACCGAGATCCAACAGTTCTTCATCACCAATCCCACACAGGACGTTCGCGTGGAGACGATCTGGGAAGCAGCCAAGGCTACGTGGAGGGGCATCCTCACCTTTTTTGTATTTCTGAAAGGAACTTGGGGTTGGTCACCCTAGGTTACCTGGGGGCAACCAGACGTGGACTCCCTGCTCACTGTGCTTAGAGAGGCTCAGCTTCACCTCACTGATGATGCCCAACAAGGCTGAAACACGTGTATGGGGTTGCTGATGGTACTCTTGTTCAGAGAGGAGTTGCCATAGCATTTCGGTGCTGGACTGCCCTTGTGGGCAGGACAAAGACTGATATGCAAATGGATATTTCCCATCTGTGAAGGTACAGTGAGCAAAAAGCAATGGCTGCGAACTCTCAATGTGGTTAATAACCTCTGAACAGGTTATCATGCCTTGTTCTTTCGAGAGAGGGGCGCCTGCTACCTTTTTTGTACTCATCAGAGAAGGGGCCCGGAAGAAAAGGGAGCGATCCCTGATCGAAACTAACCTTTGAAATAAAATGAGGAAAGCAGAGGAGCTTGCTCAATCAGCGCCCATGTAAAGATGGAACCATCTTGTAGAGGCCAGACAGTTTAGGGATGAACTAAAGGCTCTCGAAGAAGGGAAAATAGTTTGTAATCTACAATTTCTCAAACAGAAATTCTATGAAAAAGGGGACGAAACTGATGCCATCTTGGTGGCACGACTACAAAAACAAATGACTGACAGGTGGATCAAAGAAATATAAGGGCCAGGACACAATCATGATTCTGTAACAGTCAGAACTTCTCAGGAAATACAAGAATCATTTACCACATTCTATGAAGACCTATACTCATGTGCAGCCAAGTCGTCTGTTCAAAACATAGATGCATACATCACCAAATCCCTTATCCACTTGCTCACCTCTGTAGAATCCGCAGCTCTGGAAACCCCTATTACAGCTGACGAAGTGAAACAGGCCATCCAGCGTTTAAAACTAGCAAAGCTCCTGGAGACGACGGATATACCCTGGGATTTTACAAGACTTACTCCACACTTCTCACTCCATTCCTGGCGTCACTATTCAATAACATACTAGAAATAGGCATGGCACCCCCCTCCTTCGCTCAAGCCTTATTGTCTGTAATACCGAAAGAAGGAAGAAACCCCAAAAACTGTGTTTCCTATCGTCCAATATCACTCCTCAAAATTGTTGCAAAGATACACTCCAGAGTCATTGCGGCAAGGATTGAGAAATATATACCTAAATTAATACACCCCGACCAAGTGGATTTCATCATGGGCAGACAAGGCGCTGACACAATGAGGAAAACACTCCATCTGATCCGCCAGGCGCAAAACATGGAAGAGGACCCAACGCTTTTCTCGCTAGATGCTGTGAAAGCATTCAATAGGGTTTCGTGGGACTTCCTAGACAGAGTCCTAGTGAAAATAGGCCTTGGCCCGAAGCTTCGTC
The DNA here is from genome assembly GCF_040938575.1 of Ambystoma mexicanum. Taxonomy (NCBI): domain Eukaryota; kingdom Metazoa; phylum Chordata; class Amphibia; order Caudata; family Ambystomatidae; genus Ambystoma; species Ambystoma mexicanum. Next base: position 248,328,478 of record NC_090940.1, on the reverse strand, counting down.
AGGGAATTAAAGCAATCTACACCTCCCCCAAAAGCAGCATAGCAGTCAACGGAGGATATTTGAGATGGTTTGAACTGAAGAGGGGAACCAGACAAGGTTTCCCACTGTCTTCAATACTTTTCATCCTATCACTGGAACCGCTTGCCCAAAAGCTGCGACAGAACAAGTCTGTACAGGAATCAGGGTTGGTGAAAGGGCATACAAACTGGGCCTTTATGCATCCAACATATTCTTGCATGTCACCAATCCCCTCAAATCAATTCTGGCAGCAATGGAAACCATAAGAGCTTAAGGGCAGCTAGTAGGCCTCAAAATAAACACGGAGAAATCAACCATTCTCCCTCTAGACAGCAGCAAAGACGCTGCAGTGTCAAGGTTTTGGCCCTTGGGTATAAAGGTCAGCTTGACTACTCTTCGATACCTCAGTATAAATGTCACCCGCACCCTGGACGACCTAAACAATGCAAATTTCCCTCCCTTCCTCACTGCGGTCAACCTCAACCTTAGAAGATGGGAAATGATCCCAATCTCCTGGTTGGGGAGACTCCACGCCTTCAAGATGGTGATTCTCCCCAGGCTTTTATACTTGTTCCAGATGCTCCCTATTTGCATTCCGAACTCATTCTTCACAACGATTAAAAAATCAATGCTAACATTCCTGTAGCAGAAAAAGAAACCTAGGATTCCTTACGACCAGCTCAGACTCTGCAAAGACATTGCAGGTGTTGCACTCCCACACATACAATTATACTACAAAGCCACTCAACTAAGAATTGTAATCTCACACCTCAGACAAAGGAAAGTCCTACACTGGGTGGATTTAGATTACTATCATTTCAACCCGCAACCGTGGGAGAGTGGCTTTGGGTACCCAGATCTAGGCTACTCCTAAGGATACGTGAACATCCTAACTAGGCACATTATTTAATGTGTGGAGAGTAGGTAAGGGGATGAAGGGGATCACAACTTAACCCTTTCCACTAGGGCACATATGGATTCCAGGCATACGTGATGCAATCCCAGAACCAGACCGATTTCAGACCTGGTACGAGGTGGGGCTGGAGAGGGCAGACCAACTATGGAAAAAAGGAAATGTTTTGACCATACAGGAACTAGAAGAGGCTCTTGGCATAAACCCACTCCCAGTCTTTTCATACTTAGAACTCAAAGGGATCATGACGGATAGAAAATGGAAGGACAAAACACAAAGAGAACTCACCCCATTTGAAAAGATATTGAATATAGGGACAGGCTCCAGAGGCATGATAGGTGACCTTGTACATTGCCCTACTAGAAGTCAGTAATGCCTCCACCGACACCTTGAAAAAACAAAGAAAGGGAAGCTGACTTGCAGTGAAATCTACATCCCAAACTCTGGTCACGAATGTGCAGCAGAACTGCAAAAGTCTTCATCGCATGCCAATACAAACTGCACGGTATCAAGCTACTCAACAGATGGCAATATGACCCCTACAGGCTTGCAAAGATGTATCAAGGAGCGGACTCCCACTGTTGGAGCTAATGTGGTGCAAAGGCCTATTATTGGCATATGTGGTGGGATTGTCCCACCACCCAAGCATTTTGGGATGAGGTACGCAGCTGGATCAAGCACCTAGATGGCATTTCCAGAATTAAGGCCCCAGTACTAATGCTGTTCAGGTTAGCGGAATGTGGAGATGACATCTTTCAACTGCCAAATGGTCAATGGCCTACTCCTGGCTGCACAAGCTTGTCTTGCCACCTCCTGGAAAAGAGTATCCCTCCCAACGAAACTTGAGTGGGTCACTGTAGCCAAAAATATATATTGCATGGACAGTCTAACAGCCACCCTTAATGGAGACCGCTCGTCGATCGACATGGCCTGGACTGATTTCCGCCTCAAATATGTGGAACTACCCAAAGCGATATGAGGTACGCTAGTCACTTGACGATGTTGATAGGCTCTTATCAACAGTGATCAATCTGTAATGCTTACTAAAGCTGCCATCATTTAGTGCCTCCTCGTGGTATCATGCACTTTCATGTATAGCGCTCTGACAAAGATGTACTGTAACTAACGCCAATTAGTGACAATATGTTTGAGAGTGGGATCAGGGGATATGGGGTTAGGGGAGATGGATGTTACACTTACAACCTAAGCTTACAGCAACATATCGTAAATGTCTCACTGCACTGTTGTTTGTTTATCCATATATTCTACATGTCTATTGTACGTTGCTAAATCAATAAAATCCAAGTAAAAAAAAAAAACTCATTGCATTGCAAATGTTGTTTGTATTACTCATGTATCCTAACTACCTATAAAACATATAAATGGAATTGGATCAGTCTGGTCTATTTGCTTTGAGTCGTGGTTACTCATGGTAGCATTTGGACAGGTATAAAGCCAAAGAGGTATTTGTTTTCACTGCATGTGGTACAATAAATCACTGTGAACCTGGGCAAATCAGAAAGAGCTGCTTCCCCATTTTAGAGTCTTCAGGTAAGTGATCTGGTAAGTCTGTGCAGAGTTTCTACCACCAGTATAAAAATGCCATCAAAGTGGAAAATTGCCCAAGTACACACCAGGTCTGGTTTTGGTCTTACCGCTCATGATCCCAATATAATGATTCAACAGGTAGCCCTATGGCTTTGGGCCTGATTAAATACCCCAACAACACACAAGGTGCAGTGACCCAATTTTAAAGGAGGTCTGGCATGTAATAAATACCCTTCTTCATCCAGCTCCACACTTTAAGGATTAAGGGGGCGGGGCTAGATAAAATCTAATGTACTCTAAGATATACATAGCTTTAAAGCAGAGCTCTCAACTCACACACGTCACTTTCTTTGCTCAATGTCCAAGGTGTCCGTAGCTCAGATACTCTCTTATGCCAAAAAATGCACTGCAGATCTCCCAGGCTGTCTGCTTGTAACCTTTATTGCTTTCCGCACCCTGGGATTGAGAGCTGCTCCTGCACGAACATCAGCAAATGCTTTCATCATTAAAGCCAAGAGGACACATCAGAGTACATCAAAACCACCGCAATACACAACAGAATCAGGAAGACACATACCTCAACAGGGACTAAGTGCTACTGATAGCATCGAGTAATGCCAAAGGCACATCATCAAGCAGATTTGTGTATGCCTCCTAATGGCTTGAGGCCACCTCACCATTGTTTTTGTTCTTGTGCCACTTCCCCTCACTGCAGTGACACCATCATCCTGCTCTTCTCCTCTTGCTCCAAGTCTCGTCGTTCTCTTCCCTGTTTCAGTTTCCTCTCTCATTCCACACTTGCTGGTCCCATCCTGCCATGTTTTTAGCTCTGGCTATTAGGTGGTGCTAAAAAGCCATCTATGAATCAAATCTGTTGCATTGGGGTGCAGCTAAAAGGGAGATGAAACCTGAAGAGGGGCACACAACTTGTGGGTGGTATTTGGTTATTTACCCACGTATTGACTATCCCTATGGCAATTCCCTCCCTCTACCAGCACCCCCCACCCACAAGTCATTCTGCTAGGATCTCTTTGAGCTAGATTTATCAAGTTGCATCATCAAACGTTGCCCTCCCAAGTTCTTTCTAAACGGGTTTCTTCTGAGAGTTAATGTCTTAAATGCAGTTGTATATGTCACATACATGTCCTAACCAAGTGTGCCACAATCATTTCATCTAGAAGCAGTATGTGTAGCCTTGCAATGAAAGCTTGTTATAAACATGGGCTGGCAAAACCAGTGGTATTGGTTCATGTATATCTATTCTATTAGATAGGTGTTTGCCACGCGCTGCGATCATATGCCAGAGTACTCACACCATTCTGCAGCTGCTACCATTGCATGGCCATGTGTTACCGTTATGTCAGTGCCTGGCAAATGCATATTGCGTGCCTACACAAAAGCCAACCACTGCCAATGATAGTTATGCATTTTCATTGCATCCCCGACACCAAGTCTTATGGCCTGCACAGGGTACTACATTATTCTAACATAGATGGGGGTATTCTGTTTCCTTTTCCTTTATCACTTTTCTGGGAATATCCTCTTGTGGGCAGAGAGGAAAGCTCACCCTGGGACCAATGCTTTCTTTTTTCGCCTCAACGTGGGCAACCCCATAGTATATTTCACCCCCATCCTTTATCGTGGTGTGTACTCCCCCATCCTGCTTCATGGTCCTGCTCTTGCTCCATTCTTACCATTGAGGCACGTTGACGTGGTCTGCGATATCGCACCTGCGGAAACGTTTGGTGCTCCCCACCACAACAAATTACTTCACTCTAAACATACTGCACTGGTATGTGGTCAATGATATAGGAAGAGGTAATGCAATTGGTAATTGCATGACTGACGTGTTAAATCATGAAAAAGCACTTGTAAGATTTCACTTCAAAATCAATTGTAACAGGAGAGTATGGCGCTGCTCCTATGTGTAATAGAAATCTGAAACAGTGTTATTTCTAATAGATTGGAAAGTGCACGTTGATAATACTGTTCAATGATATCTGCCATTAAATGGGGGCTTACTTGCATTTACATAGGTTTTAATTGTCTGACTTATATTTTTGGAGTTAACACACACTTCAGAACATTTTAGCTCTCCTTGGCAATCAGGGCTGAAGAGAGATGCTCGAAAAAGGTTAGCGTCATATTACTGTGACCTTCAACATAGGAACATGGGAGAACATGTTATTTTCTGTGTCCTCTTTTGATACATCAATTACTTTGCATTAGCAATAACGATGGCTGAAACATGTAGATGTGGGATTTTGTTTTTTTATATTTCTGTGTAACTTATGACTGTGTGGCCATTTCAATACTGATGAAGCTCAAACCATAGTACCATCAATAATTATATTACTGGAATACACGTGTAGCATATTGAATTATTGGAGAATAGCCTGGTCCATTACATTTAGGTATGTGAAATTTGTAATCACTCTGGTCTTTTTCAACAAATAACTTGTCCACTTGAGTTAGGGCACGTCCCTGGATCGGCACATAGTACCTCAAAATGTTCTCCGGGCTATCCCGGTTATGCATACAATCTGTATAATACTGTATTTTTGGGTTATTTAAAATATGATTTACATCTCTCCGACTATACAATGTATTTTCTACAGTCTAAATCTGGGAGGGAGATTAAATAAAAAAATAAGGCCTCAGAGGATAGATCAGGGGCAACGTGTTAGTTTTGGAAGCAAGACAACACAGTATAATACAGGTTTGAATCCTGGCCCCATTCTTACAGAGTGGTCCCCGGTATTAAGCACGTAATAAAAGATTAACTAATATTAATTATGTAAAACCATACACATTTTAAATCAGCAGGATTGCAGAACAATATGCACCTTCTAAGCTTAATCACATGTTGGTCAAAGGCTGACATTTTTTTTTTTTTTTTTTTTTTTTTAGGTCTACCACACCATCAGTAATTAAAAAGCGACCACTCCTAAATTTGTTAAATGGAATTCAATCCTAATTATTGTTTGCTTAGTAATTGATCCAACTGGGAAAAATGTCATTGAAAGTAAAAACACTTTTATTTAACAAACATTATAAAAAGACAATCATATGCACATCGGAACATTGCATATCAAATTCATTTTCAAAGCAAATTTTTCATGAATTCCATGATGCATTTTGTCACAGTAATATGCCAACTTTGATATGCGTGTTATAATTTGACACAGATTGTTCTGTAAACCGAAAAAAATCAGTGCTTTAATTCCTTAAAGTGAAGATTTTGACACATTGTGTTTCACGCTTACTAGAGCTACACACAACAGGGGCTCTTTCTGCATTATACAGCCTTCATCAGGACAAACTCGACCTGCAGCAACAAATGCATGTTGTGGATTGCCCATGTGTTCAGCAATATATGATGTTATTCTTGTTGTCTAGAAAATGGTAAAATCATACTATTAATCACTTTGAACTGTGCCTCCTCTTTCCTTGAAATTATACATACAAATATCAAATAATGTATGTAAACAGATGGTTCATAAAGGTATTATTTTTTTGTGGACTAGTAGGTTTGGATAATCTAAAAATTAATAACAGATTGTGCAAATGTTATAAAGGCTAATAAAGAGTAATTCATAGGTAATGTTTAAATACCTAATGACCACCGAATACAACAAATGTATTTGTATTATTGTTTGTGTGCCTGCTTCTAACTATGGTATTTAGTGTCCACTTGTGCTCTTTGGCAAAGCCGGTGATCGTGCTGAAAAGTAAAACACAGGATGTCTTGCTCGGGATGCACTACTGAAAAAATCGCTTAACCTCTATTCAATTCATTGAAAGCAAATATTTAAAATGGTAGCGGAAATACATTGTTTTTACTGAGAATCCATCTCACTACTGTTCAGCTTCACGTTTTAGAAAAAAATCCTGTTATTTGTACGCTTACTGCCTCTGTGTTGTTCAGATACTTCCACTAGAAAGAATTACCATAGTGTCCTATTCAGAATACACTTCCCAAAGAAGTAAGCGTTCCATTCAATTCAATTGTAGTCAAGTTTCAAAGGATAACTTCATTCATTTCTTAGTAGTTTATTCCGAACAAAAAGTCCATAAACCAATACTCATAAACAAATATGCATAATCCATTATAAAATCGATTTTACATGGGTAAAGCACAGTGCATACAATAAAATATAGTTTAAGTGATTCATCTTAAAATAGACGAGGTTAAAAATGTACAGTCCGTGCTAATAACATAGAGTTTGCAAAGACACAATGGATCGACCAGTGGTATAAAGTCCTGCAGCTGGGTGAAAGGAAGCACATTAGCTATTAAGGTAAGGCAGCTTGCTATGGGGCACCGACAATGCGCTTGCGTCTATTCCAGGCCTTCCTCAAGTAGAATGGCATGCCACAGGTAACAATAAGTGTTTCAGCACATAGCAGAAACAGGAGTGCAGGGCGAAACTGAGTAAAAGTAGCTTCTCTCAAAAGTGGGGTAATAGTCTGTTTCCTAATATCATTATAACATGGACAAAGCAAGACAAAGTGGAAAAGGTATTCTGTCATACCCCCACAACCTGGACAGGTCAAGTTCTGCTCCTGCCATTTCTTCATCATATCCCTCAACCTCAGTAAGTTAATACACGCCCTAGTAAATGCCCATCAATCTACCTGTTTGTTACCATGGGGCCGATTCATGGAACAAACGTGCGCCGAAAATCATGGCGCAAGCTGGTGCAAGCGTGAAAAAGCAAGCGCACGCGTGTGATTCATGGAAGGACCTGCGCGTGTTTACACTGGGATGTGCGCCAAATCTGAGCGTGGAGCGCACAGGTGCACACGTCACAGCAATATCCCGAATGCCGTGCGCAACGCGCACAGTGAAAGCGCACAACGTCGGCGCACACACCAGAAAGGGGGCGGAACATGCGGAATTGGGAACAACACGTGAAAAAGAAGGCGTAACTGGGGAAGTACTGCAGGGAAATACACGGAACGCCCACAGGCACACGAACAACACATATTCATGGAATCGAATACGGGAAACCCACGCACGCCAAAAGACGCGCACAGGCGTCAACACGTCCGCCACATGAAGGCAGGTGGAAGCGTCCCCGCGCGCAGTATAAAAGTGCACGCAAACAACAAACACGTATATACAGCTAAAATGAATGCCCCATTTGTCGCAGCACTGATCATGGGACACCGCAGAAGGTGGAGAATAGCCAGGCCCCGCATTTTTTGTCCCGGACCAGCCTTTTTGGGATGCCTGACGACAAGGTCTATGGCAGGTATAGATTTCCACCTCGTATCATTCTAGATCTGGTTAGGGAGTGGGAAGATGACCTTACATCACCCACCCTGTGCTCCCAAGCATTGAGCCCCTTGGAGAAGGAGCTCAATGTCCTGCATTTTTTGGCCACTGGGTCCTTTCAGCGGACTACTGCCATAGTCGGCGGTGTCTCACAGGCCATGCAGACACGCTGCCTAAACCAGGTGTTGGCAATCATAACTGCGCACCCCTCAGTCAGCAGGTAGAGGAGTGCCAGATGACATGTAACTCCCCCCTACCTGCGGACGGGCCTGGCGGGGTACCATTCTGGTGCATGGTGATGCAGTCACAGTGTCAGGGACAGAGACATGAACAGGCACCTCCGTGGCGACCTGTGCTGCCTCCTGCGCCTGCCCCTGGACTGCACCACTTGCACCAGTGGTACCACCCCCACTAGGCCCCATGTGCGGCTCCGTAGCAGCCTCCTCCTCCTCTATGCCCACTACCAAGCTGGATGGCTCTGTACCGTCTTCTGCCGTTGCAAGCCCCTGTGGGGGCTCATCCGCCCCTTCCGCTGCAGCCTTAGTGGCAGACGCAGCACCAGTCCCCTCGCTCCCGGATGATGGTATTTCCTGGGAGGGTGACTGGGCCTTGTGTCGCTGGCCGGTGGAGGCATCCCTGCCGCTTTCCTCCACAGCGCCGTCTCCGCCCTCTTCTTCACTCGCCGCTGTGTAAAGGGAGACATTGAACACAAGCATCAGGGTACTGAACTATAATCCCCTAGACACAAAGCATTGGCACATGAGTGGCACTGTCAAACGTCACTTCCATCATGTCCCTCCACAACACATGGGTCAGTGCAGGCAACACACATGCAGGAACAGGCATGGCACATGCAACATACATTGGCATCCATGTCCAAGGCACGGTAGTTGCATCCAATGGTGGGCTGATTCTCACATGCACCATGGGACAAGCTGGTCACATGCACACACATCACCAGAGGGTCATGCATTTGGCCTGGTATACCCCCTGACACAGTGGATACAGGGATGACTAGGCTGTATCAGTGAATCAACACATCGTCACCAACATGTGTTATGCATCCATGGTGCACACACTACTCAAACACACGGACATGTACATCATGCATGTCCATGACAACAGCACACATCTCTCACACCCCAAACATGTCAAATTACAGACACAGGCATACATACATGTGTGCGTTCTGCATGCTGATCCGCATTATGCATTGTTACACATACACCATCCATGTGGGTCATGCCTGACTGGACTCACATGTGGCACCATCATGTCTCTGCACACACACATCCAAACATGACCCATTTCACACATACATCCAAGTAGATAAATACCAGCACACTGAAACATGCCCTTTTTTAAACGTGAGTGCATGGCCACTTACCGCTCGACTCCAGACAGGCCTGCATCCTGAGAATCTGGTGGTGAAGCACTGGGTGATGCGCTCCAGGACCCTGATCTGCTGGGTGGTAACTGGCCCAGGTGTACCACTGCATCCGCTGCTTCCAAGAGGCGCCAGGCCTTCTTGAGGGTCCTGGACTTGCAGTCCTCCCAGCGCTTCTGGACATGTTTGATGTTGCCGGGTGCCACCCCCTCCGCATTGATGGCACCCACTATGTCCTTCCAGATCCTCTTCCGTCCTTCCTTGTCGACACACGATGGTGTGAAGAGGGCATCATAATGGCCCAGAACTTGCTCCACCAGGATACCAACTTCCTTTTAACTGAAGCTGGTAGCCCTCTACCTCGCTGGCTGGGAGTTGCCACTGGTGCCGGATGATGTGGTGTCGGGCATGGCATCCCCCGAGGCAGGTGTGGGTGGGCAACTGGGTCCTGGGCCTGGGCTGTGGAGTGATGGTACTTCATTCGGGAGTCTTCTGTTCCAGCAGGGGTGGTCACTGCAACTGGACCCCTGCAGATGGCAGATGTGCAAGCACCAAATGGCAGGTCACGGTGGCAGCAGGCAGGCAGGCAGCAGCAGATGGCTCGTGGGAGGCTGCTCGGGCCTCTGGGGGGCAGTAATTCGGCCTTCTGGGCAGGAGCGTGGTTTTCATTGCGTTGTCGCGTGGCCAGCTTGATACGGAGTGATTTGGCACGTGAAAAAACAACACGTCAGCATGTAATTCGAGAAAAGGCCCTTAGCGCATAAGCGCGTCTGTGACGTAACACGCGCAGGCATTTCCCTCGCCACGGGTTGAAGAACCACATGGGTTTACATTGCTCTGTACTTGCTCTTCGTGCGATTCAGTATGTGAATTCCGAGGGTGCGTGTGGACTTTTCCATGCATTTTGGTTGGCGCGAGCAGGTTACGTGTATTCCGAGGGGTGCGCGTGGACTTTTACATGCATTTTCGCTAGTGCGGGCAGGGTACGTGTATTCCAAGGGGTGCACAGGGAGTTTTCTACACGTTTTCGATAGCGCGAGAGGGGTACCTGTATTCTGACGGGTGCGTGTGGACTTTTACATGTTTTTCCGTGCTTGAGGGGGCTGTATGCTGGTCCCCTGGCCTTTGTGCCATGTAGGGGATTTGTGTCATGTTTTTGGCACATGGGGCGGGATTGGGGACGTTACTGTCGCTGCTGCAGGGTCGATGCGCCGCTCTGCCCCACGGCTGGTCATGGATGTTGAAATCCATGAATACGCTGTGCGTTGAAATGGGTTTTAGCGCACGCGGCTGGCACAGACTGCTGCACGCGCACTCTGTGTTCCAGCCGCATGCGCCAGCAGCGTGCGCCACTTGTTCACCTATTCTATGAATTACCCCCCATGTGTGAGACATGGCTGAATGGTGTCCCATTTCGTGATGGACAAGTCTTGCCTATGGGACTCAAGAACAAAGCCAATATATTTCAGTTTAATTGTAGTAAGTGAGCAGAAGGCCTTCTTATACGCGTCCCTCACCACTGTTGTTCAGATTTGGACCGAGCATTGGAATGATGGTGCATTCATATGAGAGACACCAAAAAAATGTGTTTCAGTCATGGTGTTTTTTTTTGTTGCCCTGCAGCATACATGTAATAATATTGTGTGTCAGGTAGCTCTCAAATTTTTACCAGATCCCCAGCCAGTGCAGAAGAGGTGCTTTGTATCAATTATCACCAATGTGAGTTATGCCCAATTCTACATGCATGGCATAATTAGGAGCGGAACTTGGAAGTCCCAATAGTTTTTTCAAAAAAATCTTCTCTGTGGCTTCAATGGCCGATGTATTTTCCATCCACCACAATGTCATCCCCTAGATGGTCACAGACTTTGTTTGACCCTGACACATTTTTTGTGAATCTTGCAATAACCCCCAGCACCTGTTTCATTTTAATACTCTGTCTGTGGACATAGGCTTTCCCCTCCAATTGGCTCAGAAGAAAATGCCTAAGTAGTCAAACTCGGTGACCCTAGGAATGACATGGGTCCACATAGTACGCATTTGGATTGTTTTCCCTCTTCCAGTGCTGCAAGCCATCACTGCAGATTTACTGGTGGTTATCATGAGTTTTAGATCTGTCATAAAATCAGTGTAGGCATTGATCAACCTTTGTAGGGTTAATGGGATCCAGGCAACAAGCACTGTGTCATCAGTGTATGCAAGCAGAGGGAATGCTTTATCGCCCAACTATTGAAAATCTGTTTTTGTGTTTACAAGTGCTCTAAAAAGGCCTTTTTTGTATAGGGTAAATAGAACAGGCGCAAGCGCACAACCCTGGCACACTCCGGAGTGCACCTCAAAATAACTAGTGCATTTGACCCTGTTCCCAAAATTGGAACAGGCCATAATGTACTCATGAATCAGTTAGAGGATCCTTAACAATTCGGGTGGACAGCACATGGAACCAAGCACACGCCATAAAATAGCTCTGTCCACTTCGTCAAATGCGGTGCTCAGATCCATGAAGGCTAAATAAATCGGCTCCCGCCTGCCATAGACAGAGGAGGCCCCTACCAAATACAAATTTAAGGCCTGGTCCCGGGTTCCCAGGCCAGGTCTAAAACCATACTGGACCTCTGAGAGGACTTGGCTAGTTGATGTTGCAAGATGGCCCAGCCAAAAACCTTGAAGGTGTCCAGCAGTGAAATTGGCCTGAAAGCCAAAGGGTTTCCAGGATTACCCTTTTTAAATATTGGATGGAAATATAACATTTTTCCAGGACTCTGCGTAGTTGCCTGTTGCCAAATAGTAGTTAAAGCAGGCTACCAGCAGAGGAACCCACAGAATCATCTCTGCCTTACACAAATCTATAGGGATCGGTTACGTCACTGTAGGATAACTGCCTTCTCCACAGCCTTCAAAGTTAGCCAAAGTGTTGAACAATGGTCTCCATTCCTATCCCCCCTAGAGCTTATTGTGTCTCCCAGGATCCTCAATAAGTTGTTCAGCACAGTCCTACATTCCTCATCAAACCAGCTAACCAGCCTGCATGTCTTTGCCTACAATCACGCTGGAAAGAATCAGTGAGGGCCTTCCAGAGTTCCTGAGACATGAAAATAATATGGTCGGGGGGAGCCTCTTGGTCGAGAATGGACAAGATTTGGCATAGATTTGGTTCAACTGCTTTAAATTGGGCTGCTATAGGGTCATATCTGGCTCATTTGATTCTCTGTTTGCAGTGTGTGTTTATTTCACATTGGCCATGATGGAGGACTTCCCCAGGAGCCTGAGAGAAAGCCTGTTGAGGACCAGTTTGAGAGGGAACTGATCACTGAAACTTCATGTGAGATGCTTAAGTCCACTATGAGCTTCCAGTTTTGGACATGCATGAACAAATAATCAATTGTCATGAGCCATTGGTGTTAATAAAAGTTAATTTGCATTTCACATCCGGGTGCATGCATCCATTAAGTGAGCCTATCCCCCGTTCCATAAACCACATGTACAATTGTGAAACCCTGGAACAGAACTGTTCAGCAATTATCTGCAGGCACGCTGCCATTCACTGCTTCATTTGAAAAAAAAAGTAATTGCTAGGTCTGCTGACACACCTACTGCTGCTTACCACAACGTCACATATTTTAAGTTGTAGGTGCAACTCCCACCAACTTTTAGGGGATTGTAGATCCCTTTCCTATGGAAATTTTGTAGTTTATAAATATGAATCACTAGAAAACACAAGGGTGGAACAGGCTTTCGTCGTCTTTTGCAGTCTACAGGTCATGGAACCTATTACCAATAAAAACATGTTTTTCATTTTCTATATCGTAAAAAGTACATCAAATTTTATTCAACACATAAAACCAATCGTTTTCATTATATAAGGTTGTACAACCAACAAAAGAATTAAAACAACCCTTGATTTCTATTCATCAGTATATTACCTACAGTACCTCAAAGTGTTTATTCTGTGACTTATTTTCGCCCTGTCTTGACTCTTTTAATAGCTATTACACAATCAGAGTCTGGGTCTAGAATGATCAACATATCATTACTCCTCTTAACTTGCTCAACATGTTTCTGTTCTTAAACCCTCTCTGTGGTGAACATTCTGCAGGAGCTGTTGTTTCAGTTACCGATCATCTATTCACAAACTTTACTGACAAGGAAATTAATTTCCTACATATTATCATCTACCATGAAGACGGGAGGCTGTTAATGAAACCATAACACAAAACAACAGATAAAAACTCCCTCCTGGAATACTTGAAACACCATATCAAACACTTACTTGATCAAGAGGTGATGACACTATCCAAAAAATTGAAAAATCAGAAAGGTGATAAGAAGAACCACTAAGAGGGCTACAATAACCATCGGAAAGCACTTTTAGAAGGGATTAACAACAAAAACCACATGATAATAAATGATGTATGTCTCTACATAAACCAATATGAGTCTTAAAATACACAACACAATGAATAAACATTGGCAAATCTTTGAAAAAAGTGTGCCAGATTTCCAATTAACCTTGTTTGAGAATCAAAAAAGCTTGTGAAAGTTAGCAGTCCCCAAAATTGCATACAATTCCCCAGTGAGAGTCAAGAATGGACACACCCCAGGAGGTAATGAGACCAAGACCAAGTGCGGGTTAATTTAAATTTGTCTTTATCTAAGTTAAAAAAAATAGGGTAAGCAAAGAACTCTGCAAACTCCGAGAGAGCTCTGGCTCCACACAGAAAAATTCACATGTTATTACAATATCACGTCAGCGGTGACGTGGACGGCATGGGTGTACAGAAATAGGGTGATTGGGCAATTGAAAAATACAGTATCTTTTCTTTAGGGGTGGCTCTTCCGGATTGGCTGAGATGGAACTGGCCACTTCATGGAGAATTCACAACTCCTTCGAGTTGGGAGATTATGGGTCTGGCTTTCCCATTGACAAGATGGGAGAGGGGTGATTAGTGTAAGCTTAACAACAGGGCAAGGAGTTACACTTATTCCTTCAAGGTACAAATATGTATGTGGGCCTTGTGGTTTACTACCTTTCTAATAAATGGATGGGTGACGGTGGTGTGCGCGTTGTGCGTGACTCTGTGGTGGGAAGAGAGGGGTGGCCCTGTGGCTCGCTGCATTAGGCTCTCTTCTGGATATCATACTTATTCCTTTAACCATAAAAAATGGGGTTTCAAACACATCACCCTTCATTGTATTTATAACATTTATAACAATTGAGATGCAGTGAATATTATCTCTTTTGAATACACTGTTAGTACCATGCCACAAGGGTCTTATCCATATGTACATATGTGCTTGTCACATTAGCTCTCCAGCTTATATCATCTGCATCCTTTTATGCAATCTACCACCATCTGCTTTTATCAGGCACAATACACGATATACCAACTGGTAATTAAATAAGTGGGTTTCAATAGTTTGTTTCATAACATATACATCCATTACAGTATACAAGGGCATCTCCATGAAGCTTAAGTCTTACACCATGGATATATGAACAATAGAGTCGTACATGTTACAATCTATTTGGATGTGTTGTTAGCTGAACATATTGTTATACTTCATGAGTCAGTCCTCGGGTAATTCATTTTACGAAAGGAATTTACAACTTCACAGTAAGGGTGGGTGCTGGGGGTGAGACAGGGTGGCACATAACAGGGGTTCTTTATCAACAAACGTATTAAAGGCTATGTGGGTCTTATGGTTTATGGTTAGGGTCTGCATGTTGGGAGGCAGTTTTGTAGAGACTAATGGCTTTCTTCAGTACCAGGCATTGAGCCCGGTCATTTGCAGGTCAGTGAGGTAAGGCGTCAAGTAGAAAATACAGTGTAAAGTTTGTTTCATTTGCGCGCCCAGTCTCCCATGAGAACCAGACGGCCGCAGAGGCGACAGAGGGGAGGAGGTGGTGGGGGAGTCGCTGGTTCATTGTGCGTGGCTCAACGGGAGAGCTGCAGTCCTGCTGATTAACTCTGGTGCAGGGCCTGTCTTGAGCAAATGGAGTCGGTAGTCATACAAGATGGGGTCGATAGTTGGCTGTCATCAGCTGTTATTTGTAATTGTTACACTCATGGGTGTTGTATTCAAGGGTGCCTGGCACTTGTGGCGACACAACCATATAGTGCACGAGAGTTGGAATGGAGAGGAGGTGTGGCCCATTCGACCCTTCCTCCCATACACTTGTTAATCGAGAACATGGTGAGTAAAAGTAGGTTGACCAACATGAATGACAGAACCAGTTCAATACCAAGTAAATGGGGGCAAAGCCCAATAAAATTACATTTCCCATGTGGGAAATGTGGAGTCTGTCACCTGACTAAGAAATCTAGAATGGTGGAAATCGGTTTGGAAAAACCATGGGTTCAGCATGCACTTACACAATACTGAACATGTGATATATATGATCAATGCCCTTGTGGGATAAATTACATAGGAAAGACAAATAGAAAATCCAAGACACGGATTATGGAACATTGCATCTGTTTAAAAAATCAAATCTAGCAGGCTCTGTTGGGAAAACATTTTGGCAGATTTAAACACACTTGGGCAGTTAACTCGGGCCCGGGCCATTACCCCTGGTGATGCCCATGGAACGGGTACATAACACCACAAGAGATGTGTTTGATGGTGCTTGGGAGTGTTTAAGAATATGATCGCAACTTGAATGAGTCTGGTGTCCTTTCACCTGTGTTGGTATTGGTGTGTGATAATGTATAAGGAAATCTAAACAGACTTTATTTTCATGTTACACTTGACTTGTACATACTTGAATAGTTTCCTTAGAAATATATAATTTGCACTGATCACTTTTTCTAACCATGCATAGTTTACAAATATTAATCAGATTGATTTTTAGTGATTTCATGGCCACATTTACATTATTTAATTGTGCTTTACTTTGATAATTGTTTGGCACTCATTACAATGGTTGGAGTGCAGTGTAAATAGGACTTTACTCAATTGCGAAAAGGAAAACATCCACTCATTTTACACCTTATGTCAAACGCAAAGTGTTTATTCCCCTGGTTAACTGGGATTTTGTGAGTTGCCTTCAATCACGAACTTCAAACATGTGATGAAATATGCAATTAACTTTTTGTGCTTTGTTATTCTCTATTATGTTCTTTGGATCAATTTCAAATAGCAAAAATAAATGCATGCTAATACTACGAATAATGTATCTGCAGCAGGGGAGTGGGATAAAAGAGGCAGTTGTTAAACTGCATTTGAAGATTTGGCACATAGGGGAAGGATAATATTGACAAATGAAGTGTCAAGGGAATTGTGCTGTGGTGAATTGTTGATTATAAATGTCCTGCGTCATCGCTCAAAAAGCGTCTCCCTCTGGGTGGAAGAGAAGCATGATAATGTAAAAAACGCAAGCTATAATGAGCTATAATGAGCTATAATGAGTACAAGTAAGGAATATGAGTTTATGAAAAATACAAGAAACTGCCTTTAGAGTTTTGATAGATTAATTTGAGTGAATTTTATGTTGGTGCGATATTTATTTCCGAATTGTAATGTAATATATGATGTTGTGCTAAAGATTTTGTTGTCGTATAAAGCCTTTGTGAAGAGAAACAAAAAACTGAACTGCCTTTAGAAATGAAGTATTCATTAAAACGAATGCGTTGGCGTCTGTAAACTGAAGAACAACAGGGATGATTGGGACCGGGTGTGCAAATCAGTGGGGCTGTGATACTAACAGAACAGTACATGAAGAATGCACTCTCAATTGTAAATGAAGTAGTGCAATACAATCTTTATGATTTTAAATTGGATTCCATGCCAATGTGTTTTTGATCTCCAAATCGGAAGTCATTTCAGGTGCCACATACGACATGACTAGTTGAGAAAGATGTGTTATTTCAATAAAATGCCTTTGCCTGATATGAATCTCGAACTGGCAAAATATGCATCATGTATTTAAAACATTCCATTACCCACTATGCCTACCATTTCTTCTCACTATCAAACCTCATTCTTCTGGGAAACCACAGAAATAACTATTTAATCTCAAAATATTATCACAAGAAGCCATATAACATTGAGTGCGCCTCTATATATCCAGTTTCCTAAACCTCAGCAAGCATGTCTAAGTCATGTATTGGCTCTGTCACTTAACAAAGGATGGATGCATGCCTCAAGGCTTACACCATGAAAAATATCTCGGCTTTACCATAGAACTCTCACTCAAAACACTCATTGTCATGGAGACATAGATAGAATGGCACAATCTTCCACTCCTCTGTAAAGTCAAAACTTTCTTCGCCAACCAGAGTTTTACAACAGTTGTCCATGCACTAGTCATCTCCCACCTGCATGGGGGCAACAAGCTACTTGTGGGAGTCAAAGATGCAATATTGACCCCTCGGGCACTCTTTAGCATGCTGCATTACAGGACTAAGAACATGTGATCACATCACTCTCATCATGAAGGAGCTGCACTGGCTAACACTTCAAATAGGAATCACGTTCATGGAAGCCTGCATCCCCCTAAAAGAAGGTGGGGCCCAGACTAGTGTCTCCCTCTACAGGGATGGAAAACTAGAAAAGAAGAACACCTGTGGGAGACACATGTGTTTCTCGTGGCTCTGCCTAAACAGCTATCATCATCATTCACGCTCAGTCACACTCCATTCAAAACATTTTCTTCCTGCAGGAACATTTCTGTGCTCAATGGTTTAATTTACATCAAAATAAATATTTTTATTATTATTGTATACAAATGTTAAAAAAACTCAATAGCACCAAATAGCACTCCCAAATCCACTCTCTGTGGATTATTGTTTACAAAAATCAAGTGATGGTGTTAGTAAAGTGACTAAAAAAAGCTCAAAGCAGCAGTATTACATTTAACAACAAATTCACTTTTCTTAATCCACAGACATCAGTCTGGACTTATCACCTCAATGCTTTTCTTCTGGCCAATTAGTGTTCAGACCTTATTTTAATGTTTTCTTGAGGACAAATGACAGTGGCCAAACCATGGCACTCTAAACTAAAAGGTCATGTTTTACGTCTCAGACTTGCATATATTTTCTTTGAAGCACTGTGTATTATACAAACAAAACAGTGTCGGCAGGCGTGTTTTTCAGTCCTCTTGTGGGGGAGGTTCTATCTTCACTACCCCTCAATTTTGGCTAGGCCTTCATCAGGACAGCTAGCAGGTGACTCCCCATGATGAAACTGAACTATAAATATGGCAAAGGTTGACCATGCTCTTCTCAAAATGCTACCCTTGGCATCTTAGTAGCTTTCCCTGTTCAGTGCAGCGGATGTTGTTCTATATTTGTTATCCATGGCACACAGATTGCCTTGTCGAATGGAAAATCTTGTCCACAACATGAAGACTTCCTGCTCACTAAAAGATCTGGGGCTTCTTCTTGATGGGGCTGAATTTCATTCATCTGCTGGTTTGTTTCTGGTTGTTTCTGGTTTGCAATCCTTTAAGAATTGTTCTTTCTGTATTTTGAAAAAAACACACACACACACACTGACAAGTCTGTTCATTCACTCATTTCAGAACTGTAATTCAATTACCAGAACCTCGTCGCATCAGCTTAACCACAGGCTCCAGCAGCAGCAGTGTATTTGCTGTGTCCAAACCAAAACCCCATTCTATCTGAACAAGATGCTTGCCCTCTTTGGATGTTAGTGTATCATCAGATGCCCCAAAATAATCAGACTGGAAGCAAAGTACTGAAAGATGTAAAAGAATTTGGAATCAGTTTTGTTCCTGCTGTTCACACTGCATATGGAACAAGTTACCAAAGGAGATAAGACTGTCCCTCTCCATCCTACATTTCCGGAAGGAATTGATGACCATAGTCTTCAAAGAACTTCTTGTCATTCACTGATTGCTCCAAGCAACACTTCTTGTCCCAATATGGAGCTACCCACTCCATTGCTCCACCTACAAATCCTGTCTTTGCTACACCTGCACCCCACCTCTTACCTCCTGGATGAATCAATCTACTATGTATTGTGTTCTGTTTCTTCCCAACAAAGTTCACAATGTATATTTCCAAACAGACAGCTCTTCCAATTCCACATGAGTGACTATAATGTAGCTAGAAATCACACCCGCAAAGGGCGATCAGCCAATCAGGTGGCTAGAAATGAAAGAGAACGGCCTTCGAAATTCAATAACCTTCTCCAGGCATGACCATGTTTTTTTCATTGCTGGCCCAGGCCCCTTTCGTTCCCCTGCCTCAACATATCTCACACCCCTTTTCCCTCCCTCTCTCCACACACATCTTCCTGCAGGAGCTTTCTGTTCCAGATGCAGCGCTTTGTCCGCATCCTCTGTCCCTGCTATAGAAATAGAAAAGGCGATTGTACCTTTTATATTTGTTATGTGTATGTTAAAACGTTTGTCTGCATACATGTGTTTAAATTAGAATTATCATATGTGTATGTTTGTGCAGAATGTCACTGTGAGGTGTACTTTCCTGAGATTTTAAAAATTGTAGGAGTTAACTGAAGGTAGATTATATCAAAAAGTTTGCTTTTATTAATAATACCACTTGCCACACAGCTTCTGTAGAAGGAAACTGGTGATACTGGTGAGACTTGTGAAGGTTTTTAGACTGCGATAGGAGTAACTACACTGTTGTAAATCACTGACATGCCATCCCTTGAGGAGAACCATCTCCGCTTCTGGGAGCACCTCAAGACCTTCCTCTTTGCTTCTGCTTCTCTCCTCTATTCCCCTGCTGAACTCCTGACTATAACTGCACTGGGCGCCTGGCTACCCTCTGATCTCGGACCCAGGTCCCCTCCCCTTCCAGTTGCGCACCTGCACTGCCTTCCGGGCAACACCTACACTTGGGGGCTGTTTCTGTATCCCTACAGTCCCCTAACAGCTCTTGACACTTGATGTCTGCACTTACCCCTGCACTTGCCACAAGCTGGCTGCATTCTTACCTACAATTCTTATTTATTTATTTTACTGTTGATTATATGTACTGCATTGCCCCTTCCCCTTTTACCCCCCGCACCTTTCACTTTCCCACCTTCCATTGCACTTGCGCGATCTAATGTCACCTGGCCTAGTAATATCTTGTCTTTGTCTTCCCTCTGTTCCCCCTCCCTTGCCGCGCCTTGAAACACTTGTGTATAGGTGCATTATAAATGCCATATCATATCATATCATGTAACCATTTGCATTTCAAAGTCCAAAGACATGCAATCATCTAATGGATGAAATGCTAACTTTCAGGGAAATAAAGTTGTCTACAGCTGGAAATGAGATTATTGAAAACCGCTAAATTTGTGTAAACACCCTCCAGTAGAAGTGATCCGTAAGTGTGCACTTCTGGGTTGCATATCCATGTAGTTTGTGTCAGATATTGAGCCATGACTATTATTTACACGTAGTTATCTTGGCAAGATTTTTATTTATTTTGCATTTTTAAAGCGCTCACAGAGGCCGCGGGCATTGAGCGCTGTCACAGAAATTGTTTGATTTAGTTGCATAGTTGTTTTTGTCTTAGTTGTGTATTTATAACGCGCTTAAACACCCAGAGGTTTCTAAGCGCAGACCCGGGGGTCGAACCTGTGTTGCTTCGTGTTGCCTTGCTTCCAAGGCGTGCACATTGCCACTGAGCTATCCTCCCGGGACGAGGAGTGCAGATCTCAGCATTTCACTGCTAATGACATCTTTCCTAGTTGTGGCCTCTTTGACGTGTGTCGTGTGTGCCTCTACTTTTTAGGTGGTTCTATGAATGGTGCAGAGAGGGTAGTTATGGATGGTGTGGTGCTAACCTTCCTCATGTTTGATATTCACTTTCAGATCTGGTTTGTGGTTAGATTTTCATCTTTGTCAGGAGGGTCTTGAACGGTTTGATATGGTAGCTGCTTACAGCTTTACACTCTAGTTGATTTTAGCTGTTTTACCATGGTTAGTTATTTCATGTGTTTCCTACTTACTTCTTTAATAAGTTTAGTTGCAATGTTATGTCGTTTACATTCATGCGCTTATTCCATATGAAGAGAGGAGATGTTGTGGAGCGTCAAAGTAGATTCTGTCTTTAGGAGTTGGAGGGAGAACTGGTGAAGCCATATGGAGAAATGTAACCTCTTGCTGTTATCTTCTTTTGTAACCTTTCGAACTGTAAAATCAAGAGCAATCACTGAGAAAACTGGGCCCTGATTACTATAAAAATACAGTTCATAATCAAGGCGAACACTAGGATAACAAGCAAGTCGGGACTGCCTTGTATCAGACGGACCCATCTCCCAAGCAATTCTGAAAATTGTTAAGACGTAGCGTTTCAAAGAAGAGATAAGCTGAGGAAACTTCTCAACCTCGAGCGGGCTGCTTTTCCCCCATAGCTTTTATCCCCTGACAATAATGCTGTGTATCCCCTCTATCCAAATTATTTTAACTACTCCCTTAATAATCTATCTTCCTAATTGCGTCCATATGCGTGTATCCTATTTCTGCAACCTCCCGCTGTAAAGAGTTCTGTTACTTTCCATCTAGGTGTGTGCTACATACAACCCAGTCCATATACAGATGCATACATTACAGGGTTTTATCCTCCTGCCTGCTCAGCATTGACTTGCTATGTCAGGACAAAAGAAGGCCCAAGATGGCCGCCTGCTACCAAAACACATGTGCTCGGGGCTGTGCAAGCACTCAGTACCATCCCCTATAATAACCCTTTCCTTGAACCCTTTCCTTGCCTTTACATTGGAAGGACTGAACATTTTAGATGATGATAGAAAGATGATAGGAACTATTTGACAGTTGGACCATCTTTTTTATTTGTGGCACTTTATACTATGCAGGGCAGTGCTATACGGGGCCGGGAGAATAGTTCAGGATCAACACATTTGTTTTTGAAGGAATACAGTAACACAGGTTCAAATCCTGGATCTGTGCTTAAGGACTGGTCTCTGGTATTAAGCGTGTAATAAAACATTAATTATAACAAAAACGTAGCAAGAGTGAACAGATTAGGAACTGCTAGTGATATTGTCTATATCTGCAGTTGTGGGATCTTCTACACTTTACATGCATATGGTAGAGACTACGTGACAGCTGGCCCGAATGTATTGCAGGACTCAGCTGTACCTAATGGGTGCAGTGCTACACACAGTGTATGTGAACAGCAAAATGTATACAGTCACGTGCAATAGAATTTGAGCAGGTCTCTAACCTTGACTCGGCAATACTGTGACAAGAGAAACTCTGATGCTTGCATAAAAAGGGTCTTAATGTTGTTTGAAAGAAAAGGAAGGTTATATTTGCGATGAGAGAAAATACTTGATTCATGCCTTGAAATGATTTACAATATTTTCTGGGGAGGAGAAAAATACATTCAGTGGTTGCAAATATGGGCATCATCATTGTGTGAGGGGTCATAATGGTAGGTTTTTTTGAAGAAAGAGTATTTAATTATTTGTAGGCAAGAGAGTACCTTCCATAACATTAACTCAGTTTGCCATCTTTTAGTGGAAAAACCAAATACTTGTTTGCTCATTTTTCATTAAGAACGTTTAGAATGATTTTTAGGCAAGTGTTAAGGTGAGAATCGTGGGAAAGTTGCATACCTGAATACCTGGTTGATCTCGACGGGGCAGCCAGACTGACGAGAAGAATTGGTGACACAAGCAACCATCCTCTCCTCCACCCAGAATGGGTACTGGGTAGAAGATGGACCGATTCCCAACGCCACAAGCTGCTCTCTCCTGGTTTCAGTTACGTCGGGACTGTGCGAGCACAGACAGGAGAGGTTGAAGGAGCGAATCCTTGAGGTGGCGAGGCTCCAGAGTCCAAAGAAGTCTGGGGCGAACTCCTGGAGAATGGCACTGGATGCTATGGTGATTGAGAGTCCAAAGAAGAGGGAGCCTTACTCCTGAAGCTGGCACTGGATGCTGTGGTGATTGAGAGTCCAAAAGAGAGGGAGCCGTACTCCCGAAGCTGGCACTGGATGCTGTGGTAATGAGAGTCCAAAGGAGAGGGAGCCGTACTCCCGAAACTGGCACTGGTTGCTGTGGTGATTGAGAGTCCAAAGGAGAGGGAGCCGTACTCCCGAAGCTGGCACTGAATGCTGTGGTAATTGAGAGTCCAAAGGAAAGGGAGCAAGCACCAAGAAAGGCACTGGCAGAATACTACTAGGTACAGGCTGGGCCAGGGAGGAGAGAAGAGACAAAGGCAGGCAGGGAGCACTGGGCAGGCTGAGGGAGAGGAACCAGGAAAGCGAAGGGAAACCAAACAGGGACCAGTTAGGGAAGGAGAAATGCTGGCTGAGAATCACAACCAAACCCAAAGGGAAAAACCCTGAAGGCAGCAGGGAAGAAGGGGTAGGGAATCCCCAGGCAGAAGAAAAGGGCAAGGCAAGCGCTGGAAAAACAAGGGAGAGCGAGTACACGATCCGGAACAGAACGCGTTGAGACGCGATCTGCTCCCGATCTTCACTCTCCCTTTATGGGCCCCCGGCGCCTGCGAGGCCTGGAACGCAAGCCTGATTGTAGCCGGGCGCCGGCGGACCCAGAGCGAGGCTTGAGCAGCAAGCCGCTCCAATCCCGGGCAACCGCTCCACGGCGCACACGCGGGACTGTGAACGCGGTCTCCCGCGCATGCGCCGAGGAGCTGCAGCCCAGGTCCCCGGAGCTCTCCCTCCAGCGCCTCCCCAAGCGCGAAAGCGCGAATATAGGCGCCAGGAAGGAAGAGCGTGAATAGCAAACCCCGGTCTCCCGGTAAGCATGACACTATACCCCCTCCCAGGAAGGCCCGGAGTCCCAGGTTTCCAAGGAAACCGGCGATAGAACTCACGCACAAGGCGCGGAGCGTGCACATGCCGAGAAGGTTCCCAAGTGCGATCACAGGCCGGGTACCCCTTCCAATCCACCAAAAAATGGAGCACCCCCCTGCGATAGCGGGCATCACAAATCTCCTGAACCTCGAATTCTGGGACCCCCTGTACCAGAACAGGGGCTGGACAAGTACCGGCACGACCATAGGGATCCACCACATAGGGCTTCAAAAGGGAAACATGAAAAACAGGATGAATATGCCATAAATGGGGCAGCTGGAGACGAAAAGCCACAGAGGACAGGCGTTTGGTAATTTTAAATGGGCCAACGTACCGGAGAGCCAATTTAACAGGTAAGTTGCGAAGTGGCAGATTCCTAGAGGACAGCCAAACCCTATCCCCAACCCGGAAATCAGGTTCCACCCTCCTCCTCTGGTCAGCCTGAGACTTCATATGGTCTTGGGCAGCCTTCAATGAGTTGCGTGCCAGTTCATGCTGCCGTTGGATTGCTGAAATCAAGGCATCAGCGGAAGGAACCGTACTGGTCGGTACAGGGTGGAAAGGTATTAATTTCGGATGTTGACCCATTGAGCAATAAAAAGGACTGGTCCCGATGGAAGAATGAATGGAATTATTGTAGGACACCTCGGCTAGATCTAGATAAGCCATCCAATTGGTCTGCGTGGCATTTGCAAAACTACAGAGGTATGCTTCCAATGTCTGATTCGTTCTTTTCGTGAGACCATTGGATTGTGGATGATAACCTGAGCTTAGGGCTCTGCGAATACCAAGGTGGCCACAAACTTTACTCCAGAAGGAAGAGAGGAACTGAGCCCCTCGGTCAGAGATGATCTTCTCAGGAAGGCCATGTAAACGATAGATTTCATGTAGAAAAGCTGTGGCCATCTGGACAGCAGTAGGTATCTTCTTGAAAGGAATGAAATGGGCATACTTCGTAAAACAGTCCACAACGACCATAATACAAGTGTGCCCTTCAGAGGGAGGTAGGTCAACAATAAAGTCGGTGGCGATGGTGTGCCAACGGTATGGCGGCAATTCAGTAGGTGAAAGCAACCCCAAAGGATGTTGTCTGGGAACCTTGGATTGAGCACAGATCGGACAGGCCTGTACATATTTCCGAACCTCCCCAGCCCAGCCAGGCCACCAAAATTGTCGCGACAGCAATTCTTGTGTTGCTCGAATCCCTCGATGGCCTCCAATGGGGGAATCATGGACGCCGTGCAAAATGCCATCACGAATCTCCCCCTCGGGGATGTACAGTCTTCTCTGAAAGAATAGAAGGCCATGATTTTCGGATATTGAGGGCTGTTGGAGCAAAGCCGACCTCCAAGAATCAGTCCGGGTAGCGTCTGATATCGACTGTAAGAGTGGTGATAAAGTCGATAGAAAATGATGAGAAGAGATCAGTGGTTGAGTCCGACTGGAGTTGCCCTCTTCCTTCTCCATCTCCAAGGACCGAGACAAGGAATCAGCTCTTAAATTCGAAGATCCGGGGATGTAAGTAATATGAAACACAAACGGAGAAAAGAAGAAGGCCCACCGAGCCTGTCGTGGTGTCCGACATTGCAAGGAGCGCAAGTACTGCAGGTTGCGGTGGTCAGTACGGACCTCAATAGAGAAGCGGGCTCCCAACAGGTGATGTCTCCACTCCTCAAACGCGGTCTTGATAGCCAACAGTTCCTTCTCAATAACTGCATAGTTCCTCTCACTAGGATTCAGCTTACAAGAGAAGTAGGCCACTGGATGTTCAACCGACGTAGCGGGATCCTTCTGCAAAAGTACAGCCCCAACAGCAAAGTCCGAAGCGTCCGCTTCAACGATGAAGGGCAAGTCATCCTGTGGGTGGCGTAGGATCGGAGCGGCCATAAAGGCTGACTTCAAGGTGTCAAAAGCTTGCGTGGCAGAAGAGTCCCACAGGAAAGCAATCTTGCTGCTAGTCAGTCTAGTGAGAGGTGCCGAGATCTGAGAGAAACAAGGAATAAATTGCCTGTAAAAGTTGGCGAATCCCAAAAAGCGTTGCAAGGACCTTACATCATGAGGCTGTTTCCACTCATGAATAGCCTGGACCTTCTTGGGATCCATCTCAATACCAGCCTGACTGATCACGAATCCTAGGAACTCAATCCTCGATTGATGAAAGGAACACTTCTCTGCCTTGGCAAACAGATGATTGCGGAATAGCCGATGGAGGACCTCTCGTACATGACTTATGTGTTCCTCCCTTGATCTGGAGAAGATTAATATATCATCCAGATAAATCCAGACAGAGATTCCAATTACGTCTCCGAAGATGTGATCCATGAGCCGTTGGAAAACCGCAGGGGCATTGCACAGGCCAAAAGACATCACCCTGTATTCAAAGTGCCCAAATGGTGTCTTAAATGCTGTCTTCCATTCATCTCCACTCTTGATGCGGACCAGATGATAGGCCCCTCGTAGATCAAGCTTAGTAAAAATTCGAGCCCGATGTGGGGTCTCTAGAATACTACGAATCAAAGGTAGTGGGTACCGGTCCTAAATGGTAATATCGTTTAATTGCCGGAAATCTACACAGGGTCTCAAAGTGCCTTCTTTCTTTTTTACAAAAAATAGAGGAAATCCTGCGGGTGACTTGGATGGTACGATGTATCCCTTACTCAAACAGTCTGATAAGTAATCCTGTAGCACTCGTCTCTCTTCCCGGGACAAAGCATACAGTCTGCCGTGGGGAATCTCAACACCAGGAGACAGTTCTATGGCACAATCGAACGACCGATGAGGTGGCAGGGGTATGTTACCTGGTTCGGCAAAAACCTGTTCAAAGTCGGCATATTCAGGAGGAATCTGAAATGCGGAACAAAGGCTGGCCCCCTTGCCACGAAGTTCCAAGTCAGTCGAATAAACCAGAGTCTGGACTGGCAGGCTGCATTTCGGGGTGCAAGGTGTGGAGGAGAAGGTCAAGGTGTGCGTCCTCCAATTAATAACTTGGTTGTGATGCTGGAGCCAAGGTAACCCCAAGACCAACTTGTAGGTGGGTGACCTGATAACATCCAGAGCAAGCTCCTCCACGTGATCGGCGATCCGAAGATTTAGTCCTGCAGTGTGCAAATGAACCGGTCCAGAAGATAAAGGAGTACCGTCGATAACCTCCACAGGAAGGGCAGAGTGTCTGGGCAGAAGGGGAATCTTGTTGATGTTTGCAAATGTTTCATCGATATAATTGCCAGACGCTCCACTATCCAACAGCCCAAAAACTTCAAGCGTCCGACCGGGCAGTTGGATCTGGACCTTCAAAGTTAGTAAAATAGCTGGTTGCATGGGAAGAAGAATCGAGCAAGAAGTGGAAAGGTCTGTAAAAGGGGTGAGACCTGTCGTTGCCTCTGCTCCACACGACAGGTCCTCTAGTTTCCCAACTTCTTCTTCTGATGTCGTAAAGGACACGTTCCCAAGTAGTGCCCGGCTGCACCACAGTATAGACATAGGCGTAAAGTTCTTCTTCGCCTCCTTTCCTCGTCAGATAACGGCCCTCTCACAGCTCCCAACTGCATAGGTTCGGGTCCAGCTTCTGTCGACCCAAAAGCCCCCGCGGGAAGACTGGCTGTTCTGGGACCGACTCTCCAGCCGACGTCTCTCAGCCTTTCGTTCAGCTAATCTCTGGTCAATACAAAGCACCTGATTGATTAAGAGTTGGAGACTCTCAGGTTCGGGGATGTGAAGTAGCTCGTCCTTGTATTCCTCCCTCAGCCCCCGGCGAAACAGGGTCTTCTGCGTGATTTCAGGCCATTGTGAATCTGTAGCCAGCAGGCGGAAGCGACTGATGTATTTTATTATGTTGGAACTGCCCTGCTTGATGTCCATCAACTGATTCTGCGCAGCGGCTGCCAGGTTGGGTGTCTGAAAGACCTCCAGGAATTCCTTCTCAAAAGCAGCAAAATCATTCAATATGGGGCTGTTAGTTGCCACAAAAGGTGTTGCCCAGGCTAGGGCATTCCCAGTTAGGTTTCCCAAAATATATCCGATCTTGGCCTTATCATTATTGAAATAGGTCGACCTGAAGAGAAAATGGATACGGCAGTGGTTGCAGAATTCCCCCACTCGACGTGGGTCTCCATCAAACCTGATTAGGGCAGTATGAGCCAAAGAACTCTCAGCCTCCGGAGCACTCCCTGTCCCCTGAATTACCATTTGGAGTAAGACTTGGTTTTCTTGGTGTAAGGTAGTCATCTCCGCTCTGAGGGCTTGCAACTCATTCCGCAGGTCCTGTGTGTCTTCCATTTCCAAATCGGAAGGTAGGCGTCTCAATCTGTTAAGGTGAGAATCGAGGGAAAGTTGCGTACCTGAATACCTGGTTGATCTCGATGGGGCAGCCAGACTGACGAGAAGAATTGGTGACACAAGCAACCAGCCTCTCCTCCACCCAGAATGGGTACTGGGTAGAAAATGGACCGATTCCCAACGCCACAAGCTGCTCTCTCCTGGTTTCAGTGACGTTGGGACTGTGCGAGCACAGACAGGAGAGGTTGAAGGAGCGAATCCTTGAGGTGGCGAGGCTCCAGAGTCCAAAGAAGTCTGGGGCGTACTCCTGGAGAATGGCACTGGATGCTATGGTGATTGAGAGTCCAAAGAAGAGGGAGCCTTACTCCCGAAGCTGGCACTGGATGCTGTGATGATTGAGAGTCCAAAAGAGAGGGAGCCGTACTCCCGAAGCTGGCACTGGATGCTGTGGTAATGAGAGTCCAAAGGAAAGGGAGCAAGCACCAGGAAAGGCACTGGCAGAATACCACTAGGTAGAGGCTGGGCCAGGGAGGAGAGAAGAGACAAAGGCAGGCAGGGAGCACTGGGCAGGCTGAGGGAGAGGAACCAGGAAAGAGAAGGGAAACCAAACAGGGACCAGTTAGGGATGGAGAAATGCTGGCTGAGAACCACAACCAAACCCAAAGGGAAAAACCCTGAAGGCAGCAGGGAAGAAGGGGTAGGGAATCCCCAGGCAGAAGAAAAGGGCAAGGCAAGCGCTGGAAAAACAAGGGAGAGCGAGTGCACGATCCGGAACAGAACGCGTTGAGACGCGATCTGCTCCCGATCCTCACTCTCCCTTCATGGGCCGCCGGCTTCGCGAGGCCTGGAACGCAAGCCTGATTGTAGCCGGGCGCCGGCGGACCCAGAGCGAGGCTTGAGCAGAAAGCTGCTCCAATCCCGGGCAACCGCTCCACGGCGCACACGTGGGACCGTGACCGCGGTCTCCCGCGCATGCGCCGAGGAGCTGCAGCCCAGGTCCCCGGAGCTCTCCCTCCGGCGCCTCCCCAAGCGCAAAAGCGCGAATAGAGGCGCCAGGAAGGAAGAGCGTGAGTAGCGAACCCCGGTCTCCCGGTAAGCGTGACAGCAAGATTCATTGGTTTTAACTGAATGTGTCATATTTTTGTGGAGTGACAAAATATGATCAGTAGAGAAAAGTTGCATTCTTGTTTACGGAGGAGGAGATTACCTTCAGTGGCTGCAAGCACGCCATCCTTTTTTGTAAGTAGACACAATAGAAGTTCCTTAAATAGAAAACATATTTCAATTATTTAAGGCATGAGAGTGCATTCAATGTTTGTAACTCAGTGTTCTACCTTTTTGTGGTGAGACGACATGTGTGTTGGTTCCATGAAAAGGTATTATAATTCTTCCTTGTTGGAAGGATATTACTTTCAATCACAGTAAGAAAGTGCAAGAGGATAAATACCCATGCTGAGTACCTGCTTGTCTGTGGCACATACTATGTGCTAGGCTTAGGGAGTGGAATGTGGTTACATGATGTTTGACATCTGACTACTGCATGTGTTGTATGGACAAGAGTGTCCAGAATTATGTGCGGTAAATTGAAGGCATCAGCATCACATTCATGAAAAGCGCTCAAGACATAGTATAGCATGCTTGGGTATTGTTGCTGGAGGATGAGGAGGGGGTTCAGTCCACTGTCTCTGCCACATAAGTCAGAGAGATGCAGATTGCCTGTATTGATGAGCCATGAGAAACAGTACTCATTGCCAATGCACATGATGAGTAACAGGCAAAAACTGTAAGGATATCTGGCGTGTTACAGCACAGAGTACAGCACTACTGCACAGGATCAATGTGTAGCATGTTTTTTTTATGCAGCACCACTGCATGGGTTTGGTGCATTACTATGATGCAATTGTTTCAAGCTAATGTGTTGCCAGTGTAACATGGACATATAAGTAAGGGCAGGTTATTCAGTCAAAAACGATTTTTACATATAAAATGCAAATACATTTTTCACAGTTAAAAGCACACATCTGTACCTTCAAAATGCACACCATTTCTCACCTGAAATGCCTATGTTGCAAGAGACACATTTGGTAATTAACAAACTAATCTCACTAACAAGACTAATAATTATAACTCATTAATATAAGAATGTGTCTTCACTGCAAAAAGAGGCAGACTCTGAAAATCAGTTTTAAACACACATTCAAGTTTTTTTTTTTCTTTGCCTTTCTGTGCTCTGTCCACAGTAACTGCAGGAAGCAAAGACTTCGAATAAGCAGGAAATCATCTTGTTACAGTTGCAACTGTGCAAGAAGAACCATTGTTAAAAGTAGGAGGATAGAACATGATTGATTCTGATTGGAGCACGTCACATCAAGCATCATGTTAGAGGCTGTGACTAGTGCTTTGCTGCAGAATCTGGGGGAAGAAAGGCAGGGACATCTTGACACAGCTCGAAGAAGGACGGGGTTGACAGCTGGGGAGACCTGATTCCTAAAGCAGATTCAACTTGGTTGCAGAGACTGGCTTTTCCAGTCAACAAGTCCCAGTTCGAGTGACGGCAGATGCTTGTCCTTGCTGGGTGAACCCCTCCAGAAGGCGAACAGCCAAAGAAGTTACATGCTGAATAAGCCTGGTAATTATCTCGCTGAGGGGTGGGGGCTGAGTGTGTACGAGAATATTCAGTCAGTGTAGGAAAGGAGATTCCTGTGCTTTACTCACGTGTTTAATGTTGCAAATGGAGTTCGTGTCTCCGCCACTCTCTTTTCAGTGTATCACAGATAATGCTGTTACTGTGCTATTTCATTTATTTCTGTAAAGAGTGAGAGCGTGTTTAAATGCAACTTTTATAATACACAAAAATATCTGAAAGCAGACGGGTGGTGTGTTTTATATTTACCAATACAGTGCTGATGATGTGGGGAGATGTTTAGACAGTGTAATTGTCATTTTCAAGGTAGCTAAACATAAGATTTGGCTGCAGCCGTGTGCACAATGTAATTCAGTATGAGCAATTATAACTAACTGTGTGTGTTGTAGTCGGCCGGAGGTCTATGAGTCGGCAGAAAGGGAGACCCAGGACATAGTTCACTACCGTATATAAGATAGTGAAAATACCACATGATAGCTCGCTGCCGTAGATAAGACAGAGAGAAATTGCCCATGGTGGCACACTAAAAATGAAAATGTGGTGTTCCTGAAATGCAAGCCTGAGGTCTCTCTAGTGATTACACGAAAAATCTAAACAAAAATAAGGGGTTCTGGATATTGGGGCCACAAATAAAACAAAGGAATTATGCTCACCAAAATACCACCAATCACACATACCAACCACGCATACCAACCACGCATGCCTGTGTACTGAAATAATGCATGTCCACTGTATTATTGTTGTACATGGCCCAATCTGAATACAAGGAGTGATTGTTGCTAAATTATTTTTCGGCGGTAAGAAAATACCGCCAGGCCCCAAATCTACACAAAATACCCAGCATATTTATGGTGCGTTGCAGGCCGGGAAAGTGATCACAGAGCACCTACTGGGCATGGCAAGTGTGTCTCACACTGCCATCGGTACATTAAAGGGGAACCCATTTCATAATAGCAGTGTGTTACTAAAAACGAATTTCAGAATGTCACAAAGGGAAAACACATTTTCAGACCTATTGCAATATTTAGAAGCAAAGTTGTTTGCACATGGGACGTGGTCGTCGAACAGTACCTTAGAATGGCGTGACCGCATTCAGGGTGAGGTGCAGAAAGAAAAACTAGACAATATTTTTGCAGAAGGCAGCATAATTCAGGTCTGCCTTACAAGATTATTGAATGCAGCCGATAAAAGTGCAGAGAAAGACTGTTTAATACGGCTATGCGGCAAAATATGGTTTATTTTGAATAGGTCCCTGCGAATGAAGGAAAATGATACCCAGCTAATTAACAGGTTAAAGACTGAATTAGATGGGGCAAGTAAAAATCAGGAAATGTTAAGAACAGAATTGGATGTATGCCAAAAAGACATGCAATTAAAATGCAGAGACTTTGATGCTCAGTTATCCAAAAGTAAGAAACAATTTGAGGATAGTGAGCAAGAATTGGTACACTTAAAAGCCTTAGTGGACCACATTAGACAGGATAAAGATGAGGTTGTTTCAGAAATGCAGATTTTACAAAAAGAACATTGTGAAAAAGAATGTGATCTCCAGAGTGCAGAACAAGAAATGATTAAAATGGCTCAAGAAAGAGACAAGAGAAATGAAGAGTTCAATGAATGCCAAATGCAAATGTGCGACATGCAGGAGGTGATTAATAAGATGAGTGATGAAAACAACTATTTGCAAAATGAAGCAAACAGACTCCTTAAAAAGTGTAAGGACTTAGAACAGCAAATGTGCATTCCCAGGTCCCAGGAGAGGCGGCAGGGTACCACATTCAATGGAGTGGAGGTGAATTCTAGTTCTGCCCAAAGAGCTAGTGCTCCAGTGACTGGGCCAGTGACTGAACTTGGTTGCAGCGCCCTTGGGGGATTTGATACTCCCATTGGGGGCAGCCACCAATCTCATACACCTGAAAACAGGATTGAATCACAAAGTAGTGCAATTCCATGCATTGCAACAAGTAGCCCCATAATAATAATGAAATCCATTAAAGCCCTGATCAAACCATTTAAAAAGGGAGGTGAATGCTGCATTGAGGATCACTTAGAAGCGGTGCATGACATTTTTAAAGCACTCCAGATACCTAAGGAACAGTACAGACAATATTTTCATTTAACTTTAGATGCCCCGACGGCCAGCATCATAAGGGGATTAAATGAACAGCAGAATATGACCTGGGTGGAGTTTGAAAAAGAAATTAGGCGTCATTTTTCTCCTTTTCAGTCATTGCAGGAGGCAAAGAAAGTCGCTTACACAATCATTGCTGGGCCTAATACATCCCCTCGCCCATTTTTACAAGACTTAAAAAGAGCATTTTCTCGCTTTGATGTATCTTTTGACCCAAATTCCAATGTGTTTAAAACTGCATACTTCTATGGGCTACAGAAAGACATCATATCCCAATTGGTCCGTGAATTTGACCGTGACAAGTCCCTTGAATGGATTGTACATCAAAGCATAAAACTATATGAGGTACTCTATTGTCAGGGTAGATAAAGTTATAAAATGAAAGATACTAGACCTAAATCTAAAGAACCCTCAGCCACAGTAATGTAAATCAGGTCAGCCAAAATGTCCCTTGAGTCTGCTCAGAGCCAAGGTAAAAATAATGTGACACCTGAACAAAGGGGTAATCAACAAAGATCGCCCTTTCCTGTACCAATGTTCCAATCACATGATCCTAGTAATAGGGAGAGCTACATCAGCCCTAGGTAATTAGGAGACAGACCCCGGGTGAGATATCGGCCTGATATGGCAGGTATGAACAATAACGAGAGACAAAATCAAGATCAAAGAAATGATGGTCCCTACCAGTCATTGGGGACACAGAGCAGATTTGATCCCAACACCATGATATATGGTAATCAGGATAGACCCCGATATGTGGATCGATTTACTGATAATGGAAATCAACATAGGGGCCAGTAGCCACAATCTGAGAGACAGTACATGAGGCAAAACATGAACTACAATCCACGTCAGTACAATGATTCCCCACCAGGGGACTATAATCAAAGGATGGGTGCACCCCGCTCCCCTCCACAAATGAATCAAGAGTTCAGAAACCATCCCAACAGGCTTCAATCACCTGAGAGGTATCAGAATAGATCCAATCAGGGGGAAAACAACCAATATCGACCTAGGCCACAGAAAGAGGATTCTAGAGAGATGGAAAGGTTCCAGTGCCTTGAGTTCCAAGTGAACATGTTAGCTGAGCAAATAGGAAAGCTCTATATAGCACAAAAACAACCACCTAAAGAGGGGGCTGATGGCCCTAGCAATGACCGGGGGGCTTCTGAGAAGTGACTAAGTACTTATGACACCTGCAGTGCCAAAAAGACAGATTGCCCTGATGTAATTTTGCATAATGACTCTGAGATGCCTAATGATTTAAAAGTGAAAGCACCAATAAATGAACATGTAACAGAAAATGCAAGTACTTCTAAAAAAGAGGTACGGTTTAACCTAGAACTAAATCAAACATTGAAGATTTGTGCAAATAAAAAAGAAACACCTGGAATTCCAGAAGAACAAAGAGACAGATTTAAGAAAAATGACTCATGCATGAGGAATACCAGTGAACATGGAGTAAGTGGGGTTGCTATAGTTCCTTCCCTGTTCAAGCAAAACAATGACCAAACACAGGTAGAAAAAGGAAATACTCAAAAGGAGGGTACGGGTCAATCTCCTGAAGAATTATTTGAGCCACATATTTTTGAAGAGGCTGAAAGGGCTGGTATCACACTAAATGATCACAAATGCACAGAATTAAACAATGACAAATTGCTGAATGATGTTGTTACACATGTTCAGTTGGAAGGTTGTAATGTGGTCTCTGATGTTACCCAGATGGATGGGCGAACAGTGGCCACACTCCAAAAAACCTCTGATCATGGAGAAATGAATAAAGTCTCTCGCGCAGAAATGGGTAAAAAGGAGGCAAAAATGTCTTTCCATTTACCAATGTGCTTAGCCAAAAGTGAAAAAGGCCTGAGAAAGGTGGGCCCTGAAATCAGTAAGAATTCACACTTCTTATGTGTATTAGAGGAAGTTGAGGACAGATATTATGCGCCCATCACTGTAGAAGAAAAATGCCACACCTTTGCTATGATTGACACTGGCGCACAGGCCACAATTATGTCCAAGGAGCTGGTAAAGAGTATCAATGAAGGGAGACCCCCACAGAGTCAGATCACAGTGAAGGAAAATCAAGGTCCAGTGCATAACTTTAATGGGGAGGAGGTGCCCATCATAGGTGTAACTGAGGTTGACATAAAAATAGGAAAGCACAGAATGAAACAAGAGGTATTGATCACATCTATTTGTGAAATTCCATTTCTGATGGGGACAGATTGCCTGAAAAGATTGTCTCCTCTCGTAGATGGGGTGAATGGAGTGCTGTGGTCCTTAACCAAAAAACCATTGAGGCCTAAGAAACTAAAATCACAAAACAGCAACATAAATGAATGTCACACCGTTGCCAAAACAAATGATGCTGTGGAGGTATATCTTCAGAATAGTTGCATACCTAGTGTCACTGTTATATTAATGTGTCAAGACAAAATGCAGAGCGATGATCAAGGACTACCTGTACAAATCTACTTGGACCCAAGGAAAAATTGGCAGACTGCCATAGATGAGCACACATTACGTTTTTATTTAAAAGAGAAAACAATCAAACAGAATATTGCTTCTAAAACAGATTCAGAAAAACACATTACCACTCTTGCTGAAGTACACATGGAAGATGAACAACCGTGGGTTCATGTTGGTATAAATGACTGTTTTAAAACAATAAAAGCCACTTTAGCGCTTGAACAGGAGAGGAGCTTCATTAATGAGAAATTGTTGCCAAAAATAATGGAAAGGGAGGAAATCCCGAAATTTAGGATTAAAAACCAATATGTTTCTGGGTTGGATAGTCCAGACTTTGAAAACCGAATTGCAGGCAGATGCATGCTTAAAATTAGCATTGGCAGAAAACAATTTACCATGTATGGATAGTGAGTGGAGCACAAAATGACTTTTACATGGGCAATGACATCATGCACAGAATGTGTATGGTGTTAGATTTCCTTAATCAAAAAATATGGTCACGCCTAGGTGGCCCGGCACCTGAATTTGAAGACAAAAGAAGGGCTTATCTTTGTGCACAACTGGTTCCCTATGCAATCGAATTACAAATGAGGAAAGATACTATTATTCCTGCATTTACAAAACAGTTTGCAATAATACTGAAGTGCAGAAATGGACAGCAGATGAAAGACTCTGATGCATTTGTGTGCCTGAATGAATCCATAAAACAGCAGGGCCTGGATTATGAATACACTCCATTGGTAGATATTGGTGAAAGATCTGTAAAAATTATGGTAAATAATAAAGGTTGTCAGTATATTCATTTAGAGGAAAACTCCCCATTAGGAATGGCCATACAAAAATCACATTATACGGCAGATTTAAATAACATGGTGATTGGAAATATCCCTGAAAAGTATGTAGATGCCAAGGGCGAGTTGCCAGAACACCTGGACTCTCAGCCCAAAGGAATATTTAAAATTAATTCTGTGTATCCTTATGATTCAAATGAGACAGTTTTCTGCCATCAAGAGGATTGCATAATATTTAATGTAAATGAAAATGAAACAGAAAATCAGCCCATTGAAGTGGAAGCTGATATGCCAAAATATTTCAAAGTGGCAGCTTTACAAAAAGACACAACCACACAGTTAGAGGAAAGCGCCGAGATTCCCTTACCAGAAGATTTTCCAGAATTTTCCAAAATGGTAGAAGAGCAGATCTCCTTAGCAGATGTGTGTGACAGCATTGAGGATAGAAACAATCTGAGGGAGATATTTATGGAGTTTAAGGATGTATTTGCAAAAGATGCTTATGATTGTGGTTTAACTGATTTACATGTGGCCACACTACCAGAAGGGTGTAGCAGATGTCCAGTGTTTGTACGCCAGTATAGACTACCGCTGGCATGTTTAGAATCATTGGCAGAGATTATTAAAAATTTGGAATCGCGGGGAATCATCAGGCCCATTCATAGCACATCCAATACACCTATTTTAGGTGTGTTAAAGCCAAATGGTCAATGGCGGCTATGTGCAGACTTGAGAGAGTTAAATAAAAGAGTACCAATGTCCAGATGGCCATTGCCATTCATTGATCAGGGCTTAGCTCAGATACATGGTTCAAAAGTGTTTACCACATTAGATCTCACCTCTGGATATTGGTGCGTGCCATTGGCAGAGGAGATACAGAATTTATTTTCCTTTACATTTGACAGGACTCAATACGCCTGGCTTAGAACTCCGTTCGGGTACATCAATAGTGGGAGTGAATTTGGCATATTTTTGAGAAAGGCCATGCCTGATGCAGCGGAAAGAGGAACCATAGTTTACGTGGATGATGTCTTGATAAAAAATGAAGGCCTGAAAAGCCATTTTGATGAAATAAGACATGTGCTTGGCCAATTGCAGAAAGCAGGCGCCAAAGTATCTTTGCAAAAAGCACAATGGTGCAAGAAAAAAGTGAACTTTTTAGGGCATGAAGTGACTGAACGTGGGCTAAATCCACAAAGGAAGAAAATAGAGGCCATACAAAGATTAAAAGATCCTAAGAATGTGAAAGGAGTACAAAGTTTATTAGGAATGACAGGGTATAACAGAAAGTTCATTGGAAATTATGCTGAAATCATTCAACCATTGACTAAACTGCTTAAACTGAATACACCCTGGATATGGGAAAAAGAGCAGTCTGAGGCAGTGGCTAAACTGAAGGAATGTCTTGTAAAGGCACCATGTTTAGCATATCCCATAAAAGGTAGGGATTTCTTTATAGAAATAGGTTTTTCTGAACGATGTATGTCAGCAGTGCTATCACAAAAACATGATTTGAATCACAAAACAATTGCCTATGCAAGTAAGGCATTTTCCCAAGTTGAAATGAAATTTAATGAATGTGAAAAGGCCCTATTAACCACTGTGTGGGCGCTACAACATTTCCGCCCCTTTGTTCAGGGAGAAAAGGTGATTATTGAAACAAATCATCAACCTTTGCAGTTTTTTAGGGAGTAAAAGAATTAGGTCAGGTAATCTAGCGCAGTCCAGAATCACTTCATGGACGCTGGCATTACAAGGTTTTCCTGTAGAAGTGAGATATGGACAAAATAAAAAGAGCCCAATTGCTCAAGGGTTAGCTGACTTACATGACTGTGCAGCTGAACAAATATCAAATGAAATGGAAGTGGAACCTAATTGGCAGGAATTTGAACAATCACCACACAAAGCTTTTGATGAAAAAACATGCAAGGATTTGCCAACTGTATATGTGGATGGTTGTGCTTTTCACATTGAAAATGACAGTAATAAACAATTAGTGTCAGGAATAGGAAATGTCTGGTTGAAATGTGAAGGAGTCCCCAGTATAGGGATGAGGATTGGAGCTAGGAGCAGTCAAGTGGCGGAATTGGCAGCCATTTATAAAGCAATTACTATTGCAGTTGATAGAAAGTTCAGTGAAATTGTCCTGGTGACTGATTCTGACTATGCACAGAATAGTTTTGTGGAATATTTACCTGGCTGGAAAGCAAGAGGAATGATTGCATACAACAAAAAGCCACTTAAACATGGAAAAATTATACAAGCCATAGACAAATTGGTGTCAGAGAATGATCTAACAATATACTGGAGAAACATTCATGGGCATTTAAAAACACCAGGAGAGGATAAGGAGGGAAATTATAAGGCAGACCACCTGGCTAAAATTGAGGCTGTGATGGGAGAATTGCTACCTATTGATGATTTACTGGGTGAAATACAGATTGATGAAGTAACATGTTCTAAAGCACCAAAGGAGGTAGATCGACCAGTGGTGCAATGGGGCCATGACACGCCAGACCAAGATTTGATTGAGGCACAAAAGAATGATCGAATTTTGGGAATCTATTATAATCATTTGATAGATCCTGAACAAAACCATTTAACAGAAAATGATTGATTGGGAAAAGAAGAGTTGAGGGTACTATTAAAGAATAAAAAACGAATTAGATTAAAAGATGGACTCATGATTAGAGAGTCCATAACAGGACAGATACAGTGGGTGGTACCCCTTTCATTCAGAGGGCTAATGCTACAACATGCACATGATGCAATAACTGCCGGCCACAGAGGTTCACAAAAAACATTGGAAATACTGAAAGATTATGCTTACTGGCCACATATGTCCCAAGATGTGGAATGATATACTAGAGGATGTCTAGTATGCGCCCAATTTAAACCTGCTTCACCAATGCATAGAGCACCATTGATGAAAAGAGGCCTAACTCTCCCATGGTCAGATTTGCAAATAGACTATGTAGGCCCTTTAAAAAGGTCGAGCAGAGGACACCGTTACATTTTAAGTGTGATATGTTTGATGTCGAAGTGGATTGAATGTATTCCTGCACCAGATAGTAGTGCGCAAACAGCAGCCACATTGCTGGTGAACCATGTGTTCTCAAGGTTTGGGTTGCCACAAAGAATTGAGTCAGACAGAGGAAGTCATTTCACAAGTACCCTAATGAGTAAGGTATGGCAAATACTGGGTATGAAAAGGAAACTACATATCGCATATCGGGCAGCCTCTTCAGGTGGAGTTGAATGGAGCAATAGGTCTGTTGCGGATATTTTAAAGAAATTCGTGGCAGAAGCAGGTTCCAGCTGGGATTTACGTTTACCATTGGTTTTGATGGCAATCAGATCAACTCCTGCCAAAGCAACAGGTGTTAGCCCCCATGAGGTCTTGACAGGTAGGAAAATGGTGTTACCACAACACCTGCTATACAAAACACATGAGCAGACACTCGTGAGTGCATCCACAGTTCATGAGTACATTGATGAACTGAGGAAGCATGCTTGGGTATTGTTGCTGGAGGATCAGAAGGGGGTTCAGTCCACTGTCTCTGCCACAGAAGTCAGAGAGATGCAGATTGCCTGTATTGATGAGCCATGAGAAACAGTACTCATTGCCAATGCACATGATGAGTAACAGGCAAAAACACACTATGAACTGGTGCATGACGAACCAAGTGAAACAGTACACAATGTAGTGTCGTGGAGCAGAATATGGGAGGAACCTGCACCCCACCACTTACCTACAGTGAATCAGAGAATAATGATGATGATAAGATAGATACAGATTATGAACCACCGCTGCAATACATGATCATGGAAATTGTACAGAGGAGTAGCAGGCATTGACACAATTAATAAGATGAGATGTAAAGACAAAGCTACTCTTCCATCTGTTCGGAGTGTCTTTCAAACACATGCAGTAATATATGAAAGCGCATTAGGTTTTTTTTTATTTATTTATTTGATTAAGCTGATGTCAATCAACTTTTCAAATTTATATTATTACAAATAAATTCAATACAAATTTGCATAATAATTACAAAGATTTACAAGAAATTTTTTAGGACAATTAAAACATTTGATCAAGGAACCCAGTGTCACAACTGATTAGTTGATAAACTCATAACACCTGGAAAACAACGTGAAAAAATGAAATTGTGACAATGATGCATTTAAAAGTAAATTTCCATTGGTAAAATGGTTTCCACTTAATGTACTATAGATTTTAAAATTGAAAATCTAGAACTATTTACTAAAATATTCCATATCTCGCCTTCGTCCCGTGCCAGATACAAGTTCATTAAATTGGTAAATTGTTTAAGACGTATGGACTTTAGATAAGGACATGTTACTACTAGATGCTGCAAAGTTTCTATAACAGTAGTAGAGTCACAAAATCGACACCATTTTTGATCAGCAGGTATGATTTTTTGCCTCACCAGAACTTGTCTCGTGGGCCATAAATTCATTCTTACACGTAAGAATTGGTTCCTAATTTTTGCTGAAGGACACTTAACGAGATAACCAGCCATTTGCCCCAAGCGTTTCATACCAAAGATTTTGATATTAAAATCTCTGTATTTTGCACAGAGTTCATAATTGTGAATCCAAGCCCATTGATAATATTTATGTTTAGCTCTTGCTGGGTTCTCAATTAGATATTGTAAGGAAATATCAGCTTCTAATAAAGTATTCAACACTAAACTTCGCCATTTGGCGGGAAAATACAAATTGGAGGTGGAAAATAGCGGGCAACCGTACTCAATAAGTTATTATTAGTAATGCCATACAAACACTTACGAAGGAAAGCACACATGCTCCATTTAACTCTGCTAGATAATGGTTTGATCCCCATTTCAAAGCGTAATAGCGGCATGGGTAAACAGTTTGGCAAATGGAGCACCTTCCTCCAAAAAGCCGCCTTCAATTTGTCCCACATCTGATCATTAGTGTAAGGTTTTGATTCAACACCATACATGAGTATGGGAATGACTTTTTTCTCATAAAACATGAAAAGATGGTTTAGCAAAAATTTGCCATACTTATAGACAAGAATTTTAGCCTGAGATATAAGAGACATAAGTTTTACTCGCAACATATCCGAATATTGCAAGTCACCTACAGTGTTTTGAATATATAGTCCTAAATATTTATATTCTGAAACTATGTCCATTGATTTTTGTTGTAAATACCATGCAGCATTTTGTAATTTAACTCTGCCTGGGGGCTTGCAAATCATGATTTGCGATTTCTCAAGATTTATGGTTAGTTGATTTTCCAAAGCATATTTAGATAAAGTAGACAACAAGTTCTGCAAGCCCATGGGTGTTTGAGGAATAAGAACCAAGTCATCAGCATATAACAGCCACGGAATACACTGACCACTTAATTCAGGTGCATCGGAAAGTATTCTAAGAAAGGAGAGGCCCATATCAAATATAAACAAATTAAACAAGAACGAAGCCAGGATGCAGCCCTGTTTTAATCCCAAAAAGGTGGGAAAGGATGCTGACAGTAAGCCCTCAATAGAGAGTCTTACACGCATGGAGGTCTCAGTGTATAGCTGGATTATGATTGCCAACAAGGAATAAGGACAGCCAAGAGTCGTTAACTTGTGAAATAGTATATTTCGATTTATAGAGTCAAACGCAGAGCGAAAGTCAATGAAGGCAAAATATAATGCTTGCTTCCTAAAAGCGTATTTAGACTTGAGCATATTCAATGTTATAATGTTAGGGAGAGTGCCTAAGCCACTAACAAATCCTGATTGCAGAGGATCTACTTTAGAACCTTGATTGGCCCAATCTTTCAACTTCTTCAAAATTATTCGGGAATAAATCTTCCCAGGCACATCGAGAAGTGAAATGGGGCGATAACTTGCTGGATTGGTTCGCTCACCCTTTTTATAGATGGGGACAACAATAGATTGTTTCCAGGACGCGGGAATCCTCTGCGTAACATTGATAGTTTCAAATATGAGAGTAAGTATGTCTGCCCAAATGTCCGGATAACATTTAAGATGTCTGTTCGAGAGACCATCTGGGCCTGGGGCCCCCGACTTGCTTGCTCTCGTTATACATAACAGAATATCCTCTCTATCAAATTCAATGAAAAATGGAGAGGAAGAGGCAGGGCGGCCTATATCTGTCCAATTAGATGGAGCCGCAAAGGAGGCAGAATAGTGTTGAATCCACCTATTCTCCATTACATCATTCATTTGAATTGCCACCTGATGACCTGCTGTCGCTTGATTTATGATGTGCCATACCTGCGCTGTATTCTTTGTGGCCAAGGCCTTAAACATGTTGTTCCCTTCAATTTGATAAAGTTTAGCTCTTAAACCTCTTACCCAGTTTCTATACTTGGTTTTAATATTAGCTAGGGTGAGAGGACGCATAAGAGGTGAAAACTTAGCAATGGCTCTTTTATCAGCACGGAATTTAGCTTTTATGAGTCTTACTTCGTGGTCATAGATATGAAGGTGGGGACTTTGTTTGGCTCTGTGTGCAATTGAATCAGGTTGAAAACGTTGCATTAAGTCATAATAGACTATTTTATCATGGACAAAATCTCCCCTTCTAGTTCTCAATTCGGCATGATAGTAATTTCTAAAAGCCACCAAAGAAGATTCAGACCATGTCAATTTATTCTGAGCAGTATTTATATTAAGAGAGCCCGGTATAAATGCAGAAGTAGATTGCTTGCTATCAGAATTTAAATTCCAAATCATGTGTAAAATATTATGGTCACTTAATTCTGTTTGAATTACTTGAAAAACTGTAACATTGTTCAACATACGAGCAGTCGCATACATAAAGTCTATAATTCCTATA
Organism: Ambystoma mexicanum; assembly: GCF_040938575.1. Classification (NCBI taxonomy): domain Eukaryota; kingdom Metazoa; phylum Chordata; class Amphibia; order Caudata; family Ambystomatidae; genus Ambystoma; species Ambystoma mexicanum. The sequence goes on along the minus strand of NC_090940.1, from coordinate 248,285,408 downwards.
GAAACACCTCGATGCCAGGTTGGCCTTGGTGGAACGTCCTGTGGCAAAGCTCCATTTAGCATAAGCAAGTCCCGTGATTTCAAAAAGCATGACCATTTATCGAGCCGAGCCTTTTCTGATTGATGTAGAGGCCCTAAACAATGAAGATTTAAGTCACCAACTACAAATATTCGATCAGAAAGACCTTCACATATAACTATATCGAGGGCCTTGGCCATACAGTCCAGGAAGCAATCATCCGAAATACCCACCGGGTTCCAGTAAAGATTTATAAAGGCACATGTAAACTTTCCCCCATTAATTCTTGTCATTTGTATGAAAGGTTTGGGAGAAAACCATGGTACAATCATTAGAGATGATGTCTGTTTAACCGCTGTCAGCAAACCCGAAATGGGTCGGCCAAACAGACCTTTTACTGCTGGAATTAGAAGAACATCAAAATTATTCCATGAGGGCACCTCAGTGAGCCATGTTTCTTGAAACATAATTACATCATGATCATTCGAACACACATTCTTGTTATTCAACAAATGCTTGTTTCCTCTGGTATTCCAACTAATGCAAGAAACAGCCGTTTTTTCCACGACCTGAATCTAGCATTGACTTATTTTTGCATCACATTTACATGTTTCCGTAGATGGCAGTTGATTTTTGTTCAAAGTGCGGGCCGGCTGTAGAATCTGAGGACCATTTGCTGGAGTATCAGTAAAGTCCAACATAATCTGAAGATTAAAGCCCAGTTCTAACAACTGAGCTTTCACCGCCCATATGGCATTTACAACCATCCTAGAATTAAACCAGAGATTGACCGATGTACGATCTGTTTGATTAATAAACTCAACAAGTTCAATATCAGTCGTTCCAATGTCATCCAATTCCGGGATTTCACTAAAAATTGCGAGGACAGAGGCTCGATTGAGATTGTATTGTTTCGCTGGAGCAGGCAAACATGTGAGTGTTAAAGCGTGAACCGCCGGGCGCTTAAAACCAACAACCATTCTCTTTTTATTGCCTGTTGGCGGCAACAGTTTAGGTATTTCTTGATTTAGTGAACAAGCTTTGGTTTGAGAAAAATCAGAATTCTTAAAAAACTTAATTAGAGAAGACTGAATCAACGATTCCATGTCTCTCACAACAACAGTCTCACAGGGAGATGCAGTTGTATTGGTTAAAGTAGGCGCCTCAGGGGCAGAACTCCCAACTAGGACCTTTGGGGCCTTCTGGGAGATTATTTGTGATCGATGGGCATCAGTATCAGTAATTTTTTAAGCTAAAGCTGTATTATTTGCATTAAAAACCAGGTTTTTGGGGACTGGTTTAAGTGCCATATACTCGTCTATCGCATGCCTCAATTCTTTAAGTCGTGTTTCCTTTTCCACGCAACTCATCGAAGGAATCACATTGGATGAAGAACCATTAGATGCCTGTTTTTGCTGAGAATCAACAGACATATCAGTAGCAACGTGAATCAGATCATTTAATGGACTGTATTCAAGAACTGGGGGGGCTAACACCGGGAGAGCATCTAATTTTCTGATCTGTGGTTGAGATGCATATTTCTTTACAATCGCTTTGGCCGCAATTACAGAATTTGCAACCGGAATAGAAATGTTTTTAACAAAGGATTTAATTTGCGAAGGCCGTTTAGCCACAGCTTTAATGTTTTTAGATTTTTTTGCAGGAGGAGGTTTTTTGAATCCCATTTTTTTTACATCAAAGGGATTTGAGTTTGCGTCAAACAAAGGATATATAGCTTTTTGCGGATGATTAGAAACAATATCAATTTGGTCACCCATATGATCAGTTATGAGATGTGAAATACAGAGAATGGTCTGATAAACATGTGCAGAAGCACGAGCTGGGAAATAGGTTTGGGAAGCTATAGATCTCTTACTGCTTGAAGGAGTATTCACTTTAGACAAGCTTCCCAATTTATTGGCAAGCGTAGGTTGTTCTGCCAATAATTGATTTAATTGAGTAGAATGCAAGTCAGCTTTTGTTACTAAAGACTCAAACAATTTGGCTAAAGCGAGGATGGCCGTATTCATAGACATGAGGGCAATTCCTATATTTACATTTGAGGAGTCAACCATCCCTGCTTCTTTGATGTTCTGGGGAAGCATTTTGCGCGGGGTAGGCGCTATGAAAGACAAATTTGCGACCGATTGTGCCGCACTAATATTAGTGAACAAAATGGGCGATTTAGACACGTTTTCTGAACGAGTATAAGAAGAGAAGGCAGTAGCATCAAGATCCAAATCAATCACCGGCATAGTGCCAGTATTTGATATGGAGAGTGGACTAGGTCATGTTCTTGACTTCATAGAGTCACTTATGGTTATTACAGCAGGTTCACGTGTTTTGACAGGTGGAACAATAGTGCCTGTTAGCACATTATTTAGCAAGATGCTATCTGTCAAAGATACATTTTCTTTGGCAAAAGTAACAGTGCCAACTGCTGTAATACTAGAATTCACTAAATCTTTCATTGAGCCTTCTTCCACGGTCGACTTTGATGCAGATACCGCTGGCTGCACGAGTCGGAGTGGTTAAATCACAGCAGAAAGGGCGAACATCCATTCGCGCTGTATCTTCTGCTTTAGTTTTTGCTTTTGTAGTCACGTTATTTCCGCAAGGGGTGGAGCTTAAACGTGATTTGTTCACTTTTGAAGCTGATGATTTATCAGCGAAATTTCCATCATTTGTAAAATATGCAGACGATGCTGAGGGCATGCCTGTTTTTAGTGAGGGAAAACCACGTTTCATTTTAGAACAATAGTCGTGGTATCTAGTAAATAATTTAAAATCTAAATAACCTCACTCAAAGTTCAAGGTATATAGTCTCGCCAAACGCCGCAACAAACGTGGCAAAGAGGGTAAATAAGACTTTACCGAGACTTGCTCCCAATACCAAATTGCAATAATCGTAAGGACAATTTCACTTTAAATGTTCACTTGCCACTGCTTCAGAAGTGCACACTCGAGCACCTCTCGTCGCCCAGAGCCGAACAGCAGACGAACAGTACTGCAAAAGGCTGCGCCGTTGTCACCTCTGCAGGCTTGACGCCGCAAGGGTGGCTGGCGGCTGCCTAAAAAAGCCCAGTTGGTATCACGTGATGAGTCACGTGTCGGCGATAGACTCCGCCTCCCCCAGGAAGCGGTCTGTGGCACAGCAAGAGCTTCCCTTAGCTCGCAGTGCTGTGGCAGCAGGTAAGGGCAAGTAAAAGTTTCTTTTGCAAAAACGAGTCTTCCAAGAACAGTCAACACCTCGCTCGGGCGGCTGGCGGCTGCCTAAAAGCCCAGTTGGTATCACGTGATGAGTCACGTGTCGGCGATAGACTCCGCCTCCTCCAGGAAGTGGTCTGTGGCACAGCAAGAGCTTCCCTTAGCTCGCAGTGCTGTGGCAGCAGGTAAGGGCAAGTAAAAGTTTCTCTTGCAAAAACGAGTCTTCCAAGAACAGTCAACAGTCAAGTGCATTAGGTGTATTTTTGGTAGATAGACCAGCATTGTCACCTCCACAACCACCAGCCCTCATCACCACTTTTAGAGTCAGAGAAATGCTGCAGCCACAAACATCTGAATTCTGGATCTATTTCAACCAGGAAACAGATCCCTAACCCATCTCACAAACTGCACTTTGAGAAAGTATAATGGGACCACGTTAAGAGCCACATCCTTGTGGTCTCACATGAATCGTACTATGCACAGGAGTGGGAAGAACACACATCTTTGAAAATATACCCGTTCCTCCAGCAGTAAAAAGACCATATCAAGCCAACCCCACATTGTCCCCAAGAAGGTACTGCTACTGTGCCTTCATTTTAATAGATATCAAGCCCAAGCCCTGATTCCCACAGTGAAATTACCCCTTATAGTCAGGTAAGTATGATGGAGGCATGTGAGTGTGGAAATATTTGAAAGGTGACATGATAAAATATGTGCTTAATCACTGCTAATCTTGTGGTAATGTTGTCTATAGGCCTCCTGTCTTAGTCATATGTCATAAAACACGGTGTCCACTGCTGCATGACTAACCTCCATTACAACTGGTACATTTCCCTTTGATGTTACTTTTCATGCAAGGATTTTCCAGAGTTGTACAATGAGGTCACATTTGCAGTTGCCTCTTCAGCATTCGTTTGTGGCCAGTGAAGAGAGATTGGCTAAGTGCTGGGATCGCACGATGGGGGACCTTTGCTACCCTGCAACAAGTGATATGATCACTAAGTACTTCTACAGGACAGCACGTGCCAGCAGATCTGCATCAGGTCAATTTGTAACTGGAATGATTTGAGGGCAGGTGCAAATTGAGACCTGAAATCGGCGAGAAATCGTTGGATTTTCTGGTGCAATAGCTACGGTCTGGACACATGCAGCTGGGCTCTGAAGTGGCAAGGCAATCCATTCTCCTTGCTTCGAGCAGGTCCCTTAAGTACAAATGAAAGAACACAATTTCCATCCACTAGCTATTTACTTTGCACATTCTGCACCAGCTAACTGAACGGTGCAATTTCAGCACTGGTTATTGCAAAAGTAGCAGCCAAGCCATATAGGGGCATGTATTCTGCCAAGACAGTGGCAGCTGCAATCTGACAACTGTTATGTTGCACAGCCTTTCGAGCAGGCCACTGATTATGATTGTCAGCATGTTGCATCTCAGTGATGTATTGACATTTGTGTAGCTTCTAGACACTAACCTGCTCAACATAATAATGGCCTTGATGTGGATATTGAGGTGACAAACTGAGCTAGTGAGAGATGTGCACTCAGCATTGCATGCAGTTCAGCATAGACTAAATGAAAAATGATACAGCATACGTCTTGGCATCAATTCTCAACCCACGTTTCAACATAAAAGTGGTTGCTTACAGTTGCATGAACACTCTAGTAATCAGGGTGAGGAATGTGACACAGTAAAGATGTTCAACCATGATGGGGTGGTTGGAAATTAAATTGTATAATGAACAGAGTCAGAAAGAATATGCAAAAACACTTATGGTCACAACATCCCCAGAGATGGCAAGACTATTGTCTTTATCATCAGAGAGAACATGTCGGAGCTCAATCAGATTGATTTGGTGGATTTCTTGCTACCTGGCATTTGCCACAAGGATTGTGAGGATGTTCCTCTACAGTATTCGTCTAGTAAGCAGTTGTTCTAGCCAGCAGTACTTGTAAGATTTGCCAGAGAATCCCTATGTTGCCCTGCAGACAGTGCATTGTCTGGTCAATTCTCTATTGCTGCATGATATATTGTATCATGTCATGGGAGATGCCTCCCCAGTGCTCCATATCGAATGAATAACATTTATTGAAATGAACCAACACAACATTGGGAATTGCAATGGTAAAACATCTAGCCATAACCTTTTGATTTGGCTTTGTCTGACTTAGTTGCAGAATTAAAGCTGTGCTCTGCTGACCTGATTGTTGTGGGTAATTTCAATATCCATTCGACAATCTTTTGAATAACAACACAGTGTGGCTGTTAGTGGTTGGGTGTGGCATAGATTTATATTAGCTTACTAAGGGCCCTACTCATCATAATACCCTTGATTGGATTATAGCCTCCTCTGCCTTAGTTACCTCCTGCCCTCCATTTCCACTAATTTGGACAGATCATTTGATTGTTCTATTTCAATTTGAAACTTCTTCGCTGTCTGTTATGATATGATGATATGATAGGATATGATATGCTTTTAAAACACACCTACACACAAGTGTTTCAAGGCACGACGAGGTAAGTGAGGGGAATCAGAGAGAGGACACGCTCAACGATCTTACTAGGCCTAATGACATTGAGATTGTGCAAGTGCAGGGGAGAGAGGAGGGAAAAGTGATGGGGGGAGGGGAGGATGGGTAAGTGCCGGACATAGGATCAAAAGCAACAGGTAGTGTGGCCAACAGATGGCAGTGCAAGTGTTAAAGTGCAGACAACAGGTGTCTAATAAGTGCAGGTAGGGGGACTGTATGGTTGCAGATGTAGACCACAAGTGCATGGGTTGCCAGGAGGCAGTGAAGGTGTGCAACTGGGCAGGCAGGGACCTGTGCCCAAGTTCAGAGGGTAACCAGGTGACTAGTGCAATATCAGACAGATCATCAGCAGGGTATAGGAAAGGGGGAAGGCAGAAGCAAAGAGGAAGGTCTTGAGGTGCTTCTGGAACTGGAGATGGTACTGTTCAAGTTTCATAGGGGCAGGGAGGCTGTTCCAGATGGAGGCGCCAGACGAAGGAAGAGAACTGCGCCAAATTCATTGCTTGGAGACAGACCCTCAAGTAGTTGGAGGTAGAGGAGCAAAGAGCTTGAGTAGGAAGATATTTCCGAAGAACGAGTTGGAGGTATTTCAGTCCCAGGCCCCAGAAGGCCTTGTGGACAAAGTACAGGGTCTTGAACTTGATCCTTACAGCCACTGGGAGTCAATGGAGAGATTTCAGGGATGGAGAGATACAATCCCTGGGCTTGAGGCCAAGGACAAATCTTGCAGTCCTGCTCTGGATGAATTGTAGAGGATGGAGAGTAGAGGCAGTTAGATTTAAAGAGAGACTGTTGCAGTAGTCCACCTTAGAGAGAACCAGAGCTCTGGAGACAGTGAGCTTCTGGGGGAAGGTGAGGAAAGTAAGAATACCTCTGAGGAGGTGCAGGTGGTAGTTTGACTTCTTAGAGACGTCAGTGATGCGAGGAGAGAAGGATAGTGTGGAGTTGAAGATGACCCCCGGTTCTTAGCCAGGCACCCCAGGTCACCATCAATGCAGAGGCATGCTGTTCAAGCAGCTGAGATCTTGGCTCATATTAAGGCTAGTTGTGACATACTTCCTGTTATTGAGCTGTCAGCACTCTCTGCAGTCTTGACTTTGGTGGCAAATTCAATTGCTTCTATAAATAAAATCACTGATACTCGCAAGAGTCCCTCTGAGCAGTGGTTTAACTCACATCTAGTAAAATTTTACCCGGCTCGTAGACAGGTGGAAAGTAGATGGCGCTTGACTAAATGCAGATCAGCCAAGTTAAGTCTACGGGAAGCCACTGCAGTATATCAAGAGGCCATTATTGCTGCTCAATGTCTATTCTATTCTAATCCGATTGAGCTTGTGATAAATCAAACTAGAGAGTTTTTAAGACTCTGTTGTCTGATTCTTCAACCGCTTCCTCAGTCTCTCCGTCTTATCCTTTATGCAACTCTCTTGCGTCATTTTTTCCAGAAAAAAATGTTATATGCCCAAAAATATCTTCTTGTGGCTTGCAATCTAATAACTCTGACTATAGATGATGTTGTCTGTACTCCTCCTGATTCATAGGCTTTGTTCCTTAGTTTCATTTCTTCTGAAATCTTGGGAGTCGCACAGAAATTGAAATCAGTCTCTCCTCTTGATGCCGTTCTACTCTCTGTTCTCAAAGTTGTCATGTCTGATATTTTATCCTTTGTCACTGCTGCTGTGAACTACTCTTTTACTTTGGGCTTGATTCCTTCTATTCTTAAGCATTCACTGGTGATTCCACTACAGAAGAAACTCCTTACTCCAGTGAACTTTCACCGGTATCAGGTAAAAAATTGTGGCAAAAATGTCACAGGTAAAAATAAATGCAGTGGTTTGACCCGGTAAAGGTGTACCCCATTATACCATTTAAAGGGAGCGGTGGTTGCGGGGGTGTCCCCCACTCCCCTTAAATGGTATAATGGATCCGGGGATTGCGGGGGTGTCCCCTGCATCCTTTACATGATTGTGGTGTGATATTTTGTATTCACTGCCTGTTTTGCCACGATTTTAAGACATTACCCTTTTTGATGAAACTTTTGTAATCTCTTTTACGCCTGTTCTCTGTTTTCAACCCTTATCAATCTGCACAGATCATCATGCGTCTCAATCATTTGCATTGTGATACCGCAAAGCGATGCCACTACTGTTTACACTCAATCAATTAATGGATGAGCAATAATTGTCTGCTTCCTAAATGGTGACAAAACTAAAGTCCTTTTGGCCAGTTCTCTCAGGGCAGCATCATTTTGGACGCCAGACTTCTGTTCTCCTTCTCCATGGAGGCTCAACATAGTGTAGTCGACCAAAAGGGATACTTTGAACACAAACTTCTGTGAACAGTTTTCCTATTTTTATCAGATCGTTTTCATGCACCAGTGGTATTGTTATCTATGTCTGGTAATCTGGATTACTGTAATCCGCTGTACCTTTCTGAAGTGGCATTTCTGCTGCATTAACTGCAGATATTACAGAATTCAGCCACGGATGCCACCACTTTGACCCCTCCACATTCTCATATTTCCCCCATACTCTGTCATCTATATTGGCTTTGTTTCATCAAACAAGTGGAATTTAAAGCACTTTGTATTGCCCACCACACTTTTTATCAGTTTGTGTAAAGGACCGGAGGGGGGTGTCTGTACTTCTGCTCTCTATATGGTAGAGGGGTGGCACAGAGGACCCCAGCCAAGATTCTCTATTATTGGTAACGTAGTCGAGCAATCAAGGCCTAGCTTCTCAGGAATGTGATGCGGGCTGATTCTTAAGTACAGTGTAGTCCCCAAGCACCCACAAAGGAATGTCCGCACACTGTATCTGTTAAAACACAGTCTTTATATATGAACAGGAGAGGAGCTTTATTAATGAGAAATTGTTGCCAAAAATAATGGAAAGGGAGGAAATCCCGAAATGTAGGATTAAAAACCAATATGTTTCTGGGTTGGATAGTCCAGACTTTGAAAACCGAATTGCAGGCAGATGCATGCTTAAAATTAGCATTGGGCAGAAAACAATTTTCCATGTATGGATAGTGAGTGGAGCACAAAATGAATTTTACATGGGCAATGACATCATGCACAGAATGTGTATGGTGTTAGATTTCCTTAATCAAAAAATATGGTCACGCCTAGGTGGCCCGGCAGCTGAATTTGAAGACAAAAGAAGGGCTTATCTTTGTGCACAACTGGTTCCTTATGCAATCGAATTACAAATGAGGAAAGATACTATTATTCCTGCATTTACAAAACAGTTTGCAATAATACTGAAGTGCAGGAATGGACAGCAGATGAAAGACTCTGATGCATTTGTGTGCCTGAATGAATCCATAAAACAGCAGGGCCTGGATTATGAATACACTCCATTTGTAGATATTGGTGAAAGATCTGTAAAAATTATGGTAAATAATAAAGGTTGTCAGTATATTCATTTAGAGGAAAACTCCCCATTAGTAATGGCCATACAAAAAGCACATTATACGGCAGATTTAAATAACATGGTGATTGGAAATATCCCTGAAAAGTATGTAGATGCCAAGGGTGAGTTGCCAGAACACCTGGACTCTCAGCCCAAAGGAATATTTAAAATTAATTCTGTGTATCCTTATGATTCAAATGAGACAGTTTGCTGCCATCAAGAGGATTGCATAGTATTTAATTTAAATGAAAATGAAACAGAAAATCAGCCCATTGAAGTGGAAGCTGATATGCCAAAATATTTCAAAGTGGCAGCTTTACAAAAAGACACAACCACACTGTTAGAGGAAAGCGCTGAGATTCCCTTACCAAAAGATTTTCCAGAATTTTCCAAAATGGTAGAAGAGAAGATCTCCTTAGCAGATGTGTGTGACAGCATTGAGGATAGAAACAATCTGATGGAGATATTTATGGAATTTAAGGATGTATTTGCAAAAGATGCTTAAGATTGTGGTTTAACTGATTTACATGTGGCCACACTACCAGAAGGGTGTAGCAGAAGTCCAGTGTTTGTACGCCAGTATAGACTACCGCTGGCATGTTTAGAATCATTGGCAGAGATTATTAAAAATTTGGAATCGCGGGGAATCATCAGGCCCATTCATAGCACATCCAATACACCTATTTTAGGTGTGTTAAAGCCAAATGGTCAATGGCGGCTATGTGCAGACTTGAGAGAGTTAAATAAAAGAGTACCAGTGTCCAGATGGCCATTGCCATTCATTGATCAGGGCTTAGCTCAGATACATGGTTCAAAAGTGTTTACCACATAGATCTCACCTCTGGATATTGGTGCGTGCCATTGGCAGAGGAGATACAGAATTTATTTTCCTTTACATTTGACAGGACTCAATACGCCTGGCTTAGAATGCTGTTCGGGTACATCAATAGTGGGAGTGAATTTGGCATATTTTTGAGAAAGGCCATGCCTGATGCAGCGGAAAGAGGAACCATAGTTTACGTGGATGATGTCTTGATAAAAAATGAAAGCCTGAAAAGCCATTTTGATGAAATAAGACATGTGCTTGGCCAATTGCAGAAAGCAGACGCCAAAGTATCTTTGCAAAAAGCACAATGGTGCAAGAAAAAAGTGAACTTTCTAGGCCATGAAGTGACTGAACATGGGCTAAATCCACAAAAGAAGAAGATAGAGGCCATACAAAGATTAAAAGATCCTAAGAATGTGAAAGGAGTACAAAGTTTATTAGGAATGACAGGGTATAACAGAAAATTATGCTGAAATCACTCAACCATTGACTAAACTGCTTAAACTGAATACACCCTGGATATGGGAAAAAGAGCAGTCTGAGGCAGTGGCTAAACTGAAGGAATGTCTGGTAAAGGCACCATGTTTAGCATATCCCATAAAAGGTAGGGATTTCTTTTTAGAAATAGGTTTTTCTGAACGCTGTATGTCAGCAGTGTTATCACAAAAACATGATTTGAATCACAAAACAATTGCCTATGCACGTAAGGCATTTTCCCAAGTTGAAATGAAATTTAATGAATGTGAAAAGGCCCTATTAACCACTGTGTGGGCGCTACAACATTTCCGCCCCTTTGTTCCGGGAGAAAAGGTGATTATTGAAACAAATCATCAACCTTTGCAGTTTTTTAGGGAGTAAAAGAATTAGGTCAGAATCACTTCATGGACGCTGGCATTACAAGGTTTTCCTGTAGAAGTGAGATATGGACAAAATAAAAAGAGCCCAATTGCTCAAGGGTTAGCTGACTTACATGACTGCGCAGCTGAACAAATATCAAATGAAATGGAAGTGGAACCTAATTGGCAGGAATTTGAACAATCACCACACAAAGCTTGTGATGAAAAAACATGCAAGGATTTGCCAACTGTATTTGTGGATGGTTGTGCTTTTCACATTGAAAATGACAGTAATAAACAATTAGTGTCAGGAATAGGAAATGTCTGGTTGAAATGTGAAGGAGTCCCCAGTATAGGGATGAGGATTGGAGCTAGGAGTAGTCAAGTGGCGGAATTGGCAGCCATTTATAAAGCAATTACTACTGCAGTTGATAGAAAGTTCAGTGAAATTGTCCTGGTGACTGATTCTGACTATGCACAGAATAGTTTTGTGGAATATTTACCTGGCTGGAAAGCAAGAGGAATGATTGCATACAACAAAAAGCCACTTAAACATGGAAAAATGATACAAGCCATAGACAAATTGGTGTCAGAGAATGATCTAACAATATACTGGAGAAAAATTCATGGGCATTTAAAAACACCAGGAGAGGATAAGGAGGGAAATTATAAGGCAGACCACCTAGCTAAAATTGGGGCTGTGATGGGAGAATTGCTACCTATTGATGATTTACTGGGTGAAATACAGATTGATGCAGTAACACGTTCTAAAGCACCAAAGGAGGTAGATCAACCAGTGGTGCAATGGGGCCATGACACGCCAGACCAAGATTTGATTGAGGCACAAAAGAATGATCGAATTTTGGGAAACTATTATAATCATTTGATAGATCCTGAACAAAACCATTTAACAGAAAATGATTGTATGGGAAAAGAAGAGTTGAGGGTACTATTAAAGAATAAAAAACGAATTAGATTAAAGATGGACTCATGATTAGAGAGTCCATAACAGGGCAAATACAGTGGGTAGTACCCCTTTCATTCAGAGGGCTAATGCTACAACATGCACATGATGCAATAACTGCAGGCCATAGAGGTTCACAAAAAACATTGGAAATACTGAAAGATTATGCTTACTGGCCACATATGTCCCAAGATGTGGAATTATATACTAGAGGATGTCTAGGATGCGCCCAATTTAAACCTGCTTCACCAATGCATAGAGCACCATTGATGAAAAGAGGCCTAACTCTCCCATGGTCAGATTTGCAAATAGACTATGTAGGCCCTTTAAAAAGGTCCAGCAGAGGACACCGTTACATTTTAAGTGTGATATGTTTGATGTCGAAGTGGATTGAATGTATTCCTGCACCAGATAGTAGTGCGCAAACAGCAGCCACATTGCTGGTGAACCATGTGTTCTCAAGGTTTGGGTTGCCACAAAGAATTGAGTCAGACAGAGGAAGTCATTTTACAAGTACCCTAATGAGTAAGGTATGGCAAATACTGGGTGTGAAAAGGAAACTAGATATCGCATATCGGGCAGCCTCTTCAGGTGGAGTTGAATGGAGCAATAGGTCTGTTGTGGATATTTTAAAGAAATTCGTGGCAGAAGCAGGTTCCAGCTGGGATTTACGTTTACCGTTGGTTTTGATGGCAATCAGATCAACTCCTGCCAAAGCAAGAGGTGTTAGCCCCCATGAGGTCTTGACAGGTAGGAAAATGGTGTTACCACAACACCTGCTATACAAAACACATGAGCAGACACTTGTGAGTGCATCCACAGTTCATGAGTACATTGATGAACTGAGGAAGCATGCTTGGGTATTGTTGCTGGAGGATGAGGAGGGGGTTCAGTCCACTGTCTCTGCCACAGAAGTCAGAGAGATGCAGATTGCCTGTATTGATGAGCCATGAGAAACAGTACTCATTGCCAATGCACATGATGAGTAACAGGCAAAAACACACTATGAACTGGTGCATGACGAACCAAGTGAAACAATACACAATGTAGTGTCGTGGAGCAGAATTTGGGAGGAACCTGCACCCCACCACTTACCTACAGTGAATCAGAGAATAATGATGATGATAAGATAGATACAGATTATGAACCACCGCTGCAATACATGATCATGGAAATTGTACAGAGGAGGAGCAGGCATTGACACAATTAATAAGATGAGATGTAAAGACAAAGCTACTCTTCCATCTGTTCGGAGTGTCTTTCAAACACATGCAGTAATATATGAAAGTGCATTAGGTTTTTTTTAATTTATTTATTTGATTTAGCTGATGTCAATCAACTTTTCAAATTTATATTATTACAAATAAATTCAATACAAATTTGCATAATAATTACAAAGATTTACAAGAAATTTTTTAGGACAATTAAAACATTTGATCAAGGAAACCAGTGTCACAACTGATTAGTTGATAAACTCATAACACCTGGAAAACAACGTGAAAAAATGAAATTGTGACAATGATGCATTTAAAAGTAAATTTCCATTGGTAAAATGGTTTCCAGGTAATGTACTATAGATTTTAAAATTGAAAATCTAGAACTATTTACTAAAATATTCCATATCTCGCCTTCGTCGCGTGCCAGATACAAGTTCATTAAATTGGTAAATTGTTTAAGACGTATGGATTTTAGATAAGGACATGTTACTGCTAGATGCTGCAAAGTTTCTATAACAGTAGTAGAGTCACAAAATCAACAACATTTTTGATCAGCAGGTATGATTTTTCGCCTCACCAGAACTTCCCTCGTGGGCCATAAATTCATTCTTACACGTAAGAATTGGTTCCTAATTTTTGCTGAAGGACACTTAACGAGATAACCAGCCATTTGCCCCAAGCGTTTCATACCAAAGATTTTGATATTAAAATCTCTGTATTTTGCACAGAGTTCATAATTGTGAATCCAAGCCCATTGATAATATTTATGTTTAGCTCTTGCTGGGTTCTCAATTAGATATTGTAAGGAAATATCAGCTTCTAATAAAGTATTCAACACTAAACTTCACCATTTGGCGGGAAAATACAAATTGGAGGTGGAAAATAGCGGGCAACCGTACTCAATAAGTTATTATTAGTAATGCCATACAAACACTTACGAAAGAAAGCACACATGCTCCATTTAACTCTGCTAGATAATGGTTTGATCCCCAATTCAAAGCGCAATAGCGGCATGGGTAAACAGTTTGGCAAATGGAGCACCTTCCTCCAAAAAGCCGCCTCCAATTTGTCCCACATCTGATCATTAGTGTAAGGTTTTGATTCAACACCATACATGAGTATGGGAATGACTTTCTGCTCATAAAACATGAAAAGATGGTTTAGCGAAAATTTGCCATACTTATAGACAAGAATTTTAGCCTGAGATATAAGAGACATAAGTTTTACTCGCAACATATCCGAATATCGCAAGTCACCTACAGTGTTTTGAATATATAGTCCTAAATATTTATATTCTGAAACTATGTCCATTGATTTTTGTTGTAAATACCATGCAGCATTTTGTAATTTAACTCTGCCTGGGGGCTTGCAAATCATGATTTGCGATTTCTCAAGATTTATGGTTAGTTGATTTTCCAAAGCATATTTAGATAAAGTAGACAACAAGTTCTGCAAGCCCATGGGTGTTTGAGAAATAAGAACCAAGTCATCAGCATATAACAGCCACGGAATACGCTGACCACTTAATTCAGGTGCATCGGAAAGTATTCTAAGAAAGGAGAGGCCCATATCAAATATAAACAAATTAAACAAGAACGAAGCCAGGATGCAGCCCTGTTTTAATCCCAAAAAGGTGGGAAAGGATGCTGACAGTAAGCCCTCAATAGAGAGTCTTACACGAATGGAGGTCTCAGTGTGTAGCTGGATTATGATTGCCAACAAGGAAGAAGGACAGCCAAGAGTCTTTAACTTGTGAAATAGTATATTTCGATTTATAGAGTCAAACGCAGAGCGAAAGTCAATGAAGGCAAAATATAATGCTTGCTTCCTAAAAGCGTATTTAGACTTGAGCATATTCAATGTTATAATGTTAGGGAGAGTGCCTAAGCCACTAACAAATCCTGATTGCAGAGGATCTACTTTAGAACCTTGATTGGCCCAATCTTTCAACTTCTTCAAAATTATTCGGGAATAAATCTTCCCAGGCACATCGAGAAGTGAAATGGGGCGATAACTTGCTGGATTGGTTCGCTCGCCCTTTTTATAGACGGGGACAACAATAGATTGTTTCCAGGACGCGGGAATCCTCTGCGTAACATTGATAGTTTCAAATATGAGAGTAAGTATGTCTGCCCAAATGACCGGATAACATTTAAGATGTCTGTTCGAGAGACCATCCGGGCCTGGGGCCCCCGACTTGCTTGCTCTCGTTATACATAACAGAATATCCTCTCTATCAAATTCAATGAAAATGGAGAGGAAGAGGCAGGGCGGCCTATATCTGTCCAATTAGATGGAGCCGCAAAGGAGGCAGAATAGTGTTGAATCCACCTATTCTCCGTTACATCATTCATTTGAATTGCCACCTGATGCCCTGCTGTCGCTTGATTTATGATGTGCCATATCTGTGCTGTATTCTTTGTGGCTAAGTGGTGAAAACTTAGCAATGGCTCTTTTATCAGCACGGAATTTAGCTTTTATGAGTCTTACTTCGTGGTCATAGATATGAAGGTGGGGACTTTGTTTGGCTTTGTGTGCAATTGAATCAGGTTGAAAACGTTGCATTAAGTCATAATAGACTATTTTATCATGGACAAAATCTCCCCTTCTAGTTCTCAATTCGGCATGATAGTAATTTCTAAAAGCCACCAAAGAAGATTCAGACCATGTCAATTTATTCCGAGCAGTATTTATATTAAGAGAGCCCGGTATAAATGCAGAAGTAGATTGCTTGCTATCAGAATTTAAATTCCAAATTATGTGTAAAATATTATGGTCACTTAATTCTGTTTGAATTACTTGAAAAACTGTAACATTGTTCAACATACGAGCAGTTGCATACATAAAGTCTATAATTCCTATAGAAACACCTCGATGCCAGGTTGGCCTTGGTGGAACGTCCTGTGGCAAAGCTCCATTTAGCATAAGCAAGTCCCGTGATTTCAAAAAGCATGACCATTTATCGAGCCGAGCCTTTTCTGATTGATGTAGAGGCCCTAAACAATGAAGATTTAAATCACCAACTACAAATATTCGATCAGAAAGACCTTCACATATAACTGTATCGAGGGCCTTGGCCATACAGTCCAGGAAGCAATCATCCGAAATACCCACCGGGTTCCAGTAAAGATTTATAAAGGCACATGTAAACTTTCCCCCATTAATTCTTGTCATTTGTATGAAAGGTTTGGGAGAAAACCATGGTACAATCTTTAGAGATGATGTCTGTTTAACCGCTGTCAGCAAACCCGAAATGAGTCGGCCAAACAGACCTTTTAGTGCTGGAATTAGAAGAACATCAAAATTATTCCATGAGGGCACCTCAGTGAGCCATGTTTCTTGAAACATAATTACATCATGATCATTCAAACACACATTCTTGTTATTCAACAAATGCTTGTTTCCTCTGGTATTCCAACTAATGCAAGAAACAGCCGTTTTTTCCATGACCTGAATCTAGCATTGACTTATTTTTGCATCACATTTACATGTTTCCCTAGATGGCAGTTGATTTTTGTTCAAAGTGCGGGCCGGCTGTAGAATCTGAGGACCATTTGCTGGAGTATCAGTAAAGTCCAACATAATCTGAAGATTAAAGCCCAGTTCTAACAACTGAGCTTTCACCGCCCATATGGCATTTACAACTATCCTAGAATTAAACCAGAGATTGACCGATGTACGATCTGTTTGATTAATAAACTCAACAAGTTCAATATCAGTCGTTCCAATGTCATCCAATTCCGGGATTTCACTAAAAATTGCGAGGACAGAGGCTCGATTGAGATTGTATTGTTTCGCTGGAGCAGGCAAACATGCGAGTGTTAAAGCGTGAACCGCCGGGCGCTTAAATCCTACAACCATTCTCTTTTTATTGCCTGTTGGCGGCAACAGTTTAGGAATTTCTTGATTTAGTGAACAAGCTTTGGTTTGAGAAAAATCAGAATTCTTAAAAAACTTAATTAGAGAAGACTGAATCAACAATTCCATGTCTCTCACAACAACAGTCTCACAGGGAGATGTAGTTGTCTTGGTTAAAGTAGGCGCCTCAGGGGCAGAACTCCCAACTAAGACCTTTGGGGCCTTCTGGGAGATTATTTGTGATCGATGGGCGTCAGTATCAATAATATTTTAAGCTAAAGCTGTATTATTTGCATTAAAAACCAGTTTTTGGGGACTGGTTTAAGTGCCATATACTCGTCTATCGCATGCCTCAATTCTTTAAGTCGTGTTTCCTTTTCCACGCAACTCATTGAAGGAATCACATTGGATGAAGAACCATTAGATGCCTGTTTTTGCTGAGAATCAACAGACATATCAGTAGCAACGTGAATCAGATCATTTAATGGACTGTATTCAAGAACTGGGGGGGGCTAACACCGGGAGAGCATCTAATTTTCTGATCTGTGGTTGAGATGCATATTTCTTTACAATCGCTTTGGCCGCAATTACAGAACTTGCAACCGGAATAGAAATGTTTTTAACAAAGGATTTAATTTGCGAAGGCCACAGCTTTAATGTTTTTAGATTTTTTTGCAGGAGGAGGTTTTTTGAATCCCATTTTTTTTACATCAAAGGGATTTGAGTTTGCGTCAAACAAAGGATATATAGCTTTTTGCGGATGATTAGAAACAATATCAATTTGGTCACCCAAATGATCAGTTATGAGATGTGAAATACAGAGAATGGTCTGATAAACATGTGCAGAAGCAAGAGCTGGGAAATAGGTTTGGGAAGCTATAGATCTCTTACTGCTTGAAGGAGTATTCACTTTAGACAAGCTTCCCAATTTATTGACAAGCGTATGTTGTTCTGCCAATAATTAATTTAATTGAGTAGAATGCAAGTCAGCTTTTGTTACTAAAGACTCAAACAATTTGGCTAAAGCGAGGATGGCCGTATTCATAGACATGAGGGCAATTCCTATATTTACATTTGAGGAGTCAACCATCCCTGCTTCTTTGATGTTCTGGGGAAGCATTTTGCGCGGGGTAGGCGCTATGAAAGACAAATTTGCGACCGATTGTGCCGCACTAATATTAGTGAACAAAATGGGCGATTTAGACACGTTTTCTGAACGAGTATAAGAAGAGAAGGCAGTAGCATCAAGATCCAAACCAATCACCGGCATAGTGCCAGTATTTGATATGGAGAGTGGACTAGGTCATGTTCTTGACTTCATAGAGTCACTTATGGTTATTACAGCAGGTTCACGTGTTTTGACAGGTGGAACAATAGTGCCTGTTAGCACATTATTTAGTAAGATGCTATCTGTCAAAGATACATTTTCTTTGGCAAAAGTAACAGTGCCAACTGCTGTAATACTAGAATTCACTAAATCTTTCATTGAGCCTTCTTCCACGGTCGACTTTGATGCAGATACCGTTGGATCGATTCTTTGAGTCAGCGAGTAATGCGTCATAAAATTAGCAGATGCAGGTGTGTTTTTGTCTTTTACAAATTGTGCACGAGTCGGAGTGGTTAAATCACAGCAGAAAGGGCGAACATCCATTCGCGCTGTATCTTCTGCTTTAGTTTTTGCTTTTGTAGTCACGTTACTTCCGCAAGGGGTGGAGCTTAAACATGATTTCTTCACTTTTGAAGCTGATGATTTATCAGCGAAATTTCCATCATTTGTAAAATATGCAGACGATGCTGAGGGCATGCCTGTTTTTAGTGAGGGAAAACCACGTTTCATTTTAGAACGATAGCCGTGGTATCTAGTAAATAATTTAAAATCTAAATAACCTCACTCAAAGTTCAAGGTATATAGTCTCGCCAAACGCTGCAACAAACGTGGCAAAGTGGGTAAATAAGGCTTTACCGAGACTTGCTCCCAATACCAAATTGCAATAATCGTAAGGACAATTTCACTTTAAATGTTCACTTGCCACTGCTTCAGAAGTGCACACTCGAGCATCTCTCGTCGCCCAGAGCCGAACAGCAGACGAACAGTACTGCAAAAGGCTGCGCCCTTGTCACCTCTGCGGGCTTGACGCCGCAAGGGTGGCTGGCGGCTGCCTAAAAGCCCAGTTGGTATCACGTGATGAGTCACGTGTCGGCGATAGACTCCGCCTCCTCCAGGAAGCGGTCTGTGGCACAGCAAGAGCTTCCCTTAACTCGCAGTGCTGTGGCAGCAGGTAAGGGCAAGTAAAAGTTTCTTTTGCAAAAACGAGTCTTCCAAGAACAGTCAACACCCCGCTCGGGCGGCTGGCGGCTGCCTAAAAGCCCAGTTGGTATCACGTGATGAGTCACGTGTCGGCGATAGACTCCGCCTCCTCCAGGAAGCGGTCTGTGGCACAGCAAGAGCTTCCCTTAGCTCGCAGTGCTGTGGCAGCAGGTAAGGGCAAGTAAAAGTTTCTTTTGCAAAAACGAGTCTTCCAAGAACAGTCAACAGTCAAGTGCATTAGGTGTATTTTTGGTAGATAGACCAGCATTGTCACCTCCACAACCACCAGCCCTCATCACCACTTTTAGAGTCAGAGAAATGTGGTAGGCTGCAGCCACAAACATCTGAATTCGGGATCTATTTCAACCAGGAAACAAATCCCTAACCCAACTCACAAACTGCACTTTGAGAAAGTATAATGGGACCACGTTAAGAGCCACATCCTTGTGGTCTCACATGAATCGTACTATGCACAGGAGTGGGAAGAACACACATCTTTGAAAATATACACGTTCCTCCAGCAGTAAAAAGACCATATCAAGCCAACCCCACATTGTCCCCAGGAAGGTACTGCTACTGTGCCTTCATTTTAATAGATATCAAGCCCAAGCCCTGATTCCCACAGTGAAATTACCCCTTATAGTCAGGTAAGTATGATGGAGGCATGTGAGTGTGGAAATATTTTAAAGGTGACATGATAAAATATGTGCTTAATCACTGCTAATCTTGTGGTAATGTTGTCTATAGGCCTCCTGTCTTAGTCATATGTCATAAATCACGGTGTCCACTGCTGCATGACTAACCTCCATTACAACTGGTACATTTCCCTTTGATGTTACTTTTCATGCAAGGATTTTCCAGAGTTGTACAATGAGGTCACATTTGCAGTTGCCTCTTCAGCATTCGTTTGTGGCCAGTGAAGAGAGATTGGCTAAGTGCTGGGATCGCACGATGGGGGACCTTTGCTACCCTGCAACAAGTGATATGATCACTAAGTACTTCTACAGGACAGCACGTGCCAGCAGATCTGCATCAGGTCAATTTGTAACTGGAATGATTTGAGGGCAGGTGCAAATTGAGACCTGAAATCGGCGAGAAATCGTTGGATTTTCTGGTGCAATAGCTACGGTCTGGACACATGCAGCTGGGCTCTGAAGTGGCAAGGCAATCCATTCTCCTTGCTTCGAGCAGGTCCCTTAAGTACAAATGAAAGAACACAATTTCCATCCACTAGCTATTTACTTTGCACATTCTGCACCAGCTAACTGAACGGTGCAATTTCATCACTGGTTATTGCAAAAGTAGCAGCCAAGCCATATAGGGGCATGTATTCTGCCAAGACAGTGGCAGCTGCAATCTGACAACTGTTATGTTGCACAGCCTTTCGAGCAGGCCACTGATTATGATTGTCAGCATGTTGCATCTCAGTGATGTATTGACATTTGTGTAGCTTCTAGACACTAACCTGCTCAACATAATAATGGCCTTGATGTGGATATTGAGGTGACAAACTGAGCTAGTGAGAGATGTGCACTCAGCATTGCATGCAGTTCAGCATAGACTAAATGAAAAATAATACAGCATACGTCTTGGCATCAATTCCCAACCCACGTGTCAACATAAAAGTGGTTGCTTACAGTTGCATGAACACTCTAGTAATCAGGCTGAAGAATGTGACACAGTAAAGATGTTCAACCATGATGGGGTGGTTGGAAATTAAATTGTATAATGAACAGAGTCAGAAAGAATATGCAAAAACACTTATGGTCACAACATCCCCAGAGATGGCAAGACTATTGTCTTTATCATCAGAGAGTACATGTCGGAGCTCCATCAGATTGATTTGGTGGATTTCTTGCTACCTGACATTTGCCACAAGGATTGTGAGGATGTTCCTCTACAGTATTCGTCTAGTAAGCAGTTGTTCTAGCCAGCAGTACTTGTAAGATTTGCCAGAGAATCCCTATGTTGCCCTGCAGACAGTGCATTGTCTGGTCAATTCTCTATTGCTGCATGATATATTGTATCATGTCATGGGAGATGCCTCCCCAGTGCTCCATATCGAATGAATAACATTTATTGAAATGAACCAACACAACATTGGGAATTGCAAAGGTAAAACATCTAGCCATAACCTTTTGATTTGGCTTTGTCTGACTTAGTTGCAGAATTAAAGCTGTGCTCTGCTGACCTGATTGTTGTGGGTGATTTCAATATCCATTCGACAATCTTTTGAATAACAACACAGTGTGGCTGTTAGTGGTTGGGTGTGGCATAGATTTATATTAGCTTACTAAGGGCCCTACTCATCATAATACCCTTGATTGGATTATAGCCTCCTCTGCCTTAGTTACCTCCTGCCCTCCATTTCCACTAATTTGGACAGATCATTTGATTGTTCTATTTCAATTTGAAACTTCTTCGCTGTCTGTTATGATATGATGATATGATAGGATATGATATGCATTTAAAACACACCTACACACAAGTGTTTCAAGGCACGACGAGGTAAGTGAGGGGAATCAGAGAGAGGACACGCTCAACGATCTTACTAGGCCTAATGACATTGAGATTGTGCAAGTGCAGGGGAGAGAGGAGGGAAAAAGTGATGGGAGGAGGGGATGATGGGTAAGTGCCGGACATAGGATCAAAAGCAACAGGTAGTGTGGCCAACAGATGGCAGTGCAAGTGTTAAAGTGCAGACAACAGGTGTCTAATAAGTGCAGGTAGGGGGACTGTATGGTTGCAGATGTAGACCACAAGTGCATGGGTTGCCAGGAGGCAGTGAAGGTGTGCAACTGGGCAGGCAGGGAACTGTGCCCAAGTTCAGAGGGTAACCAGGTGACTAGTGCAATATCAGACATGAGATCTGCAGGGTATAGGAAAGGGGGAAGGCAGAAGCAAAGAGGAAGGTCTTGAGGTGCTTCTGGAACTGGAGATGGTACTGTTCAAGTTTCATAGGGGCAGGGAGGCTGTTCCAGATGGAGGCGCCAGACGAAGGAAGAGAACTGCGCCAAATTCATTGCTTGGAGACAGACCCTCAAGTAGTTGGAGGTAGAGGAGCAAAGAGCTTGAGTAGGAAGATATTTCCGAAGAACGAGTTGGAGGTATTTCAGTCCCAGGCCCCAGAAGGCCTTGTGGACAAAGTACAGGGTCTTGAACTTGATCCTTGCAGCCACTGGGAGTCAATGGAGAGATTTCAGGGATGGAGAGATACAATCCCTGGGCTTGAGGCCAAGGACAAATCTTGCAGTCCTGTTCTGGATGAATTGTAGAGGATGGAGAGTAGAGGCAGTTAGATTTAAAGAGAGACTGTTGCAGTAGTCCACCTTAGAGAGAACCAGAGCTCTGGAGACAGTGAGCTTCTGGGGGAAGGTGAGGAAAGTAAGAATACCTCTGAGGAGGTGCAGGTGGTAGTTTGACTTCTTAGAGACGTCAGTGATGCGAGGAGAGAAGGATAGTGTGGAGTTGAAGATGACCCCCGGTTCTTAGCCGGGCACCCCAGGTCACCATCAATGCAGATGCATGCTGTTCAAGCAGCTGAGATCTTGGCTCATATTGAGGCTAGTTGTGACATACTTCCTGTTATTGAGCTGTCAGCACTCTCTGCAGTCTTGACTTTGGTGGCAAATTCAATTGCTTCTAAAAATAAAATCACTGATACTCGCAAGAGTCCCTCTGAGCAGTGGTTTAACTCACATCTAGTAAAATGATACCCGGCTCGTAGACAGGTGGAAAGTAGATGGCGCTTGACTAAATGCAGATCAGCCAAGTTAAGTCTACGGGAAGCCACTGCAGTATATCAAGAGGCCATTATTGCTGCTCAATGTCTATTCTATTCTAATCCGATTGAGCTTGTGATAAATCAAACTAGAGAGTTTTTAAGACTCTGTTGTCTGATTCTTCAACCGCTTCCTCAGTCTCTCCGTCTTATCCTTTATGTAACTCTCTTGCGTCATTTTTTCCAGAAAAAAATGTTATATGCCCAAAAATATCTTCTTGTGGCTTGCAATCTAATAACTCTGACTATAGATGATGTTGTCTGTACTCCTCCTGATTCATAGGCTTCGTTCCTTAGTTTCATTTCTTCTGAAATCTTGGGAGTCGCACAGAAATTGAAATCAGTCTCTCCTCTTGATGCCGTTCTACTCTCTGTTCTCAAAGTTGTCATGTCTGATATTTTATCCTTTGTCACTGCTGCTGTGAACTACTCTTTTTCTTTGGGCTTGATTCCTTCTATTCTTAAGCATTCACTGGTGATTCCACTACAGAAGAAACTCCTTACTCCAGTGAACTTTCACCGGTATCAGGTAAAAAATTGTGGCAAAAATGTCACAGGTAAAAATAAATGCAGTGGTTTGACCCGGTAAAGGTGTACCCCATTATACCATTTAAAGGGAGCGGTGGTTGCGGGGGTGTCCCCCACTCCCCTTAAATGGTATAATGGATCCGGGGATTGCGGGGGTGTCCCCTGCATCCTTTACATGATTGTGGTGTGATATTTTGTATTCACTGCCATTTTTGCCACGATTTTAAGACATTACCCTTTTTGATGAAACTTTTGTAATCTCTTTTACGCCTGTTCTCTGTTTTCAACCCTTATCAATCTGCACAGATCATCATGCGTCTCAATCATTTGCATTGTGATACCGCAAAGCAATGCCACTACTGTTTACACTCAATCAATTAATGGATGAGCAATAATTGTCTGCTTCTAAATGGTGACAAAACTAAAGTCCTTTTGGCCAGTTCTCTCAGGGCAGCATCATTTTGGACGCCAGACTTCTGTTCTCCTTCTCCATGGAGGCTCAACATAGTGTAGTCGACCAAAAGGGATACTTTGAACACAAACTTCTGTGAACAGTTTTCTTATTTTTATCAGATCGTTTTCATGCACCAGTGGTATTGTTATTTATGTCTGGTAATCTGGATTACTGTAATCCGCTGTACCTTTCTGAAGTGGCATTTCTGCTGCATTAACTGCAGATATTACAGAATTCAGCCACGAGAGCCACCACTTTGACCCCTCCACATTCTCATATTTCCCCCATACTCTGTCATCTATATTGGCTTTGTTTCATCAAACAAGTGGAATTTAAAACACTTTGTATTGCCCACCACACTTTTTATCAGTTTGTGTAAAGGACCGGAGGGGGGTGTCTGTACTTCTGCTCTCTATATGGTAGAGGGGTGGCACAGAGGACCCCAGCCAAGATTCTCTATTATTGGTAACGTAGTCGAGCAATCAAGGCCTAGCTTCTCAGGAATGTGATGCGGGCTGATTCTTAAGTACAGTGTAGTCCCCAAGCACCCACAAAGGAATGTCCGCACACTGTATCGGTTAAAATACAGTCTTTATATAATTAATTTTCATGGTTATATACAATATCACGATAACACACTTTGTGCTCCGAAAATCAACAATGGTAAATATATACAGTTCTACAGTGGTACCACAACTATTTTCAGATCTCGTTAAGGTGCGGAAACCAGTGGTAGAGAGAGGAAGGAAAGCAAGATATGAACAATTGGCAGAAATACTGGTCACTACCGTTAAACACATCTCTGTGTGGAGATCCCCCCACCTGGGCAACCTGTGGAATAAAGATACAAGACCATCCATATATTGTTCACAATAGACTTCCCAATAGTTCTGCAACCCCAGAGTACCTGGCGTTGTAGCGTTCTTCGTCGGGGAATCGTCAGCCCTTCTTGAGTGCCCTACCTTTAAGGCAGGAGTCACGGGTCGTCGAACGTCCGACGGAGAACAGGGTGAGCTACGACGGTGAAGTGGCAGCTTCGTTCCTAGTGGTGTTCGTTGACGGGGAAGCATAAACGTCCTGCAAGGAAGAGGCGTGCGGGGCACCTCGGTGTCGATAGTTCTGGACCGCAAAGAGTTTGAAGAACTGTGGCCCAGCAAGGGCGTCGAGTCGTCAGCGTCTCTGTGGTCTTTGGGTGGTGGAAAACCCACCGGCGGATGCTCCAGCAGGATACAGCAGCGACGATGTAGATGAGAGCATCCTTGGATTTGAAAGTTCTTAGGCAAACAGGAGCACAGCAGCTCCGGTCGGCGACGGCGGTCGGCGACAGTGGCGGACAACAGTCCGGGCTCTTCTCTTTGTGATTCCGCGGTGGTCCTCATCTCAGATCGGCAGCCTGTCCAAGGTCTTTCTACCAGGGAGCTTTGGCAAAGATCTGCTGGTGCACGATGGTCCCTCGTAGCTCAGGAAGAGGGCGCCTTCCCAGGTCCTCTATGGGTCAGTCCTTGGAGGCGCAGCAGCTTTCAGATTGTGAAGGAGAGCAACAACAATTGTTCTTGTCCAGCAGGGCTTCAAGGTCAAGCTTCAGTTACTCCAGTTACTCGTCGTAGTGGACTTCAGCTTCTGAACACGATTCCTAGCAGTGAGAGGTCCCCAGATATACTGTTGATCTCCCATTCATTCCACTGGGTCATACTCAAGCATCCAATCATGACTAAGGGCATTCAGGCAGGCAGGCAGCCAATCAGCCACACAGTGCATTCAGGCCATTCACTTCTCTCCAGACACTCACAACAAGTTATGTGTATTGGGACAAGTATCCAGCCATTCAACACTCCACACTGCATTCATACCGGTTTCCTGCAGGGCTGTCTCAGTCATTGTGTTAACCACCAGATACTAGACACCCACAACATAGAATGCGTATTTGTCACACACTCCATTCACCCAGGTCCCACCCACAGCCGTACCCACAACATACGGTCATTGGGAAGGCTCCAGCCAGTCTGGTCAGCACTTCCCCACACTACCATATATGGAACTTCCACCCAAAAGCCAGTCAGGGACAGAGTCAGGGCTTCACGGGACTTCGGGAAGATCAAGGTAACAGGCGATGGAAGGCAAGAGGCCACGGGGGCCATTTTGTCTCCATCAGGAATCTACCGATTCCAATGACAGGGCCTGGGCATCCCAAAATGGAGGACGCTCAGGGCACCAGTCAAATCAGCACAGAGCTGCCACCAGCCCATACCCTGCTCTGTGGATCACACACAGGTGCCCAAAAACATACACTAGGGGCACAGGGTTGTACCCCTACCCATGGGTGCCATAAGGGTATCCCATGGGTCTGTTCACCAAAACCAAAAGATAGAGCTGCACCGCCATGAGTCCCAAATGAACTCCTGTGCGGAAAACACGACAGAACACACGATAAAAAGCAGTAAATGACAAGGATACAGAGGCAATGTCCCTCCGATGCATTTCCAGCATCACAGTTTGTACCCGAGTATCTGTAGGAGAAATGTTGTCATTATACTCCTTCGCATTCTCTTCTGAGGAACTATTGATTCAAGTCCCTAATTTCTATCAGTCAAGACATCGTGGCTGTTCTTTTTCTGTTGCAGCTGCTCGGTTGAGGAATAAAATTCTTTCTCTCTACATGCTGTTGAGAATAATTTATATTTTTCCGTTGGCTGCTGAAAACCTCTTTGTTTTCTAGTTGTTTTATTTCCCCTGGCCTGTTTTGACTTCAGTTTTAGCACCAAGATACCTTTGCTGGTGGTAGTAGCGCTTTACAAATATGTATAACATGACAAACATATCTGTTCTGATCATTTAGACTTGTGTTCTGCTTTAATCATCAAACAGAAAAATGGAGCACAATTGTTTAATGGGCTTGTGGTTGTAAACTAGATATTTCCAGTGACTGGCTGTTGGTGGGGAGGTGTGACGTCCTTAACATGATTAGATGTCATTAGTATGGGTGCTACTACTGTTATGTTCTTATATCCTGCTGCTAGGTCCTGCTACTTATATTTTGCGACCATAGTATTATGAGGGAGAACAACCTTTCATATGAGACAAGAGATACCAACTTAACAATATTTTAAATTTACATTGCTATTTGAGAGGTGCCACCATGAGACTATTTTAGACTATCCTCACTATCTAAGAAACCACAAAAGAGGAATGCTTTCTGTTCTCTTCCCTACATGGTAGAGACCCAAAACAGGTGATTTGACAGAGACCACGGCATGGAATTTTACTCAGGGTCTCCTTACTAATGTCTGAAGGACAGGACATAAAAAGGGTACAAGCACAGACCAATGGGGGAACAAACAGTAGTGTTTTCAGGGAGATGTCAGAAAGCATATAGGCAGTGACAGTTGGAACGATTGGATATAGTGGGAAATAATGATCTGGGACATTGATGTAGGATGGTCGAAGTGGAGGAGATGGATTTCAGCAGACAACTAAAGAGAAAGCATATTGGTGGCATTGTTGTCATCCTCCTTACACCTTACACCCACACATTGGTGGAGTGGTTGACCGAAACTAAGGAGAGGTAACTACAGGATTCAGAGTAAGCGATGGATGAAGAGTTTTTGGAAGTGCTACATCATAGAGTCCCCAGAGGAGTGATAGAAGCAGCTCGGTGGGGATTGGGGCTAATTTACAGTATTTACAAGTACGAAACTCTTAGTATTCCCAACTTGGTCGATTTAATGGGAAATATCAGGCTGGTGGGAACACAGCTGAGTCACCAGAGCATCTTGTTATGCTTTGTTCTCTGGCCACCCTCAACAGAGCACCAACATGAAATGCAGGCAATGCATTTCTGAATGAGGAACAGATGATCACGCCAGCTGCTCCAATATGTAAGCACTGCCAAACTTTCCACGACCCAGGGTGGGGAGCTAACTGAGGTACCGCAGGCCTGATAGCTGCAATCAATGCCACAGGCTGTGTTTGGGTCTCTTTCTCATTATATATTAAGTGATGTGAATCTCCAGTCATTTAGGTAGATGCTGTCTCTACTACACTGTAGGAGATTACTGTGGTGGTGTACGCAATGGATGCTGCATGCATATGAAATATAGGTCCATGCCATTTTGAAATGTGTGTTTGCATTACACTTATGCATAATGCATAACATCCAGTTTCCTTATGCTGTTTTGCTGTGCGTTTTAACAATAGC
Organism: Ambystoma mexicanum; assembly: GCF_040938575.1. Taxonomy (NCBI): domain Eukaryota; kingdom Metazoa; phylum Chordata; class Amphibia; order Caudata; family Ambystomatidae; genus Ambystoma; species Ambystoma mexicanum. The sequence goes on along the minus strand of NC_090940.1, from coordinate 248,257,274 downwards.
ACACGTCTCTGCCTTTAGCTTCCATTTAGGGTAGGGAAAGTACTACCACACCCAGGTGAACCTCGCCTAGAAAGGGATGGAGGGGCACCTCTTTATTTGACCCATTCAGTTGCCTGCTTTGGGATAGGAGACATGAGCATAACCTCATCAGCCTGCACCTGCTACTCATCCTCCTGTTCCGTAGCTGTGTCGTTTGTACTGACCTGCATCCACTTCCTATTTGATAACCTGCTTCCACAATCTGCTTCCTCCTGCCCCTCATCCACCTCGTCTTGTCCTGCATCTGCCTTCTTCTGTTCCAGCAGTTCTTCATGTAAAACCTACAGCCCATCATTTGCTTCCACATGTTCCTTTGCCCACACAGCATACACATCTTCATGTTACCCATCCTGATGGCACCAAAATTATACCTTCTCATTTTTCACAGGCTGCTGACCACCCATCTCTGCCTCCTCATGCTCCACCTCCTGCTGAGCTTCAATCTCTGCCTCTTCATAACCCTCCTCCTTCTAACCATCATTCTCAACCAACGGTGACATGCTCCCCAATTGATCTACTGGGTTCATAACTGTTGTGAGTTGGACTCAGGTAAGATTTTTCACAATGGTTTCTAGAAAAGCTTTCACAGCTGTATATAATTTTAGATTTTTGGGGTGGTATAAAGGAAAGAGATTGAAAAAAATGTCAAAATATTTTCACTAAGAGATTTTTGGTCTTTTGGGCATTTTTGGGTGGAGGAGCAAAGGTGAATGAAATGGGCTGAAAAACAAAAACAAACAAACTACAATGTGATTAATAAATGATTCTCACAAAGGTTTTTTAAAAAAAAAATATTAATGTTTGAAATGTTAGGAAGGGAAGGGCTACAGAGGCAAAATCAAGCAACCGGAAATAAGACCACAAAGAGCTTCTCACTAAGGTGGTAGTCAGACTTTAAGGAGCTGTTTGAAGAACTAGCCTGTCCCTTCCATTTTGCTAATTGTATTATCTCAACTTGGACCTTTACCTATGCACCATCAGACTTCATACTGTATTCACCTTTATACACAAAGAAAAACTGTTACAACAATTCACAATTATGCTATTTATATGCAATCTCATTAGCTTGGCCCAAACACTTTGATTGCATACATCTGTTGTGCAAAAATATAAATTCACTTGAAAACTGTCATTTTAAGGCACACATGCAAAACAACGTTCAATATGGTATTTCAACAAAACATATATGACTTGTTAGATTTCAGCATGCTTAGATTACTACCATATAAAATGGACATTTGTGTTTTAATTTTCCTGTAATCTCCCTTAATCATTTATCATTGGATGGCTCATTATAATCTAGCACTCTGCAATAAAGGGACAAACTCTCACTCAAAAACATTAAACACAGCATACCTCAGTAATCTTTTGGTACCATAAAGGTTAAGGAAGTGTTGCTTTTGCATCCAAACTAACACATTGCCAGTTGTCCTGCAGAGGGATTCTAATTATTAATGTATTTTTTGCTGATACTCACCATCCAAATGTATCTCAGTCTTTTAGATGGGCTGTCTCGCCCTTGGGTCAGTTCTGCCCGCATGGTCACAGTCGTCACTCTCCTTTCCTGCCACTACTAAATCGGACTCAGTTTGATCTTCCAAGAGCAATGCCCCAGAGTTGAATCTTAAATCCTCTGCAGTCTCGGCCTTCACTTAACTCCCTGCACAGCTGTCAGGGAGCCCTAACCACACTGACCATCAACCAAGAAGTTCCTTAGCGAGAGTCAGTCAGAGGCTTTTTTCACTCTTACTTTTTTCCCTTATTTCAACCCTTCATTCATCTACACCCCTTCTATATTCCCCTCTGTACATTTTCCTCACATTTCCCCACCTAATTTATGGTGTCATCTCTCACACCAACACATGTCAGCTCATGTAATTTTCCAGCTACTAGTTGTGGTGACCTTTGAACAGTATTCCACTTGATAAAATCTCATTCTGTCAGTGGAATACTGTTACACTTCACTGCCATCCTTTTCCTTCCAACCTGTACTAACAATGATTGCTTCTTTCAAGGCCCATTCTCATTTCTGTTACATGCAATGGCCGCTATGGCCCTCATTACGACCCTGGCGGAAATCAACCGACCGGACCGCCATAGCGTAAATAGCGTTTCCGCCATTGCACGACGGAGCAAAGTGCGGCTCATTCCGACCCATCGGGCACGAGCACCACGCCATGGCGGAAGTGCAAAGTCCGCGATGGCGGAAATGACCCCAAAACGGCCCACACCGCCGCCGTACGGCGCCCTAGGTGCAATACCGCCACCCATCTTAGCGGTCACCGCAGTGAGCGCCAACCGGAAAGTACGGTGACCGGAAATACACGGAAACGGAAGTAAAAGCATGGTCCCGGAACGGGAAACATCACGCCGTACACCTATAAAACCACAATTACCACACAACCATTAAAAATACTACCCTGAGACACATCCCAACCCGTCATCCACCCTAGTGAAACCAAGAAAAATGGGAAAAGTAGCGAAGAATGCGTGCGACCGCAAGCGGCAGGTCCACTTCTCCCGTGAGGAACTCACCGTGCTCACAGAGACCCTCCAGGAGAATGCTGCCGCCGTCTTCTCCACGCAAATGACCAGGACGGCACTTGCGAACAAGAAGGCCATATGGGCCCTGGTGGCACAGCGGGTAAGTGCGGTGGGGACCGCACCCCGCAACCCACAGCAATGCAGAAAGCGATGGGACGACCTGCGGATACGCGTCCGTAGCATACTTTCTGCCAACCGCAACATTGCCACAGCTACCGGGGGAGGATCGGAATCACCCATCAAGTTGACCCCCTGGGAAGAAATCTGTGCCTCCACCATTGGAATGGAGAGCATAGAGGGAGTCGGAGGGATGGAGAAAGGAGTGCAGACATCCGAAGAATCAGGTAGGTGTCCCAAATAAAACAATGCCAAAACCACAATGTCCAATCATGTGAAGTACCACATGTCCACATAGTGCAACAGTAACACATGTCCAGGAGAACGTCCACATACATAGGCCTGATAGCACACTTTAAAACTCACATTAAATACATAAATAATTAAAAATCCTAAAAACACCCTCTACACGTGCAGCAGGCACACCCTAACTGCAGGCTGCAAAACAACTGCACCCTCACTCCACACACAAATGAAACCACCTCCAAGGCCCCGACCCAAATCACCCTCAGGTACCACCCCAATGCATGTGATACATTGCCATTCCAATTTCCACAAACCCATTAATAACGCTCGCCCTCCTTTACTCCACCACAGGGTCCGATCCAAACGACGAGCTCCAGGACACCCCTACCAGCACACCTGCAAAGAGGGCCAAGACCAACGGCCAAAGACCCACCACCTCAGCTGCACGCATCAAGACACGGAAGCAGCACAAATCAAGTGGCAGCACAGAGGAGGGAACTCCAACAGGCACCCCAGCAGCCAGCATGCCTACAACAGCACCACCACAGGTCCCCCCAATGGATGCCACAGTAGGCACTGCTTCTGGTGGCAGCAGCACCATAGGTGACACAGCATTAATGGCAGCATGCTCCGACACAGAAAACGGGGATGTCGAAGTTAGATCCATCCATGACCTGTCTCAATCCCCCTGTCTGTTCCATCCCGTACACCATGAGGATAGCACGCAGGGGCACCCACAAGACGACGACTGGCCATCCCCCACAAGCCCTGTGGCAAGGCAACATGAGGTGACCAGCCACTCTGTGACACCACCGCAAATGGCCATGGCCCAGCAGAGGCAACAGTCCCTCGACCAGGTAATCGTGCAACAGCAGCAACTGGCCACGCTCCTCAAGGACCATGCCGATGAATGTGGGGGCACTAAGGCAGACATAGAAACATCAACTGAGACACTTAGGGCAGAAATGGAGAGAAGTACAGAGACACTAAGGGCACAAATGGAGAGTAGCACCGAGAGCCTGAGAGTAGAAATGGAGAGAAGCACAGAGAGCCTGAGAGTACAAATGGAGAGAAGCACCGAGAGCCTGAGGGGGGAACTGCATGCGACGTCCAAAGACGTATGTGCTGAACTTGCCGCTGTGCGCCGTGTGCTCACTGAGCTCTCACAAACCCTTAGGGACATGCATGGACGTGAGCAGGCAGAGACATCATCCGTTGCAAATTCCGTCCAGGGCAGCCCCCAACGTAGATCTGGGAGGAACCTGCGCTCCACAGGCAGGGGTGCCCCTGATACCCGGAGAGGAGGCTTGCAATAGCGACTGCCCACTGACAATGAGCATCTTTGGACACTGGTGTTCGGGGGGGAGGTAGGAGGGTGGAGGGGGTGTGTTGGGCTCACTTGGGTGGCGGGTCGATAGGGTGTTTAACATGATATCACATATGCCATAAACAATGCACGATCATCCAATGAGATGTGTGGACATTGATCTTTGTGTACGAGGCCATTATAGGCGTACAGTCCATATTGTGCATGTTCCAGACACACACAGTGCCACGAGTCCCGTGTCCATGTATCAGCCACCAGGCGTGAGTGCTAGAAGCATGCATCTATGAGATGCTGACGAATGTCACGGCCCTCCTGTGCCTCGAAGACTCCTTGAGGTGCTGCCACATCCCCACCCTCATCATGACCATCTTCAGGTGCTTGCAGTTCTGCGTCAGGGGGCATGGGCACATTTCTACGTACGCACATGTTGTGGAGCATGACACATGCCATGACCATCTTTGCAACCTTCTCATGGCGGTACAGGAGTGCCCCGCCAGACCTGCTGAGGCAGCGGAAACGAGTCTTCAGTAGGCTGAATGCCTGTTCTATGACTACACGGGTACGTGAGTGGGCATGGTTGTAGTCCTCCTCATGCTGGTCCCGTGGGTTCCGGACTGGTGTGAGGAGCCATCTCTTCAGTGGATACCCGGCATCACCTGTATGTGGACAATAAAGGAATTTTGAGGAATGCCATTGCTACGTACGCACCCCCCCCCCTTCCTGCCAGGTCATTGCCGCATCACATACCCCACATCATCATGCATGAAATGAGACTCACCGAGTAGCCAGGATCTGTTCCCTGCGTGTCGCTCCATGTAGCGTGGTATTGTAGAGTTCCTCAAGACCATAGAATCATGGGTTGATCCAGGGAATCGGGCACAACAATGTGTAATGATCCTGTTGGAGTCACACACCATTTGTACATTCAGAGAATGAAATTGTTTTCGGTTGCGGTACTGGGCCTCCATGGCATGTGGGACGACCAATTCCACATGGGTGCAGTCGATGGCACCAATGCAACCCGGTATGCCGGCAAGTGCATGGAATCCCACTTTTGTGTTGGTAATTTCCTGCTCCGAGCGTGGTAGAGAGATGTAGTCGTCTGCGTGCTGCAGGAGGGCATCGAGCACTTGCAATAGTGTCCGTGAGAACAGTGGCTGTGATATGCCATGCAACTGTCCGACTGTGTGCTGGTAGGTGCCTGTGGCCAGGAAGTAGAGTACAGACACCACCTTCAGTAGGGGTGGGATGGCGGTTGGGCTATCTATCATGCTGACAAGGTCAGCCTGTGTCATGTCCACAATGGCGGTTATGGTGTCCCGGTCCAAACGGTAGAGGGTGTGGATCTGCTCGTCAGTGAGGTTGAACGGATGTGCTCGGAGGCGTGGGATTGCGGGCTGCCTGCGTGGTGGTAGTGGCTGTGCTGGCGGCCCTTGCTAGCCCTGCCTTGCCCTCCTCCTGCGTCTCCTCCGTGCGGCCAGTTGTAGTTGGTGTTCGTCTTCTTCTTGAAGTTGGAGTACTTGCAGTGCTATCAGGTCCCCCAGGGCCAACATAGCTAGTCCTGCCGGTAGCATTTCGGAGTGGGTGTGGTTGTGGGAGGAGGCTGGGTGTGCAATTTATGTGTTTTCAGGCTGTATGGCCTCCACCTGTGGTGATTCATTCCACCTGTGCAAGCTGCTCTCCCCTTTGGGCGAGCACGTCCCGCACACAACGCTGCAATTCGACGAATGGCATCTTGCTATTACAATCATGTATTTGTACCCGATGGCAGTGTAACATTGGTTGATATGTTCATTCTGCTATGGTCCCATTGTTTCACATACTATCTTTGCAGTCGCGAACAGACTTGTGAAGGGTCAGTGGAACGTAGTACTCGAGTAACGGTGGACCCTCATGCAACACTGTACCGAGGTTCACCGACGGGCGGGGCGTCCCATTTGTGAATGAAGGCAGTTGCCATTTTCACACACAGCCGCACTAGATGGATTAATTTGTGATTTCAAGCGGCCACAGATGCCTTTTCGACGTGATGTTGCAAATGAGGAATTCGAAGGGCGGCGCTTTCGGTTTTCAGCTAGCGGCGAGGAGATGCCCACAGGTCTGACTGCAAATATAACGTTCTATTGTTCAATGTCCTTGGGACAGGGGCCATGGCGAGGATGCAATGATTGATATGAATAGTTTGGGATGCGCAATAGCGAAGTGGGCGATGAGGCCGGACGTTCCCAAATACATGTTACTTCACAACACTGGAATTACGGGCTGGGGCACAGTGGATTTTGCAGGCTGCATAACGCACAGACTCAATGGAAATTTCACATGTTACGTGAGTATGGAAACAGGCGTTTTCATTACGGGATGAGGGAATGATGTATGGATGCATGGACAGATGATTTGATACAGAGTTTGCCATGTACAGGGCTTCTTGGAATCTATCTACCTCCCCTGCGCTATGTGATGCAGGGCTGCCATAGTGGGACCATCGTCTATCTGGCCTTGTTGAGCCCTCCCTGTCTCGACGCGCCTTCAGACACTTGTGTCTATGCACGTTACCAATCCCATCTGATGGATTCTGTTTTAACAGACGCATGCACAGGTACACTCGTTTGTGATAGTGTTTTCACCTCGATATAGATAGTTATGATTCGCAAGTGGTTTTTGGGTGGTGATGATCCTTTGGAGTGGGCTAGCATGCATATGGCTGTGGATTTGGTGTGATCATTGAAGTGAGTAATTCAAATGAAGTTCTGATGGCCATACTATTCTTTTTCATTTCATTTGGGTGACAGGTATCTCCTCCCCTTTTGCCACTGCCATCTGTATGCCACTCCTGCAGATGGATTTTACTCCCGACACCTGCTGCTTCGTGTTAATCAGTGGAGCAGCATTACGATCTTATGGGACGATCGCCAATGTGCCACATGCCCTTACGCAGTACTAGTGGCTAGGAGCAACATTTCGGCCTTTCAGCTGGACTAGTGCCTCCCTATTGGGACGGCCCTGCGGTTCTAGGCGCTTCCATGTTGCCTTTTCGTACGAGTATGTAGCCCCTGTGTACCATGAAGGAACAGGGCGTCACACAAGAAGTAGCTGGTCATTTATTGCGGATGCAGCCCACAATGGTGAAATGTATTTTGGAGTTCATGGCCTAATGGCTGTATGGGCTTGGTGAATTTGTTGTGCATTAAATTTCTATTCTGATATGAACCGTGTAGCGTTCTTCTTTGCGAGTGATGTGGCATATTCCTATTTGGGGAGCGATGTATTGTGAGGAGATCTGCATTGGGTTCCAGCTTCGGAGTATAGTTGCGTGGTACTGTGCTGGGCGCGTTTGCCTACGAAGCCCAGTGAGGTCAGGGATAAGGGCTGCCAATATGACTGTTTTGATGATGTCATGCTCAGGGGCGGGGGATTAGCTTTTGTGTAACAGATGCCGGTCAGCCAGTTGGATTGGTGGAATGATGTGATTATCGGAATATGGCTGGTCACAGGTGCCTGTGTTTGCGTGCGTTTCTTGGTGGGAGACTGAGGTCATGTCCATTTGTATAGCTTCTGTATTCGTGCCATCTGTGCCCTGCAGCTCCCATTGGCCCCTCTTGAGATTCATTTGTTCGTTGGCAGGCATGGATGACTAGTACATTTCACTGGTTGCATTGTGTGACTTCATTGCACCTACGGGGAGTTGTACAATGTGGCCAGGGAGCGGTGTACAGGCACTCAGTAGGGCCGTTTACGGTTGGTTCGCGATGCCGTACTTCTCACCATGGCGGAATGGTACTTTCCGTCGTGCTTGATGGCGTTAGGTGCATGTCCGCTAGGGTCAGAATTCGCGTACCGTTGCGCCATGGTGGTAATTACGGTTTGGCATGGCGCGCGCGCGCGTACTTGGTGCAGTTAGCGTTGGCGTTCACTACGGTGTCGCTAATGGCATCGTACTTTGCGGTGACGGGTCATGATCGCACCGAGCGCTATTCGATGGCGGTATTGCATTTCCGCCATCGTTTTTCGATTTCCGCCAGGGTCGTAATGAGGCCCTATGAAACTTGACTTCACAAAACACTTCTGTTCAACTGTTCATTTTGCTTGATTTCCTGAACCTAACTATGTGTGTGCAGCTAGGGTTATGCTACCGTTTTCCTGGCCTAAGTAAATCTACACTAATTCTACATTTATTTATTAATGTTCATTTTCACAGGCAACATGATTGCAGCACAGCTACATGATTGCAGCACAGCTACATGCAAACAGTCAGTATATAGAGAAACAAATGAAATTGCAAGGAGATACAACTCACTCGCAACATGAGTTTGACAACCAGTATCTGTATCAATCCTTGTGCCTTGCATCCTTAAAATACCCTGATACAAACAGTAAACTAGACAATACTATTCAGACATTGGGGTTTCATTAATGAGGGACATCTTGTACTTGGGCCATATGTTCGTGGGTCAGTTAGTTGACACAGGGCACAGGGTTATTTAGCAGTAATCAACAATTTGTGTGCCCTGGCGGACCATTACCATAACTGTCTCACCAGCACAATTGATACTCTAGCACCTTGCGTTAATAAAACCAAACGCAAGAACAAAAAGTCCTCTTTCTGGTTCAATGAGGAATTATTCTCACTTAGACGGATTAAAAGATCGCTCGAACACCGGCTAAAGAAAACCCACACCTTACAAGCCCTGGGTGCGTTCAACACCGCAAACAAAATCTACAAATCTGACATCATTACCCATAAAGCAGATGCCTTTAATACCAGAATCAGGAATGCATCCTCCAACAGCAAAGAGTTATTTACCATACTCAAGGAGTTGGAGAATCCGATCCCCATAATTAATCCAGTCCAACCAAGCAAAGACTGGTGTACCACCATCCAAGATGATCTGGCATCAAAAATCAAGCTACTACAAAACAAAATCATCTCCAAAAGAAATCTCCTGTCAGAAAAACACTCCACGGCTAACCAAATCTCCACTAATCTATACAATTCCACCCCCCTTCAACTTCACACCAGTCTCCCATGATATAGTACTTAATACAATATCCAAACTTAAACCCTCCAACTGCAAAGGAGATAACTTTCCAGCATGCCTAATTAAACTCTGCGCCCCCATCCTCACACCTATAATCACTAACTTTGTGAAGGCCTCTTTTTATACCAATCAGGTCCTAGTCAGCATTAAAGCGGCATGGGTCACCCCATTACTAAAAAAGCCCACTCTAGATCCACTAGTGCCCACGAACTACCGACCCATAACGACTGTCCCATTCTTACTTTAAATCATCGACAAAATAGCCTATAACCAAATACAAACCCACCTCGAATAAAATAACCTGTTAGGAGCCAGACAATCAGACTTTAGACCTAATCATAGCACCGAGCCAGCCCTCCTGGATCTGAAAATCCAACTGGACTCCATTAGAGATTCAGGCAAATTAGCCACCCTAATGCTACTGGACCTATCAGCAGCATTCGACCTGGTAGACCATGACAAAAAATGTGAAAATCTAAAAAAAGATTTTAATTTCTCCAGCAATGCCACACAATGGATCAAATCCTTTCTAACGGAGCATACATCCAGAGTTGCCATCGGAAATTTTGCAGCGGACGCCATAATAGTACCCATAGGAGTCCCCCAGGGATCCTGCCTCTCCCCCACCCTCTACAATACATATACTAAACTCCTATTCTCGGCCTTAGACAATATGGGTGTCATCTATACCAACTTTGCAGATGACACCCAGATCCTTATTCCCATTACAGGCGACTACACCCAAGACACTGTCACCATCAACAAAGTATACTCTATAATCCAAAACTGGTTTGCCCTCAACAGCCTCTACCTTAACCTTGAGAAAACTGAGGTCCTCATTGTGGGCTCCCAAAATAGAATAAGCACCCTCCACCCTGACTACTCTCACATTAACATTGATGGTACACTGATCCCAGTACTTAAACAAGTTAAAATGCTTGGTATCTACATAGATGCCAACCTCACTATGCACAAACAAATAGCAGCCCTCTCCTCGTCCACAGCCTATACAGCAAAACCTATTGCACTCAGCCGCCAATTTCTTACCCCCTCAAATTGTAGCACACTGGCCAGAGCTCTGATTTTAACGAAATCTGAACACATATCCAGCATTAGAAGAGAAAACCACTGGCTGCCAATTGAAGCAAAATCATATTCAAAACCCTTAGTATCGTCTACAAATGTATCACCACCAAAGCGCCTAGCTATCTCAACAACTCCATTAAGAAAATAATCTTCTGTAGGACACTGAGATCCAACAAACTGGCACTCTTAGAAGTTCCTCAATACAAATTCAGCAGAGCAGGAGGAAGTAGTTTCAAAGTCCTAGCCCTTCGCACTGGAACGCACTACCCCTTAGCATCAAAAATGAGGACTCCCTACCAAGATTCAAAAAAAGCACTGAAAACTTGGTTATTCAACAAATATTAACCGTTTGAGTCCTACTCTCCCATATACAGCTAGGGGTCACCTTCAGAACTGCAAGTAGTGCTGAAACAAATTGAGAGTGGCTACCTGACTAAATGTAACTTGGTATAAGTAATTTGACTATATGTTTGTTGTAATCTTAGTCTAAAAATGTTTGATATGACTGTACTACAACACTGTATAAAATATGACAACTCACCTGTATTTTTGCATGATACCCTCGGGTCTGGGCGAGTAACAAATGTAATAAAAATAAATAAAATAAATAAAGACATAGAGATCCACATTAATTCCAAACTATTCGACCAAGCAACCTCCTTCAGCCGTTGCTCTTTAGTAGGGCCTTGCTGGTTTATACATTGCCTCTTTTGGCTGGTAGGAATCTAAGATTTAACAGTTTCTGAGGAGAGGCATTTGGGTTGTCATATAAACCAAATAGGAATACTGCTGGCAGTGGCAACAAGTGGCATTCAACTATTTTCCCAAGTGTGTTACCCACTTCCTGACCAAATTTCGCTAGGTCAGAACAGAACCATATCATGTGCGTATATGTCACCTCTTCCGACTTACACCTGGGGCAAATACCCTCACAATATTGTTTGATTAGTCACATTCCAGAGGCAGTGTCATGCCATCTATTCAGTATTTTAAATTGAATCAGGCAAAAGCAGGAGTTTAGGGATACCTTGCGCTATAGATAGCACATTCTGCGCCAAGTGTTGCCTGTCATTTCTATGCCTCAATCCATAGCCCACTTCATGCAAATCCTAGGAGCATCTGTCAGGGTTTCTGACATAGTTGTCTTTTACAGTAGTGATATGGAGTATGCCCAGCTACACCATGCTGAGATGTATGAGAGGCACGGGTCATTAGGCGATTCATTTAGGAGGTTCGGCCACACACAACTGATAGTCCTGCAACAATCTTAAGGCGCTACAATGAATGTCTGGGATGGCTTCTGGTATGGTGCTAAAGCGCCCCGCTACATACATGTCTCCCAGTGTCCTGTAACTGAGTCAGGATCCTGTTCTAGAAATGCTTGCCACTAACCTAGGGGTAATAGGAGGGAATCTTCATAGCGGCATTTCTATTGCAATGTGGTGTGGTCACTTTCCTATATTGGAATAACTTCTACCAGGCCACAGCCAGAGTCATCATTTGGATGGGATAAATGGTCATGTACTTCATTTGTTGAGGCTACTATCCAGGATCTGACATTGGGTTGAGCACACAATATTCCTTTCCATTTGACTATGAGGGGGGTTAGAATCAAGTTGAAAGCAGTTTGATGCAAAAGGTGCTTGCACCACATATAGTATAAATTGTATAACATAAATTTGCGCAAACATTCAAGGTTGGGTCTCTAATCTTTCTGAAAACCTTTGCCCACATTCCTCAAATAGCAACAAAGTTATAAGACATCTAAAAATGTTGAGATCCCCCTCTAATTTAGCCCCATCTTGACAAAATCCCCCCACACTTTGCAAAAACATGTATTTCTAGATCTAACATCTGTTTGCAAACCTTTGTGCAGATTTGTCAAATGGCACCACATTCATAAGCCTTTACAATATTTTGGGACCCCCCCCAATTGTGTTCCCATTGACAAAACAGCACCACCATTCAGAATCGCGTCTAGAATGAAATGCCGAAATGCCATGCAGTTTCATTGAGTGGCGCAGTAGTTATAAACCATCAAAAAACTGCTTTTCACCCACCTTGTAATGCACAAATAAGCATAGATGACCCCAAACATTTAATATATTTGCAGACACCACAGGACTGCCCCGGACTGTTTGCGGACATTGGAGAAGAAAAACACCTTTTTTTTTGCGTTTTAAGGCCATATACCCAGGGACGTCATTTCACCAAAATGCCCTGGGTAGCGGAAGTGACATCATATGACCGTTGGCCTTTGATGACATCACAGGAAGTGATGTTATTTGACCACACACCTCAAATGACATCACAGGAAGTGATGGCACAGAACCTTTCACCCTTGACAAAACAGGAAGCAGCATCACATAGCATTGTCCCTAAGTAGACTAAGAATAATATGGTTACAATATCACTGTAATATGATGTACATTTCATACATGAATGGATAACCATATGTAGTGTTAATATCAGTGCCCATTTTACTAAATTACTATGAATAAAAGCAGACATGCAATGCCAAATGATGCCATGAAATGGAAAGAAAATACATGTGGCTGTTGCATGAAATCAATGGTGTGTCAACAAATTCAACCCTTATTAACAGAGTCAAAGCTGAGCAAATCTACATTGATCCGCTGTCAGGATATGCAACAACAAAAAAACAGATTCTATTAGGTTATATATATTTACAGGTGTTGGAAGTTTACTGAAGCATTTTTATTTGTTAGACAGTTCTCACATATGGAGATTGACAAGGAACATAGAGAGAGAGAGACCCTCATGCCATAAGGAAGAAGGCACTTCAAGCACAGAGGACTATAGGCACCACATCCTTGAGACAAACATGTCAAGCTCAGGGGGGACAACAGGCATCAACCCACACAAAGAACCCATTCTGAAGAGTGGCACTTCAAGACACAGTAACATCACAGCCTGTAGGCAACCACTTCCAGAATAGTGGCCATCCACAGCCTCACACATGCCCTTTAGGTCGCACAAGAAGCAAATTTGTTAGGATGACACTTTAAACACACAAGACAGGCACATTTCTTGTTAGACTACTGGTAGGGCCTGACTGGGTATGAGCTGTCAATACAGGACCCAGCCCCTCTAGCATCGAGCCAGGCTGCACCATCACCTGTTAGGTGTATAGTCATTTGGTCGAAAACAAAAATGTCGAAAGTCAAAATGTAGAAAAAAAAATGTTGAAACAAAAAAAAGTCGAATTTCTTTTTCAGTACGTTTTTGTTTCGAAATGGGGGTTCCCCCCCTAAACCCCCCTTTTTTCAATTTTTGTTTATTTTACCCCTTTTTTTTACTTACCGAACCCAAACAAAAAAAAATAATAATAATACATTTCACTTTTTTTTCGATTTTTTTTTTGACATTTTTGTCAATCGACTTTTTTTTCTGACATTTTGACTGCCCACCCACCTGTTAATAAGCCATGGCACATGCCAGCTGTATAGCTATAACCCTATCTTCACCCTATCTTGCCTAGGTCTTGCCTTTTTGGGATTGGCAGATTACTGCACAGTCAATTTGGTCTCAGGAAAATTCTTCACAGTTTTTTTGATGAATTCTGCTGCATATATTTTTGGGTGGGAGGGTTTAAGGAAATCATTATTGTAGGGGATTTAATGGAGGTGCTGCAAGGGGGGTCTCCCGCTGCATTTATATATGCAGCGGGATCAACCTGTCCAAAAAATAATCAACAAATTCTCCTTCGACCAAATGTATTCATCATAATCACTGTAAAGCCCTTTTTCTACCACAGACTAAAGTCTGGAAAGACTGGTAGAAGGCACAACTTCAACATTTTTCCAGACAATCCAGTCGCTCGGAGACTGCTGCAGTGGTGATTTGGCACCATATAAAAGCCCTTTAACATGACATAGGACCTTGCTCATACCCCATCTTTGCCCCTTATACTTAAACACACCGGCCAGTAAAAACTGTAAGCAACTAGCAAGCATATAGACCATTCAACATGTAGCATGACTGCCAGTTCTCATTTCTTACTCGAAAATAGCAAAAATTGCTGGTGGTGAGGGAAAATGTTCATGCCTGTCTGGTTTATTGGTTTGTGCACTGCAGAACAAAGAAAGGCAGTTAGCAGGCAGCTGAAACCCAAAATGACTACCTAAAAAAAGCTACTGAGCTTTCTTTGTCACCAGGATATATCCAAGGCGTGGTGGCCCATTACAATTGAAAATATTGAAAGGCATGCCCCTGGGTCCTACAACTACTGCTCCAACACTGGAATAGCTCACCTCGTATATCTGTGTGCGACCTGCCCCAGAAGGGTGTATTCGGGCCTTCATCTTTCAGAGTTCGATAAATTGATTACCACTACATTGGAAACTGTCCCAGGATGATAGCTCAGCAGCAACGTGCTCGCCTTGGTAACAAGATGACAGGAAGCACACAGGTTTGATCCCCGGGTGCGCGCTTAGAAACCTCTGGGCATTAAACATGTTATAAATACACAACTAAGTCATATTCCTGTAACAGTGCCTCGATGCCCCCTGGCTGGGTGAGCGCTTTAAAAATACAAATCAACTCAAAGCACTTAGAGCAGGGCGGAATCGGGCAGAAGTGCTGTATGAAAGATATATTACTTGTATTCAATATCCCCTCTTCAACCTCTGCCACCAGCCCCTGTCTCGCCAGTGCTTTTCCCTGTTATGTTCTCCTTTTCCTTAGCGCTTACAAACGGCTTCGGGTGCCAGCCCTTTGCCACAGGCGTAGCATGAAACCACATGCCTGGCTCTCTTACTTCCTGCTTTCCTCTCTACTGACCCCCACCGCCACTCATCAATAAGAAGCAGCTTATGGAAAGGCACAAAAACAACACACATAGCGAAGAAGAAATAATGGGGAGAGGGGAATAGGGTACCAGAAAGATTGAAAGACCGATGAAAAGGGCTGGGGACAAGGGGACGGTGAGAAAGACAGGAGTGAGGGAAAAAGAGGCTGGAAGGAATTATATGAAAATGAATAAAGAGAAGTGAATAGCGATAAAGACAAGCCTTTAAACGTATCAAGTGAACGACAACAGGAGAGAGAGAGAGAGAACCTGGGCCTGTACACCTGCTGCACTTCCCTTTCAGGCATAGTGCCGTGATTCCCAACGAGGCACTGTACCTACAAACGCCAATGGCGAATGTAGACCGCCCAGCCCGTGCGCCGGACCCCAGCTGCTATCTAGAAATGTGGTTGTGCAGTACCTAGGTGTCGGTAGAAATAGAGCCAATTTGAATGAAGAGACCCTAGAGCACAGCTTTGAGGGCTTAATTGCTTCTAGGAGCTGCATTGGATACTACGCCAACATCATGCGAGATGGGCTAAGGTCCGGCTTTGTTAGCGAGATGAGAAGGCACTGAATCAGTGAACAGGGCACCCGTTATGTTGCACAATATATCTACCCGTAGTGTTGACATCTGATTGGACCATGCCGTCGTGGTTGGATGAATATGGCTAATGTTGAATGCACCAGGACAATATACAACAGAACACTGCAAAGTTAATGAACAACACAACACACAAGGTGCAATTGTGCAGACGTTGAATGGATGATTGAACAAACGGGGAGAATGTGAGCTGTGCAGAACGAGTAGAGCAGACATTGAATGAGTGAATGAACGGATGGATGAGGATACTTTTTCTAAGGCAGCACCGCAGAGTCACCTCCTGACTCTATGGTAGGATGGTTCCTCTTTGGGAGAGAAACAGCGTTGGCATTGGACAACGGAACCGGAAGAGGATGAATGAATGAGCTTCTGTTCTATTCTCCATATCAGCGCTCATGCCATGCTAACCTATTTGTTTTAACATCGAGTGCAAGACAGCTCTTTCGAAGCTGATGAGCCTATAGGCTTCACATCCAGTACTATTTACCAACCAGTGGCTTCACCGGGCTGTACAGCACGAAAGAGTTCTGATGCAAAATAGTGCACACTGAAGCTTCCACCAACTGGCGATGGCCTGGGTCCGGCTGCACCGGTCTTACCTTTTGGTGCACCTGCCTGAGCTTGCTGCCATAGTGTGGGGAAGACATGGGTGCGCCGGTGCGGGAAGGTGTACGCTGGGACATCAGCAACACTAGTGTTTTCACAAATTCTGTAACCTTTTCTGTTTGCTAAGCAACCATTCAAGTTACAGAACTACTGAAAGCATGGGGCAGAACTATTGGCTTCCACGCATTTTGGTTCTGTTTTTATTTGTTTAAATTGTTTGCAATATTGTTTGCAAATGGCAGGGGTTGCATAGGGCATGCCAGTGGTAGCAAGGGAGGCAGCATGTGTAGCAGCTGCAACCCCTAGCTGCCACAAATAACATCCCTGCATATCCCATCCTCATCACCCCTCACCTCCCCAGACATTGGTTCTTTATTTTGACAAGTGCAATGTTGTGTTTTTTAATATGTTTTTACAGCAATGTTCACGTACAACGGCGGCAGTCCGCGAATCCAACATGGCGGGTGTTTCCAAAAATCTGACACACCTGACGTTTGGTATTGACCAATCACATCATTTCACATGTGATATCATCAATGATATCATCAATGACATTTGTGATGTCATCTTTGACATCCTGGCTGTTAGTCTTATCAGTGCAGGGTGTTGGCGCGTGTTATGGTTGCTTAGCTTAGCATAACTGGAGAATTTCTGAGGTTTTTCGGTTTTACTTGGAACCATAAAGTCCCTTTAACAAAGGGTTTTCATTGAATTGCATAGGTTTTGATTAGAGCAACTTAAACACAACATCCCTTTAACAAAGTTTTTTCAGTGAATTTCATGGGTTTTTACAAGTGCATGCTAATTGCCTACAACTTACTAATATCATACTTACCCCACATAGCAACATTTTTGTCCAATTTACAAAGTTTCACCTTAAAACTCTGCCATGTCCCACCTTCTAGCATCATTTTTAGCACTTCTATACACTTTTTGCAACTTTTTACACAGTTGTTTTGCCTGTCGACGTCCACGAACATCTGATGTCATTGCAGACCTTCCGGACAGTGTCAAGCTCAATATGTTCCCCTTGCACAGCTCCTACACCTATCCTTACTCATTATCCATTAAGAATGTAGTATACAGCACATACTTGGAGGAATATTAGCAAAACTGATATGTATCTTACAAATAGCATCAGCTATTGCCATCCTGCCCAAGAGCCACCACCACCATCAGCTGGAGGACATAAACAACAAAAATATGTGCAATACTTCCAAAGACAATGAAGAGGACCAAGATAATGAGGTAGAGTAGGTGCCTACCTCTAGTCCCTAGAGAGAAGCATGGGTGTGCTCTTTACCACTGTTGGGAATGTATCAAAGGCTAAAGCTACCAAAGTGAAATGCACTGAGTGTACTCAGTCATGGACTACCTGGACAGTACTCCTACAGGACCACCTCTATGCGCTGCCACAACCAATCCAATCACTGTAATGCTCTCAGAAAGGCTGTTCCTTTCTTAACAAGTAGTACGCTGTCTTCCACCACCTCATTTTCCTCAGCCAGTACTGTAAACACACAGCCTACTTCTATGGGACACAAAATCCCACCAGCTACCTTGCAAGCGATAAAAGAGGCTGTTGATCCACATCTTTCGAAGATAACAGCCCTCTGTATATACTGCAACACACCACTCTGGAGGGGGAGCAATTGTGAAGTGATTATGAAGCTGTAATCAAGGAGCATGAGAAACACTGCCCCCTACCTCAGATGTAACAAACGCGCAACATCTTCCCCTATCCACCTGTCCCTCCATATTAGTGCTTGGTGCCTCTTCCCTCCTTTGCCTCCCCACCTTACATTCTAAGCTCTCCCGCAAAAAATCTGACACACCTCACGTTTTGTATTTTCCAATCAACGGGCCTGTCCAAATGTCTGCAGACATCATGTAGCCCTCTAGACAAGTCCGATGCCTGTCTGCGAACCGAATAGGGAAGTGAGTCCAGGGACTGAACCCAGATATCACACATTTATTGTTTCCTATTTTTTGGTCGGATGTACACCAAATATACAAAAGCACGCTTTTGGGACCAAGCCGCCCCTCCTGCTGCAAATTTGGTTGAAATCCGTCCAGCGGTGTGGTCTGTAGAGATGAGCACATTTCCATTCTGTCTATGGGACATTTTGCGACCCCCCGATAACTTTGCACCCCCTTGTTGAAACCTCACCAAATTTTGCAGGCTCAATCTGATGGGGCCGTATACTTTGCAAAGTTTTGTGAGTATTTGTTCGGGGTGACCAAATTATAAGACACCCAAAAAGTGCTCTTCCTTTGGGTTGAGCAATTTAACCATAACTATAGGGCCCCTACCGCAGGCGTTGTAATATATAGCTGGTATTAACAGCAGCAGTATTACCAGTGCCGGTAATATCAGAAAATCCCCCATGGAGTTTTGGGATTTACCACCCTTAATGGCACTCATAATCCAGCTGCAATTCTCCTGGATTGACTGGTTTTAATGGTATTAATATTGCTGGTATCCTTTTGGATTTACCACCAGGATGTCGCCATAGTTGTAATGACCCCAAATCTCATTAAGTGACTTCATAAACATAACTGGAATTATATGTATTGCATTGTATTGTGAATGTCCATAGCTATGAGATCTTTGTGAAACCCTGTGTGTTCCCATTTCCCAATCCCCTACTTCTGTGTGCTTTACATTTCACTGTGCATTATTTTCCTTTCTATTTCTTTCTTTTCTACATGTCACTCTCCCATCAGTGAATTTCATGCCCTAACTCTGAGCTGCAGAGTCCCTCCATCTATCTATGCTGCCTCACAGCACTGCACATTATTTTCACGCTGCCCGAGGCAGCCAGTAAATTTCTTGGTGGATGTGCTGCTGTTGGTTCACCTCCCAGGCGCTGGAATGACACAAACTCACTCATTGTCATATTTTTCAGCTCATTGCACTCTGTTTGCATATATCACAATGCCTGAAGAGCACTATTTAGCACCTGTTTGGATAGTCTATAAAGGTCTCAATGGGAAAGAAGGGTCTGCATTGCACGCTCCATATTGGTGACGGGTGACAGCGATGCTGATGCAATGTTGCGATTTAGCATGTACCTAATGTAGTTAATGAACATGGAATGAGGGCTACCATAAGTGTTACTTTGTGCTTACGTTGATACATTTTATAACTGCATGCATGTAGCAACATAATGACAAGTCTGTCGATACAATGTAATCGGGTGGTGTGCCACGTAGCGCCTAATGATGGGAAGTGAGGAGCTTAATATGCACACGTGAGATTGGGGATTTTCAGATGGAGGAACCACTGTGAGGGGACGAGCTAATCTTGAACGTACCTGCAAAGACATACATTCATTCATATAAGTATGAACCTTTGTATTTCGATTTCCTGTGTTCCTACCTTATACTTTTTCTTTGGAAGGCTTATTATAATCTAACCCTCTGCTATAAAGGCACAAATATTTAAACACAGTTTACTCCATTCGCCCTTTTGGTACTGTAAAAGTTAAGGAATTGTTGCTTTTGTGACTAATCTGACACCATGCCAATTATCCCACAGAGGGGTTCTAATTATATATTTATTTATCTCTGATACTCACCATCCAAATGATTTCTTCTTAGTATTTTAGATGTCCCGTCTCACTTTTGTGTCTATTCTGCCCCCATGCTCACAATCAGCACTCTCCTTTTCTGACGCAATATAGGACTCTGTTCGTTAGTCTCAAGCAATGCCCCAGAGCTGAACCTCAAATTCTCCCCAGTCTCGGCCTTCAACAAACTCCTTGCACAGCTATCAGCCAGTCCTAACTCTAGCCAGGCTGACCAGAAACCCAGTCAGAGTTTGTTTTCCCTCCTCCTTGTTCCCTATTTCAACCATTCATTCTATATACCCCACTGTATTTTCCTTAAAGGGGTAGTCCAGCTAAAAAATATATTTCAAAAATAGATAGGCAACATAAAAAAAAAATACTAACACTTTTTTTTCTAAACTTCCTATGTAAAATGTTGAGCTATTCAAGCTCAAAATTTGCAAAAGCAAGCACATGGGAGCATCCATTTTGTGAAATGGATGCCCGCCTGTGCTGGCTTTTGCTTTTGCGGCACTAATGAAGGAAAAGCCAGCCAGCTGCAGTAAACAAAAGCTACCGCTGGGTGGCTTTTCCTTCATTGGTGCTGTACGCGGAGGACGGGGACCGGAGACCAGAGCAGGAAAGCTGCAGCTGAATCTCGGTAAATGCTATTTATTTATTTATTTAAAATAAGCACTAGCTGCGTTTTTTTTTTCTAAGTTTTCCGGGCTGGAGGAGCCCAGAAAACTTAGAAATAAAAACGCAGCTTTAAAAACGTTGTATTTATGTTTGCGGTCGCTTTTGAAGCTACCACACACATAAATACAACGTTATTGTGTTTGAAAACTCCCCTATTGATCTACTGGGTTCATAACTGTTGTGAGTTGGACTCAGGTAAGAATTTCACAATGGTTTCTAGAAAAGCTTTCACAGCTGTTTATAATTTTTGATATTTGGGGTGGTGTAATGGAAAGAGATTGAAAAAAATGTCAAAATATTTTCACTGAGAGATTGTTGGTCTTTTGGGCATTTTTGGGTGGAGGAACAAAGGTGAATGAAATGGGCTGAAAAACAAAAACAAACAAACTACAAAGTGATTCATAAATGATTCTCACAAAGGTTTTTTTTTATTATTAATGTTTGAAATCTATATGTGTTAGGAAGGGAAGGGCTACAGAGGCAAAATCAAGCAACCGGAAATAAAACCACAAAGAGCTTCTCGCTAAGGTGGTAGTCAGACTTTAAGGAGCTGTTTGAAGAACTAGCCTGTCCCTTCCATTTTGCTAATTGCATTATCTCAACTTGAACCTTTACCTATGCACCATCAGACTTCATACTGTATTCACCTTTATACACAAAGAAAAACTGTTACAACAATTCAAAATTATGCTATTTATATGCAATCTCATTAGCTTGAACCAAACACTTTGATTGAATACATCTGTTGTGCAAAAATATAAATTCACTTGAAAACTGTCATTTTAAGGCACACATGCAAAACAACGTTCAATATGGTATTTCAACAAAACATAAATGGACATTTGTGTTTTAATTTTCCTGTAATCTCCCTTAATCATTTATCATTGGATGGCACTCTGCAATAAAGGGACAAACTCTCACTCAAAAACATTAAACACAGCATACCTCAGTAATCTTTTGGTACCATAAAGGTTAAGGAAGTGTTGCTTTTGCATCCAATCTAACACATTTCCAGTTGTCCTGCAGAGGGATTCTAATTATTCATGTATTTTTTGCTGATACTCACCATCCAAATGTATCTCAGTCTTTTAGATGGGCTGTCTCGCCCTTGGGTCAGTTCTGCCCGCATGGTCACAGTCGTCACTCTCCTTTCCTGCCACTACTAAATAGGACTCAGTTTGATCTTCTAAGAGCAATGCCCCAGAGTTGAATCTTAAATCCTCTGCAGTCTCAACCTTCACTTAACTCCCTGCATAGCTGTCAGGCAGCCCTAACCACACCTACCATCAACCCAGAAGTTCCTTAGCGAGAGTCAGTCAGAGGTTTTTTTCACTCTTACTTTTTCCCCTTATTTCAACCCTTCATTCATCTACACCCCTCCTACATGCCCCTCTGTACATTTTCCTCACATTTCCCTACTAATTTATGGTGTCATCTCTCACACCACCACATGTCAGCTCATGTAATTTTCCAGCTCCTAGTTGTGGTGACTTTTGAACAGTATTCCACTTGGTACAATCTCATTCTGTCAGTGGAATACTGTTACACTTCACCGCCATCCTTTTCCTTCCATCCTGTACTAACAATGATTGTTTCTTTCAAGGCCCATTCTCATTTCTGTTACATACAATGGCCGCTATGAAACTTGACTTCACAAAACACTTCTGTTCAACTGTTCATTTTGCTTGATTTCCTGAACCTAACTATGTGTGTGCAGCAAGGGTTATGCTACCGTTTTCATGGCCTAAGTAAATCTACACTCATTCTACATTTATGTATTAATGTTCAGTTTCACAGGCAACATGATTGCAGCACAGCTACATGCAAACAGTTAATATAGAGAGAAACAAATGAAATTGAAAGGAGATACTACTCCCTCGCAACATGAGTTTGACAACCAGTATCTGTACCAATCCTTGTGCCTTGCATCCTTAAAATAACCACATACAAACAGTAAACTAGACAATACTATTCAGACATTGGGGTTTCATTAATGAGAGACATCTTGTACTTGGGCCATATGTTCGTGGGTCAGTTAGTTGACGAAGACATAGAGCTCCCCATTAATTCCAAACTATACGACCAAGCAACCTCCTTCAGCCATTTCTCTTTAGTAGGGCCTTGCTGGTTTATACATTGCCTCTTTTGGCTGGTAGGAATCTAAGATTTAACAGTTTCTGAGGAGAGGCATTTGGGTTGTCATTTAAACCAAATAGGCATACTGCTGGCAGTGGCAACAAGTGGCATTCAACTATTTTCCCAAGTGTGTTACCCACTTCCTGACCAAATTTCGCTAGGTCGGAACAGAACCATATCATGTGCGTATATGGCACCTCTTCCGACTTACACCTGGGGCAAATACCCTCACAATATTGTTTGATTAGTCACATTCCAGAGGCAGTGTCATGCCATCTATTCAGTATTTTAAATTGAATCAGGCAAAAGCAGGAGCTTAGGGATACCTTGCGCTATAGATAGCACATTCTGCGCCAAGTGTTGCCTGTCATTTCTATGCCTCAATCCATAGCCCACTTCATGCAAATCCTAGGAGCATCTGTCAGGGTTTCTGACATAGTTGTCTTTTACAGTAGTGATATGGAGTATGCCCAGCTACACCCTGCTGAGATGTATGAGAGGCACGGGTCATTAGGCGATTCATTTAGGAGGTTCGGCCACACACAACTGATAGACCTGCAACAATCTTAAGGGGTTACAATGAATGTCGGGGATGGCTTCTGGTATGGTGCTAAAGCGCCCCGCTACATACATGTCTCCCAGTGTCCTGTAACTGAGTCAGGATCCTGTTCTAGAAATGCTTGCCACTAACCTAGGGGTAATAGGAGGGAATCCTCATAGCGGCATTTCTATTGCAATGTGGTGTGGTCACTTTCCTATATTGGAATGACTTCTACCAGGCCACAGCCAGAGTCATCATTTGGATGGGATAAATGGTCATGTACTTAATTTGTTGAGGCTACTATCCAGGATTGACATTGGCCCTCATTACGACCCTGGCGGAAATCAACCGACCGGACCGCCATAGCGTAAATAGCGTTTCCGCCATTGCACGACGGAGCAAAGTGCGGCTCATTCCGACCCATCGGGCACGAGCACCGCGCCATGGCGGAAGTGCAAAGTCCGCGATGGCGGAAATTACCCCAAAACGGCCCACACCGCCGCCGTACGGCGCCCTAGGTGCAATACCGCCACCCATCTTAGCGGACACCGCAGTGAGCGCCAACCGGAAAGTACGGTGACCGGAAATATACGGAAACGGAAGTAAAAGCATGGTCCCGGAATGGGAAACATCACGCCGTACACCTATAAAACCACAAATTCCACACAACCATTAAAAATACTACCCTGAGACACATCCCAACCCGTCATCCACCCTAGTGAAACCAAGAAAAATGGGAAAAGTAGCGAAGAAAGCGTGCGACCGCAAGCGGCAGGTCCACTTCTCCCATGAGGAACTCACCGTGCTCACAGAGACCCTCCAGGAGAATGCTGCCGCCGTCTTCTCCACGCAAATGACCAGGACGGCACTTGCGAACAAGAAGGCCATATGGGCCCTGGTGGCACAGCGGGTAAGTGCGGTGGGGACCGCACCCCGCAACCCACAGCAATGCAGAAAGCGATGGGACGACCTGCGGATACGCGTCCGTAGCATACTTTCTGCCAACCGCAACATTGCCACAGCTACCGGGGGAGGATCGGAATCACCCATCAAGTTGACCCCCTGGGAAGAAATCTGTGCCTCCACCATTGGAATGGAGAGCATAGAGGGAGTCGGAGGGATGGAGAAAGGAGTGCAGACATCCGAAGAATCAGGTAGGTGTCCCAAATAAAACAATGCCAAAACCACAATGTCCAATCATGTGAAGTACCACGTGTCCACATAGTGCAACAGTAACACATGTCCAGGAGAACGTCCACATACATAGGCCTGATAGCACACTTTAAAACTCACATCAAATACATAAATAATTAAAAATCCTAAAAACACCCTCTACACGTGCAGCAGGCACACCCTAACTGCAGGCTGCAAAACAACTGCACCCTCACTCCACACACAAATGAAACCACCTCAAAGGCCCCGACCCAAATCACCCTCAGGTACCACCCCAATGCATGTGATACATTGCCATTCCAATTCCCACAGACCCATTAATAACGCTCGCCCTCCTTTACTCCACCACAGGGTCCGATCCAAACGACGAGCTCCAGGACACCCCCACCAGCACACCTGCAAAGAGGGCCAAGACCAACGGCCAAAGACCCTCCACCTCAGCTGCACGCATCAAGACACGGAAGCAGCACAAATCAAGTGGCAGCACAGAGGAGGGAACTCCAACAGGCACCCCAGCAGCCAGCATGCCCACAACAGCACCACCACAGGTCCCTCCAATGGATGCCACAGTAGGCACTGCTTCTGGTGACAGCAGCACCATAGGTGACACTGCATTAATGGCAGCATGCTCCGACACAGAAAACGGGGATGTCGAAGTTAGATCCATCCATGACCTGTCGCAATCCCCCTATCTGTTCCATCCCGTACACCATGAGGATACCACGCAGGGGCACCCACAAGACGACGACTGGCCATCTCCCACAAGCCCTGTGGCAAGGCAACATGAGGTGATCAGCCACTCTGTGACACCACCGCAAATGGCCATGGCCCAGCAGAGGCAACAGTCCCTCGACCAGGTAATCGTGCAACAGCAGCAACTGGCCACGCTCCTCAAGGACCATGCCGATGAATGTGGGGGCACTAAGGCAGACATAGAAACATCAACTGAGACACTTAGGGCAGAAATGGAGAGAAGTACAGAGACACTAAGGGCACAAATGGAGAGTAGCACCGAGAGCCTGAGAGTACAAATGGAGAGTAGCACCGAGAGCCTGAGAGTACAAATGGAGAGTAGCACCGAGAGCCTGAGAGTACAAATGGAGAGAAGCACCGAGAGCCTGAGGGGGGAACTGCATGCGACGTCCAAAGACGTTAGTGCCGAACTTGCCGCAGTGCGCCGTGTGCTCACTGAGCTCTCACAAACCCTTAGGGACATGCATGGACGTGAGCAGGCAGAGACATCATCCGTTGCAAGTTCCGTCCAGGGCAGCCCCCAACGTAGATCTGGGAGGAACCTGCGCTCCACAGGCAGGGGTGCCCCTGATACCCGGAGAGGGGGCTTGCAATAGCGACTGCCCACTGACAATGAGCATCTTTGGACACTGGTGTTCGGGGGGGAGGTAGGAGGGTGGAGGGGGTGTGTTGGGCTCACTTGGGTGGCGGGTCGATAGGGTGTTTAACATGATATCACATATGCCATAAACAATGCACGATCATCCAATGAGATGTGTGGACATTGATCTTTGTGTACGAGGGCATTATAGGCGTACAGTCCATATTGTGCATGTTCCAGACACACACAGTGCCACGAGTCCCGTGTCCATGTATCAGCCACCAGGCGTGAGTGCTAGAAGCATGCATCTATGAGATGCTGACGAATGTCACGGCCCTCCTGTGCCTCGCGGACTCCTTGAGGTGCTGCCACATCCCCACCCTCATCATGACCATCTTCAGGTGCTTGCAGTTCTGCGTCAGGGGGCATGGGCACATTTCTACGTACGCACATGTTGTGGAGCATGACACATGCCATGACCATCTTTGCAACCTTCACATGGCGGTACAGGAGTGCCCCGCCAGACCTGCTGAGGCAACGGAAACGAGTCTTCAGTAGGCCGAATGCCTGTTCTATGACTACACGGGTACGTGAGTGGGCATAGTTGTAGTCCTCCTCATGCTGGTCCCGTGGGTTCCGGACTGGTGTGAGGAGCCATCTCTTCAGTGGATACCCGGCATCACCTGTATGTGGACAATAAAGGAATTTTGAGGAATGCCATTGCTACGTACGCACCCCCCCCCCTTCCTGCCAGGTCATTGCCGCATCACATACCCCACATCATCATGCATGAAATGAGACTCACCGAGTAGCCAGGATCTGTTCCCTGCGTGTCGCTCCATGTAGCGTGGTATTGTAGAGTTCCTCAAGACCATAGAATCATGGGTTGATCCAGGGAATCGGGCACAACAATGTGTAATGATCCTGTTGGAGTCACACACCATTTGTACATTCAGAGAATGAAATTGTTTTCGGTTGCGGTACTGGGCCTCCATGGCATGTGGGACGACCAATTCCACATGGGTGCAGTCGATGGCACCAATGCAACCCGGTATGCCGGCAAGTGCATGGAATCCCACTTTTGTGTTGGTAATTTCCTGCTCCGAGCGTGGTAGAGAGATGTAGTCGTCTGCGTGCTGCAGGAGGGCATCGAGCACTTGCAATAGTGTCCGTGAGAACAGTGGCTGTGATATGCCATGCAACTGTCCGACTGTGTGCTGGTAGGTGCCTGTGGCCAGGAAGTGGAGTACAGACACCACCTTCAGTGGGGGTGGGATGGCGGTTGGGCTATCTATCATGCTGACAAGGTCAGCCAGTGTCATGTCCACAATGGCGGTTATGGTGTCCCGGTCCAAACGGTAGAGGGTGTGGATCTGCTCATCAGTGAGGTTGAACGGATGTGCTCGGAGGCGTGGGATTGCGGGCTGCCTGCGTGGTGGTAGTGGCTGTGCTGGCGGCCCTTGCTGGCCCTGCCTTGCCCTCCTCCTCCTCCTGCGTCTCCTCCGTGCGGCCGGTTGTAGTTGGTGTTCGTCTTCTTCTTGAAGTTGGAGTACTTGCAGTGCTATCAGGTCCCCCAGGGCCAACATAGCTAGTCCTGCCGGTAGCATTTCGGAGTGGGTGTGGTTGTGGGAGGAGACTGGGTGTGCAATTTATGTGTTTTCAGGCTGTATGGCCTCCACCTGTGGTGATTCATTCCACCTGTGCAAGCTGCTCTCCCCTTTGGGCGAGCACGTCCCGCACAAAACGCTGCAATTCGACGAATGGCATCTTGCTATTACAATCATGTATTTGTACCCGATGGCAGTGTAACATTGGTTGATATGTTCATTCGGCTATGGTCCCATTGTTTCACATACTATCTTTGCAGTCGCGAACAGACTTGTGAAGGGTCAGTGGAACGTAGTACTCGAGTAACGGTGGACCCTCATGCAACACTGTACCAAGGTTCACCGACGGGTGGGGCGTCCCATTTGTGAGTGAAGGCAGTTGCCATTTTCACACACAGCCGCACTAGATGGATTAATTTGTGATTTCAAGCGGCCACAGATGCCTTTTCGACGTGATGTTGCAAATGAGGAATTCGAAGGGCGGCGCTTTCGGTTTTCAGCTAGCGGCGAGGAGATGCCCACAGGTCTGACTGCAAATATAACGTTCTATTGTTCAATGTCCTTGGGACAGGGGCCATGGCGAGGATGCAATGATTGATATGAATAGTTTGGGAGGCGCAATAGCGAAGTGGGCGATAAGGCCGGACGTTCCCAAATACATGTTACTTCACAACACTGGAATTACGGGCTGGGGCACAGTGGATTTTGCAGGCTGCATAACGCACAGACTCAATGGAAATTTCACATGTTATGTGAGTATGGAAACAGGCGTTTTCATTACGGGATGAGGGAATGATGTATGGATGCATGGACAGATGATTTGATACAGAGTTTGCCATGTACAGGGCTTCTTGGAATCTATCCGCCTCCCCTGCGCTATGTGGTGCAGGGCTGCCATAGTGGGACCATTGTCTATTTGGCCTTGTTGAGCCCTCCCTGTCTCGACGCGCCTTCAGACACTTGTGTCTATGCACGTTACCAATCCCATCTGATGGATTCTGTTTTAACAGATGCATGCACAGGTACACTCGTTTGTGATAGTGTTTTCACCTCGATATAGATAGTTATGATTCGCAAGTGGTTTTTGGGTGGTGATGATCCTTTGGAGTGGGCTAGCATGCATATGGCTGTGGATTTGGTGTGATCATTGAAGTGAGTAATTCAAATGTAGTTCTGATGGCCATACTATTCTTTTTCATTTCATTTGGGTGACAGGTATCTCCTCCCCTTTTGCCACTGCCATCTGTATGCCACTCCTGCAGATGGATTTTACTCCCGACACCTGCTGCTTCGTGTTAATCAGTGGAGCAGCATTACGATCTTATGGGACGATCGCCAATGGGCCACATGCCCTTACGCAGTACTAGTGGCTAGGAGCAACATTTCGGCCTTTCAGCTGGACTAGTGCCTCCCTATTGGGACGGCCCTGCGTTTCTAGGCGCTTTCATGTTGCCTTTTCGTACGAGAATGTAGCCCCTGTGTACCATGAAGGAACAGGGCGTCACACAAGAAGTAGCTGGTCATTTATTGAGGATGCAGCCCACAATGGTGAAATGTATTTTGGAGTTCATGGCCTAATGGCTGTATGGGCTTGGTGAATTTGTTGTGCATTAAATTTCTATTCTGATATGAACCGTGTAGCGTTCTTCTTTGCAAGTGATGTGGCATATTCCTATTTGGGGAGCGATGTATTGTGAGGAGATCTGCATTGGGTTCCAGCTTCGGAGTATAGTTGCGTGGTACTGTGCTGGGCGCGTTTGCCTACGAAGCCCAGTGAGGTCAGGGATAAGGGCTGCCAATATGACTGTTTTGATGATGTCATGCTCAGGGGCGGGGGATTAGCTTTTGTGTGACAGATGCCGGTCAGCCAGTTGGATTGGTGGAATGATGTGATTATCGGAATATGGCTGGTCACAGGTGCCTGTGTTTGCGTGCGTTTCTTGGTGGGAGACTGAGGTCATGTCCATTTTTATAGCTTCTGTATTCGTGCCATCTGTGCCCTGCAGCTCCCATTGGCCCCTCTTGAGATTCATTTGTTCGTTGGCAGGCATGGATGACTAGTACATTTCACTGGTTGCATTGTGTGACTTCATTGCACCTACGGGGAGTTATACAATGTGGCCAGGGAGCGGTGTACAGGCACTCAGTAGGGCCGTTTACGGTTGGTTCGCGATGCCGTACTTCTCACCATGGCGGAATGGTACTTTCCGCCGTGCTTGATGGCGTTAGGTGCATGTCCGCTAGGGTCAGAATTCGCGTACCGTTGCGCCATGGTGGTAATTACGGTTTGGCATGGCGCGCGCGTGCGTACTTGGTGCAGTTAGCGTTGGCGTTCACTACGGTGTCGCTAATGGCATCGTACTTTGCGGTGACGGGTCATGATCGCACCGAGCGCTATTCGATGGCGGTATTGCATTTCCGCCATCGTTTTTCGATTTCCGCCAGGGTCGTAATGAGGCCCATTGTGTTGAGCACACAATATTCCTTTCCATTTGACTATGAGGGGAGTTAGAATCAAGTTGAAAGAAGTTTGATGCAAAAGGTGCTTGCACCACATATAGTATAAATTGTATAACATAAATTTGCGCAAACATTCAAGGTTGGGTCTCTCATCTTTCTGAAAACCTTTGCCCACATTCCTCAAATAGCAACAAAGTTATAAGACATCTAAAAATGTTGAGATCCCCCTCTAATTTAGCCCCATCTTGACAAAATCCCCCCACACTTTGCAAAAACATGTATTTCTAGATCTAACATCTGTTTGCAAACCTTTGTGCAGATTTGTCAAATGGCACCACATTCATAAGCCTTTACAATATTTTGGGACCCCCCCAATTGTGTTCCCATTGACAAAACAGCACCACCATTCAGAATCGCGTCTAGAATGAAATGCCGAAATGCCATGCAGTTTCATTGAGTGGCGCAGTAGTTATAAACCATCAAAAAACTGCTTTTCACCAACCTTGTAATGCACAAATAAGCATAGATGACCCCAAACATTTAATATATTTGCGGACACCACAGGACTGCCCCGGACTGTTTGCGGACATTGGAGAAGAAAAACACCTTTTTTTTTTGCGTTTTAAGGCCATATACCCAGGGACGTCATTTCACCAAAATGCCAGGGGTAGCGGAAGTGACATCATATGACCCTTGGCCTTTGATGACATCACAGGAAGTGATGTTATTTGACCACACACCTCAAATGACATCACGGGAAGTGATGGCACAGAACCTTTCACCCTTGACAAAACAGGAAGCGGCATCACATAGCATTGTCCCTAAGTAGACTAAGAAAACTATGGTTATAATATCACTGTAATATTATATACATTTCATACATGAATGGATCACCATATGTAGCATTAATGTCAGTGTGTGTAGGCCCATTTTACTAAATTACTATGAATAAAAGCAGACATGCAAGGCCAAATGATGCCATGAAATGGAAAGAAAATACATGTGGCTGTTGCATGAAATCAATGGTGTGTCAACAAATTCAACCCTTATTAACAGAGTCAAAGCTGAGCAAATCTACAGTGATCCACTGTCAGGATATGCAACAAAAAAAAAACAGATTATATTAGGTTATATATATTTACAGGTGTTGGAAGTTTACTGAAGCATTTTTATTTGTTAGACAGTTCTCACATATGGAGATTGGCAAGGAACATAGAGAGAGAGAGAGAGAGACCCTCATGCCGTAAGGAAGAAGGCACTTCAAGCACAGAGGACAACAGGCACCACATCCTTGAGACAAGCATGTCAAGCTCAGGGGGAACAACAGGCATCAACCCACACAAAGAACCCAGTCTGAAGTGTGGCACTTCAAGACACAGCCATCCACAGCCTCACACAAGCACTTTAGGTCGCACAGAAGCAAATCCGTTAGGATGACACTTTAAACACACAAGACAGGCACATTTCTTGTTAGACTACTGGTAGGGCCTGACTGGGTACGAGCTGTCAATACAGGACCCAGCCCCTCTAGCAACGAGCCAGGCTGCGCCATCACCTGTTAATCAGCCATGACAGCTGTATAGCTATAACCCTATCTTCACCCTATCTTGCCCAGATCTTGCCTTTTTGGGATTGGCAGATTACTGCACAGTCAATTTGGTCTCAGGAAAATTCTTCACAGTTTTTTTTAATGAATTTTGCTGCATATATCCTTGGGGGGTGGGGTTAGGGAAATCATTATTGTAGGGGATTTAATGGAGGTGCTGCGCAGGGGAGTCTCCCCCTGCATTTATATGTGCAGCGGGATCAACCTGTCAAAAAAAAAATCAACAAATTCTCCTTCGACCAAATGTATTCATCGTAATCACCCTAAACCCCTTTTTCTACCACAGACTAAAGTCTGGATAGACTGGTAGAAGGCACAACTTCGACATTTTTCCTGACAATCCAGTCACTCGGAGACTGCTGCAGTGGTGATTTGGCACTGTATAAAAGCCCTTTAACATGACATAGGACCTTGCTCATACCCCCATCTTTGCCCCTTATACTTAAACACACCGGCCAGTAAAAACTGTAAGCAACTAGCAAGCATATAGACCATTCATCATGTGGCATGACTGCCAGCTCTCATTTCTTACTCGAAAATAGCAAAATTGCTGGTGGTGAGGGCAAATTGTCAGGCCTGTCTGGTTTATTGGGCAGTTAGCAGGCAGCTGAAACCCAAAATGACTACTTAGAAAAAGCTACTGAGCTTTCTTTGTCACCAGGCGATATCCAAGGCGTGGTGGCCCATTACAATTGAAAATATTGAAAGGCATGCCCCTGGGTCCTACAACTGCTGCTCCAACACTGGAATAGCTCACCTCGTATATCTGTGTGCGACCTGCCCCAGAAGGGTGTATTTGGGCCTTCATCTTTCAGAGTTCGATAAATTGATTACCACTACATTGGCAACTATCCCAGCAGGATAGCTCAGCAGCAACGTGCTCGCCTTCGTAACAAGATGACAGGAAGCACACAGGTTTGAACCCCGGGTGCGCGCTTAGAAACCTCTGGGTATTAATCATGTTATAAATACACAACTATGTCATATTCCTGTAACAGTGCCTCGATGCCCACGGGCTGTGTGAGCGCTTTAAAAATACAAATCAACTCAAAGCACTTAGAGCAGGGCGGAATCGGGCAGAAGTGCTGTATGAAAGATATATTACTTGTATTCAATATCCCCTCTTCAACCTCTGCCACCAGCCCCTGTCTCGCCAGTGGTTTTCCCTGTTATGTTCTCCTTTTCCTTAGCGCTTACAAACGGCTTCGGGTGCCAGCCCTTTGCCACAGGCGTAGCATGAAACCACATGCCTGGCTCTCTTTTTCCTGCTTTCCTCTCTACTGACCCCCACGGCCACTCATCAATAAGAAGCAGCTTATGGAAAGGCACAAAAACAACACACATAGTGAAGAAGAAATAATGGGGAGAGGGGAATAGGGTACTAGAAAGATTGAAAGATCGATGAAAGGGGCTGGGGACAAGGGTAAGGAGAGAAAGACAGGAGTGAGGGAAAAAGAGGCTGGAAGGAATTATATGAAAATGAATAACGAGAAGTGAATAGCGATAAAGACAAGCCTTTAAACATATCAAGTCAACGAAAACAGGAGAGAGAGAGAGAACTTGGGCCTGTCCACCTGCTGCGCTTCCCTTTCAGGCATAGTGCCGTGATGCCCAACGAGGCACTGTACCTACAAACGCCAATGGCGAATGTAGACCGCCCAGCCCGTGCGACGGACCCCAGCTGCTATCTGGAAATGTGGTTGTGCAGTACCTAGGTGTCGGTAGAAATAGAGCCAATTTGAATGAAGAGACCCTAGAACACAACTTTGAGGGCTTAATTGCTTCTAGGTGCTACATTGGATACTACGCCAACACCATGCGAGATGGGCTAAGGTCCGGCTTTGTTAGCGAGATGAGAAGGCACTGAATCAGTGAACAGCGCACCCGTTATGTTGCACAATATACGTACCCGTAGTGTTGACATCTGATTGGACCATGCCATCGTGGTTGGATGACTATGGCTAATGTTGAATGCACCAGGACAATATACAACAGAACACTGCAAAGTTAATGAACAACACAACACACAAGGTGCAATTGTGCAGACGTTGAATGAATGATTGAACAAACGGGGAGAATGTGAGCTGTGCAGAACGAGTAGAGCAGACATTGAATGAGTGAATGAACGGATGGATGAGGATACTTTTCTAAGGCAGCACCGCAGAGTCACCTCCTGACTCTATGGTAGGATGGTTCCTCTTTGGGAGAGAAACAGCGTTGGCATTGGACAACGGAACCGGAAGTGGATGAATGAATGAATGAGCTACTGTTCTATTCTCCATATCAGCGCTCATGCCATGCTAACCTATTTACTTTAACATTGAGTGCAAGACAGCTCTTTGGAAGCTGATGAGCCTATAGGCTTCACATTTAGTACTATTTACCAACCAGTGGCTTCACCGGGCTGTACAGCACAAAAGAGTTGTGATGTAAAATAGTGCTCACTGAAGCTTCCACCAACTGGCTATGGCCTGGGTCCGGCTGCACCAGTATTACCTTTTGGTGCACCTGCCTGCGCATGCTGCCATAGAGTGGGGAAGACATGGGGTGCGCCGGTGCGGGAAGGTGTACGCTGGGACATCAGCAGCACTCGTAGTTTCATACATTCTGTAACCTTTTGTGGTTGCTAAGCAACAACTGAAGTTACAGAACTACTGAAAGCACGAGACAGACTCAGTGGCGCCCGTGCGTTTTGCTTCCGTTTTTATTTGTTTAAATTGTTTGCAATATTGTTTGCAAATGGCAGGGGTTGCATAGGGCACGCCAGGGGTAGCAAGGGGGGCAGCATATGTAGCAGTTGCAACCCCTAGCTGCCACAAATAACATCCCTGCATATCCCATCCTCATCACCCCTCACCTCCCCAGACATTGTTTCTTTAGTTTGACAAGTGCAATGTTGTGTTTTTTACTGTTTTTGCGTACAACAGCGGCAGTCCGTGAATCCAACATGGTGGATGTTTCCAAAAATCTGACACACTTGACGTTTGGTATGGACCAATCACATAATTTCAAGTGCGATGTCATCAATGATATCATCAATGACATTTGTGATGTCATCGTTGACGTCCTAGCTGTTAGTCTTAGCAGTGTACGGTAGTGGCGCGTGTTATGGTTGCTTAGCTTAGTATAACTAGAGAATTTCTGAGATTTTTTGGTTTTACTAGTAACCATAAAGTCCCTTTAGCAAAGTGTTTTCATTGAATTGAATACATTTTTATTAGTGCAACTTAAACACAATGTCCGTTTAACAAAGATTTTTCAGTGAATTTCATGGGTTTTTACAAGTCGTGCCAATTTCCTACAACTTACTAATATCATACTTACCCCATATAGCAACATTTTTGTCCAATGTTCAAAGTTTCACCTTAAAACTCTGCCATGTCCCACCTTCTAGCATCATTGTTAGCACTTCTTTACACTTTTTTCAACTTTTTACACAGTTGTTGTGCCTGTCGACATCTGCAAACATCTGATATCATTGAAGACCTTCTGGACAGTGTCAAGCTCAAAATGTTCCCTTTGCACAGCTTCTACACATATCCTTACCCATTATCCATTAGCGATGTAGTGCACAGCACATACTTGGAGGAATATTAGCAAAACTGATAATTATCTTAAAAATAGCATCAGCTATTGCCATCCTTCCTGCCCAAAAGCCACCACCACCACCACCAGATGGAGGACATACACAACAAAAATATGTGCTATACTTCCAAAAACAATGAAGAGGACCAAGATGTGCACAATGTACACAAAATGTACCAAAATATGGAATTAACTATCTAAAAGACACACACATGATGCTCTCATTATCCACAGCACAAACCCTCTTGCTCGCTGCCCTGTGGGTAAGCTCTGTCCACTGCAGCCAATTACAATCCACAGAGAACTAGTAGTAGGGTGGAATTTTAATCAGACCACCAAACCTTCACAGAGAACCTGGGTTCTGAATGGTCAGCTGAAACAATCAGTACTTCAATATCAACCATGCGTTGTATCATTGGGATAAATACTGTATAACAGGGGTCTTCAACATTTAGCCCTCCAGATCTATCAGAATATCACTCTCATCAGCCGTAGCCAACATAGTCAAAGGTGAGGGATCATTGAACTAGTAGTCTGAAACATTTGGAGTGTGGCCAACAGGAGAGTTGCTCGGTCTGGAAAAGACCTGGGGCTCCGCTAATATCTGAAATGTCGGGACTGGGAGCTAACTAGTCTTTTGGCTGTATCTCCTGAGATTCTATCCGGGGCTACAACCAAAAGATCAGGGGCTATAGCCCCCTTAGCCCCCCCCCTAGCAACGCCCCTGGTGGCTAATTACAGAAGAAAACGTGTCTGCTTTTTCATGCAGTCAGACCTAGCTCTTCGAAGTAGCAGAGAGCAGCACCGATAACATTCAGCTGTAACAAGAGAATCTCCAATGTGAATTGATGAGGTTATTGCAGCTTGGGGTCTGTTTGAGACCACATTTTCGAACTTGGAAGGTGATCTTGGAAATATGTATGTAGGATGGTACTGAATATTTGACTTGACATTCCTTTTTGCATATTGACACTACAAATATTTAAACTTAAGGAACAGGTAGATAACATGGTTTACTCACAATAACATAGTAGGTCAATTGATGAAGCTGGGACGAGAATCCAGGTCGCTGGTTTTCCAAGATGAACATCACTGTGACTGGACAACACACCCCCCTTTTTTGTACAAGGTAATGTGCATAATTGCACAGCATTCCTCCAATTTCATCCCTCTCCTTGTTCCTGATTTATTTAATTTTGCACTCTTGCTACATGCTAATTTATAATTTAATTGTTAAATATATTGGTAAGAGTAAGAAGAAGAAAGACACTCTCCAAAAGTAGGGCAACCCAGGACAGAATTATATGGGAAGAGCACAATCCTTGATTTTGTTCGGATTTTTTATATAGCATAATGGAAAATCTGCAAACTGTTAAAACATGACCTTGATAGAAGACATCAAATTCACCTGAAACTATGTTATGGAAGTCAATTTTTTCGGTGTCATTACATTGAAATTCCTTGATTGAAGACTTTTAGACTACAGATTCAAGATGTGTTCTAATTTGCTGACCTTTGACCCTATTGTCCCTATTGCCCCTATTGTCTTGGGTTCTAATCCCGGTTTAAATATTCGACTAATCGCTTTGTGATTCTAATTGGAGAGCTACATCTGATGTATATAAACAAATAGAGGTATGACATCCACATGTAGGCGTCCTCCTCCATCTTGTTATCCAGATACATTTCTCAGGGTATCCCAGGGTAACTGAATAGCGGCTCCCTACAGTGACTCGATCTGTGCATGGCACATTTGCAAGTCCTAAATAAAAAAAAAATAAGGTAAATGTCAAGAGTAACACAGTGCTGCGCGAGCGACACGACTAGACACTGCTCATTACTATAGCATTAATGGCCATTGTATGGGGAACATTGTCATTAGAAAATTGCCCTCCACCCAAGTTATGGCTGCTGAGGGAAAGCACATGTTCCTAGCACTGTTCATTTACATACACTAACGGACACACTTTCTGTGGATTCGATGAGCAGTAGCACTCAGCAGGTGGTGGTGATGCTACATCTGGCGACACTACATCTGGACTTGGGTGCATTTTTCAGACGATTGTATCTTCATATAGTATTATCACAACATTGGTTTCCTCCGTATGAGGGAGATGAAGGTATGGAAGATGACAGTGGGTGAAGCTTTACAGCAAACAATGACCGACGGGCAGTGCCTGGAGCCGGAGGCACTCGCTGAGTTTGCTCGGAACTTTGGAAACTGACTAAGCTGCTGAGACTGAGGGCCCAGACTTGAAGGTTGAGGTGCCAGACAGATCACCGGTGCGAAGCACAGTAGAGGCGTGGGATTCTCTCATGTGCCACTCTTGCGATGCGTGACTGCCGTTTACCCATGCGGAAAGCATGAGCATTCTTGGGGGATGAAAAATGACGGGTTTTCAGAATAACTAATGAGAAGTCAAACGACCACCTTTAAGATTATTTGTATTTAAATATAGCTCACAAAAATGCATCCCTTAAAATGTAAGGCCCGACGATCATTGTATGCTGCAAAGCACTGTCAGCTTCTATATTTTAAGGCTTAAATGATGAATGGATGGATTTGACTTGCATAGCGCACTTTACGGAGTAAACCATCTGTAGGCGCTGATGGATGATGTCTCAGGCATCATGAGTACACATGTTTTACACCCTGCAATGCCCCCGCTCCCCTTGCTTGATGTAATACTGTGGACAACATGGAGCTTCTTAGCAGACACCATTGCAGTGACTTATGGTCGCCCTTAGTGTGAGTAGAGTCAATGAAACAGCAGCAAAATTGTATCTGTCTCTACTTTTCATTTTCTTGCAGCACACTTCCGTCCCCTTTGCCCCCTCCAAGGAAGACAGATGACCCGGACTCCCACTCTCCCCTCTGGAGCAATTTCCCAATAGCAATAACCTCGTCCCTTTCCTTTCAGACTCTCAGCAGTGATAAACGCCAGCGCCGCATTACAAATGAGGTTACCGCCAGGCTTCGCACTGCTCTGGCTGAAGCCTCCTAACTAATACAAATGGGTCGGGAAATAGCTCTTCTCGGAGATTGCTTAACCCTGTGACCCTGGCCATTGAATCTGTTTAGAGGAGGGAAGGACGCCAGCCCATCATGTGTAAGTGTCCCAGGCAGAGCTTGTTATTATATGGCCCACGAAGTTCCTGGGCAGCAGAGATCCAGCTCCCTCAAAGGATCCCTCCCTTCTCTCTTTCCTTTAACGCCACTCCAAAGAGTACGTCCGGGTTATATTGTTGCACTGGTGCTTAGTTGCACTGGGGAATATGACAGATTGCGCTGCGTGACGTGTGCGACTTGTTATTTGCATTTTTTTGGTGTTTGTGCTTTCCAGCCTCATGATGCATCCATAACCTGTTTATACATCAGCATACATGCTATCGAGAGCTCCCTTATGACGTAATAAAGGTCTAATGGGTGTATTTGTTTTAATGACGTCTTGCTTGATACCTCTGTCACATGGGTGCTCATCCACTCCTGTTTTAATGACGTCTTGCTTCATACCTCTGTCACATGGGTGCTCATCCAATCCTGTTTTAATGACGTCTTGCTTCATACCTCTGTCACATGGGTGCTCATCCACTCCTGTTTTAATGACGTCTTGCGTCATACCTCTGTCACATGGGTGCTCATCCACTCCTGTTTTAATGACGTCTTGCTTCATACCTCTGTCACATGGGTGCTCATCCACTCCTGTTTTAATGACGTCTTGCTTCATACCTCTGTCACATGGGTGCTCATCCACTCCTGTTTTAATGACGTCTTGCTTCATACCTCTGTCACATGGGTGCTCATCCACTCCTGTTTTAATGACGTCTTGCTTGATACCTCTGTCACATGGGTGCTCATCCACTCCTGTTTTAATGACGTCTTGCTTGATACCTCTGTCACATGGGTTCTCATCCACTCCTGTTTTAATGACGTCTTACTTGATACCTCTGTCATATGGGTGCTCAAATGACGTCTTACTTGATACTCTCCTGTGCAGAAGAAGTCACTGTTGCCAATTGAGATTATTTTATTTCAAGTGCAAATTACATGCATGGGACCACCAATGTTAACACCTACATGTTGTTAAACCACCTGCAGACAGTTCCACTTTCAGACAAACGCAGAACAGGAGTCATTTATATAAAAAGCTGCTAATTGCTTGCTGGGGACCACCAGCATTAGCACTTGGCGTTCCCTGGATGGATGTATACATTTACAAGGCAGAGTGCAAAGGTGAAGAGTACAACTAGGCGAAAACATTGTTCTCCCAGTGTTGTAAGACGTGTGCATGCTGCCTGCAAATTACGGTTTTCAGACAGACTGTTGCTTCGGAATCCGTGTGTTTTGCCCCTGCATGCACATCTTATGCCAATGCTTTTGAGGGCATTTTTACACCTGCATGGGATTTTAATGCAGGGACAAAACACATTGATTAAAAAAGTATCCCTAAGTGAGTAGGTAGAGTTGTGGAAACAGAAAGCCCCCACGGTGGCTATGCGCACTTCCCAAGGAGGCGAAAGGTCTAAAATATATATTTATTTCGAACTGGCTGCAGCCGTGTGGTGAGTTAGGCGATTTTCCACTACCGTCTACATAGTAAGCATATGGAGAAACAATACTGACCTCACAGACTGCGCACTATCATCCAATCATATCAATGAATTAGACTGGTCAGATGATAATTAGTTTCTTAATAATTCAAACTTGTAGTAAAAAATAATTCCGAAGTCATAGTAGTTATTGGAACTTCTGTATTACATCTCATACAGATTAATAATGTCCAGTAAACATATCTTGTAGATATAAGTGAAGTTTACTTCTGTATTCTTATTCATACAGTGAGTATGGCAATGTATAGTACATGTATCATGCCTTATACAGTTATTGTGGGTACGTATAACAATTGCATCACGCTGACACGTGTTTCGACCTTGCAAAAGGTCGTCCTCAGGGCGTATAGCAAGAATTTAGCAACTTAATTGACAATTGTTGATCTAAACCTAAGGTTTTCATAGAACATTGCACATAGTAGTACCCTTGAATGAATGAGTAAATGCTGCATGAATGCTTTTTGAGATGAATGCTGTGTGAATGCAGCATGAATGTATGTTTGAAAGCGAGCATGGATGTGGTGTAGCTTGCATTGGGATTGTGCCAGCCTGGGAGGCTGATTTGGGCAGGGTGGGGGTGGTGGAGTAGGAGGAAGGAGGAGAGATTTTTTTACTGGGCATCTATGATACTAAAATGTCATGCCACAGTAAGAAATGACTAGACAGATTGCATGAAAATGCATTCTAGCCACCTAATAACACTTATCATTCTTACTTAAAAATCATTATAAAGCAAGCATCATGAGTGTTATTACGTGGCTAGACTGGTATTTTGATGCAATCCATCTAGCCATTTCTTACTGTGGTATAATGTTTTTTACTGGCCATCTATTATTGTTTGACTCCAAAGAAATCCAGTCAACAGTAACGAGATGCACACATTGCAGAAAGAGAGCAACTTAATGCATGCAATTATTGTCCAAGAGGCTAATCAGTCTCAAGTGATCAAAAGGCTGAGAACACATGACCCACTCAAATCGGGCCACATTTTTTATAGAAAAAAAACACAAAATTACAATAATTATTTTAGACATTATGTAGATGCAAATCCCTGTTCTCCTACTGGCTCTTCCCATTTACAAACCTAAAGACTGACATACATTTCCTTGCTCTATTGGTTAGTACATTACACATGACAGTCCAAATCCATCCCCCTGCAGATGACCAAATATGGCATTTAGGGAAATATGATATGTCATGAGGGTCCAACTGAAGCCTGCCAAAAAGGGCAAAGAGAAACAACGTACATTCTGATCTGAGTAACTTTAGGGGTGAGAATAAGCAGCAAGGATCACTGAGAAGATATATATGTTGAGGCTGGCCAGTTTGTCTGTTTGTATATTGTATGTATTGTATGTATTAAGGAAATGATGAAATGTCGAAGAGCGACAAATGATAGATTGTGGTAAAAGGCTCAGAGTAGATTATTTACTTATTTAGTTGTTAATGGTGTCGATTGAATAGGTAGATTGAAGTAAAGTGAGACATAGAGGTTTGGAGCGGCGAACATTGGTGCACGCTCATATTTTGTTGTTTTTCGGAAAAGCATTTTCTGTGTAAAATAACGGTAAGTATTGACAGTCAATAGTGACCTGTCATAATGAAGGATCAGGCACCTGTGCAAACACCTGCCAAAACATGCATCCACTCTTAAGTAGTATATTGGAGAATGGGTTAAGGTCACAGCAGATACAATGTTCATGCCATGGCCACAAGGGGATCACTGTCAAAAGCAGTTTTGTTACACTGACCACATACTTGGACACTGAGTACACGGGAAAAAAGTTGGAAAAAAGATTAGCTAGTTTGGAGCTTTGGAAATGTATCAGTAAGAATGGGAAGACCCGCCTCCTGAATACTGGATGCTTAAACAGTGTAAAGAGGGGGGTGTTGAGCCTTCTGCGCCCCCTACTGCACCTGAAGTAAATGGCAATTGTGTGAAAGGTTAAGGATTGCATCCATTAAGGAGCTTAATGCAGCGACACCATACAGTAATCCGATACATGAGCCGTCTGTGTATAGCAGTGACGAGAGTCCAGAGAGAACTCTAGAAAAATATGTGATCTCTAAAGTCCAAGGGTACAAAGAGAAAATTGAATGACCGAGTGTGACCCTAGATATAGAAAGAGAAATTAAGAGATGG
Source organism: Ambystoma mexicanum (assembly GCF_040938575.1). Lineage (NCBI taxonomy): Eukaryota > Metazoa > Chordata > Amphibia > Caudata > Ambystomatidae > Ambystoma > Ambystoma mexicanum. The sequence continues at coordinate 248,215,414 of NC_090940.1, read as the reverse complement.
AAAGGAGAAAAAGATAAAGCTGACGAGATATCGCTCATACAGAACGAATGGATGGGTGGTCAGATATTGCTCAAACTTTATGGGAAGAGCATCGAGGAAGTATTGCAAGGGGAAGATCAAGACAAGCAGGATAAAAAAGACAGGTAATGACAGAAATGATTGAAAGAAGATGAGTCTAAAAGAAAGAGTAGACAAAGACAGTAACAAATTCATCAGGGAGAACAGTTATGAAAAGAGGAGAGAGCAGAAGAGCAAAGGAAATATGACATTAGGCAGAGAGCAATCGAAGAATGAGACATGCTAGAAAAGAAAAGACAAGAAGAGGAAAAACAGAAATTAAGAGATAAAGAATACAAAGACGCAGAAATCATCAGGTGTGTAGGGTAAATGAGAGAAGAGAAGCGAAAAGACAGGAAGAGGGAAGGGTTTGGAGAATTTGATGAGGAAATGGAATGAAAGAGAAGGCAGAGGCATGCTACATTGATCACATTGAGAAAGAGCTAATGGAACCTAGTGCAGTAGGATTGTGGGAGGACATAGAAGAGTTCCTCCCATCACAAGAATCGATGCCAGGACCCTCTAGAGTAAATCTAGTGGAGAATTCTGAGATAGAAAGCATAATAGACAGAATCGAGAAGGCTTATCAGTAGATGAGGGCAGAAAGTCAATCAAGAAATAAAGGGAAAGACGATCGATCTGGAAGTGCCCATTCATGAGGCAAGGAGGGAGGCCTGTTCAGTCATGAGCACAGAGCCCTGTCTTTGGACAGACCTACTCTTAACAGAGATGAGAAGGATGACAGTCAAACTAGTTGGAGCCAAGATATGTTAGACGAAGACAGGGAAACCTTCTGTGGAGAGGACGGTGCTGGTGCATTCCGTCCCGAGCGGTGTTTTAGACTGATAAAGTGAGGTGGTCAGATTTGGACCCGCCTAAAGAAAGGGCAAAGAAGCCTATGGCATGGCCAGAGTGAACTAAAAGGCAAACTCCTAGTGAGAGGGGGGACTCGCCACCATAAGTGCGCAGGCTGAGGTCATTACCGGGAAGAAGGTGATCAGGAACCATTGTCCCTACTATGAATAGGCAGATGATGGTAAATGATTGCGATTTTGGGATTTCACAATTTCCCTTGTTAGAAAAAGGAGGGGCCAGACCACAGTATATCCCATGGCCCCAGGTGGATAAGGAGAATTTAAAATGTAAATTGCCCAGTTTAACATTGGGAGGTGGGGAAATGGATTTATGAATTAGAGCAAATGACAGGAGGAAACATGTTAACTATAGGGGACATCAAGGGTCTTCTAGCCGCTATGCTTGGGGAAAGGGCTGACGACATTTGAACGAGAGCAGGATACTCAAGTGTCACAGCACAAAACACAGGACATGATGGGCTGCTGTTTAATAATTGCAGAGCGGCAGTCTGGAAAGCGCTTAGCGTAAAATACCCTAATACATCGGATATGGGTGCAATTATGGCACGTAAAATGCAGGAAGGCGAGGATCCGCTTGCTTACATTCAACATTTTCAGGAACAGTGATCTGTGGAAATGCGAGAGCCTTGGGGAAATCGATATCTGTATTCTATCACATTTTGTGTCAGGGATTGCCAGACCAGGGACAGAGACAGATTAAGAAGCTGGTGGGTATGGAGGCAAAGCCATGGCCAGAAATACAGCTGACCGTTGTGCACCATTGTGGATTGCTGCAAGAAAAAAAACAGAAAGAGGGAAGATGCTAGGTAGCTTGAGGAAACCAAATTAGTACAGAAAAAGCTGTTGAAATTTGCTATAGAAAGGGCAATCTTGACTAGCGGAGAGGGGCTAGGGTCACAGCAGACAGCGAGTATGTCACAGGTGAATAACTGACAGCAGTTAGATCAAGGAGAGAATGGATTTATGCCGAGAGGCAGGGGAGGCTTCCACGGAAGAGGATGCTTTCAGAATAATCAGGGAAACTTCCAGAATAACCAAGGCGGTTTTCAGAATATGCAGAATGATAATCCCTCCTGTGTGTTGGACATGTGGAATGACAGGGCACATTGCACGATCATGTGGGAGCCAAGGGTATGTACAGAATGACCAATTCTCAAGACGGGGGTCAGCTTATCCTCCAGCATATGGCCCATAAGACAGGAGATGTTCGCCCAAGATCAGACAATATATAAAGCACAAGTGCTATGAACACAACAGGCTTTTCAAACACAGCAAGCACCATTAAATCTGCTTCAAAGGCAGTCACAGCATGCACCCATGCAGATACAGCAGAACGCAAACACAGGACAGTTATTGGGCCTCATTACACGGATGGCGGTAAGGGATTACCGGCACCGGTGCCAGTAATCCCCTACCGCCCTACTACGAGGTCCCTCAGCGGGTCCCGTCCTTAACTTGTGGTCAGACCACATGTTAAGGAAGGTAACCGCTGAGGGACTTCAGAGCAAATAACGGTACCGCAAATTGCGGTACCGTTATTAGCTCTTTCCCCATTCCCACTGAGCCCTATGGGGGCTCAAATGGGAATGGGGAATGGTATTTGGCATGGGCCTTGCAGGGTCCCCAAGGGTCAGAATGACCCGGTAAGTCCCCATACCGCCAACCCGGACCCAGAAGGCGGTAAGGGGTAGCCATGGTGCTATGCACCATGGCTACCGCCTACCGTGTAATGAGGCCCATTGACTCCTAGAGTAGGGGGTGTCACTATCGAGGGTGGGAATCCTTTTACAGGTACAGGAATAAGTATGTACCCACAATAGGACAGCTCACAGGGTGACTTGATGTGTTCAGTACTATTGTGATGCCAAATCCTCAAGAAGAACCGAGGGTTGATGTTGCCATAGTAGGCTAATCCTTTTCTTTTTTAGTAGACACTGGGGCAACTCACTCATGTATACGAGAGGGAACATTTTCGTTATCAGGAAATGCCATGAATGTTCAAGGGTTCTCTGGAGCTACAAGTAGGGTTCCTTTTACTGATAAATTGCAACTCTCTATAGGAGAATGTGGTATGTCTGTCCCGTTATTGTATTCAAGGCAGACACCAGTTAATATCCTGTGCTGAGATTTAATGACACAGTTAAACATAACGATTTCCTTCACTGATGAAGGCATAGTGTGCTCAACACCAGGAATATATTATTTAAATGTGGGCAAATTTATCATGGCATTCACAGGGCAAATAGCTCTGCGGGAACACTGTTAAAGCCTGAGGCTTTTCACTATGGGGTACGCATTTTGTTAACATGATTACTCGGTTTAGTGGGCAAGATTATGAGAATACCTGATTAATTTCTGTTCAGGCCACAGATATATGGATGAAGAGGGGGGACAGGTTTTTCCCTTGGAATTACAGGCAGCTCTAGTGCAAGGGACGTTGGCCATGCTCGAAGGATTTGATGATTAGAGTAGGCCATGGAGAACAGTGATTGCAATTGGGGAAGGATCTAGATTGACTGACGTTACTGACGAGGATATGTATAGAGACAACCCGTCAGATGACGAAGTAGTGTTCCAGATAAGCATCACATATTGGACCAGAACAGAAAGACAAGAGGTTCCAGAGAAGATGTTGATAGTGCGGTAATGTCCCGCATGTTTTTCTGAGGATATGTCGAAAGTACCAATTTCCTTATGGACTACAGGCCCTTATGACGTAGGCCTGTTAAAAGGGGTGGGATAAGTTAAAATTAAGTTGAAACCTTGAGTAATTTTAGCTTTAGCAAGGCAGTATCCCAAGTGTCGAGGACAGACAAGGGTATTTTCAAGAGTATGGGCCTCATCACGAGTTGGGCGGTAACGCCGGCGGTATTGTCACCGGCGGTATTAGCCCTACCACCAACCCCCCAGCGCTATTAGCGCCAGATCACAGTTATGGGGCTAATGGAATTCCCCATTCCCCACTGAGCCCATTCGCGAATGCCCCATTCCCCATTGGGCTCAATGGGGAATTTTTGTGCTCTTACCGCCGGCGGATTTCCCGCCGGCGGTAATAGCACAAATTTTCAGCGGATTTCCCCCCAGCTCAGAGCTGGGGAGAAATCCGGCGAAGCCCTGATTTGGTGGACCTTTAAATCCGGCGGTAATAGTGCGACCGCCGGATTTAAGGGTTCCTGCCAAACTCGTGATGAGGCCCTATATTGGCTATGATGGAACAAGGTATCTTAGTGACTTCGGATTCACCATGAAATACTGCAGTGCATCCTATCAAGATATCAAAATGTGGGTCATGGAATTTAATTCAATATATGAGACCGATTAACCAGATTGTAGAGGCAGAGTTTCCTCTAGTTCCGAATCCTGCAACGCTTTTATGCAGCACTCCCCCGGAAGTGAGATATTTTATGGTGATTGACTTGAAAAATGTGTTTTTCTCAATTCCGTTGCATAAAGATTCCCAAGAACTTACGTCATTCACATTCCGTCAGACTAAGCTGAAAAGTGCACGTTTGCCGCAGGGGTACTTTGAGTCTCCATCGATCTTCAATAGGGTCCTGCAGATTGAGCTAAGCAATATTGATTTGCCAAGGGTTGTGCTGCAATACATAGTTGATATTTTGGTCTGTAGCACAACAGGCAAAGAGTGCAGACGAGACTTGATTCAGCTAATGATTATTTTAGCAGACAAAGGATATAAGGTGGATAAAGAGAAATTGCAGTACTTGCAGGAAGAGGTGTTGTACATAGGACAGTTAATCTCGTATGAAGGAAAGAAAGTTACACCTGAAAGAGCTGAGGCAATCTTGAAAACATCAAAATTGCACACAATAAAGCAAATACAACATTTTTTAGTACTATGTAATTATGTTAGAGCATGGATATTTTATTATAGTTCATCCACTAGACCTTTGTTGCAGGCCCTAAAAAAGGCACAGGTGAATAAGGAAAACATTTAATGGACTGAGGAAATGGAGGAAGGGTTTGATGAATTAAAAAAGGCAATTTGTACATCTCCAATTTTAGGAATTCCCAATTATTCTGAGGAGTTCTTTTATTCTGCACATGAATAGGACCATCTTGACAGCAGTACTTACACAGAGAACTACATTGGGGTACAAACCCTTAGCATATTGAAGTGGGGTTCTGGTGTAAATTAAAACGGGTCACTTCCCTTGCGAACAATCATTGACAGCAGCCGCGTTCGCTAATGAGAAATCTGCAAGCATAGTGATGGGATGTTCCATCACATTATTTGTTGAGCATGCTTTGTTTGTTGTTTTGGAGAAACCTAAGGGTACACTGGCGTCTCAATGAGCTTCTGCTTATTTGGTGGTTATATCGAATCCGGCGATTAAAACAGCCTGGTGTAAAATGGTGAATCCTGCCACATTTGTAGCCAAACCACTGGCAGAGGATGAACCAGTGCATGATTGCTCAAACTATGAGGAATTCTATGATGAGATCCCGAGAGTGAAAGAGAATTCTCTAGCAGCTGAGGGCATTCTATTTATTGATTGTTCTTCAAAGATCGATCAAGCTGATGGAGAAAGGCATTCAGGCTCAGCTGTGGTAAGACACAGAGACAATGGGGAATTTGAAGTGGTAGCAATTGCAAGACTATCATCTCACACAGATGAAGTCCATACAACAACCAGACCTGAAGGACTATATATACCTAAATAGTTTTCTGGAGATAAGGTTCTAATAAGGAATTTCACAAGAAAGTAGTATGAGCCCAGATTTAGCGGCCCGTTCGTTGTGGAGGCCATTACTCCGTCAGCAGTCAAGCTCCTAGGGAGAAGCCCTTGGATACACCCTGGAGATATGAACATCTATGCTCGAGAGGCTGATGCACCCCTAACCCATTCAGAAGCAAGTCAAGGAGAAGATGTTCAGCACGTGCAGACTCGATCGATTACCGGAAAGAAAGATGCACAAACTGTCAGTAGACAGATGAAAGTGTACATTTGGACTGTGGTTCCTCTGAGACACTCTTTGTAATTGCTATAGCAAGGAGTGAGGAAGCTACTGTTCTTGAGCCACAGGAGTTTGCTGATATTGGATTGTAGATTGCTGGAATAAACAAAAAATGCCCATTTGGACTTTTTAGTCGATGACTGGAAGAGGGACCAGTTCCCAGACTCGTTGCTCGCTGCGTTTCTCTTTGGAGGTGCCCAAGGTGCTATCAGATGTTAACGTACACAGACTACTTCTTGCTGTCTTTATATTCATACTCAGAGCTTACCCTGTTCTTGTTGAGCGTAGCACTGACATGTGTACATTTGTCCAAGATCCTAAAAATGATCTGACGATTAGCCGATTATTGGAAGCAATTATAGAGCAGATCAGACTGTTATCTGAACATCTTTCCGGATGCACAGATGGTCCCATGTAACACTGATGCCCACAAACTACTTGTCATGATCTTTTTGCATTTAGTTCAAGCACACATTATCTTCTTTGGTGAAATACTAACACGTATGTGTTTATGTGAGATACTACAAATCGTCCAGCAATCAGCCGATTACTTGCGGAGATCATAGAGCAAATTTGACATCTACCAGAGCATCTAACAAGATTGCCTGATTTAAACAAGTATTTCCTTCCTTATAATTAATTACAGGCAATCATGTGGTCTATAGAGCATATTGCAGTTCCAGAAAGTGAGCAGAGTCAACGTCGTGTGAAGAGACATTGGTGGTGGAGTCTAATGTATTGGTGCACAATGTATGCCTGTTCAGCATTCATAGTCGTTTTTCTGTTTCTATTGATTTACACTGTTTACTTTAATGGTTCCAGAAGGGAAGGAGTTCTGTTAATCCTTCCCACTCCAGTTACTTTGGCAGAACTAGACACTGTAAGAAGGCCAAGACCTTATGTGATTGTTTCTACTCCAGTAGCTCATGTGAAGGCACTGATTTCTTTGACAAGTGTCCCTATGATTCCCCCAGTAGGAATAATGTATAGTGATGTGTTTCATGAGTTGCTTATACAAGGTCATCTGGCAAGAAAGAGACCTAAGAGACGTGCAAGGGAGGATAATTATACATTAAATGATTATTTAGACAGTACAGCACATTTGGAGAACAACATGTGGTATCAGCACGCGAAAGAGGTGGGAAAAAGTACTTTTCAGGAGGATTGCTATGTATGTGCACTCCTGCCTTATGCTATGGGAAACTCTAACATATTCATAGCTATTGAAAGAGATGTTTAAACAGCTCATTGCTTGACTCACCTTGCACTCCTTCATACAAGAGGTCAGTTCCAGGGTCAAACATCATCCTTGGTATGGGTGACAAAATGGACATCACCGGATGAAGATGATTATGTTCAAGATTTGAAGACAAGAGAAAGAGCACACACCAGAAATCATGTGATAAGATATGAACAGCCTGGCATGAAGGGTGCTGGAATCAGATGGGAGATAAACAGGAAACTCAATTGTCAAGGGAAGACTGATGAAGAAATTTGAAGCTGCAAGGAAGAGGCCAGATGCAAATCTGGGGAACAGTACTTTCGCCAGATGGCTGGGAAGAAGGCATAGTCGTATGCAGAGCTGTGGTAATAACTGGTCATCACAAGCCAGTTAATGAATGAGTGAAAAATGGATGCAAACCTCTATGGCTGAGGCTTGCAAAGCTTCTGACGGGGGTCGAAAACAAAGGAGGTCCACGACAGATAGTGCCTTTGGCTTGTGCAGAGCTATGTTTCAGAAACAACGGTACGGGATAAGTTAGAGAGAATCAACAGTGCGGACGAATTTTTGATGTCCCTGGAATGAAAGAAGGGACAGTGGTAATAATGGATCACTACTGGGTTTGTGGATCCAGAGCTTACATGAAGCTGCCCAGAGATTGGGGAGGACTATGTTCTATAGTGATTTTTCATGTTCTAGCATTGGTGATTCCTAAAAGTGACTTGAACATTGGCTAGTTTCCAAAAGCAGATGCTCACCTGGGGAAAAAGAGATCTGTTGAGTACTTGAATCGAATGAAGAGAGAGAACTATTTCTCAACTAAATCGATAGAAGCTTTTGATGCCATTCCATATGAACATAGATTGTTCAGCCAGACTTCAGCAATATTCACGACAATCTTTATGCCCAGGATCCAGGTGATGACGAATGCCAAATGGTTCCAGAGAACCAGATGTGAATTTCTGCAGACGATCAACACAACCATAAAGGGATTTAATGTTATCAAGGAAGAGCTGAGAGCCATAAGACGTATGACTATTCAGAACAGATAGGTCTTGGACATGATTACATCTATGGGTGGAGGTGTTTGTGCCAAAATCAGAGAATCATCTTGTACATTCATACCTTCTCATGATGACAAGAATGGCACTTTGACAGAGGCCATAACAATGCTGACAAACCTACACGTCAAGATGGAAGATGAAGTGGAAAACCATTTCCTTCGAGCCCTGGTGGTAATGATTATGTTTGGGTTCTGTGCGATTAGGATAATAATCACACAATGCAAGAAGACTATGATGAAAGCAGTAGAATGAAAATTGTGATTGAGAGCTGACAGATGAAGAAATCAGAGACCACGTAAAGGTCAGCATTCATGAACCTGAGGGAACAAAGTTCCTTATCCAAAGAACCACAAGAAGTATGTGGGAAGATGGATTTACTGCAGTACCAATGGGCAATGCAGTCGTATGACCTGGAGTGTTGATGAGCAAGTGACATCAGCAGGATGCCTGAAAGGAGTCATAAAGATATTGACCTGGAGGAAGCACTTCTTCAGACGAGGATGTCTTGATGTGAAGATTGATGAGAGAGTGGTTGATGAATTGCCCAGAGGTGGGAGTGTAGAGGAACAGTCAAAAGCCCCTAATAAAAGCTCTGCCCTCATGTTGTCTATATGTTGGGAACCAGAAATTGTGACACGTGCAGTACCAGTGAGGATACCTGTACCACAAAGAACTCTTGAAACAAGGTATCCACTGAGAAAACCCTACATACATTCAAGAAGACATTCAAGAAGATATGATGGCCTTCTGGACAGAGTCCTGGAAGAAGTGTGAAAATAAGTGAGAAAGAAGACTGGTGATGTCATTCAGAGCAGAACTGACGCACCCTGAAAAGATGCACAAGACAAAAGAACATAGGCATTCTATAAGATCTGAAGAGGAGGTGTTACAGAGGAGCTACAATTCTGTCTCAAAATGAAGACGCTCATGCAAAGGAATGCTGAGGAAAATGCAAAGTCATTTTACATTTGTATAGATACAGTAACGCAAGTAGGCAAAGTAATCTTGAGGCTGGCTACATAGTGAATAGATTGTGGTGATGTGCCAATGTATATACATAGGAATTTATAGAACCTGAATGTTCCATGATGCACTTTAACAAAGATTGAACCCCGTGAATGGAAAGGATTTCAGTGTGGTGCTGTTGGAAAATAGCTAATGGCGAAGGTGAATCCAAGAAAGGCTGGCTGGCCCAGCACCAAGAGTCGAGGCAACCATGAGCCTGGTTGTCTGTTAAATAGCTACATGAACGTGAGAATGAAACAAACTTATGTTTGAGGTGGAATGAAAAAACAGTGAAGGCGTCAAGAGTTCATCATTTAATAGTATTATATGCAGCAAAGAGCTCTAAAACATGGTCGCCAGTCACATGGTCAGCATGAAATAGACTTTGTTTCGAGCTACACCAAAACCAGGAGATAAAACCATGCCACACTCCCTTTCATTTTCAGGCACAGAGAGCTTCTGCAAGGCCAAGTTCAAAGCCGTAATTGAATGGCAGACCGCAAGAGTGATGATAGATGTTGGGCTAATTGGGTGGGAAGGTATGGTCAAGACCAGCCCACAGGCACCTGCAGTAACAGCCTGCATGCTGCTAGCGTGTGGAATATTCCAGAACGGTAAAAGTGTGCCAACCACTTATAGAGGGCCATGTAAGAGAGAGCCCTATAGTTTGTATAACCACTGGATTGTTGTATATTTTGTGATGATGAAGATGACTTGCACTAGAGGAGGGCTTAGTTGTCCACCTAATGTTAGAGACCCAATCACAACCCCCCAAGTATGGAACAAATACCTAGATGTTCCCTGTAAGCCTATTACATCCCCAAGTAGGTTTTTGTAGTTTGCCACATAGTGTGACATAACTGATGACGAATATTGACTATAAGAGTTGGTCTTTTAATGAAATTCACCGAGATCTTGCTTTGCGACGTCCGTATATATCTGTTGTAACTCCCTGTTTTAGACAATTGCAAATAAAACAGTACTAAGTTTTGCCAACTTCCAGAGTTTCTTTGATTATTGATGTATGAGTAAGTTCTGCATCCCCACCCATCTCTAAGAATTGCAACCTCGTCTTAAAGGACCCAGGGCCATGGGTTCTTGTCTTTGTGTATATGAGGGTGGAGACTGGTACGATGAGTGAGGTGTGATGCACATGCATCTGGCTTACCTGGAACACATAGAGCTGGGTTTCAGCCAGGGATGAGCCCCTTTCCGATTCCAATTAGGAATTTCCCTTTTCTTTGTGGAACCTTTGCTAGGACGTTCGGGTGAGAGATGGTAGTTTCAAAAAGTTAAGAAGGAAAAGAAAAGAGCAGAGCCAAAAAAAAGAATGCAAACGAATAGCAGTTATTACCAGCGGTAAAATGACCGAGAATCACTTTTACCAGCTGACCAACGGCAAAGGAATACAACAATTGGGAGGAGCTTAAGAAGAAAAAGAAGGTGATGGAGCAGGCAAAAAGAGCGCCAAAAGATTAGCAGTGATTAACAAGATGGTGGGGCATAGGTCAAAGCATCCAGTTGCACCAGCTGACCAACTTCAAAGTGAAAGAAGAACGGGACACCTTAATAAAGGAAACAAGGAATGAGGGGACTAAAAGAACACAACACATTATCTTTTGAATGGCAAATAACACAACAGAGTACATGGGGCATAGATCCACTTGGACAAACTGACCAACTGCGATGAGCTTTGTGCTGCTCAGGTGTGTACCAGCAAGGTTCTTGCTATTTACTTGTTTTGATAATGTATGTATTTATGACCACATAATTTGCCAAAAATTACTGGCAATTGCTTTGTGTTCCATTACTAATTTACCGTTGAAAGGCAGAGACTGCTTCTCTCTGAAATCTAAACATTAAACGCGATTCAGTGTATCATTTCGGAAACAATTTTTCCTACACTTATTTTACATTATTTATAAAGCTCTTACTCTTGCACTGCTCCTACAAAGCGCATTTTGGATATAGGCTCGATAGGAAAGGAGGGTTTTTTTTGTTGAGCCAAGGTGGACGATAGACTTATGCTTAGCATAAATTCAACACTTCAAGGAAAACGTCAGATTTAAGATCTGCTTCCAGAAAGTTCTGAAAAGAGTCCTAAGCCAATGTTGGACGGGGAACGGCTTCCACAGCGAGGAGCTGTAAAAGTGCATTGTTGTGCCACCAAAACGTTTGGCCTTTCTTATTCAAACGAGATTTGCTGAGGGATGGTTACCTGGTTATTTAAGTAGACAGGGACAGCTTTATAGTACCTAGAGTGTTAAGCAGAGACTTTGGGATTCCGCTATTTTGTTTAATCAGTCAGAAAAATAAAAAAACTCTTTGAGGGCTGACGTTACATGGTGCAATGGATTCAACCCCATGATAAGTCAAGCTGCTTGGCTTTTTACTCTTTGGAGCTTGGCTTAGGGGGTCATTTCATACTAGCCCTAATTTGCTCTTTAGCAGCCGTGCCCACTTCCACTTAAGTGAATAAGATCCCCTCCATGCAATGTTGGTAATTTCGAAAAGGGTATGAAAATGAAAACAGTAAAACAAAGGCAACATTGCCTTTAGTTTTCGTATTTAGGAAAAACTGTAAATGCTGCCAACAAAGTATGTTTTTCAGACAGCATTTTCTATGGATACCGCTGCTTTTACCAGGCGGTAAACTCAGGTGGATTCCATAGAAGTACATTGTTTTTTTTTTTTTTGTAAACATGAAAATACATGCTGGAAAAAGAAACATGGTGTTACCTGAAGGCGGACAGGAATGCACTAAAAATGTATTCCTCCCGTGCCCCCCACTCAACTCCCAAATAGAATGAAAATCCCCAGATCAAAAAAACAAAGCATAAATAGATGCTGTGTTGCCTTTACACTTTCTTTCTATGATGCATGGTTTAGACAAGGACCCGCTATGGAATAAGCAATTAGGACGTAATCGAAATGTTTGCAATAATTAATGAGAGTACCATAGCTGGCATGATCCAACTTCTTTGGGATATCGTGAAAACTTGCAGAGGCCCCGGAAGCATGTTTTGGTGGAAAAGGTGTTCTTGATGACATTGTTTATTTACGTTAAGAATGATAGCTCAGCGTTAAAGAGGATACCCAGGTCTTCCATCTGGGTCTTTACATTTTGTCGGTCAGTTTAGAGTTACCACCTTACCTCTGCCCTCACCATCTTTTCATTAAGTAACCATCTGTATAAACCCTTCATAACAGGTGTTGATTTTGATTGCAATCCCCTTTTACACAGAGAATTCATCAACAGTCAAGCCTTTTGCTATTTTGTCCAAGTATGTCCTCCTTGGGCATCACTAGAGGTCAACCTCAGCTGAGAAGGTTCCTTGTAGGATTTAGCATATTAGTTCTGGCTGCTGTAACACCTTTTAGGATGTATTCAAAAACATCTGTAGGTCCAGTCGCACATCAGTCACTGACATGGAAGAGCCTCACGCATCACTTACAGTGCAGGGGACCTTGCGGCCTAATGTCAAAGGAGCAGGGAGATGTCAGCATACTGACATAGAAATACATAATTTATTTCTAAAACCAGTGGCTGGGGAGGGCTGAACTGATCAGTTGTGATAGCAAATCGTGATAGAGGCTCACCAGCTCCACCACACATGTTAGAAGCCAGGAAGCTCTCCCTCCTTCCTGGTTCCTTTTTTGCATGTAGCGCAAGATTCAGAGACCTGTAGAGGAGTGCGGGAGCTGAAGGTCTGGAAACGAGAAAAGTCATGAACTAGTTGGATTGGAAACAACTTGGATTGCAAAAGCTTTTTTTGCATGTGCGTGTATGTGCGCGCGTGTGTGTGTGTCTGTGTGTGTGTTTGTAAGGGTATTGGATGCTTTTGTATGTTTCTATGAATGCATACATGCATGCAAGCAAGGAGGAGGCTGTGTAAGTAAGCGAATGAATGAGAGCTTTCATTTCAGGTTGAATGGTGTATTTATGTGTGTGAGTGCATCGTGAGGAGTGTGCAATAGGAATGGTCTGGGTAAGGAACTGGTGGGAGAATGGGTAGGCATGTGGGCATGCAAGGCATGGGACCAAGGGGCATTAGGGTATGGATATTTTCTTATATGATATGACATGTTTTACTGGCACATTTGGGCAAAGTCATCGTGATGATGATTATTAAGTGGAGGAGGGGTTGGCAAAGGGCTGACAGCCTCCACATGGATGTGGCATGCCATTTCTACTACCCTCGCATTAAGGGTAAAACCAACAACAACATTGTGAACTTGTATTGTTTGGGGGGGGGGATTTTGTCAGCCAGCAAGGAAATTTGCCCTTACATTGTTTACTGCTGTTAATGTCAAAGCTAACATATGTGATTTTGTATGGGAGGTTAGGCATGTGTGCAGACAGCAAGGACATGTTTCCTTAATGAGGAATTGTATTTTTTACTGGAATTATACGCAATCCCAATATGTGTGTACTTATATGGTGGGGGAGGCATTTGTGCTGCCTGTAAAGAAATGTTTCCTTAACGTGGCATTGCATGTGTAACTAGTTTTACTAGAAAAGACAACATTATGAGTATTCTTACATGCTGGACAGTATTTGTGCATCTGGCAATGAGATGCTGTAATCTTACTTAGATTTCTTTCACTGACGTTAAGGACAAAGTCAACATGATGAGTGCTCTCCTACAGAGTGGGGTGAGGTGGGGTACTTGTGCAGCCAGCAAGGAGATGATATTTACTTACTGTGACATTACTTTTTTTTACCAGCATTAAGAACAAGTCAACATGAAGAGTGTTCTTGCATGGGGGCGGGGAGTGTAATTTGTGCAATCAGCAATAACATGTTTACTTCCTGTGACATAAGATTTTTACTGGCATTAAGGGCAATGGCAGAAGGAGTATGTTCTTACAGGGGGATACTAGCATATTTTGGCAGAGCCTGCATGAACTTGTTATCTTATGGTATCATTACTGCACATAATATTTCAGCAAACATGTCATAGAGGTGGCTGGTACTTTTGGATACCAGGGGTCAGGCACCAGCCCCTTTTTTCTAGGCTATGTACAATTTGTAAGGTTTGATTAAAAACATACTTACATTTTCCACCTAGTATAGAGTGTGCTGTGCCCCTGTAACACAATTATCACCATGCGCATTGCACTTACATGGTAGTGTAGGTCGGATTGCAATATAGAATGCCCAATGCTTTTTGTACCTTTGGGAGGGCCCTCTTATCATGGCTCGCCACCACCTTTTGTGTTACGCCATTGATGTCAGTCACTTGCATGTAAATCTCTTGCTTTTTGCCACTGTTTCATTTCTGTTGCATCGTGTGAATTTACAGGAACTACTGCTGAAAATAGCAGAACAAATTGTCCATTTTTAAAACAAGCCACAGATTTACATTTAATGTTATACTTTGCTAATGTTGGTGTTACGCACATGGCCATTTCTAAACTTCACCCAATGTGGGCATGCGATGATATGCATTTTCTTGTGCATTTACACACCTTGAACTTTTTTCAAACTCTCGGAAAGTGCGCCCCAGTCATCACTGTCCGCCACAGTGTGCGCTTTCCTCTGCACTAAAACTGACGCCATCCAAAACGCATTCACCTTCGCACTCTCTCAGCTGCAGCGGAAGATGTTTGTTAGCACAATGCAAGTAAATGCAGTGAACAAGACAGCTTAGCTAGTTATTTAAGAGCTAAACTCATTTTCCGCTTCTCAAATTATAGCCATTAATCAGGTTAAGGACAAACGATCTGCCTTTCTGATGAGGAATAATGAGAGATGTCATGGAATATTAGGGATGCTGGAGATAATGACCATGAACCCAAAATTAACCGATGTGTGTGTGTACACAAGAAACGTTCAAGTTCAATTATCCCCAGGCATGAGTGATAGAGAGGAGAGGTGCAGAGGGAAATATTGTGAGAGACTGCAGCACTGCACTGAGTCTCACGAGCATCTCATCTCTTCAGGATAGGGGGTCTCGGTGAAACTTTTTCCCTGTAACAGATACAAGTCATGCTCTGATTTCAAATTCCTTGATTAAGTTTTGTTTATCAGCAAGGTTTCATGCAGGATGCAGGAGTGCGAGAGGAACATGGATCCATCCAGTGGAGCGTGCTACGAATACAAATCAGTTGCGACAAAAGTAGCAACTATAAGATACATACAATGTCCTCACTGATCAAAGGTTGTCAAAATCATAAGAGGCACTGAAGGCATCATGACACTATTTTTGATAGTCAATGACATGAGAGTTCATGATATTAGATACTCATTTGCACCCCATGTGTGATGAATTAACTTCCGGGGCATCAGTGGTCCAGGGATGAATATCGGTTTCCAAACCATCAATCAGCCCCACTTTTTTTCCAATTTTGGTAACATGGACGGAACAGCAGGCTTATCCCCACAAGGTTGTGGATCGTTGGTTATTTGAAACACAGCGAAAATACAATTATTACGCAATGATAAAAGGGACTGTGCAGTCATGGTTTTATACATATATCTACTTTATTATTATCACAAAAGACAGTTCTAGCACACCAAAAAATACAACCCACCCTGTAAAGGAATGCACAGGACAGACAGTTTCAAGGAGGAAAGGGGATGCCCTCTGTATGCTGACAGGAGCGTTGTGGGTAAAGTAATTAATCACAATGTTGAAGGATACTTGGTCTAAACACAAAGGGAGCAATGGGTCATACAATGTTACTAGCGGCCTTCGGAGAAGGGCCAGAGGGACAGAACCACAATGTACCTTGTGCTTGTAGATATTCTTTGTGCTCGACCGAGTCGAGATGGTTTCAGGCCGCTTTGCAGTTTCTGCAACAGAGTTCAAAATGAGAGACAACTGTGGGTTTCAGGTAGCAGGCAGTTCGGCAAGTGAGGCTGGACAGATGGCTGCAGGCTGGCCTACACGGCAGCTCAGGGTAAGGAATAGTTGTCTGATTGCTAGTTGACAGTTATGAAGCACTGGTCAAGATACATGAGCGATTACGGCGTGACAACATTCAGTGGTGCAGTCAGTTGCAGCTCGAGTGGCTCGACTGGCTCGAAAAAGTCCTTAACGCAGATGCTGGCTGATGCTTGTCGGTGCACTCCTAGCTTCTTTGCTTGGCTCGTATAATTGTTTATGTCGGGCGGCCAAAGCTGAGGAGAGTGTTGCAGGCAACAACCTTGTCCTTCCTTCGTTTCAAAGACTCTCTGGCATTTCCCATCTAGGAAGCTTGCTTGCAGAGCCTAGTAGGGCATGCTGTGTGCTGGCTGGGTACCGGTTATGCTGCTGCTAGAGGATCCTCTGGATTCAGTATCTCCCTCTGTTCCCTAGGAGATGTTTAGCAGAGGGGTCTTGCTTTCCTCTTCAAAATCCTGACCTTCGTTCAATGGCGAAAGCTGTAAGGCAGACTGTACCTCCAGTCAGGGTTCAAATGAGTTCTTCTTTCCTGCCTGTGAAGCCTTCAGATGATCTGCCAAACGAGAAGCTCAACCCTCTTTTAAAGCCAAATGGGCTCTGAGGGATTGTGTTGGCTAAGCCTACCTTAATGATCCAATCCTGTGTCCCCACCAACAATCTTCCGTTTTGGATGAGATCATAACCTGAGTGCTTTGCAATAGGAAAGGGTGAACAGGTGAAAACATGTAATACTAAGTCCCACCCATCTTCCTGTCTGTAGTGGATTAAAGGGTATCTCTGGTTAATGGAGCTCTGTGTGGTTCCTGATTAAAGGCAGGTCTCCCTTGAAGTTGTGGCGAGAACAGACTTTCTGACTCCATCAAATCACAAACTCATATCCTCTTGAATGGGCCCCCCCTGCAGGGATCACTACTATAAACAGCTGTCCCAGACATGACATTTCACTGCCGTGATACTAAGAGGCAGGAGATGACTTCAGGTTGACACAGATGCATAGCAAAAAGGTGTTGGGGTTTCCTGCCCTTTGTTAGCTCTGTAACCAGGCCTCTAGCAGGCCTGTTCAATTCACTCTCATCAGTATGTGCTGCCACCAGCAAGACTGACAATGGGCAGGGTGAATCCATGTAGCCTTTGATAGTTATTTAGACTGCTCATGGCTGGAGGAAGGTTTTGCCCTCATCCTCTTGAGATGCCTTCCTGTACTCCTGGCTGTCACATTCCAACTAAATGGGACAGGGGAGGGGCAGCACATGTAGGCTGTGTCCACCCAGAGTACAGAGATCTATGTTTGTTGTGTGGTGAGAATAGGAAAATGTGTGCAGGTTAAACCCCACATTTCTTTAGGTTGATCTCCCATTATTCAATTTCTTTAAAAAATATTTAAAAAGCCCAGGTGAGTACATACCCACCGTGCAGATAGTCAAATTCTTCACACCATGACCACACAAAAATTGCCATTGAAGGCCTTTTGATGAGATCCAAAGAAGTTGGCTGAAAGCCTACAGTAAGCGTATCTGTTGACTAACACATTGGCCCTCATTACGAGGTTGGAGGTAACCATGCCGCATTTAGTGGCATGGTTGCCTCCTTACTGCATACCGGGCCCGGGTTTCTCAAATGAGGACTTACCGGGCCATGCCAACCTTGGCGAACCCAGTAATTCCTTGTCCAAGGAACCCGGACCCGGTCCATCCCCATTCCCATTCGAGCCCCCATAGGGCTCAATGGGAACGGGGAAGGAGCTATCAACGGGCCCGTTTATAACGGGCCCGTTGTTAGCTCCCTGGTCTCCTCGCGGGACCCGGTAAGGATGCCTGGTTTTACCAGGCACCCATTGCGGGTCCCGCGAAGAGACCTCGTAATAGGGCGGAATGGGTTTACAAGCACTGTTACCGTTGCCGGTAAACCCATTCCGCCAACCTCCTAATGAGGGCCATTGTTTCAGAGATCTATATTTGACCTAAGGCACCCAAGGTAGACCAAATGATTAATATATGGATTGAATATCAGGGATTAACAGACTCAACAGGCTAAGAGCCAGAACTAGCTCCAGCTATCAAGTGCTTAGACCCATCGCAACCATAGACACCTTCCCCAAAATAGCAACAGTACTTGCTAACAGAACATTTAAAGGTCCTCCTAAAAAACACACCAAACCACTTACAGAGTCCTCAAGTAAGACTCGACACCTAAACCTAGTAATTACACCTTCTGTTGAGCTATCCCCTATGATCAGAGGAGCACTTATTAATGCTCGATCACTCTGTGCACATGCTATAGAAATCCATGACCTCATAGTGGAACAACATCTAGATATACTAGCAGTTACTGAAAAATGGCTACACCCTGCCGCAGGCTCTCTCCTGGCTATTGCCATCCCTCCAAGATATAGTATCCTCAGAACAGATAGGAATAACCTCCAAGGAGGCGGAGTTGCCCTAATAACCAGAACCACACTGCAATGTAGAGCCTGCCCATTGGAACAAATACAGGGATATGAACTCCTACTGTTTAAACTCTCCCCCAACCCTAAAACTACCACCAACATACTAGTAATATGTAGAGCACCCAATAAAACCAGCCACCAAACCTAGACATCCGTTTACTGCTTACACCCCATATCAAGCCTAAGACTAAATGTATCATCCTAGGGGACATCAACCTAGGCTACAACGACCCCTTGGACACAGATGACACCGCCTTTCATACAACCATGTCAGATATGAATTTCACTCAGCTGGTTAAAGAACCCACCCATTCCAAAGGCAGAATCATCAGGTGTGTAGGGTAAATGAGAGAAGAGAAGCGAAAAGACAGGAAGAGGGAAGGGTTTGGAGAATTTAATGAGGAAATGGAATGAAAGAGAAGGCAGAGGCATGCTACATTGATCACATTGAGAAAGAGCTAATGGAACCTAGTGCAGTAGTATTGTGGGAGGACATAGAAGAGTTCCTCCCATCACAAGAATCGATGCCAGGACCCTCTAGAGTAAATCTAGTGGAGAATTCTGAGATAGAAAGCATAATAGACAGAATCGAGAAGGCTTATCAGTAGATGAGGGCAGAAAGTCAATAAAGAAATAAAGGGAAAGACGATCGATCTGGAAGTGCCCATTCATGAGGCAAGGAGGGAGGCCTGTTCAGTCATGAGCACAGAGCCCTGTCTTTGGACAGACCTACTCTTAACAGAGATGAGAAGGATGACAGTCAAACTAGTTGGAGCCAAGATATGTCAGACGAAGACAGGGAAACCTTCTGTGGAGAGGACGGTGCTGGTGCATTCCGTCCTGAGCGGTGTTTTAGACTGATTAAGTGAGGTGGTCAGATTTGGACCCGCCTAAAGAAAGGGCAAAGAAGCCTATGGCATGGCCAGAGTGAACTAAAAGGCGACCTCTTAGTGAGAGGGGGGACTCGCCACCATAAGTGCGCAGGCTGAGGTCATTACCGGGAAGAAGGTGATCAGGAACCATTGTCCCTACTATGAATAGGCAGATGATGGGAAATGATTGCGATTTTGGGATTTCACAATTTCCCTTGTTAGAAAAAGGAGGGGCCAGACCACAGTATATCCCATGGCCCCAGGTGGATAAGGAGAATTTAAAATGTAAATTGCCCAGTTTAACATTGGGAGGTGGGGAAATGGATTTATGAATTAGAGCAAATGACAGGAGGAAACATGTTAACTATAGGGGACATCAAGGGTCTTCTAGCCGCTATGCTTGGGGAAAGGGCTGACGACATTTGGACGAGAGCAGGATACTCAAGTGTCACAGCACAAAACACAGGACATGATGGGATGCTGTTTAATAATTGCAGAGCGGCAGTCTGGAAAGCGCTTAGAGTACAATACCCTAATACATCGGATATGGGTGCAATTATGGCACGTAAAATGCAGTAAGGCGAGGATCCGCTTGCTTACATTCAACATTTTCAGGAACAGTGGTCTTTGGAAATGCGAGCGCCTTGGGGAAATCAATATCTGTATTCTATCACATTTTGTGTCACGGATTGCCAGACCAGGGACAGAGACAGATTAAGAAGCTTGTGGGTATGGAGGCAAAGCCATGGCCAGAAATACAGCTGACCGTTGTGCACCATTGTGGATTGCTGCAAGAAAAAAAAACAGAAAGAGGGAAGATGCTAGGTAGCTTGAGGAAGCCAAATTAGTACAGAAAAAGCTGTTGAAATTTGCTATAGAAAGGGCAATCTTGACTAGCGGAGAGGGGCTAGGGTCACAGCAGACAGCGAGTATGTCACAGGTGAATAACCGACAGCAGTTAGATCAAGGAGAGAACGGATTTATGCCGAGAGGCAGGGGAGGCTTCCACGGAAGAGGATGCTTTCAGAATAATCAGGAAAACTTCCAGAATAACCAAGGCGGTTTTCAGAATATGCAGAATGATAATCCATCCTGTGTGTTGGACATGTGGAATGACAGGGCACATTGCACGATCATGTGGGAGCCAAGGGTATGTACAGAATGACCAATTCTCAAGACGGAGGTCAGCTTATCCTCCAGCATATGGCCCATAAAACAGGGGATGTTCGCCCAAGATCAGACAGTATATCAAGCACAAGTGCTATGAACACAACAGGCTTTTCAAACACAGCAAGCACCATTAAATCTGCTTCAAAGGCAGTCACAGCACGCACCCATGCAGATACAGCAGAACGCAAACACAGGACAGTTATTGGGCCTCATTACACGGATGGCGGTAAGGGATTACCGGCACCGATGCCAGTAATCCCCTACCGCCCTACTACGAGGTCCCTCAGCGGGTCCCGTCCTTAACTTGTGGTCAGACCACACGTTAAGGAAGGTAACCGCTGAGGGACTTGAGAGCAAATAACGGTACCGCAAATTGCGGTACCGTTATTAGCTCTTTCCCCATTCCCACTGAGCCCTATGGGGGCTCAAATGGGAATGGGGAATGGTATTTGGCATCGGCCTTGCAGGGTCCCCAAGGGTCAGAATGACCTGGTAAGTCCCCATACCGCCAACCCGGACCCAGAAGGCGGTAACGGGTAGCCATGGTGCTACGCACCATGGCTACCACCTACCGTGTAATGAGGCCCATTGACTCCTAGAGTAGGGGGTGTCACTATCGAGGGTGGGAATCCTTTTCAGGTACAGGAATAAGTATGTACCCACAATAGGACAGCTCACAGGGTGACTTGATGTGTTCAGTACTATTGTGATGCCAAATCCTCAAGAAGAACCGAGGGTTGATGTTGCCATAGTAGGCTAATCCTTTTCTTTTTTAGTAGACACTGGGGCAACTCGCTCATGTATACGAGAGGGAACATTTTCGTTATCAGGAAATGCCATGAATGTTCAAGGATTCTCTGGAGCTACAAGTAGGGTTCCTTTTACTGATAAATTGCAACTCTCTATAGGAGAATGTGGTATGTCTGTCCCGTTATTGTATTCAAGGCAGACACCAGTTAATATCCTGTGCTGAGATTTAATGACACAGTTAAACATGAAGATTTCCTTCACTGATGAAGGCATAGTGTGATCAACAACAGGAATATATTATTTAAATGTGGGCAAATTTATCATGGCATTCACAGGGCAAATAGCTCTGCGGGAACACTGTTAAAGCCTGAGGCTTTTCACTATGGGGTACGCATTTTGTTAACATGATTACTCGGTTTAGTGGGCAAGATTATGAGAATACCTGATTAATTTCTGTTCAGGCCACAGATATATGGATGAAGAGGGGGGACAGGTTTTTCCCTTGGAATTACAGGCAGCTGTAGTGCAAGGGACGTTGGCCATGCTCGAAGGATTTGATGATTAGAGTAGGCCATGGAGAACAGTGATTGCAATTGGGGAAGGATCTAGATTGACTGACGTTACTGACGAGGATATGTATAGAGACAACACGTCAGATGACGAAGTAGTGTTCCAGATAAGCATCACATATTGGACCAGAACAGAAAGACAAGAGGTTCCACAGAAGATGTTGATAGTGCGGTAATGTCCCGCATGTTTTTCTGAGGATATGTCGAAAGTACCAATTTCCTTATGAACTACAGGCCCTTATGGCGTAGGCCTGTTAAAAGGGGTGGGATAAGTTAAAATTAAGTTGAAACCTTGAGTCATTTTAGCTTTAGCAAGGCAGTATCCCAAGTTTCGAGGGGCAGACAAGGGTATTTTCAAGACTATGGGCATCATCACGAGTTGGGCGGTAACGCCGGCGGTATTGTCACCGGCGGTATTAGCCCTACCGCCAACCCCCCCTGCGCTATTAGCGCCGGATCACAGTTTTGGGGCTAATGGAATTCCCCATTCCCCACTGAGCCCATTCGCGAATGCCCCATTCCCCATTGGGCTCAATGGGGAATTTTTGCGCTCTTACCGCCGGCGGATTTCCCGCCGGCGCTAATAGCACAAATTTTCAGCGGATTTCCACCCAGCTCAGAGCTGGGGAGAAATCCGACGAAGCCCTGATTTGGTGGACCTTTCAATCCGGCGGTAATAGTGCGACCGCCGGATTTAAGGGTTCCTGCCAAACTCGTGATGAGGCCCTATATTGGCTATGATGGAACAAGGTATCTTAGTGACTTCGGATTCACCATGAAATACTGCAGTGCATCCTATCAAGATATCAAAGTGTGGGTCATGGAATTTAATTCAATATATGAGACCGATTAACCAGATTGTAGAGGCAGAGTTTCCTCTAGTTCCGAATCCTGCAACGCTTTTATGCAGCATTCCCCCGGAAGTGAGATATTTTATGGTGATTGACTTGAAAAATGTGTTTTTCTCAATTCCGTTGCATAAAGATTCCCAACAACTTACGTCATTTACATTCCGTCAGACTAAGCTGAAAAGTGCACGTTTGCCGCAGGGGTACTTTGAGTCTCCATCGATCTTCAATAGGGTCCTGCAGATTGAGCTAAGCAATATTGATTTGCCAAGCGTTGTGCTGCAATACATAGTTGATATTTTGGTCTGTAGCACAACAGGCAAAGAGTGCAGGCGAGACTTGATTCAGCTAATGATTATTTTAGCAGACAAAGGATATAAGGTGGATAAAGAGAAATTGCAGTACTGTCAGGAAGAGGTGTTGTACATAGGACAGTTAATCTCGTATTAAGGAAAGAAAGTTACACCTGAAAGAGTTGAGGCAATCTTGAAAACATCAAAATTGCACACAATAAAGCAAATACAACAGTTTTTAGTACTATGTAATTGTGTTAGAGCATGGATATTTTATTATAGTTCATACACGAGACCTTTGTTGCAGGCCCTAAAAAAGGCACAGGTGAATAAGGAAAACATTTAATGGACTGAGGAAATGGAGGAAGGGTTTGATGAATTAAAAAAGGCAATTTGTACATCTCCAATTTTAGGAATTCCCAATTATTCTGAGGAGTTCTTTTATTCTGCACATGAATGGGACCATCTTGACAGCAGTACTTACACAGAGAACTACATTGGGGTACAAACCCTTAGCATATTGAAGTGGGGTTCTGGTGTAAGTTAAAACGGGTCACTTCCCTTGCGAACAATCATTGACAGCAGCCGCGTTCGCTAATGAGAAATCTGCAAGCATAGTGATGGGATGTTCCATCACATTATTTGTTGAGCATGCTTTGTTTGTTGTTTTGGATAAACCTAAGGGTACACTGGCGTCTCAATGAGCTTCTGCTTATTTGGTGGTTATATCGAATCCGGCGATTAAAACAGCCTGGTGTAAAATGGCGAATCCTGCCACGTTTGTAGCCAAACCACTGGCAGAGGATGAAAAAGTGCATGATTGCTCAAACTATGAGGAATTCTATGATGAGATCCCGAGAGTGAAAGAGAATTCTCTAGCAGCTGAGGGCATTCTATTTATTGATTGTTCTTCAAAGATCGATCAAGCTGTTGGAGAAAGGCATTCAGGCTCAGCTGTGGTAAGACACAGAGCCAATGGGGAATTTGAAGTGGTAGCAATTGCAAGACTATCATCTCACACAGATGAAGTCCATACAACAACCAGACCTGAAGGACTATATATACCTAAATAGTTTGCTGGAGATATGGTTCTAATAAGGAATTTCACAAGAAAGTGGCATGAGCCCAGATTTAGCGGCCCGTTCGTTGTGGAGGCCATTACTCCGTCAGCAGTCAAGATCCTAGGGAGAAACCCTTGGATACACCCTGGAGACATGAACATCTATGCTGGAGAGGCTGATGCACCCCCAACCCATTCAGAAGCAAGTCAAGGAGAAGATGTTCAGCACGTGCAGACTCGATCGATTACCAGAAAGAAAGATGCACAAACTGTCAGTAGACAGATGAAAGTGTACATTTGGACTGTGGTTCCTCTGAGACACTCTTTGTAATTGCTATAGCAAGGAGTGAGGAAGCTACTGTTCTTGAGCCACAGGAGTTTGCTGATATTGGATTGTAGATTGCTGGAATAAACAAAAAATGCCCATTTGGACTTTTTAGTCGATGACTGGAACAGGGACCAGTTCCCAGACTCGTTGCTCGCTGCGTTTCTCTTTGGAGGTGCCCATGGTGCTATCAGATGTTAACGTACACAGACTACTTCTTGCTGTCTTTATATTCATACTCAGAGCTTACCCTATTCTTGTTGAGCGTAGCACTGACATGTGTACATTTGTCCAAGATCCTAAAAATGATCTGACAATTAGCCGATTATTGGAAGCAATTATAGAGCAGATCAGACTGTTATCTGAACATCTTTCCGGACGCACAGATGGTCCAATGTAACACTGATGCCCACAAACTACTTGTCATGATCTTTTTGCATTTAGTTCAAGTACACATTATCTTCTTTGGTGAAATACTAACACATATGTGTTTATGTGAGATACTAAAAATCGTCCAGCAATCAGCCGATTACTTGTGGAGATCATAGAGCAAATTAGACATCTACCAGAGCATCTAACAAGATTGCCTGATTTAAACAAGTATTTCCTTCCTTAAAATTAATTACAGGCAATCATGTGGTCTATAGAGAATAGTGCAGTTCCAGAAAGTGAGCAGATTCAACGTCGTGTGAAGAGACATTGGTGGTGGAGTCTAATGTATTGGTGCACAATGTTTGCCTGTTCAGCATCCATAATCGATTTTCTGTTTCTATTGATTCACACTGTTTTCTTTAATGGTTCCAGAAGGGAAGGAGTTCTGTTAATCCTTCCCACTCCAGTTATTTTGGCAGAACTAGACACTGTAAGAAGGCCAAGACCTTATGTGATTGTTTCTACTCCAGTAGCTCATGTGAAGGCACTGATTTCTTTGACAAGTGTCCCTATGATTCCCCCAGTATGATTCCCCCAGTAGGAATAATGTATAGTGATGTGTTTCATGAGTTGCTTATACAAGGTCATCTGGCAAGAAAGAGACCTAAGAGACGTGCAAGGGAGGATAATTATAAATTAAATGATTATTTAGACAGTACAGCACATTTGGAGAACAACATGTGGTATCAGCAGGCGAAAGAGGTGGGAAAAAGTACTTTTGAGGAGGATTGCTATGTATGTGCACTCCTGCTTTTGCTATGGGAAACTCTAACATATTCATAGCTATTGAAAGAGATGTTCAAACAGCTCATTGCTTGACTCACCTTGCACTCCTTCATACAAGAGGTCAGTTCCAGGGTCAAACATCATCCTTGGTATGGGTGACAAAATGGACATCACCGGATGAAGATGATTATGTTCAAGATTTGAAGACAAGAGAAAGAGCACACACCAGAAATCATGTGATAAGATATGAAAAGCCTGGCATGAAGGGCACTGGAATCAGATGGGAGATAAACAGGAAACTCAATTGTAAAGGGAAGACTGATGAAGAAATTTGAAGCTGCAAGGAAAGAGGCCAGATGCAAATCTGGGGAACAGTACTTTCGCCAGATGGCTGGGAAGAAGGCATAGTCGTATGCAGAGCTGTGGTAATAACTGGTCATCACAAGCCAGTTAATGAATGAGTGAAAAATGGATGCAAACCTCTATGGCTGAGGCTTGCAAAGCTTCTGACGGGGGTCGAAAACAAAGGAGGTCCACTACAGATAGTGCCTTTGGCTTGTGCAGAGCTATGTTTCAGAAACAACGCTACGGGATAAGTTAGAGAGAATCAACAGTGCGGACGAATCTTTGATGTCCCTGGAATGAAAGAAGGGACAGTGGTAATAATGGATCACTACTGGGATTGTGGATCCAGAGCTTACATGAAGCTGCCCAGAGATTGGGGAGGACTATGTTCTATAGTGATTTTTCATGTTCTAGCATTGGTGATTCCTAAAAGTGACTTGAACATTGGCTAGTTTCCAAAAGCAGATGCTCACCTGGGGAAAAAGAGATCTGTTGAGTACTTGAATCGAATGAAGAGAGAGAACTATTTCTCAACTAAATCGATAGAAGCTTTTGATGCCATTCCATATGAACATAGATTGTTCAGCCAGACTTCAGCAATATTCACGACAATCTTTATGCCCAGGATCCAGGTAATGACGAATGCCAAATGGTTCCAGAGAACCAGATGTGAATTTCTGCAGACGATCATGTAAGAGGATTCAATTCAGCACGACAGCTAAGTTAACGCCTAGTCTCGAATACTGAATGAAAACCCTTATTGATATATCTTTATGTCCAGTTCATGCGTTCTGGATGACTACCCCTATATAACACCCCTCTCTTGGAATCCCCCTGACCCCACTGAGCCAAGAAGTAGTTCTGTTTTGTAAGTTAAAAGGTTTATTTGATAATTTAACAATAGATATATAGATCACACTTTATAATAAATTAATAATTGAATAGCACACTTAATCTGATATGATAAAGATCAACAACGGAGAATCTGGCACTAGCACACTTCTTATAATCACTAATGAGTTGACATGAAATGGATAAGGTAGCACACTGGTAAATAGGAACAAAAGTATAATGTGGTAGAGGATGCTTTATGTAAGCTCAGGTGGATGCAATATTCAATGAATGCAGTACAGAAAATACTCAATATGATTTCAACCAAACAATGTAATCACTTTTCTCTGGCTATTCACTCCCCCCCCTCTTTATGCAATGCAAGGAAATGGGAGGAAACACACAGTTCTCAGAAATGCAATCAATGTAATTCAGTTCAACCCAGCAAGCTTAGACAACAGAAAACAGATAGGAGTTTTGAAAACACAAGCCCAAATGCTTTGATATGTGCTAGCAATGGATGAGAAATATGCTAAATTTGCTTTTAATTCCCTTTCAGAGGTTCAGGGTGAGTGGTATCTAGTTAATATTAGTCCAGGCTCACACTAGCAATGATGCAGGGATAGTTAACAGGTTAAACGAATTTCTGGCAAATGGAAAAGCAAAACTGCTGTCTTTTTACACGTGAAGAATTGCAAATCGCGGTAAAATTCGATTGCGGTAATTCGATTGCGGTAAAACTATAGGGGGTAGGAATGCGGTTCTAGGTTCGTAAGGAAAGCCATGATTCTAAGCTATCAGAGGAAAGTTACTGCAAGTCTCTAGCCCAAACGGTTGCGGAGATATGACCGATTTACTAGAGGTCGTTTTTGGTTTTTGCAAATTTTAAACGCACACTTTTTCAGCTTTAAAAATGATGGCAGGATAACACAATTGCTAAGCTGCAGTTCTACTTAGATTAAAAATGGATTGAATTATATGATTTTAACTAAGAGATGTGTTCTGAGTTTTGCTGAGTACTCACAAGAGATTTTGAACCGGAAAGCGGCTTTGTCACGATCTGGTCAACAGTCTGGTCAGGTCTTCCCGGGTTCTGCTCACAGCGCCTGGCCTCTGGAACTGCTCACAGCGGTCTGGTCTGGGTCTCTCTGGGTACAGCACTGCTTTCTCTCTGCTAGGCACCGGTTCTCTGGGTCGGGTCCTGCCTTCTCTTTGGATATCTCTGTCACCGGGTTCTTGCAAAAGTTCTTGGCAAAATTCAGACGGCTCACCCGGCTGTCTGAAGAGTTCAGTTGCAAAAATATTTTGAGGCCTGCTGACAAATACTCTTGCTGGCAGTGGCCTTTTTGGTTAAGGTTCTGAAGTCTCTGTTTATCTTGGAGTCTAAGGGTTGGCTCTTTGAAGATTGATGGAGGTAAGTATGGATTTTTCCGGCAGAGTGCGTTGCAGCAAATGGAATTGAAGGTCCCTATCTGTCCTGACTCTCTGCTTTTATGTGTTTTTGAGAGTGGGTGTGTGTGTTGCATCGCTAGACTTGCCCCTCTCACTTGTCATTGGTCCAGCTTTCATTCCTCCCCTTGATTGGGGAATGAACTGTGAGTCAGAGTGATGTCATTTTATGGCTTGCCAAGAGGGCACTCCCTTGTCAGATTGCACACATTCTATATTTGATAATAAAAGACATATTTCACAGTTACACAGTTGCTTGAAATTACATATACATGGTGTGGCTGAATTTAGCCATGTCTCTGTCCAAATCTGCTCTTTCTAGGAGCTTGCATTCAGAGATGGCACATAATGGACTTTTTAACTGATTTTTCAATTTCTGACATGGACCCAACTTTACATACATGTGCGCAGGGAGTAGGGACATTAACTGATGAAGTTTCAGATTTTTAACATGCACACCTTTAGAGTAATATCCACTTTTCCGCTGACACCCCCCTGTACATACCACCGGTTCTAAAAACCTCTTAAACTGTGGGCAGAAAAATCACAAGAATTATGGTATCATTTATAAAATGTTCACATGTCCGCACCATGAGTTATTAATCTTTTTCTAAACAATATTCTGGCTACAAAGGGGTGTGGTTTTCTCTCAGCACAAGGTAGAATTACTGGTTAATCCAGTTCTGCCAAGCCAGCTTGCTCTCACAGGCAGTGCCCCTCCCAGCTCCTGCCAAGAGGAAGCTACATTTTACGACTGCGTAATAAAACCTTTGCCTGAGTGAAGAGGGCTTTGTTCACTCTCCTGCAGAGCACAGGTAATTCAATTATCAGATAGATGGCATATCCTTAGTGTGGGCAGCAAAAGGAAGGTTGGCCTGGGAACACAGTGGTGACTCAAGTTTCACTCCTGATGGGGGTAGCTGCCAAGCAAAATCAAGTTCCTTAAGCCAGACCTTCAGCTAACTGGCAGGTTTTTTGTTGCTTTTTAACTTAACTTGCAATTTTACACATGCAGCTAGGATGCTGAGTCTAAGTGCAAAACTATGACATTTCAACAGTTACAAAGGCATGTGATACCAAACATAGGTCACTCATTTAATCTAAACATTTTCGATTTTAGTGTCTTTAAATCCAGTGCAACTTAAACTGCTGCAATCCACAGCTCAGCCAGTCTTGTTATAAACCTTGTTTTATGATCTTCATTTCCCAGATTTTGTAGGCACACAAAACTCCATTCTGCCAAATGTCTGCTGGTGTTCAGTAAATATTTTGCACATATTGCAATGTTTGAAAATAGGCATTTTGACTTGCCTTCAGGGAAACAGAGTGGTTTTAAAACGCCGGCTTTTGGATAGTGGTGAGTACTGGTACTGCACCCATTTTTGGGATTTAAGAAATGAATTCCCCACAATTCTAGGTTGCATTTGGCAATCAGCATTTCCATTCCCAATGGTTTCAGACTACTGTGCGGGTAGTCCAATGGTGGTTTTAAAGCGCTTTGAAGCTAACCGGCGCTACTGTTTTTCCTTTGGCAACCCATTTCCCTCATGGCAACCCGGTCTTTCATTCTCGCACTGGTGGGTGGCAAGTGAGGCAACCATTTTAGTGTGCGCATAAACTGCGCAGCTTTCCTGGATTTCGGCGCACATGTGGGTTTTCCGCCATCTTGAATTTTCTAAGCCCACAGCACCAAATGTTGTGGCATGATAGCTTAAACGTGGGTCAGGACACCCAACAAGCCCCCCCCCACGTGACTGCCCCTTGAATTTGAGTCGATGGGGAGTCGCGTGCACAAGGGTTTTGACCCATGCACTGGTCTGTCCGCATAATCTTCTTCCTCTTCTGTAGATGGCACAGTTCAGCATCTTCTTCTCCATCTGGTACTGATCGATGGTTCTCCTCGCCGGTCCTGATGGGAATATTGGGCGGTCCACTGGGCCCATTGAATCTTCGTTCCCGGTCTCCGGATCGCCCTCCTCGGCCCGTCTTCAGGTTTTCTTTCTCCTAGGACGACAAAGGAAGAGCGGCAATACCTACTCATAGACGTTTTTCCACCACTGTTGAGATAGTGGGGCAGCATATGCATTTCATCATAACGAAACATTACATTCTTATTTTGAAAAACAGTATGACTAAGAGACAGTTTCATACAAATCACAGTATGTTAGAGACTAGATGTGGTACGTTTTATGATTGGAACTGAATTAGTCTGATACAGTACCCGCTAGGATTCCAGAGGATTCCTCCAGTTGTTGCAGAGTGTGCCTGGGATGGCAACACTTCAACTGGTTTATGTGTACCCACTTGTCTTCCCCCTCTGCCGAACCGCCTTTGGGGATGCGGATCTTGTAGGCCACAGGGGAGATCTTATCGACGATCTCAAAGGGTCCCTTCCATGTAGGCAAACATTTGCGCTGCTTGGCCTGGTTCCTTTGGAAGTTGCATAGATAGACCCGGTCTCCCACCTGATATTCCTTCCTGGAAGTTTTCAGGTCATAGTGGGTCTTCATGCTATCAGCTGATCTTTCTAGATTCCGCTGAGCATAAGCAAAAGCATGTTGGAGGTGTTTCCTTAAATTCTCTACATACTCATGAGTAGTGGAGGCATTTATCAGTGTCTGCTCTTGGGTCCTGTAGAGCAAATGCTGAGGAAGCACCATCTTGCGCCCAGTCATCAACTCAAATGGTGACATTTTGGTTGCAGATGAAGGGGTAGATCTGATAGCCATTAGGACCAGAGGTAATCGGATATCCCAACTTGGCCCAGAATCTGCCACAAACTTCTTTAATATGCTCACAATGGTTCGGTTATATCTCTCTACTGCCCCAGAAGAAGCTGGCCGATAAGCAATATGCAACTTCCTTTTGACCCCCAGTATCTCCCACATCTTTGTCATTACTTCACTGGTGAAGTGGCAACCTCTGTCTGACTCAATCCTTTGAGGTAGACCAAAACGGGAAAAGATGTGGTTAATCATCAAGGCAGCTGCAGTTTCTGCCTTGCAATTTGGGGCTGGGAGACATTCCACCCACTTGGTAAACAAGCATGTCACAGTCAACATGTACTTATTCCCCCTAGCCGAGCGAATCACAGGGCCTACAAAGTCGATTTGTAAATCTGACCATGGCAGTGTCATTCCCCTCTTTTGTAAAGGCGCCCGGTGTGTGAGGGATGTCGGCTGAAATTGTGCACACACAAGACAACCCTTCAAATATTGGTTGAGGTCCTGGCCCATGTGTCGCCAGTATGCAACCTCTCTTAAGATTTCCAATGTTGTGTGAAACCCCCTATGACCGGCGGTGGCCGCATCATGGGCGTGACTTAACATCAGGCTTCGGAATGAGGTAGGAACCACCCACTGATCGTGGCCAGCTTTGGATTTCCTTACCAGCAAACCGTCTTGGATTCGGAACATTTTTGGACATTTCATCAACACTCTTAGGTCCTCTTTCCCAATGTAATCGGTATCCGTCAGGGGAAAGTTCTCAGGGTCCTCAAGGTGCTGGTAAAATTTACCAATAATTGGATCCCCCTTCTGAGCGGTAATCAAATCAGCATCAGGGGTCTCCTTACTCCATTGTGCAATTGAAAGGTCGTTGTGAGCATTTGTCTGGGACCTAGTGATAGCAGTGACCTGGATTTCCCCCAACAGGGACTCAATCTCAATTAGATCCCCTTGGATGGCCCCGGTCTTGGCCAACTGATCAGCTAAGTCATTTCCAGTTTTGTCTGGTCCCTCTACTTTGGAATGACCCTTGATCTTCTTCCAATAGATGGTCATCTCGTTCGAGGTGACCAGATCATCAATGTTTTGGATCAACTTCCCATGTTTCAAGGGTTTGTTGTTAGCACATAACATGCCTCTGGTTTTCCAATTAACCAGGTGCTCCACGAACCCGTTCCGTACATAATCCGAATCTGTGATTATGACCAGTTCGTGGAGTTGATGTTGGACAGCAGTGAGGATGGCCTGATGCACAGCCATCAATTCTGCCACCTGACTACTTCGGGGACCAATTTTGTATCCAGCGGAGGGTTCTGGGGACTCATTCACCCATGCATTCCCTACGCCGGCCACCAGTTCTTTCTCCCCGTTGTTGTCAACATGGTAAGAGCATCCATCCACATAGACAGTGGGCATTCCCTCACACTTGTCTTCTTCAAAGACCTTATGTGGGGAATTAAGGTATGCCTCCATGTTGTCCTTGATTTTTAGACTTTCGTCCTCGAGACAGTTTTCTCTGGCACAATCATGCAAGTCAGCCAGACCTTGCGCGAGGGGACTCTTCTTGTTTTGGCCATATCGGACCTCCACAGGAAAGCCTTGCATTGACAGAATCCAGGAAGTAATTCGGGAATTACTCACATTTCCGGCCCGGATTCTGTCACTTTGGAGATATTGCAGAGGCTGGTGTGGAGTCTCCACTATGATGTGTTCCCCCTGGATAAACGGGCGGTAATTCTTCAATGCCCACACCGTTGCCAGGAGTGCCTTCTCACAATCGTTGAATTTTTCCTCCACAGAGGATAAAGTTTTGCTCGCATAGGAGATTACTTTATTGACCTTGTCATGCTTTTGATATAATACTGCCGTCAAGCACGTATTAGAGAACCCCGTCTCCAGGAAGAACTCCTTGTTTCTGACAGGGTAAGCTAGGCAAGGCGCTTGTGAGAGGCTTCTTTTGAGTTGTTTTACTGCCTCGGCTTGTTCTGGACCCCATTCCCACTTGACCCCCCCCTTCAGGAGATGAATCAGGGGTCTGGTGATCTCTGCGTAGCCCTCAATGAACTTTCTGCTGTAATTAGTCAGTCCAAGGAGGCTCCTTAGTTCCCGCAGAGTTGTGGGGTCTTTCAGTTTCTGAAGTGCTTCCACTTTCTTTTCCTGGGGACAGAGGCCCTGAGGAGTAATCTCATGCCCCAAGAAATTAACACGGGTTCTACACCACTGTGCTTTTTGAAAGGAAAGTTTTGCTCCGGCGGCCCTCAACTGTGTCAGAACATAACGGATCTCCGCTATGTGTTCCTCAACAGTTGAGCTTTTGATGAGGACATCATCTACATAAGCCAGGTTACCCCTTGCACCCAAGTCGGGCATGGCCTTGTGTAGAAAAATGTTGAATTCATTGCCGGAGTTGAGGTATCCGAAGGGAGTCCGGGTCCATGTGTACTGCTGGCCCCCAAAGGTAAAAGCCAGCTTGTATTGGTCCTCCCTACTGACAGGCACAGTCCAGTATCCATTGGTCAGGTCTATTGCAGTGAATACCTGTGACCCCTGGATCTGGGCCAGCCCTTGGTCAATGTAGGGCAGAGGCCATCGGGAAGTATGGACCCGTTTGTTGAGCTCCCTGAGGTCAGCGCAGAGTCTCCACTGGCCGTTTGGCTTCAATATTCCCAGCACCGGATTATTGAAGGTGCTGTGGACTGGACGGATTATTCCCCGGGACTCAAGGTTCTTAATTATTTCAGTAAGGGACTCCATTGATGCGAGAGGCAAGCGATATTGCTTCACAAACACAGGAGTCATGCCAGGGTCCGTGGGGATTGTTGTTGTGTGGATGTCAGTGCGACCACAGTCATATGAGTCTACCGCAAAGAGATCTTGGAAATCCAAGAAAACTTGTTTCAACTTTTGCCTTTGTTCCAGAGTCACACAGGCATCAGCTAGGTTGACTCTCTCTTCCACCATCTGCCTGAAGCCTGGAAAGACTTCTGGTTTGGCTATCTCAGCGGCCTCCTCCAACTGGGTGGAGAAGTCCCTGGTCAGAGTGCTGATTTGGACCGGAGGCTTCAGGTGGGAAAGGCAGCCCTCATGTACCTGGAAAATCACCTCATCCCTCCTGAAGTCACAAGTCACATCTTCCTTACCATAGGGGCAGGAAGTGTACACCAGGAAGTTCCCCCCATGCCGGGTAAAAATCCTGTCTGGTGTTGTATTGTCATCACTGTCACTGTCAAAACAGTCCTTGGGGATTGGTCCTAACAGTTCGTTACCTAAATCCATGGAAAAATGTCGGTCATCAACCGCCATTCCAATAATGGTGCCTGCGGCTAGAGTAACACTCTTTAAGTCGCTGTTATCCACCTCTATTGGAATGGTGTCATGTTCTAGGTTGACTAATGGAGTTGGGTTTACCCCCAACCCTTGCTGTTGGAGAGAAGCATTTAGATGTATGTAAGCATCAGGGTTTTTCAACTCTTGTCCCCTTTTAACTTTCACTTCCAGGGAGAATTGTCGAGTCCTTTCTGGGATGGTGACTTCCTCTTTTACCTGAATTTCAACTGCATAAGGTAGCAATTGAGCTGACCTAAATGCTTTTTCTGGATCATCAAAGCCCATGGGATTATCCGCTAATCGGGACCAAGCTTTGAAGTTTATTAGGTCCAAACTAATGGCCAAGCGATTGAGAATGTCACTGCCTAAGTAAAAGGCGGCAGGGACGTCTCGCACGACCCAACAATTGTGGACTATGCTCTTGTTGCCAATGGAGATTTTGAGCATACACCTGCTTGGCAGGAGATGTTTGGAATTAGGTGCTTCCAGGTCCATTTCCCATTTGTCTATCAGTTTGAAGGTGGGAATGGCTGGATCTTTTGGGAGTTGGCGGAACATGGCTTCGCTGATGAAGCTCTTACCGTTGTTCACACACACTCGAGCGAGAACAGAGTCCTTCCCATCATTTAACTGAACAGGGATGAACAACTGCTCTCCAATTTGCTGAATCTCAGCCAGGCTCTGAGCTGATTTCACATCTTTCTGGACTATAGGAGTGGGAGTTTCTGATTGTGGATTAGTATAGAATTTCAGAGTGTTTCCTTCCAGCGTGGAATACCACTTTAGACTGGAAGGAAGGTTGATTTCAGAAATAGAGAGGACCCCCCATCACCAGTCTGTTGTCCTACTGCTATTACTGTCACGTCTGGAATTTGGTTGTTCTGGAAGTGAAATTCTACTTGGTCAGATTTTTGTTCAACCATGTGGCATGTGCCGTTTAAACTAACATGGTTGACACTCTGTTTTAATTTTATTGGTCGGCTAGTCTGGGTCCAGAGGACCTTGTTTACGCAATCTATTAGGGGTGACAACCTTCTCAGGAGGTCATTCCCTAGTAAACAAGGGGTGCCCTCTGGGGTCACAACTATGACCGGGTGTTTCAACTTGTGTCGCCCGATCTTAATGTCCAAGTCTGCCGTCCCCTCGACGGGAATTTCCTTCCCGTCAAAGTTCTGCAGTTGTCCAGGAAGAGAGGTGAGAGGAATTTGGTAATTCTCTCCCCTTCCTGCATTCAGTTCGTCAAAGGCCCTTCTGGACAGAAGGGTAGCTTGGGATCCAGTGTCCACCAGCGCTGAGATTGTACCCTGCCCCTGTACTTGTACCGGGGCATAATATCTTCCCTCCTTCTCCTCAAGGCGGCACAGATAATGTACATTTTTGGACAACTGGTGGGCTAACTTTCTTGTCTTGGACATGGCGAGAGAAGAGATTTGGGCAGAATTCGGGGGAGAGCCTTGGGAATCTGAAAGAAAAATTTGGCAACTGGAGATCAGAGCCATTGTGGGTTCCCCTGGCTCCGGTTCTGGGCCGCCCCCCCCTTTTTGGAGGCAGTCACCAGGATGAATTTGAACCAGGGGATTTTCTTGCTGTTGGTTCTGGGATGAGATGGTGGGCGGCGGTAGCTCAGTCTCCACCTCTCCCCAGTCTGGATTGGCATCCCTAGGGACCCATTTTTCTTTGGGAGGAGTTCCCCCCTCTCTGAAGGAGAAGATCCTTTTCCCAGGATCCTCTGAGGATCCCTCTCCCTCAAATTGGAAGATCTGTACCTCCTCCTCAAACTGAGTCTGTTTGGGTCTTTTGTTTCTCCTACCCCCCCTCTGCTCCTTAGGAGGCAGACTTTCAGGGGCAAGAGATTTTGTTTCCGGTCCCTGGGTTTCCAGGGGCTGTTTACAAGTGAGGAAGGAAGCTTCCTCCAAGGCTTTACACCCCCCTTCCCTTTGTGCCTCCTCCCTGGGAACCGGTGAGTTATCGGGGTGCTGCCCCCGTCATTGTTCTGGAGCACCAGGTCCAGAGTTGGGTGCGTTCTGCGCCGGCACGCCCATCTGAGGGTTCTGCTGAGCCCTCAGTATGTGACCCAGATCCCGCGCCATGTTTTGAACCTGGCGCTCTAACTGGGAAACCCGCTCAGGCTGATACGGGGCCCTGTTTTCTCCCCTGGGCTGATCCCGGGAAGGGTAGCTGTCCCTTCTTTGGTAGTACCCCTGGTTGGGAAGATTTGGGTACCCCTCCACCCTTGGCCTCCCCCCTCCCGGATTCAGTGGTCTGGGCTCGGGGAATTGGGGAAAGAAGGATGGATGATTTTGGGGTTGGAAGTCGGGTGGATATCTGGGGAAAAAGTTCTGCCCAGGGTTTGGTAAATTTCTGCCCTCCTGTGGGAAGTTTGGAGGGAAGTTCCCTGGGTTAGGTGCTTGGCTGGATCCCCCCCCCTGGGCTGGAGGAGTCCACACATAACCCAGGATGGGTCGATTTCCCTTGTAGCGAGGACTTACATAGTCAGGAGAGCGAGGGACCCCATTTGTGGGGCTGCCTCTCTGGCTCCCTTTCTGTGACTGGCCCGAGGACCTTCTGGGCCTAGCATTATTAGGTGCAGGTAGGTTTTTAGGCCCCCCCATCTCCAAATCCAAAACGGGGGTGACCTTTACCTCTGCCACCTTGGCAGCAGCCGGGGTGCTGTTGGCTTTGGGGTTTTTCTGGGCATTGCTTTTATTTTCTATGGGCTTCTGCACCTCATAGATCCGGGTAGCCTGTTCAATGACCCAGTCTAAAGATCTTTTCTCATGAAAATCCCTCACGAGCTGGGTCATGATATATTTGGGCAAGGCATGGAAAAACGTATTTATAAACTCTCTACTATCTGTGCGCACCCTTCTTGTGGTCTGTGCAAAAGCACGCTTTAACTCCTGCACAAATTCTTGTGGGGCCTGATCCTCCCCACATTGCAAATTGTAGGCTGCCTTGCGAGCCTCTTGAGGATTTCTGTGAACAGAAAAATGTTTCAGGATGGCCGCCTTATAGGTGGACCATCTTAAATGATTTTGGTCCTCCAGCCCCGCAAAGAAACTGGAGTATTCCGGGGAGAAGGTCCACTTTACATATTGAATGCAGCTTTGGCTGTTCTTCAAATGGAAAGTCTCCATCATTTGTTCAAACAACTCTAAGTGCTCCCAAACAGAATACTTAGCGTTCTTATGGTAATCTGCTTTAAGGGGTCCTTAAGCAAGGCCCTTTTTGCCTTATTGGCCTTTTTGGTTCGGGTAACCCTTGTCCATTCTTCCTCGGACTCAGAGGCACTGCTCCCAGAGGTTCCCGTCTGTTCTTCCAGGTTTTCCCGGATTCTGCGAGCCTGGGAATGGCTGGCAGAATGTGGGGACCTGGTCTCCTGTGTCCTGCGCAGTTCAGAGGAGTCTTCAGATTCCTCCTTGCTGCCAGGATTTGATGGGTACCCCCTCCACTGACCTAACTGGGCAGAGGTTTTCAGGATGCCCTTAATGGGCCTACTCTCCCGGGGTTCCCCATTGAACTGTACTGTACTTGGGTGCCCATACCCGGATGCCCACCCCTCCATTCCTGAGTGGTACTGGCCTATGAGCCCCATACTCTTAGCTGGATAGTAATCTGCCATCCCTGTGGCCCTGTGCTCATGTGCGCCAGGGGACATGGGGGTGGCAGAGTCCAGGGACTGAGAGGTATGAGTGCCTCTGGTACTAGGGCTCCTGAGGTTATGCTCCGGAGTTTCCATTTCCCAGCGAACCTCATCTCTATCCGCCCCTGCTCCCTGTTGCAATGCAAGAGCCTGCATTTGTGCCTTCAGTTCCTCAGTTAAGGCCTTACTAGACTCTATCAGTCTCCCCTGCATCGCTACCTGTTGTTGGAGCCTATCATTGTGTTGACAGAGGGCCTCATTTTCCCTCTGTGCTTCCTGGTTGGTCCTGGAGAACTGGGCCAGTCTTTGCTGCAGGAGGGTTACCTCCTGAGCTGTGTCCCTATTGGCCTGCTCCTTTCTTGCTAGAGCATCCTCCACCCTCCTGGTGTGCTCTAACAAGTTCTGGTGTTCTTTTTGGAGATCACCCAGTCCCTGGTGGGCCAGGTGATTTTCTTCCATTTTTCTTTTTAAATGGCAGACTTCCTGGCCTAAGGCATCTCTTTCCTGACTAAGAGCCTGCATTTGTGCCGCCAGGTCGTCCCTCTGCCTTTGAAGGGCACCAGCTTTCTGGCGTTCTTCATCAAACTCTGCCTGGGTATCCAGGTCTTTCAAAATCAGCTTGTTGCTCTCTACCTTCACTCTATCTAGATGACTTTGCAGGGTGGCTACCTGCTCCGTGCATGCCCTGTTAAAGTCTAATTGTTGCTCCAGCTTTTTCTGGCTCTGCAGTAAGGAGTCCAAACTGTCTTGGTGCTCCTTCTGCAGGGCCAGAAATCTGGTATCCTGGTCAGCCTTTTCCTGTTGCAGCACATCCATATCCTTCTTTATTTTAATGATGTGCTGCCTACTATCATCTTCTGACTCCTGGCTCCTATGCAGCCTTTGCTCAGAAGAGTCCAGATCAGATTGGGCCTTCTGTAATGCCATCTGTTGCCTATTTGCCAGATTTTGGCTTTCAGCACATCTATCCTGCATGTCTCCCATATATAGGTACAGGTATGCTGCTATCCTGGCAATCTTATTGTGTTCCTCTTTGGCTTTAGGAGCCATATATAGTTCACTCAGGGCCACATGTAAGGGACCCTGATCTCTATATATATCTGACCCTGTTTCAGTGACCTGTTGTGTGATGGCCTGCAACCACGCATCCTGGCCCTGTTCGGTCCATTCACCTCTCACAAATAGCTTATGCAAGAGGTGCTCTCTGGCTATTTTCATGTCTACTAAGGTCGTCATTCTAGAGATTGGTCT
The DNA here is from genome assembly GCF_040938575.1 of Ambystoma mexicanum. Lineage (NCBI taxonomy): Eukaryota > Metazoa > Chordata > Amphibia > Caudata > Ambystomatidae > Ambystoma > Ambystoma mexicanum. The sequence goes on along the minus strand of NC_090940.1, from coordinate 248,176,261 downwards.
CTGTCCTGACTTACAGAAGTTTGTATTTTATTTTTGCAGAACAGAACTTTTCTTGGAGTGTCCCTTTTGAGGAATGCTTCACAGCGTAATGCAGCGTGGTGATCCGACCGGATGTATGTATCCCGTCAGTTAGCACACTGTATTAAGCTGCACAAGTGGTATTCTAACCCAAACGTCCGGCTCGAGCCCCCAATTTGTAAGAGGATTCAATTCAGCACTACAGCTAAGTTAACGCCTAGTCTAGAATACTGAATGAAAACCCTTATTGATATATCTTTATGTCCAGTTCATGCGTTCTGGATGACTACCCCTATATAACACCCCTCTCTTGGAATCCCCCTGACCCCACTGAGCCAAGAAGTAGTTCTGTTTTGTAAGTTAAAAGGTTTATTTGATAATTTAACAATAGATATATAGATCACACTTTATAATAAATTAATAATTGAATAGCACACTTAATCTGATATGATAAAGATCAACAACGGAGAATCTGGCACTAGCACACTTCTTATAATCACTAATGAGTTGACATGAAATGGATAAGGTAGCACACTGGTAAATAGGAACAAAAGTATAATGTGGTAGAGGATGCTTTATGTAAGCTCAGGTGGATGCAATATTCAATGAATGCAGTACAGAAAATACTCAATATGATTTCAACCAAACAATGTAATCACTTTTCTCTGGCTATTCACTCCCCCCCCTCTTTATGCAATGCAAGGAAATGGGAGGAAACACACAGTTCTCAGAAATGCAATCAATGTAATTCAGTTCAACCCAGCAAGCTTAGACAACAGAAAACAGATAGGAGTTTTGAAAACACAAGCCCAAATGCTTTGATATGTGCTAGCAATGGATGAGAAATATGCTAAATTTGCTTTTAATTCCCTTTCAGAGGTTCAGGGTGAGTGGTATCTAGTTAATATTAGTCCAGGCTCACACTAGCAATGATGCAGGGATAGTTAACAGGTTAAACGAATTTCTGGCAAATGGAAAAGCAAAACTGCTGTCTTTTTACACGTGAAGAATTGCAAATCGCGGTAAAATTCGATTGCGGTAATTCGATTGCGGTAAAACTATAGGGGGTAGGAATGCGGTTCTAGGTTCGTAGGAAAGCCACGATTCTAAGCTATCAGAGGAAAGTTACTGCAAGTCTCTAGCCCAAACGGTTGCGGAGATATGACCGATTTACTAGAGGTCGTTTTTGGTTTTTGCAAATTTTAAACGCACACTTTTTCAGCTTTAAAAATGATGGCAGGATAACACAATTGCTAAGCTGCAGTTCTACTTAGATTAAAAATGGATTGAATTATATGATTTTAACTAAGAGATGTGTTCTGAGTTTTGCTGAGTATACTCACAAGAGATTTTGAACCGGAAAGCGGCTTTGTCACGATCTGGTCAACAGTCTGGTCAGGTCTTCCCGGGTTCTGCTCACAGCGCCTGGCCTCTGGAACTGCTCACAGCGGTCTGGTCTGGGTCTCTCTGGGTACAGCACTGCTTTCTCTCTGCTAGGCACCGGTTCTCTGGGTCGGGTCCTGCCTTCTCTTTGGATATCTCTGTCACCGGGTTCTTGCAAAAGTTCTTGGCAAAATTCAGACGGCTCACCCGGCTGTCTGAAGAGTTCAGTTGCAAAAATATTTTGAGGCCTGCTGACAAATACTCTTGCTGGCAGTGGCCTTTTTGGTTAAGGTTCTGAAGTCTCTGTTTATCTTGGAGTCTAAGGGTTGGCTCTTTGAAGATTGATGGAGGTAAGTATGGATTTTTCCGGCAGAGTGCGTTGCAGCAAATGGAATTGAAGGTCCCTATCTGTCCTGACTCTCTGCTTTTATGTGTTTTTGAGAGTGGGTGTGTGTGTTGCATCGCTAGACTTGCCCCTCTCACTTGTCATTGGTCCAGCTTTCATTCCTCCCCTTGATTGGGGAATGAACTGTGAGTCAGAGTGATGTCATTTTATGGCTTGCCAAGAGGGCACTCCCTTGTCAGATTGCACACATTCTATATTTGATAATAAAAGACATATTTCACAGTTACACAGTTGCTTGAAATTACATATACATGGTGTGGCTGAATTTAGCCATGTCTCTGTCCAAATCTGCTCTTTCTAGGAGCTTGCATTCAGAGATGGCACATAATGGACTTTTTAACTGATTTTTCAATTTCTGACATGGACCCAACTTTACATACATGTGCGCAGGGAGTAGGGACATTAACTGATGAAGTTTCAGATTTTTAACATGCACACCTTTAGAGTAATATCCACTTTTCCGCTGACACCCCCCTGTACATACCACCGGTTCTAAAAACCTCTTAAACTGTGGGCAGAAAAATCACAAGAATTATGGTATCATTTATAAAATGTTCACATGTCCGCACCATGAGTTATTAATCTTTTTCTAAACAATATTCTGGCTACAAAGGGGTGTGGTTTTCTCTCAGCACAAGGTAGAATTACTGGTTAATCCAGTTCTGCCAAGCCAGCTTGCTCTCACAGGCAGTGCCCCTCCCAGCTCCTGCCAAGAGGAAGCTACATTTTACGACTGCGTAATAAAACCTTTGCCTGAGTGAAGAGGGCTTTGTTCACTCTCCTGCAGAGCACAGGTAATTCAATTATCAGATAGATGGCATATCCTTAGTGTGGGCAGCAAAAGGAAGGTTGGCCTGGGAACACAGTGGTGACTCAAGTTTCAATCCTGATGGGGGTAGCTGCCAAGCAAAATCAAGTTCCTTAAGCCAGACCTTCAGCTAACTGGCAGGTTTTTTGTTGCTTTTTAACTTAACTTGCAATTTTACACATGCAGCTAGGATGCTGAGTCTAAGTGCAAAACTATGACATTTCAACAGTTACAAAGGCATGTGATACCAAACATAGGTCACTCATTTAATCTAAACATTTTCGATTTTAGTGTCTTTAAATCCAGTGCAACTTAAACTGCTGCAATCCACAGCTCAGCCAGTCTTGTTATAAACCTTGTCTTATGATCTTCATTTCCCAGATTTTGTAGGCACACAAACCTCCATTCTGCCAAATGTCTGCTGGTGTTCAGTAAATATTTTGCACATATTGCAATGTTTGAAAATAGGCATTTTGACTTGCCTTCAGGGAAACAGAGTGGTTTTAAAACGCCGGCTTTTGGATAGTGGTGAGTACTGGTACTGCACCCATTTTTGGGATTTAAGAAATGAATTCCCCACAATTCTAGGTTGCATTTGGCAATCAGCATTTCCATTCCCAATGGCTTCAGACTACTGTGCGGGTAGTCCAATGGTGGTTTTAAAGCGCTTTGAAGCTAACCGGCGCTACTGTTTTTCCTTTGGCAACCCATTTCCCTCATGGCAACCCGGCCTTTCATTCTCGCACTGGTGGGTGGCAAGTGAGACAACCATTTTAGTGTGCGCACAAACTGCGCAGCTTTCCTGGATTTCGGCGCACATGTGGGTTTTCCGCCATCTTGAATTTTCTAAGCCCACAGCACCAAATGTTGTGGCATGATAGCTTAAACGTGGGTCAGGACACCTAACAATCAACACAACCATAAAGGGATTTAATGTTATCAAGGAAGAGCTGAGAGCCATAAGACTTATGACTATTCAGAACAGATAGGTCTTGGACATGATTACAGCTATGGATGGAGGTGTTTGTGCCAAAATCAGAGAATCATCTTGTACATTCATACCTTCTCATGATGACAGAGGCCATAACAATGCCGACAAACCTACACGTCAAGATGGAAGCTGAAGTGGAAAACCATTTCCTTCGAGCCCTGGTGGTAATGATTATGTTTGGGTTCTGTGCGATTAGGATAATAATCACACAATGCAAGAAGACTGTGATGAAAGCAGTAGGAATGAGAATTGTGGTTGAGAGCTGACAGATGAAGAAATCAGAGACCACGTAAAGGTCAGCATTCATGAACCTGAGGGAACAAAGTTCCTTATCCAAAGAACCACAAGAAGTATGTGGGAAGATGGATTTACTGCAGTACCAATGGGCAATGCAGTCGTATGACCTGGAGTGTTGATGAGCAAGTGACATCAGCAGGATGCCTGAAAGGAGTCATAAAGATATGGACCTGGAGGAAGCACTTCTTCAGATGAGGATGTCTTGATGTGAAGGTTGATGAGAGAGTGGTTGATGAATTGCCCAGAGGTGGGAGTGTAGAGGAACAGTCAAAAGCCCCTAATAAAAGCTCTGCCCTCATGTTGTCTATATTTTGGGAACCAGAAATTGTGACACATGCAGTACCAGTGAGGATACCTGTACCACAAAGAACTCTTGAAACAAGGTATCCACTGAGAAAACCCTACATACATTCAAGAAGACATTCAAGAAGATATGATGGCCTTCTGGACAGAGTCCTGGAAGAAGTGTGAAAATAAGTGAGAAAGAAGACTGGTGATGTCATTCAGAGCAGAACTGACGCACCCTGAAAAGATGCACAAGACAAAAGAACATAGGCATTCTATAAGATCTGAAGAGGAGGTGTTACAGAGGAGCTACAATTCTGTCTCAAAATGAAGACGCTCATAAAAGGAATGCTGAGGAAAATGCAAAGTCATTTTACATTTGTATAGATACAGTAACGCAAGTAGGCAAAGTAATCTTGAGGCTGGCTACATAGTGAATAGATTGTGGTGATGTGCCGATGTATATACATAGGAATTTATAGAACCTGAATGTTCCATGATGCACTTTAGCAAAGATTGAACCCCGTGTATGGAAAGGATTTCAGTGTGGTGCAGTTGGAAAATAGCTAATGGCGAAGGAGAATCCAAGAAAGGCTGGCTGGCCCAGCACCAAGAGTCGAGGCAACCATGAGCCTGGTTGTCTGTCAAATAGCTACATGAACGTGAGAATGAAACAAAGTTCTGCTTGAGGTGGAATGAAAAAACAGTGAAGGTGTCAAGAGTTCATCATTTAATAGTATTATATGCAGCAAAGAGCTCTAAAACATGGTCGCCAGTCACATGGTCAGAATGAAATAGACTTTGTTTCGAGCTACACCAAAACCAGGAGATAAAACCATGCCACACTCCCTTTCATTTTCAGGCACAGAGAGCTTCTGCAAGGCCAAGTTCAAAGCCGTAATTGAATGGCAGACCGCAAGAGTGATGATAGATGTCGGGCTAATTGGGTGGGAAGGTATGGTCAAGACCAGCCCACAGGCACCTGCAGTAACAGCCTGCATGCTGCTAGCGTGTGGAATATTCCAGAAGGGTAAAAGTGTGCCAACCACTTATAGAGGGCCATGTAAGAGAGAGCCCTATAGTTTGTATAACCACTGGATTGTTGTATATTTTGTAATGATGAAGATGACTTGCACTAGAGGAGGGCTTAGTTGTCCACCTAATGTTAGAGACCCAATCACAACCCCCCAAGTATGGAACAAATACCTAGATGTTCCCTGTAAGCCTATTACATCCCCAAGTAGGTTTTTGTAGTTTGCCACGTAGTGTGACATCACTGATGACGAATATTGACTATAAGAGTTGGTCTTTTAATGAAATTCACCGAGATCTTGCTTTGCGACGTCCGTATATATCTGTTGTAACTCCCTGTTTTAGACAATTGCAAATAAAACAGTACTAAGTTTTGCCAACTTCCAGAGTTTCTTTGATTATTGATGTATGAGTAAGTTCTGCATCCCCATCCATCTCTGAGTATTGCAACCTCGTCTTAAAGGACCCAGGGCCATGGGTTATTTTCTTTGTGTATGTGAGGGTGGAGACTGGTACGATGAGTGATGTGTGATGCACATGCATCTGGCTTACCTGGAACACATAGAGCTGGGTTTCAGCCAGGGATGAGCCCCTTTCCGGGTCCAATTAGGAATTTCGCTTTTCTTTGTGGAACCTTTGCTAGGACGTTCGGGTGAGAGATGATAGTTTCAAAAAGTTAAGAAGGAAAAGAAAAGAGCAGAGCCAAACAAAAAGAATGCAAACGAATAGCAGTGATTACCAGCGGTAAAATGACCGAGAATCACTTTTTCCAGCTGACCAACGGCAAAGGAATACAACAATTGGGAGGAGCTTAAGAAGAAAACGAAGGTGATGGAGCAGGCAAAAAGAGCGCCAAAAGATTAGCAGTGAAATGCATTCTTGAGATTTAGAATGAACTGGTGGTATACCAAGAGCAATTTAGCCAAGTGGAATGCCATTGATAAATCTGAAAGCCATTGCAGATTTTGTAAGAAACCTGGCAATGCAGAGACTATGTATCATCTAATAGCAGAATGCCAGGCATTATTATCCATGAGAATTGATTATTTCAAAAAACACTTTGAGACATGCACATTTCTTACAGTTGAAGACTTTTGGCATAGAATATATAATACACAGATAACCACGATAAGATTAGCAGTTGTGAATTTTCTCATAGCTTTAAACCTAAGGGAAATGTAGCCAGTAACGTGGCAAACTATTATCTGAACTTCGTACAGCCTAATATATCGTTTGTTCTATCTGTTTTTATATGTTTTTATTTTAATTTTAAACATTTTAGACTTAATTTAGTGGTCGTTATACAAAGGAAGCGAAATTTTGGTTGTGTTATACTTTGATGACCTACTATGAGGGCATGTCGTTTAGTGTTGATTATTTTGTGCGGCCCAATCTATGTAATGAATTATCTTCTAATTGTGATACAACTATGAAATTTTCTTTTTTTGTAAATCTATAAATGTAAATATATATTGAAAAGTTGATTTATCAACTAAACCAATAAAAATAATTAAAAAAAAATAATTAGCAGTGATTAACAAGATGGTGGGGCATAGGTCAAAGCATCCAGTTGCACCAGCTGACCAACTTCAAAGTGAAAGAAGAACGGGACACCTTAATAAAGGAAACAAGGAATGAGGGGACTAAAAGAACACAACACATTATCTTTTGAATGGCAAGTAATACAACAGAGTACGTGGGGCATAGATCCACTTGGACAAACTGACCAACTGCAATGAGCTTTGTGCTGCTCAGGTGTGTACCAGCAAGGTTCTTGCTATTTACTTGTTTTGATAATGTATGTATTTATGACCACATAATATGCCAAAAATTACTGGCAATTGCTTTGTGTTCCATTACTTACTTACCGTTGAAAGGCAGAGACTGCTTCTCTCTGAAATCTAAACATTAAACGCGATTCAGTGTATCATTTCGGAAACAATTTTTCCTACACTTATTTTACATTATTTATAAAGCTCTTACTCTTGCACTGCTCCTACAAAGCACATTTTGGATATAGGTTCGATAGGAAAGGAGGGCTTTTTTTTGTTGAGCCAAGGTGGACGATAGACTTATGCTTAGCATAAATTCAACACTTCAAGGAAAACGTCAGATTTAAGATCTGCTTCCAGAAACTTCTGAAAAGAGTCCCAAGCCAATGTTGGACGGGGAACGGCTTCCACGCGAGGAGCTGTAAAAATGCATTGTTCTGCCACCAAAACGTTTGGCCTTTCTTATTCAAACGAGATTTGCTGAGGGATGGTTACCTGGTTATTTAAGTAGACAGGGACAGCTTTATAGTACCTAGAGTGTTAAGCAGAGACTTTGAGATTCCGCTATTTTGTTTAATCAGCCAGAAAAATAAAAAAAATAAAACTCTTTGAAGGCTGACGTTACATGGTGCAATGGATTCAACCCCATGATAAGTCAAGCTGCTTGGCTTTTTACTCTTTGGAGCTTGGCTTAGGGGGTCATTTCATACTAGCCCTAATTTGCTCTTTAGCAGCCGTGTCCACTTCCACTTAAGTGAATAAGATCCCCTCCATGCAATGTTGGTAATTTCGAAAAGGGTATGAAAATGAAAACAGTAAAACAAAGGCAACATTGCCTTTAGTTTTCGTATTTAGGAAAAACTGTAAATGCTGCCAACAAAGTATGTTTTTCAGACAGCCTTTTCTATGGATACCGCTGCTTTTACCAGGCGGTAAACTCAGGTGGATTCCATAGAAGTACATTGTTTTTTTTTTTTGTAAACATGAAAATACATGCTGGAAAAAGAAACATGGTGTTACCTGAAGGCGGACAGGAATGCACTAAAAATGTATTCCTCCCGTGCCCCCCACTCAACTCCCAAATAGAATGAAAATCCCCAGATCAAAAAAACAAAGCATAAATAGATGCTGTGTTGCCTTTACACTTTCTTTCTATGATGCATGGTTTAGACAAGGACCCGCTATGGAATAAGCAATTAGGACGTAATCGAAATGTTTGCAATAATTAATGAGAGTACCATAGCTGGCATGATCCAACTTCTTTGGGATATCGTGAAAACTTGCAGAGGCCCCGGAAGCATGTTTTGGTGGAAAAGGTGTTCTTGATGACATTGTTTATTTACGTTAAGAATGATAGCTCAGCGTTAAAGAGGATACCCAGGTCTTCGATCTGGGTCTTTACATTTTGTCGGTCAGTTTAGAGTTAACACCTTACCTCTGCCCTCACCATCTTTTCATTATGTAAACATCTGTATAAACCCTTCATAACAGGTGTTGTTTTTGATTGCAATCCCCTTTTACACAGAGAATTCATCAACAGTTAAGCCTTTTGCTATTTTTTCCAAGTATGTCCTCTTTGGGCATCACTAGAGGCCAACCTCAGCTGAGAAGGTTTCTTGTAGGATTTAGCATATTAGTTCTGGCTGCTGTAACACCTTTTAGGATGTATTCAAAAACATCTGTAGGTCCAGTCGCACATCAGTCACTGACATGGAAGAGCCTCACGCATCACTTACAGTGCAGGGGACCTTGCGGCCTAATGTCAAAGGAGCAGTGGCTGGGGAGGGCTGAACTGATCAGTTGTGATAGCAAATCGTGATAGAGGCTCACCAGCTCCACCACACATGTTAGAAGCCAGGAAGCTCTCCCTCCTTCCTGGTTCCTTTTTTGCATGTAGCGCAAGATTCAGAGACCTGTAGAGGAGTGCGGGAGCTGAAGGTCTGGAAACGAGAAAAGTCATGAACTAGTTGGATTGGAAACAACTTGGATTGCAAAAGCTTTTTTTGCATGTGCGTGTATGTGCGCGCGCGTGTGTGTGTCTGTGTGTGTGTTTGTAAGGGTATTGGATGCTTATGTATGTTTCTATGAATGCATACATGCATGCAAGCAATGAGGAGGCTGTGTAAGTAAGCGAATGAATGAGAGCTTTCATTTCAGGGTGAATGGTGTATTTATGTGTGTGAGTGCATCGTGTGGAGTGTGCAATAGGAATGGTCTAGGTAAGGAACTGGTGGGAGAATGGGTAGGCATGTGGGCATGCAAGGCATGGGACCAAGGGGCATTAAGGTATGGATATTTTCTTATATGATATGACATGTTTTACTAGCACATTTGGGCAAAGTCATCGTGATGATGATTATTAAGTGGAGGAGGGGTTGGCAAAGGGCTGACAGCCTCCACATGGATGTGGCATGCCATTTCTACTACCCTCGCATTAAGGGTAAAACCAACAACAACATTGTGAACTTGTATTGATTGGGGGGGGGGATTTTGTCAGCCAGCAAGGAAATTTGCCCTTACATTGTTTACTGCTGTTAATGTCAAAGCTAACATATGTGTTTTTGTATGGTAGGTTAGGCATTTGTGCAGACAGCAAGGACATGTTTCCTTAATGAGGAATTGTATGTTTTACCGGAATTAAACGCAATCCCAATATGTGTGTACTTATATGGTGGGGGAGGCATTTGTGCTGCCTGTAAAGAAATGTTTCCTTAACGTGGCATTGCATGTGTAACTAGTTTTACTAGAAAAAACAATATTATGAGTTTTCTTACATGCTGGACAGTATTTGTGCATCTGGCAATGAGATGCTGTATTCTTACTTAGATTTTTTTCACTGACGTTAAGGACAAAGTCAACATGATGAGTGCTCTCCTACAGAGTGGGGTGAGGTGGGGTACTTGTGCAGCCAGCAAGGAGATGATATTTTTTTTTTTTTTTTTTTTTTATTGAAACACCAGTCTGACATGTCTCAATGCAAGCATTGTGACATCAGACTTTTATTACAATGTGGTCCTATGTATCCAAAAAGAAGGAAGAAGAAGAAAAAGAGAAGAGGACTTCTCCAAAACAAGCAAAGGTCCATCAGACTATTACCGTCCACTCGAGCCACTTCTGAAAATCCTGGATGAAACGTTGTTTCAAATAAAGTTTGTGTCGAGACGTAGAGAGTCCAAGTAGTCAACTACGGCACAGCTTAATTTTATACAGTGTCCGGCTGCCGCATATGACCACCAATCTCGACTAATACAGTCCACAGGAATGAAGTCTCCCAGATGCGTCATCCGTTTGGCGGTGGTATCTTTGCATCTAGTGAGGAGATGTTCAGAAGTTTCGGTTTCACAGTGACAGAAACAACATATATTGTTACTCACTTCTTTAAAGTGACGAGTCCACATCATTTCTTTCGTTTTTATGGCATTTAAACGAAACCTTAGAAACTGCTCACGATGATGTCGAGACGGGCAGTGTTTTAGGTAGTTGCTTGTAACATTTAGCTTAAGTGCCCCAACTCCAGCGTCTAAGGTGGTCGGTTTCAAGAGACGTGAATCATTGTTCGAAATCCAGCACCATTGTTCGAACTTTTTTTTTGCTAGTTGTGGTCTCTCTAGTAGATCGTTCAGGTTGAGATCAGCAGTGGCTAAGATTCTCAGCATGATTTGCTTCCACTCCTCGAGAAGTTTCGAATTCCCTGTGTTACTTGTCGCAGAGAAAATTTGGAATGCAGGGGCTGTCGGAGACAAATTTATCTTTCGCATTACTGTTAAGGACTTCCACATTACATGCGAATGTAGAGAATTCAGTGAAAGTTCGTATCTGATTTGGGTCATTGATATGTAGGTTGGAAGCTTCAGAACACGCCGCCAGAAGATTCCTTCCAATTTTTGCCAAAACGAGACATCTATGTTCCAACCAGATTCTGATCCAAAGGTGATTGCTGGAACTACCTTTTGGGTATAGAAAATCAAGACCGGTGTTAAAGTGAACTTGCCAAACGTTTTGTTCAGCAACTGTCCCTGAATGCCAAATTGAGTCATACGATTGACCATGTCAACTTTCCAGTGATGTTCATGGACTGAGTTGTTAAAGATGATTCCCAAATATCTGATTGAATTGACTGTTTCAAGACAGATGTCATCGATTTTCCACTTGAAGATTTTTTGTCTTTTCGGACGATTTTGGCTAATAATAATGATCTTAGTTTTTTCAATATTTAGCTCCAGGTCATTTTTGTGCAGGTAGTCATGAAGGTTTGTTAATTGCCGTTGCAAGCCTATCTCGGTTCTGTCCAGTAAAACCACATCATCAGCATATATTATGCATCCTACTTCGATGTTATTCAGTTTTGGTGGAAAACATCGCACATCTTTGCGATGAGCAGGGATGTCAGAAATAAACAATTTAAAGAGTTCAGTAGCTAATGGGCATCCCTGTTTCACACCTATGCTGGTTGGTATCCGCTTGGATAGGGTGCCTTCGTTGTTTAGTCTTATGCTGACGGTGGTTTGCGTATATAGTGCTCTAATTGGCTCGATGAGGTTTCTTGGACAGTTCCAATTTGCCAGTTTTTGCCACAGTTTGTTTCGGTTTACACTGTCGAAAGCACCCCTCAGATCTATGAAGGCGAGAAATAGTCTTGTCTTTGCCTTTTGGCTTTCTAATTTGAGAATGTTTAGGAGCAACAGGTTCACCTCCACCCCCACGCCTTTGGTAAAACCTGTTTGCCGGATATCAGGGATTTGTTCTGACATAGACCACGCAGCCAGCCTTTGACGTAAAAAAGATGCAAAGATTTTACCTATAGTGTCCAGCAGGGCAATCGGGCGATAGTTGATTGGATCTGCCCGATTGCCCTTTTTGTAGATTGGCACTATGATTGCGTCCCGCCAGGAGTCAGGTATCGTTGCTGATGTAAGCACACGGGCGAATAATAGTTCGATGAAGATTGCCCATTGCTCCTCGTTCTTTTTCAACATCATGTTTGATATTAAATCTGGGCCTGCTGCGTGGGAATTTTTCAGGGATCGTATGGCGAGTCTTATGTCTGGTCCTGTTATTCGAGGTTCCCAAGATATTGTCTCTTGTGCAGGTTTTCTAGCGTCCTCATTAGCTGTTTTACAAAAGATGTTGCCATAATGCTGTTCCCATGAGTCGGCATCAATCTCGTTCGATGGTAGTGACTGGTGCTTCGAGTTTCCTGCGTTCAAAATTGCCCAGATTTCTCGGGAATTCTTTTGGACTAAATGCCTCATCAGGTACTCAGCTTGATCTTGCTCAATTATCGATTTTTGCGATTTTAGCCAGTTACGGTATTTTTGGCGACGTATGCGTATGGCGTTGTTGATTGCATTTGTGTCGCTGTCCGATTTGTGGGACTTCTTTAGGGTTCTTATATCTCGTCTCATAACTTGTTTTGCTTGTGTCAGGATTGAAGATGAGAGGTGTTTATGTTTGGAGCCCATTGTACGATCAGCGGATTTGACTGTGATGAAATCAAATAGTAACGGTGCGTAGTTTACAGACTGTTCAGAGGTCCGCCGTAATTTCTGGCTTATTTTCTCTATCGTTGGTCTATCCATCTTCAGCCGGTTTCCGCCACTGTTTATGGAAATTACGAGATCGTATTTTCTTTGCTCAATCGTCCATTCTACCATACAGGCCAACCGAAGCAGATTGTGATCACTACTTGACATTGAGCTTATTGATAGTCTTATGTCACTTTCAAAGAAACTTTTTGATACCCAAAAGTAATCAATTATTGATTGGGCGTATGGGGATGACCAGGTTTTTTGGGGTGGTTTGTTGCCCGGAACTTGTCCATTTAACATATTGCAATTTCTATTGCATAGCGCCTGCCTCCATTTGGACTCCCGACTTTTTACTTCATCGTATGATGATAATTTGAACTGCTTGGTTGCATGATCGAATTTGAACCAGGAGCAGTTTAAGTCGCCTGCACAGATTATTGATAGATTCTTGTAGTTTAGCAATGTCTGATCAATGCAGGTTGTTATTGAGTCTATGAATTTTTTGGTGCTTATTTTTGCCGGATTCCAGTAACTATTTATAATAAGCAAGTGTTTCCTTGTTTCTTGGTCTTCGTCTGTAGTTTGGAGCAGTGCACTTTGTACGAACGGATGAGGACTGGAGGAATCAACAAGGCGCCACCTGGTGTTTATTTTGATCATAATGACCAAACCAGAAGAGGGTCGCCCCTTTACATTTTTTATTGCAGGATTTAATAGAGTCTGGAATCCGTCCCTCGATGGTGGCTCGCACAACTATGTCTCCTGAAGACAAATGACAAAGACCCTTTCCAGGTCAGCCTCAAATTTGTTGAATAGGTGAGTGAATCCTCTAGTATTCCATGAAATAAATTCACGAGTACACTTTTTACTGCTGATTGATGGCTAACGTCGATCAGAGATGTTAGTGTGGCTGCCATTTTTCACTGGATGATTAAGATTTGTACATGAGGTTACTGAGATTGCCATTTCTCTACGAAGCTCAGCACGTCGTTGTTCTTGGGTCCCTTGAAAGGTGTCTTTTGTATTGGAGATTTCAATGTCGGACCTGAAGCTCGTCGGTTCCACCGATATGTCGAACCCAAATGTTAACAATTCCTCTAGTGCATTCAGAATTGTATTTCGAACTGATCCTGAGGAAATGTGTAGCAGTACCTGGTCACAACACTTTTCAGAAGCATACTCAACTATTTGAATGTCCTCCGACAAAATCGTTCTGAGGGATGGAATGCAAGAAAATAGTTTCAGTACGTTTTTGCGGTTCAGGTTCAAATCATGGTCTTCTCGATGTAGATTTTGTAGTTTCAATTTGCAGATTAGCGAGTTAGCTCCAGATCTCGAAGATGTGGATGCTTTTGATGAGTATCGGACCTGCTTTTTTTCATGCTGTCGGGGATTTTTTGGGTTAAGGCATATAGGCAGATTTAGATAGTCCTCAGGCTTTGTCCACCTAATATCATAGGTTGCCTCCTGTCCCGCTCTTGGATTTAGCCTATGCGAGGATTCATGTTGGATGTCATCGGTGGCCATATTGGAAGGGACGATTAAGCGATCGGCTGTGCCTTCATCAGAGTAAGTAGAAAAGTTGTATATATCGATTGCTGATCCCGGTGACTTGCTCATGGGACTTTCACGGTCTGCGTCAACTCTTTGTCTCTTGCTTGTCGGAGAGACATGACGGCCTCCTCTACTGTGGTTTGTGACTTCCTGAACAATTTTTTGGTCATCAATTTTTGGCTGTTCAGCTCTTTCGAATAAGCCAACTCTACAGTCGTGTGTTACGTTTCTGATGTATTTCTGTGACTTTGAATGCTGTACATGTTTTTCAGGGTCTGGCAATTTTTTCCCAGGCTCTGACTGCCTGCCTTTCGGTTTCTGGGTTGTTTGAACTTGCCTCGCGGAAACCTTTAGTGATTTTGCCGGACCTTCGAAGATTCCAAATGAGGCTGTAGATATTTTGGAAGTCAGTTTTGGATTGAAACAGATTGCTTGTTCGTTCGGGAAAGACACAGAACCACACTCGGGGGGTTGCACGACCTGGACTCTAACGTCTTGCTGGCCGGTCGTAGTTGAAGATTCACTAGCTGCATCAGTGTTGTTCGAAATTAAAACATTTGCATTTGTATTCTGTGTTTGAACTTGCTGGTTGTGAGGATCTTTGCTCGATCGTGAGGGCACTTGAAGCTTTGTAGTTTCGATGCTTGGGTTCATCATGGCTGAATGTCTCATCCATTTTACGGCTTCAAGCAAACAGTCGGCTAAAGAGTCATTCAGGCAGTGGTGACGCGCTGCGAGGTCACTTAGGCGCTCTTGCCATCTTAATGTTTGTTCTGCTTCTTGTGTCGACCGTAATTGCAGGAAGTGTGTCACAGAGTCGAATTTATCCATTTTTTCTTTTAGAGTTATTATGAGTGACGTCTGGTCTTTGTAGGCCTCGTGGAGTGACTCATACATTTTCAAAAACGGAAGGAGTGCCGCAGACGAGGCTGCTAGAACATTATTGTAGATCTGCATTGCAGCTGCTGAGGACAAACTTGGTTTTGACTCAGTGCTGGTTTTGTTTGACAGACTTAAATGTGAACTGTTTGAATTCTCCAAATTGGGATCTTTTGCCAGCGTCGAGGTAGCGGCCGTGGTAATAGGTAATTCCTGAGAAGATTGTAATGTTGTAGACTTTAAATTCTCATTTCTCGATTTACTGGAGGGGTCCATGTTAAATGTTGGACCTCTTGGCTTGACGTGAGGTGTACTTGAGGTACTTTCTCCTGTACCACCGCCATTTTGTTTGTCACGTATTGGCGAACAAATTTTATTGAAGTTCCCCATCTGCATGTGTCCCATGTTGTCACACAATCTATGAAGGAGATCAGCATGGTCGATGTGATTGCGACTGTATCGTTGGAATGTATGTTGCTGACTGCCTTTTGCAGTTGTGTAGCCATGGAGAGACTGAATGGTGTTAGACGTCGTATATTCCTTGGATTGTAGAAACCGAGGAGCTCTCCGCGGTGTGTCAACAGTTGCCGGAATGGTTCTTACAGTTGCGTGGTCTGTGTCTAAGGTCTGTGTAGTTAATATTATTTCATCAGATTCAAGTAGGCGCCCGTTTCCCTCCTCATCTTGTGAGGCTTCCATTAGTTCTGCATCCGTAAGTTCAAAAGGGGAAAAAAATTCATCAGCTGTTTCTGAGGTGATCTGGTTAGGCGTGTCTTGAGATGTATTGTTGAATGAAAATGTTCTTGACAAGTTTAGGCCAATCGGAAGTAAGTTGTCAAGAGTTAGTAGTGACCTTTGTTGAGGTACATTTATGTGTGGAACAGCCTTCTCTAATGAATCATTTGTTTCGGCGTCCCTAGGCGTGAGTGCCGGCACAGATCCCTCAGACCCCGCAGCTCCCACTGCCCCCTTTAGGATGGCGTCAGACGTAGTGTGTGCGCCTCCGTCAACTATCTGATTACCAATGGTTTGTAGTGGCGATATGGGCAGCGCAGGAGGTGGCACAGGAGCAGTAGGATTAGCTTGAGCAAAACTTGTCAGGGTAAGAGGATTTTCGGAATTTCCTGGTGACAACCGACAGTCATTTGTTACTCGTTCTGACACCTCTTTGCTGCCTGCTGCGCACGTTGTGTTCGTTGTTGGGGCATCAAAGGATTTATCGTGCGAGGGAGAAGTCATAGAGGGGTCGGAAGGGGACACAGCAATTAACAGTGATTGCTTTGTTCCTGTTAAATCAACCGTTTCAGGTTGCGCTTTAGACGCGTGTTTTCGTGAAGCAGTGCTTACCTTTGAAGTGTCTGAAGCTGCGTCTGCCTTCAAGGCTGTCCACGGATTCTGCATCCGTCGTTGTTGAATCGTTTTCCTCCTTGTTTGGGGGCCTCCCTGGCCTGATTGGGCAGTCATTGCAGAGAGTACAATAATGCTAGCCGTAGGCAGACTAGCTGGAACCACCTAAAGTACTCAATATGTGGCCTGTGTGCACTGCACAGAGGGAGTGGGCGCTCAGAAGGGATCAAAGAGGTAGTTCCTCCGCAGTCTCCCTGATTATCGCGCCACCAGCGCCAAACAGCCGCTCAACAGCCGTTGGCCTTTACGCCTGTCGGGCTTAACGCCGCAAGGGTGTGCTGAGCTCTGTTTTATGTGTCTGGATAGGTCAGGTGATCAGTCACGTGACGGCACAGCGCTCCGCCTCCTCCTGGAAGCGAGCGAGCAGGCGAGATGGAAATGTGAAATGCGCGAGTTCTTAGAACTCCCAGCGCACGTTGACAAAATACAGCAGCAGCAGCAAGAAAGTGTCTTCTCCTCACGGGAATTGCACACGCCGCTCGGCTGTGCTGAGCTCTGTTTTATGTGCCTGGATAGGTCAGGTGATCAGTCACGTGACGGCACAGCGCTCTGCCTCCTCCTGGAAGCGAGCAAGCAGGCGAGATGGAAATGCGAAATGCGCGAGTTCTTAGACCTCCCAGCGCACGTTGACAAAATACAGCAGCAAGAAAGTGTCTTCTCCTCACGGGAATTGATGATATTTACTTACTGTGACATTACTTTTATTACCAGCATTAAGAACAAGTCAACATGAAGAGTGTTCTTGCATGGGGGCGGGGAGTGTAATTTGTGCAATCAGCAATAACATGTTTACTTCCTGTGACATAAGATTTTTACTGGCATTAAGGGCAATGGCAGAAGGAGTATGTTCTTACAGGGGGATACTAGCATATTTTGGCAGAGCCTGCATGAACTTGTTATCTTATGGTATCATTACTGCACATAATATTTCAGCAAACATGTCATAGAGGTGGCTGGTACTTTTGGATACCAGGGGTCAGGCACCAGCCCCTTTTTTCTAGGCTATGTACAATTTGTAAGGTTTGATTAAAAACATACTTACATTTTCCACCTAGTATAGAGTGTGCTGTGCCCCTGTACCACAATTATCACCATGCGCATTGCACTTACATGGTAGTGTAGGTCGGATTGCAATATAGAATGCCCAATGCTTTTTGTACCTTTGGGAGGGCCCTCTTATCATGGCTCGCCACCACCTTTTGTGTTACGCCATTGATGTCAGTCACTTGCATGTAAATCTCTTGCTTTTTGCCACTGTTTCATTTTTGTTGCATCGTGTGAATTTACAGGAACTACTGCTGAAAATAGCAGAACAAGTTGTCCATTTTTAAAACAAGCCACAGATTTACATTTAATGTTATACTTTGCTAATGTTGGTGTTACGCACATGGCCATTTCTAAACTTCACCCAATGTGGACATTCGATGATGTGCATTTTCTTGTGCATTTACACACCTTGAACTTTTTTCAAACTCTCGGAAAGTGCGCCCCAGTCATCACTGTCCGCCACAGCGTGCGCTTTCTTCTGCACTAAAACTGACGCCATCCAAAACGCATTCACCTTCGCACTCTCTCAGCTGCAGCGGAAGATGTTTGTTAGCATAATGCAAGCAAATGCAGTGAACAAGACAGCTTAGCTAGTTATTTAAGAGCTAAACTCATTTTCCGCTTCTCAAATTATCGCCATTAATCAGGTTAAGGACAAACGATCTGCCTTTCTGATGAGGAATAATGAGAGATGTCATGGAATATTAGGGATGCTGGAGATAATGACCATGAACCCAAAATTAACCGATGTGTGTGTGTACACAGGAAACGTTCAAGTTCAATTATCCCCAGGCATGAGTGATAGAGAGGAGAGGTGCAGAGGGAAATATTGTGAGAGGCTGCAGCACTGCACTGAGGACGAGTATCACGAGCATCTCATCTCTTCAGGATCGGGGGTCTCGGTGAAACTTTTTCCCTGTAACAGATACAAGTCATGCTCTGATTTCAAATTCCTTGATTAAGTTTTGTTTATCAGCAAGGTTTCATGCAGGATGCAGGAGTGCGAGAGGAACATGGATCCATCCAGTGGAGCGTGCTAAGAATACAAATCAGTTGCGACAAAAGTAGCAACTATAAGATACATACAATGTCCTCACTGATCAAAGGTTGTCAAAATCATAAGAGGCACTGAAGGCATCATGACACTATTTTTGATAGTCAATGACATGAGAGTTCATGATATTAGATACTCCTTTGCACCCCATGTGTGATGAATTAACTTCCGGGGCATCAGTGGTCCAGGGATGAATATCGGTTTCCAAACCATCAATCAGCCCCACTTTTTTTCCAATTTTGGTAACATGGACGGAACAGCAGGCTTATCCCCACAAGGTTGTGGATCTTGGTTATTTGAAACACAGCGAAAATACAATTATTACACAATGATAAAAGGGACTGTCCAGTCATGGTTTTATACATATATCTACTTTATTATTATCACAAAAGACAGTTCTAGCACACCGAAAAATACAACCCACCCAGTAACGGAATGCACAGGACAGACAGTTTCAAGGAGGAAAGGGGATGCCCTCTGTATACTGACAGGAGCGTAGTGGGTAAAGTAATTAATCACAATGTTCAAGGATACTTGGTCTAAACACAATGGGAGCAATGGGTCATACAATGTTACTAGCGGCCTTCGGAGAAGGGCCAGAGGGACAGAACCACAATGTACCTTGTGCTTGTAGACATTCTTTGTGCTCGACCGGGTCGACATGGTTTCAGGCCGCTTTGCAGTTTCTGCAACAGAGTTCAAAATGAGAGACAACTGTGGGTTTCAGGTGGCAGGCAGTTCGGCAAGTGAGGCTGGACAGATGGCTGCAGGCTGGCCTACACGGCAGCTCAGGGTAAGGAATAGTTGTCTGAGTGCTAGTTGGCAGTTATGAAGCACTGGTCAAGGCATCTCAGATGCATGAGCGTTTACGGCGTGACAACATTCAGTGGTGCAGTCAGTTGCAGCTCGAGTGGCTCGACTGGCTCGAAAAAGTCCTTAACGCAGATGCTAGCTGATGCTTGTCGGTGCACTCCTAGCTTCTTTGCTTGGCTCGTATCATTCTTTATGTCGGGCGGCCAAAGCTGAGGAGAGTGTTGCAGGCAACAACCTTGTCCTTCCTTCGTTTCAAAGACTCTCTGGCATTTCCCATCTAGGAAGCTTGCTTGCAGAGCCTAGTAGGGCATGCTGTGTGCTGGCTGGGTACCGGTTATGCTGCTGCTAGAGGATCCTCTGGATTCAGTATCTCCCTCTGTTCCCTAGGAGATGTTTAGCAGAGGGGTCTTGCTTTCCTCTTCAAAATCCTGACCTTCGTTCAATGGCGAAAGCTGTAAGGCAGACTGTACCTCCAGTCAGGGTCCAAATGAGTTCTTCTTTCCTGCCTGTGAAGCCTTCAGATGATCTGCCAAACGAGAAGCTCAACCCTCTTTTAAAGCCAAATGGGCTCTGAGGGATTGTGTTGGCTAAGCCTACCTTAATGATCCAATCCTGTGTCCCCACCAACAATCTTCCGTTTTGCGTGAGATCATAACCTGAGTGCTTTGCAATAGGAAAGGGTGAACAGGTGAAAACATGTAATACTAAGTCCCACCCATCTTCCTGTCTCTAGTGGATTAAAGGGTATCTCTGGTTAATGGAGCTCTGTGTGGTTCCTGATTAAAGGCAGGTCTCCCTTGAAGTTGTGGCGAGAACAGACTTTCTGACTCCATCAAATCACAAACTCATATCCTCTTGAATGGGCCGCCCCTGCAGGGATCACTACTATAAACTGCTGTCCCAGACATGACATTTCACTGCCGTGATAGTAAGAGGCAGGAGATGACTTCAGGTTGACACAGATGCATAGCAAAAAGGTGTTGGGGTTTCCTGCCCTTTGTTAGCTCTGTAACCAGGCCTCTAGCAGGCCTGTTCAATTCACTCTCATCAGTATGTGCTGCCACCAGCAGGACTGACAATGGGCAGGGTGAATCCATGTAGCCTTTGATAGTTAATTAGACTGCTCATGGCTGGAGGAAGGTTTTGCCCTCATCCTCTTGAGATGCCTTCCTGTACTCCTGGCTGTCACATTCCAACTAAATGGGACAGGGGAGGGGCAGCACATGTAGGCTGTGTCCACCCAGAGTACAGAGATCTATGTTTGTTGTGTGGTGATAATAGGAAAATGTGTGCAGGTTAAACCCCACATTTCTTTAGGTTGATCTCCCATTATTCAATTTCTTTAAAAAATATTTAAAAAGCCTAGGTGAGTACATACCCACCGTGCAGATAGTCAAATTCTTCACACCATGACCACACAAAAATTGCCATTGAAGGCCTTTTGATGAGATCCAAAGAAGTTGGCTGAAAGCCTACAGTAAGCGTATCTGTTGACTAACACATTGGCCCTCATTACGAGGTTGGAGGTAACCATGCCGCATTTAGCGGCATGGTTGCCTCCTTACCGCATACCGGGCCCGGGTTCCTCAAATGAGGATTTACCAGGCCATGCCAACCTTGGCGGACCCAGTAATTCCTTGTCCAAGGAACCCGGACCCGGTCCATCCCCATTCCCATTCGAGCCCCCATAGGGCTCAATGGGAACGGGGAAGGAGCTATCAACGGGCCCGTTTATAACGGGCCCGTTGTTAGCTCCCTGGTCTCCTCGCGGGACCCGGTAAGGATGCCTGGTTTTACCAGGCACCCATTGCGGGTCCCGCGAGGAGACCTCGTAATAGGGCGGAATGGGTTTACCAGCACTGTTACCGTTGCCGGTAAACCCATTCCGCCAACCTCCTAATGAGGGCCATTGTTTCAGAGATCTATATTTGACCAAAGGCACCCAAGGTCGACCAAATGATTAATATATGGATTGAATATCAGGGATTAACAGACTCAACAGGCTAAGAGCCAGAACTAGGTCCAGCTATCAAGTGCTTAGACCCATCGCAACCATAGACACCTTCCCCAAAATAGCAACGGTACCTGCTAACAGAACATTTAAAGGTCCTCCTAAAAAACACACCAAACCACTTACAGAGGCCTCAAGTAAGACTCGACACCTAAACCTAGTAATTACACCTTCTGTTGAGCTATCCCCTATGATCATAGGAGCACTTATTAATGCTCGATCACTCTGTGCACATGCTATAGAAATCCATGACTTCATAGTGGAACAACATCTAGATATACTAGCAGTTACTGAAAAATGGCTACACACTGTCGCAGGCCCTCTCCTGGCTATTGCCATCCCTCCAAGATATAGTATCCTCAGAACAGATAGGAATAACCTCCAAGGAGGCGGAGTTGCCCTAATAACCAGAACCACACTGCAATGTAGAGCCTGCCCATTGGAACAAATACAGGATATGAACTCCTACTTTTTAAACTCTCCCCCAACACTAAAACTACCACCAACATACTAGTAATATGCAGAGCACCCAATAAAACCAGCCACCAAACCTAGACATCCGTTTACTGCTTACACCCCATATGAAGCCTAAGACTAAATGTATCATCCTGGGGACATCAACCTAGGCTACAACGACCCCTTGGACACAGATGACACCGCCTTTCATACAACCATGTCAGATATGAATTTCACTCAGCTAGTTAAAGAACCCATCCATTCCAAAGGCAGAACGTTGGACTGGATCATGTCCCTTAAATCTCGAGTCACCATAGAGTCTATCCTCCCAGTAGAATGGTCAGACCATTCTGTCATCAGTTTTTCACTGAATTACAACAATATAGCCCTCACCAGCCCCAAGCCACCAGAAACCTTTTAAACTAGAAATATTAAAAAACTCACAGCAGACAACCTCTCCCCCATTCTGTGCAAGGCCCTTGCCAACGTTACTCTCAAAACAAACAACCCTGACTACTTAGGAGATTGTTATCAACAATACCTCACCAGTACCATTGACTCACTCGCCCCAGTCGCCACCAAAACGCGGAAATAAGATAAACGATCCTGCTTCTGGTTTGACGAAGTACTAGTCTCCCTTAGACAAACCAAAAGATCGCTCAAGCACCTACATAGGAAAACCAACACCACTGAATCAGCAGAAGCCTTCAAAATAGCCAATAAATACAATAAATCTGCCATAATCTTCCACAAAGCTAACGCTCTTAACACTCGCATAATCAATGCAACTCGGACAGTAAAGAATTGTTTACTATTCTCAGAGAGCTTGAGAACCCTGGCCAAATGACAGTACCCTACAACTCCAGAAAAACCTGGTGCACCACTATACAAGACGCATTAGTCTCTAAAATCTTGCCATTACAAAAGAAAATCAACAGCAAAAAAACACTCCTTGCCGATAAAACACATCCCAATATAGCCTCCAACCCACCCACCACCTCCACCGGCACCCCGTTTCAAATCACCCCAGTCATTAGCAAAGAAGTACTAGATACTATAATGAAACTCAAAGCCTCCTACTGCAAAGAAGGCCAATTCCCACCCCACCTAGTCAAACTGCGCACCCCTACATCAGCACCAGTCATTACGGAATTTGTTAACACATCCTTCACCACAAACACAGTCCCCACCAGCATAAAAAAACATGAGTAACACCCCTCTTTAAAAAAAATTACTCTGGACCCCTCAATCCCCACCAACTACAGACCCATAACCACTGTCCCATTTTTAATGAAAATTATTGACAAAATAGCATACTCCCAAATTCGAAACCACCTACAACACTATCAACTATTAGGGGACCGGCAGTCAGGATTCTGCCCCAACCATAGTACTGAAACAGCACTATTTGATTTGAAGATCCAAATGGACGCCACTAGAGAAGCAGGCAAACTCTGCCTGCTTATGCTCCTAGACCTAATGGCAGCTTTCAATCTGGTCGACCATGACAAACTATGTGCCTCCCTTAACAACAATTTTAACCTGTCTAACCATGCCACAGATTGGATTAAATCCCTCCTCCCAGATAGGACCTCTATAGTTGCCATTGGTAAAGAATCAGCAGATCCTATACCAGTCCTGATAGGAGTCCCACAAGGTTTGTGTCTCTCTCCTACCCTGTACACCGCCTACACCAAACTGCTCTTTGCAGCATGGGATGCTATGGGTGTCATCTACACCAATTTCACAGATGACACTCAGATCCTCAATCAATCAGGAGCAAGATTCTCTGTTTATCAATAAAATCTACTCTCTTATTCAAAATTGGTGGATAACAACAGCCTATGTTTCAATGATGACAAAACAGAGTTACTCATTTTAGGATCATCATCCAAAATCACTTGACTACAGCCGGTTTACTCATCGTTTATCTTTGATGGCACCACAATCCCAGTACTCAAACAAGTAACGACACTTGGGGTTTACCTAGATGCAACACTATCTGTGTCCAAGCAAGTAAATACCCTAGCTTCCTCTACCTCCTACACAGCCAAACTTGTCTCCCTCAGCCGCAAATTTCTGACACCAGAAAACTGTGTCACAGTAGCAAGAGCGCTGATACTCTCTAAGCTTGATTATTGTAACATCCTCTTCCTAGGCACCTCCAGCACCAACCTCTCCAAACTCCAACTAATGCAGAACAAAGCCCTCCGAGCTGCATTAGGTATTAACAAATCCGATCACATCTCCATTCTCAGGAGACAAAACCACTGGCTTCCTATCAAAGCCAGAGCACTCTTCAAAGCCCTCAGCCCTCAGCATCACCCAAAAATGCATCGCCAACAAAGCTCCCAAATACCTCCTAAACACAGTTACTAAGAAAACTCACACCAGACCCCCCGGGCAATCTATGAGTTTATCCAGATTTGACCATGTCTAAATGTATAGAAAAGCTGCCCAGTGGTTATCAGTCAGAGAACGGATCAACCTTTAAGTGTTATTCATTACTCACTGCTGCTTCTCTAAGTCTGCCCCTCCCTACCTCACGCAGAGAATCTCCAAGAACTACTCATCCAGACCTATAAGACTTATCTACAGCAATAGACTATCCACCCGGTGCTTCAGAAGTACTAGGGCTGAAGGCTCCAGCTTTCCAGTCATGGCTGCCCAACTGTGGAATAACTTTCCGCTCCACCTACGTTCTGAGCCTTTGTACTGGCCTTTCAGAAAACAATTCAAAACACTTTAATTCCAATGACATTGAACCTTGACAATTAACCCTCCTGCTATCCAATGTTCCCTCCCCCTGCTTGCCCCCTTCCCTCACCCCTCTGCAACCAGCACCTTGGTGTGTGTGGGTTTTGCACTCTGTATAAATGTAAAAAAAACTAAACAAAAATAAAATGACACAATAGCTAACAGTTCTTAAGCAATGAATGTAAAATGAAAACAATTTCAATTTTCCACCATCGAAAATCTGTGCAGTGTTGGGTAAACAAACCCCATGGAACAGATGCATTGGCTCTTTCACTCTTTGACTCTTTGACAATCTGACACAGCACCTGTCCTCAAACCTTTGTGATATGACTGCAGTAAGAGACTTAGCCTTTCTCTCCCTATCTTCTATCTGGCTATAAAAGTACACATGCATGTTACCACTCCTTTATTACTTTCAACACAGGCTATGGTCTTCCAAAGGGCGTACATCCTCAGAGCACTTTGTTCAAGGCTATACCAATGACAGTAGGCACTATACAAAACCACTTAACAATGTATTCCCGGCCACATATACAGCAGACAAAATAAAATGTATCAACACAGCAACATATTAAAGCACCTAGCACTAATAATATGTGCACAAATGGATTCATGTTTCTACGTCACGAGTATCACATCGACATCAGATTCCAGTAATGGCTGACCTCAACCAAGTGCCAGTATTGGTTGACATTGTTAAACACTGTAACCTAAGAAACAGCCTTCATTTGGAACATTACATCCTTATTTACGCTGGCCGGTTAATCACATCAGTTAGTATATAACCCACAAATCACCACTGCTGATTAATGTAGAATTGACTAGTCATTCTATAATTGACCTCAGGTTTCTAGAGGTGCATCCTGGGTTAAAGATGCCTTTCCATTGTTCCAAATGGAACATCACCAATTCAGGGGATGGGATGACAGATCATTTTATGAGATACAAGGCATTCCAAACTAGAAATGGACATTAAATCACCATGTCTTTCTCAATACCCCTGCATTTATTTGGAAGAACTATTTTTTTTTACTTATTGCAGTACATAAGAGTTCACAAATTCACAAAGGTCATAAACCTATCTGCCAAGTGCATCTGTTGTTATCTTATATATCTCCAGGATTTGGACGAAAAAGAGAACCTTTAAAGAAGCATTAAAAGTCCACCATTAATTTAAGCTATCTTTAGTGTTTGTTTTTGCACATTTGAATACCAAGGTGACATTTTGTAAATCTCAGGCCGGTCTAATAGTGTTGAGTATTTCTTTGTGATATTTTCCTCAATGAAATACCCATTCAGTCATTTCACATGCTACGTAATAAGTGCAAAAATGAATTGTAGAAATACAGCTAAAAGACAGGCATATGACTTGTAAGTGGAATGATAGAGGTGTTCACAGTTGTAATGCTGGTGATTCCTTATCCATATCCAGATATTTTCTTTTATTGTGTTTTATTTTATTGGTTTATGTATGGTTTATAATACAGAAAACATTTTGCCACATAATATTTTAAGGTAAAATTATTTTTTTTCAGAACCACTTCTTCTATTTCTTCAACTGTTCTGTCATCTTCGTTTTTTGTTAAAAGCTTTGATTCTTTCAAAGATTTTTATTACCAGTTTTATCAGTGCCAGCGTTAGGGGGATCCGATTCCCCAACAGAAGTTCCTTCCACCAGTCTTCAACTGATCTTGAACTATACTTATTAATCACGTCACTCATGAGGGATATTCTTATGTCAGTTGCTGGGCAGAATAGTACAAGATGTTTTAGCAATTCTTGCGACTCGTCCACTTGGCAAAATCTACAAGCTCCCCTTCCACTGGAGTTGTGTCTTCGGCTCAGAATTTCCATGGTGGTCTATAGTACCTATATGGAAATAACTGGAGATATTTCGGCAATGAGTTTAAGCTTCTCGCTTCCTGAATGGATGTGCCATAAGTTTTCAAGGAGTGTCTTTCGTCTTGAGATAAGAGCCAGTCTTGTATATGTGCAATTTTTTCTTGACTTTATCTGAGTTCTCCCATAAAGTCTGATCGGATTCCCCCAAGTCAGTTAAAATCGCTTGACAGATAGTTCTCCACTCTGACAATGTGGTTTTTCTATTTTTGCTCAATGCAATCTTTAGAGCTGCAAAGCCACCTCTCAATGATTCATCCATACATTTCCTGTAGAGGCATAGGGATTTCCTCGAAACAATGGTCTTCATTGACATAAGACTTAGTTCTATTCGAATAGCCTGGATTGGCGTACTCTTTGGAAGCTGGAGTACCCTTTTCCAAAAGGTTCCCTCTATCCTTGCCCAGTTATCAGCATGAAAAGAAAAGGAGGTTTCTGCTCCATAAGTTAGGATTGGTAAAGCCTTCATTCGATAAAACAAAACCAACGGGATCAATGAGAAACTGCAGAATCTTTTCAATAGTAGTCTTCCTTGGCTAGCCAGGTTTTGTTGCTTTATATCTCAGAGATTCCACTCTGGGGGCATTGCTTTTACTTGTGTTCAAACAAACTCCCCGGTAGGTAAGCGATTTCACCTCTGGGATTTTTTCCCCAATAGATACCATGCGTTCACTTTTTTCCAACTGCGCCCGTTCGGAGCTCCAAAAGTCAAAATCATTGATTTAGTTGGATTTATTATCAGTCCATTTACCTCCATGCATTTCTTCAGGGCATCTAATTGCCATTGTAGGCCTATTGGTGTCTGGTCAAAAAGGACCACATCATCAGCTTACAATACTCTTCCTACCACAGTTGTTCGGATGTTTATAAATGCCTCGTTCATATCTGAAATGAATACATTGAACAATTCAGGCACCAATGGACAGCCCTGTTTTCACCCTTTATCGGTGGGTAGTTTGGTTGAAAGGAGATCAAATCGATCCATCCTTACCTTTATTGAGGTGTCATATTAGAGATCTTTAATTACTTCCAATGCGTCATTGCGGAATCCCCACTGGTAAAGTTTGCTCCATAATTTTGGTCAATTTACTGTGTCAAATGCCTGGGTAAGGTCAATGAATGCCATATCGATCTTCTAATCTTTTTCCCCTTCTGCTTGGGCCTTCATGAGCTTAATAATGAATATGTTTAATGATGTTCGTACGCCCTTTACGAAGTCTGCTTGCAAGTCATCCCTGTGAGAGGTATTAATACTCCACTGCACGATGATCTTCAATATCAGTGAAGCAAAAACCTTGCCAGCCATATCCAACAAAGCAATGGTTGATAATTATCCAGGTTAGATAAGGGCCCTTTTTTATAGATCAGGATGATCACTGCTGTTTTCCATGTGAGTGGTATTGTTTGTGATTTCATAATTTGTTCAAACAGGATCATTAAATATCTAGACCACTGCGTTAGATCCTGTTTTAAAATGGCATTTGTCATCCTGTCTGGTCCTGCAGCCCTCAAGTTTTTCAATTTTTTTGATAACCTCCTTTACAGTCATGATGTCAATGCCCAAGTGCTCCCAACGATTATTCTTTCTTATCTTATTTGTTGGATTGAATTGATCTGCTTCACAAAATTTGGAAAAGTATGTTATCCATGTTGCTGCTGGGATATGATGCAATATTAATGCCTCTTGTGGCGCATCCAGGGCAATAATGATGGTCCAGATTTCTGACATGTTTTTGGTTCTCATATTTTGCAGCATCTGTTCTGCGTTTGCTGAGCAAGCTTTTTTCTGTGCAGTTTCTGCCAGTTTCAATATTGTTGTCTTAGCTTGCCAATTGTCACCATCGCCTGTTTTATTGGTTGTTTCTTTAGTGTAAGAATTTGTTGTTTAAGGATCTTCTTTCTTTCAAAGACAACTAGATCAAAAACATGACAATGATTGATAGATGATCTGCTCTTGATCTCCTTCTTGATTTCGAAAGCTTTAAATAGTTGGCTATGGTCAATTGTTTGATCTCCCCTTTCCATGTTTATGTGACATATAACCCATTTGTGTTTTTCTAATAAAACAGGGATTTTGTTACCTCTGACCTTTAATCTTTCCTGCCATTCATTACATCTGGATCAAAGCCGTATTTATCTCCTTCAGTTTGCATCAAAGGCACCCAGGTCAATTTGAGTACGTTTTGATTACTTAAGGCCATCTCTTCAACTGTCAATATCTGCGCTGCTGTGGTTATATTTCGAGATGTGCAGATGTAGTCAATGATGTGACCATGTTTCCCTTTTCAAGTTGTTTTACCAGGGATGTCCCCGTGGGTACCGACCTTTAGGATATTTATATCTCTAGATTCAATGGTGTTCCTCCAAAGCTGTCACCTTTTTCTGGATTCTAATGTTAATAGTACATCGTTTTCACTTGGCTTCCCAGCTTTATCACAACACTGGCCGTTCAGGTCGCCACACACAACAAGATAGGGATCTTTCCATTTTTCTGTTTGTCGATTACGTCTGCCACCTTATTGGGAAAGTTCTTAATCTCCTGTATTGTCGAGTTCCAATATAAGTTTATGAGGGATAGAATCTTTCCCGTTTTTTTTTTTTATCTTACATATATCTTTCCAGACAGTACTTGGATATAGGGATTGGGGTTGAGCTCTTCTAAAGGTGGAAATTTAGTTTATTCTTGAAGGCTATGAAAAGACCTGACATTGATCTACCTCTTACCCCTTTTACAGCTAAGTTTAAGTAGACTTTATATACATCTAAGTTTGGACATTCTCTGACCCAGGTTTCTTGTAGACAGATTGCTTCAAAATGTCCTCTACACAGATCGTCGTTGACAAACAGGTGAGCAAAACCCCAGTGTTCCAACTTGTCAATGCGAGGTCTTTGCTTTCCAGGTGTCCTTGGGATTATGGTTTATTGATTTTTTTGGCCAATAGGCCCACCAGCCACTTCCAGTTCTCTTCAGTTCCATTTTTGTCTTTAATCTATTCTCTTTTTCCTGGACAGATGACCGGCCAACTTCTATAGATGGATTCAATATTTTTTCTTTGTGTTTGATGGTGCCCTGGATTTTTTCGGCTTTGCTTCAAACCTAACTGCTCTTGATTCTTCCTGTTTCCCTTTTTGTTATTCACAGCCTCCAATTTCATAACTTCTTGCTGTGTTAGATCGTATCAGCCTCAACCAACATGCCTCTTCCATCAATGGTTGTTTTATCAATGGGGTTGATGGGTATAGGATCACGCTATCAATCCTCTCTTCTTCAGGAAACTCGATTGTAATTAAGTCATCCGTTATTAAAGGTCTTAAACCAGGTACATGGTGCAAAAAGCAAATGACCTTGACCCTGTTCAAAATAGGCCATCGTTGATAAAGCTCATTCTCTCCAATACCAAGACTTGGATAGGCTTGGCATTCCTTGAGGTTCTTGTCTGGTCAAATCGCTCGTTGATCTTGTTTGAGTTAGTGACTTTTTGGGACTGACCTTCTCTCTATTTGTAAATTTGATTCTTTTTAAGGGAGATATTGGATATGTGTCCTTTTTATACGAGGTGGGACTTTCCTCAAAATCATAACAAACTTATATACAGGCCTTTGCTGATTGCTTCCCGTTAGACACATGGTCCGCATCGAGCTTGCTCTCCATTTGTCTTAAGTGGTAGGTTACATATTTATCATCTTTGTCCGAGATTTGACTATTCACTACATCCTTCTCGTCTTTATTTCCATTCTGGGTAATTAGCTGCACATTTCCTATTATTTTTACCCCTTATGTCTTTGAACACAAGCCCCTAAATCCCCACTTTCTGTAGGATTGATTGTATCCTTCATTGTTTCTGACACTTCATCTTCTTGCCAACTCACATACACATTTGTTCGGGACCTCTGTGGGTATGATGTTCTAACTATGATGTTTGGTCTTTGGGTTCCTATCTGTTTTAGGAACTTTGGACCTACTGGTCTTTTGCTCCATCTTGGGTTTCGCTCCTCAATCACATCTGCACCACTGTCAGAAGATGCTGGGTTATGTTGGGTATTTTGTGTAGATTTAGGGCCTAGCGGTATTTTCTTACCGCCAAAAAAAAACATAATTTAGCAATAATCACCCCTTGCATTTAGATTGGGTTTGGTATTATAATGGTATAGTGGCTATGCATTATTTCAGTACACAAATACATTTGGTTGGTATACATTTCGTTGTGGTATAGTGATGAGCATGATTTTCAGTTCTACTTGTGATCCCCAATATACAAAACCCCCTTTTTCTTGCTTGGTCTGTTCGTGTGATCACTAGAGAGACCGTGGGCCTACATTTTATGGATACCACAATTTTCACATATAGCATTCACCAAACCCTGTGGTATTATCACTAATGTGTTTACCTTAGTGAAATTATGTTTCCATGGAGTATTCACAATAACATGTGGAATTATCACTAATTTATTT
The DNA here is from genome assembly GCF_040938575.1 of Ambystoma mexicanum. NCBI lineage: Eukaryota > Metazoa > Chordata > Amphibia > Caudata > Ambystomatidae > Ambystoma > Ambystoma mexicanum. The sequence continues at coordinate 248,145,412 of NC_090940.1, read as the reverse complement.
ACATTAGTGAGATTATGTTTCCATGGAGTATTCACAATAACATGTGGTATTATCACTAATTTATTTACATTAGTGAGATTATATTTTCAGGGGCCTCTCTCTCTGCTGACTCATGTACGTCCAGCAGACTATTGTGTTATGTTCCACTCAGAAGCCACACACTCATATACACTGAGTGGAACCACGCAAACAGCTATTTATAATTGCTCATAACATTACTTTATCTACATAGGAAGTTTGGCACATATATTACCTAATAACCTCCCCTTTTATTATGTGACATGGGCTAAATGCACCAGAGAAAGACAGAAGCAAAATAAAAACCTTTACACAGGTTGTGATTTATACCAGTTTCATTTAAAAATTATACATTACCAGCTTTGCGAGGCAGTCTTTTCTAGAATAAACAGAAGAGAAACAATTGCAAAACTACAAGGCATTTCATTAAGTTCTTTGCAACAATAAAACAAAAAAAACAGTACATCAATTGACTTGCATTTAGATGGCAACATTAGAATGTGGCATTTAAACACAGTGATTCCCCAATAGTAATTATCACTACGCTGCCTGCCTAAAATCGACTTCATGCACACATCGCTCCCTTAACTTTTACAAGATAATTACCAGCAATTTGTAGCTTTTCAGCACGCAAAATCTCCTGGCTGGTCGCCTCTTATAAGTGGCTCAGGGTTTTCTTTTTAAAGCACCCAGCGAGAACATGCAGTTCCAATCTGCAATCTTCTGTTCTCAAGCCGGTGCTAATTGACTGGAAACCCCAGTATCCGAAGGTCAGTAGTGCACTGGAACAATGCCTCCCAGCAGCCCAGCCAGGCAACCCCACAGCAACTCCAGCCAAGTCTTCACTGAAGCTCTGCAAAATGTCCACTAACTCTCCTTCTCCCCGAGCTGCTTCAAGAAACCTCTGTCACAACCCTTAAAATGACATGTACCCAACCAAAGTCCATCATGTCATACCCTCCTTCTTTAAACAATAGCTCACTTTTACAGTAGGCAACTGTATCAACTATTTTCCTGCTATTACTTCCTGAAAAGACTGTGGCAGGGCAAAGAGAGAGAAAAAAAAATCTCTGAATGCGCGTTTAAAATGAATCTCAGCCTGCCTCATTTTGCACATGGAGAACACATTATAATATTAATGAGTTAAAATCGTGTTAGTATTTGTTGATTAGGTTAAATAATTAAGTATCTAATGTGTGTCCATGAGTGAGACATTTCAATTGAGAAGAGAAAAAAATGTGCGCTTTTAAATGTGAAAAAAAATTGTTTGTTTTTAACATGTGTAACCTGTCTTCAATTACACGTCGATAAGTTACATTGGGAACACATGGCTTGCCGTACCGCATTATAGCAATACATTGATCCCATGCAGTGGCGCTGCACTCCAAAAACATGTTAAATAATACTACATATTCCCTCCTTTTTCTGAGAATTTGGCTATGGTCCAAGTCACAATTGGAAGAAACCCAACTTGCCCCCTTTCTTCCTTTAAAATGTATGCGTATTGGGATATCTTTCTCTCCCCGTTGTATCTACTAACATGATCAACATCTTCATTTTCACTGACAAAATAATCAACCATCTGCCCATCATTAGCACCAGGACAGCTAAACCCACTATAGAGTGTTCCCCCCAGGTTCCCCAATTAAATTTTTACACTTCTATTATACTGAGGTTAATAACTGCAATATTGTTCTTTCTTAGATTAATTTTCACTACATGCTTCTCTTTATGATTCAATAAGAACTCCAGATCCGGATCTATTGGAAATGCATCCCTTTGAAAAACTTCAATATTTTCTACTTGGCTTTCCCAAATGTCATTCGTTACATGAAATAATGTTAAATCCTCCAATCGACACAATTTTGTCCTTTGGAACCTGTAAGTAAAATACATTATATTTCACCTGTTTGACGACAAATGTTCCATGATTCAAGTGAACTTCTGTCAAGTTTTTTAAACAGGTGCTGACCAACCATTTACCTTTGACCATCTTAGCTTGTGCCAATTCTTCACTCCCCATATTGCTAATAATTACTTCACATCCTTCTGATATACTTGGGTCAGATTTCAAACCACAAATAGTGTCTGTAGCATCAGGAATAAACGGTTTACCTGGGCACATATAATTTTGTTCTTTAAATTTGACACACTTTTCCAAATTTGGTATCAAGTAAACCTCAGGCTCCCATGACTGAAATGCCACCACTTCTGGAGTCTCAATCTTAATAAATGTGTCCTCTTGCCAAAATCCCACATTGTGTACCCACTTGGTTTGATAAATGAGTTCAGGAGCTACGTATGATATGCATAGTAAAAACCCTATTTCCAATCTTTCCAAGTCCACATATAATGGCATTGCATTACCCATTTCAAATGCAATTTTTACCTGTACCACATCAATCTCCCTCCTGGTCAACCTTTCTATCATTTGATGAATAATATCCTGTGAAACGAAGTACAATGTTATATATCCTTGAATCAATTGTGAAATTGCAGTTTGAACTTCTCTCATATAATTTGTTAACAATCTATCAACAGGACTCATTATATTCAAGATTTCACTAAGTGTTCTGTCATGCGTAATAATCAATTTAGTCGCTCGTTGCATTACATCAACTTGTTCATTCAATATGACCGCAGTTTCATTTATGAACCTTATTTGTTCATCTAATCCCCCTCTAATCCCATCAAATGTTTTTTGTATTGTTTCCAGGTCAACACTCAGTTGTTGTGCTTTAGTACTCAGCGTCCCTACTGAAATGGCATTGGCTATTGATATCATAGTACCTATTATGGCTCCATCTATAGATATTACCAATGAGATCGCAAGCATCACTGTTCCTCTTTTTCCTCTCCTCTTCTTAATGTCTGCTGAATTCACAAATGGTTTCTCCAATTGCATCAATATATCTCTTATTGACTGCTTAGCGTCCTCTTTTCTTAGTTCCAGCCACTCTTTAGTATGCTCAGCTTTAATTACATTATTGTTAAAATGTTTTTCTATCAAAGTATCAGGATTCAATGGTATGTAAATGTTCTGGAAAATCATCCTTCTATCACTCATGATGAATCCTGGTGCTTCTTCTACCGCAATACCAGATGCTGGTCCAGGCTCAATGACAACCTGTGCTTCTAAATTTTTGAAGTTCCCTCCGAATATCATCATAATTATCCATATTGTTCGCGTCATCATCAATTCTGATTGCTTTGCAGCCTTGGTCTTCGCCCCCTTACGGGGCTTCTCCCGAATCCGTCTGCGTGGGCTCCAGGACTCCATCGTCTCCCGTGACCAGCAATTCAAAATGTGTGTTAATATTCTAAATTAAATAGAAAATAAACAAATTAATCACATAGCACAATACTAACTTCACCCTTTTGCCAAAAATAAAACATGCTTTGCAAAACATTTCGCCATTTTTTCCTCGCCTTCTGAAATTACGAACATGTTAAAGAAAAAACAAACATACATAAACATAGCATTCAATATTTAATACAATTTCATTTTGCAAACCAACTCCATTAATTTCAGCTTCCATCTTTTTTTTGTTATATATATATATATATATATATATATATATATATATATATATATATATATATATATATATATATATATATATAACAAAAAAAAGATGGAAGCTGAAATTAATGGAGTTGGTATATATATATATATATATATATATATATATATATATATATATATATATATATATATATATATACATATATCACAGTATGTATGTTCCATTATAATAATCAACCATCTTTATTTAACTTCTCTGCCGCTGCCTTCTGACTAGACCCATTTACCTTACCTTTTTATGTTCAAGGGACTTTATCTGTTTCTACACGCTCAAGTTGTTTAATCTCATGTCTGGGCTGGCATGGTTTAATTTGATTAACATGAACAGACTGTTCTGTTGCTGTTTCACCTTCAGTCTTCAAAATTTTATAAACCACAGGAGAGATCTTATCTACAATTCTGAATGGCCCCTGCCATGCTGCTAGAAATTTGGAATGTTTCTGTTTACTTTTTCCAAAATGAAATGTATACACCTGATCGCCCACACAATACTCTTTCACTGATGTCTTTTTATCATAATATGACTTTGCACTGTCAGCAGCTCTCTCTAGATTTCTCTGTACAAAAGCAAATGCATGTTGTAAATGCTTCCTCAGTTCATCAATGTATTCATGAACTGTGGACGCGCTCACAAGTGTCTGCTCATGTGTTCTGTATAGCAGGTGTTGTGGTAATACCATTTTCCTACCTGTCAAAACCTCATGGGGGCTAATACCTGTTGCTTTGGCAGGAATTGATCTGATTGCCACCAAAACCAAAGGTAATCCCAGCTGGAACCTGCTTCTGCCACAAATTTCTTTAATATGTCCACAACAGACCTATTACTGCGTTCAACTCCACCCGAAGATGCCGCCCGATATGCAATATGTAATTTTCTTTTCACACCCAGTATTTGCCATACCTTACTCATTAGAGCACTTGTGAAATGACTTCCTCTATCTGATTCTATTCTTTGTGGAAACCCAAACTTTGAAAACACATGATTCACCAATAATTTGGCTGCTGTTTGCGCACTGCAATCGGGTGCAGGAATACACTCAATCCATTTCGACATCAAACACACCACACTTAAAATATAACGGTTCCCCCTGCTCGACCTCTTTACAGGCCCTACATAGTCTATTTGCAAATCTGACCATGGAAGAGTTAGGCCTCTTTTCATTAATGGAGCTCTATACATTGGTGAAGCAGGTTTAAATTGGGCGCATACTAGACATCCTCTAGTATATAATTCCACATCTTGGGACATATGTGGCCAGTAAGCATAATCTTTTAGTATTTCCAATGTTTTTTGTGAACCTCTGTGGCCTGCAGTTATTGCAGCATGTGCATGGTGTAGCATTAGCCCTCTGAATGAAAGGGGTACCACCCACTGTATCTGTCCCATTATGGACTCTCTAATCATGAGTCCATCCTGTAGTCTAATTTGTTTGGTCTTCTTTAATAGTACCCTCAACTCTTCTTTTCCTATACAATCATTTTCTGTTAAACGGTTTTGTTCAGGATCTATCAAATGATTATAATAGATTCCCAAAATTCGATCATCCTTTTGTGCCTAAATCAGATCTTGATCTGGTGTATCATAACTCCATTGTACTACTGGTTGATCTACCTCCTTTGGTGCTTTAGAACGTGTTACTGCATCAATTTGTATTTCACCAAGTAAATAGGTAGCAATTCTCCCATCACAGTGCCAATTTTAGCCAGGTGATCTGCCTTATCATTCCCCTCCTTATCTTCTCCTGGAGTTTTTAGATGCCCACGAATTTTCCTCCAGTATATTATTAAGATATTCTCTGACACCAATTTGTCTATGGCTTGTATCATTTTTCCATGTTTAAATGGCTTTTTGTTGTATGAAATCATGCCTCTCGCTTTCCAGTCAGGTAAATATTCCACAAAGCTATTTCGAGCATAGTCAGAATCAGTCACCAGGACAATTTCACTGAATTTATTATCAACCGCAGTAGCAATTGCTTTATAAATGGCTGCCAATTCCGCTACTTGACTGCTCCTAGCTCCAATTCTCATCCCTATACTAGGGACGCCTTCACATTTCAACCAGACATTTCCTATTCCTGACACTAATTGTATATTATTGTCATTGTCAATGTGAAAAGCACAACCATCAACATATACAGTTGGCAAGTCCTTGCATGTCTTTTCATAAAAAGCTTTGTGTGGTGATTGTTCAAATTCCTTTAAATTAGGTCCCACTTCCATTTTGTTTGATACTTGTTCAGCTGCACAGTCATGTAAATCTGCTAAACCTTGAGCAATTGGGCTTTTTTATGTTGGCCATATCTCACTTCTACAGGAAAACCCTGTAATGCCAGCGTCCATGAAGTGATTCTGGACTGTGCTAGATTACCTGACCTAATTCTTTTACTCTCTAAAAACTGAAAAGGTTGATGGTTGATGATTTGTCTCAATAATCACCTTTTCTCCCTGAACAATGGGGCGGAAATGTTGTAGCGCCCACACAGTGGTTAATAGGGCCTTTTCACATTCATTGAATTAAATTTCAACTTGGGAAAACACCTGCTTACATAGGCAATGGTTTTGTGATTCAAATCATGTTTTTGTGATAACACTGCTGACATACAATATTCAGAGAAACCTATTTCTATAAAGAAATCCCTGTCCTTTATGGGATATGCTAAACATGGTGCCTTTACAAGACATTCCTTTAATTTAGCCACTGCCTCAGACTGCTCCTTTTCCCATTTCCAGGGTGTATTCAGTTTAAGCAGTTTAGTCAATGGTTGAGTGATTTCAATATAATTGTCAATGAACTTTCTATTATAGCCTGATAAACTTTTTACCCCTTTCACATTTTTAGGGTCTTTTAGTTTTTGTATGGCCTCTATTTTTTTCTTTTGTGGATTTAGTCCATGTTCAGTCACTTCATGGCCTAGAAAGTTCACTTATTTCTTGCACCATTGTGCTTTTTGTAAAGATACTTTGGCGTCTGCTTTCTGTAATTGGCCAAGCACATGTCTTATTTCATCAAAATGGCTTTTCAAGCTTTCATTATTTATCAGCACATCAACCACATAAACTATGGTTCCTCTTTCTGCTGCATCAGGCATAGCTTTTCTCAAAAATATGCCAAATTCACTCCCACTATTGACGTACCCGAATGGAGTTCTAACCCGTGCGTATTGAGTCTTATGAAATGAAAAGGAAAATAAATTCTATATCTCCTCTGCCAATGGCATACACCAATAACCAATATCCGGAGGTGAGATCTAATGTAGTTAATACTTTTGAACCATGTACTTGAGCTAATCCCTGATAAATGAATGCCAGTGGCCATCTGGATACTGGCACTCTTTTATTTAACTCCCTCAAATCTGCACACAGTCGCCATTGACCATTTGGCTTTAACACACCTAAAATAGGTGTATTGGTTGAGCTATGAATGGGCCTGATGATTCCCTGCGACTCCACATTTTTAATAATCTCTGCCAATGACTCTAAATATGCCAGTGGTAATCTATACTGACGCACAAATATTGGACTTCTGTTACAACCTTCCGGTAGCATGGCCACATGTAAATCAGTTAGCCCGCAATCATAACCATCTTTGCAAATACATCTTTAAACTCCATAAATATCTTCCTCAGTTCATTTCTATCCTCATCGTTGTCACATGCGTCCGCTGATAAAATCTGCTCCTCTACCATTTTGGAGAATTCTGGAAAATGTTCTGGCAGGGGAATCTCAGCGCTTTCCTCTAATTGTGTGGCTGTGTCTCTTTGTAAAGCTGCCACTTTTAAATTTTTTGGCATATCAGCTTCGACTTCATTGATTTTCTATTTCATTTTCATTTTGAGTTAAATGTTATGCAATCCTCTTGATGACAGCACACTGTCGCACTTGAATCATAAGGGTACACAAAATGAATTTTAAATATCCCTTTGGGCTGAGAGTCCAGGTATTCTGGCAATTCACCCTTAGCATCTACATACTTTTCAGGGATATTTCCAATCACCATGTTATTTAGATCTGCTGTGTAATGTGATTTTTGTATGGCCATTCCTAATGGGGAGTTTTCCTCTAAATGAATATCCTGACAAACTTTATTATTCACCATAATTTTTACAGACCCTTCACCCACATCTACCAATGGAATGTATTCATAATCCAGGCCTTGCTGTTTTATGAATTCATTCAGACACACAAATGCATCAGAATCTTTCATCTGCTGTCCATTTTTGCATTTCAGTGTTATTGCAAACTGCTTTTTGAATGCAGGGATAATAGTATCTTTCCTCATTTGTAATTCAATTGCATAAGGGACCAGCTGTGTGCAATGATAAGCCCTTCTTTTGTCTTCAAATTCAGGTGCTGGCCCACCTAGGCGTGACCATATCTTTTGATTAAGGAAATCTAAAACCATACACATTCTGTGCATGATGTCATTGCCCATGTAAAAGTCATTTTGTGTTCCACTCACTATCCAAACATTACGGTAAATTGTTTTTTGTCCAATGCTAATTTTCAGCATGCATCTACCTGCAATTCGGTTTTCAAAGTCTGGACCGTCCAAACCAGAGACATACTGGTTTTTAATCCTACATTTCGGGATCTGCTCCCTTTCCATTATTTTTTGCAACAGTTTCTCATTAATGAAGCTCCTTTCCTGTTCAAGCGCTAAAGTGGCTTTTATTGTTTTAGAATAGTCATTTATCCCAACATGAACCCATGGTTGCTCATCTTCCATGTGTATTTCAGCAAGAGTGGTAATGTGTTTTTTCTGAACCTGCTCTAGGAGCAGTATTCTGTTTGCATGTCTTCTCTTTTAAATAAAAACGTAAGGTGTGCTCATCTATTCTTTCTTTCCTTGGGTCTAAGTATATTTGTACAGGTAATTTTTCATTTTCACTTCGCATGTTGTCTTGACACATTAATATAACAGTGACGCTAGGTATGCAACTATTCTGGAGATATACCTCCACTGCATCATTTGTTTTGGCAACGGTGTGACATTCATTTATATTGCTGTTTTGTGATTTTAGTTTCTTAGGTCTCAAATTGTTTTTTAGTTAAGGACCACAGTACTCCATTCACCCCATCTATGAGAGGAGACAATCTTTTTAGGCAATATGTTCCCATCAGAAATGGTATTTCACAAATGGATGTGGCCAATACCTCTTATTTCATTCTGTGTTTACCTATCTTTATGTCAACCTCGGTGACGCCTATAATAGGCACCTCCTCCCCATTAAAATTATGCACTGGACCTTGACTTTCCTTCACTGTGACCTGATTCTGCGGGGATCTCCCTTCATTGATACTCTTTACCAATTCTTTAGACATAATTGTGGCCTGTGCGCCAGTGTCAATCATTGCAAATGTATTGCATTTTTCTTCTACAGTGATGGAAGCATAATACCTGTCTTCAATTTCCTCTAACACACATAAGAAATGCAAATTCTTGCTGATTTCAGGGCTCACCTTTCTCAGGCCTTTTTCACTTTTGGCTAAGCACATTGGTAAATGGAAAGACATTTTTGCCTCCTTTTTGCCCATTCCTGTGTGAGAGACTTTATTCATTTCTCCATGTTCGGAGGTTTGTTGGAGTGTGGCCACTGTTCGCCCATCCATCCAGGTATCATCAGAGGTCACACTACAACCCTCCAACTGAACATGTGTAACAACATCACTTGGCAATTTGTCATTGTCTAATTCTGTGCATTTGTGATTATTCAGTATGGTACCAGCCCTTTTAACCTCTTCCAAAATATGGCTCAAAGAATTCTTCAGGTGATTGACCTGTACCCTCCTTTTGAGCATTTCTTTTTCCTGCCTGTGTTTGGTCATTGTTTTGATTGCCCAGGGAAGTATAGCATCGCCACTTACTCCCGGTTCACTGGTATTCCCAAAGCATGAGTAATTTTTCTTAAATCTGTCTCTTTATTCTTTTGGATCTTCAGGTTTTCCTATTTCATTTGTACAAATCTCCAATGTTTGATTTAGTTCTAGGTTAAACCGTACCTCTCTTTTAGAAGTATTTTCATTTTCTGTTACATGTTCATTTACTGGTATTTTCATTTTTAAATCATTAGGCATCTCAGAGTCATTATGCAAAATTACATCAGAACAATCTGTCTTTTGGGCACTGCAGGTATCATAAGTACTCTGTGGCCTAGGTCGATATTGGTTGTTTTCCCCCTGATTGGATCTATTCTGATGTCTCTCAGGGGAATGGTTTCTATTAGGGTGGTTCCTGAACTCTTGATTCATTTGTGGAGGGGATCGGGGTGCACCCATCCTTTGGTTGTAGTCCCCTGGTGGGGAATCATTGTACTGATGTGGAGTGTAGTTTATGCTCTGCCTCATGTCCTGTGTCTCATGTTGTGGGATCTGGCCTCTATGTTGATTCCCATTGTCAGCAAATCGATCCACATATCGGGGTCTATCCTGATTACCAAATATCATGGTATTGGGATCAAATCTGCTTTGTGTCCCCAATGTCTGATAATGACCATCATCTCTTTGATCCTGATTTTGTCTCTGGTTATTGTTCATACCTGACATATCAGGTTGATAGCCTGCCCGGGGCCTATCTCCGAAGTACCGGGGGCTGATGTAGCTCTCCCTATTACTAGGATCATGTAATTGAAACATTGGTGCAGGGTGTGACGACCTTTGCTGATTACCCCTTTGTTCATGTGCCAAATTATTTTTACTTGGACTTTGAGCAGACTCAAGGGACATTTTGGCTGACCTGATTTCCATTACTGTTGCTGAGGGTTCTTTAGATTTAGGTCAAGTATGTTTCATTTTATCACTTTCTCTACCCTGACAATAGAGTACCTCATACAGTTTTGTGCTTTTGTGTACAATCCATTCAAGGGACTTGTCACGGTCAAATTCACGGACCAATTGGGATATGATGTCTTTCTGTAGCCCATAGAAGTAGGCAGTTTTAAACTCATTGGAATTGGGGTCAAAAGATACATCAAAGCGAGAAAATGCTCTTTTTAAGTCTTGTAAAAACTGGCGAGCAAATGTATTAGGCCCAGCAGTGACTGTGTAAGCGACTTTCTTTGCCTCCTGCAATGACTGGAAAGGAGAAAAATGACGCCTAATCTCTTTTTTAAACTCTGCCCATGTCATATTCTGCTGTTCATTCAATCCTCTTATGATACTGGCCGTCGGAGCATCTAAAGTTAAATGAAAATACTGCCTGTACTGTTCCTTAGGTATCTGGAGGGCTTGAAAAATGTCATGAACCGCTTCTAAGTGATCCTCTATGCAGCTTTCCCCTCACTTTTTAAATGGTTTGATCAGGGCTTTAATGGATTTCATTATCTTTATGGGGCTACTTGTTGCAATGCATGGAATTGCACTACTTGGTGACTCAACCCTGGTTCCAAGTGTATGGGATTGGTGGTGGCCCCCAATGGGAGTGTCAAATCCCCCAAGGGTGCTGCAACCAAGTTCAGTCACCGGCCCATTCACTGGGACACTAGCTCTTTGGGTAGAAATAGAATTCACCACAACTCCATTGAATGTGGTGCTCTGCCGCCTCTCCTGGGACCTAGGAATGCACATTTGCTGTTCTAAGTCCTTACACTTTTTAAGGAGTCTGTCTGCTTCGTTTTGCAAATAGTTGTTTTCATCACTCATTTTATTAATTACCTCCTGCATGTCGCACATCCGCATTTGGCATTCATTAAATTCTTTATTTCTCTTGCCCCTTTCTTGAAGCATTTTAACCAATTCTCGTTCTGCATTTTGGAGGTCACTTTATTTTTCAAAATGTTCTTTTTGTAAAACTTGCATTTCTGAAACCATCTCAACTTTATCTTGTCTAATGTGGTCCACCAATGCTTTTATTTATGTGTACCAATTCTTGCTCACTGTCTTCAAACTTTTCCTTGCTTTTGGACAATTGAATATCAAAATCTATGCATTTGAACTGCATAGCTTTTTGACATACATCCAATTCCGCTCTTAACATTTCCTCTTTCTTACTTGCCCCATATAAGTCAGTCTTTAAGCTGTTAATTAGCTGGGTATCATTTTCCTGCATTCGCAGGGACCTATTCAAAATAAACCAGATCTTGGCGCATAGCCGTATCAAACAGTCTTTCTCTGCATTTATATCGGCTGCATTTAATAACCTTAGAAGGCAGACCTGAATTATGCTGCCTTCTGCAAAAATATTGTCTAGTTTTTCTTTCTGCACCTCACCATGAATGCAGTCATGCCATTCTGAGGTACTATTCGATGACCACGTCCCATTTGCAAATAATTTTGCCTCTAAATATTGCACTAGGTCTGAGAATGTGGCTTCCCTTTGAGACATTGTTTTTAGTGACACACTGCTATTATAAAATGGGTTTCCTTTAATGTACAGATGGCGGTGTGAAAGACACTTGCCACGCCCAGTAGGTGCTCTATGATCACTTTCTCGGCCAACACACCATAAATATGTTGGGTATTTTGTGTAGATTTAGGGCCTAGCGGTATTTTCTTACCGCCAAAAACAAATAATTTAGCAATAATCACCTCTTACATTTAGATTGGGTTTGGAATTAAAATGGTATAGTGGCTATGCATTATTTCAGTACACAAATACATTTGGTTGGTATACATTTCATTGTGGTATAGTGATGAGCATGATTTTCGGTTCTACTTGAGGTCCCCAATATACAAAACCCCCTTTTTCTTGCTTGGTCTGTTCGTGTGATCACTAGAGAGACCTTGGGCCTACATTTTATCGATACCACAATTTTCACATATAGCATTCACCAACCCCTGTGGTATTATCACTAATTTATTTACATTAGTGAAATTATGTTTCCAGAGGCCTCTCTCTCTGCTGACTCATGTATGTCCAGCAGACTATTGTGTTATGTTCCACTCAGAAGCCACACACTCATATACACTGAGTGGAACCACACACACAGCTATTTATAATTGCTCATAACATTACTTTATCTACATAGGAAGTTTGGCACATATATTACCTAATAACCTCCCCTTTTATTATGTGACATGGGCTAAATTCACCAGAGAGAGACAGAAGCAAAAAAAAAACCTTTACACAGGTTGTGATTTATACCAGTTTCATTTCAAAATTATACATTACCAGCTTTGCAAGGCTGTCTTTTCTAGAATAAACAGAAGAGAAACAATTACAAAACTACAAGGCATTTCAGTAAGTTCTTTGCAACAATAAAAAAAAAACTGTACATCAATTGACTTGCATTTAGATGGCAACATTAGAATGTGGCATTTAAACACAGTGATTCCCCAATAGTAATTATCACTACGCTGCCTGCCTAAAATAGACTTCATGCACACATCGCTCCCTTAACTTTTACAAGATAATTACCAGCAATTTGTAGCTTTTCAGCACGCAAAATCTCCTGGCTGGTCGCCTCTGATAAGTTGCTCAGGGTTTTCTTTTTAAAGCACCCAGTGATAACATGCAGTTCCAATCTGCAATCTTCTGTTCTCAAGCCGGTGCTAATTGACTGGAAACCCCAGTATCCGAAGGTCAGCAGTGCACTGGAACAATGCCTCCCAGCAGCCCAGCCAGGCAACCCCACAGCAACTCCAGCCAAGTCTTCACTGAAGCTCTGCATAATGTCCACTAACTCTCCTTCTCCCCGAGCTGCTACAAGAAACCTCTGTCACAACTCTTAAAAAGACGTGTACCCAATCAAAGTCCATCATGTCATCTCCTTCTTTAAACAATAGCTCACTTTTACAGTAAGCAACTGTATCAACTAATTTCCTGCTATTGCTTCCTGCAAAGACCGTGGCAGGGCAAAGAGAGAGAAAAAAAAATCTCTGAATGCGCGTTTGAAATGAATCTCAGCCTGCCTCATGTTGCACATGGAGAAGACATTATAATATTAATGAGTTAAAATCGTTTTAGTATTTGTTAATTAGGTTAAATAATTAAGTATCTAATGTGTCTCCATGAGTGAGACATTTCAATTGAGAAGAGAAAAAATGTGCGCTTTTAAATGTGAAAAAAAATGGTTTGTTTTTAACATGTGTAGCCTGTCTTCATTTACACGTCCATATGTTACATTGGGAACACATGGCTTGCTGTACCGCATTATAGCAATACATTGATCCCATGCAGTGGCGCTGCACTCCAAAAACACGCTAAATAATACTACAGTCGTATGTAGGATCTTCAATCTCTGTGAAGTTAATTTCATCTAATTCCTACTCCGAGATTGTGTATGTCGATAGATCTAATAGATGTTGTGCAATCATGTCATCTTCATCATCAATAATTTGTGACATCTCATGAATGGTTGGCCTCTGTTATTTCTGCAATGGTTTGTCATTTTTCACTGATTTAAGCTTAGCGGGACCCGTGGTTTGAATTGAGGTACTTGTTTTGGGTAATGTGATATTTTTAATAAAGGTCTGTCATCTGTTACTTCTCTGTTTCTGATAGGGTACTTGATTTGATTTTATTCCATAGCTGCTTTCTTTTTATCTACAGTCCCTTCTTTAGGCATTATATTTTTTCCCGTTTTGTTTCCGACATCCGGGAAACCTTTTAATTTGTTTACGCTTTGCTTTGTCTTTGGTTTAGAAAAGATTTCACTGAGTTTCTGCGGTGGTTTGGTCGTAACTTCTGTTACATCTTTTGTATAGTTATCTGTTTCAACTTCACCAGATATTAAATCCAAAGTTTCATTGGTTTCAATGCCTTCTATGGCAATTGTTTCCTCATTACTTGCCGGGACGTTTCCATTCTCTTCTCTGTGTATGGTATGGGATGAAACATCTTCTTTGTGTATGTCTCGATTTATCGGTGGATGCACTCCTTGTGAGCGATCCTCTTCCCTACTGAAATCCCCCAAGGTAGTGGAAAGCACCTGGAAAGAACTCTCATTATCTGTTTGGGGTGCCATAGAAGATAGATGTTTTATCGCTGAGACTTCTGGCATCTCTGTCTCCAACAGATCAAATGCTCTGGGCACTCTTCTGTTTTGTTTTTCTTTGATGATTGGTTCAAGTACACCCGCCCTGTACTGTTCTCCAAATTGTTCCGTACTCCATTAATAAACCCCTCAACACACACCATCATTGAATGGCGCATAGCTAGCATCGTATTTTGATCCTTCAATTTGTCCCCATATGTTCATATACATTCATGAATGGGGCCATTGTAGATGCTAGAGTTGAAATTGCCAAAACGTCCAGTTCTCATGGAATCCTTTGAAGATTGCCCGTTTGATCATATCTGGGGCTGGTGTCGTCCATTTGAGTTGCTTGGGTTGCTGTGGAGGGTTCCTCTAGTATCACTCCTATTGCTTCTTGTGGGTTATCCTCAGAGTCTAATCTGACTCCTTTATATGATGATTCAGAGTTTTTGGAATAGGCTGTCATAATGGCGGAGTGATCAGACAGCATTGTTTGGGTCTGAAGGACTTCTACTCCAGTTTGCCCCTACAAATCCTTATTATTGTGTACTCCATCTTGATTGTTCGGGGCATTTGCTTTTTCTGGCAGCCCATCAGGTGTATTAGGGTCACACAATTGCTGCCTCCACAGGGAGGGACCAGCCGTTTTGACCACCAAGGAGGTTTCCAGTAGTATTTGTTCTGAAATTTAATGTCAGTCATCGGGTGCAGACAATACCATTGAAGGCCGATCTCCCCCCTGATCTCCCCCACATGATGGCTTCAAATCGTGAGAGAAAAAGGAACGCCATCCATTTAGATAATCATGAGGCTTCAGTCTTGTTGGTTTCCATTTGTTTCTGTCTGTTTGTTGTCGCATATTTGGAATTTGTAAGCTTTCCTTATCCCAGAAACCTTTTGATACAGCCTCCTCGTTGAACGAATGACAAACCTCTGTTGTCTACAGAGCCACCAAGGGGTTCAGCGTGACTTCAGTCCTGTGACCCATCTCTGGGTAAAAGCCCTCACATTCCTTTGTCTGGGATTGATTTATTGCTACTGCAGTCCGTCACAAAATCATTCTTCATCTGGGTCCCACCTCTGGCAGGTTCCACCAGTCCAGCTGATAGTGTGGTCTTGGATATCCATGCAGTCTCCTGGTAGACTTGTATGCTGTAATTAGGCTCAATAGAGTCCCTCTCTGGTGGTACAATCGACCTCCCCCTTTATGGTAATAGGGGAGAGAGTGGAGATTTGGACCCCAACCTGTATGCTGTCCATGTATAGAGCTGTGCTTGCTGTAATGGCAACTTCGATATATATCGGAACGCTGCAATCCCTTTCCCTTCTTGCTCCCCTTCTCATACTGATAAGGACTCACATTCCCGTGTGCAGATGTATCAAGGGTTGCGCCTGTGTTGTTGGTGGCTTCTGTCAGTTTCTTCATCGCCGTCATTCCAATCTCAGTCGCTCTCAGTGATGCTAGTACCGGCGCTGCCAGTCCACCTCAAGTCAAAGCACAGCAAAGCTATGAATAAGGTACTACGTCCCTTCTCAACGGGTGTTTGTCTCTCTCCTTTTTCTACAGGATATACCTACTATCCAGCGTCCTTTGGTTAGGACTTTTGCAATCAAATGAAATAAAAATGGTAATCAAACCCAATGTCGAATTGTTCCCTGGAGTAACCGTCTTTTGTGAACTACCATTAATAACGGTACCAGTGCTACCATCCTGTTCTGCTCGTGGGTACTGGTACGACCACCAGGTCAGACCTGATGTCTGCAAGGGCACCCGCAAGCAGAACTCCTAGTATGGCGGTACAGTAGCAATGGTGCCGGTGCGATACCAGCACCATTGTTGCCATACCAAAATACTTCTAATGAGGCCCATTGTTTTAACTTGAATCTTGTCTTTGATCGATAGCCATTTGTGCTGTCTTCTTATTTCAGAGATGTGCTCTCTCCTTGAAATACTCAGAGACGACCTTAGTGCATTATTTTGCAAGATTTGTTAATTGTTGAGAATGTATTTACTAGCTCCTCAGTAAATTTCATTACAATAGTTCAAGTTGGACAAAATTAAGGTTGTGGCAAGGGTGAAGCAACTCTCCTTAGAGAGGAGAGGTTTGCAGGCCCTGATCAATTTGGCAGTATAGCATGTGTCCGAGACTGTTAGATTAAATTGTTTATGTAAGTTCAGTGAGGAGTCTAGGTAAAAGCCTAGAGTTTTTACCTCTTTAGCCACTGGGATGATGTTCCCGTCAATATTGAAGGAAGTGTGTGGGAGTGAGGATTTATTTAGGCCCCCCTCATACATTCAGCACGATGTGGATCACTTGCTCCACCAATGGCGGGGGACGCCTCCATTGCCCTTATGCTAACGACAGCCCTTATGCTGGCGTTGGCATAGGTGGGGCTGTTGCGAGAGACACTTGGCAACCATTTTGTGTACCCTCAACTCCATCTTTGGACTAGGCCTCACTGCGATATACGAAAAGGCTTCTCTCCCCTCTGCAGCGCTGCGCACACCGCGCTCATGGCCCCCACCTTTTCTCACTGTGCCTGAAAGCCTCGCAGCTCCATTCTCACACTTGTGCCAGAGATAATTGCAACAAATGCACCAATGTAACATCTCACTCTTCCTCTGAGATCACTGTCCTATGTGTGAACCGCCTCGAACCATGCCCTGTAACTCATCCATCTCCACAAACCTGCCTGTGCCCTCTTACCCCCACTGTTGGAAAATTGCTGCCTCTATAACCCTGTGTCCCCGCAAGGTATTCCCTTGATGTACCAGAAGTGTGACCCTGCTGTGAAGCCCACCCCAGGGTGCCCCCAACTAACACCAAACATCTGTCATAGTATATTGCACCCCAGAACTAACAAATGTCAGAATGTCTTACACCCTCTTTTGATGCACCGGGACCCACCCCACAGCCAATGTTATCTTACTGACCACGACCCTAAGCCTGGTACTCCATATAAGTCCCAATGAATAATGCTGTAATTATATGTGTTCGATTTATAGGTGCATGATGTTATAATCAAAGAACTGTAGTTGTCATGCCGCGGCAGGGTTGGCGGAAGTGGAATCGCTGGCGGTTCGGTCCGCCGTAGCATTCCGCTCCTCGTCTTCCGTTTACCGCTCTAGTCGTTGTACGCGTCCGTGACCCGGAAGTATAATAATCCTCACTTCCTGGTCGCATACGCGTTGCAACGTTTCCAGGTTTCCTCCTGTGTTGCTGCCGCTCCATCTCCCGGTGATATTCTTGATTTTCTGCATTTAGTTTCGCTGTTTTCCACTCAGCTGTTTTCCACCCTGCCCAGTGCTTGGTCTCGTCCTTGTCTAGCCTTTTTCTCCTTATTTTCTTTTTCCTTCCTTTTCTCCTTGCTAATTTTACCCCTTTTTTCAAATTGAATCTACCGGTTGCCAGACCCCTGCCTGCCTACCGGACTGCCTGTGATTATCCCCGGTATCTACTTGATTCTACCTGTTGCCAGACCTTTTGCCTGCCTAGCGGACTGCCTGTGATTATCCCCGGTATCTACTTGATTCTACCTGTTGCCAGACCTTTTGCCTGCCTACCGGACTGCCTGTGATTATCCCCGGTATCTACTTGATTCTACCTGTTGCCAGACCCCTGCCTGCCTACTGGACTGCCTGTGATTATCCCCTGTGTCCGTTTGGATCTACCTTATTCCAGATTCGGTGCCTGCTCATCGGATTGCACTCTCTTCAGCTAACTCATCTTCTGGGATCCTCCACCTGCAATACTACGTCTAGGGGTTTTTTGTGCCTTCCGGCTTTTTTCCCCCTGTGAGGCGTTCTCGGTAGGATAACCCCTGTTGCCCCTATCTTAGTGGCACGGTGGCATCCTATCGAGGGCGTCCTTATCTTCACAAGAAAAAAGAGAAGCCTGCACGACATAAGGACGGAAGGATTAAGCAGAAAGAGGAAGGTGAGGAGTTGGGGGAAGGGGGAGAACTTGTCATCTCATCAGAAGAAGACATAACCGACAATCGTGACAGTAGTGACCATTATTTAGTGCATGTCTGATGGTAGTATCTCATGTTAGCTTTGTTAGGGCCCGACCTACTTCACCGCGACCTGAACCTCACCCCGCCTGGACACAGACAGATGGTCCTCGTGTTGCTCACCCTCCCCCCAACCCAGCAGCCAACCACAGAGGAGCGGCGCCTATATGCCAATATGCAACGCAAGTTTGTGTCCAATCATAACGAACTTTGTAACCTTCATGTCTGACCTCACTGATGACGATTTCTACTCTTATAATCAATTGTACGTGTATTGTTTGACAGAGTGCTCTCAGGCAGCAGAGTTCTCTGGATGCCAATTTTACATAAAAGAAAACTAACTCTTGCAGCCTGTTCTCTTAGTCTCATTAGGCGTCGGGGTGTGTCTTATTTATTTGCATTACACGTGTAAAACGGGGAGTGGGCCATTACAGAAGCATAGTCTGCATTAAGTTTGGTCAGGTTTGCTGGTGAGCCTAGGATCAAAAGCTCAGTTTTATCATCATTCAGGCAGAGGCCATGAGTGGCCATCCATGCCTGGATGATTAGATTAATTTCGTTCACAAGTAGTACATCCGTTTCATAAATATCTATTAATGGTAGGAGTATCTGGGTGTCATCTGCGTAGTTAGTGTAGGTGACACCCACATGGTCCAAATCATTGAATACGGGCTTTGTGAAAATGTTGTACATGGTCGGTCATACACAGGATCTTTGGGGGATTCCACATGTAATGGGGATGGGGTCAGCTGCTGAAGATGGAGAGAAGACTCTCATTGTCCTATTGTTTTGAAATGATTGTATCCAGGTGATGGCGCTCTGAGAGAAATGTACTGCTGAGGCAGGATGATTGCATAGTACTCTATAATCAACCAGGTTGAATGCTGCTGACAAGTCTAACAGCAGTAACAGCACAGTTTTCCCGTCTTTGAGTTCATCTATCTGGGCTTTTAAGTCAATCAGCACAGTTTTGGTCCAATGCTCAGGTCTAAATCAAAATTGACAGGTCCATAGAAGATGATTAGTCTCTAAGTATTCCTGGATCTGCAGGTATGCTACCCTGTCCAGAATCTGCAGTAAGAATGGGTCTGTTGTGATTGGCCTGTAGTTTGTGGGAATGGTTGGCTCCAACGATTGTTTTTTGAGGAGAGGTAAGACCCATGATTCCTTTAAGTTGTTGGGTACAATGCCTGAAGTAAACAAAGCATGTATTAATTTGGATATGAATGGCGCTAGGTCCCTTGCGGCATCCTTAATTATTTGAGCGGGGCAACAATTGCCTTGGCACCTTGATGGCAATAATTCTTTGCACCTCTGGGATTAGAGACATTAGCCAATTTGAAGCATTGGGATGGTTTGGTAGGCTGGTTTCCGTTATGGTGTAAGGTATCTGAGTTTTGTAGGTTTAGTTGTTTTTCATCAATTTTCTTCTGAAGTGAGGCTATTTTGTTAGTGAGAGCATTCTGAATCTTCGTGCACCAGAGTTTGTCCTTGATACAAGGATCTGTAGATGTAATAGGCATCTCCATCTCTCCAAGGATCACAAATAGCTCTTTGGTACTGGAACTAGCTTGGTTAATTCTCATATTGTATAATACACGTTTTCATACTTGTATTTTGCAGATATATTCAACAGGTTGGTTTTGTTCTCAACGGAAGGGATAGGTTTCCATAAGGTTTCCATTTTTCTTTTTTCAGCACGTAAAGTTTTTAGTTGTGGGGTGAACCAGGAGTTCAAGTGAGCTCATGGTTTACCCTTGCGCATTTTAAGTGGGGCTATGATGTCTAATGGATTAGTCATGGTAGAGTTTAACATCTCTAATAGCTTATTAGGGTCAGAGATGTGCTCTAAAGAGTTCAGATTAGGGATCACAAGAGGCAAGATAGCATCCACCGTGATGTTCCTTTTATTCCTTGTGGGGCATGGAGGAGCAGTCAGGTTTGGTTTAGTTTTTAGTATATTGACTCCAAGGGTGAACAAGACTAGGTATTGATCTGTCCAACATTGGGGTGTGATAGCTGTTATTTTGGTATCACAGTTAAGGTCAGTTACCCAATCAAGGGCTCTTCCTTTGTTTTGTGTATATCCATTCATATCCAGACTGCAAAATCTGGTGAGGACCATCTAAGTGTCACATCCTGCTTGAAAAAAGTCAGAGACTGGATGATCAAAACAGGCCTCCAGCTTGATCCCTTGAAAACATAGCTGCCCTTATTTGGACTTCAACATTTGTGTAATCACCCAAAATGCTTCCCTCAGCATCCCAGTATTTTTGACATACTTGTCGCTTTTTCTAGTAAAGTCAAAATTTCAGATACATGTGATAAAACTAACTTGGATAATGAGCAGTAGGTGGGGGAAATTGTTCAGTCATTTCTTTTCAGACATTGCATGTTGTGCCATACCATCCTTGTCATCTTGTGAAATGAAAATCCTGCTGTAGAAGAAGCTGTGATGCTGGAAATGCATTGGAGGGACAGGGCCTCCATTTACTTGTCCTGTACTCCCTTATCCTGTGTGTTCTGTGTTGTTTTCTACACAGGAGTGCATGTGGGACTGCTGGCAGTGTAGCTCTTCCTCTTTTGTGTTGTGGTGAAGAGAGTCCCTTGAGATACCCTTATGGCACCATGGGTGTGGGTACAAACCTGTACACCGAGTATATGTTTTAAGGCACCTTTTTGTGGCCCACAGGGCAGGGTTGGGCTGGTGGCAGCTCCATGCTGAATTTGACAGGTGCTCTGAGTATCCTCTATTCTGGGATACCCAGGTCATGCCATAGGAATCAGTGGATTTCTGATAGTAGGCAAGATGGCCCATGTGGCCTCTTGGTTTCTATTACATGTTATCTTGTTTTCCCAAAGTCCTGGCAAGACCTGATTCTGTCCCGTCCCCTGACTGGCTGTTTGGTGGAAGAACCTTATATACTATTGTGGAGAAGTCTGGGACAGAATGGCTGGAGCCTTCCGAATGACTGTATGTTGTGGGTACCCCCTTAGGGTGGGACCTGGGTGAATGGAGTGTGTGACCAACATGCATTCCATGTTATGGGTGTCTGGTATCTGTGTGTGTGACACAAAGAATGAGACAACCCCGCCTGAAACTGAAATTAATGCAGTGTGGCGTGTTGAAAACTGGGTGCTTGCCCCAATCCACATTCCTTGTTATGAGTGTCTGGGTGGAAGTGAATGGCCTGAATGCACTGAAAGCCTGATTGGCTGCCTGCCTGCATGAATGCCCTTCTGAATGATTGGCTGCTTGAGTCTGGATCAACAGTGTGAATGAGAGAGAACAGTATATTTGGGGACCTCTCACGTCCCAGAATTGTTCAGAAGCTGAAGTTGAAACTTGAAGCTGCTTATCCTTGAAGCCCAGCTGGAAGATGATGGTTAGCTGCTGTTTCCATTGTTGAAATCTAAAAGCTGTCAAGCCTGTCAAGGACTGATCCAAGAGAGGACCTGGCTAAGAGACCTCACCTCGAGCTACAAGGGAACATATTTACCAAGTCACCCTGGAAGCCAGTCCCAAAAGGCTGTCGACCGGAGACCTGATCCGCCAAGGAATCTCAAAGTAATGCACCCAAATAGCAAGGACATCGAAGTCCATCATCGTCGACCGGTAATTCAGATGATTTCCGTGACCACTAGAAGCCCGTCGAGTCATGTTGCCTAGAAGCAGGGACAGCTTGACGACGTGCTGCTCGACGACCAGGCCCACAATGCTCCCCCTTTTCCTAAGAACATTTGAAAGAAGGGCTCCCTTGCCATCACCGTCTACTGCTTTGTCCCGCCAGAGAAAGTCAAGGTCATCGATGACCGAGGAGAATCCCCAGTGGGTTTCCCACCAGCTGAAGTCCACAAAGACGCTGATGAGTGAAGATCCGAAAACGCACCGTGGTTGAGTCCTGATCGCCAAAGCTATCCTGACACCTGACACACGCAGTTCAGCCTACATTCTTCATCGAGTCTCCTTTGCGGCACCAGACTCTTTTCATCGAGGTGCACTGCACGCTTCATCTTCCCAGGACTTCCTCGAACGATCGTCAAAGAGCACCTTGAAGATTGAAGCTGCAGTCTCAACACAAGTGTTCACATTTCTTTGAGGAATCTCAACACCCTATGGCTCCTGCTTTAAAGGGAGTCCACCCTTGAGGGACCAGTCAACGAACCGTGGAAGAAACTTGTCTAACTCAGGTACATTGGGGCAATTGGGTATTTTGACCAGGAAACAAGACTATTCAAACATATATGGACTGGGCTTGTCAATCCTATTTATTACAGGTTGCCCCGGTAGGGGGATCCTCAACCAGAACTGTGTCTTAATAGCAAGAGAACCGTTATGCCATTGATTAACCTAACTTGTCTTCCTTCCTATGTCCTATGCTGATACACAGTACTGTTTGATATGTATGCCATTAGAACTGTCAGTGGTTGGTGCAGTTTAAAAGAGTCAATAGTTAAGTGTGGTACCACATAGACCTTGTATATTTTTGCCATATTGGAATTGCCAAAGTAAAAAGCGTGTTATTGATTGATGTATGTATCTTGAATCTTGTTTACATATAACAAACTGTGTTAGCACATAGCATAGTGTGTGGACATTCATTTGTGGGGGATTTGGGGACTACACTGTACTTAAGCACCAGCCTGCATCACTTCCTGAAAGCTTAAGCCTTGGTTGCTCGTCCATTCTACCATATAAAGAATCTTGGCTGGGGTGCTCTGTGTGTCTACTCTGCATATAGAGGGCAGTAGTACAGAAAACCTTTCTCCCGTCTTTACAGAAGCCCTCACCAATTCCAAACTGCTGTTCTTCAATCTACCAATCAATGGGCCTCATTAGGAGTTGGCAATAACCCAGCGGTGTTAACGGTGGGTTGCCGCCGGACTCATAATATTTTATCCGTGACTGACTTTCCCGTGCCACAGAGAGATTACAACTCCTGGCGGCTTCGGGACATCATGCACTGGTAAAATGTAAGTCCCCAATCCCATAGAGTCCAATAGTACTCTATGGGAGTGGGGACTCAGAAGCACCTACACCATTGTTAACAGTGCCACCTTTCTGTGAGGAGTCTGCCTACCATGGCCGCTGCTGCCGGCAGGGTCAGACCATAAAAAAGTACCTACCACTGACAGCATTCAATTGATGTGTACTACTCTAACCCTGAGATGTGGATCAATTTTTAAGTGAATGTCGTTGACACAATTGTAATTACTGGACTAGTCCATTGAGTCCTGGAGTCATAAAGAACAATCGTGCTACTGGATAGTGAAACTAAGCTATACGACAAGTTAATATATAATTGATTCTCAAGTTGGATCTGTGATAATGATGTCTTAGCAAAACCCCGACATTGAATGGGAAGATTTTATAAACTAATTGTACCATTTCACGACATATGACTGGTGTGGTGGAAAAGTATGGAAAATGTGGGCCATGCACAGGTACAATGCAATACAGAAAGTAGATTGGTGCGGGTGTGTACTTGAATTCGTATAGTTTATTTTGTACCCTTTAGCTGTCCATGGAGACTATAGATCCACCGGATGGAACCTTTGCATCTCCAGATGTTCGGGAATGCAACTCACATCAACTCTAGCCAGTATAGTCAATGGTAAGGGATCATGGGGCCCATCGCCTAAAACATCTGGAGAGCCGCATGATGCAGACTGCAACTCCTAGACATTTAAGTAAATCTAATAAGTGCAAATAACACCAAGTTAAATGCTAAACAGTCATGGCAGAGGTCTGCTTCAAATGCACCCATTTTAGTGGGAGTCATTGGCTTCCTTCAGCTGAAGTTGTTTGATTATCTTGGCCTAAGATTCTCTAAAAAGCTGTGCAAGAATTAGACAAGAGTCAACACACATGTATTCATGACATTTTCAGATTTACCAAACATTATTTTTCTCAATCAACAGATATGATTTTGAAAGCCAATCGTGCCAGGGGCCACTTCATAGTAATTTATGTGTCTGGTATTTAGGGATAAACGCCCGCCGGTATGTTGCCAACTATAGAACCATTTGTCTTTAAAAAATCAGTTAGCCCTACAACTCTCACCAGGAATTTTTAAGTACATAGGGATTTATGGTTAAGGTATCTGGAGGACTCCATGAGAACTAAAGCAATGTACTTTAGCTCGCAACCTGGTAAAATGCAAATTATCATTAACACAACTAACTAGACAAAATGAAACAGCAGGTGATAGATTCATGTGCATTATTTGTGTGTATTTGGCTTGCCCAGTTGCGGCCTAGCCCATGACTTGTTAAGAGTGTTTTTATGTAAACCCATCCAATCACAAAAACTATTACCACTGGAAAAGTCTCTCTATTTCAAGCTTACATCTCAATGATGAAGAACACAGGAGATCATAAATTATGTCACATAATCTGATCGCAAACTCCATGAAAGGCACTAGAGAATTGTGAATGCCACGGTTCCTATTTCCCAGGAGTGGTCCCTAGTCACACTCTTTCCATTTAGAGATTCTGAATAGAACCTTGGCTTAGTTTGCTGAAACTCAAAAATGTGTTTTTTTATTTTTTTTTAATTGATTATGTATTATACAGTTAGCAACAGCAAACCTTTAATACATTTCGTCACATCCTAAGGTAATGCACTATGCTTTAAAAAAAAAAAAAATCACATAAGCTAAAACAAGAACCCATCATCCCCTCAATATATTAAGCTATTAACTATATAATCATGATTATCCTCCAAAACAAAGTTAATGAACAATACATGACTCCCTCTCACCACTCATAAATCCAGCCCCTGTCATATCTGTTGACCATGAATTAGGTACCCCAGCCGCTAGGCATGCTCTCCTCCGAAGTTCCTGCAGAGCTCAGCACTGCAGAAGAAAATGTTGCACTGTTTTCAGCCGTGGTTCCCCACTTAGGCGACAGTATCATCCATTTTCCGGAGCTTTTACCTAGGCACCCACAATCTCCTTAGTATTTACAATATTAAACTTCAGTCTTAAGTAATCCCAGACCAAGTTATTTCACAGAAAACTCTTAACATACTTCAGAGGTAATTCCCTCTCCTGGATATATAGCACAAACAAGGCCACATGCGTCTTTGCCGCCAATCCAATCAAAAGTTGGTTAAAGGTATGTGCACAAATGAAATCCCTCATATATTTCTTGTATTGGCCATACGGCAGACTCCACACGCCCGAAGTTGCCACTGTGCTGCGATCTTTTTTATTTGCACACTTTTTCTCTGAACTATACTTTGAGATTTCAATTGCGGTGCTGCTTTGCTTACAGGATTCCCAACAGTGATTGCGATGGAGCGTTGACCAGTTTCCACACCAACATAAGACAGCAAAGATGCAGTTTAGTCAGGATGGTCACCAGATTAAACCCAAGGTTCACCCATTCAATCACCATATTTAGTGGCAGTTTAAGGAGTCGTTTAAGCAGCATGCACTTTACACATCGCTGTTACATGTGTAAGAGCCCATATTTCAGCCCCGTAAATAATAACATATACAACCTGTGCCATGTAAAGCTGGAGTATGGCCCCATTCGAATACCCACCACCTTGATGGGCTAGTGAACCAATCGATCCGGTTATCGCTGCAGATTTTACTTGAACTTATTCTAGAGGCAAATTCCCCTGTAACCTGTTATCCAGAATGATCCCTAGATATGTGTACTCCTTGACTACCTCGACAACCATGCCACCCATTTGTAAGTTTGTTAAATTTATTGTGTGCTTGTGGAATGTTGGCGGAAATGTCATTATTTTGAACATTGCCCTGTCCTCTGTCAAATAATTTGCCATTGTGTACCCTTTTAATTGATCCAACAAGGACTGTAGGTCCCCTGGAGTTAGATCCAGAAGAGCCAAATCATCTGCATAACCCAGCTATTTTATCGGTTGAAACCCTAACTTTGACATGATGGAAGACGAGTTGGCAAATGCATTACCCATGTCTGAGATGGAAAGATTAAACAGTATAGGGGCCAGAATACAGCCTTGCTTAGGCTCTTTAGGGGTTGTAAGCCAGTCAGTGTTACTGCCATGTTGGTCCTTCGTCCTTGTGTGATCCTTCAGATGAATGATCATTTTCAATAGACCCGGGGGAAAAAAACTCCCTATTTCAAGCTGACTTCTCAATGAGGAAGAAAACAGGAAAACGTCAATTATCTGTTACGCTCACATGGTCTCTGCGGGGGTGTTGGGGCACAGTTGGAGCCCTCCCTGGACTTGACTACCCTTGATCAGACTTCTTCCCCAGTTTCTGTAGTGTGGGCTGCTATGGTTGCTTGCACTGTCCCTGAGAAAATATGAGATGCAGTGAGAATGCTGTGGTTGGACTGTGATTTCCCTCGAACCCTTCATTCCAGAATGAGGTGAGCATGCGTTTACCCATATAGTCTCACCTGTTTTCTTGTGAGGATGAGCTCTCCGCCCTGCTTCTCATCAGCAGGGGTGCCTTTGATGGACCTAGTTGCTCCACTGGTCTGTGTGCGTGGCAGCCCAGACCGGCTGTGGCTGAACCACTTTGAAGGTAAGTGGTCTTAACAATGATTATTGTCCGTATCCTTTTGCAATGTCTTTTTCCCGTGATTGTTGTCCGTAACCCTTATAATGTCTTTCCTCTTCCCAATAGGTGTGAAGATGCCCACGCAGAGTTGCAGTGTTGGAAGAGAGTCCAAATGGGTGCCAGAGGGGATTACGAGGTTCCTAAATAGAAGGTAAGTTGGGTTTCAAGGTCGAGCGCAAGTTATGTGTTGCGTGACCAAGCTTAAGATATTTATGCAGTTTCTAACCTTGTGTGTCCTTTTCTCTTGCAGGGATGGCCTGGCAGCGTCGAGCGGGAGGCGGCTATCCGAAGACCTGCCAGCGATTACTGGATGGATGGATCCAAGAGGATGCTTGACGAGAAGAAGAGCTCATGATTAGCTCGACGCCCAGAACCGTGAGGATGCGCCTCCACTCCGATGACAATGGGAATCAGGTAAGATGCGATGCACTGCAGGCGATGGGATTGCAGGAGACAGGTAAGATGTGCTTCCGGCGATGATGTTGCTAGAGTCAGGTAAGCTGCACTTCGAGCAATGGAATTGCTGGAAGCAGGTATGGTGCCCGCTGAAGGTAAAATGTTGGAGTCAGGTAAGCTGTGCTTCAAGCAATGGTGTGGCTGGAGTCTGGTAAGGAGCGCGCTGAAGATGATGTACTGGAATCAGGTGCGCGCTGAGATGATGAGCTGGAATCAGGTGAGAGCGCTTCGGGCGGCAGTAAGCGTTATGCTGCAGGAAGCAGACTAACGCAAATTGCTTGCATGTGGGAAGGCAGGCTTAAATAGCCTGGTCCCAACACCGCCCCTTGGCTCTGCCTTGTGGCCCCACCTTGCCACTCCTAGAGACTGCTGCACGTGCACCCCAATGTTTCCCAATGGCCACGCCCAGCCTAGATGCACGTGGGGAGTCTGCTGGGGAGGAAGTAACACAAGCCCCAGACACAAAGTGTGCAGAGAACACTTTCTCATGAGCCTGGCGCCAAAGACGCCACAACTTTGTCCATTTGGACCCTTTATATGATAAAGTCAGCGGCCCTTGTCCAGTGACCATGACAGCACTCCCCATCAAGGCCCCTCTCACGGGTGTTCTTCTCCCTGGTCCCGGTTTGGTGGGAATATTCACAATGGAACTGTCTGATTAGTCGTGGAGCATGGACGAATTCAATAGGTCTCATGTACGGTCTTGATGTCCATAACCCTCCCAGTCGATCAAATAGTATAATTTTGATCGTACTATCTTGGAATCTAGAATGCCTTTGACTTCATATTACGGTTCTCCTTCTATGATATCAGACTCAGGTGGTGTTTTAATCCGAGTATCTGGTTTCATTGGTTTCAGGAGAGAAACATGGAACACCGGATGGATCCGCATATTGGCTGGTAAATCCAATTTCATGGTAGCAGTGTTAATGATGGCTTTGATGGGATAAGGTCCAAGGTACCTGGACGGAAGGCTTGAGGTCCCGTCAACGGAATATTCTTGGATGCCAACCATACTTTATCTCTGATTTGTTAATGCAGGGCCTCTCTTCTATGTCTGTCTGCAAACTTTTTCTGTTGTTCCTTGGCTCTGATCAGGTTCTCGGTTGCTTCTTTAAGGGTTTGAGTAATAGTATTTTGTAATGAGGGGATTGCTGGCATTTCCAGTTCGTCAAGTGGATCAAAGGAGGACGTCCGAGGATGCCAACCGTGCATTGTGAAGAATGGGGTTTGTCCGGTGCTAGTGTGGATAAACTTATTGTAGGCAAATTCAGTTAACCATAGAATGCTTTTCCAGGACCCTTTAGTTTGCTGCAACATACACCTCAGGTATTGCTCCAATAGTCTGATTGGTCATTTCAGTTTGACCATCGGTTTGGGGATGGTGACTCGTGGATAATTGGAGATCAATTTGGGCTCTCTTACAACACCTCCTCCAGAGAGCTGAGACGAATTGAGTTCCGCTGTCTGAAATCAATACAGATGGGAAACCATGTAATTTGACAATTTGATCCAAAAATACAGTGGCCAGAGCAGAAGCAGTGGGAAGCCCCTTTAGCGGAATAAAGTGCACCATTTTGGAGAATAAGTCTACTATGACCAGGATTGTGTTAAACCTGTCGCAGGGTGCCAGATCGGTAATAAGGTCCATAGACAGCGTATGCCATGGTGCTGGTGGTACAGTTAATGAATGCAACAATCCTGTGGGACTTACCTTCTGGGATTTGTGTTGTGCGCACACACCGCAAGTCACAATAAATTGGGCAACGTCTTTTCTCTAGGTTGGCCACCAATAGTACTTTTGAATTTTGGCCCGGGTCTTAGCAATTCCAGGATGTCCTTCCACTAATGACTCATGGTAGTTTGCTATTATTTTATTTAGCATTTCCTTGTCCTGAATATATAGTCTTCCTTGAAAATAGGGTAAATTATCTTTGATGGAGTACTGGTCTCCGTTAACCAACCACTCCTGTTGGGCTGTTTGGTCCATCCGAGATTGTAGATTGATCTTCAAGTCTTCCCAGCAGGCGGTTGCAGCAATTTGGTTTTAAATCTGTTCTTCGGGAATAATGGCCACTGGCTCAGATGGTGTGAAAGCTTCTTTGTCCTTTCCCATGCGTGACAGGGCATCTCCTTTTCCATTATGTACTCCTGGTCTGTAAGTAATGACAAAATTATATTCAGCAAAGAAGAGAGCCCAGCGAACCTGACGCGAAGATTGGGCCTTAGCAGTTTTCAAGTATTGCAGATTACAATGATCTGTGATAACTGTGACTGTTTGTCTTGCCCCTAGGAGGTAGTGTATCCAAGTTTTGAAGGCTCCTTTGATTGCTAGTACATTTGGGGGGAAGGGAGCGATCATGCTTGCCTGAAAGCGAATATGTGCTCCAAGAAAATACAACCGGAAAGATACATACATGATCTGGCCATTAGAAAAGGCAAAGCACAATTAGTAAAGTATAAGAGAGAGGGGGAAAAACTAAACACCGAAATAAACCAAATCTCTCTTGAAGAGCTACAAGAGAATTGCAAGCCTGATAGATTTAAACCATTTATCTGGTCTGTTCATGAGCCAACTGCAGGAACTTCAAGAAACTTAATCCATCACCAACATGCTTTCTATGAAGACACCTGGACACAGAAAGAAATCCTAAGGAGAGAGCCCAGGCGATTGAAGAAGAACATCACAAATCCAATAAAATTGCGAGAAGAGCTACAAAAGCTCACTAGACGGTACAAGCACTGGTCGCAAGCAAGAAAAGCACTTTGTTACCAACAAGACAACGAGCAGATGCTTGCGTCCCTGTGTGTCAATAATACGCGAAACTTTTGGTCAATCATAAACTTAGATTAAAAAAACAAATGGCGACAGCATGCAATGCAACCTGGTCACAGAAAAGAGCTGGACAGACTATCTCAAAAAGAATTTCAGGAATACATCAGAGACTAAGGAAGATAAGAAGGAAGTCGCTCACTGCAAAGTCAAATTCGACATAAGTTTAATAGAAGAACTTATCTTGAGCTCCTCATCCTCGAAGGCTGCAGGACCCAATAGATTAACCTACCAGGTTCTGAAAAACAATGCTAAAACATGGGCAAACCTCCTTTATAATCTCACAATGAAATAATATAGACAAAAAGCTTTCCATCGTCTTGGAAGCAAGCAGTTGTACTACCATTCTGCAAGGGGGGCGATAGATCTCAACCAGAGAATTATAGACCAATCGCCCTCCTCGACATTGAAAGCAAAATATTCATGTGGATCCTCTTGATAGAACTAGAGGATTGGGCAAAGACAAGAAATATCATCTCCAAATTCCAAACAGGATTCAGACGTGGCATGTCCACGTCATTAAATGGTCTTGTCTTGAGCCTTCTAGCAGAATATACTAAAAATCATGGAGAGGGCCCCCTATATGGAGCCTGGATAGATTTCTCCAGGGCATTCAACCTAGTCAATAGGGAGAAACTTTGGGCATAACTGAGAGACTGGGGTCTGCCAAGAAGGTTGCTGTCAATACTAATCGAACTGCATAAAGACACCTTGTTGATGGTAAGACTAGATGAAGCAGGCCATCTGACAAATTCAATTAGTGTTGAACAAGGTGTGAGACAAGGTTGCTTGGGTTCACCATTCTTTTTTAATCGGTACGTGTCAGAACTGGGAGACTTCTTGCAATCATGGGTTATGACGAGTCCAAAACTGAGTTCTATCAATGCTCATTGGCTTGCATATGCTGATGATATTGTCCTGATCAACAGGACAGCAATAGGTTTACAACATCTCTTGAATGGACTAAGTAGCTACACAAAAATGAATGGCCTGCAAGTTAACCCGAGGAAGTCCACATTTTTGGTGATAAAACATCCTAACAAGCACATCCACTATG
The DNA here is from genome assembly GCF_040938575.1 of Ambystoma mexicanum. Lineage (NCBI taxonomy): Eukaryota > Metazoa > Chordata > Amphibia > Caudata > Ambystomatidae > Ambystoma > Ambystoma mexicanum. Next base: position 248,113,965 of record NC_090940.1, on the reverse strand, counting down.
GAAAATGGCTCTATGAAGGGGAAGCCATCACAAGAACAGATGAGCTCGTGTATCTGGTGTATATGGTATATTCCTCACCCTCAACCAACAAAATAGAAATGGAAATAAGACTGAAGGTGGAGAAAGCGGTACCCCAGATGAAAAAGGTCCTTTATGGCCTTTGCAAATTCTCAATGATGCCACTAATAAAGTTTTATATTGCCAAAATAATCCCGGTCATATTGTATGGTTTGGAGGCCCAACCAATATTATGGGACGTAGATTGGCAAAAAGTGGAAAGCCAATTATGGAAAATATCTTTGGACTTTTTCCCCATGGCAGTTCTAAGATTTGAACTTGGCCTAAAATCATTGCGGCAACAAGTGGCCTGGAGACTGCTCTCACTATGCAGATTAATAATAACTCCACAAAGCAACTCGCTATATGAGGACATAAAACAACAACACCAATCGGACAAGTCCAAGATTTTGTAACAGCTGGAAGAAAAAGTGATGAGAAGTCTGTTAGAAACCGACCTATAGGTGGAGACACTCAAAGAAAACCCTCAGAAAATAAAAAGTGAAACAGAAACAATGGAGTGGATGAAAACAGGGTTGGAAATGTGACTCGTAAAAACAAAGAACAGTTTCCCAATCATAGATAAAAAACTGGGAGAAGTACCAAAGTACTTGCAAAAACATCCAGAGTGTGAATCAAGAAACGTCTTCCTTCGAGCACGGCTAAATTTAATTCATGCAGGCGAAATACTGAATGTGAGAGGGCAAGGTCAAATGCCCTCACTTTCTGCAATACTTGTGTAGATCCGAATTAACAAAATTAGCAGCATCTACTTCAAGAATGTAAAGTGACTTGGTAAACGAGAGTAATGTACTTTTCAAAATGTGTAGATAACATGGAGGTATTTGCTCTCAGAATTTGTTTTTGAACCTTTTGACATCAGGACACAGTACTGCCTTAACAATTGCAGTAGGTCAGGTGTTAAAAAAGTTCAGCATGACCTCTAAAGATGCACAGCAGATTGTGACCAATGCTCCAGAAGAAAATGATGGGTAATGTGGGAGTGGCAAGAATATTCTCCCTCCAACTCGTTCTATAGGGACATTGGAAAGACAAAAGGGGGCTGAGAAATATTAGATGCTGCATTTTGGGCCTGCTGATTAAGTGCTTTAAAAAAAAATGGAAAAATAATTCTATTTAAAAATTTTTGTAAAGGTCTAAATGATCAAAACAAATAATACAAAATTTTTAAAAAAAGATTGCTAATAGTTCATTGTCAGTGATTGCATAGTTCATTTCCGGTGCAGAAAACGTACGGGACCAAAATGCTATGGGATGTAGCTGCCCCGTGTCCGGGTCCTTTTGTGATAATAATGCCGGTCAAGTGGCACAGCGAGTAGAGCGCTCGCTTTGACATCGGTGCAGAGTCTGCTAACGCAGGTTCGAATCCCGGCGGTGCCAAACTCAGCCTTTCATCCTTCCGAGGTCGATAAATGAGCACCACACACCGTGGGTAATAATAAGCAGCGCTCAGATACCTGAGGGTTTGTAGCGCTATATAAATGCCAAATTATTATTATTATTATTATTATTATTATAATACTGCTCCCATGGCCACGATGGAGGCATCTGTTTCAACCACACAAGGCAGGTCAGGTCGGGGATGCCGAAAAACAGGTGCTGAGGTGAAGGCCTGTTTCAATTCCTGGAAGGAGTTTTCCGCTTTGGGGGACCAGAAGAACTTTTTTATTCTTTCTCAGTAGAGAGGTGATTGGATGGACGATCTGTGAAAACCTCAGAATAAACCGTGTATAAAAATTGGCAAATCCAAGCACACTTTGCACTCATTTGGTAGTTGTTGAGGATGGCCACTGAAGGATAGCATCCACTTTGCGTGTGTCCATGTGAACTCCTTGTGGGGTAAGCATGAAGCCCAAAAATTCAACTTCCGTGACGTCAAAGAAGCATTTTTCCAATTTGGCAAACAGCTGATGCTGACAAAGCTTTTCCAGGACTGCCCTTACATGGCCAACATGGTCTTCTTTGGACGTTGAGTAGATAAGAATGTTGTTAATGTAAATGAGGACACAGACGTCCAACAATTTGTGAAGCACATCGTTCATGAAGAATTGGAACGCCGCCGGTGCATTACATAACCCAAAGGGCATGACCTGATTCTCGAAAAGCCCATATTTGGTTCAGAATGCTGTCTTCCACGCGTCTCCCCTTTGTACTCTCACAAGGTGATAGGCTCCTTGTAGGTCCAGTTTTGTGTAGATTTGAACATTCTTCACCTGATCAAGCAGCTCGGGGATGAGTGGCAGAGGATATCTGTTCTTAACTGTGATTTTGTTCAATGCCCTATAATCTATACAAGTTCTGAGGTCGCCCTCCTTCTTGGGTATGAAAAAGAGAGCTGAGGAGGCAGGAGACTTAGACGGGCAGATTAAATCCGTTAACTAGGTACTGATCTAGGTAAGTTTTCAGATGATGATTTTCTTGCTCAGTTAAAGCATAAATTCGACTGCAAGGAATTTGTGCTCCGGGGACAAGATTGATTTGGCAGTCGTGAGGACTATGTGGAGGCAGGGTGTTTGCTTGCTCCTTTTGGAACACATCCAGATAATCCAGATATTGAGGGGGTAGGGAACCAGAGAGTCCCAGGATAGGTTTCGTCTTGTGTTTCAGGCTCTTCACGCCCTGTGGTAGCAACTTTTGGTGCATTCTTGAGGAAAGGTCAGCACTCTCGTTCACCAGTCAATCCTGTGGTTATGGGTTTCTAGCCACTGCATTCCTAAAATCATCTGTAACTGGGGCGCCTCGATAAGATCAAAAGAAATGTCTTCCCGATGACCATCCTGACACATCAGCATGACTTTGTCGGTATGTTGCTTTACTGGGCCGGATGACAACTGAGAGCCATCCACTGCTGTGACGTTTTCCGATTGTAGCTTCTACTGGAGGGGAAGGCCTATTCGTGCAGCCAGATCCTGATCCATATAATTTCCCACCGCTCCACTATCAATATATGCTTCCAAGGAATGTACCTTAGATGGTTGTTGGTGGTGGACCAAGAGTCCCGGGATGAACAGGTGTGAGGTCTGTACAACTTTCTTCATTTTGCTCAATAAGTGAAGTGAACCCCTGCGCTTGTCGGGCGTTGGAGTTTTCCGGGTTTTGTTCTTTCTCTTCGTTGCAGTTGTCCGTTGCACCTACTATTTTCTTGGGGGTGTTTATCGGGCAATCCTGGAGGAAACAGAGTTGTTGTTGTCTCCTTTTTTCTATCTCAGCCTTGGAGATAGGGGCCCGTAATCCCCCAATCTGCATGGGTTTGGTTGGCTCATGGGCTTTGACTTGGTTGTCCCGGGGTCGCATAAAGGCTGACCTCCCTTCTGTTCTTGTGCGGTCCATTTTTCGGTCCTACAAACTATGGTCCAATTGAACCGTCAGATTCATGTACTCCGCACAACACTCAGGAGGGTTGACCACTTGGTCTAGCACATCCTTAAGTTCACCACGCAATCCCTGATAAAATAGTGTGGTCGTCTTCTCTTCGGGCCAATTTGTTTGTGCTACAAGACAATTAAAGATGCCAATATAAGTCAGAAGATCATGGTTTCCCTGTCTGAGGGACAATAGTTTGTTATGTAGGGCTTGTCCTTGGGTGTGCCAAGCACACAATTTTTCCAATTCCCGTTGGAATTCTCCAAAGTTTCGAAGAAGTGGATCATCCTGATTTACTAATGGTATGGACCAGTGAGCTGCGCTGCCTCTCAAGTATGAAAGTACAAAGACAACTCTTGCGCTATCATTAGGGAAGGCCCCAGGACGACACAAAAGGTGAAGACGACATTGGTTCATGAATATGACATACTTGTTAGGATCGCCGGTAAAACATTCAGCCCGGGCCAGTGGCACCGCTCCTGGGAGCACCACTTGAACTGGTGGTGATGGCTGCGGCAAAGGAGTTTGTGCAATTCCAGGTAATGGAACCTGTCCTGCGTGTGTCTGGAGCATCTGTCTTGCCACATCATCCGTTCATTCTCGAGCTACAATAAGGCCTCTTCGTAAGGCATTGGACTTGTCTGGAGGCATGTACTTCGGCCCGCAGTTCCCCCAACAATTGGGCCAACTGGTCAGTTTCCGAGGTGTCCATAGCATCCAGGTAGAGATTCAGAGAGCCTTTGCGTTCTGTTACGCTCACCTGGTCTCTGTGGGGGCATTGGGGCGCGGTTGGAGCCCTCCCTGGACTTGGCTCCCCTGGATCAGACTTCTTCCCCAGCTTCTGTAGTGTGGGCTGCTCTGGTTGCTGGCACTGCCCCTGAGAGAATACGAGAGGCAGTGAGAATGCTGTGGTTGGACTGATTTCCCTCGAACCCTTTGTTCCAGAATGAGGTGAGCATGCGTTTACCCATATAGTCTCACCTGTTTTCTTGTGAGGATGAGCTCTACGTCCTGCTTCTCATCAGCAGGGGTGCCTTTGATGGACCTAGTTACTCCACTGGTCCATGTGCATGGCAGCCCAGACCGGCTGTGGCTGAACCACTTTGAAGGTAAGTGTTCTTAACATTGATTATTGTCTGTATCCTTTTGCAATGTCTTTTTCCTGTGATTATTGTCCGTAACCCTTATAATGTCTTTCCTCTCCCCAATAGGTGTGAAGATGGACATGCAGAGTTGTAGTGTTGGAAGCGAGTCCGAATGGGTGCCAGAGGGGATTATGAGGTTCCCAAATAGAAGGTAAGTTGGGTTTCAAGGTTGAGTACAAGGGTTATGTGTTGTGCGACCAAGCATAAGATATTTATGAAGTTTCTAACCTTGTGTGTCCTTTTCTCTTGCAGGGATGGCTTGGCAGCGTCAAGTGGGAGGCAGCTATCTGAAGACCTGCCAGCGATTACTGGATGAATGGATCCGAGTGGATGCTGGATGAGAATAAGAGCTCCCGCGTAGCTGGACGCCCAGAACAGGTGAGGATGCGCCTCGGCACCGATGACAATGGGAATCAGGTAAGATGCAGCAATGGGATTGCAGGAGACAGTTAAGATGCGCTTCCGGCAATGATGTTGCTGGAGTCAGGTAAGCTGCGCTTCAAGCGATGGTATTGCTGGAAGCAGGTAAGGTGTGCACTGAAGGTGAAGTGTCGGAGTCAGGTAAGCAGCGCTTCAAGCAATGGTGTGGCTGGAGTCCGGTAAGGAGCGTGCTGAAGATGATGTACTGGAATCAGGTGAGATACACGCTGAGATGATGAGCTGGAATCAGGTAAGAGCGCTTCAGGCGGCGTTAAGCGTTACGCTGCAGGAAGCAGACTAACGCAAAGCGCTTGCATGCGGGTGGGGCAGGCTTAAATAGCCTGGTCCCAGCCCCGCCCCTTGGCTCTGCCTTGTGGCCACACCTTGCCACTCCTAGAGACTGCTGCACGTGCACCCCGTTGTTTCCCCATGGCCACGCCCGGCCTAGATGCACGTAGGGAGTCTGCTGGGGAGGAAGTAACACAAGCCCGAGACCCAAAGAGCACACTTTCTCATGAGCCTGGCGCCATTTGGATCCTTTAGATGATAAAGACAGCGGCCCTTGTCCAGTGACCATGACAACATCTCACATAATCAGATAGCAAACCCCCAGTCGGCTGAATGATATTTGCTCTAGAAATTAGACATTCAAAGATAATTGTAATGATTGAATGTTTCTTCAGTGTGCTAACATTAAATTCCATGAAGGGCACTAGAGAGTTGTGAATGCCACGGTTCCTTTTTCCTAGGAGATGTCCCCAATTCACTCTCTTTCCCTTTAGAGATTCTGAAGAGAACCTTGGCTCAGTTTGCTGAAACTCAAATATTTTAGGAAGAGTAGGCCTGCACTTTTGTATGTTCTTGTGATTCCTGACATACTAGCATCAGGGGTCCTTAAACCCTGTCTTGCTTAATTTTTAAGAACTATAGGAACCTCATTGGCAATACACCTTTATTAGTTTAGAAGAGACGCTTTAAATACAAAACTGATATTTACTTGATTTTAAAAGACTTATTACTTGATTATGAGTCAGGACGTAGTTGTAAAAATAGCAATATTTGACTAGAGTACAGTGAGCTAAAACGTGGTTGTAAACCCTCCTGAGGGGGCACCTTCCCATAGAACAAGGTTATTTGGCCATGATCGTTCTCGGTAGAGGGGCTCCAAGACGGTTTTCTGTATTTCTAGGATCTTGTGGTTTCACCCTAAATTACCCAGGGCAATCCAGAAGTGGACACTTGCTCACTGTGCTTAGAGAGTCACAACTTCACTTCACTGATGTGGCCGAACACGGCTGAAACATGTGTCTGTGGTTAGCCTTTAAAGTCTTGTTCAGAGGAGAATCGCTTAGCATTTTGGTGCCTGACTGCCCAAGTGTGTGAGAACAGACTAACATGCAAATGGATATTTCTCCTCTGTGAAAGGTACAGTGAGGTTAAACATGGTATCAGACCCTCCTGAGTGGGCACCTTCCCATAGAACAAGTTATTTGGCCATGTTTGTTCTTGGTATAGAGCCTCCCAAACGTTTTTGTTTATTTTTTAGGATGGGTTTCTCCCTAAATTACCCACGGTAATCCAGACGTGGACCCCTTGCTCACTTCCATTAGAGGTGGTGAACGAGAGAAAATCTTGAGACAGAAGGACCATGTTACATTCACCTGCTAAGGAGCATCATCTTGGGACTGAATACTAACAGTGAACATGAAGTATTCCTCTAATAAGCTGTTCTCTGCCTATATGCCAGGTATTTCATAACTGAATGGTACTGACAAATGCACATATGTTTCATGTCTTCCAGAGAATGTAATCAAGTTGATGAGACTTAACCAGAATAATTGGGCTCCCACACATGGTACTGACAGTTACATGCATGAGCTGTGTCTTCTGGAGAATGCAACTAAGTAGCTGTCACTTAACCTTTGGAACTTAATTTATTTTTCTCTAATTATTTGCCTGTCTACACTCCTGTTCTCAAGCATAGTATGTTTCAGCAAACCTTCACGCATCTGTACATTTTCTCTCTTCTAATTAGGACGGTTTGGCACTGATTATCTCCCTAAATTGTTTAGCTGTCAGGCGTTACACTCCACTTTCATACTCTATGCCCATACGACTATGGGGACACGATCAGGAATTAACAACCATTAATCACTGTATTCCTTTTGAGTGTGGTCTACCTCTACCAAAATCTATTTTTGGTCATAATCATTGATATTGCTAGCTTTATACATTGACGGCTGCGTCTATTCCAGTCATTGTTAATTGAACCTTTTTATGAATGTTGTAGACACAAGTATCTCTATAAGTTTGGCTTTCGACGGGCACTTGGAGCCGCTTTTAAAATAAAATGAGTTTACTTACTTCAGTGTCGGATTTTAATTGCATTTTCATAGATGCTTCATGTCGCTGATTCATGAGATGCCCGCATCTACTATTTCTTTGCATAGTATTCACACCCTTCTGTCACTGCATCACTGATTGTGCGGATAGTATGAAGCAACACGATTTTGCGGCATCACGTGATACTTGCAATGCATTTCATACGCCAATTAGGTACCAGTTATTTATGAACAATAATCTAGGATGTCACAATATTATGTACCTTAGGCACAGGTTTCACACGCTTAATATGTACTGGTAATTAGCCCAAAACCAGGCATTCCAAATAATGTTTGAGCGCTGCACTGCGTTTATTGGTAGTTGTCATTGCACACTTGCACCTGATGACGCCACACGGCACCTGCAATGGCTCACTGCAACAAAGATGGCGTCTTCCTGACGATCGCCGCTTGCTGTTACACAATCCTCGTCAGGCAATTGCTGTTGGGTGCCACCTGCCATGGCCATCCGGCAGGCGCCCCGGGGTGCTGTTTCCTCGCAGCACCACACAGGCCCAGTGCCTGTGGGAGTTCGGGGCCTGCCATGGACATCGGGCAGGCCCTTTGGCACTATGGGACATCAGCGCCATCGGGGTTGGGGCACAGCCTGCCAGGCTCCTGACCATGCGGACCTCTGCCACCGTCCTGGCACGAGGGTCCCATGGCAACAGGGCCTGCAGGCCTGTGCCGCCACAGGTAGGCCTGCAGCCTACATCAGTAATGAGACACAGACTCAGACCAACCTCTTAGGGAGTTTGTAGCCGTTCTGTCTCACGTGCCTGCAGGGTCTCCTTTTATTAGCTTGGGCCATGACACAGTCATGGCCCATGTTAAAAAGGGCAATACAGGGAGGAGGGACACCTCCCCTTAAAGGGGCAACACAGTTGGGAGGGTCACACTCCACACTCCTCCTTTTTCATAACAAACCAACAAACGTTACTAAAATCTACATGATCCCCCCCCTTACAAAACAACACTATTTGGGCTATGTCAAAATTATAGGAACAACCACTAGGATACGCCCCTTGCTACACACCTGGGGCTCACACAGTTATAAGCACACAAACATATCAACACACTCTACATATTCCCCGCAGGTGACAGTCACAGTTGGCGAACCAGATGGAATGTTGGCAGTTCAACTACATGTTACACAACCCTTTATTAACCTGGGGTCAGTGGAACTTCCACCACTGAATGACGCCATTGATAGCGGCTGGCACCATTCAGCGCACCCCTACAAACTGCGGGATCACAGCTCCCCATACCTGTTCTTTACTGATACCAATTTACGCAAGTAACTACTATGCAGGCTGACCACATCAAAACAAGTGTTCACTGAGTCCTCTTTATGCAATTGCCGGACTGCCGGAGGCCAGTTCACATTCCACCAGTGTCCGTACAGGATGGTCACTTCCACAGGTTCAGATCCCTTGATGGTACAGTCCAAACGCCGGCAAAGCTGCACTTGGCAGACGTCAGGGGCTACATCGGCTCAGTCCCTTGTTATTGGGGCCAGATAACGAGACCCAGATGGTAGGGTGTCCAATCTGCACCGGGGCTCAGTCCCTTGAGGTTGTGCCACCAGCGTCACGTGGGCAGCAGGGTGCCTAGGCTCCGCCCCATGCTGCTGACTGGGTAGGTGGGTATCATCCTCCTCAATCCCGTCTTCCCTGGCCATGGTCCCCTAAGCAGGAGTGCCTCTTCCCTGTCGTGGGAAAGAAGGGTGCACCAGCACTCCTTTGCCGGACACAGATGACAGGGTGAGCCAAGGGGACTGGGCTACTTATGGTCCTCCCCCAGGCAGGAGTCACTGCTCATTCCTATGCTTGTACGATGGAGCTGGCCTGCCACCTTTAGTACATGCCCTGTGGTATGGTCTTTAGCTGGCCTATAAAGGTAGTGGTCATCGTGGCATGTGTGGAAATCTGGGGCACTGGGTACGTATCTCTACAATGCACCTGGTGGTTCGGATGAACAGTCCCTTGAAATGTTCTGGCCCTGCTACTGCAAGCAGATGGATTCTGGCCCTGCTCCCTCATTCAGTCTGGTGGCTGAACTGTAGTCATGTCCCTCTTTACAACGTACAAACCAGTTGACTCAAACGTGCAGGGCCCGCATTGGGAGCAAGGCGTCATTTCCTTCAATTACTTTGCCTTCCGCCTGATCAGTTTCCTTGCAGACCCATAGTTGGCCGGACCTCACATGCAGATAACGTGGCAGTCCATTTACAGTTCATTGGAGCACACCGGTACCTAACCTCGCAGTGAGGTCACTCTTGTCTCCACTCTTCATTTTACCACTTCTTTCCACTCTGACCAGTGCGGGATGGCATTCCGTCCATTCAGCCCAGTTCTGCCACAAGATATGTACAAGGGGGGCAGTGGAGAGGGCAGACGTAGAAGAACAAACAGTCCTAGGCAGCATAGTACCCATCCCCTTCACAGCCCAGGCCCTTTCCGATGGCAGGATTCTCAGAGCATCATCTTGAGCATGGGCCTCTCCTTCTTCCTCCTTCACTTGTTGTTTCAGCTGAGGAAGGGTGAACCAACGTGTCCCAAAGCAAACTCACAACCCACTGCTCATCTCTGACCCTGAGAGACGCATGCTGAACCGACTTCGCTGCACTCATTTGATCTAAGCCAGCTCGCTGTTTTTTAGTTTACCAAAGGGGTGAAACGGGAACGAGAAATGCTGATGTCACAACCTCTGTATGGGTGTTCCCCCATGTTATGTGTAGTCCTTCCAGTTTGCATCTTTTGCATGGGTTTACGCCAGGGTGGGATGCCGGTGTTCATGCCCGCCCTTCTGTGCTCCTGTGCGTCAGCACAGGGCGCTCTAATGGTCACCACGGGCAGCCCAGTATTAGTGGAGGTCCATCCACCTGGCTTGCCGACGTGCAGTGTTTCCTTTTCCACTATTAGCGTGCCGACATGCTGCGGTACCTCTTAGTACAGCCACTGCCTCACCTCCTCGTTGGAACACAGCCTCCGGCATGGAGCATCCTGACCTTCACTGCCAAGTGGCCCCTTTTGTTCTATAGCGCCCACATGGAGTGCTACATTGTTCCCTTGCTCTGATGCCAGGAACACCCACACAGCACCGCTGGAGGACCGTGACCCTTTCGTCATCTCTCTGACATGGAGCGCACTACATTACACCCCGCGGCCGCCTGGGAACGCTGGTGGGGCTGGAGGCCTCTCCTGTGTTATCACCTCTAACGGGGCCATACATCGTCCTTGCACCTGGACATGGCGCCTCCTTGTCTCTGGCCCGACAGGTAGCTTGGTCTGATGGAACCCCACCAACAGAGTGCACTGCAAGATTGCTACCAGTGCCGGAGATACGGACATAGCATAGCGCTGGCATGCTGCATTCCAGTCTCTTTTTTTTTTTGTTGACACAGGGCACGCCAATGCCTAACACCGGCAGTGTTCGGGATCACTATGTGGGCTGCAGGCAGAGTAAGATTGTAATAGTGTGTTACTGTGTTGTTGAGCTTCCGTCCTCCAACTCGGAGCTCCTTATTCTTCACTGCACACCCACGACCAGGACCAATCATCTATGACTGAAGGGCAGCCAAGTTTGGTAACCAAATGTCTATGTTTTCTGCGTGCACCTTATCCCACATGTTTCTACTCCCTCCCCTTAAAGCATCCTCTCTTCTCGTACACAACATGCTATCTATCCAGCATTTAAATTATCTGCATTGCGCTGGAACTCAGACCGCGAACTAGAACAAAGCAGTGTTGCTGGGCATTCTTGATGATATGCTGGGCTGCCTCTAAGCCTCTGGGACGTTGTGCTGTGATCGGCAACATGGAGCAACTCCAATTTCTCAGCTCTTTGGCCCAAGGATCTTCACTCGGCAGGCTGCCTCTGTTTTCAGAACTCTGCTGCTGGAGCACATCTCCACTTCCAGCGCCCGCTGCCGCTTCTAATATGATGGGGGGCCGGGCCAGTCACTCGACGTCCTTCTTTCTCCTTTTTTATTTCGCTGCTCCTACGTGATGCTCTCCTGGGCTCCTGACTGGCAACACCAGGTGGCCCGGGAACGTTGGTGGAGGCGGCTGACAGCCGCGCCCCACACCAGCTCTGAAGACAGAAGCACAGGTCACTTCCTCGCTGGGCCGGGCATCCTCCATAGGCGAGCTCACCTTTCTTCACTGGCGGGATGCCGCGCACCCACTTCAGACCCTGGAGGGGCCGGTGCACATCTGGCTCCGCCGGAGACTTCCTTGTTTAGCATGCGGGGGAGCCTGCAGGCGAAACTCACACCCGGGCCGCACAAGCACCCTCCACAGGGCCGCGGCCCGGGGATTACTCGCCGGCAAGGCTTCCCACATTTCCTTTGTTTTCGCTCCCCCTCCTTCATGAGCGGCAATGGACGCCGCACACATCTCGCTAACCTCACTTCCCCAGTGGCCACAGCCACTTCATATCGACTTCGTTGGGGACAGGCACACGCCTCTTATATTACAGTGGATTGCCGCGGGCGCCTCTTCTCTCCCTCCATTTCGGCAGACCGCTGCAGGCACACCTCACCATATGGTGGCCCGGTTCCACTGCGTAGCGCAGGCGGCGAGGCACAAGCCAATCCAGGCCCGTGGTGGGGTTGGGCACACGTTCCTTCGCTTTCCTTCCTTTTCTCTCTCAATACACATGAGAGATGGGCATGGGCTCATCATCATATTCTCTCCTTTTTCTTTGAAACGGAGAGTCCGACTTCCTCGTCGCCATTGTTGGGGGCCGCCTGCCATGGCCATCCGGCAGGCGCCCCGGGGTGCTGTTTCCTCGCAGCACCACACAGGCCCAGTGCCTGTGGGAGTTCGGGGCCTGCCATGGACATCGGGCAGGCCCCTTGGCACTATGGGACATCAGTGCCATCGGGGTGGGGGCACAGCCTGCCAGGCTCCTGACCATGCGGACCTCTGCCACCGTCCTGGCACGAGGGTCCCATGGCAACAGGGCCTGCAGGCCTGTGCCGCCACATGTAGGCCTGCAGCCTACATCAGTAATGAGACACGGACTCAGACCAACCTCTTAGGGAGTCTGCAGCCGTTCTCTCTCACGTGCCTGCAGGGTCTCCTTTTATTAGCTTGGGCCATGACACAGTCATGGCCCATGTTAAAAGGGCAATACAGGGAGGAGGGACACCTCCCCTTAAAGGGGCAACACAGTTGGGAGGGTCGCACTCCACAATTGCCTTCAGCCTGCCGTAGTAATCCACATGGAAACTATGACCCAATTTTGTATGTTTTGGACTTCCCTTTCTCTATGGGATAGCATTATTACTTTGCTATATGTTCAATTCGCCATAGCCCTATGTGACAGCATGTACACCTTGGTAGCCACAGCCTGTACAGCTACATTAGTACTAGCACAATACACGGTCTTGGTCATGTATTTAACTATGACAACCAAATGGAACATTATTTCTCTAATCAGACTGCTACAGTACACTGTAAGTAATTACATTGCTAACCATACTGGGCATTTTTGTCGCTGTCAGCTGGAATAGAATATCCAAGAGAATTTCCGTAAACGTGGCTCTTCGCGTAGTACACCATGACTTTTCTTCTTCAAGCAACTAACCTTGTCCTTTGGAACACTGGGTCTCATTACGGGTATGGCGGTAACCCTTGCCGGCTGACCCATAAAAAATTACTGGCGCCTGACTTCCCAATGCCACTGGGCTATTCCAAGTCCAGTGGCCGCGGAAGCCAGGCGCTGGTAATTTTGTTAGTCCCCATTCCCATGGAGTCCAAAGGACTCCATGGGAATGTGGACACGGGAGCACTGGCACCGTTAACAACAGTGCTGGTAGGCGGGACGGGCACCCGCACGCAGATTTGTAGTGTGCCGGTCCCGAAACAACGGTGCCGGTAGGCTTACCGGCACTGTTGTTCCTGGACCTGCACAATCGTAAGAGGCCCACTGTCTAGTAACATTTTCACAATGTCTGTTATATTCTTTTGCAAGCTGCACTTTGATGCCTATGGGTTCAGTGCGCAATACAAACGTAAAAATAACTTGCCTCATTTCTATGTGACAGCACTATTGCCTAGCTAGCCTTAGCCCGTGCAGCACTATTAACACTTCCATAATATACTGTGTTGGCCTTGCACATATCTAAATGCAACTAGACATGAACATCATTTTTCTAATTACATTACATCACTTCACTTTAGCCAGTTCCATCGCGAATCATTCTTGGGCAACTTAATTTGCTAATAACTAGAAAAGAAATTACCTTGGTGCTTTTAATCTATGCTAATTCTGATATTATCTGGACACAAAGCTTAGGCTCCACTTCACTGATTACTTGTGACTATGAACCTATTTCAACAATTCAAGTATTAAACTGATACTTTTCTTACTTAAGGTCATGGAATGGACTCATCTTAATTAAACTACATTTCCCCGCATGGGAACCAGCCACTTCTAACTAAGTGCACGGCTGCACCACACACACCAACTTTGTCATTAACATGGCCACTTCTCATTACCTGCATACACCCATTCTAAAAATGTCTTCACAGATAACCTTAACAGAATTGAGCTAACTAGCCCATCCACACTTGAGTGACAATTGGTTGTCTTAAATTCAAGTGAGTGCATATCTAATTAACAATATGATACACCTGTAGAGTGCAGTCTCGCAAGAGCTGACCCGACCTCTCGCACAAAGACGGAACAGCAAGCATTTGCGGTGCGGCCTAGTGCTCTGACCAGCCAGCCAGGCCCCAAATCTGCCAGCCTACCACACCTATTATAACCCCTCTTAGCTACTCACTGAATGAGTCATGGACTAGAATTACTGCAGTGAATCAACTGTGACCAAGTTGTGTGTTGTTATGGCAATAAAAGCTGTGTCACACCAGAGAGAATATGCGTGGTCTTTGGGAGGCCACAGCATAATTGACAATGAGGACGCAAGAGACTACCCACAGCAGACATCATGCAAGGCGCCACCACACCGCAAGCATTTCTCCAGTCCCCAGGTAGGCCAACCATACTATGGCCGCAGTGGGAACCCATGTTTGTGACGTACGTGGAAGTTTTGGGTGGCATAAACTTTGCAGCAGCAAGGAAGAGGGACATGCTGCTGAATGCACTAGGGGTGGAAGGCCAGAGAATATTTGCAGGATTGAAACCCGAGGCGGCAGAAGGGGAAGACAACGACGTCTATAAAGAGGAGGTGAGGTGGATCGTGAAGAGGTTTTCATCTAGTGAAAATGTCGTACTGCACAGAATTAGGTTCTATGGTAAAAATCAGGAGCCAGCTGAGCCAGCGGATGATTATGTTATGAAACTGAGAGAACTGGCTGCATTGTGTGCCTTTTGGAATGCGTTGGAGGAAAGAACATGCAACATGTTGATCCTGCACACAAACAGCCGCAAGATACAGAATAAGTTCATCCTGGAAAAAACACTGCAGATGAATAAGGTGATACAAATAGCCAGAGCCGTGGAGAAGACCACCGGGAGGCAGAAGGAATTTGGAGGAAGCTGCCGCAAGCTGCAGTTTCAGGCAGATTCAGGCACTATATTCAAAGGGAGATGGGAGAGATGGAAGCCGGACACCAATGACAGAAGACCAGGGAGAAGAGAACTGGCCAAATGCTACAGGTGTGCCAGCACCAGCCATCTCACGACAAGGAGAGCCCGGCTAGGAACAAAGAGTGTTCGAAGTGCTGCAGATTCGGACAAGTGGCCCTGCCTGCACTTGGAGAGGTAGAAAAATTGCCACAGCGATACGCAGCAACATGGCTTGGACAAAAGAGTCATCAGAAGACAAGGGTTGTCCCACCATAATTATTTTAAATAGCATCACTACTCGCAGAGAAAAGCTGTACTGTGTCATCAAAGTTGACGGCAATGAAACAAGGGTCATGGACGACTCTGGATATGATCTTACCATACTACCCCTGGCTATGTACAAAGAAATGGTGGGGAAAGTCTCAGTGGAAGTACGCATGGCAAATCACTGACCAACTGTTTTTGGCGAACTACGGTAAACTTACCAGGATACATACGAAGCATCATTTATTTTAATGGAAGGGTATCAGCGAGCAAAGTATACCTTCCTGAAAGAGGACCAGCTGTGCTGGGTTGGGACGATCAAGCTAAATTGCAGATGCGATTGGATGCCAGCGTGGAAGGACAAGTTCTATCACTCACCTCAGAGGGCCTACCAGTATCCAGAGAAGATTTTCGGGAGCTGTTCCCGGATGAGCCAGGTAAAATAAGGAATGAGGCGCATTAAAATAAAGTTAAAGCAGGAGTGCTGTCCAACTCAAAAGTAAATTGAGGCCAGTCATGGCCATGGCAATAGAAGCACTACAGGAACAGATAGAAAGGATGCTAAAAGACAGGATTATAGAAGTAGTAGAGTCGTCTGAGTGGTTGAGCCTAGTGTATCAAGAAACAACACTCAAACAACCTACGCATATCCATAGATCTCCACAGCTTGAACCTTGTGGTGGTAACAGATAGCTACCCACTTATGTCATGATCTCTGCTTCCAAAAGGTCAGGGTTTTCCCAACTCCCTTGGAAGCAGATCCATAACCCAGGTTCCGAGTGCCAACCAGTCCCAATTGGGACCTTTTGGAACCAGTCCTGGCGCCAGTGGCACCAGGCTCATAAATATGCTCAGTCCCAGCGCTGGAAGCGCCGGGCTCATAATGCTTGGGTGGACTTACCTGCAGCAGACCATGCTGCTTACTTGCCTGCCAGTTGAGCCTCTGATCCTCTTCTGTTTGGAACTACTTTTCCTGTTGGGTGGGGCAGGAGCCACTCCCTAGGTTCAGAACACTGGAACTCTTCTGGAAAGCAGGAACTCTTTTCTTACCTAGGCGTGGCTGTGGAAGGAGACACCTAAGCACTACAGGAGGCTATTTAAACCACACCCGATGGATGAATCTTGCTTTGCGTTATTCTGCATCCTCTGCAGCAGAACGCTCATCGTGTCTTCTGCATCTGATCCTGGGCCTAAGGAAAAAGGCTTACCATCCTGAATCCAGTCTTCAGCAACACCTATAAAGACAAGAAAGAACAGGTTAGCATTACGGTCTTCAGTGACAGCGCTCCACTTACCTGGTCCATCGGCTGTCACCAACGCCTCGCGCTGCATTCCGGCATCTGAAAGACAAAGGCTTACCTACTCTTCGTGCGCTCCGGAGGTCTTCGCACTGCATTCCGGCATCTGAAAGACAAAAGCTTACCAACTCTTCGCACGCTCCGGAGGCCTTCGGCGCTGCATCCCGCATCTGAAAGACAAAACAAGGTGCGTTTAAAGACATTGGGGAACTTTAATACTCACGTGCCATTACTCCTTTCCACATCTAACCCAGTGGGTATTCCGGCACCCTGCAGCCGCTCCGAACTTGTACCTGCAAAATAAAAAGACAGTTAGAGCGCATCGTGAAGCAGGCAACAAGCGCTTACTTACGTGCTTCCAGGCGCTTCCATTCATCACACGGGCACCTTCTTCAACTCACTTCAGCCCGTCATCCGCCATCGCCGGAACCCTGCAAAACAAGAGACATCATTACTAAAGACTTTTAAAGACATTAGAATTACTCGAAACTTACCGTTCGTGCAGTAAACGACGGACAGCAGTCCTCTGAAGTCAAGAGGCCTGCTCCCCTTATCCAGTGAAGAAACTGGTTACAGCACCCTGCCCCGAGGCAGATGGAGAGCACGGCGTTCACTTACCTAAGGTGAGAGCGTTAACCTTTGGGGTTCTACAGGAGAAGAGAAAGGGAAGAAGAGAGAGACATTCAATAACCCAGTTCATTAATCCCATATTTTCTATCTGTAGACATCTTACCCTTCGAGTCAGACATACAGTGCACAGAGGTCCAGCCCAAAGAGCCAGCCGTGTGTTACACATCACCTTTGAAGATACGGTATACGCCCAGTCAAGACCGGCGCCTCTACGGGAATCAGGTGAGCGTTACAGAATGCAAAGCCTACCGCAAAACTCCCGTCCAGGCGCTATGGAAACCTCGGATACCGACCAGCTAGCCCAGTTACTTGGGGAACTAAGGGCAGAAGTGCATGCAGCCCGTCAGGAAACAAACGCTCTAAGAAGGGAACTGATTATTTCCAAGGAGCGAACAGATGATCTCGCTAGACAATTGCTACAGTCACAAGCCGGACAGACCCCGTTACCCGCATCTGGGGGAAATCTTCCTTCTACATCCTCTATGAATCCAGTACAGATCAACCTACCTGGGAATGTACCTCTGGCTCCGCCCGAATGATTTTCTGGTGACCCAAAGAGGTTTGCAGTATTTATCAATCAGTGCCGGTTGCATTTCTTATGCCGGCCAGCAGCCTTTCCAACTGATCAAGCTAAAGTAGCTTTCGTGCTTTCGTACCTTAGTGGCAATGCGGCAGACTGGTCGATCCCTCTAGTAAATCAAGATGATCCGGTCCTCCATGATTTTCAAGCTTTTCAGCTCAGTATGGAAAAACTGTTCGCAAGACATTCACAGGGGCAGGCCTTGGACAATGAGCTTCTTTCGTTGCGACAAGGTAATCAAGACCTTTTGGCTTATATTGCGTCTTTCAACAGACTGATAGTGGAAACTCAATGGCCTGAGGACAAAAGGATTACGCTGTTTTATAGAGGTCTACGTGGAGAGCTCAAAGATGTGTTAGCCCAAGTAGTGAATCCCCCACCAGATTGTTCAGACTATATAGACTTAGTCGTTCAAATAGATCACAGACTGCAGAACAGGAAGGCCGATCGTTCCAAGTTTGATGCTCGAGTATTTTCCAAACCGCCAACTCCTTCCAAAGGAGTAGACTCCGGGGAACCCATGCAAATAGGGGGCCTGAAAGGTCCTCTAACACAAAAGGAGCGGGAAAGGAGAAAACAGTTGCAATTAGGCCTCTATTGCGGAAACTCAGGGCACTTTCTTCGAGACTGTCCGGTGAAACCTGCCAAGAAGGCAGTAGGAGCTGCAGTTACCAAAGTTACAAACTCTGAGCAGGGAAACGACCTCGCCCGACAAGAATAGAGGTCCTCTTGCCGAGCGTGAAAACCAGTTCCGTGACCTCGCATTTCGTGATACCTATGGTCCTCATTAGCCCTGATAATCCGGATCGATTACATGCAATTGAAGCTTACGTCGACAGCGGTGCCATCGGCAATTATGTGGATCATGAAATGGTTTTGAGGATGAATCTAACTCTTTGTCCCAAGGCTGTAAAGGACGTCATTACTACGGTGGATGGAACGGAGATAGCCTCCGGACCAGTAACGCATACCACTCAAGAAGTGACGCTAGTAAGTCAAGATGGACACCATGAGAAGATCGTGTTCGATGTGATCAAGGCTCCTCAGTTTCAGATTATTCTAGGAATACCTTGGTTAGAGAAACACAATCCTCTGATCGATTGGCGAGCAAGAATGGTCCAGTTTCCAGAATGTGTCTCTACTTGTCACCCTCTACCTGGTGTTGCACTGGCAGCAATTTCTTCAGAGACTCCCCAGTTACCTCCCGAATACCTAGAATACCAAGATGTTTTCCGGAAGGATCAGGCTAACTCTCTACCTCCTCATAGTTCTTATGACTGCCAGATAGACCTGATACCTGGATCTACTCCTCCTTGTAGTAGAATTTATGCCCTCACCGAGCCTGAGAACCTTCACCTTCGACAATACCTGGATCAATACCTGGCAAATGGGTTTATTCGTCCTTCCAAGTCCCCTGCTTCTTCAGCTTTGTTCTTCGTTCCAAAAAAGGAAGGAGACCTTAGAACTTGTATCGATTATCGCTCCCTGAACCAGATCACCGTCAAGAATAGATATCCGTTACCTTTGATCCCTGAACTCCTGGACCAAGTCAGAAAAGCATGCATATATACAAAGCTGGATCTTAGAGGAGCCTACCACTTGGTACGAGTAAAAGAGGGTGATGAATGGAAGACGGCCTTCCGCACCAAATATGGGCTATTTGAATATCAGGTCATGCCCTTCGGACTTTGCAATGCCCCGGCCGCCTTTCAATATTTTATGAACAATGTCCTCAGAGAGCTCATAGATGTGTGTGTTGTTGTTTACATTGACGACATCCTCCTTTATTCTTCATCGGAATCTGAACATCGGAAACACGTGAAAATGGTCCTCGAAAGATTGCGTCAACACAAACTTTTCGCTAAGTTGGAAAAATGTGTTTTCAACGTGACTGAAGTTGAATTCTTGGGATTCATATTATCACCTAGCGGAGTGCGTATGGATTCAAAGAAGGTCGATGCAGTTCTCAAATGGCCATCACCATCCTCCGTAAAAGGTGTGCAAAGCATGTTAGGCTTCGCTAACTTTTACCGCAGGTTTATCCCCGAATTTTCTCGAATAGTCCAGCCCATCACTGCCTTGTTAAAGAAAAACAAACGTTTTGAATGGTCTACCGAGGCGGAACAAGCTTTCCAGGATTTGAAGACTAAATTTATCTCTGCACCAATCTTAAAACACCCTCGCCCCGAACTCCCCTACATCGTGGAAACTGATGCTTCAAGCCTTGCCATGGGGGCAGTTCTATCACAAAAGGACCCGGTAACCAATCAGTTGCATCCCGTGGCATTTTGGTCCCGCAAATTCTCGCCTCCTGAAATCAATTACACGATTACTGACAAGGAACTTCTAGCTATCAAGTCTGCCTTTAAGGCTTGGCGGCATTATCTGCTGGGGGCCCGACACACCGTTACTGTGATTACGCATCACCGAAACCTGCAATATTTGAAAACCGCAAAAGCCCAATCCTCTAGACAACTCCGTTGGGCATTATTCTTTGCCGAGTTTGACTTCATAATTACCTATCGACTTGGTACAAAAAACGGTAAAGCTGATGCCCTTTCTCGGATGGGAGTGGAAGAACACTTGATCAACCCTAAACCTGTACCAATCATTCCCGAACAAAGAATTCTGGGTGTAATCGCCACACAATCCATAGAGGAAGTTAAGGATAAAGCCAGGCAACTTCTAACTCCAGCAGACATACAGAATTGGCATCTGCAGGGAAAGGACTTTGCAGTAAAGGACAACTTATTGTATTTCCAAGAACGATTATACCTGCCCAGCACAGATTTACAGAAAAAAGTAATCTCTTGTTATCACGATTCTTTAATGGAAGGACATCCCGGTATGGCCAAGACCTCAGAAAAGATCAAGCGCTACTTCTGGTGGCCGTCTTGGAAAAAAGATATCAGAGACTTTATAATGTCCTGTGGAGTATGCGCCCAAAACAAGAGTCAAAAGGAAAGACCAGCAGGCCTCTTACGCCCTATTGACATCCCACCTCGCCCTTGGCATGCGCTTTCTATGGACTTCATCACCGATCTACCTCCATGCTCCGGATATAATACGATTCTAGTAATCGTGGACTTATTCTCCAAGATGGCGCATTTCATTCCGCTCAAAGGCTTGCCAACAGCAGCAACTCTGGCCCGAGAATTTCTCGAAAACATCGTCCGACTGCACGGTTTTCCTTCGGTTTTAATTTCGGATCGAGGTAGTCAATTTATTTCTCATTTTTGGCGAAGTTGCTGTCAGTCGGCTCAAATTGATGTGAGACTATCGACCAGTCACCACCCTCAGACCGACGGACAAACCGAGAGGACCAATCAAACTCTGGAACGGTATTTACGCTGCATGCTGCAACAAACTGAAAAAACTTGGAAAGACATCCTTTGGATAGCCGAATATGCCTACAATAACTCTGTCCATTCGGGAACTGGGAAAACCCCGTTTTTTCTTTTATACGGCAGTCACCCTCGAACCTCGGAGTTGGATCCCCTCCAAGATCTTGAAACACCAGCAGTAGACTACCTGCATTCTACAATCACCCAAGCCTTTAAGGAAGCTGTTTCTCACCTTCAAAGGGCTAAAGAACAATACAAGAAAGGAGCAGATCAACATCGGAAGGAAGCCCCTCAATATCAAGTAGGGGATCAAGTCTGGTTATCCACCAAATATCTACCTCTAAAAGGGCCACGCACATTCAACCCAAGATACCTTGGTCCCTATTCCATCAGTACCATAGTAAACCCAGTAGCGGTCAAGTTGGACTTGCCCCCGCACATGAAGATACATCCGGTCTTCCACGTCTCTCTATTAAAACCCGTGCAACCTCAAACCCGACTAACTAAATCTCCAAAACCCATCCTAGTTGATGGAGAACTCGAGTTTGAAGTCAAAAGCATTCTGGACTCCAAGATCTCCAAATCTAAACTATTTTACCTAATTGACTGGAAAGGCTACGGCCCCCAAGAGAGATCCTGGGAACCTGCTGAATATGTCCACGCTCCTCGCCTAATCAAAAGATTTCACCGAACATTTCCTGACAAGCCAAAACCCCCGGAGAAGCCCGGTTTGGGAGGGGCCTTGAGGGGGGGTACTGTCATGATCTCTGCTTCCAAAAGGTCAGGGTTTTCCCAACTCCCTTGGAAGCAGATCCATAACCCAGGTTCCGAGTGCCAACCAGTCCCAATTGGGACCTTTTGCACCCAGTCCTGGCGCCAGTGGCACCAGGCTCATAAATATGCCCAGTCCCAGCGCTGGAAGCGCCGGGCTCATAATGCTTGGGTGGACTTACCTGCAGCAGACCATGCTGCTTACTTGCCTGCCAGTTGAGCCTCTGATCCTCTTCTGTTTGGAACTACTTTTCCTGTTGGGTGGGGCAGGAGCCACTCCCTAGGTTCAGAACACTGGAACTCTTCTGGAAAGCAGGAACTCTTTTCTTACCTAGGCGTGGCTGTGGAAGGAGACACCTAAGCACTACAGGAGGCTATTTAAACCACACCCGATGGATGAATCTTGCTTTGCGTTATTCTGCATCCTCTGCAGCAGAACGCTCATCGTGTCTTCTGCATCTGATCCTGGTCCTAAGGAAAAAGGCTTACCATCCTGAATCCAGTCTTCAGCAACACCTATAAAGACAAGAAAGAACAGGTTAGCATTACGGTCTTCAGTGACAGTGCTCCACTTACCTGGTCCATCGGCTGTCACCAACGCCTCGCGCTGCATTCCGGCATCTGAAAGACAAAGGCTTACCTACTCTTCGTGCGCTCCGGAGGTCTTCGCACTGCATTCCGGCATCTGAAAGACAAAAGCTTACCAACTCTTCGCACGCTCCGGAGGCCGTTGGCGCTGCATCCCGCATCTGAAAGACAAAACAAGGTGCGTTTAAAGACATTGGGGAACTTTAATACTCACATGCCATTACTCCTTTCCACATCTAACCCAGTGGGTATTCCGGCACCCTGCAGCCGCTCCGAACTTGTACCTGCAAAATAAAAAGACAGTTAGAGCGCATCGTGAAGCAGGCAACAAGCGCTTACTTACGTGCTTCCAGGCGCTTCCATTCATCACACGGGCTCCTTCTTCAACTCACTTCAGCCCGTCATCCGCCATCGCCGGAACCCTGCAAAACAAGAGACATCATTACTAAAGACTTTTAAAGACATTAGAATTACTCGAAACTTACCGTTCGTGCAGTAAACGACGGACAGCAGTCCTCTGAAGTCAAGAGGCCTGCTCCCCTTATCCAGTGAAGAAACTGGTTACAGCACCCTGCCCCGAGGCAGATGGAGAGCATGGCGTTCACTTACCTAAGGTGAGAGCGTTAACCTTTGGGGTTCTACAGGAGAAGAGAAAGGGAAGAAGAGAGAGACATTCAATAACCCAGTTCATTAATCCCATATTTTCTATCTGCAGACATCTTACCCTTCGAGTCAGACATACAGTGCACAGAGGTCCAGCCCAAAGAGCCAGCCGTGTGTTACACATCACCTTTGAAGATACGGTATACGCCCAGTCAAGACCGGCGCCTCTACGGGAATCAGGTGAGCGTTACAACTTACCAGTGTTAATTAATTACTTATCCTAATAAAAGAGGTCAAAGACTTCTTGACACTTGACATGAGGGCTGCATACCACCAAATTGGTCTACACAAAGATTCGAGGCCCCTTACGGCATCCATAACCCTATTCGGCACATACCAGTTCACCCGCATGCCGTTTGTTCTGTCATCGGCCACCTCGGCCTTCCAACACACTGATGGACTCGCTACTGAGGGCAATTGGCAATCTAGTGTACTTCCAGGATGACATTCTAGTGTATACAGCAGACATCCAAACACAGGATAGGGTGCT
Organism: Ambystoma mexicanum; assembly: GCF_040938575.1. Taxonomy (NCBI): domain Eukaryota; kingdom Metazoa; phylum Chordata; class Amphibia; order Caudata; family Ambystomatidae; genus Ambystoma; species Ambystoma mexicanum. The sequence goes on along the minus strand of NC_090940.1, from coordinate 248,090,408 downwards.
TAGTGAAGTGCTGACACGTTTGCAAGATGGGAGTCTGTCTAAGATTCGATAAGTGTGTCTTCAGGGCTGATGAAGTAGAGTACTTAGGCTAAAAAATCTCAAGAGCCGGCATCAGCCTGAAGAAGGACCTTCTCCAGGCCATCATGAAAGTACCTGATCCGTCCAACAGGGACAAACGTAGAATTTTTCTGAGAATGGGCGAATACTGCGCTAAATTTGTACAGAACTTTTTAGAAGCCACAACTCCCATGCATGAATTAATGAAAAAGTGGTCCAGGTACAAGTGAGGAGCAGAGCAGCGGGAGGCGTTTAAAAAGATGAGGATTGCATCATACATGTCCCCTGCCTACATGCATTCAACCTGACAGTTCCTATGGTTTAGGAGCGACATTGACCCAAAGCAAAGTGGGACGTGTAGTAGGCAGTGTGTTTGCCTCAAAGACACTGTCACGATCTGAGATGAACTACTCAACAATTGAAAAAGAAATGTTGGCTTGTGCATGGGCAGCCGAATATTTCAGAACATAAGTCTGGGGCACTAAATTCCAACTGGTGACGGATCAAAAGCCATTTGTCCACATGCTTAGCCCAGGAGGAACGAGAACGTCCATCCCCCGGCCATCCCTCCGCCTTGCCCGCATAGAAGCAAAACTACAAGAATATATATACGAAGTCGTACATATCCCGGGATGGCACAATGCACAGGTGGACTGCATGTACAGACTGTCGGAGCGGAACAGCTCAAATGAGAATTTTATGAAGGATGAATGCGTCGTAGCTTCTTTGGAGGGTTTTCGTAGCAAAGAATACATGGAGATGAGTGAGAAACACTGGAAAGAGCAAGCAGCCAAAGATGCCACCAGAGCCAAGCTCACACAATGGGTTTGAAATGGATGGCCAGATGAAAGAATGATCCCAGAGGGCATGCGGCCATTCTGGAAAGAAGCAAATGAGACATTTGAAGACTAAGCTATGCTGATGAGAGGCGACCAAGCCATCCCACCTGTTGCGTTGAGAAGAACTATCATGTGCAGGGCTCCACGCAGGACACTTTGACAGCAAATTGCTGAGAAGAAGAGTGAGAGAGTCGTACTGGTGAGAAAATAAACAAAGGGTGTAGGGGGGAGCAACACGTTAAATTGTGGTGATTAATAGGATGCAAGATGCACCAATTCAATCCTTAACTATAGGTACATACATTAAATTATTTTAGGTGCGTATGGGTCAAACAGTCTAAGGGCCACCCAAGACTGTAATGGGGAACTAAAATGTAACAAAACCTGTTAATTGCTAACAGGAGACTGACTAGCGCACTCTTATGGGGATATAAATCCTGTGGTGACTCTTACAAAGGTATTCTGGGACAGGAAATCCACATGACCAGTGTTAATATTACATGAATCAAGTAATCACATTCAATATGTTTGTAAGTATGTGAAGGTATCTATTGCAAAAAAAACAGACACTCCACTGGTTACAATTTTCATTTTTTAGTATACATAACACAATAGCAAATAAAGAGGAACATCAGTTCTAATACACCATAGACATCACGTCAATAAATACCATCCGTTATGTACCTCTCACCATGCTTTAACTGTCAGCATTGTGGCAATATAATTACGGGCAATACAATCATGCATCCACATTCTGGGAAACCCATCACACTGAGGCATTCATCTACATGTGACACTAAAAATGTGATATATGCACTGAAATGTCCCTGTGGTTATTATTACGTTGGCATGACCACAAGGAAGGCAAAGACTCGATGGACAGAGCACAAGTCCAACATAAGGACCAAGAATCAGAAATCACCTGTGGCCATGCATTTTCTTGAGGCACGTCACACAATTGCACAACTTAAATGTGTTATTCTAGAACAGGTCACATTGGGGAGTAGAGGTGGAGATTTGAACAGGAAGTTTTTGCAAAGAGAAGTACTGTGGCTCGACCTACTTGATTGTATATACCTAAGAGGGATGAATTGTGAATCCGACTTCATGTGTTTTGTTTGAGTTACCTCTTTGTTTTTCTACAAAACATAGGATATGAACCTGTTATATAAGTATGCAGATGCACTTCATGAACAAAGCATCAATAGATCCATGACCTTAGAGGAATAATGGGAATTTTGACCTTTTTGTTTATGATGATTTTTAATTGATTGCTACATTTTTTGTAAGTGTTTACCTGTACTAATAGACCCATTGCCTTACAGAATCAATGGACATTCAGAACTTCTGTTTTAGGACGTTCTGCAGATAACTTCTACATTGTATGGTAGTTTCTATGTACTAATAGGACTGATACATTTATGTTCGATCAAAACTTGAGCTTATTCCATCATAATCTTTGTACTTGATGCTTTCTTACCAATATGGTCCTTACACCACTGGTTGTGGTCCTTAGGATACACTTGTGTTGTGGTTCAGCATTTTTGTGACAGGGTTAAGTCTCCATCCCTCAACACGTCTCGCAAAAATGGTAAAGGTTTTATTTTTAATCCTAATATGTCTTTTTGAGTTCTAATATGTTTTGTTTGAATTCTGATATGTTTTGTTGAATCCTAATTTGTTTAAGAGTCCTCGCAGGAGGTGGTTTCACTTAAATGAATAACAACTACTGCACTGTCTTGATGAATCTGTAAATTCATGTAACAGCCAGTCTGATGTATGTCAGGTTGGCATCAGGCTTTATATATAAAACATGCACTAAGGTTTTTTCGGTGCCCGAGGATACGCGTGCTACGGGCAACACATTTTGCATCTTGAAATCAGACAGGGTTAGGGGCGCCCGACCGACTTTGTTCAGGAGCGAGCCCCACCCCCTGCCATCAATTATGTACCCATAATTACCATTTAAGATTTCAACATACACAATCATGACCCTCTAGATACTCGAGTGGTTACACACTCTTCAATCCGCAAAGCCGAATCTTAGTGAGACGTTGCCATAGCAATGAAATCCCACACCAAGATGGTTGCCTCGCGGCACACCGCGCATGCACGGGCGTCACTCGGCAACCGCAGGGTACACAAACTGCACAGCATTTGCGGGACGGCTTCACTGCTGCAGACGAGCGGTGGGGGTAACCGACAGGTGAGCGCTGCCACTTTCATATGATTAGATTCTTCTAGTAGGGATGCTTTATGCACCCAACACTTTCTATAACAGTGGGTCCCCCCAGCGGGATGTGGCACACACATTTAATCCGCTATTAACATCCATCACAGAGCACAAGCTCGTTACAATTATGCAGTCGTTAACTTTCATGGGGAGCCGTTGTTACGGTAGGACCTCAGCGAATAGATCTATATTCATGCTATACTACCTAATATACCTTAACTTACTTGCAGATATTAGGTGTAACGACCACGCTCGCTCCTTTCCTCGCCCTGCAGCTATATGCTTTGCAGTGTCACTCTATCCAATACGGGAAACCAACCCTCCAGCGTAATTGAGACCAGGTGCAAATGGATCTAGGTCATCTGGTGTAAGCCCCGCCCACCTGGTGCCTTCCTGCCTGCCGCTCTTTTTCACCACTTAGCAAGACACGCCCACCTGGTGCCTTCCTGCTTGCCGCTCTGTTTCCCTACTTAAGGAACCCTCCAGCTTCTTTTCCTTTGCAGATGGGGAGCAGGTGCAAGTGCAACTAGGTCACCTGGCCTAAGCCCCGCCCACCGGTACCTTCCTGCCTGTTGCTCTTTTTCACCACTTAGCAAGCCCCGCCCACCTGGTGCCTTCCTTCACCATCACTGTCTTGTGGCCAATGCTGGATTTGACTTTTATTGTCTTCATTCATTCACAGTGTGTCACTCTTTCTCAACTCTCATGCTGGACTTCCTTTGCATCTTGTACTCATGGTGGCCCTGAATCATGCTGTTCCCATCTTCATCTTGTATCCTGGCTTGCAACATTATGTGTTACTAATGACTTCTGCAATTGTATTCGCTCTCCACTCTTGCTTTTCCACTCTTTTTGACTGCTTACTATTTTCTCTCCTCCTTTCCCTTCTCCTTTTTCCTATCTCCTCCCTTACTTTCTTCTATGCACTTACTCTATCAGAATTGTCCCTGGACCTAATATGATAGCAACCTCGTCTGTTTCCTCCACCCTCCCATTACTGTTTTTTTTCTTCCCCACCACCCTTCCAACACTATCTGAAATGTCGTCAGGCCTAGTATGATAGCCGCTTTTTTTGTTGCTCCCCGCCCTTTCTGCACCCCTCTCCCTCACCTTTTGTTTTTCTCCGGCTCTACCAGAAATGTCATCAGTCCTAGTACGGTAGTCGCCTGTCTGTTTATATTTCTTTCCCACTCTCCCCCTCCCTTCCTTATCTATGTCTTAGCTCTTGCAATTTCTGAAATGTCGTCAGGCCGAGTACGATAGTTAATTTCACATCCTTACTGTTCATGGCCTGTAAGAATGTGGTTGTATTTTCCCTTGTTCCCTCCCTTGCCTTGAAGCGCTTTGAAACACATTGTGTATAGGCGCTATATAAATAAACAATCATATCATATCATATCATATCATATCAGAGATTTGGGACTAGGATATCTTGGATTTAAACATATGCAATGGCCAAGACTCCAAGGTCAGTAATGTTTTGTGATACACGTCCAGCATCATATTAAGACATACATTTAGCAATGGAGTACTAAAAGACCCTTCAACATTTATTTTTAGAATTCATATGAGTGACAACATTGAAAGTAGAATCGAATTTTATAAGGAACAATAGGCACCATGCTCTGAAGATGGATTATATCCGAAACGCGTCGGCACACACATAAAGGAGCCTATTAGAGTCAGACTACAGACATTGAATGTTTACAGAAATGTGATTACACCTTTGTGTGACAACAACACAACCATGTACTTTACCACTGCATTTTAAGTGGACTATGTATTCATTTTGAACTGGGAAATCGTGATGTCAATGGTGTATTAGAATTGATGTTCCTCTTTATTTACTATTGTGTTATGTATACTAAAAAATGAAAATTATAACCAATGGAGTGTCTGTTTTATTGGCAATAGATACCTTCACATACTTACAGTTGTTTGCAATTTATTGCTAGAAACAAAATGATTATTCAACAAACATATTGAATGCGATTACTTGATGCATGTAATATTAAAACTGGTCATGTGGATTTCTTGTCCCAGAATACCTTTGTAAGAGTCACCATGGGATTTCTATCCCCATAAGAGTGTGCTAGTGGGTCTCCTGTTAGCGATTAACAGGTTTTGTTTCAGAGTTGTACTGGTGGCCAGGTACCCCAACATAAGAACGATGACTGAAAGGTGCTACAACTGTATTAATAGCGACAAGAGGTTGAAAGTGAGGCAAGCACCTACAGAGATCCCAGAAGGTGTGTGGCAGAAGCTAGGACTCGACTTCATAGGCCCACTGGAACCGATGAGACCAGAGCACAAATATGGCATTGTGCTCATAGACTACATATGGAAGTGGGCAGAGGTGGCGTTTGTCCCGAACATTACGTCATCCTTCATAATTGAAGTGCTGAAGAACATCTTCCAGAGGGAAAGCGTGTTCAAAGAATTGGTCACCGACAATGGTGTCCAACGAGTTTCTCGTGAGATAGACACATTCCTGAGGGAAAATAACACCCACCAAGTAAAGGCAGTGCTGTATCACCCCCAAGCAAATGTCTTGGTGGAACGTGCCAACAGGTTCATCAAGGGAGTGATGCAACTAGCCACAGCATCCGGGATGGATTCCTTTTCCACAGTCAATGAAGCAGTGGCTCCCCAACATCTGACCCCCAATGGGATCACTAACGTGTCCCCGATTCGGATGCTAAGAGGACACAGTGTAGTGTGCACATTGGTCTCTCCTTGGATGTCACAAGTAAGAAAAAGACTAAGAAGTCAGCATTGGAAGAATTGCTATGGAGATTGAAGAAGAGCAAGGCACTCATAAAATAGTGGAAGGACAAGAGAAGTGTGCCCCAGGACAGCAAAATTCGAGAAGGAGGCTGGGTAAAGATAAAGCTGACACAAAGAGACCCTGTCACAGGGTCCAAATTCAGAAGACCCATACGGATGTGTAAAAGTGGGACCAATCATGTGGGCACTCAGGATGGAAAAAGGTGGAATGTGGAAAGAGTGGTGCTGTTTGAGAGAAGTCCCAAGGAAACAACAGGTTCCACCGCTTGGGACCAGATGCACAAAAGCAAAGAAAAGGGAGAGGAAAGAAGGATCAATGAAAGACTGAAAACCCTGAGCAAGGAGATGGCAGGGAGGCAGGTAGAGCAGGAAGAGCATGGACAGGCACCTCAGGATGTGAGAATGGACCGGGAGGAGGAAGCAGAGGACATGCAAGAAAGAAAAGGAAGCTCTGAAGCATGACAGTTGAGGGAGATAAAGAGACACACACATTTCACAGACTTTGTCATGGAGTAGCACCTCCTGCTTTCGTCTTCCAACAAAAGGAGGTATGTAGAGTGCAGTCTCATGAGAGCCGACGCAACCTCTCGCTTAAAGACAAAACAGCAATGAAAAGCGTGAATGCTAAAAGGCATTCATGGCGCGGGCTAGCGAGGGACAGAACCACAGCCCCAGTGCTCCGACCAGCCAGCCAGGCACCAACTCCTGCCAGCCTACAACCCCTATTTTAACCCCTCTTAGCTACTCACTGAATGAGTCATGGACAACAATTACTGTAGCTAATCAACTGTGCCCAATTTTTGTTTTGTTATTGCCAATTAAAGCTGTGTCACACCAGAAAGCCTCTATGTGGTCTTTGGGAGGCCACAACAATACCCTTTTAATGTTGGGTGATAATTAGGTCATCATTATTATACTTATTTAGACTTATGTCTCCCAATTAAGAAAATGTATTTGCACCCTTATGCATCGTGAACATCACCATAGTCAGAGCAAGGCATCTGCTTTAGATATGTTTGATACTTTCCAAACAACCTTGCTGTGGTTTTCATTGTCTAAACCTTTTAGCTCTCATCTCACTTGATTACTGCAGGTTTAGGATATCTTGGGTGATAAGTATGCTCTTTGACACCACTTATCTGCATTGTCTTATGATGGCTTATGGACTACTCCTGTGACCTAAACAAAGGATTGTTTAATTGTTTATCTTTCCCCACCGGTATCTTTGGATTGCTACTTCTCGGCATTCCATGTCTCTTTCTTTTGTAATGCCATTAGTACAGATGGTTTGATGCACCGTCTTGAAAAAGCCCTGATGGCCGAAACTGATGGCCATACAGGTGCAATTTTTGTAACTTCCTGAATACATTTGTGTGTTGATGTTGTCGGTTATTTGATTCTCATTTATGGTCTGTCGGTTTATTTCACGCATTTACTAACATTTTCACTGAGAAATAATTTGCTTCACCTATGTGAATCGGTGGACATGTATGGACTTACTTATCATGGGAATGCATTTGTGAAAACATGTAATCAGTGTTTACCCCTTCCTGGCTGTGCTTAGAGAGGATCAGCTTCAGATCGCTGAGGCCCAACAAGGCTAAAACATATGATCGGGGGTTGCCATTTGTACTGCCCAAGTGGCTGGGACTTACTGATATGCAAATTGATATTTCTCCTCTGTGAAAGGTAAGAGCGAGCTAAAACGTGGTTGTCGATGCTCCCCAGTGCGCACCTTCCCATAGAATAGGTTATTTGGCTGTGTTTGTTCTTGGTAGAGAGGCTGCCAGGCCATTTTGCGTGTTTGATTAATCCTTCCTTTTTATGTCTGCCCAACTTATAGTTGGGTTGTGAAATACATTCGATTTCACAAATGGAAATCAACCAATATTTAGGTGGAGGTAAACATTTGAAGCTGACCACAACATAGTTGTGACGTTTATTTTATGGTACAGGATATGTTTCTAGAATGGGCTATGCCAAAGGGTGAGAGGGCAAGCGTCTCTGAATCCCCTATCTTACTACCATTCCCATCTAAAGCAATAAAGAGGCAGAATTGACTTTTGGTGAATAAAACAAAACAAACTAATATTCATTTTGCATTTCTGCTATCATTGTGAAAGTAGGAATAAACTCCCCCCACTCCCATCAGAAAAGGCATTTAAGGCACATTCTGTGCGCGCATATTCGAGTGCCTTCGAGTGCTGTTTGCTGTGGTGTCATTGTGGAGACTAATGTTCATTATGCATTCCTGCTACCATTGTGAAAGTAGGAATCAAGGAAGTAAATAAATAAATAAGACAAGTGGCATGCACATTCCCAAGTGCCTTTCAAGTGCTGTTTGCTGTGGTGTCATGGTGGCATGCTGGCGGCCACTCCCCCTGAAGTAGAGGATACTTTGAAGGAGACTTTTTTGACTTGTCCTACTCCAACCGGAGTAGACATTTAAGGCACGGGCCACGCGCATTCCGTGCGCACACTTTTGAGTGCCTTTCAAGTGCTGTTTGCTGTGGTTTTGTGGTGGCGTGCTGGTGGCCATTCCCCCTAAATTAGAGGATAATTTGTAAGAGACTTTTTGAACTCCTACCACTCCCACTGGAACAGGCATTTAGGGCACGGGCCGGATGCATTTCCGAGTGCCTTTCGAGTGCAGTTTGCTGTGGTGTTGTGGTAGTGCGCTGGTGGCCACTACCCCTGAAGTAGAGGATACTTTGTAGGAGGTATACAAGCCTGTCTCTGCTTATATCCTGGAACCATATATTCAACCTAGACTGATTGGAACTGTTAACATTTGGATTTTGGACACTTCTAAGTGACTTATATACTTATCTTGCTTTATTTTTTTTCCAGACTTTTTGGACTCCTCCCAGTCACACCGGAACAGGCATTTAAGGTACGGGCCACAAGCATTCCAGTTCGAGGTTGGATTGTGTACGCAGAGTGCATTAACTATTGGGGAATAGTGCATAGCGGGCAAACTAAGGCACTACTATGTACTGAAAAACTGTAGTGGGCTCACTTGTTAAATGCTCCATATTTGAAGCAAAACAAAGATGCGTAAGAAAGGAAAAGGTGCACGTCGCCAAAAAAGATAATCTGATGGCACTGTTAGTTTTTACGAACAAACGTAACACCATGTCACAGGCTTTGGCCCACCATCTCCCACATTCCCCACCGGTTCCCTCAACTTCAATGAGGACTCGGCTTTGTAAGGAAGGAGAGGAAGGTGAGGGGTCGCATCAGGGAGTTATCAATCATGACAGACAATGGCAAGGATTTGGCGATTTCACTTTTATTATTGGAGTCGGATGATTTTTCCTCATTGCCGCAGGAGGTCCATAAACAAATTATGGGGCAGGAGGCTTTTGATCGAGTGCCTATGCATTTTGAGGATATGCAATTTGAAAACACACACCCCATCTTCTCAATGTATTTATTTATTTGTTTATTTACTGTTTGCTTGTAAGGGGCTTATACAATAGGAATATTGTTTCAAAGGGGCCACAGGGGATGGAGGGAGGGTAGGAAATACATTACAACACAATATTTAAGAGCAGATGGGGAAGAGGTAGAGGAACAAACCTACCATGCCTTGTGAGTATTCGGAACGTGCAAGTGCAGAAAGGACGAGGGAAGAGGGGTAGATGCTGTGGGAGTCCGTGCTCGTGGGTGAGCCATGGACGAAGTGCTAGGAGTGTTGAGTGCTACACAGCCTGGGCTGCGTCAGGTGTAAGCGAGAGTCTCCAGAGCAAAGGGTGTGCAGATGCCAATTGCTGTGAATAGACAGAAGTTAGAAAGAATTGGTGTGGGAAGTCAAGGACCTGAAGATGCATAAGGGTCAAGGACACTGATTCCGCAACTGTAGGATTAGCAGTGGAGAGAGGGAGGGAAGGAGGAGGAAAAGTGGATAGTCTTAAGGAGCTTCTGGAATTTGAGACGATCCTGCTCAAGATACAGTGGCAGGGAGAGGCTGTTCCAAAGGAGGAAGCCGCAGAGGACAGTTAGCAACCCCATGCCCTCTGTTTAGCAAAACACGTTACACAAACAGTTGGTGCCAGAGGAGCAAAGTGGTCTAGAGGGAGAGTATTTAGTGAGATATATTTCAAGATAGTGTGGTACCCAGTCCCAGACAGCCTTGTGGAAGATGTAGAGGGATTTCAATGTAATCTGTGCTGCAACCGGGAGCCAGTGAAGACTTTTTACTGCAGGAGAGATGCTGTCCCTGGGCTTAAGGCCAAATATAAGTCTTGCTGCCCTATTATGGATAAGCTGAAGGGGGTCGCAGAGTGGTAGAAGAAAGATTCAGGAGGAGGCTGTTACAGTAGTCAAGTCTAGAGAGAACCAGGTCTTGAGTTATATTGAGCCTCTGAGGGAAAGTGAGAAAAGGTAGAATTCCTTTGAGAAAGAAGAACTGATAGTTGGACTTCTTGACAATGCCTGAGTGTAAGGAGAGAAGTCGAAGATGAGTCCAAGGTTTCTGGTTTCAGTTGAAGGTGCAAGGGGAGAGCCCAAAGAGGAAGGCCAGAGTGAGGGGAAGAACGAGCGAGCAGAGGTCCCAATGGGAAGGATCTCAGTTTTACAGGTGTTGAGGCAGAGTTCATGGGAGGTGCACCAGGACTGGATGGCAGATAGGCAGTCAGGGATTATAGAGGGAGAAATAGGGTCAGCAGAGAGACGGAAGAAGAGCTATGTGTCGTCTGCGTAGCACTGGACGTTGGAGGAGAAAGAGGAGATGAGGCGTGCAAGGAGAGCAAGGTATATGTTGAAGTGCTGGGGTGAGTATAGAGCCCTGTGGGACACCTCAGGTGGAGATTGAAGTAGGATAGGAGAAGGGGCCCAGGATGACTTGGGAAGAGCGGTTAGTGAGGAAAGAGGACAGCCAATCCAGTGCCTTTTCTGAGATACCAAGTGTATTGTGGATGCAGAAGAGAGATCGAGAAGGATAAGGACAGCTGAGGAGTTGGAGTCCAGAGATGCTAGCAGTTCTTCACGGGTGTTCAGAAGAGCAGTTTCCGTGCTCTGGATGCTTGTAATGCAGATTGATGGTCGTGGAGTCCACCAACAAGTTCAGTGTGAGAGTTAAATTGTGGTAAAAACAGCTTATTAAGTAGCTTCCTCAGGAAGGGGTTGATAACTGGAAGGGCAGGTAGGGTCAGAGGAAGGTTTGTTCAGGAGTGGGTGCACAAGGGAGTGCTTAAGGGGGAGGGGAATGATCCAATGATAAAAGAACGATTGCAGAAACCAGCAGGGCAAGAGAGTCAATGTTATCCTTGATGGTCCTGGATGAACAAGGGTAGACCTGTTCAGAAGAGACCTTCATGGAGCGGACAACTCTGGTAACTTCTTCAGGTGTGACAGGAGAGAAGGAGAAGAAAGAGGAAGGAGGAGGGAGGGGGTGTTGTGGTATGGGTTGTGAAGGAGTATAGAAAGGGTGGACAGAATGTCCTGGGTTTTGGTGGCAAAGTGTGAGGCCAGCGCATTGCAGATGGTGTGGGAAGGAGAAAGGTGGAGGAGACTGCGGACGGGTTGGCTTCTTCCCTGTAGATTTTGAAAAGTTCAGCTGAGTTATTGGATCCACCGGTGACCTGTTTCGGAATGTGGGCTCTTTTCTTGGCACGGATGGCAAGTCTATATTGTCTTTGGAGCATGCGGCAGGCCATTTTGTCAGAGGATGAGCCGGAGGTTAGCCAGTTATAATCTGCTGCCCTGCATTTTCGTTTCAGGATTGCAAGATCGGTGTTGTACCGAGTGTTACGCTTTGAGGCAGGTTTCAGAAGGATCCTCATGACTTGGGCAAGAATGTAAAGAATATTGGTGATGGAAAGATGGAGGTTGCTAAGGGCAGAGTCAGAGGCAGAGTCAGATTTGGTGAGGTGGTGAAATTGGAGGCGAAGGCAGCCGCAGTCACTTGTTTCATCGGGCGTAAGTGAAAAAAGTTAATGCAACTTTTTGGGGGGCAGACAGGGGACCAATGGGACACAGACAGGCGGGAAGGAGAAAGTGGTCTGACCATGACAGAGGGGTGACTAATGGGGGAAGAGAGGGAAGTCACGGTGTATGAGGGCATCCAGAGTGTGTCCAGCTGTGTGGTTTGGCCCAGAAAGGAGAATGGAGAGGGAAAGCTAGGAGCAGAGCTCAGTGAATAGAGTGGATGCAGATCCAGGGGAGTCCATTTGAATGTTTAAATCACCCAAGAGGAGAGACTTAGAGGTCGAAGAAAGAAAAGAAGAGCAGAAGTCAGCCATTTCAGAGAGGATGAGGGTGGTGTCACCTGGAGGCCGGTAGAGAGTAGCAATGGTCAGCTTGGAAGGCGAAGAGATGACCGACTTGCAAACCAGGCTTTAAAAGGAGGAATAGGTCTGGGTGAGTAAGATGGAAGCAGAAATCAACTCAGGGAAATTAAGGCAACCCCCCACCAGGGCAGTGAGGTCGAGGCTTGGAGATGATCTTGAAGCTGACAGGAAGGGGGGAGTCAAAGGCAATGACTAGGCTGGCATTGAACCAGGTCTTGGTAAGAGCAAGAATGTCAAGACCAATGTCTTCAAGAAGGAGTCAGATGTCAGAGGAGTGTTTGCTGGATGAGCGGGCGTTAAGAGACGCCAGGTGGAGGTTGTCAGTAATTTTGTAGGTTTTCTGATGTGGGATACCAGGATGTGGTACACCATTCAGAGGAGGGAGAGAGTAGATGAGGGGGTTCAGATGAACGAAGGAAGTTAATGAGAGACGGCAAGATGCGGTCAAAGAGAAAGAGTTTGGGTTGAGGACCCTGAACCAGAATGGTGCCAGTGTGATAGACATTAACAAAGTAATGTGAGGATGAAAAACCAGCCAAGAGGACTTCCCACTTGGTGCCACCGTTAATAGAGGATTGTGAGGAGGAAGAAGAGAGAGTGGAGATGAGATGGAGGTCCAGAGATCAGGAGAGGGGACAGAGAAAAGGATATCAGTGAAAACCTCTCTAGAGGAGGCTCTGACATAGGTGCCTGCAATGGGAATGCCAGGGTTTACACTCAGGATGTCTTTTTTGTGCTTTTTCCTGCCAGAATAGGAGAGAGATGGGGGATAGGTGATAGTGTAGCCATTAGAATATATAGGAGAGATGGAGAGAGCCATAGGTGGGCAGAGGTTTTAGGAGGGGAGATCACCTTATTAGATATGTCGGAACATCCTCCGATAATGGAGGGGATTCTTGATTCTAGTATCTCCTCAGCCCAAAATGGTAGCATGGATCAAGTTGTGACACAATCAGGGAGTTTGGTGACACAGGAGAATTTCTATGGGAAACTTAAGGAACATACCAAATACCTATGTGATATTTCAAGACAATTGTCAACATTGATTAATTACTGTGAATGGTACCCAAGACAGCAGTTGCCTCTCCAACCTCGCCCGGATGGGAATAGCCAACCGGCTGCTCAACCACCTGTATCCGTCTTGGCTACACCAGCCCCCATGGGTGACGAATCCCTGATAAAGATAAATCTGTTTCGGGAAAAGTCAAATCCTGGCTCGTCTCACCCAGCTATATTGATCATTAGTAAGAAACAAATAAAAGGAGTAGAGCTAAAGTGAAATGTACAAACTTGGTGACTGATAATCGAAAGGTATCCAAGAAATCTTCCTGGAAGTACATACGAGATGCAATATGGGAGGATTCTCAGAACAATCGTCAGATTGTAAACTTGGATGCTTCTTTCTCTAGCCGGGTTGGTGTTACCCCTGACTCCCCTGTTGATCTGGTAAACACTTCCTGTCAGCAGAAGGAGTCTACCAACCTATATTTTGGTGACAAAAAGAGGTGGCAGGCCTCACATTGGGTGATTGATCAGCTAGAACCAACTGACACCGTTACAAATGCAATGAAACATGAAAGGAAACCTCAGGGTGGCTGAGGTTGAGATGCCCAAGGTGTATAACCTGTTTAAAAATCCTATTGAGCTGCAGAAAAGGGTAAATCTGTTCAGAAAACCAGGGACTCTGGGCGTGGAGGCAGACAAACGCACCACCACAACTAGTGGAAGAACTAAACAATTGACAGGTGAGGTTCCCCCAAAGTTGGGAAAGACTACAATAGTTAGGGAAGCCACCAATATAGCTATAACGGAAGACCAATTCAATGCAACAGTACAAAGAGTCTTAGAGCAGCTGGCGGACAAGGGCCTCCTAACACTGGTGAGGTGATGAGGGGTGGGTTGGGGGATATAGTCATAGGTTTGGATAGCCCACAGGAGGGAGTGTTTAATAGTAAGGGGGAGGGAGGGCAAAATATTCAAACAAATAAAGAGTTAAAATGCCTACATAGTCTCTCTCTGCGATTGCCAACCTATCCGGGCCACTGGTGGCTGGCACCCAAGGAAAAGGCCCTGTCCCCAAAGACTTACTTGGAGGAAAGGCATAGAGTTCAATTAGGATCAACTATGTTTGACGCTACACAAATTGACCAAACATCAAGGCCCGTGGGTGGAGATTCTAAAGAGGTGGCAGGGATGATTGGCTTTAATTCTGTTCGTAATTCTACTTCATGGAGAGACCCCAGATACCCCGACAAACTGAGTCTATAGCTGCACTACATGTTCAATTGCAGGGGTTCTTACTCCTTGAATAGATGGAGAGTATTGGCATTGTTTAATGAGATCCCCACCCCAAGGCTGATTACATTCAAGGATATAAAGTTGGTGGACTTTATACATCCTGATAGGTATGACTATGTTTGATTAGTTGGTCCCTCTCGGCTGGTGTTTGAAGCATTACTAATGGACGCTTCTGCTTTCAATAAACTAGGATATGATTTATTTCCCTTTGTGACAGTTAAGGCGGATAATATCAAAAGTCTGGGGAGAAAGAGAGCGGATCATGAGTTAAATAATGAAGGTGCCTCATACGTGGGTACCTAAGAGACAGAGGGTCAGCTGAAGGAAAAAAAACTATTACCCAGCTGAGAGGGTTGAAAAATCAGCTTTAACCAGGGTCCCCAACTATCAGTTATATCCTGGAACACCAGGGGCTCTTATAACCTTTGTTTTCTGATTTATGCTGCTTCTGGAGCAGTGTGCAATAATTTGCCAGCATGGAACGTGGCCTGGTGTACCCCCATGCTTTGGATGGCTATAACAACAGGGTTGAATTGGCAATCAAAGGCATTAGAGGTCTTCCAGCGGGGGTTTACTAGTTGCTATATACAATGGTTGGGGGATCAGGGTGATGGATCATTGAAACATTACTAGGGGTGTTCTTGCATTAGTCATAGAGGCCAATTTATGATACCCCCTCGCAATATTCTGCGAATAAACATATATTGGAATCCTTGAAAGAACATTTGCAACACAGTTGTAATGATAAATCAAACATTAACACATTGGTTTGTCATGAATATAGTGGTCATGTTATTGTCGCTGGTGACTATAGTGCTGACTGCAAAGCTTTGACTACAATTGGTCTCGAGCATTTACAAATCTCTGCCTTTTGCGACTTGGGAGATCATGGTTCGGTCTTGCATGACCCTTTTTTTATAGGAACTGCATTGAATAGGAAGCGTGTGCAAGGGAAAACCTGGTATGATACTTTGACCAATTGGGGACTGTGTAAGTTGAACGATCTGTGCAGGAAGCCATCTGCCAATACTACTTCTTGGTCCTGTGGGAAATTCTGCTCTACCATTGACTATATCTTTCACTCCAAAAGATTGTTGGAATTGGTGAAGTACTTTGAGGTGGTACCAACCAAATATAGTGATCATTCCATGCTATGTCTAACTGTTAAAGCGGAGGGTAAAACTCAGGAAAAGTATATTTACCCAACACTTTTAATTACCAATGTTAAACGCTCACGATTGACATAGCATGATAGCAATATAGCCAAACTGAACACTGTTCTTCTGGATTATTTTGCAGACTCCACTTTGGAGTCTAAGTTAGCCATATATACGCAGAGTTCCTTTGGGTTTTATTTACAAGAACAAACTGTTAAATTGGGTAAAGGCCCCCGTCAAATATCATAGGGCTCCCGCCATTTACACAAGTTCGATCCTGTTGTTCAATATAATGAGAAAATGATCTGTAGACTGATTAGATGCATTCATAAGCAAATAGCAAATAGCAGTTAAGAAAGTGAAACAGAAATGGCAGAATTGGTTGAAATCACATCGCGCAGCAATGTGCCAAAGGGATGGGGAAGCCATGATTGACTCCTGAATGATGGTAACCCAAGAACATTTTGGCTCTTACTGAATGAAATAGAGTTGAGCAAATTGTCGGCCCAAACAAACCCTATTTCGGAAGAGGTCTGGAACAGTCACTTTCAGGAGCTATATGGGGCAGTGAGGGGCAAGGAAGGAATAAGAGAGTTGTTATACTATATGCAATGGGGCATGGAATTTAATACGCAGGATATTGAGAACAGAATTATAAAAGCCAGCCGCTCTAGAGCTGCAGGCTATAACCAATTGACAAATATGACTCTTAAAGGTACCATCCCTTTATGGACAAACATTTTGACCATCCTATATAATGAAAAGCCAAACTTTCCTGTGTTTATGGAAAATATCTTTAGTTATCCCTATCTATGAAAAGGGCAACAGGCAATTCCCTTTGAATTACTGCCCCATAGAACTGTTAGATGCTGATTCGAAAATGTCTGCTTCCCAGATGTTGAAAACAACTAGAAGAGTGGATTGTATTTAATAACATCCTGTGCCCCTATCAGATTGTTTTTAGGAAACTTATGGGCACAGATTACAGTGGACTTCGTCTTAGCTCTCTAAAACAATTAGCTTGGAAGGAAACGTCCCCCCCAATATATGTGGCTTCAATGAATCTATCTCTTGTTTTCAACCTAGTGGATCGGAATACACTATGATCCACATTGAACAAGCTTGGTATACCACATGGATTATTGTATATATTTATTCATCTGCATGCGGGTCGCAAATAATAGTATGAATCAATAAGGATGGTTTATGCACAAAATACTTTGCCATCCATAGCGGTTTGGGCCACGGTTGTATTCTGGCACCTTGTCTGTTTAACCTATATGTTGCAGATGTGGGGAACTCCCTGGTTAAGGCATCGTTTGTACCACCTAAAATGAGCGGTTGTGAAATCTATTGGGCTACATATGCATGCAGATGGCTTTATATTATTTGATCATTCACCCATTGGTCTATAAAGACTTATGACAGCTTTTAATAAGTATATAACTGAAAGTAATCTGTGAGCTAATCCCCTAAAAACGGTTATAATAAAGTTAAGTAAGTGAAACAACTGAAGCCGATTTACCTGGTTCTTAGACAAGACAAAATTGACAATTAAATCAAGCTTGAAGTACTTGGGTTATCCTATATTTGCACCACCCAGGAATTACTACTATAGGAATTACTTGAAAGAGAAAATATGTAAAAAGATATCCCAAATGAAAAAAATAGATGGGAAATAGGGCACATTTTCCATCTTGCCTGCCTTGATCATTTATAGATCAAAGGTAATTCCTTGTCTCTGCTGTGGGCTGGAATTTTTTCTTACGTGGTTCATGTCTGAGCTGAACAAATATATATTTGTTGGTCTATTCTATTCTGTTTGCCTAAGTGTGTGATGTTTACTGCAATTAGATATGAACTGGGAATACAGTCACTGCAGAGTTTGGGGGAAAGGAAAAAATTGACTCTATTTAGAAAACTGTATGTGAGTCATGAGGTCTTTTTGTATTCTACATTCAGAGAGACGGTTACAGAAGGTACCTCTCAAGCGGGTTTCATGTTTAATTTACAAACTGAATGTCTGGGTCTAGTGAACAAAGTGGGAATATCTGCAGTAACATTGTTGAAACACCCACTGTAAGCAAAAATGATGGTCCAAAATAAGGATTGGGCAGCAACCAATGATGAGGTTTTAGGTTCGAAGCTGTACCATCAGATTATTTCCCATCAGAAAAAACCTTGGCAGTGTGGAACCATATTTGAAACACTTCCTGAATAGGAAAATGCAAAGACAATTTAATGCATTAGAGACTTAATGTGCTACCTATTAGGGAAATCGTAGCAATAAAATGCCTTTCTCAAGATACTGAAGGACATTGCCGCTTTTGCGATGACAGGGATTCCTTGGAAACGCCCCCGCACTTGGTTTTCTGCCCCGCAATAAGACTGCAAAGGATTGAGTATTTTAGTAGATTTCTACCCAATCCTGACTGGATGTTTCTTGATCATTTATGTCAGGCTATAATGCATAGTAAATCTGTTGCACTAAATCTGGCGGCACATAGATTCCTATCTGTGGTCTGGAAGTTATTGTAGACATAGGCTGAAATCGTCACATATTATCTAGAGATTACAGGATTTGAGGTCGCATCTCATATTTGATTCTTATTCATTTATTCAGTTCCTTTCTATTATGATGGTGTATTTGATCTAAATTAATTTAAATTTGAAGCTCTGTTAACAGTATGTTTTATGTATGAATTATATGATGCTAATGAGTTGTTGCTTTATTGATCGACTTTATGTTAACAGTATGTTTTATATGTGAATTGTTTTATGCTAATGCATAATTGACTTATTGATCGATTTTATGGTATATGTTCATCTACTATGATGAATATGTTTTATCTTTTCCTTTTGTAAAGGTTTATGTAAAAACCAAAACAAATAAATAATAACAAATAATAAGACAAGTGGTATTTCTGAGTACTGCAGTACTATTCCTGTAATAATACAATGTTAACACTAGGCCTGGTGTTAACTCATACATTTTTAGAAAACCTGCCATTAGAACATGCTGCCTGACAGCATGTTTACCTGGAAATCTACTCAATTGGTAAAAACTGGCCTTAGTTTGTATGAAGTATATTTTTCTGAACCTTTAGATTATAAAACACGTTTTCTATTGTATCTGTATAATTCTTGCATGGTTTTTCCTGCATTTCCTTTGTTACTGTATTGTTGTTTAAGGGTGTATAAAGCAAAGTAAATATAAGTGATTTACACTCCAGTCACAAGCAAGACAATTAATATTGTGGGGGTCATCATGAAGTATTGTATGTCACTGGTACCCTTACCCAATTCAACCACCAAGCAATCAGTCTTTTACCACAAACTCCTGGGGCACTTCTGTCATCTCCTTGCTTATGCATCAGTTTATGAAACCAAGACAGTAGGGGACATCCTCCTACATATTGCATATAGACCGCCTACGAATTCCTTCAAGTTCCTGTGTAGCTCATTTTAGACTTCAACAGGTTCAGCGACCATTAACCATACCGTTCCTCCATTCTGAGCAAAATGCAAATGCAAGTACTGTCTTCAGTTCCTACAGGCCCAGTATTTACTTGTATGCAAGTTGCATTCAACATGAACACCAAATAGCATTGCGATGTTTCTTTATTGAATCAATGCAGAAACCTCCTTCTCTATGTATGCTGCAAATCATATAAACTCAAGACCAAAGTGTATTTGTAGCACAGAAGGGCCTGGTTGACAGGTAAACAAATCCCTTCCTTTCTTTCCTGCCCCAAAGGACCTCAACCCCTCCTCTTTCCAGTGCCTCACTGCTAATCTCTCCTACCAATCCCCATCACTATTCTTTCTAGCTTTCGCCCCCTCGGCTGACAACTTCCTTCTTTAACAATCTTGCCCTTCTTTTCCTCCCCTCTTTTCCTTCTTATCTACTGACCCTTTCGGAGGGAGGTCCTTACAATCCTCAAGGTGGCTAATCCATCTTGTGGTCCTAATGACATTTCAGTCACCAGATATGCAAACACATTGCTCCCATTGTGTGTCAGCCACAATCTTCTCTCTTGTGTGCCTCTCTCTTCTATGGGGTATTTCCCGGCTGCTTTAAAATGGCCTCTGCACTCCTTATTCGTAAATAACAGTGGACAGATCCTAACTTTACTGGTAATTAGTGAGTTGCCTCACTCCTCCTCCACCATTCCAAAGTCAGTACATCTGTTGTCTTCATCATATCCCCTTCACCTATCTTGACAACAATGACTTACATGGCACTCTTCAATATGGCTTTCATGCTCTTCATCCTACTGAGACAGGTCTCCTCAATACCTCTACCTTTTTACCCTGCCCACCACACTAAATGTTACCCTATGCCACTTCTCCCCTACATCTCTGCTGATTTTGACATTGTGTATCACTCCTCTTTTCTCTCAAACCACTGTGACTGAGGATTATGTGGCACTACTCTCAAATGGATGTATTCCAATGTATTTGATTGCCATTTTAATATCTTCTGGAACTTCCAGTCATCTGGCAAGTTCTCTGTTTTGGGCTCCTCCTCTTCACTCTGCACACCTCCTCAGTTGATATAGTCATATTTTATTTCAGTTTATATTATTATGTTTTTGATCAAGACAATCACATTTTCCTCTCTTTTTCTTCGTTCTCTTCTGACATCATTCACATTACCTATCCTCTTTGTTGCCTCGCTTTACTGTCTCAACTCTATTTGACATTTGATGCCACATTTCTGTTTCTGCTATACCAAAACCATATACCTCAGCTAGGGGTGTCACAGTATTAGTTTTATGGCGGTACGATAACCTTTTTGCCAAATGACGGTATATCATGGTTATCGCGGTATAGCAGGTGAAGTTAACTAATCTTAACAAATATTTTCTTAAAAGGTCATAAATTGTCAGATTTATCATCGCAAACAAAACCAGGCACCCAGGGCCAGAATTGGGCTTTTCAACATACTTTCCACTGAAATGCCACCCCTTGCTTCCACCAAACAACACAAACACATGTGTGGAGAGGAGGGGGGCTTCTGTTACTAGCAAAGCAAACTTAATAGCTTTTCTTAAGTGGTCATTTAGGCTTTTAGCTCCCCCACTGGCTACTGGTGAAGATGAACATGTTGCCATCTTGATAATCTGCATGCCACAGATCAATGGAGGCTGATGGTAGTATGCGCTCGTGCGCATACACACACACACACACTCTCTCTCTTTACGTTACAGCCTTTAGTTTACTTGCGGGCCAAAAGGTGTTCAGTAATTACGGACATGTTACCCTTTGGTATGGCAGCATGGAATACCCACAGAGATGAGTGAATTTTGCGGTGTGACTTATTATATGTAAATTCAATGATAGAACCAGGGAAATCCCCCATTGTCAAAGGTTTAGAAAACATTATCCATTATAAATATATAAACCCCAAAGCCGCCAATCCAAAGTAAATCCTTTTCCTTCTTGGCACTGCATTTATTCTTCCTATTGCTAACATATTGATTTTGTGTCCGGCAGGTGTGGTTTACGGAATGGCATTAAAAACTGCTCCAACTGAAACTACTTGTACCAAAAAAAAGAACTTTTTTTTTACATTGCCTTTTTGCATTTGAAGTTCTTGAACTTACCATTAAGTCAATGCTTTTTAGTTAACTTATGAATACGCAGGCAGGATTTTCCAATTGAAGCAAGGTAGCATTTGGAAACTTGTCTCTGCACACATTTAGCTAATCCTCCAGGAATCTAAGGCGGCTGCAGAATTGGTCTTTCATGGCGCTCGTTGATCGCCTTGAATGAAAGAGTGACTAGTGGAAGTGTTATAATGCACATTTTGAGCAATGAGCATTTTTTTGGAACCACATGGCATGGGCATCATGCCCCCTCACTGCAACAAAAAGTTTTTTTGACACATCTTTATCCCATTAAAGGGAGAAAAGTCACTCATGTGCGGTCTGAAAGCCCATGTCATTGTGTTTCCTTTGTCAAAATGTCATAGCCAACACAGACACACCGAAAGTTGCATAGTGATCTAATCACTATAGCTTGTTTACCATCTGCCTGGTGTATTATGAGTCTGATTTCGGAGTCACCACTAACCATGTAATCCTAAAGGGACAGCGTTCAGTGGGCGCTGTTGATTTCTTTCTTGATTCTTGCAATACATGTTCATTTACCTTCTTAAAGATAGTGGCAAAAAAAAAAAACTTTGAAAATGACAGTTAAAATACATATCGGCACAAATATGGCCTAGACCACCACCTCACCACAGCCCCATCATTACCGTTTTCCCCAGGTCTGAGTGCATTAGGGCCCTTGTGATGCGAGTTCAGAGGGAGGAATGCTTTTATGGGTGGTGTCACAAATTGAGAATAGACCTAAGAAATATTTCACCCCCATTGCTCTGGATACTTCAAATTGAATGTAGAATCTGTCCTGCCTGCTTGCGTCCAGGCCATATGCAGAAGGCAGGTAGATGAAGGATCAAGCGAAGCAACAACTCTAGTGCAAAGGTGCAAATCTACACAGAGGACAGGGGGGGGCAGTTTATTTACTAGCAGAAAGCACTGATAGGCCCACTGTTCACACAGTCTACAGCACGGTCCGAATGGGGCATAAAATTGTCTCGGGCACCAACATAAAAGTGGCCCACAGTTGCAAATAGGAATTCATTCCTTTTGGAACACTGTTTGAATAGTACCCAAGGGGGAGATTTTTGATAAAATGTGATGCAAATTGTACATTAAAAAGAATATTTATTCAGCAACAGTGGTAAAAACTGTTAGCCGCATAGTGAAGTCACTAATCAAACTGCCCGATTTGGCCAAAAAAGTGCCCCACTTTAACCCAAAACACTGGCCCACAAATGCATTTAGCATTTTTGGTTCGCCCATGGGCCTGTTGCCATAAAGGCCAGCCCATGCCTGGTCTACAGAGCCAAAGTTGTTTGTGGACATGCATCAGAAGGGCATCCAGTTCATTCCCCCCTTTAAATTCAGGGTTGTGTAGTTCCCCATCTTTCAAATTGGTGGGAAAACTACAAATCCCAGAATTCTAAGCTAAAACAGAACTGGATGGCTATCTGATCTATGACCATGAGAAACTTAAGTTCCTTGAATCTAAAGCTTGGGGAGATATTCAATATGCATGACTTCACAGGCCACCCTTTTTTTTTACAATTTGCACAGCCAGAGCAAGAGCTGTTCCAATGTGTGTTTGCTCAGTGCAGTAGGATCTTAACTTACTGAACTAATGGCACATGATGCCGCACCAGGCTGAATCGAAACATTTCTGCTCCTACTGACTGAGTGGTTGCTAAGCAAAGTCCTCCTGGCTCCACTGTTTTGCAAGTCACTCAATGTTTTATTACATTTGTTTACATACAGACAAAAGGAAAAATAAAATGCTCACTTTCAGTTCATGCCCTCAGCTCACCCTTGTGATGTCCCTGTTGTCTTGCTAATTGCAAATTGAAAATTGGGACAATCACCATAGAAGATGTGACCTGTAGCACGGAGCAGCATGACTGTGTGAAAACGTTTAAAATCCGTATGCTGCTTTTTTCAAATAAATAATGACTGAAACAAAATAACTTTGTTCTAGTGTGCCCATGAAATCAAGGTCTGGTGGAGTCTATGAACTGGAGTCTCCGCTATGCTTATAGAGCCAGTCAGTCAGCTCATCGCTACCAGCTTTGCATGGGGAACACAAAGGTTCAGGCACTAGGCAGATTTCAACACAATTTGCGCAAAGTCGGCTGATCTTTGACCCGACTCTACTGATCACAGAGAAAGAGCGGTCACAGCAGCAAAGCTGCATTTACTAATTTGGCCTCACTTTCCCTATGCTCTGGTCTGCCAAACAGGGCCCCCTTGGCAGACGGCCTATCCAACAGTGCACTTGCTTACTGCAGCCTTTCCAAATCAGATTGAAAAGCACACTTAAAGGTATAAACGGTATACCGTTATAAACAATGTGACGGTCATTATTGTTCAATTAAGTCGTTCACGGTATCTTTAACGGTATACCGTTATACCTTTACATCCCTAACCTCAGCTTCCAAGGGCCACATTAGACTCTTTTTTTCTCAAATCTTTTCCTCTTAATCTCCTCACTTTCTTCCCGTCAGGCTGCAACCTTGGCGTTCATGTTGTGTCATGATGCCCGCTCCCGGGGAGCCGGTTCAAGCCCGGCGTCCCCGAAAGCGGACATCCAGTCCCCAAAGAAGGACCCAGCAACCCCATATAGGGGCCCTTTGGACAGTGTCCTGGCACCTATGGCGCCAGGCTCATAAAAGACATCAGTCCTGGCGCCATAGGCGCCAGGCTCATTATGGGAATGCTTGGGTGCACTTACCAGATGCAGACCATGCTGCAGGATCCCGGCCTCCTTGAGGCCTGAAAGGAACTACTTTACCTGTGGGACTAATTTACCATCCGGCGTGGTCGGGGAAGGATACATTCCTGATTGGAGGAAGGATACATACCTGGAACTTCTTCCAAGGCTATTTAAACCCCACCCGAACAGCCATACGTGCTTCGCGTTGTTCTGCATCTAGCAGCTGGACGCTCACCGTGTCTGCTCCTGCATCCTGACTTCTGCCACGCCTGCCAGCATCCTGGATCAGCTGAAAAGGAAGAGAAGAAGAGAACAGAAGAAGGAAAAGTCCTTACCTGCTAAATCCAAGACTTTAATTTAAAAGCTCATCGCGTCGATCGCTGCAGCGCCGCATTCCACTCACCTTTACAGGGCACCTCCATGTTCAGCAGCGATCATCCGGATTCGCAGTCACGCCCCGGCGCCTAGGGAGAAAAACACCAGAACAAAAGGTTAGAGAGAGAAGGGAATAAGGAAAGCTAAATCTCCATGTTAAGACTTACCTGTTGATTCATTCCCTCTTCATTTCGGGTCCCCACCGCATCCTGGCATTTCCGGACCCCAGCCCCTAAGGGGAAAAAGAGACATCAGCGTTAATGAGCGAATGAAAAGACATTACCAAAAAACGCTCATTAAAGACTTACCTGATTTCTACAAGGATTTCACCTCTCATCTCAGGTCGGTGCCTGTTCCCCGGCATTCCGTACCCCGGCCCCTATGGGGAAAAAGACACTAGCATTAGTACATTAATACATGGACACAAGGGGAACCTCTTATCAAAAAACTTACCTGGAAGCCAAGCAAGTTTGGTTCTCACCAATCTGAAAATCCAGTGAAGTAACTGGATACCAACGCCCCCCTGCATCAGAAGCAGGATGGAGAGCTCGTTCTTCCAGACCCTAAGAAGGATACTTCTGCGAGCCTGACAAGCCAGATTTGGGGGCCCGGTCCAGTCCGTCTTCCGAACCCTACGCATCACCTTAGAAGAGGTCACAGCAGCGCGAACCAGGCCAGCGCCTCCGTGGGAGTCAGGTGAGCGCAACAGAACGCAAAGCCTTCCTACAAATTCCCACCCAGGTGCTATGGACAGTTCTGAGACTGATCAGTTGGCCCAATTACTGGGGGAATTACGGGCCGAAGTACATGCCGCTCGTCAAGAGACTAATGCCCTCAGGAGGGAATTAATAATATCAAAGGAAAGAACTGATGACCTGGCCAGACAGCTTTTGCAAGGTCAAGCTGGGCAAACTCCTCTACCCGGTTCCGGAGGGGACCCCGCTCCTATGGTTTCCAGTAACCCTGTGCAGATTAATCTACCTGGAAACATGCCGCTGGCCCCACCCGAAAGCTTTGCTGGGGACCCCAAACGATTCGCCGTATTCATGAATCAGTGTCGTTTGCACTTCCTATGCAGACCTGGGGCCTTCCCTAATGATCAGACCAAGGTAGCCTTTGTATTGTCATATCTCAGCGGCTGCGCTACCGATTGGTCAGACTCAAGATGACCCGATTCTCCATGATTTTCAAAGGTTTCAAGCAAGCATGGAAAGGTTATTTGCTCGACACTCTCAGGGGCAGGCTCTGGATGATGAACTTCTATCCCTGCGACAGGGCAATCAGGACCTCCTATCCTATATTGCAACCTTTAATAGACTAATTGTGGAAACGGGATGGCCAGAGGATAAAAGAGTCTGTTGTTTTATCGAGGTCTTCGCGGAGAACTTAAAGATGTCTTGGCCCAAGTTGTAAATCTTACCCAAGAATGCACAGAGTATATAGACTTAGTGGTCCAATTGGATCACAGACTTCAAAACAGAAAAGCAGATCGGTCCAGGTTTGAGACCTGGGTGTTGGTCAAGACCCATGTTAATCCCAAGGGAGTTGATGTCTCTGAGCCTATGCAAATTGGAGGGTTAAAGGACCCTTAACTCAAAAGGAACGTGAAAGGAGGCGGCAGTTAAAATGATGTCTTTATTGTGGGAATTCTGGACACTTTCTACGAGATTGCCTGGCAAAACCGCCCCGAAAGGCAGTAGGAGCCGCTGATAAAAACCATGAAGACTCTGTTTCGTGAAACGACTCCGCCCAACAAGTGTAGGGGTCCGCTTGCCGAGCTTGAAAACTAACTCTCAGACCTCGCATTTCATTGTGCCAATGGTTCTCATAGATCCAGAACAGCCTAAGCGGTTGCATGCAATAAAGGCATACATCGATAGTGGGGCTATTGGAAACTATGTGGATCGTGAATTGGTCTCTAGGATTAACCTCCCTCTCCGTCCTAAAACCAGCAAAGATGTCATCACCACAGTCGATGGAACTGAAATTGCCTCTGGACCGGTAACACATTCCACTACTGAGGTGACTCTTATTGGTCCCGACGGCCATCGGGAGGGTGTTGTGTTTGATGTAATCAAGGATCCACAGTTTCAGGTTATTCTTGGAATCCCTTGGTTAGAGACACATAATCCTCAAATTGATTGGCGAGCTAAGAGAATAACCTTCCCGGATTGTACACAAGCCTGCTACCCAGAAAACCTGAAGATTAATCTAGCATCTGTAACCTCTGCCTCCTTGCAACTACCTCCGGAATACCAGGAGTTTCAGGACGTCTTCCAAAAGGAACAGGCCAACACGTTACTTCCTCACAGGTCGTACGATTGCCAAATCGATCTGGTGCCCGGTGCACAACCCCCTTGTAGCAGGATTTATGCCCTTACCGAACCTGAGAATCTGCATTTGAGACAATATTTGGATCAATACCTAGCTAATGGTTTTATTCACCCGTCAAAGTCCCCGGCATCCTCGGCTTTGTTCTTCGTGCCCAAAAAAGAAGGCGACCTTAGAACTTGCATCGATTACCGCGCATTGAACCAGATAACGGTTAAAAACCGTTATCCTCTGCCTCTGATCCCTGAACTCCTTGACCAGGTGAAGGACGCTTGCATATACACCAAGTTAGATCTCCGGGGGGCTTATCATCTGGTACGAGTTAAAGAAGGCGACGAATGGAAAACTGCCTTCCGTACTAAATACGGATTATTCGAGTACCAGGTGATGCCTTTCGGATTATGTAACGCGCCGGCTGCCTTCCAATACTTCATGAATGATGACCTTCTGGAACTAATCGATGTTTGTGTTGTCGTATATATCGATGACATTCTGGTGTACTCCTCTTCGGAATCTGATCACAGAAAACACGTCAGGGCAGTACTTGAAAAACTGCGCCAACACAAACTATTTGCTAAATTGGAGAAATGTGTTTTCCATACCACAGAAGTCGAGTTTCTAGGTTTCATCCTGACACCCAAAGGAGTCCGAATGGACTCAAGAAAAGTGGATGCCATCCTCAAATGGCCATCACCTAGCTCTGTAAAAGGGGTTCAAAGCATGCTCGGCTTTGCCAATTTCTATCGCAGGTTTATCCCGGAATTTTCACGCGTGGTACAACCCATTACTGCACTCTTGAGGAAAAATAAACGTTTTGAATGGTCTGAAGAAGCCGAGCAGGCCTTTCAGGATTTAAAAGCTAAGTTTACCTCCGCACCTATATTGAAACACCTGCGTCCAGATCTCCCTTACGTCGTCGAGACTGACGCATCCAGCCTAGCCATGAGAGCTGTCCTGTCCCAAAGAGATCCCGAAACCAACCAACTGCATCCCGTAGCATTTTGGTCCAGAAAATTCTCGGCACCCGAGGTTAATTATGCAATCACGGACAAAGAACTGTTAGCCATTAAGTCCGCTTTTAAAGCCTGGCGGCATTATCTGCTTGGCGCTCGACATACCATCACAGTGATCACTGATCACCGGAATTTACAGTATTTGAAATCCGCCAAGGCTCAGTCATCACGGCAGCTCCGATGGGCTTTGTTTTTCGCTGAATTTGATTTTGTGATTACCTATCGACCTGGCTGCAAGAATGGCAAAGCAGACGCCTTATCCCGAATTGGAATGGGAGAATCTGATACAAACTCAGAACCAGTACAAATAATTCCTGAACTGAGGATTCTAGGCATGACTTTGTTACAGACGCTTGAAGACATTCAAGCCAGAGTGAAACAACTCCTGGGCCCTACAACCTTACAGGAATGGATACAAAAGGGATCAGACTTTACCATAGATAATGGTTTACCTTATTTCCAAGGACGCTTATTCCTGCCACATAAGGAATTACACAAACTAGTTATTTCTGGTTATCATGATACATTAATAGAGGGACACCCCGGTATTGCCAAGACAGAGGAAAAGGTGAAACGACAATTTTGGTGGCCCTCTTCGCGAAAAGATGTTAAATCATTTGTGATGTCCTGTGGTGTTTGCGCCCAAAATAAAAGTCAAAAGAAAAGACCAGCCGGTCTCCTTCAACCTCTAGACATACCACCAGCACCCTGGCACACCCTATCAATGGATTTTATTACGGACCTGCCTCCTTGTTCGGGGTACAATACTATTCTGGTA
This sequence comes from Ambystoma mexicanum, assembly GCF_040938575.1. NCBI lineage: Eukaryota > Metazoa > Chordata > Amphibia > Caudata > Ambystomatidae > Ambystoma > Ambystoma mexicanum. The sequence goes on along the minus strand of NC_090940.1, from coordinate 248,061,931 downwards.
ATTGTGGATTTGTTTTCAAAAATGGCCCACTTTATTCCTTTGAAAGGTTTACCTTCAGCTTCTGTCCTAGCCAAAGAATTACTCGAAAATATTGTTCGGCTACATGGATTCCCATCTATACTAATCTCTGACCGGGGAAGCCAATTAATTTCCCACTTCTGGTGCAAATGTTGTCAAATGGCGCAGATCGACATAAGATTATCGACCAGTCACCACCCTCAGACCGATGGTCAGACCGAGAGGACAAATCAGACCCTTGAACAGTACTTACGGTGTATGTTACAGCAATCTGAAAGCAACTGGAAAGACATTCTTTGGATAGCCGAATACGCATATAATAATTCGGTACACTCTGGAACTGGCCACAGTCCTTTTTATACTTTGTTTGGGCATCACCCTCGAACCTCAAACCTTGACTCACCTCAGAACCTCGGAATGCCTGCAGTAGAACATCCGCATTCTACAATTACCCAAGCCTTCAAAGAGGCAACTACGCATTTACAACAAGCCAAGAGAAAATACAAGGAGAATGCTGATCTACATCGGAGTGAAGCACCTCCGTATCAGATTGGGGATCAGGTGTGGTTAGCTACCAGACATTTACCACTCAAAGGGCCTCAAACTTTTAACCCAAAATATCTTGGACCTTATTCTATTACGGCAATAATTAACCCAGTGGCTGATAAACTTGATTTACCAGCTGGTATGCGAATTCACCCTGTTTTTCATGTGTCACTTCTGAAACCAGTGGTGCCCGGAACCCGACTACTCAAACCTCCAGAACCTATTCTAATAGATGGGGAGCCCGAATTCGAAGTGAAGAACATTTTAGACTCAAAAATGTTTAGGTCAAAACTGTTCTACCTAATTGATTGGAAGGGGTACGGACCTCAGGAGAGGTCGTGGGAACCCAGCGACCATGTGCATGCACCTCGATTAGTCAGGAAATTCCACCGACTCTTCCCAGACAAACCAAAACCCCCGGAGGGACCAACCTTGGGAGGGGCCTTGGGGGGGAGTGCTGTCATGATGCCTGCTCCCGGGGAGCCGGTTCAAGCCCGGCATCCCCGAAAGCGGACATCCAGTCCCCAAAGAAGGACCCTGCAACCCCATATAGGGGCCCTTTGGACAGTGTCCTGGCGCCTATGGCGCCAGGCTCATAAAAGACATCAGTCCTGGCGCCATAGGCGCCAGGCTCATTATGGGAATGCTTGGATGCACTTACCTGATGCAGACCATGCTGCAGGATCCCGGCCTCCTTGAGGCCTGAAAGGAACTGCTTTACCTGTGGGACTAATTTACCATCCGGGCGTGGTCGGGGAAGGATACATACCTGATTGGAGGAAGGATACATACCTGGAACTTCTTCCAAGGCTGTTTAAACCCCACCCGAACAGCCACACGTGCTTCGCGTTGTTCTGCATCTAGCAGCTGGACACTCACCGTGTCTGCTCCTGCATCCTGACTTCTGCCACGCCTGCCAGCATCCTGGATCACCTGCAAAGGAAGAGAAGAAGAGAACAGAAGAAGGAAAAGTCCTTACCTGCTAAATCCACATCCCGGAGACATCTCGCTGACAATCCTGAAAAGGAAGACTTTAATTTAAAAGCTCATCGCGTCTATCGCTGCAGCGCCGCATTCCACTCACCTTTACAGGGCGCCTCCATGTTCAGCAGCGATCATCCGGATTCGCAGTGACGCCCCAGCGCCTAGGGAGAAAAACACCAGAACAAAAGGTGAGAGAGAGAAGAGAATAAGGAAAGCTAAATCTCCATGTTAAGACTTACCTGTTGATTCATTCCCTCTTCATTTCGGGTCCGCGCCGCATCCTGGCATTTCCGGACCCGGCCCCTAAGGGGAAAAAGAGACATCAGCGTTAATGAGCGAATGAAAAGACATTACCAAAAAACGCTCATTAAAGACTTACCTGATTTCTACAAGGATTTCACCTCTCATCTCGGGTCGGTGCCTGTTCCCCGGCATTCCGTACCCCGGACCCTATGGGGAAAAAGACACTAGCATTAGTACATTAATGCATGGACACAAGGGGAACCTCTTATCAAAAAACTTACCTGGAAGCCAAGCAAGTTTGGTTCTCACCAATCCGAAAATCCAGTGAAGTAACTGGATACCAACGCGCCCCTGCATCAGAAGCAGGATGGAGAGCTCGTTCTTCCAGACCCTAAGAAGGATACTTCTGCGAGCCTGACAAGCCAGATTTGGGGGCCCGGTCCAGTCCATCTTCCGAACCCTGCGCATCACCTTAGAAGAGGTCACAGCAGCACGAACCAGGCCAGCGCCTCCGTGGGAGTCAGGTGAGCGTAACACGTTGACCCTGATGTTAGGTTCTCTCACTTTATATCCAAAACATATTCTACTGCACAAATTAATGTTCTGAGTGTCAGGTAAATAGGTCCTCACATCCCCTTCTAAAACACTTCATCTCCTCCCTATTTCTTTCCAAACTTGACTATTGTTCCAATCTCACTTCTCATCATAAAGGGCCCCCATTTACAATCGCACCAAATACAATATTTTCATTATTGTCTTCTAACCTGTCCATGGTCCTGTCCTTCTATGCATCTCTAATTCTATCTCCATTTACTCTCCCAATATAACTCTTTGCTTCTCTTGCACCTCAACCCCTCGACCCCTTGCACCAATGCACCTATTCTTGCTTTTGTACCATTTATCTGCTCACACACATTCTATTGAACTCAGTGCCTGACTAGATAAAACATTCTTGAATGCTTAACTCCATTCTGTCCCCCCTTAAATCCCACCTAGTGGACTCAGATCTGCCTTAGCTTCTCTGTTTTACCAGCAGCCTCTACCTGTGTTAAGTTAATCTCTTCTGTGACGCTAGGCTTCCCTCTCCATTTTCTCTTATCCTAGTTCATGTCTGGTGTCTGGTGTATGATCCCTCTCTGCCATCCCTTACATTATAATTCTTATATTAATATATCTACAGTATTCTCTTCTATTTAAGTATGTGTGTTGCCATATGGGTCTCTGGTTAATATCATATTGGACCTACTACCAACTGGTTAGCTACAAGATGCTTCCTCCACATTGTAAAGTGGCATTCAATGTGACTCGGTTTTGCTTACCCTCTTTCATCGTCACGCAGATCATTCCCTGAATCACACTCTAGATACATAAATACATAATTATATATGTAGCTAATTGCAACAAAAGTTACAGATTTTCTCTGGCGCCCTCTCATTTTAGCGGTGATAAATATTAATAGCACGCAAGCTCAAAAAAACATTGTATATTCAATTGCCTTTCACTCACATCATTTGCTTTATGAAATCAGAGCCTGAATTTTCTCTGGTATCAGAGAAAGGCACATCAGAATGCAGGTCCCTGACTACTACATGTTATACATGATTAAAATGATGTTCAATACAACTCGTGCTTACTTCTTGATTGAATTCTTTTGATCGAAATACCATTTCCCTCTGCTACAAATGCATTCATTCTTTGTCAGTGTCACAGTATGCAGTGCCATTTTCTTAGTCACATTATGATGTCCTTAATGACAGCACATAGAACTATGACATGAACAGCTTATCCTCTGCTGCAGTATTCGAGGGAAATGCTGCATTTGAATTGTTTGTCTATATGTGTGTGGTGGTATCTAGTGAGTGAGAGGGGTGTCTATTAACCCCACTGTGCTTTCTCACTTCTCCAAATACACTGACGTCCCCCTGGCTTCATCTGGAAACCCCTTAAGGGAACGCAATATTTAGAAATAATTTTGAATTCATCAACTGAAATAAACTTCTCTTTGCTGCTGGACTATCTTCAATCATGGGATGGTTCAGTGTTCGTGACATTTAATGTGTGTTTCCTTGGGTGTTCAATGTAATTCCACCTGTTTTGTTTAGCTGGTGTATGCATGATTTCCAGGTCTATCTACTGCCAACCTACCTGTTGCTTTTAATTGGCTTTCAAGTGTACACACTCCCGAGATTACATTTATGTTTGCCCCTGGCTCCATTTCTGGAGCGAATTAAAATGTGTTTCAAGCCAGCCCTTTCTCTCCATTTTGGGAATGAAGAGTGTCCTGGGATTCAGCCCTGCTGCTTGGTAATCTAGCAAGGCAACTGCCACCAAGAGCATAGAGCTGAACATGAATGTTTCATCTGCATATTATTACCAGAGAAGCCAGTAGCCCTCTAAGAGGGAACCAGTCTCCACAACAGGCCAGGAATCATTGAATGTTTGCTAGCATTGCACAATGGCTGCTCGGGTCGCTGCCTCAGGGTTGTATCGTCTGCAGGAAACCTGCTTACTGAAAGCATGCCTATCCCAGAAGTTGCCCTTTGTGGCTGACGGGCACTTCAGTGCTGTGCTTTGGACACACTGGTGTTTACATTACTTTTACTTTTTTTAAAAAAACTTGTATATATTAGTTTTACATAAATAAAACAAAAGAAATAGCAATTGAACATTATAACATTCCCTTCGCCCTCCCCCCTCCCTCCCCTCAGGTCGGATGACATCATATTGTCCCGGGTTCCACTTATGCGTTGAAGATGTCTGAAACTTTGATATTATGGGGGCACCACTGTTCCATAAAGTCTGACTGGAGGTATTGCAAGGTCCCTTCCCATTCCTTTCCGAATTTGTCTCCAGTTCCTTGGATTTTGTGGGTGATTTTCTCCATTGTTATGTGGGCCCATACTTTCTGTAGCCAGGTATAGGTCAGTGGGGTATTCATATTCTTCCAGTTTTGTGCTATAGTGGTCCATGCCGCTATTAGAAATCCCATAAAGCTTCTCCATTGTGATTTACTGTAGAGCCTTGCTGTATCATCTCTGATTCCACAGAGCCACACTCCCTCCCCAAGCGACCCCACATCCGGGAATACTTTACCCATTTCACTTCTTACTTCTTCCCAAAAGGGTTTGATGCCTTTACAGTCCCACCATATGTGTCTCCATGTTCCCACTTCGTCACATCCTCTCCAGCATTGATTTGGCGTGTTTGGGTACATTGAATGGAGCCTCTCTGGGGTGTAGTGCCACTGTGTCATAATTTTGACCCACATCTCCCTGGTTTGTGCCGATCGGGTCATCTTGGGGATCTGCTTCCATAGGTCCTCCCACTGCCTATTCGTTGGTTCCTCCCCCAGCGTTCTGCCCCACTTTATTCTATATGACCATTTAATGTCTTCCCCTTGTGTGTTTATGTATTTATACAGAGTAGATACCCACATTTTCTCCCCCGTGTTGGAGATGATGTATGTCTCAAACCCTGTGAGATCCCTGGTTGCTGCCTCTGTGATTGTCGGGGAGTTTAGCCAGTGTTTTAGCTGCTCATATCTATATCTATCACCTTTGGGGAGATTTGAGCCTGTAAAGCAGAATTCTAGTGATCTAATTTCCTTGCCTGCAAACATCTCGCCAATTTTGGTTATGCCCGCCTCCTCCCAGCTGTCGTAAGCCCCTTGTTCCATCCCCGGTGGGAATTGTGGATTTCTGCAGATGGGTGTAAAGGGTCCCAGCGCCGTGGTCATTATACCTTTTCGTGTTTGGCTATCCCATGCTTTCAGCGTGGTCCTCATTATTTCGCTTATCCCTAGGTTCTCATGTCTGTGCTGCCTCTGTTTCCAAAGAAGCTCTACCAGTGGGGTCCTTGCCACTGCTCTGTCTTGTTTGGCCCATATCTGCTGTGGATTCTCCCCCACCCACTCCCTCAGGACTTTAAGCTGTGCCGCCTGATAGAATTTTTTTAAATGGGGGAGCGCCATCCCCCCTTCTCTGGTTGGGGCCGTGAGTACCATCCTAGCTATCCTGGGCGTTTTCCCTTTCCATACAAAGGATGATACCAATTTTGTTAGGGTTTTGAAGAACGTGTCGGGGACACCCACAGGGAGAGCCTGAAAATAGTATAGTACCCTTGGGAGGATAGTCATCTTGACTGATTGTATTCTGCCCCACCAGGATATCTGTAGTGGATTCCATCTGCCTAATTCACTTCGAATGTTTGTGATTAGCGGCGGGTAGTTTTCCCCATAGAATTGCTCAATTTTTGGAGGTACTATTATTCCCAGATATTTTATACCATTTTCAACAATCTTAAGGTCCTGTATCTTTGCTTCCCTTTCTATGTTTGCTCTGTCCCCTGCCAAGATTAGGATCTCTGATTTTTTCCTATTAATCTTTAGGCCTGAGATGACCCTGTAGTTTTCTAATTCCCTCACCGCGGCTGATAGAGTGGATTCGGGGTCCTCTAGGGTTATTAGCATATCATCCACGTACGCAATTACTTTATGTTGCTGTCCGGCCATATCTATCCCTTTAATGTGTATTGACTCCCGTATTTTTATTAGGAGAGGCTCCAAAAATAGAGCGTACAGCAATGGTGAAAGGGGGCAACCATGTTTCGTTCCTCTTGATATTATTACCTTGTCCGTAACTTCGCCATTTATGACTATTCTACTGGATGGGGAGTTATAGTTCGCTCTAATGCTCGCAATATACTGTTCCCCGAACCCCATGCACTTCAGAACTTTGAATAAAATTGACCATTCCACCCGATCAAAAGCCTTCTCGGCGTCTACCGACAGTAGTATCGCTGGGGTGTGGGATATACCTATTTTTTCTACTAGATGGGCGAGCCTCCTTGTGTTGTCATGGGTTTACCTGCCGGGAATGAAGCCTGATTGATCCTCACTAATTAGTTTTGGGAGTAGCGGGGACAGCCTTGTTGCCAGAATCTTTGTATCAATTTTCGCATCTAGATTAATCAGGGATATTGGTCTATATGATGCAGGGTTAATTGGGTCTTTACCTGGTTTGTGGAACACCAGTACTTTCGCTTCATTCATTGTGGGGGTCACATTGCCGCTATCTTTAAATGAGTTCAAGGGCCTGGTTAGGATCGGGGTCAGTATATCTGAGTATTTTTTATAAAATGGAGCCGTAAACCCATCTGGGCCTGGAGCTTTGTTACTTGGGAGTCCATTTATTGCTTTACTGACTTCCTCTTCCATAATAGGGGTCTCTAATGACTGTTTATCCTCTTCTGATATTTTCGGGATCTGTAGGGCCTCTAAGTATGAATCTTGGGCGCTTGTATTAGGGCGTTCAGTGGAGTAGAGATTTTGATAGTATTGCCTCAGTGCTTCCCCCATGTCGTGTGTGCGTGTTTGGATGTCCCCCTTCGCATCGCATATGGCCTTGATCGTTGGTTCTTTCTGTTTGGCCCTGAGCTGTCTCTCCAGGAGTCTATCTGCTTTGTTCGCTCTAATGTAATATCTGTGTTTCAGATAAAGTAGATTCCTTTCTGCGCCCTTTGTGCGTAGCATCTCTAGTTGGCCCTTACTACTACTTTTACTTTTAAGACTACACAGAACACAAACTTTGTGTACTTTCCATCTTGGATCTGCTGTGAAATATGTACTTTATCAGTATTTTCCATTCCACACCCTGGCCTTTTATTACCAAATGCATTCACCTCTTACATGTCACACTGTTGGATTAGCCCTCCTCCTGAGTTGGCATGGAAGCCCCAGAATAATCTTTCCAGATTTTCCCATAAATAGGCATGGTGGGTATTTTAAGGCTACTTATTGAGAAGGATTGCCAGAGAAGGCTCTTGAGATCCTCATGCACCAAACACTACTCGATCTCTATTTTATAAAACTCCCAACCTGCCTTAGATTCCCAGTGTGTATATTTGCTCAACGCATGCCTTTCTTTGTTGCCTCGCTTTAGAAGATAGTCCAAATATAATAGACAAACATGCATCCATACTAACAAAAACATTCATCCCTGTCTAACTCCCACTGTGTTTCTGCAAACTTCTTTCCCGCATTTCCTCCCCCTTACTTCACCCTTTCTCGTGCAATTCATCCTAGAAGATTAAGGTCTGGAGACCCGGGCCAGGGGCACAACATGCCTCAGACAGGAATGTGGCCCTTTGAAGCTACTAGGCTGGTGATTTGGCACAATACAAAAGCAGAGTAACATAGCATAACATCGCCAGCACTTGTCGTGGAACCCTGATATCCACTTTCCTAGGACACAACTATGTTATAAACCCTTACAAACATGCTCCAATACAAGTGTATGTTGGAAACCTGGGTTATACAGCAATGCACTACCAGACTATGCTAAACTTAATATGCTTTCCTACCAATGGAGGGTGGTCTATATCCTAGTCCACTTAATGTAACATGTACAGAGAGGGCTACAGTCAAAATATCATGCTTCTAAAAGTCAAGAAAATCAGAACAATAGAATATCACTGTCCAATCTGAGCTTGAAACTGGTACAATTGTGGAGGGTTTATAGGTGCCTGAATTTGATTGAAGCATGTAACCCATATGAAGCAAAGGTCCCAACCCCCTCAAAAACAAATATACAATGTCCTGTCTATAGCTACATCCCCACCTCGCTTTTCTCAGACAACCCCACCCACCATGGCCCTGGACGTGTTCTGGAATTCCATCCGTGGCAGCATTTTTCTTGGATCTGTATTCAGTGGGGTTGAGTCCTGGCCCATAAGGTACTCAGAGAGAAAGGGAGACTGTACTTCACCTTTGTCCTTTGTATCTCCCTGTGGGGAAGGGTGCTTCCTTGTGGAGAAACTCCCCCATATAAGGCCTAACAAGAGTCTTTGGGGTCTCATTACAAGTTTGGCAGAATTACCTGTCATGATTCTACCAAACTCATTTGCCATTAGCAACCCTCATTTTGGTTGTAAATCTGCTATATTAGAAGTGTCCAGGAGATGGTGTTTCCATCCGTAATAGAACCCCATTAGTATCCACTGGGGTTTGCAGAATGTATTGCCAATTGTACTTACAACAGCAATTCATGCTCAATTTTTGTTTGGAGGAAATACCACTTGCAAGAGGTTTTTGCTCCAACTTACATCCGAACCTGGAATATGGATTTGCGGTAACAGGGCCAGTAAATTGATTACTGTCTTTTTTAATGCTTACCCAGTTCTAAAAATGAGCATCATAGTCCTGGTGTGATTACACACTTTGGTGGTAACACACACCTTACTGAGGCATATACCAAGGTTAGAACAAGGGCAATATGGACTTTAAGGCATTCTGGATCTGGTAAAGACACTCATGCATCCTATTATGGCAAGACAGGTTACCAGAATGTGTGTTTGAAGAACAAGTACTATTAAGTCAATCCAGTTGTGAATTCTCCCAGAAACTGACATTGGGCCTCATTATGGGTTTGGCGGTAGCCATGGCGCTATTGGTGCCATGGCTGCCTCCAAAACCGGGTCCGGGTTCCCTGAATGGGGAATTACCAGGCCATTCCGATTTCGGAGGGCCCGATAATTCCTCCCTCTGGGAATCCAGGCCCGAACCTTCCCCATTCCCATTTGAGCCCCCATAGGGCTCAATGGGAATGGGAGCGGGAGCTAACAACGGGCCGATTACGACCGGCCCGTTGTTTGCTCCCTGGTCCCCTCGTGTGACCCGGTAATGACGCCTGGTTTCACCAGGCGTCCTTACCGGTTCCCGCGAGGGGACCTCGTAATCTTGCAGAATGGGTTTAACGCGTCCGCCTCCATGAGCGGAGCCCGTTAACCCATTCCGCAAAGGTTGTAATGAGGCCCATTGGGTACATTAGGCAATATAAAAATCTGCCTGGAGTGATAAAGGGAGTAAGGGGGCGATTGAGAGATAGAAGGGAGGGATTGAGAGAAGGGCAAAGGGATGAGAGGACAATAAAGGAGGGGGGGAGATGCATTCAGCCCTGCCGAACTCCCAGAGCGAGAAGGGAGAGGCAGAGAGGAGCAGGTCAAGTGGAGCGAGCAGAAGAGTATTCAGAGATATGGAGAGAAGGATGAAAAAGAGGATACGTGTTGTTCAAGAAGTAAGCAGAAGCCTACAAAAGAAATCTGGAAAAGGAGGATGAGAGGTAGGTGGAAAAAAGGAGAAGAACAAACAGAATAATGTAGGAAGTGGAAAAACAAGTACGGTGAGTGGGCAGAGGGAGGGCCCGCTCTATGATGGAATATAAAATACTATCTGGAAAGACTAAAGAAAGTGAAAAAGAAGAAAGGGAAGATACAGCAACACACAAGAAAAGTTATTACAGCAGGTAGAAAACACGCATAGGCCAACTTTAAATTCAATTAGGCTTGCTTTTAAATCAAATATTCAGTTTAATGCCAACATATGATGAATAGATTTAGTATCCCTTAAGAGTTATATTGGTTACTCGCCATATAAGGCGCTTATTAAATCTCAACACATGAGCTTTTTCCACTTTCTTCCAGCACAATTCCCCTGGGCTTTTAGGCTGGCGGACAATGTCCGCAGAATGCGAACTAATCAGCGCTCGTTATCCAGACTCGCTTTCATTAGTCCGAGGGATTTCCCCAGAGCCCCAGGAGTGAACCTGCCTCGCGCAGCAGCACATGAACTCCAGCGAGAGCGGAGCCAGGAGTCGCTTTCTTCAATGCAATTAGACCGGCCTCATCCAACTTAACCCAATCTAGACCTTTGTCTCTTGGCTTGGCTACAGAACATTATAACCTATAATTATGAATTGTGTCTGGGCTGACAGTTCATTTGATGACAGTTTCAAGGTTCAGCCATGATCTGAACGAAGTCCTAATTTACCGTAAAGGCCCTCCAAATGGGAGGTGAAGTGGGAAATGTTGTGAAATTGATGCTGTCTGTGTGGCTTTTTTTCCTAACTTACCATTATTTTAGTCACTTTGAATTTCTTTTTTTTTCGTTGTTTGGTATTAAAGTTATCCCTCATGCCCCAATTGATGACCATAATGACCATAATCGTAATCCCTCTCCCATTTCCGAAAATGTTAGACAAACACAAGTTTTGATTCTTCAGTCGTGTCTGGAGAAGTTCACCTCTATGTTTGGGAGTGGGCTGAGCGCTCGTGCAGGGCCAATGAATGTTACAGGAACAGGGGAGTGGGGAAGTCAAAAAAGAAAAGAACATGACCACGTAACTAGAGACAAATAAAGAATGTTCTGCTCACTCTCACCTTTGTTCCTTTACTGCGAGGGAATCCCAGCTGACACTTAGAACCAATCCCCGGAAAAGATATTGAACACATTTCATTAACAGCTGCTCCTAGAAACCTAGACAAAGAAACATGTAATGCTCCTATTAAGATGGCACCATTGTGTGCAAATGTTTGTATTGATTATAAAACAAATTAAAGAGACAATACAGCAACCAAAAGGAAAACTGACACCTGATTCGTCAGTTTCAGTACAATAAATGAAAGTGACATAAGATATTATTATTTGGCAGTCCTGATAGTTCTCCGAGATGGGATTGGTGGGCACTTCCCCTCATATAAGGTTTACTCTTATCCATTCGTATTCAAATTCATTCCACCAACCTTTTCAATTTTGTCAGTGCAATCATGTCTATTGCAAATGGCCTGTCAAAACTAGATTCCTCTGCAGGGTTGCAGCATCACTCCGAGAATGAAGGTCTGGTGCCACATTAAAACCTGGTGAGTTGTGTCTGGTGGTGGTGGTTGAGGGGGCATTTCATTTTTGACAGTATGAGAAGAGTTTGGGGATTCTGGGAGACAGAAGGGTAGACCGCTGGGTGAAAGGAGCAGGGATTCTGGCTTCTGCCCCTACCATTTCCTGACAAACATCTTGCCCTGCCTCGACAGACCCTGCCCTGATGGGCAAAAGTCCCATCAGGCCACTGAGCCTGGTGTTTGCGCATGTTAGAATGAGGTTTCCTGCATCTCTCATTATAAAAGCCAACCTACTAAGGAAGGTGAAATAGGTGACTGCAGTCCTCAAACTTTAAGATGCCCTTTCACTAGACCTTAACTTCTTGCCTCCCATAACCTTTACCAGGTTATGACATTGTCTGAGATTCCACACCACCCCTTTCCCTCATCTGTAAACTCGCAGATGTTTGTTTGGTTCCTTGAGAGGTACAATGTACTTTTTTGAGATAGAGAGAGAGAGGGCTAGAGAGAGAGAGAGGGAGAATGATAGAGAGAGGTGGCATTGGTCAATAGAGAAATGGAACCTGTCTTCAAATGACATATGGTAGGAATCAGAGTTACAAGTTATTTTTGTCTTATAAGATCTAAACCCACCTTCCCCTGACAAACCAACTCGCCTCTAAGTCTTCCTTCAGCCTCGCAATACACTCCCTGTGAGGAATTCGACCATCAGCATGGTGGGTGGGCGCTCGCCTAGGCTTTTTTAAAATGTGAAATGAAATTGAATGACGGCAAATAAACATCCACAAAATGAGTGGGGCTTATCCGGAATGCATTTTCCTATGCTAACCGCATGACACACGCAAAGACCTGTGTACTCTGGGTGGACACAGCCTATAGGTGCATTCCCCCCTATCATATTTAGTTGGGATCTGACAGGTAGAGTGCAAAATGTATCTTCAGAAGAGGGAGGACCAGACCTTCCCCCTGAAATTGCCAGCCTAATTAACTAACAAAGGCTCCATGGATCCCCCCAGTCGTTTTCTGGAGCCATGCAGCTGGTGGCAGCATTTGCATACTAATCATAATTTAATTCAAACAGGCCACAATGGGCCTTGCTGCAGAGGCTAACAAAGGACACAAGAAACCCCATCAACATTTCATATGCACTGTCTCAAACCAAAACCAGCTCCTGCACTTAGTATTGATTAACAGTGAAATGTCATGTTGGGACTGCTGGTTTACAGTAGTCATCCCTGCAGAGCCCATTCAGAAGGTATGAGTATGTGGTTTAATGGAGCCAGAACATCTGGTCTCGCTGCAGCTTCAAAGGGAACCTTCCTTTTTAATCAGGAACCACAGAGAGCTCCAATACCAGCGGGACCCTTTGGTCGAAAACATAAACGAAGATGGGTGGGACTTAGAATTACATGTGTTCACCTCTTTATCTTTTCTGTTGCAAAGCATTCTGGTTACGACCTCATGCATACAAGGGATTGTAGGTGGGCACACAAGGTTGGTTCATTAAGGTTGGCCTATTCTACACCAATCGATGTGGCCCATTTGGCTTTAAAAGAGGGCTGAACCTATCATTTGGCAGATCATCTGAAGACTTTTCAAGGAAATACAAGAAGAGCTCATCATTGGACCCTGGCTGAAGGTCCAGACTGCCTTACATCTTCTGCCAGTGAAGTAAGGTCAGTACCTCCAAAAGGGAAGCAAGATCCCTCCCCTAAATATCGCCCAGGTAACAGAGGGAGATACCGAATCCAGAGGATCCTCCAGGAGCTCCAGAACCAGTACCCAGCAGGCACAAATAGTGCCCTGCTAGGATCTTCAGGAAGCTTCCTAGGTGGGAAGTGGCAGAGAGTCTCTGAACCAAACCAAGGACTAGGTAGCTACCTGCCACACTCTCCTCAACTTTGTGTCTTCCGCATTAAAGGATGACACAAGCCCAGTGAAGAAGCTAGGAGCAGTGCATCGATAAGCATCTACCGACATCCACCGTAAAGGACATTTTTCAGCCGGTCGAGCCCCTCAAGCTGCAACCGACTGCACCCCTGACTGTTGTTACACCACAGTCACTGAAGTCATCTGAGAAGCCTCGACAAATGCTTCAGAACTGCTGACCAGCACTGAGACAATCATTCCTGACCCTGAGTTGCTGTGCAGGCCATCCTGCAGCTGTCCATCCACTGGGCAGCTGCAGGATGGCTGTCCATTCAGCTTCACTCGCTGAACTGCCTGCTGCCTGATTCCCGCAGCTGTCTCCTGTCTTGAACTCTGTCACAGAAGCTGCAAAGTGCCCTGAAACCAACTTGACCCTGTCGAGCATTAAGAACTCCTATAGCACAAGGTACATTGTGGTTCTGTCCCCCTGGTCCTTCTCTGAAGGCCCCTAGTGACATTTTATGACCCATTGCTACCGTCATGCTGAAATCAATTATTCTTGAACTGTTGTGATTATTTACTATACTGACTACCCTCCTGTCAGTATCCAGAGTGCATCCCTTTTAATTCTTTGAAACTTCCTGTCCTCTACATTCCTATACAGATGGGTTGAATTCTGAAGTCTGCTAGGACTGTCTGTTCTGATAATAATAAATTAGATATTTTTATACAACCTTGATAGGATAGTCCCTTTTAGCATTGAGTAATAATTGTATTTTCGCTGTGTTGCAACTAACCAACGATCCACAAACTTTCTCGAGATAAGCATGCTGGTCTGTCCACGTTATCAAAATTGGACAAGGAGTTTTAAAATGTGCGTGTGTTTCCAATCTGTTCAGGTCTCTTCTGGTGTACTAGAGGTGTGGGGCTGATTGATGGTTTAGAAATAGATATTCATCCCTGGACGACTGGTGCCCCAGGAGTTGATTTGTCACCCCCACACAACCCCCAGCAAGATGGCTACCACAGGCCTAAATGTTAGCACATAAACACTGAGCCACGACTAAGCTCTCCTCTTTAGGCTTCTCACACTTTCTCACATCTCACATCAGCTGCTAACAAGACCTAAAACACTGTAGTGTATCAGATATTGCGCTCTTCCGTATGGAAAACCTACTTCTCCGCCAAACCCATTCCATAGAAAGCCAATTGGCTCTCAGGAACCGGGTATTTTTTACCTGCACCCATCAATGCCACAGGGTTTGCATCTGCCTTTTCCTTGGCCCACTAATGAACCCCACCCTTTCTTCTGTAAGTGATTTCAACCCAGCACTCCACCTAACTGAATGCCTAGCGTCTGATGCACTGCTGGAACCCTTAATTATATATTTTTGTTTATAAGTTCTTTTATTTCTGAATGATGTACCCTTATATCACGTCCCTCTCTTTGAATCCCCCCGGTCTCACTGAACCAGGAAGCAGGCTGTTTTGCAAAGTTAAAAGATTTATTTTATGAATTTGAACAATATATATATCACACTATTAATATTTATACAATGATCACCATTGGGATGATGTTACAATCAACAATATTTGTAATCAGAAGGAGTATGAATAGGAAAAATAATGCAACATGGAATAATACTTGGTGTAGGTTCAGTCAAATGCAATGTCACTCTTTCCCCCTGCACAGTACTCAATCCCCCCAATATGCAAGATAAAGAGATGGAAGGATAGAAAACAGGTTTCAGGAATACAATAATTCAACAAATACAGTTTCAATCCCAATTCCCCCTAGCAAGCATAGAGAAAAACAGGAATGATTGCAAACAGGTCAAATGCATTTGAATGTGGCTTTGAATGAATGGTCAAAAATACAGAAAAATTGATTTAATTCACTTAATTGGATTCAAAGCTAGTGGGAGCCGCTTTGTATAGTTTCAGAAAGACACTGTCAATGTTATTGAGTCACTAGCAGATTGTAAACTGAATTCTCAGGTCGGATGCAAAGAACAGCTGTTTTACACGTGATGAAATTGAGCCAAACGAAACATTTGTGGCAACTTTTCCACGTGCAAGAAATGCGATTGCGGGAAAACTATAAGGAGTTGGAATGCAGTTTTGGGTTAGTTGGAAAGCTGAGGATGTTAGCTTCAATTTGACACTTAGCATACACGGTATGGAAGTTACAGAGGTTTTAGTAGAGGTCAGTTTTTCTCAGAAAGAGTCAACATTTTCAAATGAAAAATGAGCTTTTGAATCTACCAACAGGAATTTCTTTACACTAGGGAGTCTATGAAGCCACAAGCTACACGACAGCACATCCACCAATCCAGCAACATCTCCGGATGGTTTCAACCTGCCGATACGCTTGTCTTTCCTCAGCAACTATATTAGCGCAAAGATGATATTATCACTATAATTATCAAAGGACTATAGGGATGAGGGAAAGATTCAGGAAAGACACAAGAGCGATTCTACAATGCAGTTCTGGATATGATAGAATGGGTTGGATAGGATTACTTATGGATAAGATGCTGGCTATGCACAATTCTATGCTATATGTACTCACAACTACTGTTTGGAATAGGCCCGTCAGGGATCTGGTCAAAGATTTCTGGACTGGAATTCTGCTAGCCCGCCAGACAGGATTCAGGGCACTCAGTTCTGCACTCAGGACACTGCACAGCCTCTGGACTGGATCTGACGGGTTGGTTCTGGGTTGCAGCTATCTGGTTACAGCTCTGCTCTACTGGTTTGGATCTCTGGATTCTAGCAAGAGTTCTTAGCAAGAAAGCAGACACATCACAGCCAGGCTGCTCTCTTTTTGTGGTGTTCCCCTTGGAAGTCTGGGGTAAAATCAGGTTTCAAGATTTTAAAAGGCCCAGCTGAGAAGGGTTCAGCTTTGGAATTGGGCCAAAGTTCTGGAGTCTTGGATATGGATTTCTCCTGTAAAGTGATTCGCCAGTAATCAGTTGATGGGTGAATCTGTGTGTGTTTCTAGGTCGTAAGCTGTCCCTATTTATGTATTTACCTAAGGGGTGGGTAGGCTGAATTATACTAGGCAAACCCTCTAGGAATCCTATTGATTGGGGTCTATCCTCTCTCCTGATTTGAGAAGAAACTCTGGTGCCATGATGATGCTGTATTTTACAATCCAGGGAGTACCTCCCCTTTGTTTCTGTACAATAAATCTATTTTTTATAGAAATCATATTTACAATACAACCAACTTGCTAGCAATACATATTTACATCACAGATTTAGTAGAGCAAGTATCTGTCCGAGTTCCATCTCGGTGAGAGCTTTAGTTCAGATTTGAAAGTTTTTTGCGCTTTTGGTTGGGTACCCAATGTCAGATTCGTCCACATTTTTCTACATATATACGCATGACATCTGGGCATAATCCTGTGAAGTTTCATATTTCTAGCATCATCACAATTGCTACAAAATTACAATTTTGGTAGTCCTGTCTCTGAACATAGCACAGAGGTCAGAGTAGTTTCAAACTGTGAGCAGAATTTTCATGTTAACAACCTATATTTTACAGATTTTTACAAACTTTGCACAGTTCTCTGTGAGTCTTTTTCATAAAGATATTTTCTTGTGGGTTAAGATACACAAATCTGTCTGGTCCCGCCCCCATGGTTTTCCTGGTTCAAGAGCAATCCAGCCTCTCTTCCTGCTGGCAGTTAGTTTCTGTTGACACTTGAATTTGCATTCCCTTTCAGTCCAGGAAGCCTATTGTCTCTCCCCAGAGAAGCAGAGCATAATCTTCTCCTTCTTTCATTAGCATCTAACTGAGAGTTCCTAATTACGAGGTGCCTTTGCGGGTCCCTATCTTAACAGCTGGTTTTACCAGCCGTTAAGGATTGGACCCGCAAAGGGACCTTGGAGGTAATTACGGTACCGCAATCTTCAGTACCATAACTGCCGCCTTCCCCTTGTCCATTGAGCCCTCTGGGGGCAAAAATGGGAATGGGGAAGGGCCAGTGGTGAATGGGGAATTACCGCCCGCCAACCTTGGAATGGTAAAAATATGGCGGCAACCATGGCGCTAGTAGCGCCATGGTTACCGCACAGGTCGTAATGAGGCCCATAGAGATTGAATAGTAGAAACCTATATTGCTTTTGATGGCAAGTCTCTTCTTTTCACCAATTGTATCTTAATGTACAAGTTTAAGCTAACAGTGTAAGTAAATGACAGCTTTGATACAGGCAAGCGGCGATACTGCGCCCATATTCTGACAGATTTTTCCAGGCAATCCTTTTTTTTAATGTGGATATTCTTGTGATGAAATCTGCTTCTCCTGACATTGTGCTTATGGGGATTCCTTAAATAAGGTGATGGTTAACACCCAACAAGGATGTTGGGTCTTTTCTGATGTTTGGGAACCATTATTTTGCAATTTCAACAGCCAAGGAAAAACGGATTTTAGAGCACTTCTGGGTTTTCCTGGCAATGAAGCACTTCCTTTTCAGGTAGTTCCCTTTCACTCTGTGGGCATCCCAATGACAGGTTTTGGCAGTGTTATCTCCTGTTCTACCACTGACACAGGCAAAGTAGATTGGCAGCCTATTTTTCTGGCTTCCCTGCGTACTTCTCAGAGGTTTTTAGCGCGCATAGGGCTTTTTGGCGGCCATTCTGTTGTTTCTGGTGTAAGCAGCACACAGTGATGTTGCAGGGCAGAGCCTAGTGGGTCATTGCATCCCACACTTCTTACTGAGACAAGCGTAGCAATATAGAGTGGCAGATTGGTGCTTAACAAGGCTTATCACATTACATTGACTAGTTTATTTATTTATTTATTATTTATTTATACAGCGCTTATACCCAAGTGAAGTGCTTCAAAGCGCTTCAAGGCGGGAAGGGAACAAGGGAATACAGTAATCATTCTTAGGCCTTAAAGATTTTCAATGATCAAAACAGACAAAATAAAGTTCTTCTGACTGTGTATCCCTTAACACTCAACTATTGCCACAGACTAGTGGTATTCGCTGCTGAACATTTTTGGGCTATCTCTCCTTTGGCCACCATATCCCCCATGAGATCACATGTCTGACATTCTGAGGACGGGAGTCATCACTCCAGATCCCAAGATGGCCTGCATCTTTGTATTTTGGGTCAAATCTATATCATGTGAGAGAAGTCTTTTCTCGCCATCTTGCAACTAAGGCTCAATGGGTTTTTCTGCCCTACTTATATGATGTAATTGGTCTCTATTATAGTATACTCAAAGAAGGTATTTTAGGTTGAATCATTCTCAGTTTAGCACTAATTGCTAATAGTCTAGAACCATGAAGGGCATCCAATTACTATTTGTCTGTTAATGGACCTACATCAACCTCCAATTTAGTTTGCAGACCTGCTAAGATGGATTTCTGAACTCTGTCCTGGCGGCGCAGAAGTTCAGAAGGCCAACCTAATTACTTGGAACAGGGTAACCTCTGGACAAGCCAGACCAATCAGGGTAGCGATCGCGGCGGTCAAGACTAGGTCTCAAGAGGGGTGAGGGTGACTGAAAGCCCGCAATGAGCACACAAAGCAAGGACACTTACAAACTACTCCAAACAGGTGTTATATTAAAATATATACACATTTATTCCAAGGCCTTTAAAACAATGACCGTAGCGAGAAATTACAATACAACTCTAGTAAACCAACACATACCTAGCTCTGGCAACTTCCTCTGAGTCTACCAAGGTAGAATCCACTACAGTTGGACTGCACCCACTATCCCTAAGAGCTGGAGTATCTACTCCATTGATCAGCACACTGTCTTCAAAGTGGTGCTTGGTATTATCTGGAATCCTAGCATAAGCCTCTGCGACTTTAGGCTCCCAGGAACCCAGGGAAACTAAAACCACCTCAGCTTCTATCCCGCTGGGGAATGAGTCTGAGGAGAAGGATGCTCCTGTAATCTCTTCTTCCTCGTAGGAGGAGAAGGCCAGATTAGCAGAGTGGACCCCCAAAGGTTTAACCTTACACCGGGGATCCCCCTTCACATGGTCAGTTGCTCCACAAGCAAAACAAGATCCATTGGGTCTGTTTACATAGGGAGGCTTATTGTAACCAGAGTTCTGTTTCGGAGGCTGACCTCCACTACCCTGTGAGTTCTCTTGTGTCTTACCCTTATTTTTCTTTTTGTGGCCCTTTTGAGAAGAAGATTTATCAGATTATTCACCCTCCTTATCTTTGGACTTTTTCCCTTCCTCCTGCTTACCAGGACGAGTTTTGTCCTTATGGGACACTCGATGTGACACCCATAAGTCTGCTGCAATGGCCAGCTTCTTAGGATCTATCTCCTTCGAATCGGCCAAATGCTGCTTAAGCTCCGGGGAAGAAGATGCAAAAATGTGTTCCAGCATGACAAGATTTATCATGCCTTCAAAGGTAGAAACCTTATAACCTTCGACCCAGCCAGTTAAGTTTTTTAAGGATTCGGTTACATAAGATACCCAAGTACCACCTTCTTTTTTCTTGTACTCTCGGAATCGTTTTAAATATTGGGCCAGAGTCTTTCCAAACTTTAAAATGAGAGTTTGCTTTAACATTGCGAAATCAGCTCGCTCAGCCTTCGACATTTACATAACGGCACTACAGCCAGAATGGGGCAGTCTGCTGAGTAACCAGGCAATCTTATCAGCATTGTCAACTTCTTGAACTTCACATGCATACTCAAACGTATTCAGCCAGTCCATAATGTCATTCCTTTCCTCATACACACTGAGCAGATCTTTCGGAAACCGTGGATGAGAGGAGGCCCCAGACCCATGTCCAGGACCCTTGGACCCATTTGCAACCTGAAGCTTGGCCAGTTCCAACTGATGATCCCTGTCTTTCTGTTTTTCTGCCTGTTCGATTTTTAGCTTGACCCTATTGAACTCAAGCTCTTCCTGTAGTTTGGCCATATTGAACTCAAGCTCCTTCTGCCTAAACAGCAGCTCTTGCTTCTTGAATTCAAGCATGGCCTCCCCATCGACACTGGCAGAGGAAACATTAGACATCACATCCTCCCTGTCCTCGTGGTCGCGGTGGATCAGTGCAGCGGCAGAACCGTCGGTTCTACCAGTGAGAGCAGCCCCACCTCCTTCCGCACTGTTATAGCGTCAGCGCTTCTTGCCACGCCACGATTCTTTGGATCATATCCAATTTCGTGCCTTGAGAGGAAACACCTCTCTCCGCACACATCTTTTTCAATGTTTCTGATTTGGAAGCATTTAAAGTTAACAAGGTATTTGTTTCCATATTGTTAGATAGGACTATGGCCTTTTTAAAGTTATACTATAACAATTCACTACGTGTCCTGGTAGGAATAACTTGAAATGCCTTAGTTCGTGCGCAACACTGGATACCTTCAGTTGTATCCCACCGCTGTACACCAATTTGTTAAGACGGATTTCTGAACTCTGTCCTGGCGGCGCAGAAGTTCAGAAGGCCAACCTAATTACTTGGAACAGGGTAACCTCTGGACAAGCCAGACCAATCAGGGTAGCGTTCGCGGCGGTCAAGACTAGGTCTCAAGAGGGGTGAGGGTGACTGAAAGCCCGCAATGAGCACACAAAGCAAGGACACTTACAAACTACTCCAAACAGGTGTTATATTAAAAATATATACACATTTATTCCAAGGCGTTTAAAACAATGACCGTAGCGAGAAATCACAATACAACTCTAGTAACCCAACACATACCAAACCAATACAATATATATACAAATACAAGCGAGTCTAAAGCGTTAGATGCACGAAATGTGTAGACCACCTAGAAGGGGAGGAAAACAGGCAGTGCGAAATAATGATTAGACCCAGTCCGCCTTCAGAGGCACCTAACTAAAAGGAAGTCCAAGCCCTACGAAGAGTGGAGCCTTGTGCTCAAAAGTACCTGCACACGCTGTTGCCAATGGGCATAAAGGGGAGTCTCTTCGAGGGAATCAGGCAGTTCAGTTTGGTGCACAAATGAAGAAGAACAGAGTTCCGCGACTCAAACGCAGCCTCCACTGTGGCCAGAAGCAGAGCGCGAGTACGGAAAGGCGTGCTGTTTTGACACAGCGGGGAAAAGCTATGGGCTCCTGCAGGAGGGCGACCAGTTCCTAGCTATGCTACTCACCGGTCCCGATGCAAGCAGACCCAGGATTCTCCGCGTCAGTTTTAGTGCTGGCAGGTTCAGGAGAGCAGGGGACGTCTCGTCGTCGTGTAGATTCTGCAGCAGCAGAGTTGAGTTAAAGATGTCCCAAACGAAGTGAACCCGCACAGTTTGTTACCACAGCAGGGCAACGGAGCGGCCGGGTGTATCTCAGCCAAATGTACACTACTCACTTCAGACCTGAGAACGCCAAGTGTACGAATCGTGTGAGAGTGACAAGGACTAGAAATACAACACAACCTGGCGGCGGTTACAGAGCAAGACTCCTGTGTAGGCTGGTCAGTCTGCTGGATGGCCCAGAGACACTTCCGAAGGCTTACGTGCAGGAGATGGTGAAGATGCCGAGAATAGCTGTCCCCGCTATTCCAAGGGTCGAAGTACCAGTACAGGCCTTCTGGTTCGATCAGAGGTAAAAAAAGTTTTCACAAGGCGACAGCAGTGCAGAGGAGCAGTCCTTCAGCGGGTCACCAGCAATTCCTCACTTCAGCCTCTTGGTTGCAGGATACTTGGCTCCTGTATTCCTTCATTTGTGATAACTCAGGAGATCGACATGGTAGTGGCGTTTCAAGCCCCCTCTTATCCACGGTTCCCTTCGCGCCAAAACGGAGGGGACCCAATGGGAGATCCGCTCATCAACACTCACACCATACGTGGACCTATCACGGACCACGGTGGTCCCAGGCATTCACACCACCCTAGACTCTCTGGCACCCAGGATGTGTATTGGGACCAGACATCCCAGCCCACATCCTGGAGGCACACACAAGGCCTGTAGAAGCCCGCGAAAGCATCCGTGTTTCGCAGGAAAGTACATGCCCAAATAAGGAAGGCCCCGGGTTGGCTCGACCTGGGGAAGGTGAAGGGGGCAAGACGGTCAGCGGACAGGACAAAGGAGCCTCGTGGTCTGGCCATTTTGGGATCCAGGCCACCATTTTGGGCTAAGCGCGAGAAACGCGCTTAAAATGCCAAAAGGAGCTCAAAACACAAGAAACGATCGCTGCCACCATTCCCGTCCGTGATTCACTTGCACCGATCAGTTACAATCCAAAAAGAGTATCTAGGGCCTGTAGAAGGCTAGAGACCCAAGAGAGCAGTAACTTAGCTTACAGTGCCCTCTTGTGTCATGTTGCACGAAAGCCGCAACATGATAAAGAAACTACGGAAAACAGCGTTTCCCGGTACTGACTGTCTTAAGGGCATGTCAGTTTCCCCGTAAGAATGGAGCGAAAGCCCAGAGGAGTGCAGCAGAAGGCTGCACTTCTCTGTCAAAGTCTAGATCATGGTGAAAACAACAGCAAAAAGTTTAGGGGTTGCCACATGGAAGGAAAATTACCCACAATTACGAAATCTTTCCTAACAAGACCACGTAATGGTAACTTGGAAAGTGTGAAGTGCAGTAAACACATACTTGTTGGGAATGTTATCTGTGGTCGAGTGAGTCTGCGAAAATCACTAAGATTAGCAATGGAGGTCTATGGTCATCATATCACCGGTCTCCACAAACCTCAGAATTACACCTACTGTCTGTACTGTAATGCGTTGGACATAATTACCAAGAAGAGAACCGGCAGAGCGATATGTATGACACCTTTCCAGAACACTAAGCACCCAAGCTTGGATTGTGAACACAGAAACAAAATATCGAGGCTGAGTACCCCAAAAGGAAATACACCAAACACAGGTTACAAAGGAATATACAAAGTACTTTATTCTCTATCGAATTCAATTACAATACAGTGCAAAGTCAGATAGCTATCGGCCCTCAGTACAACACGACGAACTCCAGCGTGGTTTAGTGTGTTCAGTGAGAGACTGTACATTAGAATGCATTCGCTTTTTATACATTTTGTGAGCACTATGTCCAACCTCTCTTCGGGTTAATATTCTACCTTATGCATCACCAATTCTAGGGTTCGTTGCCGAATCTCAAATAACCACATCTAACTGGTTTGTTCTTTATTACATGTAACAATAAGCGTATGCATTAACTGTGTATTCTAAGTTTCGTATTGCAAGTCTTCTTAAACATTAATACAATGTAGTAAAACAGATGTTCTTTGTTCAATGTGTAAATACATAATCATAATACATACTTGTGGATTGGTTTCATTGCGCGAGCAGTCCTTTTACACATAGGTCAACGTAGGACGAGGTCTCAGTTCATGACCTCAACAAGTAGCCTGCAGGCAGATTACACATTAGCGATGTACAGAGGTCAAGACGGCCATGTTGTATTTTGCAATGACATCGTCCACCATTTTAGCTCACAGGGTGACTTTTCCATATAAATCCTAAAATGGTGGTTTGACCTAAAATGGCGGCCTACATGGATTAAAGGTCAGGACCTTGTAACACAGATCTCGCAAGTGACTTTCGAGCAGCTTGGCGTAGGCCAATATTAATATATTTATTACAATAGGAGGCACGATATACTTTTTATTCCGACAATATGTCTTGCACGTCTATTGACGAGAATGTATAAACCTGTCAAATTATCTTTTGATATCTTTATTTAGTAATTCTGCTAAGGCAACATAAATAATGTAATGCCCCTTGATGTACAACCCCAGCCCATATTTCTCGGCAAGAAGAACAGACAGTGTGTATCTCAAAATTCAAAATGTATTTAAAAGAATAACATACTTTCGACTAAGGTGATCTTCAGCTTTACACCATGGAGATCATGACAAATTGCAATTGGCTTAATGAAAATGTGTTATTCAAATGAATTTTACCTGTCTGAAAGAATATCACTATTGGCTCTCATGCAAGCATTCACAGCAACTTGATATCAACATAAATATATATACATATTCTAAAGTATACTAAACATTCTGAACATTCTTATTGCTTTTATCTAAGCAACACTATGGTTCTCATTAAAGGTTTGTCGGTATACCGGCAGTAATTGCAGTGGGATACTGACAAACTGACCTACCATTCCCACTTCCTGATATCCCGGAATTACAGTCCCATAGGATGCCATGGAGGGGACCACTGGTATTTCCGCACCGGTTATACTGGTGCTGGAAATACCAGCATATTTTTTGCAATGCGGCCCTATTTTGCCTCCATCTCTTTGCTGGAGGTAAATCAGGGAACCCCCCACCAGCAAACATGTCATTTGTTGGTCTGGGAAAAGTACCAGCCACAGTATTACCACCACTTTAACTGTCATTTTTGCCAGACCCGAAAACTTGCAATGTGGGCCAATATCTTTCAATGATAAGATTGTTGCTTATTGGCCGGCGCATGCATTAGCTTCCACGCACTTCATTTCCTCCAATATCAAAATAAGTATAGAGGAAAGTTACTTGAACAGACAACATTTAAATACAAATATCCATTTTATTCAGTTCCCCTGTATGAGTGTGGGGCTCTGAATATATTGGCTATGTACAGGTCATTTAAATTTAGAGCATGGCAAGCTTAAATATGACTTGCAGAGGATTGAATTTGGAAAATAATATTCTGAGAATAGTGTGACCCTCTCTGAACAGATCTGAGTGTGTCCTTTCCAGAATATATTTGTGCAGCTTTAAATAAACCTGTCTGGATACATTTCAGAGTATGTGTGTGTGTATCTTTAAATACACCTGTGTGTGCAACTTTCATTCAAATGTGTGCACGCGCTGCATTCACTCTATTCCTATTGAATTTTCCTTTAGCTCAAAAAGTTTGATATGGAGATGTAATCACCCCAGTAAAATGTTTAATGTTAAAAGTTCCATTCCCTGTCATAGTATACATACAATTTGTTGTAAAGGCAAAGGGAAGGGACTGTAGGGCCTTAACATGTTTTACAATTCTTAGTGAATAGAACTAATTCCCTATACTCGTTTTTGTCGAAGAAACATCTGAATTATACCTAGGCCTCCCCTGGTGGCACTTATACACAATATCACTTTATAAAATAGTGATTCATGAGCACCCTAATACCCACATGATTCTCCACCAACTTAAGCCACATATTCTGATTAAATGGTGCTTAATTTTGCAAATGCTATATGTCTTTGAGTTGCACCAAACTTGCATTCAGTTTTAAATAGTTCGTCCCAATAAAAAAATACACTGGGCTTTAAGGAAACTATATGTCATTATATACTCAATGTAAAGTAGAGTTACAGCGCATTATATCTACCACTGCACCTGAGCCTTTGTCCCATTAACAACTCCCTTGATTTCCAGACCCCTAAACTCCCTGGATATTACTGTGTATAATTTAGGGACAATTGGTTTGTTTCTCTCAGTTGTAGGTACATTTGAATGCTGCTTCTCTTTTTGTGGAGAATCAGCAGAAACCCCCTCAGTCCAGAATTTCTGCATCGGCAGGTGAAGCTCATCTGTCTCTGTAAGGACTTCTCTCTCTGGCCTACCTAACTGTAAACCAATCTTCAAATTGTTCCAGCTCTCCTCAACCATCTTCAGTTGTAACTGCAACATCTTCAATGGTCATCTCCACATCTTAATCTCCAATTCCTATACTCTATCTGTCCATGCTTATTTCTGTTAGGATATTTTCTCCTCCACTTAGTTTGTGTCTAAGGTGTGGCATCACCAGTCTCATGACACAGACAGGAGGGGGAAGCTCACTCCTACTGTGTAAAGGCAATTTCGTTGTTACGCATTAACTTCTGATGTACATGTGTGAGATTAATAAAATCACTAGCACTGTAACATTGATGCATTTAAGCAGAAATACTCAATTTTTCCATGTATCTCCATATTTTTTTCCATTACACCCCAACCAGATTTTAAATGTTTTAAAAGGCATAGGACCTCATTATGATTATGCCCATCCAGTAACAATGGTGCTGGTAAGCTACTGGCACCGTTGTTACTGGCCCAGCATACTATGAGTTCTGCAAGCTGGTGCCTTTCAGCCCCACAGGTCTGACCTGGCGGGGGAACGGGACCCGCTCGCAGCCCTTGACGGTAGCACCAGCACCATTTACAATGGTGCCGGTGCTACCATCTGCCCCATTCCCATTGAGTCCAAAGGCACTTTTTCACAGCACTTTTTCACGGCACCCGTCAATGAGGAATTACTGGGACCGGTGGGGCTGTAATGCCCCGGTAAGTCCCCATTGCTAGGTGCCGTGAAAAAAATGACTCCGGCGGAAGCCAGGCCATTTTTACCGGCCCGGTCATAATGAGGCCCATAGTGTACAACTATCATTTGTAATTGGTCCCAAGTTGATAGGACTTTACATCACAGCCTTATGATATTTGTAATAAATACAATAGTGATTTAAAATCGCACACATTCTTTTCTGTTCATTTTGTGAGTGTAAAGTTGCTGAATTGGGCCACTTGAGTCATTGTTACATATCCATCACCTTCCCCTCCCTCTTAATATAAATAACATGTCAATGCAAGGTTTATTTTGCTGTTAAATTAAATCCATAAGTATCCCCTTCACAAGAGCCTAATAGGTTTAATTGGAGCCTCAAACGATGGATTATGAAAGGTATCTTTGAAGTTCTGTTTACCAAGCCCAGCCAAGTGCTATTGTTTCTGTATTGGCCTTCGGAACCAGTTTAGTCAGGATGTATTTGGACATGTTTGGCCACTTGTGACTGCACTCCTGAACTTAGTTTTGTTCTTATAAATGCTTATGTTTGAACAATTTCAAGTTACCCCTAAGCAATAGCAGGAATATATTCAAGCAGGTCTTTTTGACTTTTCTAAATCAGAGCCTTATTCGAACTGAAGCAAAAACATTGCAAAATACACTGGTACATCACATATACAAGTGCATCCTTCTTTTCCCCCTTTTACAGGTCTGAATCAATGTTCTTCAGACCTTTGCAGTGCAGTTTTCTCCATGTGCTGGTATATTCAGCAAGGAATGTTTGAATAGGTGCAGGGCTGTCCCTTTCACATGAGTTCACATTTGAACGAAAAAATAAAACACATGTATTTAATTTAATTAGACGTGGACTCCCTGCTCACTGTGCTCAGAGAGGCACAGCTCCACCTCACTGATGAGGCCCAACAAGGCTGAAACACGTGTATGGGGTTGCTTTTGGTACTCTTGTTCAGAAGGGAATTGCCATAGCATTTCGGTGCAGGACTGCCCAGACAGATATGCAAATGGTTATTTCCCATCTGTGAAAGGTACAGTGAGCAAAAAGCAGATGGCTGCAAAATCTCAAAGTGGTTAAAAACCATTGAACAAGTTATCATGCTGTGTTCTTTCGAGAGAGGGGTGCCTGCTACCTTTTTTGTTATTTATTTATTGTGTTTTATAAAGTGCCTGTAAACCAAATGGTGTATCAAAGCGCCACAAGACAAAAAGAGTGTGGGTAGGGCAGGGATGAAGAGCAACAAAAAACGGCCCTACTAGGCCTAGTGTCATTCAGTTGGTGCATTTGCAGTAACAAGAAGTGCAGGAGAGTGAGAGCAGGGAAAATGCTGGTCAGCGCAAATTTGTTAGTGCTAAATGGGAAGGGAAGAGTGGAGAACCCGCAGGTGCTGGGGGAAGAGGGAGGGGGAAGAGGGACCCTGGGCTAGGCGATTGTTGTGGGAAGTCCAGGTGCACAAGTGACACGGGAATGCAGGGAGTTCAGGGAATTAGGGTCCACTTGCTTAGTGCGTGGATGGGACTTGAGCTGGCTCAGTAGGGGTTTAGGCCCCACCAGGTTAGTACAGGGTGAGGATGCACGTTTGGGGGGATGTCAGGGGAGACCAAAGTGCAGTGGTAGAATGGGCAAAGAGGCCCTGGTGTCCTGTATGACTCAGAAGGATCCAGACAACCAGTCAAAATGCAGCAGAGGGGGACATTAGCAGGGGAGGGGGAGAGGGAAGGAAGAAGAGAAAAGGACGGCCATGAGAAGCTTCCTGAACTTAAGGAGATCCAGCTGAAGCCTGTAAGGGGCAGAGAGGCCATTCCAGAGGGAGGCGTGTTCAGAAGAGAGAGATATACTGCCCACTCTGCGTAGAAAAGCGTCTGCTCTGCAGAGAGTTGGAGCTAGAAGAGCAAATGGCTCTAGCAGGGAGGTATTTAGGGAGAGAGAGGTGAAGATAGCGGGTTCCCACCCTTGTGGATGATGCAGAGGGTCTCAAACTTGATCCTCGAAACAACCAGTGGAAAGAGTTTAGGACTGGATAAATGCAGTCCCTGGGCTTGAGGTGAAGGCTACATCCCACAGTTCTATTCTTGATTAGTTGAAGAAGGCGAAGGGAGGATTTAGGCAGATTGAGGAAGAGGCTGTTACAATAGTCCAGCCTAGAGAGTACTGAGAACAATGATTTTCTGGGGGAAGGTGAGAAAAAGGAGAATGCCTCTGAGGAGGTGCAGCTGAAAGGCCTTCTTGGCACGGTCCGTGATGTGAAGAGAGAAGGCGAGAGAGGAGTCAGAGATGACACCAATGTTTTTTGCCTCACCCGAGGGTGAGGGGAGGGGATCCATGGAGGGTGGCTAGAGAGTAGGAGGGAAGCAGGGAACAGGGTTCCCAATGAGAAGGATGTCAGTCTTACTGGCATTAAGGCAGAGATTGTTAACAGAACACCATGCCTGAAAAGCAGTCACAAGAGAGGAGAGAGAGGAAGAAGAGGAGGAAGTGGAGGAAAGCTTGAAGGAGAGCTGCGTGTCATCTGCATAACACTGAAATTGAGGAGAGAAGGATGAGATCAAATGGGCAAGAGGGGCAAGGTAGATGTTGCAGTGCCACGGCAAGTGGAAAGAGCCCTGAGGGACGCTGCAGGTGGCGATTATGATGGGGAGAGATAAGGGCCCAGTAAAACTAAGGAAGGTCGGCCAGAGAGGAAGGAGGTGAACCAGTCCAGTGCCCGGTCCATCTTGCCAAGGATATCACAGAGCCTATTTATAAGGGTAGCATGATTGACCTTATCAAAGGCAGAGGAAAGCTTGAGACCAGAAGGAGAGTTGGAATCGAGATTTGAGAGCAAGGTGTTCAGGAGTGCAGTTTCCATTCCTCTGGCTGCTCTAAAGCCACACTGTTGGCCGTGGAGACAACCAACAGATTAAGTGTAGTTGATCATCAGAGAGATGACTAGTTTCTCCAATAGTTTGCCCAGGAAGGGGGTAATGAAGATGGGGCGATGGTTACCCGGACAGGAAGGTTCAGCAGAAGGTTTTTTGAGGAGAGTGTGCACAAGGGAGTGCTTGAGGGGTAGCCGGAAGGAGCCCATGGCAAAGGAGTGATTGCAGAAATTAGCCAAGGCAGGAGTCAAGGAAGCAATATTGTCCTTGATAGTTCTGGAGGAGCAGGGGACTTGTCTAGAGAGCTCATCCTGTGGTATGGGCGAGCAAGAGAAGAGTATGAGGCAAGGAGAGAGGGGTGCCAAAGGAGTCCTGAGAGCGAGTGAGGGAGAAGGGAGGGGTGAAGAGGAGAGTGAGGACAGGATGTCCTGAGTTTTGGTTATGAGGTGAGAGTGCAGTGCAGAGGGGCAGGGAAGTCAGAGGAAAGGTAGAGACTGCAGAAGGATTGGTGATTTCCTTTCAGATTGTGAATATAGGCTTTCTTCTTCGAGCAGATGGACAATCTGTATAGTCTTTGGAGCAGGTGGCAGGACAGTCTGTCAGAGTATTTGCCCGAAGCCTGACACTTCAGCTCAGCAACTCTGCATTTGTTTTTCTGAAAAGCTAAGTCGTAATCATAGCTGTGTTGCATTTTTGAGGCAGGCTTCAGGTGGATCCTCATGAGAGGGGCAATAATGTCCAAAATGTTGGAGATGGAGAGGTGAAGGTTAGCAAGGGCTCTGTCAGAGTGAGAGTCAGTGGGCGGTGTGGGAGGGGGAATGAAAGTGACGGCAAAAGCAGAAACAGACACTTGCTTCATTGGCCGAATGATGGAGAAGGAGACTGGCTGTGCGGGCAGAGATCCAGGTGAGAGAACAGGAGGGCATGGTCACACAAGTAGAGGGGTGTAGTGAGAGGGTTGGAGATGGGGATGTCTGCTGGGATGAGAGCATCCAAAGAGTGTCTGGCTGAATTTGTCAGACTGGAGGGAAGAATGGTGAGGGAAAAAGAGTCACAGAGGCTGCATCAGGAGAGTCAAGGTGAATACTGAAGTCTCAGCGGAAGTGAAGCTTGGAGATGGAGGCCAGGAGAAAAGAGATGAGGTCAGACCACTCTGAAAGTAAGAGGGAGACCAGTCCAGGGGTCCTGCAGATGGTGGCAAGAGTCAGAGAGAGGATCGGAAAGATACCAAGCCTGCAGATGAGGCATTTGAAGGAAGAGTAGGTCTGAGTGGGAATGATAGTAGCAGGGACCCATACAGGGAAGATCAAGGCAACTCCACCCAAAGCCATGGGCTTAGAGAGGATTATGTAGCCATCCAGGAGGAGTGTGTCAAAAATAGTGACTGCGCTAGCAGTCAACAATGTCTAGGTGAGAGCAAGGATGTCAAGGTCAAAGTCTTCAAGGAGGTTGCAGATGTCAGAGGAGTATTTAACGGCAGAGTGAGAGTTGAGGGTATCTAAGTGGAGCAGGTTGTCAGCTTTGAAGGTCATCCAACGAGGGGTACAGGAATGATGTGGCATGCTCGTCGGTGGTGGCAAAGGGTGCTGGAGGGATGGCAGAAGGAGGTGTGGCAGCAGAAGGGGGGTGTTGATGAGAGATGGGAGATGCTTATCAAGAAGGAGGAGTTTGGGCTGAGAGCTCGGGCCATGACTTTGCCATTCTGGTAGACATTAATGATGCCCCTAGAGCATAAGTTTGCCAAGAGTACTTCCCATCAGGTTCCACCATTAATGGGTGAGGGAGAGAAAGGGGAGAGGGCTGAGACCATATGGGGAATCCAAAGGTCCAGAAAGGGAATTAGAAAGAGGATGTCGGTGACAATCTGCCTAGAAGAAACATTGACGTAGGTGTCAGCAATGGGCAGGTGTGGATTGGAGACCATTAGATCTTTCTTGAATGTTTTCCTTCCAGACTTTGAAAGAGAGGTAGGATAGGGGATAGAGGAGGAGTTAGATGGGGAAGATGGAGTGTAGATGGGGCAGATGGAAAGCACCATGAAGGGGGAGAGTAGAGAGATGGAAAGGAGGGGAAAGAGAGGGATGGAGAGACTGCACAATGCACAGCAAACTCACCAGGCGGCCTAGCAGCAAGACAGGCGCAGACGAATCAGGTGCACAAGAAATGAAGTCCAGACCAGTGAAGAGAGTCGTGAGGCAGGCAGAGGGCAAGCTTTTGCTCTTGGAGGAGGCAGCAAACTTGAACTGTAGCGTATCCAAAGTCCCACTGCTGCCTTTTTGCAAAAAGGTGCAATCCATATGAATTCTAGGCTCGATGATCAGTTCACACCACAATGCTGTCCCTGTGCGTTATCCTTCACACAGCACGCTGCTTCACTTCTTTCCCCAGCCACTGCACCTCTACGGTCCACCGATCCGATCCCTTGCTGCGCCCAATGGCCAGCACAGTGGCAACGTGCAGCACAAAGGACCAGGGGGAGCACAGTGTGCACTCTCTGACTCTCAGCGACTCTGGGCTGCATCCAGCACACAGACCCTGTCAAAAAAGGCTTGCTTTCCTCACCGTGTAATCACTGATTTCAAATGAGCAGTGTATATCTTGCAGCGCAAAAGCACCACTACACTTTCCAATGTCGTCACAATATCTTCCTGCAGCAGTGTGTAGGTGTCTTTATTAATTGCTGGCTTCAGTGCACTTTAGGGGTTTCAAACTCTCTTCACATAGTGACGGCACAATGTCAGATCAATCGCAGCCTGACCGCAGGGCCTAATCCAACACCACCTTGGTAGCTAACTGTGCACAGCGGTTCCCCAAGGCTAAGCATCTAGACCGTAAATAAATTGCCTGTCTTGCCTTTAGCGTTCAGCAGCAGAAATGGTAAAGCAGCGCTCTTTTTGCCGTAACAGGAGTCAATGGGCAGATGCGAGTGTTCTTACCACAGTCAATTGGACGTGAGCCGCTCCAGCCCGGGGGCCCAGGCGGGCCTTCTATGGTAAGGTCAGTTGAGTCCTTCCACACTTTCACTTGGAGGAAGCCGAGCAGCAGGGCTTTTCTTTCTTCTCCAATGCTCAGCGTGCCCCAGCCTGGTTCCCAAAGCATGCCTGCAAAGGTAAGCTCAGTTGAACTACAAATACATGTTCTTTGTACATGGCTTCCACATATAGGAATATGCTGAGATATTGAGTTATTTTTATGCTTCAGGGCTGTGCGGAAACGTGTTATGAAGCACAGGGACATGGCTATAATGAAATTCCAGGCTTTTTACATTTGCGGCATGTCCTCCAATCAACGTTCTTCGGCCTGCTTTTGGTGTTTTGGTGTTCGGTGGCAAACACAGTAACGTTCTTATTTTTTACATGGGGCACGGTTCCAACTTCTCTGCATGTTTGTGCATGTCCTCCGCAACATCGAGCCAATATCTAAATTCCAGGCTAAGGCCCAGGGACGATTGGCCCCGTGGCCGGGCTGAAATCGTCCCTGGGGGTTGGGGGCCGGTTTCTGGCCATGCCTGGGCCGGTTTGGAAGAAAAAAAAATTGAAACAAAATATTTTTTTTGTTCCACCTTTTTTTTTCAAAAAGCCTTTCATCCTTCTTAGGTCGATAAATGGGTACCAACACAGTTGGGTGATATTGCATACATATTTATTCTATAAAAAAATAGCTTAAGCGTAAGTGCTATACAATAACATATTATCATTTGGCCTTGGACGTCTGCTTGGATTTACAGTAATTTAATGTACTTAGGAACAATGCTATTTGATGCCACTTCCTGTTTTGTCAAGGGGTGAAAGTTTGTGTTTCATCGCTTTCGGGATGTCACTTTGGGGTGGGCTCAAATGACATCACTTCTGGTGGGCCACTTTTTTGAGGCGAGGGGTGGGCCACTTCTTTTTTGGGTGACCGGGTCTATTTCTTGTCCCAGTCCGACCCTGCTAAGGCCTTGGAAATGGTTGCACGATTTTCCATTGTTGAAAAGTGTTTTCTAGAGCGTGGGAACATTCGCCTTTTCCAGAGGCATCTTTTTCGTCATGACAGTGAGCAAGAAGGAGATATTTCCAATGAATGATATCATCTGTGAACAGTGGATCGCGCGCTCTTTGGGAAAGGCTTTTCTTATTTCACTTTCTTTTCCCCATTATTCTTTGCCGTATTTTACCTCACACCGCGGAACAGGTTTTGTAATCTGGGAGCATTCGTCAGCATCCACAAAGACGTGGATTTGTAGATGAGGTGTCCATCGGACCTTCTTGAGGAAAGGCTATGTCCATGCTATAGTATTGTGGCTATAGTGGTTCAGAGAAGCATGGGTCTGTCTTCCTCATCCTTTTTGCATGGGGGCCTCCTCCACCACAATCAGCCCTCCCATTCTCCCTCCAGTTATTTGTATTGGCCACTTTTTTCCTTGCAACCTCATCCGTACATTGTATCTCCAAAAT
Source organism: Ambystoma mexicanum (assembly GCF_040938575.1). Taxonomy (NCBI): domain Eukaryota; kingdom Metazoa; phylum Chordata; class Amphibia; order Caudata; family Ambystomatidae; genus Ambystoma; species Ambystoma mexicanum. Next base: position 248,028,075 of record NC_090940.1, on the reverse strand, counting down.
GCCCACAGCAGGGAATTCAGGCTGATAGATATCAGGGAAATACATAATATTTACACAATGTGCTTTTTTTAATTATTGATGATTCAACAACAGTATGCACACATATATACATTATTAATTAGTTATTTCACTTTGCACTGCACAGTGACAGAAGTGCAGAGATGGTTTGTGGTCTAAGAGTTGTCTTTGTCTACAAAGAGTGAAAAAGGGTAAGAACATTGTGCATATTCCCTTGATGAAAGGTGCATGTACCGAGCAAACCTAATGGGTCTTTGGAACCTCCCCCCTACCCAAATCATGGAAATCTTTGTAGTGGCTGTTGTTGTTACTGAAGTATTCCTCACTTCCCACTCATGGGGCCTCATTACACGGTAGGCGCTAAGGGATTACCGGCACCGGTAAGGTCACCGGTGCCGATAATCCCTTAGCGCCCTACTACGAGGTCCCCCAGCAGGTCCCGTTCTTAACGCCTGGTCTGACCAGGCTTTAAGGACGGGACCCGCTGAGGGACTTCAGAGCAAATAACGGTACCGCAAATTGCGGTACCATTATTAGCTCCTTCCCCATTCCCATTGAGCCCTATGGGGGCTCAAATGGGAATGGGGAATGGTATTTGGAATGGGGACTTACCAGGTTCGGAATGACAGGGTAAGTCCCCATACCGCCTACCCGGACCCGGTATCCGGTAAGGGAGTAGCCATGCCGCTAATAGCGGCATGGTTACCTCCTACCGTGTAATGAGGCCCGTGTTGTCATTGATCCAATTCCAACAAATCTTCCCATCTCATGGCTTCATCCCTTTATGAATCTGCTTTTTCTCGATCATCTAGCAAGGATTCTGGAATGGACTTTACCCATTTCAGAATCATTGTGTGCTAGAACAAAGAGTGGCTGCTGTGTTACGTAGACTGGGGAAACCCAGACCTCCCCTTCTGTCCTGCAGAAACGGACCACCCCAATGTTTCTTCCAGGAATACGGCCTTTGTTGCCTTCCTTTCTGCAGGCAACCCTGCCAAGTAGCCTTCTGCTCCGCCCTAGTCTATGCTGAAAGCATATTGCTATATCCTCTTAGAGGGCTGGGGAATTATTTCAAATAAATAGAACACTGTCAAGAGTTTTCCTTCATTCAAAAACGAAGGTGCTGAATATGTGCAGCACGTCTTATATCAACTGGGACAGACTTGATGCCGTTGGGCTGAACCTTTGCATCAGTGCAAATGCAATTAGCACTGCCGTGGAGAAAAAACATATTCCGTCAATGCTTGTTTGAACCACGGCAAATTGGGCACTAATGCTAAGACTTGGGCAAACATTGTACTGGTGCAAAATGCATTGAATGAACAGATTTTTTTTGCAATAGGGTAATGCTTGCCCTGGTGCTAAGTGCACTTGCAGCGGTGCAAGCTTTCTGTCATACCACCCCCATGATCTTGTGCTGGCTGCATCATTTGATACTGACACGAATGTGTAGTATCCAAAATCATCTGCAGCTCATCAGCGTGAGTCTCATTTTTAAGCGGCCTCTTTAGCCAGTAGCAGATCTCAATACCATTGTAGGACATCACCCATCCTTCTCCTTGCACCACCTCCTCCAGTATTCACCATGAATAGCACTCCTCATTCACCCTCATATGTTTATGTGTGTAGGTTGTTACTGCTCACAGCTCTTTGCAACCAGGGCAAATGGATCCAGAGACTTGGATTTTGCGGATGTTCATAGGAAATTCTGGCTGGTTCAAGGGTATGTAAGCTATGGCTCCCCAGATGTTTTGGACTACAAGTTCCATGATCCCTCACCATTTACTATCTTGGCTGGGGCTGATGGGAGTTGCAGTACAGCACATCTGGAGAACGCAAGGTTACAGTCCCTTGGTGGCCATTCAGACCATTTGAGTAGGGTATGCAGAATTTAGGACGGTGGCATGATGGAAACACATCACTCTTTTTTTAATCCCTCACCCCACACCTCATCAGTAATTTATTTTGCGTGCCCATGATAAACAGTGGCGCAAGGTGATGCTAGCAATCGGTACTTGATACTATGCAGATCACCCATTGAGAGCATCTCCTTTGCACATTCTCAAACTCTGCACGAGTTGAACCATCAATGTAACCCAACACATGCATTACCATCATAGAGCAGAACTGCCACGTTTACACCATATAGCAAATGATTGGTCATTTTCATAACTGCAACTTAATTTCAACAATTTATAGCTGTTGTTATTCTTTAAAGCCCTTTAGGGAAAGGTTAGGCAGCAGTCATTGGATTCTGTAATTAAGTCTGCTAATGAACTGGTGCACGACGCTGCGGTTTCCTTCGTGTTTCTAATTCAAAATCACGGCGCATTAATTTATTGCAGAATTTCCCGTGAATTACAAGCTATATCCACATCCATACCGAGCAAATTCATCACGACGCGAGGTTGTTCCAACGGATAAAGCATTAGGAATGGCCTGTGGCCTGATGGCCACACGGTTGCTGGAAGAGCAGCGGACTCCGCGCATGGCGAGTGGAGGGAGCATGCCAGGCAGAAGGTGGGCCGGGCAGGGGCGTAGGAGACCCATAAAATCTGGGGGGCACAGGGGACACCTTGGGGACTTTGCTTTTTTAAATTTATTTATTGTGTTTTAGTCAAAGAACTCGACTTTTCACAAAATTAAAATAGCAACATGCATTAAATTACATATATCATCACTGTATAAAACAAGAGAAAAGAAGAAAGAAAACCGAAGAAAATTAAGAAAAAGAAAAGCAGTTCAGACTATAAAATCCTCCCAGCGATGGACATTTAGAAAGATCTTTTATAATACTCTCACCTGCGCTTTAAGTGCAGTTGCTTGATGGAGTTTCGCCAGCCCATCCTATCGTATTCCACATGAGCTCCTTTACAGCAGTGCATGAGCTGCAATTATACCTCGGCACCAGGGTATTCGTTGGATTTACATGGATAGCGGAACAACTGCTGTTTTGAATCTCAAGGCTCTGCTTTATTTTTTCTGGGTCACCAAGATGGCTTATGGTGGCCGCTATTAAAACTTGTCTACAATGCATTAGTCAGCTGGTGGGGTACCAAACATGCAGTTTTAAAACAAGCATTGGCAACACCAACCATTTGGGCTTTAATGTAGGCATGGAAAAGGCACTTGCCAAGCACCGCCCTAGTGGTATTAGATACCCACTGATGGTAGCAGCTGCACAATGGTGCAAGTACCTGGACATTTAATAGCAGTGCATGGCAAACACCCAATAGGTTTATACAAGCAAACACTTGCCATTGCTAGTTTTTAGCAGGAATTCAGTGAAGGAAATCCATAGTGCTAATAGAGTGGATGAAGGCATTCCTGGATAATTTACACCAGTAGTATGTACCCAGCTCCAATTAAGTTATTAACTACACATGGCTTTTTAGTAAACGTCCCTAAGTCAGTGGCTTCATCTAAACCAGAACTGGCACTTTGCGTGCCCTTTATAGAACATTCTAGTGTTTTTTAAAGGAATAGGTTATGGTGTAAAAGGAGTCTGCGGCTCGTGTGGCATCCATCCACCAAAAACACATGAAAGTTGCTAAAATAGCCCAAATAACATGATGCTGTGTCGCAGGCAAGATGCCACGCACCCAGGCACCAGCCCCCACTACAGGACAGGTCAGACGTGAATATACACCTCATTTAAGGTTAGTCCTGACTTCAGACCTAGGCTGCAGGTAGGATGGAGTGAAAAGGGAGTTGATGCAGGAACAGCCTGCTGTGACTGTCTCTTCCTGGAGATGAACAATACAAGAGCGCAGATAACACTGGGGCAGTGGGAGAGCACCAAGCCCGAGCTCCCATGTTCCCTCTAATAAATCCTCCCCATGCCGGCCTGCACATGGGAGAGGGGGGGTCACTCTGTGTGTTATCAGGCCTAATCAATGTGCATACAGGTATGGTGTAGTGTATATATTTGCAATTATTTCAACAAACAACTTCTTATCATCCTCATGCAGGTCTCGTGAGCATGGATCAAGCGTTAGAAGAAGACGCATTCATGACTGCACCCCTTATCTGGGAACATGAGGCGAGGCACTATTCTTCCTTGCACAAATCTACCCTCTGTACCCTTCTCTACTCCACATTCTCGTCCGCTTTACACCCTTTTCTCCCAAGTCCCTTCCCTGCACCCCACACCAAGGCAGTCCTCTGACACACTGCCCTCTGCACTTTCTCCTCACTTGCCTGTACTTCCCCCTCATTTGCAAAACACAAAGCACCTCCTATGCCATTTCTGCCCTACACCACTCTCCCTGTGTTCTGGTTTTTCCTACACCCCTCCCTTCCCTGCAAACTCTGGTCACCCCATGCTGCAAACCAACCCTATCTTTCATCTGCATTTTGTTCTTTTTCCTATCTCTCCCCTCCCTTGCTCCTCCCTTTTTCTGTCCTCTGCACCCTTTCTACCCTTTTTCACTTTGCAGTCCCACACTCTACTGCACCCTAGTCCCTCCCTTCCCATTCCCCCATGGCCAGCACCCCACAACTCTCATCTGTACACTTACTCAGAGCTTTCTCCTCAGTCTCCAGAGCACCCTCAATATCCTGGCTTACATTTACAGGTTTTCTCTTGCATGCCTTACATGACCAACCACTCCATATAGCGTCTCAGAATAAGCTGGAACAGGCATGCCAGATCCATGACCTTTAAAGGGCCCATTGATACCTGCAAGCATTAACTCTTAAATAGTCAGGAGCATGGATATTTGGAAGGGGGGACAGACAGAGAAGTCACTAAATCCACATACTGCCTAGGCTCTACCCCCAAAATCTGATCGCACTGCGACCACTCAAGTATGCTGTCAGAAACAGCCAGGCTGAATAACACAGGGTGAAGCTTAGCCAAGACCTACAGAAGATTAGCGCTTGATTTCTTTTGAGAGATGCGCAGGATGGGCACCAACAAATGGTTTATTTTGGTCAGGCACAGAGTTCAGGTCTGTGCTGGTAATAGTTTGTTTTATGGAATATAGTAACACTTTGGTCATAGCGCTCCATGCTAGATGCTTTCAGCTTCTAGGCAATGTAATAGCAGGTATTATTACCCTCATTTGAACAGTACTGAATTTATGTAAGGTTAAATGGACCCTGCTGCTGGGCTTGAACTAACAAAATGCAGGTAGCCCTCATGTCAGAGACCACGCTTTAGGTGTGGTACCATCCAAACTTCAAGCAGGTGTGTGTTGGTGGGAAGAGATGGAGGGGTGTGCCTTAAGTGAGGCCTACTGATATTTGAGTATACCTCAAGTGTTTTCCCTTGCCTATCTTAGACATTACTATGGAAAAGAGCAGACATCCCACGTAGCGGCCTTTCTTGAGATTGGCTCATCCTCATTTTACTTTTTATGGTTTCATGAGGATTTCGTATGCTATGTCAGGCTGATATCTCAGGCAGTTTCTGTACATTGCAAGCCAGGCCTGGGGTACAGGGACATCTTGGAGAAAATTCAGTCTTTGCCAGATTGTGTGATCCTGGCCGAATCATGTGACCTCCCTACTGTGCATTTCGTTTCTCTATATGTTTACTTGGGATCACCTAGAAGTGACTCAGTTGGCAGTCTACACAATAACGAAATGCCTCAATCGTAAATGTTCTAACAGAGTTTCTTGTTGCTCCATGTATGCTAAGCATGTTGAGTGAGTGCCAAGAGGGACACTGTGTCACAGCAATAGATGTCACCTCCAGCTGGGGGACCAGGTCTAATTTTGGGAAGCATTTATAGATACATTCATAGAATTTGTAATATTTTTTTGCAGTGAAACGTGTCTGGTGCGGTCAGCTTGATCCAACTCTAAGGAAATAAAATATAATCAATCTCAAAGTAACCTGACGGTTTAGGGGCACTAGTGTAAGCAGCAAAAATAATCATCATGCCCTCCTCCTTAAAAAAAGCAATACATAATATATTAAACAGTGTTGTGCCTGGCATTTGTATAAAAACTGCATGTACATGTCAATACTGGCTCCCATTGTGCACCCTTGATCCTCCGCTGTATCGGTGAATGGCCTCTGTATTTTGTTTGTGCAGCCTTGCAAGCCTGTGTTGGCCAATGCTTGGAGCTTAAATGTGAGCCCTGGCTGCCCATCAGAAAGGAAGAGCCATTCCAATGTGATGTTCCTCTTTGGCAGTGGCACATGTTTTTCAATTCATGAAAGTGTGACAATGTCAGCTATACAGTTTCTAAACATGCGCAGCACGTTGCAAACTGATCAGGAATCCTGGCCACATCCTGAAACATTAAGAGGCCAGGATGCCCTGATCAGTTTTGCAATGCTCCACGCATGCTTAGAAACTGTATACCTGGCGTTGGCAATGGCACTTTGCCTCTAATAAATCCTCCCCATGCCGCCCTGCACGTGGGAGAGTGGGACCATACCATTTGACTTTCCTTACGGTAGCTGAAGACTCAGGTGGAGGTCGAGTAGCAGTCGTACTAGGAGTCTGTCTCACTCTGTCTCCCTCAATAACACACACTGTCACAGAGTCACTGGAGCACATGTCGCTGCCTGGCTTCTCCTTCGTTCAGGAAAAACAAAGAATGTGGCTGTGCAGCAGTGCACTGTGCAGGCAGGGCATGTGCAGTTTGTCCCCCGGCCTGGGCACGTTCATTATGCGCAGGCGAGGGGCACTGCAGCAGAGGTTTGGTGGCAGAATTATATGCAGTACCCTTTGGGAACACCACACACAATTAAGACTACAAGTGACAGTACAATTTCACCTTTGGTACAAGCCTGTACTACACAGTTAAGGTGGTAGCAGTGGCTGAGCAGCCAGACTTATCTCAAGAGTAAGTGAGCAGTATCAGATAGTTACACAAAGGACAGCAATTACTATGATTCAGGCAAACACTGACTCAAGGTTTTCAAGTAAAAGAATATACATTTATTTCACTCTTTAGTTGTATAACATTACACTATTATAAGCAGTCTAAAAATCACACTCTTAATACACCACACCACTTCCCTTAAATGCCAGACAAGTTAAGCTCACAAAATGAAGTGGGAGCAAAATGGCACTCCAGCAATTTAAAAGGGAGGGAAAGACAGAAGTTAACAGAATTTGAATCACACCAACAGGTAATACTCAGGGCAATTGAACAAAAGAGACTATAATGATAACACCAGATAGAAAAGGGTTAAGGCCAAAGTCAATGGTTCAAAAGTCTTTTGCTCAAGATAATACAGTTCAGTGTAGTCTGCGGTAAAGTTCGTGCCACGGATTCCGGACGAGGTTGGTCGGTAGAAAAGTTAGTTCAAAGAGAAGAGAAGGACAAGCCCTCGGATTGGAGAAAGATTTCAAACACTTTCACCGTGGCTGAACAAAACGAACAACCGGATTTGCACAGTACCTTAAAATGGAGAGGGAGCTGTAGCTGAGGCAGAAGTTCCTGGTATTTCATGCAGGCTCACGGTTCCTGAAGCGACTGTCGGACTGATCAGAAGTAGGAAGTCTGCGCTATGCAGAGAAGAAACAGCAGCAAAGCAAAGCAACAAATAAAAGGTGCGCTCCTTAAAACCAAAGCAGGGTCCGACCTTCCTGGCTATCCAGCCCTCTGTAGCTCTGTAAAGTGAATTTGACCAGAGGAGGGGGCCTGGCTTGCAGTTTGGGCAAACTGGTTGGTCCCAAAAGCTCAAGGAAAGAAGTTTCCTGGAGGATCTTCTCTGTCGTCGGATTCTGAAGTTTCGGACCTGCAGCAGGGCTTCACCGGGCGCTTCAGTCGTTGTAGAGGTCCTCTTCCATCAGCTCCTCGTAGGTTCTTTCCTTCCAGTGGCGATTCTGCTCTTCCAGTCCCAGAGACCTGCTTTTCATGCAGTTTTCCCCCATTCATACAGCCTGGCTGTCAATCACACAGCTGGGTGGCTGCCCTGGCAAGGACAGTCACCCAGCCAATCAAACAGAAGTGCGACTTATGTTACCAAGGGAACCCATGGCAGGGGTCCTAAGACTCCTCCCTCACATCCTGCCTACCCAGACATTCAGGCGCCTTAAGGAGGGCTTCTGTGCAGAAGCCCGCAAAAAGTCGGTGAACAAAGGGACCAAACCTGGTTTGGCGTGCAGAGTAAAACACGAGAAAGACATTTACAAAAAGAAATGGCGAATAAACCCAGATGGAACCGTAATAAAACATATATGGTCAAGCAGGTTTATGTTTGAGCCTAATATAATAGGCTTAACCAATACCATTAAGATAACCGCAGTATAAAAAATAGGGTGGATACCACTGCCACCAGCCAAGCCAAGCGAAACAATGCTCCAAGATGCACAGACAAAATGGGATAAGAATTAACCCTTTCCAATATTCCATGTAAAATGGGGTGTACTGGGTCTGTGGTTAAAGTGGCTATTATAAAGTTAATGGCAACTTTATATTTTCTGGGGGACAGTAGTCAGCCCCAGAAAATGGAGTCGGTGGGAAGTCAAAAAGACAACCCTGTGTCACTGCACTGAAGGTGCTGTGTAACACACAAGAAAGCGATGGTGCCATGGAGTAGGTGAGGCTCCAGTGCCCAAGATCACACAAAAAGTAGAAATACACACAGCAAAACACATGTAAGAGTGGAAAAAAGGCTCACACTCTTACCAGGTGAAAAAAAAAATCCTAGAAATCCAGCAAAGCTGCTGAGGGACTCAGTAGGTAAGGGAAATTAGCCATTTATGAGAATTCTCCCTAGCAAAGTCTACTTTAACTTTGCAAGCTGACATCGTATTTTACTCATTGCAGGGACTTGCCTGGTGTTCCAGGGACAGGTAAACCACCTGTCCCTTCAAGATGGGCGAATTCAAATAATGGTAGTGGTGATCCCATTAAAAGCAAATTAGATCACATATATTCTGGCGGTAATGAGGGATTACTAGTCCGCCCACCCTATTCTAGATTATGAAAAACCTTTGGTTTTTCATGAGGGTGAAGCTGATCCCAAGGAGGGTGGCACCCCTCAAACGAGTAATGTGATGTGAGAGGTGTGGGGCTTCCTTTTTGCACTTTGCGTAAACACATTTTGGAGAAATCTTTATTATATCTTGACCAGTTTGTCAGGGGCGCAATGAAGCCATTCTAGTCGGCACCATTTGAGATTGGCCTTAAGTACTACCTTTTAGGAATCCTGCAGATGTTAATCTTCCCCATTTCAATGTCTCTCATTTTACTGTTCTAAGTGAGATAAAGGGCTCTATTGGGCACATGTGACATGTGATTGACTCCTCTTCTCTACTGGTCTTTAAGAGGGACCGGTGCTTAACAATGGCCACCTGGGTGCATTGCCTATGTACAGGGGCTGCTTTCGACATAGGCTTACACTTTATAAAACCCATGCATTCATACATTACACAATTCCGTGGCAGACATTTGATGGCCAGAAGGTTATGTAGGCACAACCAACATGCAACTGCCCCAGCCCTAGCACAGTCTCTGAAGTACCAGCATCTATAATACTTCTGGGATATTATGAATCTGTTTTTCTTCTACTGGCCACAGAAAGTTACATGGGTGCACCCGACCCACCTGACACGTGACTGCCTCTACTCCCCCGGTTCCACCTTTCAACGACAGCATAAGAAATGCATGCATTTCAATTTTATGCGACACCCCCTCCACCTACCAGCACTGTGCTGTAGTTTCATTATCCCCTCCCCACTTCTCTCTCCCGGCCGTGTGTCGCCCCCAGTTTGTACGTGGCAGCGTATGCTGGTTCTCCAAATATTGGACTGAGTATTGTATAGTGCCAGGAATATACAAAAGCGCTAGAATATCGCCACAAGGGGAAGGTTTTTTTCTTTTGGCACTAGGCTCATCTTTCAAAGTGAATAATTTGTTATCAAAATGTTTCCAAAAATATCTCACAGGAAGCGACACTGAATTTCGGCATGGTGACTGATGTGGCCAAGAAGGGACAACAACACTGACACAGCGGCCTGGCAACAAAGAGTGTACCCTGGTATTGACCGGCCGAGGGAGTGGGGGCATCTTGGCAGTGGCACATGCAGCAGCTCTCCATGCAGAGGTGATGGAGCACCCGAGGAGGGGCAAGGGTGGCACCACTGCAGTGGAAGGGGGGTGGAGGGCACACGGGTGCCGCTGTGTCACTGCATACAGCGGGGAGTGGTGGGCGAGTCAACTTGTGTGGCAGTGCATGCATTGTGGACAAGGGGTGAAGGGAGGAGGTAGGGCCAGCAATGGGGCAATGGGGTGAAAGGAGTCAGAGGGGTGTGTGTTCTGGCATTACATGCAATTGATGGGGGGAGAGAAAGAGTGTGTCTTCACACAATGCGTGTAGTGGGGTGCAGTGAAATAGATGGGCTGTGTTTGGTCACTGCATGTAAGTGTTAAAATTAGCTAGGGTGCGTGGGTTCTGGGGTGCTTTCTTTATGCGTTGCATGCATTATGTTGGGGACTGTGGGTGATCTAACACTGCATGCATTGGGGGAAGAACGTTATATTGTGTGTGTGCTGGCACTGTATGCACTGTGGAAAGAAAGATGGGTTTTGTTGGGGCACTGAATCCAGTGGTAAAAATATGGTGTGGTCTGCCACTACATGTGAGCAAGAAAGATAGAGCGAATGTGATTGGGGGGCAGTCAGCAATGCGCCCCCTACCTCGCAACAGCCCTTGACCCAGGACTACAGCGACAAAGACACCGGATGAAAAGGTGTGTGTGTTCTGGCACTGTGTGTACTGGGCAGCAGGGAGAACACCCGGCGTGCTCTGTTTCTGCGGGCAAGGTGTGGGGGCGTTCTGGTCCTGGACCCAGTGAGGTGTTTTATGGTACTGCAGGAAAGACACACAAACGTGGCATTGAGGTGAAGGTGCTAGAGCAGGGGTTTCCAACCTTTATGTTAGCTAGAGTTACTTGTAGTGGAGGCCAACAGTGGAGAGCTACGAGCAGGTGATATCGGGGTGGGGATATTTATAAACCTCTGAATTTTTACCAATATTTTTGTTGCCCCTATTATTGGACTACCACACAAATATCCTTTCATTTTTGTGCCCCTTCCTTTGTGTTTTATGCAGGCTTTTTACATGCTAGGCACACTATTGTTTTCCAAATGTGCATTTCACACTTTCATTAAAAAAAAAAAATCCGAATTGAAAAATGCTGCCTGCGTTCACTAGTTTTCTTTGAAATGTTTTTATTGTCAGATACCACACATACTCTGTTATTTTGTGTGCCCCTCTGTGTTTTAGAACAGGTTATATTTATAAAGTTGTTATATGCTTTTCAAACTGGTTAATCACAAATAAATGCTTCTGTTGTGTTGACAGCAGTTTTTAGGAAATTAAACAGTGGGTTCATGGGTGCCAACGTTTGATTTTCACTACAGGGGCAGAAATATCCCCACCAACGCCCTGCGTCATGGAAGTGATTTAAAGAGGAAATGTACAGTGTGGAGTTTGGAAAGAAACCACATGAAAGAAATTGCACAATGTTTTAAATATTATTTTGAACATTTCCAGGCGAGCAGCAGTGCTACTGTGATATTTTCATTGCGTGGTCACAATGATCCTGATCCTGTCCCAGCCCCTGCGACATCTCTGGCGAACAGGACAGCTTGTTTAAGCAAGACAGTGTCGTGGGGGTGCACGTACTACAGGTGGCCTGCAGAAGCAGAACGTGATACTGACATCTGTCAGCAAATTTACAAGCAGCTCCACATGGCACAACAGCCAAGCTCCCCGCCTGCAATTGAGACAACCAGGGTTCACATCCTGAACATGGAAAATAGCCACAAAACACACCATTACATAAATACTTTTTTAAGTTAAATTATTTTTCGGTATAGGCCACTGCACTAAGAGAAACAAATTCTGGGGGGGATAAAAGCTATTATATCCCCCCACTTAAAATTGTGGGGGGGATTTGTCCCCCCTATCTCCCCATGTCCTACGCCCATGGGGCCGGGAATGAAGTGCAGGTGGGCGACATTGATGCCCCACTTCAAAAGGCCCGAGTGTGAAAGCGGAAACGGTTCAACCATCTCCGACGTAGACAGTAAGGCTTCTAATCTTTTTGATCTGCAAATTTAGATTGGGCTTAGTTATACTCTCTGAGTTGTGCCTGTTTGTGATATATAAGGCTATAGAGCAACACCAACATCCATTCCTTTTTAGAGGAATGCTTTGCAGTGTTGTATTGTGAACTGATAAATATGTGCCTTGTACACTGCTATATCAGCGTTTTCCCTCAGCTCTGCCCTCATGAGAACATCTATCACATATCTATCTACAGAGACTGTTGACCATGCTTTTAACTTTCTGCACAATTCTTCTGTGTTCCAAACTTATTGGAGCATCACGCACTCAGACATTCTCAAACATGACCACACTTCAAATAACTACAACTTGATATCTTCCCCTGTTTGTCCCTTATCTGGTACCCTTCTTCTTTTCCTCCACTACCTCCCCTTTCTTCGGGAGGTACGGTGTGAAAACCTGCAGCAGTAGCCAAATACACCTTGTTCAATAGAGGCCTACTGGCTCAAACTCTGCTGCAGTGGGGATTTCACACAGTGTAAAATCTTTGTAACATGAAGTAGCATATGAAAACACATTATGAGTATTGCGGTACTTGAAAAACGTGGGCATGATTACAGGTTTAGCGGTAGTGGTAAAACATCCAGTATTTGTTAATGTTGAATGATTAACCAATTGGCCAAACTGCGAGTTTCAGTACTAAAACTCATAATGTATGCCATCTTTTGTGTAGAGGTGATGAACTCCCTACAAAAATGTTACTGAACATACTCAGTACTAGGAAGTTCCCTTGGAGTCTTATGGGACTCCAAAATGGGGTATAACTAAAGGGTCCACATGACTTGGATTCCTGTGGACCCTTCACTTTACTGCATGATTATAGCATGCCGTTACAGTATTACCGCTTGGTATACCAGAGGACATACCACCAAACTCGCTATGTCCCCGACTATTTCAACGAGTATGTGGGACATGTTACCTGAAGTGATCTCACAAGTTTTTCTTAAGATGGGGATGACCCATCCGAAGCTTTAGGGTCGACTCAGGTTAATGTGTTATCATGGAATACTAGAGGCTACACATCCTTCTCTGAGGAGCCCAGGAGATCGGAAATTTTTAAAACATTCAATCTAATTCTCTTTCAAGAAACTTGGCTAACTGGTCTAGTGGGTATTGATGGATTCTCTACTTTTCAACAGTTGGCTTTGGCTCCTGGGGTGGGCAGACCAATGGGGGGTTTGTTGGTGGCCTCTAGTAATGGGGTGTTTAAATCCTCAGTGATCATTCCAAATAGCACCCAGGGGATCCTCATGGTGAGAGTATCTATGAGAAACTCCAATGATAGTCCAAGTTGGATTTTGGTAAACCTGTATTGGAACCCTGGTATCTCTCCACTTTGTGAGTTTCTGTTTGCCCTCTCGGAGGGTTTACTTGATTGTTCTATCCGATACCCAGCGGATGATATTCTTATTGCCGGGGACTTTAATTCCCAATGTATTTCCACTGTGGATCCAATATAAAGCAATAGTAAACAGAAGTCTATTAATGGCAAAATATGGTTAAAGTTTATGCAGGAATGGAATCTATCTATGCTGAATGGAAACATCAGGGGGGATATTCCTAATTCCCCATCCTGGCACAGAGGTTCCTCGTTCTCCACGATAGATTATTTCTTTGTTTCTAGAAATATCTTTGAAAATTGTGATAGTTTGATAGTTGGAGATGGGAACTCTGATGACCATGCTATGTTGAAGGTGGCTCTGTCTTATGATTGTGCTCCAGTAACTCTTCGCTATGATCATGAGCTCCTTGTTAATAACTCAGGAAATGCTATTAGAAAATTTCAAAAAGGAGGTCAATTATTAAATAATGAGCTGCGATTTAGGACAAGCCATTTATCTGGTCAGTATTTGTCTGACTTCTGTATCCCTAGTGTTTTTTTTTTAATTTTTTGTCTGTACAGGCTTCGGTGGAGCCCCTCGTGCAGAAAACACACAAGCTGCATAAACATTCCTTGAATGTTCAAATTATAATTCGTAAAAAAGAATGGAGGCATCAGATATCTATCTTAAAGAGATCAGGCCTATGTGAGAAGGCCTTTGGGGAGGGGTTATTAAAGTTGAAAAATAACTATAGGAATTGGCTTTGTGCACATAACCATTTGGCACTTCAACAGGATGCTGAGAGAATGCTCTATGCCCTGTCTCTAAGGAATTCTCAAAATTTTTGGACTCTAGTAGGTCTGAATGAGGTTACACAACACCAGAAACAAGATTCTATCATTCAAGAGGGGGTGTGGATTGAACATTTTTCTAAGGTTTATGATTCTGACACCTCTATATGCTCGGCTGCTGATGTAATCCATAGTTGGTATCTTGAGTTTAACGTTCTGGATATAGAATTGTTAATTAAAAAATCCTCAGCTTCCAGAGCATCTGGTCCGAATAGTTTAAGCAATTCGATCTTGAAATCAGACCCAGAAACATGGGCGAGGGTTCTTAAAGCCCTCTTTGACAATATCATTGTCCAGATGAGAATCCCTGACTCTTGGACCCATTCAATAGTTATTCCTATTTACAAGAAGGGTGACAGGCTACTGGCTTCTAATTATCGCCCTATCTCTCTCCTAGACGTCGATAGCAAAATCTTCTCAGGGATTATTTTAGGCGAATTGGAATCTTGGGCGAAAACAAAGGGAATTATTCCGAAGCAGAAATATGGTTTTAGAAAGGGTCTTTCTACCTCACTGAATGGGTTGGTCTTGAGCTGCCTTGCTGCAAAGTCTTTCACCAAGGGGGGGCCTGCTCTCTTTGGAGCCTGGATTGATTTATCCCAGGCTTTTGATATGGTTGATAGGAATTTATTATGGGAAAAATTGGATGCCTGGGGTATTCCTGCTGGTTTACTTTCTATCCTAAGAGAGCTGCATTCTAACAACTATATGCGGGTTAGACTTGGCAGGTCCGGTTTGCTCTCTGATCCAATCAGGATAACTAGAAGGGTACGCCAAGGTTGTTTATTAGCTCCCTTGCTTTTCATCCTTTTTATGGCGGATCTAGCTGCTTGGCTACAGAATATTGGGTTAATATCTCCTTCCATTGGTAATGTAACAATCAGTTGGTTAGCGTACGCCGATGATATAGTAGTCTTGGACTACTCACAAGTACGGCTGCAGCGTCTGTTATCTGCTTTAGAATCTTATGCCAGGATCAATAAATTAAGAATAAATCCTTCAAAATCTAAGATTCTTGTATTTAGGAGGCCTAACAAAATAGTGAAGAATTTGGTCTGTAAATTAGACTATTCCCAGGTAGAGGTTGTTTCAGAATTAACCTATCTGGGAGCTGAATTAAGATCCTTTCCATTCAGGAGTAGTCTGTTGGCCTCTATTGAATTAAAATTGATCAAATTGGGAGCACAGATGAAAAAAATCTACTTTAAGTTTGGCAGATTCACCATCCTCCCCCTTATAAGATTTTATATCGGGAAGGTAGTTCCCATAATTCTATATGGCATGGACTATAACTCTCTAGCCTTCGAACTAGACTGGGATACTATTGAATCTAAGATTTGGAAACGTATGTTGGGTCTTCCTGATTGTGTTCCAATTATTTGCTTACGATATGAGCTTGGCCTGTCCTCACTTAGATCATGGTTAGCTTTGACGTGGCTTACTCTTTATAGGTTAATTCTTGATCCCCCTAGGAATTCACTCTTTCAGGAAATTGATGTAGAGCGAGAACAAGGAAATAATGTTTTTCTATGTAGGCTAGAACTAACATGTTCGGAATTATTGTCTGGCTGTGATTCTGATGCTGAGTCCCTTCTACAGAACCCTCTAAAAGTGAAGGAAAAAATGAAATTGGCTGATTGAATTCACACGATTGATGAGATGCGGAGAACTAAAAGATCAGCCTCCCTGACATTGTTAGATAAGCGGCTATCGTTTCTTCCGGCTTATCTAAAGAAGTCCCCTAGTTTTTGGTTTAGATCTGCTTTTCTGAGATTTCGTTTAAATGTACTCCCTGCCCTGCAATTACTAGCTTTAAGGGATAAAGAAGGGGGTACTGCACCAATATGTGATAGGTGCTCAACTATGGAATTTCAGACTACTAAGCATTTACTTTCTAAGTGTTCTGGGACCTGGAGTATCAGGGTCAGTTCTTTTGGCAGATTTGTTCATGATCAGTCTCATTTGAATACTGATGATTTCTGGGAAAGACTATCCTCTGGTAATGAGATGGCCTTAGCGATTGAAGTGGGTAGAGTTTTAAAGGAATTGAAGTTAGTAACAATTTGATTTTTCTTTATGTTAAAATTATGTTGGTTAGATTCTCTTCTACTCTCTTTTTTTTTCTTTACTATGATGCATGTTTCTATTCAAAAACTGTAAATGTTTGTTTGTATAGCTTATGTTAATTTATTGTGTATTGAAATGTGTTAAAAGTCAAATTTTGGCTATTGCACTTTAAATTAAAAAAACAAATACCACCAAACTCGTCATCAGGTCCCAGGGCTGTTAATTTGTATCACATATCACATTTACTGAATGAGGTACATAGAAAGAAAACACAGCGTGAGGTAATTATGGATTATTTCACCTACACTGTACTTTCTATATTCCACAAGTTGCACATATTCTTTGTGATCAAAGTCATAAACAGGAGATGTTTAAAAATAGGTAGTATTTAAAATACCACATAGTTTTAACCTGACATCTAAACTCTTAATGAGTTCAAACTGGAATGATATATCAAGACACAGGCACCCATACACCTATAAAAACAAAAACTAGATCCATAACTATAACTACTACCAATACATATTCATGCACACATGATTCCACTTCTGCTGCCCGGCGCACACGGTAAGGTGTCGAGCGTTGTGCTTGTTTGTGGGTGAACAGAACATTTTACAATTGTATGACTCAATGACCTTTGTTAGCGTAATCTTGCTGCCTTGTGGCATCTGTTGTCTGTTTCCCTCGCCCCTCCCCTTTTCCTCCCCCAGTGTTGTCCTTCCACCCGCCCCCCCCTCCCTGATTGGGCACTAGACCCCTTTTGACTTTTGGCCCAGGGCAGCCTCACTGCCCATTGCAGCCCCACCGGTGAAGGGCCCCTTTTCTAAGGGCAGATTCCTTGTAGCAGCCCGAGCTGGTGTCTGCCGGTGTCCGCCGGGGAATCTGTCCACCTGGCAGGGATTTTTCTTGTTGCTGTGCTTAAAAGTAGGCCTTTTTGCCCTCTTTACGAAAAACCAAATTGGGTTGTTTTAAATTGCTGCTGTGCTTAAAACTAGCCCTTTTCCCCTCCTTAGAAAAGTCAGATTTGGGAGTTTTAAAATGCTACTGTGCTTAAAACTAGGCATTTTCCCCTCTTTAGTAAAGTCAAATTTGGGTGTTTAAAATGCTACTGTTCTTAAAACTAGGCATTTTTTTCCCCTCTTTTAGGAAAGTTCAAATTTAGGATTTTGAATTGCTCCTGTTCCAAACTCTGCCCGCCCCCCTCTAGGCACGTCCTGCGTTGCACGGCGCTGGGCTGTGCATCTCCTCTCTCTTTTTGCGGCCTCCTCCTCCTCGCATCCTCAACTGCTACTCTATCTCCTATCCTATCCCTCTCACCAAGTCAGGAAGGAAGAAGTTCAAGAGGGACATCCTGGTCTCCAACCCAGGCCTCCCTAGTGCTGATAACTACATCAGTGCTTCCTCTAGACAAATACGTACCAATATCCTCTTTGTTGTTCCTTCTCCAGACCTATGGACCCCTCACATGGTCTCGGTTCCCTCTCCTTTTTCCTCGTCTCCTATTAAAGGTGGCATTCGATGGGAGGTCACCTTGCCCTCCTTCCACTCCTCCAAAACCAACATTAATGTGTATCTGAATGACACCGTCTGGGTCCAGGGCCCTCAGCCCAATCCCCTCCTTTTTGATAGGAGTCTCCCATGTCTTATCATCTTCCTTCCTTTTCCTGCTGCTCCCACCAACTCCACTCTGGCTCCTCTACCACCTCCCTTTTCTGCCCCTTCTGTGACACCCTCCTCTGCCGCTCTGGCTTCTAGGCCATATCCTTCTACCTCCACTGCTAACTCTCAGGCCACACTACCACCTCTACAGAGCATACTTCTAGCATGTACCCCTACACGAAAGTCCTTCAAATGTGGCAACCTGCTCCACATCACTACTCTCATTGCCCGCTCGGCAGTCAAACACTCCTCTGACATCTGCCACCTCCTTGAGGAGTCGGACCTGGATGTCCTCGCTCTCACTGAGACATGGTCCACGACCAGCTCTGTCACAAGTTTTCACACTCTCCTCCCTGGCTCCTACAAGATCCTCTCCAAATCCATAGCCAACCGTGTCAGAGGTGGAGTAGCTCTGAAATTTCCAGAGTGTATCCCTGCTTCTGTCATTCCTACACAGGCCTAACTCACCCTTTGAACTGTGGCCACCATTTACAGGCCACCTGGCCAGGTCGCCCTCTTTCACTCAGAGTGGCCTGACCTCCCCTCTTCTCTCCTTGCCTCTTCCTCTTAACCTTTCCTCCTTGGAGACCTCAACATCCACCTGGATGCCTCTAATCCCTCCTCGCGGCTCTTCCACAATCTCTGCGACACTTTCTCTCAATATTCTACTCTCTGGTCCGACACACCTTGGATGTTCTCGGTGTCTAGTCAAAGGATCGAATCCAAAGGGTCGACAGGTCAAAGGATCGACACCAAAGGGTCGACAGGCCAAAGGATCACATTTTTTTTAAATTATATATATTTTTTGGGGTTTTCGTTTAGGGAAAAAAGTGATTTTTAGCAAAAAAAGGGCGGTTGGGGGCGGAACCCATCCCCAAAAAATAAAACGTGAAAAAATAAAATAAAATTCGATCCTTTGACCTGTCGACCCTTTGGTGTTGATCCTTTGACCTTTCGACCCTTTTACTGTCGATCCTTTGACCTAGAACCAATGTTCTCATCTCCTCAGACATCCCCCTCTCTAATCACTTCCTACTCTCCTCTGACCTGAAGCTCTCTGTCCCCCAGGTGAAGCCAGCCCAAGCACTGCCACCTACCTTATTGGGCATCCAGCCCATGAAGCGGGTGTCAGTGGAAGCCTTTGCCGCTGCTTTCTCTCCTCCCAAGCCTGTGACTGACTCATACTCTGACACAGCCCTTTCTAACCTGCATCTTTTTTTCTCTAACACTCTGGACGTCCTTGTCCCTGTCATTAGTATCTGCCTGAAGCCTACCTCCAAGTGCAACTCTTGGTATGACTACGACCTCGCCACCGTGAAATGCAAGTGTAGGGTGGGTGAGTGGAAGTGGAGGGAATCAGGCACATCCTCTGACAAACTGGCCTGCTGCCTGCTCCAAAGGCAATACAGACTCTCTGTTCTTTCCAAGAAGAGAGCACACATTCAAGCCCGCATCTTTGCGGCCTCTTACAACATGGCCAAACTCTTCAAGATCTGCAAGGTGCTGGCCAATCCTACTGAAGTCGCCACCTCCCCTGTTCCCTCCCAGGTCCTCTGGTTGGCTTTGGTAACTGAAGGGATAGCCCGAATACGTCAGAACACTGGGCTAAAGATACTAGGTCAACAATGGGGGTCTGTTCTGACGTGTAGCGTTTTCTGGGGACTACTATTGTGCTAAAGTAGACCTGGGTTATTTCTATTATGTCAAGATCAGTACATAAACACTTTAAATGTGAAAGATGCACAAGAAGGAATTTCAGACACAGATAGATATTGAACTGTCAGCTTTTTAAATTTATTTTGCTGCTGAATGCATTTATTAATTGTGCATTTTTTGATATTGAGCTGTCAGCTTTTTAAATTTATTTTGCTGCTAGATGCATTTAATAATCATGCATCAGTATTAATTAAGAAAAAAAGTATATTGTTAAAAAGAACAGTTGCGAGCTGCAAGGGGTTCAATCACAAAAACAGAGTTTGCAAAACGATTAATTCTTAATATTTCCTCAAACAGCTGTTTTTGACAAAACAAATTTGTAACCACCACCTAAAGTGACTAGTGATTAAGATATAAAACATACATAACAAACATAACAACCAAAACAAAAGCAATAGATGGAAAAGCTTTGGGTTATGTGTATCCAGGCTGGAGGGTGACCTAACAGGCTCTGGCTTCTCACTTCACCACTTAAACTCTGGACATAGCGTCCCCTCTCTCCTGTCCCTCTACCTCTATCGGACCCCCCTCTGGCTCCCTCTCCTTCTCCTCTTCCGCTATCCTCCTTCCCTCTGATCACACCTGACAATGTTTCTAGACAAGTCTGGTCTATGATATCATACAGCATTTATAACGCACCATATATCATAGAACAGAATATGAAAGTGTCGTTCAAGCAGGTGATCCCCTGCTCCTCCAGAACCATCAAGGACCACATCATCACCCTTTCCCCAGCTCTGGTCGATTTCTGCAATCACTCTTTTGCCACCAGCACTTTCCACACCCCCTAAAGCACTCCCTTGTGCACCCTCTCCTCAAAAAGCCATCCGCTGACCCCACCTGTCCAGAAAATTATCACTCAATCTCTATCACTCCCTTCCTGGGCAAACTCCTGGAAAAGTTGGAAATCTCCTAGCTTATTCTCCACACTGAATTTGTTGGTTGTCTCCATGTCCATGACCATCACTCTGGCTTTAGAGCAGCCAGAGGCATGGAAACTGCTCTTCTGAACACCACTGAAGATCCGCTCACTAATCTCGACTCTAGCCTTCCTTTTGTCCCCATCCTCCCTGATCTTTCCTCTGCTTTCAATATGGTCAATCACGGCATCCTGATCAAGTGTCCCCGTGAGAACCTGGGCGTTGGAAATGTTGGAATAAAAATAAGAGTAGATTGTGTTTATTCTATTGTGTATTATTCTTCATTAGGAAAAAAAATAGGAAGTTGCATGCTGTCACCGTACCATCTCCTGTCTCTGACTTCTGATTATATTTCTTAAGATAACTGTAATTTGTAACAATATGCAAGTACAGCACAGTGCATTGTTTGAAAAAGGTAAAAACATAATGTTATTGCTAAAGCTCGTTGACAAAAAAAGGGTACCCTGCTCTAAAAATAAAGTCAATTTCATTGTTTTATAGGACTATATTTACATGCTTAGCATTCATTGGGCCTCATTCCGAGTATGGCGGTAAGGGATAGCAGCCACCGCTAACGAGAGCGGTGGCGGTAATCCCTTACCGCCATACTCCGAGTTCCCTTTGCGCCATGGTGGTTTTAACACCTGCTTTTAGCAGGTGTTAAAAACCATGGCGCTAAGGGACCTTGATGTTAATTACGCCACCGTAATTTACGGTGGCGTAATTAACGCCTTCCCCACTCCCATTATGCCCTATGGGGCAAGAATGGGAATGGGGAAGGGTAAATGGGGATTGGGGAATTACCGCCCCGCCAACCTTGGAATGGGGCGGTAATTCCGCCATCCACCAAGGCGCTGCCGGTCCGGGTACGGCGTCAACCAAGGCGTTAATAGCGCCATTGGTTAGCGCCGTACTCGGAATGAGGCCCATTGTAATACTTAACTGCCATGGGTTCTCCCCCCACACAGTGCCAAGGCCTTATTTGGTGATTTCGGTATTTCGCCATTCAATGCCTTCTAACGTTTTCTCCTTCATTAACCCTTTAAGGGCCAAGGACAAGGTATCTTTTCCTTGGCAACAGGGAGGTAATCCCAAGGACGAGATACCTCGTCCTTGGAACTTAAGGGGTTTAGTGTAGGGAGAGTAACCCCATGTCTAGGAGTATTTGCAAAATGTCCAGGCTTTGAGCTTCTAATCGTTCAAGAGGCAGAACTTCTCAAATCAACAACAGACTTCCTAATAAGGCACTAAACGCATCTAAAATTGATGAATGTGTTTTAAAACATAAGAAACATATTAAACAACTCTGCCTGGTACACTAGGTGACGACAATCACAGCTGTGGAAATATATAATGGTGCAGATATTGTTTCACTCAGTTGCAAAGGTTTTTACTATCCATAAATGTATTTTTTAAAGTTTTATCAATGATTTTGTGTTTTTTGAATCATGTATCAACATGTGCCAGAACCCGTGGTCACTTTGTTCGCCCAAAGCTGCAGTGCAGCCCGAGCTAAAATGATTCTGATTTCTGTGGCCAATAGTTACTGTTTTGCAGCCATGGCCTTCACTCACAATGATTCTAACACCAGGATACAGCCAAATAAAATCGACGCATATTTATACAGAAATAGTCACAAAGTAGTGATTACAGGCATGTACGCCATGGACGGAGACCAGAGGCCCCCGAAGTTATCCATCCTCAAAATATATTGGGTTCCTAAAACAGAGAAGGGTGTCAGGAGCGAGGCAATGAACCCTACCCACTATCAACTCTTTTGTTTCGCTATAACTACCACAATCCTACATCCAAAAATTAACACAATGCATTAGGGAAGAACCGTACTTGTCTCCCGAACAATACGTAATAGCTCCCAAAACAGAAAATAGCTCCAAAATTAAATAAAAAGATCCACTTGAATAGAAACCCCTCCAACCAATGGCTCCACTGCCAGGTCCTCTTTTAGTGAATGTTCACTTGGTGTATTGCTCGCCCAGAGTGCACGGACAGTCATTAATCACCAATGCAATTACAGAGCCAATACTTTAAACGCAGGTAGACGACGCAATGACTTACAACCACACGAACTCTTAGAAAATAATTAGCACTTATACGGCTATTTATTCAAAGCCTGTAAGCAAAAAGTGATAACAGAGAAATAAATCACAGAAAAGACAGAGAATTCAAAAGAAAATACATCTCCCTGGGCGTAACTGAATGCCTCATCTCGCCAGAAGCGGCTGGAAGACCCCCATAACAGCCAGGCCGAGATCACAACAGCCCACAGGTATGTCGGACGAAAGCGTCCCCCCTCCGACTGAGGTCTTTGTACTTGTCCCGTCTGACCGTTGAGGGGTTCCGCATATATGCACTCCTCAAAAAGGGGTGGTAATTTCTCGAACCTTCTGGCAAATGCACTTGCGCATTGATGGGCAACTGTTGGTTGCCAGCTGGGTCAACCAACAGTAACCTCAAGGAGCAAAGCGCTTCCCTCCTCTAAGAACAAGCGCCACGGAAAACAGTCCCATAACTCATACAAGACATAACAAAGCCAGCTTTCCCAGCAGAATGTCCTTGACTGCATACCAAGTTTGGAAAGCATGTTTTTTTCAGCAAAGTAAATTCAACTCTCAGCAAAATTAGTACAGCTTTTCTCTGCAGCATGAAGTAAATATCCATTATGACTCTGAGTGCTCCCAGAATACACTGTGCACCAGCGCCATGTTTTAGCTCAAGCATAACAATTCCACCCTTGGATATTTATCTTCCATAGCCCAGTGGCAGAGGAGCCGGTCTCTGAAACCGACGAAATATTAAAACTAAGTTGGGAATGCATTGAATACAACAACAACAAGCTATTATGATAGCTAATATAATGCAAATACAAGCAAAAGCGTAACACAGTGTACCCCCAATATCAGGAATCCATGAAAATAACCAATCCCACCAATTCCCAGTATGATCTTGGGACACTTGAGAAATTAGATCCCTCAAACCTCGAATATGACTTTCAATGGATCGTGAATGGTCACTTAGATTGAAACAACACATACCTTCAACTGCGTTACAACCTAAATTATGCTTTAGCAATAGATAATCAACAGCAGCCCTGTTTTGCAAAGCTGCTTTTCTAATAACTTTGCTATCAAGGAGTAACTCTTCTAATGCCTGAGAAGTATGATTGAGTCCTTTGACTACTAAACATGCTAATTTGATCAAAGATTTGTAACCCCCAGCAGCTAAACCACAATGTCCGACAAATGGAAAGGGTTAATGCTAGAACCTCAGATTCTGATAGCAAATGCACATGTCAATCACAATCGGGGGATAGACCCACTGACTCAAAAGTTCACCTTTTGCCTCGAGATTTCGCTGGATATAAAGGGAACATCATTAGTCCTAATCGAGTTAAGGCACATGGACCTGCGGAAATGTTAGCTGGAATATAAGTGTATGTGATGGTGCCACATGAAAAGAGCCATCCTGTTGGAAGTTTCACATGATTCAAATGACTGACAGCTATCACTGTATGATTACAAGACATAGGGCCTCATTACATGGTGGGCGGAGGACCAAGGTGCTTTTAGCACCTTGGTCCATGCCGGTAAAATACTGGCACCGCCTTGGTGGAAAGGGGAATTACCGCCCTATTCCAAGGTTGGCGGGGCAGTAATTCCCCCTTGCCCCATTGCCCTTCCCCATTCCCATTTTTGCCCCATAGGGCTCTATGGGAATGGGGAAGGCGCTAATTACGGTGCCGCAAATTGCGGTACCGTAATTAGCACCCTGGTCCCGTTGCGGGTTGGTTTTTAACGCCTGCTAAACAGCAGGCGTTAAAGTACCTACCCGCAAAGGGACCTCGTAGTAAGGAGGTAAGGGTTAACGGTCACCGCTACCATTACCGGTGACCGTTAACCCTTACCGCCTTCCGTGTAATGAGGCCCATAGTGTTATTCACACTGGTACATGTGCGTGGAACTCCGAACACAATTGTTTCTCGAACACAGTGTGATTTTGTTGTTTGTTTAAATTGAGCTGTTGGCATTTGCCAATTTCTTTTGCATTGCATGTCATAAGGTAACACACATAACCTTGAGTTATATTATAGGTTATAATACGTGTCAAATTTCTCCATTTTGCGATCTGTTTCCTGGCAAAACCTGCAGTACTCATAGACGGTAAAGGATTGCCTGATATCGGAATCTTGAACCAAAGAATCATTGTGCGTGACGCCGAAAATATGCTTTAGAACCGGAACTGGCGTCGGCACTGCTACTAAGCACGTAGTCAGTAAGGATTCCGCATTGGGCACGTCAGTAAGGCAAAAGTGTGTAATGTTGAGCACCTGTTGTGCCAGGTATGTCCACATGTTCTCCGTTTGGGTGATCATGGGAGCATGTTTTCGCCGTCCCGAAGTCACCTCTCGCATAACTGGCATCAACGTTGTTTTCACTTGCGCCTGACGTGCTTGCCGCATTTCACAAATCCATGTCTTCGGTCTGGCTGGCTTTTCGGCATCGGCATAAGGCTGCTTTTTGACATCACTACTCATCATTATCAGTTTCTCCTTGATCGCTGGCACAGATGTGACATTTTTCATTGGTTTATTTTCAAATTTGTTTATTGGCATTTATTATTTAATACATTTACAGGACACCAGATATGTCCATAATTCGAGGATAATGAGCATTTCAGAATAAAACATTTAACAAATCAACATTACAACATTAACTATCTCCCAGTGTTTTTCCCGTTGAGCTAATGCCGCTTGGTGGAGCGGGTGGGGTCCAGATAGTCTGGAGGGGGGGAAAGGGTGGGCCCATGCCTGTGAGAGCCCAGTGAGGTAGCAGCGAAATAGTCTTAGGTCCTGCCAATTCAGTTCAAGGGTCTGTTTTCGGTGGATTCATACCAGTTCATGGGGGCTTGTCATCTGAGGGGTAAAACAGGGAGTTTGTGAGTTCTTTCCAGGCCTCCAGGGTCATACTAGAGTCATCTGTGGATCTGGCTACACTGTCCTCCCAAGCCGTTGTTTCTGCTCGTACCCAGCGTTTCAGCTCAGAGTGCCAGCTTTTCTGTTGGGGCCCAGCTGTTTTCTTCCAAGACTTTGCCATAGTCCTCTTTGCCAGTATACACATAATGTCCATTAGTCTGGTGAGGTGCTTGAGTTTGGCCGGTCTAGTGTATGTGCCCAATAGGCATTCCTCTAGTCACCCCCAGATTATCGCTTGTCTGCTGTATGGCGGTCCACAGGGATTGTGTCTTAATGCACTTCCAGAACATGTGGATCAAGTCCACATTATTCTGTCCACACCATGTGCAATTGGAGGGCGACATATTATTGAATTTTGCCAGCCTGGAAGGGGTTAAGTATGTTCGGTGTAGCAGGTTGAGTTGTACTTGTCTGAATCTGTGGTTTCTGGAGACAGACTTGGGAAATGTCAAGGCCCTCTCCCATTCTCCATCTGACATTTCCCGGCCCATGTCCGCTTCCCATTTGCCTCTCAAATCGGCAGTCCGTGGGTTGGGGATGTCACTTAGGTGGCCGTAGATCTGGGACACCGGCTTCCATCCTTCACCCAGGGCATAAAGTAGTGTAATCAGGGGGTTTGATTCCAGTTCCTCCGGCCATGACGTCCACTTGGTTCGTGCTGTGGTTCTCATCTACTGATACCACAGGAACTGGCCTATATGGACTCCATCTACTTCCTATAGTGTTTCAAAATCTTTAAAAGCCCCATCACCAAACAGGTCCCCCCATGAGTATATCCCTTTCCTTTCCCAGTGTCTGAGGTGATGCAGATCTGCGACGGATCTGCATAGGTCCAAGATTAGTGGTATGTCCGGGGAGTACTGGCGCTTAGTGCAGGTAAGGGTTTCTGTCCTGCGCCACATTTTTTGTCCCAGGATGGCCATGAAAGGGGCATTTTGGATCAGGTGGGAGGGGGCCCAGATGAGTTCTCTCATATGCAATGGGGATACTAGGGTCTGCAGCAGGGGGGTCTCAGATGTGGCTTCATCTGCTAGCCATTTGGTGACAAAACTAAGCTGTCCTGCCAGATAGTACTTTTCAAAGTTTGGGAGTTGGATTCCTCCCTGGGTGTACGGTACCATCAGGGTGGAGAGTGCTATTTTGCGTCTCCCTGACCCCCACAAGAAATCCCGGGTTATCCTTTCTAGCAGGTGGAAAAAAGGTGCATTGATGTAAAAATGTATATTCTGGAACCCGTACAAGAATCTGGGAAGGACAATCATTTTAATTATTGCAGCTCTACCATCATGGATAGGGGAAGTTTCACCCAGAAATGCATGGGTTTTCTCAGGGCTGGGATCGTAGTCTTCTTATTGTGCTCATGCATTAATGTAGGGGTATGCATTATGTGTATCCCTAAATACTTGAATGAGGTCAGCTCCCACTGTATTCCTACCGCAGGAAGTTCTGTTATGTCTTTCCCCTTGAGGCCTGCCAGGGGGAATAGGCAGGACTTCGCCCTACTGAATTGTATACCAGAAAACTTTGCAAAGTTGTCTAAGATGTCTAACATCGTGGGCACGTTGTTTTGTGCGTCCCTGACGTACAGTAGTACGTAGTCTGCGTAAAGAGAGATAATATGGTCAATTCCCCCCAGCCGGATCCCGGCGTCAAAAAATTGTCTTCGAAAGTATATAGCAATGGGTTCCAGTCCTAGTACGTAAAGCATGGAGGAGAGTGGGCATCCCTGCCTAGTGCCCCTACATATGTCCCAGGCCTCAGATATGTATTTTCCTGTTTTTACTCTGGCCTTAGGTTTGGTATAAAGTATCTTGATCCATCTAATGTACCCCGGGCCAAAGCCAAAACCCACAAGAACCGCCACTAGCCACTCCCAAAATATAGAATCAAACACCTTAATGGCATCAAGGGACAGCAGCGCATATGTCTCTGTGTTAACCTCCGTCTGAGCAATAATCTGTTGTACTCTATGTAGGTTCATGGTCATGTTCCGGCCTGGTATAAAGCCACACTGATCCTCATGCACTACATCCCCTATGATTTTGGCCAGTCTATCTGCTAATACCGTGGTCAATATTTTCACATCGTAATTAAGCATGGCTATTGGGCGGTAGGAGTCACATTTGTCAGCAGGCTTATTAGGCTTGATAATTGGAATTAACAGGGTCTCCCTCATGCTGTCAGGAAGTATCCCTCTCTCATGTGCTTCCTGAAAAACCTCATGTAACAAGGGTTTTAGGGAGGTCTCATATGCCTTATAGAACTCAGTGGGTAGTCCGTCACTCCCGGGGGTCTTAGCGGTGGCCAGTGACTTGATTGCCTCTGTTATATCCTCCGCTGTGATATCTGCGTCAAGAGCTTCAGCCTGTTTAGGGGTCATTTTGGGGAGCCCTATTTCCTCCAGGGTGTTTATGATTTGCTCTCGGGGAACCTGGTCCCTCGACATTTTTCATTGGTAGCAGCATGCCGTTTAACTCTCCCGAACGGAGTCCATTTAGTCCCACAATTACACCAGCCAGACACAGGATCTACAAGGCAAACCCAGAAAAGAGATATCAGTGTTGTACATCACTCTCTCAGGTAACATTTGTCTGCGGGCACATATTGCCATTTCTTTCTACCGGGCTCCATTACTAAAACTACTTGGTCTTTGCCTGATGCAATGACATCTGCGTGCACTGGTGGGCCACTTGGCCTTTCCACCCACACCTTAGCACCTGGTACCATACTGTCTGAAGAGCCAAAACCACAATCTTCATGGGTAGTTAACACTGTAGGAGGCTCCCCCTTCTTAATCATGGACAACTTAACAGGGATAATAATCAGTTGGGCCACCCGATCGCCCTTGTGGATCGGTAACAATTGGTCCCCACTATTCATCAGGATGACTTTGATCTCGCCTTGGTAATCGCCATCAATTACCCCTCCCAACACTTGAACTCCCTTCAATGCTAGGCCAGATCTAGGGGCAATACATCCCATATGCTCTGGGGGAATTTGTATTCCAATCCCTGTTTCAATTAAAACCATCCCTCTTGGGTCTAATCTGATTTCCTCATGGGAATGCAAGTCTACCCCTGCTGACTCTGGAGTCGCCCAATAGGGAGCTAAAGAACCCAGGGTAATTTCCCAGTATAATAGAGTTTCTCTGACTGAATTGGGTTGAATCTGTAAAGCAGGAATCATTAGCCGCATCAAAGGAGTTTCATGCTCATTCACAGGCCTATTGTTTAGCACTTGCACCACATCAAAGACACGATCACGCCAGCCTGCCAAATTGCCATCTCCAGATTTGCGCAGCTGTTCTTTCAACAACCCATTCATTCGTTCAATCAGCCCTGAAGCGGCACGGTAATAAGGCACATGGTAGAGCCACTCAATGCTCTTTTCCTGACAATATTCCTGTAGCAATGTGCCTTTGAAGTGTGACCCATTTTCACTTTGAATCTGCAAAGGCACTCCGTAATGCAATATGATCTGATCCAACAACCTAATGGTGTTCAGTTGTGTGGCACACTTGCACGGCAAAACCATCATGTATCCTGAGTATGTATCCACAATAGTGCAGGCATACTGACAACCTTTACAGATTGGCAGGGAACGATATAATCAATCTGCCAAATTTGACATGGTAATTTTCCTCTTCGCAATGTACCCCGAACAATCTAAGGGATAGGCCTATGCTGTTGGTGTTGGCACACTGGACATTGCAAAATGATCGTTTTCACTACCTCTAAAGGAATACTGATTCCTTGAGCTTGTGCCCACCTGATAGTAGCCTTTTCTCCAAGGTGCCCACATTTCTGGTGACCCCACTTGGCCAAACCCTCCAAATCGTCTTCCTGAGCCTCAGCATCCACAGATGAAATCTTGGTGTGTTCATCTGCAACAGAATTAAACCAACGTTCTAATGAGTCTGTAGCACAATGCGCGTCCACATGATACACAGTGACTTCACTTTGTGATAACATTTCTGCAATATCTTGCCACAGTTCTTTTCCCCACAACTCTTTTGAATGAATCTTCCACCCATTCCTTTGCCAGGTTGGCAACCACACTGCCAACCCATTTGCCACTGACCATGAATCAGTGTACAAATGTCATCGACAAGGGTTTTTTGTTTCAATGCCTGGTAAACTGCGTAAAGCTCTGCAAACTGACTGCTCTTCCCTTTCCTTGTGTTGTCAAAATCTTTTTTGTCTTGGGATTGTACAACACTGCTTTCTAGTATCACTCAATTCCCACATATCGGGCTGAGCCATCCGTGAACCAAGCATGCTCTGTCTGCTCCACGGTCAAATCGCCATAAGGTACTCCCCATTTCACGGGAGACTTGTGTTTTTCAGTCACTTCCGGTGGTATGTAGGGCGGTATGTTGGCTACTTGCTCATGTAATTTCACAACTCCACCCTTCCCTGATTTGGCTCTGTCTTGAATGTACCATTTCCATTTAATTATGCTGGCTTCTTGAGCATGTCCTATTCTATGTGTTTTAGGAGAGCTCAGTACCCATTGCATAATCTGTATTTCTGGCCTCATCAATACATCATGGCCCACCATCATTTGCTCGGTATCAACAAGGGCCCAATAACATGCCAGCAACTTCTACTCAAACGGAGTGTATGAGTTACCAGCATCGGGTAACTTACGACTCCAGAACCCCAATGGCACACGTTTCCTGTCCTGTTTTTGCCACACACTCCAGTTAGCATAATTGTTTTGTACCGACACATTCAATTCCACTTCGCCTTCCTTCAATGGCCATAAATCAAGCACCTGCTGCATGGTGTATTTTGCCAAATCAAATGCTTTCTGCTGCTCTTCCCCCCACTGAAACTCATATTTCTTTCGTGTCACTTTGTAGAGGGAGGCCAGTATCTGCCCTAAATGGGGAATGTGCTGTCTCCAAAACCCAAACAGCCCTATAAACTGCTGAGCTTGCTTTTTGTTCATTGGAGTGGTGAACTCAAGTATTTTCTGTCGGGCCTTCGGCACCATTTCTCGACGCCCATTATGCCACTGAATCCCTAGGAATATCACTGTTTCAGCTGGGCCTTGAATTTTATTCGGGTTAAACCCCCACCCTTCCTTCTTCAATCCTTCCATAATGACTTCTAACTGGTTTTGTACACTGCGCTCATCCTTGCCCTGAATCAAAATAACATCAATGTAGTGAGAGATTTGTATGTCAGGTTTACACGGTATCCTGTCTAAGTGTTCTGCCACCAGCCGGTGACAGATAGTCAGGCTATGTATATACCCCATAGGTAACCTTGAAAAGGTGTACTGACGCCCGCTCCAAAAAAATGCAAACTGCTCTTGGCACTCTTCAGCAATTGGCACAGAGAAAAATGCATTGGCTAAATCTACCACTGCATACCAAGTCCCCTCAAACTTTTGGACATTCTCAATCAAGGTAATGGCATCTGGGACCACGGGCACTAAGGGAGGAGTGTGTTTATTCATCTCACGGTAATCCACCGTCATCCTCCTAGACCCATCGCCCTTTTTAATAGGCCAGAGAGGATTGTTCCATGCGGTGGTGATAGGGTGTAACACACCCGCCTCCACATACCCTTTGATGGTGTCTAAAATTTCCTTGTGCCCCCCAGGAATGTGGTATTGCTTCATTGCTACCCGCTTGGTTGCCACAGGCACTTGCACTGGGGGCATCTTCAATTTGCCTACGGTAATGGGTGTGCAGATCAATGCACTCACCCCAAACTGGTACGTTTTACCTCCCAGTCCCAAAGTCAACCCTTCCAGAATGTCAAAGCCAATTATGTACTCAGGTATCGGGACAATCAACACTTGGTATTTCTGCCTATTCAAATTGCCTATTTTCATCTCCAATTCAGTTTGTATTGCGGGGGTCTCCTTTCCCCCGAGACCTGTAATAGTAAATTGTCTGCCTTTGAATCGTGCGGGATTACCATGAATCAGAGAGGCCTCCGCCCCGGTGTCTATCAATGCTCGCACCCCTTGCGTATTTCCTGGCCCCCAAAAAATCTTAACATTAACATGGGGCCGCCTATCAACTTTTATGCGAGCAGACGCTGCCGGAGCTTGGCCGTAACCCTAGTCAAATTTTGAATGAGTGTGACTTGACTCTGCCTCTAGCATTGCACTCACCACCTTCCTCAAATCAGCGAATGTTGGCTGGTACAGGGAAGGTGTCCCCATAGACCCTTCTTCTTGTTCTTCTTCAGGAGGAGCGGAAGGTGAAGTGTCCCCCTGTGGCTTGGTAACTACCTGTTTCTTAACTTGTTTATAGCGCTCTTTGGCTGCAAGCCCTCTCTTTTTGTATAATTCATACAATACCCCAGTTTCAATCCCATCAATCTCGTGGCACACCATCTTTTAACAAAGCCAAAAACATGTCCTTTCTGGACCCTCCAGAGTCTCTACTATCTTGCCTCCTGCCTTCAGTTCTTCTCTCACTTCGCCGCTCTTTCTCCCGTGGCTTGTCATCACTCTTGTCCCACTCCCCTCAATCTGCCAGTTGCTGAATGGCATCCACTACCTCATCAGTGGGTTTGCCCGTCATACCTACAAGCAAAGTCATAATGACACTTTTGTATGTGGGTGGTGCAGTTCTAATCACCATGTTTCTAGTTGAAACTGAGAGCGGCATGGCCCCCATGTGTCCTGGAGCATCTACGTGAATTGCGTCTTTCATAGCATGCTCTCTGACCTTTTGAATTGCCTCTTTCAAAGTATACCACTTTGTTTCCTCGCTAGGCCAATCTGTGATAATGTGGTATTTACGGTTACATGCTTGGGCTGCTAGGTGCAACAAAGTCACCTGTGAATCGTGACTATTCTCATCAGGGGGCGGCCCTGCCCTGAAGACCTCCTGTACATTGGTGTCAGTTGACAAGGGTAGAAAATTCGGTGAGTCCGTGGAATCTACCAACAACCCCGCAGCGCCCCCATCTAGCAACCTCACCATCCATGTCAATAAAGGTTCCCCTGATTTTTGCCTCAAACGGGTAATCATTTCCCCAACCTCCTGCTGGGTGTAATCCTCCAGTGTGGTTAAATCCACAACACCGCCTGCAGGATTCTGCGGGTGGGGCCCGGCTCGCCGTCTTCTAACTGGCTTAGCAACCACTGGGCCTCATTCCGACCCTGGCGTTAACCAAGGCGCTATTAGCGCCTTGGTTGATGCTGTTATCTTTCCAACTCTGCCATGGTGAATGGCGGAATTACCGCCCCATTCCAAGGTTGGCGGGGTCGGTAATTCCCCATTCACCAAGGGCCCTTCCCCATTCCCATTTTTGCCCCATAGAGCTCAATGGGAATGGGGAAGGCGCTAATTACGGCACCGTAAATTACGTTGCCGTAATTAGCTCTGAGGTCCCTTTGATGGTTGGTTTTGTAACGCCTGCAAAAAGCAGGCGTTAAGTACCAACCCGCAAAAGGAACTCGGAATAGGGCGGTAAGGGTTTAACGGCACCGGTCTCGTTAACGGTGGCCGTTAACCCTTACCGCCCTACTCAGAATGACCCCCACTGTCTTCTGCTTGATTTCCATTTTGGGGTCTGACTCATTTGCTGAACTACTCTCTGGACTGGTTGAGTCAAAAATGTCACCATCCCAATTATCCGGATCCCAGTCCACACCGGTGGTAGCGATTACAGCTGCCACCTTTC
Organism: Ambystoma mexicanum; assembly: GCF_040938575.1. Lineage (NCBI taxonomy): Eukaryota > Metazoa > Chordata > Amphibia > Caudata > Ambystomatidae > Ambystoma > Ambystoma mexicanum. Next base: position 247,994,831 of record NC_090940.1, on the reverse strand, counting down.
GTTGGTTGACCCCTCCCCGTCATTTCCTATACTTATACCGGGCTATTCTGACTGCTGCCCTCTCGGCCACAGCCTGGTATGTGTCAGCCTTAGCTTTAAAAAGTTTCATTTGAATCTGCTTCATTAACGCAGTCTGCCTTTCTGCAGCCAGCTCTCTTTCCAATCGCAAAATCTCATTTTTCATTTCCAAATTCCTTTGATGTATTTTCCTATAGGCATTCAGGAGGACCAAACCCCGCCTACCCAGCGCAGTGCATTCCCTTCCCCTTTCCACTGAAACTTGTTGTAAGAACAACATTACATCAGACAGATCAGCATCTCCCAATCCCTGATCCCATGTTTCACTTAGCCCCGCGCGGCATGCCCACACCTGGGCCAATTTATCATATGGGCTTTTAGCCAAGCCTGGAATGATAACATCACAACATTCACCACCAGCGGGAACGTTCTTTTTCCTGAACAAATTATTCATCATTGCAATACTGTACAAAACCTCTTTATATCTATATATTTTTTCCTTTCCACACTGTAATTACTCGCACAGGCACGCACACACCAAGAAAAAAAAGACACATTAACACAGTCCAACACTCGCTGCCAAATTACTTTCGCTTGCAATGTAAACAAAGCCTATCTGTGTTCAATCAGATTCTTTAATATTTGGAACAATTCATCAAAAATACCCTGCTCACAGCACCAAAATGTATTGCTCGCCCAGAGTGCACGCACAGTCATTAATCACCAATGCAATTGCAGAGCCAATACTTTAAACACAGGTAGACGACGCAATGACTTACAACCACACACACTCTTAGAAAATAATGAGCACTTATACGGCTATTTATTCAAAGCTAGGAAGCAACAAGTGATAACACAGAAATAAATCACAGAAAAGACAGAGAATTCAAAAGAAAATACATCACTTTGGGCGTAACTGAATCCCTCATCTCGCCAGAAACGGCTGGAAGACCCCGATAACAGCCAGGCCGAGAGCACAACAGCCCACAGGTATGCCGGACGTAAGCGTCCCCCCTCCAACTGAGGTCTTTGTACTCGTCCCGTCTGACAGTTGAGGGGTTCCGCATATATGCACTCCTCAAAAAGGGGTGGTAATTTCTCGAACCTTCTGGCAAATGCACTTGCGCATTGACTGGCAACTGTTGGTTGCCAGCTGGGTCAACCGACAGTAACCTCAAGGAGCAAAGCGCTTCCCTCCTCTAAGAACAAGCGCCACGGAAAACAGTCCCATAACTCATAACAAGACATAACAAAGCCAGCTTTCTCAGCTGCATACAAGGTTTGGAAAGCATGTTTTCTTCAGCAAAGTAAATTCAGCTCTCAGCAAAATGAGTACATCTTTTCACTGCGGCATGAAGTAAATATCCATTATGGTTCCGAGTGCTCCCAGAATACACTGCGCACCAGCGCCATGTTTTAGCTCAAGCATAACACTTGGTTAATAGCTTTAGAAAAATTTGAATTGATTAAAAAAAATGTTTTTCCAGAAACTACTTCATTTTAAGGAAATGGACACAGGCTTCCTCCCCCTGGTGTCCGCATAGCTGCCTTTTTAGGATGAGGAAGGATAGCTCAGAGGCAACACGTTTGTCTTGGAAGCGAAATAACGTGGCACAACACAGGTTTAAATACTGATCCTGTTCTTTGAAACCACTCGCTGGTGTGCTGGTGTTGAGCGCATTATAAAAGATCAATCAAATAATTAAAATAAAAATCGCTATTCCCCAATTCCTTTTTCCTTCAAGCGGCAATATGCTGTTTAAAGGGTCTGCTAACATGCTTCACAGTGGCAAATGTCACTAAGAAGTCAGTTGTCGGCGGTAGTCAAGCTGCTTCTTTGCCAGTATCAGAAGCAAACATGTACGAAAGTCTTGACTGCCACCAACTTGTATGGCCACCTGAAGCCCTGCACGTGGTGGCTTGCTGTGGCCCCATGAAGGTTCTGAGTGTGTTTTCACAAAACCATAATCTCATACATGACTATCTCACAACTACCAGCCTCCACACCGTCAGCAAACACATAAACAAGGAGACACAAGTTAAAGCAACACAATTACAAAATGCTTTTATTTCCCCATCCCTAAAATAGTCGATGACCAAATTCATACTTTGCTTTATTATAGGGACTGGTGAGCACCAACTCGTAATCAGGCCCAGAAGAGAAAGGGAACACTTGAAGAATGGAAGCCACCTGACAGCTTTGCTCGATCAAACTTAAGAAGGGACCTTTCCTGATATATGGGATCATCCCGTCGTTAACCACAGGTCTACAAAGATGTAAACTCTTTCAGATTGATTATCTGGATTCCCTCTCCACAGACCCTCTAAAAATAGAGACACACACACACATCACCTGGTAAGTTCTGTACTGCAACACAAGGGCAATGCTATATTGCATGTTCCCTCTCTACCAACAAACCTACCTCCGTTTCCTCTCTTTCAGATCCTCCAAATTGCCGTGAGGTTGTACAAATGACAGCAGTGCATGGTATAAATCCCGGTAACAAAACATCAATGGCGTCCGACTACATTGCCACAAGATGTGATCCCTTTGTCATCCACTAAAGGCTTCCAAACAATGTATCTTCAACGGATCTCATGGATGGCCCAGAAATGATGCCCAACGCCTTGGTAGATGCTACTGCTTTAGGCTGGTAGACAATGACTGCCAAAGGAAGCAAACCACTGACATTGATTGTTCTTTCATTGAAGTCAATGTGTGTGCAATGTGGGCAGCCTAGTAACCATTACCAGTGAATCAGTCAGACAGGTTATGACAAGTGAACAGGAATATGCTAAGTGCACCTCCGCCACTGCTGTGGCCTCGAAGCACTCTTACTTCTCTTGATGTTGCAAACCAATGCATGAGTGCATGAATGGAAGGGCGGATGGTTGAAATAGTTCCTTTGTGTATCATGTTGGGTGTTGTGTGTGGGGGTCTTGGATGTGTACCGATCATCTTTTTGCATTCAAATCACTCTGTCCAATGCTGACCAGTGTTCATGCAATATATATTGGGTGCACGAAATAAGGCACTGCATCAGTCCAGTTAGATCGATTCTGCAGGGAAAGTCTAGATGGAATGGCAAAGGTAGATGTCTCCATGGTGGTATCATACCAACATGTTGCTAACATAATTCGGACATATCCAATACTGCACATTTGTGAAGTACCAAATCTCGGACTAATTTTAGTATGCGCAAATGTGCAGTATTGTACACCGACCAAGGGGAAGGAACTGATGTTGAGGGGATAAAGGGGAGTCGGTGGCACACACAGAAGTGTGCTGCCAAAAGGGCACGTGGGTAGGGGGGAAGCGGGTAGGGTATCATATAGATCCTCCCCTGTTCAAGCCCTAGTGGGGGTGTCCATTGTAACTAGATATGGGGTGATATGAGTATGTCACTACTGTAATACCTAAGGCACCTGTAGGGAAGAGAAGAACTGTGTCTCTAAGGCATGCAGAAGCTGTCTATTGTTCTATTGCTGTCTATAGGGAGAGGGAGAGAGAAGGAGGAAGAGAATAGGAGGGTCTTGAGAAGTTTCCAGAGCTTAAGGTGCTCCTGCTCCAGACAGAGAGAGGCATTGAGGCTGTTCCAGAGGGAAAGCGGATCACCCCCAGAGAGAAGGAAACTTGAGTCCTTTCTCTGTGAAAGAAACCTACATTAGAACCATCTGTGACAAGCAACTACTGTTCCATTACAACGGTCCCATTTATGTTAAAAATCCTAGACAGGGGCGCATACATTCAAATCCAGCATTATCTGGAAACCAGCCAGGTCCTAGGTCTATGCCAATCTGGCTTCAGACCAAGCAATGAAACTAAATCAGCACTGTTGCACCTCAGAAAACAACTTGACACATTCAGAGATGAAGACAACCCCTCCTCCTCCTCCTATTAGATATCTCTGCTGCCTTTGACTTGGTTTACCACCAAATCCTCTGCCATCACCTCAGCTCAGTGGTCAATTTCTCTCCTGAGGCCACAGTCTGAGTAGCCTCATTCTTGGCTGACAGATCTATAAAAGTCTTCTCTGACATTGCCTGTTCCCCTCTGTCCCCCATCTAATGTGGAGTGCCCCAAGGCTCCTGTGTCTCCCCCACCCTTTACAACATATTTACTAAACCCCTCTTGGACCTTCTGGACTCCATCCGCATCTCCTACACAGACTCTGCTGATGAAACGCAAATTCTGTTACCTCTCACTGGCAACTACAGGGAGGACTCTCTCGCCCTAAATAGAATCTACACAGCTGTTCAGGCTTGGATTATAGCAAACAGCATCTGCTTGAATGATGAAAATACAGCAAATCTGATGGTTGGGCCTCCGTCAGTCATCAAAAACCTCAGCCCCCAATATGCAAACTTGGTATAGATGGGCTCCTGATACCTGTCTTGACATTGGTGAAGACCCTAGGTGTTTACCTTGAATCATCCTTTTCCCTGACATGCCTGGTCAACGCCATTGCTACTTCTGCTGGCTACACAGCAAACTTCCTCAATGCTGCCAGACCATTCCCAATCCCAGTCAATTGTCTCACCATTGCTAGAGCCATCATCTGAGCCAGACTGACTATTACAATGCCCCCTTTGCAGGTACATCTCCACACAACTGTTCAGTAACACCTTTCAGCATTCTTATGCGCAGAATGGAATTACCATAACAAATAATATTGGACCCAAATAACCGGACAGACTCAAAGAATATGGCAAAATACTACTTTATTATCAGCTCAATAAAGTAGGGAAATCTGGCGAACAACAAATCGTAGTCCACACACTGTCAACTACATTTCAGTTACACAAAGGCTTTATATCTCAATCTATGTCAGCTATGATGTCGTCCTACATGGTAAATAATGAAACCTATCAGACCGAAGGATTGGTTAGTGGAACATATCTACGTGTAACTTCTATAAGTGTTAGTAACATGATTTGCTGCCCCTCGTCAGGCAGGCATACCTTCAACTGCCCACTAACTATGTACAATACAGATTATAGCACAACAGCAGTGGATTGGCCCCTGCAACATTGTATGCTCATCATTGCACAGGCCCTTACTATTGGTTGGCATTGTTTCCCAAACTTGGACTTTCGGTTCATTAGCAGCACGTAAGTAAAACAAAACCCAGATTCAGAGCAAAATTTCAGACTACTGCCCACTTTCTTAATTCATCTACCATCTCTAATCAGCCAAGCCTTCAGCCAAGGCCTCTTCTTTGTATTTGACCTTGCTGGATGTTCTCTTCTCTGGAAAACTAAGGGGAGTTAAGATACATCGTTATTTTCACTTGACTCTAATGAATGGCCTTGTGTTCCGGTCTTGCACCATGAGTGAAGAGACATGAGTGTGTCCATTTTGCCTTCTATTTAGTGCTATATGATTCAATTATGTGGTGTCATTACCTTCTTCGGCCTCTGGAGAATTAGTTGCTATGTCTCACATATGCTTTCTACATCTTTAATTGACCGATACTTGGTTTTTACAAACGTTCGCTCATTTACTTAATCTAAGAGAAAAATGTCCTGAGTACATTGCTTACCCTCGTTGACTACTTTTGTACCCTACAATTGCATCTTGCTGTGGCATCCTTCATCTCTAGCCAACAGCTATTCTATGTTGGTGTGCAAATCCATTTTCAGCACATGTCAGCTCTGCAGCCCTGGTGTCTCTCCTTAGAGTTCTTTGCTTACTATTATTCAAAGCCAGTGTTCATTTTTTCAACATAGCCGCTTTACCCATATTGTATCTTCTACTGCAGCAGGCTTCTATTTGTCTCATCTACCTTGCGTTCTGCGTACATATATTTATTATTCATCTAGTGTCTTATCTTCTTTGTATACATGGTTTCCTCTCACTGGTATATATGTTTACTTTACTTCTTCAATTACGTCTTATATTTTTTAAGTATTCTTATATCGTTTCAGTGTGTCATTGTGTCTTCTCTCTGTGATATCACTTTGCACCTGTTAGATTTCCTTTACAGCTCTTCGATATTCATTGGTGTCTGCAAATCTCCTGCTACCACTTCAGTTTGAGGGTACATTTGCTATGGTTGTCTGAGTGCATAACATCTCTCATACACTCAATACTTTAAACACAGGTAGACGACGCAATGACTTACAACCACACACACTCTTAGAAAATAATGAGCACTTATACGGCTATTTATTCAAAGCTAGGAAGCAACAACTGATAACACAGAAATAAATCACAGAAAAGACAGAGAATTCAAAAGAAAATACATCACTGCGGGCGTAACTGAATCCCTCATCTCGCCAGAAGCGGCTGGAAGACCCCGATAACAGCCAGGCCGAGAGCACAACAGCCCACAGGTATGCCGGACGTAAGCGTCCCCCCTCCAACTGAGGTCTTTGTACTCATCCCGTCTGACAGTTGAGGGGTTCCGCATATATGCACTCCTCAAAAAGGGGTGGTAATTTCTCGAACCTTCTGGCAAATGCACTTGCGCATTGATGGGCAACTGTTGGTTGCCAGCTGGGTCAACCGACAGTAACCTCAAGGAGCAAAGCGCTTCCCTCCTCTAAGAACAAGCGCCACGGAAAACAGTCCCATAACTCATAACAAGACATAACAAAGCCAGCTTTCCCAGCTGCATACAAGGTTTGGAAAGCATGTTTTCTTCAGCAAAGTAAATTCAGCTCTCAGCAAAATGAGTACATCTTTTCACTGCGGCATGAAGTAAATATCCATTATGGTTCGGAGTGCTCCCAGAATACACTGCGCACCAGCGCCATGTTTTAGCTCAAGCATAACACTTGGTTAATAGCTTTAGAAAAATTTGAATTGATTAAAAAAAATGTTTTTCCAGAAACTACTTCATTTTAAGGAAATGGACACAGGCTTCCTCCCCCTGGTGTCCGCATAGCTGCCTTTTTAGGATGAGGAAGGATAGCTCAGAGGCAACACGTTTGTCTTGGAAGCGCAATAACGTGGCACAACATAGGTTTAAATACTGATCCTGTGCTTTGAAACCACTCGCTGGTGTGCTGGTGTTGAGCGCATTATAAAAGATCAATCAAATAATAAAAATAAAAATCGCTATTCCCCAATTCCTTTTTCCTTCAAGCGGCAATATGCTGTTTAAAGGGTCTGCTAACATGCTTCACAGTGGCAAATGTGACTAAGAAGTCAGTTGTCGGCGGTAGTCAAGCTGCTTCTTTGCCAGTATCAGAAGCAAACATGTACGAAAGTCTTGACTGCCACCAACTTGTATGGCCACCTGAAGCCCTGCACGTGGTGGCTTGCTGTGGCCCCATGAAGGTTCTGAGTGTGTTTTCACAAAACCATAATCTCATACATGACTATCTCACAACTACCAGCCTCCACACCGTCAGCAAACACATAAACAAGGAGACACAAGTTAAAGCAACACAATTACAAAATGCTTTTATTTCCCCATCCCTAAAATAGTCGATGACCAAATTCATACTTTGCTTTATTATAGGGACTGGTGAGCACCAACTCGTAATCAGGCCCAGAAGAGAAAGGGAACACTTGAAGAATGGAAGCCACCTGACAGCTTTGCTCGATCAAACTTAAGAAGGGACCTTTCCTGATATATGGGATCATCCCGTCGTTAACCACAGGTCTACAAAGATGTAAACTCTTTCAGATTGATTATCTGGATTCCCTCTCCACAGACCCTCTAAAAATAGAGACACACACACACATCACCTGGTAAGTTCTGTACTGCAACACAAGGGCAATGCTATATTGCATGTTCCCTCTCTACCAACAAACCTACCTCCGTTTCCTCTCTTTCAGATCCTCCAAATTGCCGTGAGGTTGTACAAATGACAGCAGTGCATGGTATAAATCCCGGTAACAAAACATCAATGGCGTCCGACTACATTGCCACAAGATGTGATCCCTTTGTCATCCACTAAAGGCTTCCAAACAATGTATCTTCAACGGATCTCATGGATGGCCCAGAAATGATGCCCAACGCCTTGGTAGATGCTATTGCTTTAGGCTGGTAGACAATGACTGCCAAAGGAAGCAAACCACTGACATTGATTGTTCTTTCATTGAAGTCAATGTGTGTGCAATGTGGGCAGCCTAGTAACCATTACCAGTGAATCAGTCAGACAGGTTATGACAAGTGAACAGGAATATGCTAAGTGCACCTCCGCCACTGCTGTGGCCTCGAAGCACTCTTACTTCTCTTGATGTTGCAGACCAATGCATGAGTGCATGAATGGAAGGGCGCATGGTTGAAATAGTTCCTTTGTGTATCATGTTGGGTGTTGTGTGTGGGGGTCTTGGATGTGTACCGATCATCTTTTTGCATTCAAATCACTCTGTCCAATGCTGACCAGTTTTCATGCAAAATATATTGGGTGCACGAAATAAGGCACTGCATCAGTCCAGTTAGATCGATTCTGCAGGGAAAGTCTAGATGGAATGGCAAAGGTAGATGTCTCCATGGTGGTATCATACCAACATGTTGCTAACATAATTCGGACATATCCAATACTGCACATTTGTGAAGTACCAAATCTTGGACTAATTTTAGTATGCGCAAATGTGCAGTATTGCACACCGACCAAGGGGTAGGAACTGATGTTGAGGGGATACAGGGGAGTCGGTGGCACACACAGAAGTGTGCTGCCAAAAGGGCACGTGGGTAGGGGGGGAGCGGGTAGGGTATCATATAGATCCTCCCTTGTTGAAGCCCTAGTGGGGGGTGTCCTTTGTAACTAGATATGGGGTGATATGAGTGTGTCACTACTGTAATACCTAAGGCTCCTGTAGGGAAGAGAAGAACTGTGTCTCTAAGGCATGCAGAAGCTTTCTAGTGTTCCCTGTAAATATTTGTCCATGTATGTTGTATGGGTGACTATCACCCCTGTCTGTATGTATTTGGGTTGTTTGATGGTAGTGATGATAGTTGCAAACCACATTTCTATTGTGTGCCTAAGCCAACTTTGTTTATTGAGAGTTTGGCTCAGCCTTTTATGGGTTACAAATGTTAGGCCATAGAAAGACTCATGTGGTTTGCAATTACAGGAGGAAGTTATAATCAGATTTTAAGTGATTGCCTGCAAATGGAGTAGCCACCCAGCTGCCGGATCTGGACAGGAACAATATGCCAGCACATCACATCCTGTCCTGAGAAAACAGAGCAAGACCCAAGTGAGATTTTGAGAAGTGTAGAATTTGTATCTGTAGTTGTGTTTTTGGTTCCAGGCTACATCTTGGTTGGTAGCTGTGAAGATTGCTTTGTAGGAAGCCCACTTGCAGAATTATAGCTGTTCTGTCACATCGTACAGGGTACCTTTGACTATGAACTTTATACCTGATCTTGAACTCTTGACTATTAACATATATTTTGACTTGGAGAACTATGTGTCTAATCACTTTCAGACACAGAAACCCTCCAGCCCAACCAGCAACCCACCATTTCATTGGGAATATGAAAAACTCATCTGCAATGCAGGACTAGACTTTGCCATGTTGGTATGGAGAATTCCCTGGAATGCCCTACATCATATGAATGTTAACTAGAGGTTCGAAAACGAGGGGGCGCATACATAGCCCTGCCTGCCGCTTCTCTGGGCTGGAAGGAGTAATGCACAACAAATCTAAAGATCAAGTATTACTATATCACAGTTACGTTTTTAAAAATATTTTTTTTTATTCATCAAGAAAGTATCAAGTTTAGGGACAAATGGGCACATCCGAGGACGGTCCAATTGATGGTTTCAAAGAAAACACTTTTCCGCCTACACTACTCCCTCCCTAAACCAAGTGTGACTTTCCACAGATAAAATGCTCTCCCACTCTTGAAGTCTAGCAATGAAGGCATCGATATGGATCGGGAAGGGGATGGGTGGGATAACTGTCAAGGAAACCAGGTGGTTGCAGGGAGGTTCTATTCAATTCCTCTTCTTAGCAATCATACGAATTATAGCCCTGCTTCAAGATGCGGTGATTGAACCACTCAGGATTAAAGTATTTGAGACTCTAAGCAGTAGCCGGGTGCAAATGTTTGTCAGAAGTTTGGGAGTTTCAATCCCCACCAGTTAAGGATCGTTGTAGCTTCCTGGAACACTGAAGCAGTCAACAGTTCTTGGATACTACCAGGCTGAGGCTGGTATACTCCTCCATATTAAGAGGTGTGATAGTGCCCTCGTTATGGCAAACTTCAGAGTTTTCTGTGTTCTACCCCTAAACAGTTTACCCAAACTCATCTGGTGCATTTGAATTCAGGTATTTAGAGCAATCATTATCCCGTTATTCAACGTTATCAGCCAAGGCCGCCATTGCCACATTGGGGAGTGTGATTGGCAGGAAGGAGGTCACATGACACAAAAGCTGAATAATATTTTTGAAATGTCTTAGCATTGCAAATGGGAGGTGTTACTAATAACCACCCACTTCACTGATACTCATTCACTAGACCTTGATTGTGCCAAAAACCAAGGTATCCCTGCTGGAATGGAGCCTGCTGGAGTAGGCTGCTCACAGTCCTAATCAGTGGAACATGAACCCACCAAGATATGTTGCCATCAGTGATATAAAGGATTTCTGAAAGACCATTAGGAAAATCTGGTGCTGGGTGTCTGTCTACATGGAGTTTCGTAAGGCCCATGCTCTGAGCGTGTAGGTTCTTTACTGGGATAACGGAGGCATGGACATGGGAATCAATGTTCAATTGTAATATGTTGACCATTTCTTATGCACAGTGGGGAGGAAGGATCCAGAAAAATGTCAATAGTTCACACTTCAGCAATCGGATGAACCATGGATGACTGGAATATATTGCAATTAAGAAACCATGAAAAAACAGCACAAGATCAACCAGTGTGCACAATTAATATGTACAATGTTGCTCTTATTAACCAGCTAAATGCTGATTTTAAACTGATAATTGGATAATTGGAACTTGGCTGTCCCCCACATGACAACTTTATTCCTATCCAGAGGTCTGAAACCTGTGGCTCTCCAGATGTTATGTTATTTTATGTTACTTTGGATTTATATAGCGCCTTATGTACCATTGGTATGATCTCAAGGCGCTGATAGGTTGAACGCCCTCGGGAACCGTAGTTCAAGTCAGTAGATAGAGAGAGAGAGTCATAAGGTGCATGTGAGCACCGGTTATGTGTGCAGCTGGTGTGGTATTCGTATGATAGCTGCTTCTTAGTGGTAGGTGTGGTGGTTGGGAGATCATGAGTATGTGTCTGTTCTGCAGGGTGTTATCCAGACCGATTCTGTCTGAGGAGAACACCTAGGTTGGCGGCTGTGTAGCCAGCTGTGTTTAATTAGGATGATGGGGAGTATGAGGCAGGTGTTGATATGAGAACAGCTATACCGAATGTGTCATAGTATCGTTGTGTTCTAGTTGAGTGGTGGTGTATAGAAGAGAGTAAGTGTGGAGATGTGATATGGTGGTTTACATTAGGTGCTTGTGATCGAGCACACTCCAACCGGTCCAGGCACTCAACCGTTTCATGCACTCCAACTGTTCCATGCACCCCAACCGTTCATGTACTCCAATAATTTGTGTACAGTGTCCATTCCATGCTCTCAATCTGCTCCATACTTTCCATCCGTTGCATGTACTCCCTCAGTTCTATGCACTCTATCTGGTCAATCAGTTCCATTTATTCCTTCTCATGCACTTCGTCCGATCTATGCATGTTACGCCCTCATCATCCGGTCCATCCACTTAGTCCGTTCCACACATTTCATCCGTTCTAACCACCTTATCTGTTCTAGAAGCATCATCTGTTTCACCCACTTCATCTGCTCCACACTCTTACTTCATACGCTCCACACACTTACTTCATACACTCCACACACTTACTTCATATGCTCCACACTCTTACTTCATACACTCCACACAATTACTTCATACGCTTCACACACTTACTTCATCCGCTCCACACAGGTATTTCATCCGCTCCACACACTTACTTCATCCACGCCCCACACCCTACATCCGCTCCACACCCTACATCCGCCCCACACCCTACATCTGCCCCACACCCTACATCCGCCCCACACCTTACATCTGCCCCACATCCTACATACGCCCCACACTCTACATCCACCCCACACTCTACATCCGCCCCACACTCTACATCCGCCCGTGTTGGGATGCAACTCCCATGAACGCACACCATTGACTATGTTGGCTAGGGTTGATTGGAATTGTAGTTTAGACATTTTGAGAGCCAAAGGTTGCAGACACCTGAAGTCTATGCAAATCTGTCTGCGGTCTACATTTTTTGAATATTACAGTGCAAATTAACAGTTGTTGTATATCATGCAGTCTGTCAAGTGTTATAGTGGAGAGAGTAAATTATATATTAAGTTTTCACTGTGCAGAAACAGAACCATGTGGTCTTCCATCTCATGAAGCATTGACGGTCGTAATCTGTTTTTAGCTGTTAGCTGTTTGATGGTACATTTATAGTTAGTTTGCATTTTTTGACACCAATCTGAATAATTAAACCATACAGTGCTTCAAAACATGCTGTTCCTTTTGATATCCTGCATCACTATTAAAATAGTACTCCCCTAGGGCAACTATGAATTTTTGTGGGTTAATGGATTGATTTTGCTGTATCAAGTTTTCTCAAGATAAGAACAATTTATTATGTGACTTACATTGACAATGGATTTAATTTGGTGCAATGACACAACAACTCTTTTTAATGTAATTTGTCAGATTTCTATAAAACAGTAAATAATGAGTTTTAGATTGTGTTTCTTTCTTTGTTGTTTATTTATATAGTGCTTATACACAGGTGAAATGCCTCAAAGCACTTCAAGGCCGGAAGGGAACAGGGGAATTCAGTAATCATTCTTAGGCCACGAAGATTCTGAATGATCTAACAAAGAAAAACTAGCACACTACGCCTGATGACATTTCTCCCAGTGCAAGTGCATGAAATATGAGAGTCGTGACCAAGCTAGATGGCAGTGGTGGGACGGGGGGGGGGTTGAACAAAACAAGTCGATCCAGCAGGGCCCTGGGTTAAGTGCAGAGAGGTTGCCCTGCTCATGGAGCGTAAGCAGAAAGTGCAGCAGCCCCGTGGCAAGTGCAAAAAGACTGGCGGGGGTGCTTGGGACCTGTAGGTTCTGGAAGTGACCCATGCAACCAGTCAGCAAAAACTGAACAGAGTTTGGGAGGAGAAGGAGAGCAGAGAGAAAAGAAAGGAGGTTAGCAAGGGAGAGGGAGAGAGAAGGAGGAAGAGAATAGGAGGGTCTTGAGAAGTTTCCAGAGCTTAAGGTGCTCCTGCTCCAGACAGAGAGAGGCATTGAGGCTGTTCCAGAGGGAAAGCGGATCACCCCCAGAGAGAAGGAAACTTGAGTCCTTTCTCTGTGAAAGAAACCTACATTAGAACCATCTGTGACAAGCAACTACTGTTCCATTACAACGGTCCCATTTATGTTAAAAATCCTAGACAGGGGCACATACATTCAAATCCAGCATTATCTGGAAACCAGCCAGGTCCTAGGTCTATGCCAATCTGGCTTCAGACCAAGCAATGAAACTAAATCAGCACTGTTGCACCTCAGAAAGCAACTTGACACATTCAGAGATGAAGACAACCCCTCCTCCTCCTCCTCCTATTAGATATCTCTGCTGCCTTTGACTTGGTTGACCACCAAATCCTCTGCCATCACCTCAGCTCAGTGGTCAATTTCTCTCCCGAGGCCACAGCCTGAGTAGCCTCATTCTTGGCTGACAGATCTATAAAAGTCTTCTCTGACATTGCCTGTGCCCCTCTGTCCCCCATCTAATGTGGAGTGCCCCAAGGCTCCTGTGTCTCCCCCACCCTTTACAACATATTTACTAAACCCCTCTTGGACCTTCTGGACTCCATCCGCATCTCCTACACAAACTCTGCTGATGAAACGCAAATTCTGTTACCTCTCACTGGCAACTAGAGGGAGGACTCTCTCGCCCTAAATAGAATCTACATAGCTATTCAGGCTTGGATTATAGCAAACAGCATCTGCTTGAATGATGAAAATACAGCAAATGTGATGGTTGGGCCTCCATCAGTCATCAAAAACCTCAGCCCCCAATATGCAAACTTAGTATAGATGGGCTCCTGATACCTGTCTTGACATTGGTGAAGACCCTAGGTGTTTACCTTGAATCATCATTTTCCCTGACATGCCTGGTCAACGCCATTGCTACTTCTGCTGGCTACACAGCAAACTTCCTCAATGCTGCCAGACCATTCCCAATCCCAGTCAATTGTCTCACCATTGCTAGAGCCATCATCGGAGCCAGACTGACTATTACAATGCCTCCTTTGCAGGTACATCTCCACACAACTGTGCAGTAACACCTTTGAGCATTCTTATGCGCAGAATGGAATTACCATAACAAATAATATTGGACCCAAATAACCGGACAGACTCAAAGAATATGGCAAAATACTACTTTATTATCAGCTCAATAAAGTAGGGAAATCTGGCGAACAACAAATCGTAGTCCACACACTCTCAACTACATTTCAGTTACACAAAGGATTTATATCTCAATCTATGTCAGCTATGATGTCGTCCTACATGGTAAATAATGAAACCTATCAGACCGAAGGATTGGTTAGTGGAACATATCTACGTATAACTTCTATAAGTGTTAGTAACATGATTTGCTGCCCCTCGTCAGGCAGGCATACCTTCAACTGCCCACTAACTATGTACAATACAGATTATAGCACAACAGCAGTGGATTGGCCCCTGCAACATTGTATGCTCATCATTGCACAGGCCCTTACTATTGGTTGGCATTGTTTCCCAAACTTGGACTTTCGGTTCATTAGCAGCACGTAAGTAAAACAAAACCCAGATTCAGAGCAAAATGTCAGACTACTGCCCACTTCCTTAATTCATCTACCATCTCTAATCAGCCAAGCCTTCAGCCAAGGCCTCTTCTTTGTATTTGACCTTGCTGGATGTTCTCTTCTCTGGAACACTAAGGGGAGTTAAGATACATCGTTATTGTCACTTAACTCTAATGAATGGCCTTGTGTTCCGGTCTTGCACCATGTGTGAAGAGACATGATTGTGTCCATTTTGTCTTCTATTTAGTGCTATATGATTCAATTATGTGGTGTCATTACCTTCTTCGGCCTCTGGAGAATTAGTTGCTCTGTCTCACATATGCTTTCTACATCTTTAATTGACCGATACTTGGTTTTCACAAACGTTCGCTCATTTACTTAATCTAAGAGAAATATGTCCTGAGTACATTGCTTACCCTCGTTGACTACTTTTGTACCCTACAATTGCATCTTGCTGTGGCATCCTTCATCTCTAGCCAACAGCTATTCTATGTTGGTGTGCAAATCCATTTTCAGCACATGTCAGCTCTGCAGCCCTGGTGTCTCTCCTTAGAGTTCTTTGCTTACTATTATTCAAAGCCAGTGTTCATTTTTTCAACATAGCCGCTTTACCCATATTGTATCTTCTACTGCGGCAGGCTTCTATTTGTCTCATCTACCTTGCGTTCTGCGTACATATATTTATTATTCATCTGGTTTCTTATCTTCTTTGTATACATGGTTTCCTCTCACTGGTATATATGTTTACTTTACTTCTTCAATTACGTCTTATATTTTTTAAGTATTCTTATATCGTTTCAGTGTGTCATTGTGTCTTCTCTCTGTGATATCACTTTGCACCTGTTAGATTTCCTTTACAGCTCTTCGATATTCATTGGTGTCTGCAAATCTCCTGCTACCACTTCAGTTTGAGGGTACATTTGCTATGGTTGTCTGAGTGCATAACATCTCTCATACACTCAATGTGGTAGTAGTCTAATACCTGGTGTCATGCACAGTGTCTTCTTGTTCTTCACCCAATATGTCGGAGGTGGGGGGGCAGATTCTATTAATGACATACACGTCTGCTTCTCAATGCTATCAGAGCAGCACTCAACATACCTAAAAGAGAGCA
Source organism: Ambystoma mexicanum (assembly GCF_040938575.1). Lineage (NCBI taxonomy): Eukaryota > Metazoa > Chordata > Amphibia > Caudata > Ambystomatidae > Ambystoma > Ambystoma mexicanum. The sequence continues at coordinate 247,978,858 of NC_090940.1, read as the reverse complement.
CATATCCGTGGCAAGATGAAAACGTACATTGTCTGCCTATCAAGGAAGGAATCAACTTTAAAATATTATCGATCACACACCGATGCCTTTACAACTCTGCCCCAGTTGGTCAAACTCAACGTTTTGTGAATGCCCAGTCCGACAGGCCTGTCAGGAGAGCTTACATCCATAGACTTATTCCACCCAAATGTAAGCAAGCCAAAGTGGAGGGGCCAGCTTCCCTTCCGTGCCCCCTCTCAATGGAACGCTCTCCTGACACACCTATGAGCGCAACATTCTTACTGGTCCTTCCGAAAGTCACTGAAAACTCAGCTCTTTTCCTAGAGCCTCCTAATACTGTATGCTCTCACTATTCTTCTTAGGTCCCCTCCTCTGCTTCTTCGTCTCCTCTTCCCCTCCACAAGTTAAGTGTACCTGGTTGTAACAGCGCCTTGATGCCTGCAGGTTTTGTGCACTTAATACATGTAAAAATGAATAAATAACTAAATTGCAGAAGTGATGTGAACTCAAGATTACTTTAACATGCCTTGTTATTCTTATGCCACCATACTCCTAACAAGGCCCAGAGAGAAGTCAAATCTGTATGATGCCAGTGTCGAAAATGTGTCCCGCTCCGTGACACCATCTAAGCCATAGCCAGCTGTGAAGGATTTTTAGAGTCCCTGACTGCTGATCTTTTTATTACTCTACTTGCAGCATAGGGAGTTATATCTATAGAGCCATAAGTTCTGCCCTTCACATCAAACACAATGAAAGTTTCAGTCCTTCAGAGACCTCAGTGTGATCCAGGAGGATTTATCATATGATGGCCCCCTGCTGGGAATGATTACTCATCTGACAGCAACAGTGTGACCCAGGGTAGGGTAGCGTTCTTTGAAAAGCTGTTTGTTGTAGGCACATCTCTTGGGACACAATGTAAATTGATATGCCCCTGAGTTCATGAAAAACCCTGTTATACTTTCTATTCTGCAGGTTATGCATGCTTCAGAAACAACTAACTCTCAGATTACACTGTGTACAAATAAGTATTCTTTATTAATAGATTTTTGATGTTTCCAGTTGTGCTCCTTAAGTACACATTTATTATACACTAGCAGGTGTAGCTGTGCTTCGCTCTGTAATCCCTAGGGCTGCAGCTTGTAAGCTAGAAGTGCCATACCCGTATGTGTACAGCTGAAGCATGTAAGCTTCATATTATTGAGGTGGTATTCATCAACTTCCGTGGGAAATAAAGTTTGTTCAATTATCATGAGAGATTTGCCACGATGTGATGGACAGTGTCAATGCGGACATAATAGAAGAGACATGCACCATTGCACAGTTTTGTGACACCCGCATGACTTCAATAGGGAGTACAGCTAATGTCAGCTAGAATGCTGATAGTGTGGAAAGTTTAGAGACAATGAACTGCTGAGGTTTTCATTAACTGTTGAACTTTAGCAACAATGAACGTAGATTTACCGCAGAATTACGGCACAAAGAGCCATATGGCAGGGGTAAGCATTGTAGACTGCATAGAGGAAGAAAAAAAAAGAGCAATGTACATGCTTTACGTTTTACATTGTCTACACCATGGGACCTACCCACATGCTATATTTCAGGTTTGTAGCATGTTGGGAAGTATACTGAACATTTCGAACAGACAAAAACACATATCAACAATTTTGTTTCGAAGTATGTCTTTAGAGCATGGCTCCACATATCACAACTATTAACCCCAACATGAACTTATCTCTGAAGATCCCAGGTGTTTTAACTCTTTCCTCTTTTTCGATGCACTTATTTTATTGTCTATGTTCAGTTGTATTTATGTATTTATCCATTGCTGTTTTTCTATTCTGTGTATATGATAATGAAATGTTTTTAGTGTTACCACAACCGAATAAAGTTATGTTTAACTATATCCACAAATGTCATAGATAGATATTTACTTTTACTAGGCATTTATACATTTTGTATACATATTTTAAACTTGATTTGAAGAGGTGCTGAATGGCCTGGGTAGTTATGATTCAGTTTGCCCCCTTGCATGAAATCATATTTTTTCTCACATTAATAACTGGTTCTGTTCTACACATTTCTATGACAGTTTGTTATACTAATATGAAATCATATCATTATTTATTTTGATTTTATTTATCGGATATTTAAAAAGCACGTATACATCAAATGGTGTTTCTAGGTGCCACAAGAGGGAGTAGAGTGGGGAAGGGAATGCCGGTCGGGCGGAAGGGGAAATACTATGGTGGGAGAAAAGTGCAGAGAAGAGTGGAGGCATACAAGTGCAGGGGTGGAGGAGGAGGCGAAGAAGAGTGCACATGGGCTAGACAAATACCAAGGGGAGGCCAGGTGGGCAAGTGACAGGGGAGGTAGGGAGTGCAGGGTGTGAGGACCACATGCTGAGTACGAGGACATGGGTGGACCATACTCATTAGGGATGCACACCCCGGCAGGCTTGTCAAGGGAAGGGGGCCCAGGAGGGCAAGTGCAGGTTAGGGAGTGGGGGAGGTGAGGCAGACTGGGGTGCTGTGATAGACTGGGTGAGGAGGGCCTGGTGCCCTGTATGACTCAGAAGGGACAAGGCAGCCAGCGAATTTGGCAGAGGAGGGCATTAACAGGAGAGGGAGAAAGGGAAGGAACAAGAGAAAATGAGGATCTTGAGAAGCTTCCGGAAATTAAGGAGGTCCGGCTCAATTCTGAAAGGGGCAGGGAGGCCATTCCAGAGGGAGGCTCCTGCTGATGAGAGAGATCTACCCCCACTCTCTGCTTGGAAAAGTGTCTAATCTGCAGAGAGTTGGAGCTAGACGATGGAAGGGCTCTAGCAGGGAGGTATTTAGGGAGAGAAAGTTGGATGTAGCGGGACCCCAGGCCCCTGAAAGCCTTGTGGCTCATGCACAGGGGTTTGAACTTGATCCTTGCAGCTACTGGGAGCCAGTGAAGAGATTTGAGAGCTGGAGAGATGCAGGCCCGAACTTGATTCCAAGGATAAATCTCCCAATTCTATTCTGGATGAGTTGAAGCGGGCAACGGGAGGATAAAGGTAGATTGAGGAAGTGGCTGTTGTAATATTTCAGTATAGAGAGGACCAGAGCTCTGGAGACACTGAGTTTCTGGGGGAAGGTGAGGAAAGGGAGAATGTCTCTGAAGAGGTCCAGCTGACAGTAGGCCTTCTTGGCAAAGTCTGTGATGTGAGGACAGAAGGCTAATATATGTTTTAAGATGGGCACAGGTTATACAGAGGATAGCAAAGTTTGGGTTTCACATTCATACTCCCTCTGAAATCTTTAGTACAGCAAAGACTACTGAACAGATTTACACAAATTGTGAATTGTAAATAAGACCTACAACTAACCAGAAAGCCAGCTATAGTTTGGTCGCAGTATGATTTACTGAAATTCCTTAGAAGCGTTTCTTTCCAGAAGATTTCTTGGTGTCTGTAGTCAAAGAATCAGCATGCTAGCATTGTTCTTAAAACATGACGTACTCGGGGCGTATTGTGAAAGGACATTAGGGTATGATTTGACCACTGGGAGGGCTACGGTTTGACACAGACACATCCATCAATCATCCATTATTGGTAGAAGCGCGTAAAAAGAGCTGTAATATTGGCAGTAATTATTGATTTGTCCGCAAACCGTGTAGAGGGTGATGCTATGCCCCACACACAGCTGCATGGCTGAGAATGGTGCAAACAAAATCCAAGCCTATGCACATATGTGAATTAAGATCGTTTCATGCAGACAAAATTATCTCATTTTAATTTAAACATATTGAAATTTCAGAAATAACCCCAGTTAATTTTCTTAGTGTAACCATACCGACATCTCCACTGCTCTTACAGACACGCATGATATCATCACAGAAGACTGCAAATTATATTGTTGATGACATCATGGATGGCATCAAATGTTATATCATCCATTGCATCGCTCCTGACATCAAAAAATGTTCCTTACCAATGTATACACTCCAAGAAATATCATCCCCAGTAACCAAACAATGATATGCTCCAGTGTGCTCTGGGAGTTTTGGGTAGTGACCATTTTTACATATATTCACTCCATTTTATTTCCCATCTTAATAGTTATTAATTTATACAGCTCACAGGCCATGTGTTGAACTTATGAAAGACAGGAGAAGAAAAGGTATGTAGTAATAAATGTGCGTTAGTGAATGTATAGCAAAGTCAATACCGGGAAGTAAATGCATACATCCCAAAATGAATGAGGTGGATATTATTGTACCCTTTCTTAAAAGAAAGCATGTAATGTTCACTTCTTTTAGGAGTGGGATTAATGATCAAGGACTTGTTTCAACGAAAAACAGTAGGTTGATGAAAGGAGCATGAAAATAATACAGAAATGTAGCTCGTTCAATTAGATTCTGCTTCACACTAATTCTTCTGAGATATAAAACTGTGCTAATGCATAATCATGAATGTTAAACATATATAAAAGAGATAATGTTGCATAAAGATGCAATGTGATTTCCTCAACCAAATTCCCTCTTGGATAGGGGTTTCTGATCACAAAATTACAACCAGCTATTAGCCACTATTAATCTCTTCCAAACTTACTATTTTGCCAACACAAATTCCCACACTGTTCTGCTTGAGTAAAGCCTACATTGTGTGCTTCTTGAGGGATAATTGACAAAAATAGACAATACAGGAAACGAGAAAACAGACAATTGCTCTCCCATTGTTCTAATGACATGTGGGGCCTCATTACGAGGTGGGCAGAATGGGTTTAACGGCGCCGATAATGGCGCCGGTGCTGGTAAACCCATTCTGCCATATTACGAGGTTCCCTTGCGGGACCCGCTCAGAACATCTGGTCAGACCAGACGTCCTTTGCGGGTGTTACGGCTCCTGCACCTGCCAACATCTCTGAGGTAGCCACGCCCCCACCCTCGGCCTCCTGCCGTCCCACTCGCTCACACATATACCCAAATACACGCACCTTCAGGCGCCCATTCGGGCATCATACCCAGGGCTTTGCTCGTACACCTGGCACCTACCTTCCCTCCCGCTCCTGGCAGTTGCGATGGAGGCTCCCAGGTTGCCGAGGTGCCCTGAATGGACCTAGGAGGATCCGCTCGTCACGTGTCACGTGACTCTCCACCACTGAAATGCTTCCGTATCACGTGATTTCAGTCGTCCTCATCACGTGATACGTCTTCGCTGGATAAAAGTGTCCGGAAATCAATGAGCGTCGCTTCACAGCTGTTTCCAACGGGATACTGCGACGCTCGTTTTCTTGTTCTGCTCTACGAAACTTCTGGACCACGTTTTCTGCACCACGGACTGCCTCTGTCTTGCCCTAACATTTACCTTTGGATTACCAGTTGCCGGACCACCTTTTCTACATTGGATTCCTCGTGCCCTTCGCCTCTTGTTACCACGTCCCGGAACTGTTGGGATTATTGCTGCCTGACCTTTTGGACTGTCCCTGGTTTTGTCTTACGGATTGTGTTTCTATTCCTGGATTATTGGCCTCTGGCCTCACGCTGGGCGCTTGCCTGTCCGCTTACATACCATCTGCCCTCCACCATTTGGGGTTCCCAACGCCTACTGGGATTACACTTCTTTGACTGACACATAGGTAAGCCAATTAGGATCCTTACCCTGTTGTTATACTCTTGCCAATTGTTCTGTGCTTATCTATACCTATAACCTATTGCCTTGCAGCGATCGGGGGGTCCGTTTCCGGCTGTTCCCGAGTCCAGGTCAACGAACTTCTTCACCTGTGGCCTCAAAGACCGTACAGGCAGTATTATTGGTGTTGTCTGTGCGGTACTTGGGGACGGAGGTATCCTTACTCTGCACGACCATCAAGTCTATAACAGACTGTGAAGCCTCTGGCCGTCAGAGTATGGATCCCTCCGCCGGGGACCCCGTGATCGCTTTAATGCAGGCCGTAGCGGCCCTCAGGACTGACATGGCCACAGCCACAGCCGCCATTCACCACCGTTTAGACCTCCTACAAAGCGCACAACAGTCCCCGTCTGCAGACAACGAGCTTAGGGATCCCACCCCTTCCGTCCAGGCTGCACCTGTTTCCGCTCCTGCCCCTGTTTTGATCCCAACCACCTCTCCTCTTGCTGCCCCAGAATGCTTTCAGGGAGACCCACGGTCCTACCGCACTTTCATAAACCAATGCAGACTCCACTTCTTGTGCAGACCTCAAGCCTTCCCTGATTCAGTTACGAAAGCCGCTTTTCTCTTATCTCACCTATCAGGCATAGCGGCCACTTGGGCGAATCCGTTCTTAGAGGGCAACCATCCTATATTGTATGACTTTGAGCTTCTGGTCACAGAAATGGCTAAAGTTTTCGATACCCGCTACAAGGCCCAGGCAAGAGACCTGGAACTACTGGACCTTACGCAGGGCAAACAATCATTGATTGAGTATATCACCCGATACAACCAACTTGCCGCTGAAACCTCTTGGCCTGAGGAAAAGAAGGCGATCGTGTTTTACCGAGGACTCAGTGGTGCTATGAAGGACGCCCTTTCAGTGGTCCCTGCCCTCCCTTCTGTTTTCACAGATCTCGTAGATCTTTCCCTACAGGTAGACGCCCGCAAATCTGAACGAAGGGTGGAATCCGCGTTTGGGCAGCCCCATCCAACGCCCTCTTCCGTCGGTTCTGAGCCCATGCAAATAGGCGGAATCCGCAGTCCTATAACACAATCAGAACGTGAACGTCGAAGAACCAACAACGCTTGTTTCTATTGTGGTCTAAACGGACATTATGTAAAAGAATGCCCCCGCCGACCGAGGAACAAAGCGCCGGGTTTTCAGAAGGCTCGCCCATGATATCGGGGGCACCGGCGAGCCCATTCACCACCCCCGCTGACCCTACGTTTGGCCCTATCAGACCTGTTACAGTACAAGCTCTATTGAAACCCACCAGAGACATCATACACGCTGTTCAAATAGTGATAGACTCCGGAGCCACGGGTTGTTTTATGGACATTGCGCTAGCACGTCGTCTGAATCTACCCCTAATTCAAAAGAACCGCCCCGAACAGGTACAGGCTGTTGACGGCACTTCTCTAGCATCCGGCCCGATTAAACACCAAACCGCGCCCTTGGAAGTGGTCATACATGGTGTACACAAGGAAAACTTGTCGTTCGACCTTATTTCCACGCCCCAGTTCGGAGTCATACTAGGTATACCCTGGTTGAAACACCATAACCCGTTAATCAACTGGGGTACGGGGCAAGTGCTATTTGAGTCAGAAGAATGTCAACATTTCTGTCTCATAGAACCAGAGTCACACTCATCTCCTGCTTCCATTCTCGGCGCTATGGCTTCCTCCCACATCAGCGATACGGCACCCGACGGCACGTCAACACACACCGTGGGAGCCGTTATGGCAGGCATTCCTAGGGACTACCAAGATTACCACATGGTCTTTGATAAAGTCGTAGCGGAAGGCCTACCTCCGCATAGGCCCTATGATTGCCCTATCGATCTTCTTCCGGAAGCACCCATACCCAAGGGAAGGGTTTACACGTTATCACCATCCGAGGAACAAACCCTAAAGGACTATATACAACAGGCCTTGCGTTTGGGTCATATCCGGCCGTCCTGCTCTCCGGCTGCCAGTCCGATATTCTTTGTACCCAAGAAAGAGGGCGATGTGCGCCCTTGCGTGGATTACAGGCGATTGAACTCCATCACAATAAAGAACCGATATCCTATCCCTCTTATCTCCACACTCCTGGATAGGCTGACTAAGGCCACGATCTATACTAAACTTGACCTAAGAGGGGCTTATAACCTGATCCGAATCCGGCGCGGTGACGAATGGAAAACCGCGTTTTGTTCCCGACAGGGGTTGTTCGAATACACCGTTATGCCCTTCGGGCTTTGTAATGCACCTGCTACGTTCCAACGTTTCATCGACGATATTTTTTCTGATATCTTGGACACGTATGTGGTGGTTTACTTAGACGACATCCTGGTTTTCTCTTCCTCTTCGGAGGACCACGTCACTCATGTCAGGGAAGTCCTATCACGACTGAAGAGGAACGCATTGTTTGCTAAACCCGAAAAGTGCTCGTTCCATGTCAGAGAGGTGGACTTCCTGGGTTTCCATATTTCTCCTGGGGGGCTATCGATGAACCTATCCAAGGTCCGCGCTGTCACGGAATGGCCGATCCCTGGCAACACCAAACAGTTACAATCATTTATCGGCTTTGCTAATTTCTACAGACGATTCATAGTAGGCTTTTCTTCCATTGTATCTCCCTTGACTGCATTAACAAGCCCCCTTGTCCCTTTTATCTGGACCTCCATACACCAGAAGGCGTTTGACATTCTCAAATCCAGGTTTATCTCAGCCCCCGTGTTGCAGCATCCTGACCCAGAATTACCATATGTACTAGAAGCAGATGCCTCGTCGTTTGCCCTAGGTGCCGTGCTGTCCCAACCATGCCCTGCCACAGGCTGTTTGCATCCAGTTGCTTATCATTCGCGGAAATTTTCCGCAGCCAAATCGCACTACACGGTGACTGAGAAGGAACTCCTTGCCATAAAAGATGCCCTTCAGGTATGGCGGCACCACCTCATGGGAGCAAAGCACCAGACGATCGTGTACACAGACCATAAGAACCTCCAGGACCTGGCCTCGCTCAAATGTGCAAATAGCCGACAGGTGCGTTGGCACCTGTTCTTTGCTGCGTTTGACTTTGTGGTTAAGCACAGGCCAGGTTCGGTCCATGGCAAAGCTGACGCCCTTTCTCGCTCCCCTGGGGGGGAAACAACGCCTCTGTTCCCAGACACGGTTTTAGGAAAGGGCCATGTCATATGTCTATGTACGCCGTCCCCAACTATGCTTACGACCACCAGGCAATGGGTTTCCCAACATCCGCATGCACTTAGTGAATGGGATATCGTACTTCAGGAGGGGTTACCATTCGTTCAGGGTAGATTGTACCTTCCCACGGTCGACGTCCGCAATCAGGCACTTGCTTGGTCCTACGACGCGGCTATCAATGGCCATCCAGGGCAACATCGCACTCTTGAGCTGTTACACCGTTGGTGTTGGTGGCCATCCATGAGACGAGACATAGTTAACTATGTTAACACCTGCTCAGTATGTGCTCAATGTAAGGCACGTAGAGGACGTCCTTTGGGGTTACTCCAACCACTACCTGTTCCCCCCAGGCCTTGGCATACCATCTACATGGATCTTATCACTGATTTACCACGCAGGCAGGGCTATGATACAATATGGGTTATAGTCGATTCCTACACTAAAATGGCCCGCTTCATCCCCTGTACCGGCATTCCCTCAGCCCCGACCCTTGCCCGTCTGTTTTTTAAGACCGTGTTTTGTCTTTTCGGTCTTCCGCAGGTTATGGTATCAGACCGTGGGTCGCAATTCACTTCCTGCTTCTGGCGTGCCCTTACCAAGCTCCTAGGCATTTCTGCTCACTTTTCTTCTGCCTATCACCCAGAAAGCGATGGGCAGACGGAGAGACTGAACCAGGCACTGGAACAATACCTGCGTTGTTTGACCCTCCAGTACCAAGATTCCTGGTTTAACCTGCTTCATCTCGCTGAGTTTGCGTATAATAATGCCCGACATTCTGCTACAGGTTTCTCTCCTTTTTATTCTATGTACGGTCAGCATCCCCGCACTCTCCCATTACCTGACCTCCCTTCTGCCACTCCTGCTGCTAATGCCTGTGTTCGCGATCTGGCAGATGTCCATGCTCGGACCCTGGTCCATGTTCATGAGTCACAAGCGGTCATGAAAACGAAGGCTGACAGGAAGCGGGCTGCGGCCCCTGGATATCGCGTGGGTGATCGGGTATGGCTGTCGACCCGGCATCTACGCATCCCTGGCTGTCGTAAGCTGTTACCACACTTTATTGGTCCCTACAGGATCACTCGCGTCCTGAACCCTGTTGCTTTTCGTCTTGGGGTCCCTTCTGCCTGGCGTCTCCACCCTGTTTTTCATACTTCCCTCCTCAAGCCCTTTCTCGCCCCTACCCGTCTCACTGCGCCTCCTGCTCCCGTGTCACTGTCCGCCCCTGATGAGTTCGAGGTCAGTGCCATCCTGGGTTCTCGTTTTCACAGGGGGCGCCTTCAATATCTCGTTGACTGGGTGGGTTATGGCCCTGAAGATCGCTCCTGGGTTCCCTCCTCTGATGTCCATGCCCCTCTCCTTGTTGCTCGGTTTCATAGGGACTGCCCTGCCTGCCCACGTGGTCGTGGGCCTTTGAGGGGGGACTCTGTTACGGCTCCTGCACCTGCCAACATCTCTGAGGTAGCCACGCCCCCACCCTCGGCCTCCTGCCGTCCCACTCGCTCACACATATACCCAAATACACGCACCTTCAGGCGCCCATTCGGGCATCATACCCAGGGCTTTGCTCGTACACCTGGCACCTACCTTCCCTCCCGCTCCTGGCAGTTGCGATGGAGGCTCCCAGGTTGCCGAGGTGCCCTGAATGGACCTAGGAGGATCCGCTCGTCACGTGTCACGTGACTCTCCACCACTGAAATGCTTCCGTATCACGTGATTTCAGTCGTCCTCATCACGTGATACGTCTTCGCTGGATAAAAGTGTCCGGAAATCAATGAGCGTCGCTTCACAGCTGTTTCCAACGGGATACTGCGACGCTCGTTTTCTTGTTCTGCTCTACGAAACTTCTGGACCACGTTTTCTGCACCACGGACTGCCTCTGTCTTGCCCTAACATTTACCTTTGGATTACCAGTTGCCGGACCACCTTTTCTACATTGGATTCCTCGTGCCCTTCGCCTCTTGTTACCACGTCCCGGAACTGTTGGGATTATTGCTGCCTGACCTTTTGGACTGTCCCTGGTTTTGTCTTACGGATTGTGTTTCTATTCCTGGATTCTTGGCCTCTGGCCTCACGCTGGGCGCTTGCCTGTCCGCTTACATACCATCTGCCCTCCACCATTTGGGGTTCCCAACGCCTGCTGGGATTACACTTCTTTGACTGACACATAGGTAAGCCAATTAGGATCCTTACCCTGTTGTTATACTCTTGCCAATTGTTCTGTGCTTATCTATACCTATAACCTATTGCCTTGCAGCGATCGGGGGGTCCGTTTCCGGCTGTTCCCGAGTCCAGGTCAACGAACTTCTTCACCTGTGGCCTCAAAGACCGTACAGGCAGTATTATTGGTGTTGTCTGTGCGGTACTTGGGGACGGAGGTATCCTTACTCTGCACGACCATCAAGTCTATAACAGCGGGTCCCACAAGGGGACCAGGGAGCTAATAACGGGCCCGTTATTAGCTCCATTCCCATTCCCATTGAACCCTATGGGGGCTCGAATGGAAATGGGTTTTTTGAATGAGGAATTACCGGGTCCGCCAAGGTTGGAATGACCCAGTAATTCCTCATTCAAGAAACCCGGAACCGGACACGATTTTGGAGGCAGCCATGGTGCTAATAGCACCATGGCTACCTCCAAACTCGTAATGAGTCCCATGGTGTCTTTATCAATTTTCTCGAAAAGGACCAGCCAAGGTGAGTTAATTGTGAGATTCTTTCGCTCACGACAGTTCCTAAAGGCTCCAGTCTCCTTGTCATTAAAATAGTGTTCCATCATGATGTCACTGCCGTGTGGTTTCATGCTTCAAAGTATGTCATTTGATTTTGTATGTTGGTTGGTTTTGGCAAATATCCCTGAAGAAGGACACATTGTAGGCTTTACTTTAGCTCAGAGGTGTGTAACATGTGTTAGCCAAATATCTAGGGGACTAGAAGTTGCTAATCAATTATCTGGTAGCATTTCTCGGAACAGATGACCCCACAGAATAGGAAATTAGGATGAGGAAGTTTCACAGTACATTTATCTGACTTTTTGTCTCTAAAGATGT